>NC_134082.1:70518763-71800430 GCF_000715075.1 Nicotiana tabacum
TGTAAGGAAAATTCTTAGTGTTCTACCTGGGTCTTGGGAAAGTAAGGTAAATGCCATCACGGAAGCTAAAGATCTACAAACTCTGACCATGGATGAGCTGATTGGTAATCTGAAAATATATGAGAAGAAAAGAAAGAAAGACAGTGAAAGGAGAGAGCCCAAGAAGGAAAAGAACCTAGTGCTTAAGGCTGAAAGGTGTGACTCAAGTGATGAAGATAGTGACATGGCCTATCTTACGAAGAGATTTCAAAAAATGGTTCGAAGAAATGGTGGCATACCAAAGTGGGGCAGTTCAAGTAAAAAAAAAGGAATAACGATCTCTGTCATGGATGTGGAAATCCATGGCATTTCATCAAAGACTGCCACTCGCGAAACATGAGCAGTACAAGCAAAATCCTGACAAAGCTGGAAAAAGGAACCTGGCTCCACAGAAAAGATTTAATCGAAAAAATTGCTGCAGACAATATCGTTAAACAGGCTCTTGCTGCTTGGGGAGACTCCTCAAGTGAATCTGAAAGGGAATTAGATGCAAAAAATCTAGAGATGATCTAGTGGTCTGTGTAGTGGATTTAAATGAAACCATAGCTAATCTTGAACTAGAGAAGGAGGCCCTAAATGAAAAAATAACCAGTGTGGAGAATGAGAGAGACGGCCTGATAGTAGTAGTCGTTGATCTAAAAGAAACAATAGAAGGTCTTAGCAATGAGACTCCTTAGAAGAAAAAATTGCCTCCACTAAGGAGGAAAGAGATGACCTTCTAGTAATATGCGCTGATCTAGAGGAAACCATTGAGAGACTCAATAGAGAACACAGGAATGTAACTCTTGGGAAAGGGAAGGAAGTAGCCAGTGAGTAGCACATCTTTCTCGAAAAGGAGTTAACTGTTGTAAAAACCAGTCTTTGCAATGAACTTGAGAGAAATCAGCAACTCCAAGCTGAGTTGGAAAAAGTAAGAAATGATCTTAAAAAATCCTTGAAATGGACCTGGTCCTCAAATGCAGTCACTGCCATGTATCTCAACAATAGTGGGAACAAGTAGGTGCCTCGGCTTCCAAAGGGAGAACTCCCTACAACCCACACATCAAGTATGTCACTGTACTGATAACTGGCTATGTACCCACTACGGAAACAATGGGCATTTTAAAGAAAATTGCCAGGCCACGGTTCAGTCTAGTTAGAAGAACAAAGCATTTACTGATAGAGTGACTACTAGCAAAGGACCAGGTACCACTCACAAAAAGCGGATGCTGCCTGCGTGGACCAAAAAAACCCTCATTCATCCTTTTTATAGTAACAAGGGACCCAAACTAGTTTGGGTTCCTAAATCTAACCCCTGATGTGTATGTGCAGGGAGTAGTGAGAGGAAGCAGACTGCGATGGACTATGTATAGTGGATGCTTAAAGCATGCAACATCATGAATTTCTTCTCACTGAAAGCCCTGCAGGAAGGGAATGTATCCTTGAAAAGAAAATAAAGGGTACATTCTCAGTGAATGAAAAGGCAGAAAGGGTTCTTCTTGGCATTTGAGTAGAGACAAGCACTATGTGAATGACCTAAAAGGTGTTGTCATCATCTGATAACTAGCCAAGTAGTATCAATGAACAAAGGAAGCAAGAATAGTCACTCCTACTAATCATCAATTGGAGAATGAGATGAGTGAAATCACAACTATGGGATGAAGGGGCAGTATATGCAAATCTCTCACCTCTGAAGAAACTAACTCAGTCGGACCTGATCCGTGATCTGCCAAACTCAAGCGTAACCTGGACATGAGCTCATAAAATTGATGGAGGAGAAGGGATTTCCCACAATTTCTCAAACTCCAAGAATTGCATAACCAAAATGGCGTAACAAAAAGAAAGAACAGATCTGGAAATTGCTGCATGAACTGTGCTTATCATCTAGGGAATTACCAAGAAACTCTGGGAAAAAGAATGAACATTACTCTCTACTTGGAGAACAGGTGTCGGACCAGGTGCCTCCTAAATCAAAACTCACGAGGAACTGCCAAATTGGAAGAAAATGCCTTGTGCTTGACAACAGGAAGGGTCAGCTTGGGGAGCTCAATGCAAAAGGACGAGATAAGGACTTCTTCTAAAGTTCAATCCACAAAACAAGGCCACAGGGTCTTCAACAATGAAGCACAAAATGGCAGGAAATACTCATGGATTATTCAACAAAATGCTCTCCTTCTGTCAATGAAGAAACCATGAGGATTAATATGATGAACCAATCCTGCCTCTGGGAAATATCTAAGGCTTCAAATTAGGAGGGTGATAGAGTGAGAAATCAAACTGACCTCCATATGTTTCTTCCCAACCAACCTCTATCTCAAGTTGGGAAACCAAAGTGTACTTGTCATGATTCATGCATTATATTCTGGAAGACAAGGAAGCAAGACGAAATGACCTCATCAATATCTAGAGAAAAATTGCAAACACATTGAAGGGTGAGATCCTCCTCTGAGGGTAAATATGAAGAAGGGATTGATCAGTGGAAAGGATTGCATAACAGAAGACCAAACTCCAGATATATGCATCAAAGCCTCAAGTAGAGAATATTTTGGATAAATCAAGGCAAAGACGGGGTCACAAAAAATCTAATGAAGAACCTAATTCTCCATCTGTTGGCTGTGTAAGACACCTTCAGGTAAAGATAGCTAAAGTGTTTTATGACCAAGCCTAACTCACATCAATACCATTGTAGGTAAACGCACATGTCGATCATAGAAGCCAAAGGTACAATTATGAACTGCAAGGAGGGGAGCTGCTAAAATCTTGTTCAAAAGATTGCTTTGGCATCAGGTTCTCGTATCTGAGGTTAGTAGGAATGTGCTTAATTTTTGCATGCCCTTTATAAACAAAAAAAAGGCATATAAATACTTTGTAATTCAGCTGCCACGCCATTCAACTTTTCAACGTCTGAGTGTCATGTCTTGTCAGTCAAATCCTTCATCCCCTCTGCACGGTAACACTTCCCCACAAATCTACTGCTATTTTTAAACGTTTCAGAACCTGTTTTTCTCCCCACTCATCATTAGTTCTTCTCCCAATAAGAAATTTCCCCTACTTCTCACGGCAAGTTATGAACCTTCATCCCCTATGCATAGCTAGGATCCTCTCCCTATATACTCCTTCCTCTTTCAACTCATATACTAAGTACTCATCCAGTGGCGATTGAAAAATCTTCTCATTCCCCCGCCATTAACATTGTTCCCATTTCTTCATCACCCTTGAAATCATTCCCAGAGCTTTACTATTTCATGCATTCTACCACCTTACACACTTTTGGGTCCTCCTCCACCCCTACAGCCTTTCCATTTTTGATAAACCCTGTTTACCACTATTTTGAGAATCCTATGTCCAATCAATCTTACGATCTCATCAAAGACCACACAGAAGGTCTCACTCCCCGAGCATCAGAAGCCCCTAAGGACGATCCTGAACAGTACCTTAATACCTCTATGTTACACCAGAAAAGGAAGAAGCTCATAATATTATGGCTATATCTGCAAAGGGTCTGATGGATGAAGAAGCTTATCTCTCCTCAGAGTATCAAGGTGAAGACCTAACACTCCTAGGAGATGTAAGAGCCACAACACTCCTCGAGTCCTTGGCTCATGAGATATTTTCAGAAAAGCCTTCTGACGAACTTGATTCACTCCATGCAAACTCACTCCTGTATCTTCTGCTCATTCCAAACTCCTAGAGTCTTCCTCAAAATCACCCATCACCAAGTCACTACAACAAGAGAATTTTGAATCCTCAGTGCAGAAAAGTAAGAGAAGTGTCAAGACAAGGAAAAAGAGGAAAATGAATCCAAAAGATTTCATCAAGAGTGTGCCAGTGAATTAGATAGACAAAAATGCTTCTAGAGAACATGGTTCTTTAGTGCAACAATTTGTGACGATTAAGGAAAATGTTGAAGAACAGAAAGGGTCACCTGGGAAGCACAACAACAAGTCTAAACGGAGTAAAACTGAGTTAGCCGTGTCAAAGGACAAAACTATAGAGGTAACAAGATGGAAAGGAGAGTCTGTCAAAGGAACCAGAAACCAGGAAAGGGAAACTATTCATGAACCTGGTCCATCAAAGTCCTTAACCTGTGATAATGTTCAGTGGCAGCAAAGATTAAGAACTCAAAAAGTGTTATGGGGCAGAACTTTTGATCCAACAATTTTGGAAATGGCTTGCATGAGACAAATTCTGGAGATTGTAGAATTTCAACAATGGGAACACGTATTTGAAGGGAGCATGCCTCTGGTGTATGAAGATACAATGCAAACCTTCTACTCATCTCTCTTCAGTGTTGAAGGGGACCAAATCTACGCACTTATAAACGGAGTGGACATTGTACTCAACACTTCAACATTAGGAAAAATTCTCAGAATTCTGTGTGAAGGTGTGTCCTCAGTCAAGGATATTTGTGGAGTAAACTTTCGGAGAGCCATCATGAAAGATTCAACAGGGGGAACATGTCCATAAGAAAGTGTTACTTCCTGAGTATCAGCTTCTCCTACCCCACTCTGAGAGACGTTCCATTGCCACAAAGTCAGATTTGGTCATGATGGAAGCGCTTGATGAGTTTGTACCAATCAACCTGCCAGTAATCATGATAGATCACATGCAGAAGGTGGCAAATTTTAAGGGTGGCAATAATGGGTTACCTTATGGCTTTCTCCCCACTCAAGTGTTCAGATTCTATAAGGTTCCCTTGGGAAATCCTAGAGTGGGCACACGCAAGCAAACATTTTCTAAAACCACTCTAGAAGAATGTGAATGTATATAAAAAGTTGGTGGAAGCATCTCGACTATTTCTCAGCTGATAAACACCCAAAATGTAGCCTCTGAGGAAATACGAAGGCTGAGGGCTCGAAATGCCATTCTAGAAACTCAGCTTAGCCAAGCAGCTAAGGGACCTGATTCTGTACATGAAGAGGTTGCCAAACTAAGAAAAGAAAATGAGAGACTTCGGGCTCAACTACTTGAAGAACAACTAGCCGCAAATGCTAGACTGGACCTGGTTCTCAAAACTATTGTTGTCTCTTCCTCCAAGTCTCCTTCTCTTAGTGCTCCCTAGGATTCTCTCTAGTATCTAACTATTTTTGCTCCAACTTCCTGTGGCTACTATTTTACTTGTGTTTACTTGTTTATTTTGTGATGGCATGTTGAACTTCACCATTACTGCTCCTGATTTGCTCAGTCCAATGTAAACTTTAATGAAACAGCTCCCCTTTTTCTTGCATGTACAACACTGTGTTCCTCTGGTTTCTCTTTTCTGCCATGATTGTGTGCACATATGCGGCATGAGCTAGCTATGTTATATTTATTTATGCTTATTACTTATGTGTGCTCTTTATCATACTAGTTGGTCTTTTTAATGATGCCAAAAGGGGGGAATATAATAGATGGGGATGGGGCTGAGAAGATTAAGGGGGAACAATAGATGGGGATGGGGCTGAGAGATTAATGGGGAACTATGCTATGCATGTGATGTGCTATGTTTGTGATGATCAAAGGAGGGAGATATAAGATTAAGGGGGAACTGTTGACTCATCTGGTTAATTAACTGTTAATCCCGATCTAAACAAATGCTTTTCATCCTTAAGTTTGTCATCATCAAAAAGGGAGAAATTTATGGGTTTTCAATGTCTTAGCCTTATACTTATTATGTTTTGATAATCTAACAAACTTCTTATAAAGAACCAGATAGAGAACCCTGTCGCACAGGTTATACATCTCATATGAACAAGTTACCAACAAGAAGGAACTAAACGATCACAGAGAGGAACATCGCAGGGACCTGGTGCCCCGGTCTCTTAGGGTTCTCCGGTACAATGCAGTCAATGACTGTGCGCAATCAATATAAAGAGGAACACAATCGGGAACTGCTCCCTGTAGGTTCTCTAACAGAAGTACAGGTCAAGTACACAGTTGGAATGTGATAGAAGAAAGTGACCATTTGGTAACTGTTACAGAAGCGGAACACAACGAGGACCTGGTCCGTTGGTGTGCTCTGATAGAAGTACAAAGTCCACTATCCAGCTGGAACGTAACTGCATAGTAGTGGTTGTGCAGACAGTGCAACAGTCACTTCTCCCTAGGAAAAAGTACACCACGAGTTGACATCACTACCTATTGTATTATCTTTTGTGATAAAACAACCTGGTGCAAAACACACCAGGATTTTTGCATTCAGTGATATTCTCTCAAGAAGAAGAAGCATTGATCCGACATTGAAGTCACTGGTGTGTCAGGAACAAGAAGACAACTCCACTAAGGATCAGTTTCTAAACGAGTCTTATGTATATCCATAGTTCAGTTGTAATCTTGTCTTATGTTTTAGGAACAAATCAAATTCGTAAACTTTAGCGTTTATGTTGTGACTAGGAATAGTCATAAGTTAAATCCTTTGTAACTAGGAGAGTTAGAGAGTGGCTTGTGGCGGTTGCATCACAAGTTAGTTTGAAGTCTTTGTTATCGGTAGTATTGCAAAGTGGCTTGTAATAGGTAGATTACAAGTTAGTTGAGTTAAAAGCCTACAAAAGTAGGTCGTGGTTTTTTGATCCCCTTGTGTGGGATTTTTCCACGTAGAAAATCTCTTGCCCTCTTTACTTTCAGTCTTATTGCTTTTTATGTATCAGCCTCATACGGGACAGGTACTCCATAGTTTGGTGGACTCATATAGGCTATCAAGTTCCCTACACTAGGAGGAATCAAGACGGTATACGAAGAATAGCGGGCTGTAAAGGAGATGTTCGTAGTCAATGAAGTACTCCCAGTGCCCGTTATCTCAGCATTAAGGAGCACGGAGTGACCAGAAGGTCAAAATTAAATAGCAACCACCAACGGTGGTCCCGACCGGAGGAACTAGGAGTTGACGAGGAGGATGATTACGGAGTTTCGAGATCGTTCGTAGCTCCTGATGATACCGACGCCACCAAATCGATGGTCAAAGAGTTGGAGTAAGTCACATTGATCGAACACCTGCCGGACTGATAGGTATACCTGGGCACGAGGTTAACCCCCGAGCTCAGGGAAAAACTCATCAATTTTCTTAAAGCTAACGTTGTTTGTTTTGATTGGTCCTATCTTGACATGACAGGGATTCCGCCAGAGGTAGCCACTCATAAGCTGAGTTTGGACCTGAAATTCCACTTGGTTAAACAGAAGAGGAGGCCACAGTCCAAGGTCAAGCATGCATTCATTAAAGACGAGTTATCTAAACTCCTTAAACTAGGGTCTATTCGGGAAGTTAAGTACCCGGACTGGTTAGCTAACGTGGTGGTAGTACCTAAAAAAGGAAATAAGCTAAGAACATGTGCAGATTACAAAGACTTGAACAAGGCATGCTTCAAGGATTCTTTTCCTTTCCCTAACATCGATCGTATGATCGATGCAATGACCAGGCACGAGATACTCAGCTTTCTCGATTCCTATTTTGGGCATAACCAAATTCCGATGGACCCGGGCAATCAAGAAAAAACTTCTTTTATTACTAAATTCAGCACCTATTCTTATAACGTAATTCCATTAGGGTTAAAAATGCCGGTGCCACCTACCAATGTCTAGTAAACTGGATGTCCAAAGAACGTATAGGAAAATCAGTGGAAGTTTATATTAATGACATGTTATTCTAGTCCATGCGAGTAGAGGAACACTTGAAACATTTGCAGGAAACCTTCGACATATTGAAGAAATACAATATGAAGTTGAACCCGACAAAATCAAAGATATAGAAGACATTACCATGGTGGACAATGTCAAGGCCATTTAGAGGCTGACCGGGCGTATAGCCGCTCTGGGCCTGTTCATATCGAGAATCAGACAAAAACCATCAGTTTTTCTCGCTGTTGAAGAAGAAGAATAATGTTTCCTGGACCCCGAAATGCCAACAGGCTTTGGAAGAACTCAAACGGTACCTATCAAGTCCGCCTCTACTGCACACTCCGAAGGCGGGCGAATAGATGTACCTTTACTTTGTGGTTTCCGAGGTGGAGGTAAGTGGAGAGCTAGTTCACGAAGAGAAAGGTACGCAATATCCTATTTACTATGTCAGTAGAACTCTAAGCGAGGCTGAAACAAGGTATCCTCACCTGGAAAAATTGGCATTTGCTTTGCTAAGCACCTCTAGAAAGTTAAAGTTGTACTTTCAATGCCACCCCATATGTGTCATAACCTCTTACCCACTGAGGAACATCATGCACAAACCCAAGCTTTCGGGCTGTTGTCCTAATAAGCCGTCGAAATTAGCAGGTATGATATCAAGTATCAACCATGAACTACCATAAAATCTCAAATTTTGGCAGACTTCATGGTTAATTTCACGCCGGCCTTAATATCCGAAGTCGAAAGGGAATTATTTTTGACCTCGAGGACTACCTCGGGAATTTGGACCTTTTCACGGAAAGTGCCTCGATGCAAAAGGGTCCGAACTCGGCATGGTGTTAAAACACCTACAGGGAATGTAGTTATGCAATCTATTAGAACTGTGAAATTGACTAATAATGAAGCCGAGTATGAGGCCATAATTGCAGGTCTCGAATTGGCTAAAACCTCTTGCGACCAAGGTGATCAAGGCTAAGCGTAACTCTCTTCTCGTGATAAATCAAGTTAATGGGACGCTCGAAGTGAAAGAGGAACGAATGCGAAGATACTTGGACAAGCTACAAGTAACACTGCATCAATTTAGGGAATGGACCCTGCTGTACGTATACCGAGATCAGAATAGTGAGGACGATGCTCTAGCTAACTTGGGTTCATCAGTTGATGTCGACAAATTTAGTTTGGGAACGGTAGTACAACTCATGAAGTCATTAATAGAAGAAGGCCACGCCGAAGTAAATTCGCCGAGTTTAACTTGGGATTGGAGGAACAAATACATAGATTACTTGAAAACCGGAAAATTGCCTTCGGATCCCAAAGAATCGAGGGCCCTACGTACAAAAGATACCAGATTTAGCTTGGTCAAAGGGACATTGTTTAGAATAACATTCGACATTCCATTAGCTAGATGCTTGGAGCCGTGAGATACCGAATATGCCTTGAGAGAAGTTCACAAAGGCACTTTCGGGAACCATTCGGGGGCAGAATCTTTGGTTCGAAAATTAATTAGGGTCGGCTATTACTGGACAGAAATGGAGAAGGATGCGAAGGACTTTGTACAAAAATGTGACAAATACCAGAGACACGCACCGATGATCCATCAACCTGGAGAGCAACTCCACTCGGTCTTGTTCCCATGGCCATTTATGAAATAGGGAATGGAAATCGTCGGTCCCCTGCCGTGGACACTCGGTAAGGCTTAATTCATCCTATTCATGACCGATTATTTTTACAAATGGATCAAAGCTCAAGTGTTCGAGAAAATCCGGGAAAAAGAAGTCATTGACTTTATCTGGGACCACATAATATGCCGATTTGGCATACCGTCCGAAACCGTTTGCGAGAATGGGAAATAATTCATCGGCAGCAAGGTAAATAAGTTCTTTGAAGATCAAAATATTAAGAAAATACTATCAACGCCTTACCGCCCTAGTGGGAACGAACAGGCAGAATCTACGAACAAGAGCATACTTCAAAACCTGAAAAAGAGGTTGGCCGATGCCAAAGGGAAATGGAAGGAAATCCTACCTAAAGTCCTGTGGGCATACCGTACGACCTCGAAGTCTAGTATCGGGCTACCCGATTTTCATTGGTCTACGGTGCTGAAGCCTTAATACCGGTCGAAGTGGGAGAACCGAGCCTCAGGTTCCAATATGCGCTAGAAGAGCCAAACGACGAGGTCATGATTACGAGCCTGGAACTATTGGATGAAAGGCGGGAGGCTGCCCTTGTCTGATTGGTCGCACAAAAACAATGGATAGAAAGATATTACAACCGAAGAGCCAACCTCCAACACTTCCAAATCAGGGACTTGGTGTTAAATAAAGTTACATGCTTACCCAGAACCCGAACGAGGGTAAGCTGGGACCAAATTAGGAAGGACCATATCAAGTGGTCGGAATTACCGACAAAGTTTCATACAAACTCGAAGCAGGAAACGACATGCAACTACCGAACAACTGGAATGTAACGTACTTAAAGTAGTACAACTGCCAAGGTACGAACTCAATTACTCTCTAATAATGTTATGACTCGGACTAACATTTGCAGGTAAATAACCAAGGACGGATATGAATGTTATGTCTGCAAGCACGCGTTGTACTCTTTTTTCCTTGAACCGGTTTTGTCCCTACATGAGTTTTTCAGCAAGGTTTTTAACGAGGCAATAGTAAAACATGCTAACTTAGATTCGAAGGCTGGTCTTAAACTGGAGTCAATGAGCGTTCACTTCCCATCAATAGTATCCGAGGCCTCTGAAGCTCGACCTCGAATACTGGGGGCCATTACCCTCAGATTAAGGTGTTTAGCAAGGTAAAAAGAAAAACCTTGTATGTTAGAAGCTAAGGCTTGGTGGTAATGATTCATTGAAAGGGCCAAACGGTCGTGTGAACCATGCACACATAGTCCACTTTAGCTATAATACAAGCTTTTACGCGCTTTCGATCATGTACTTTACACACTGAAATGAAAGAAAGTTTCATCTTGCTATTACACTTTTTCTTGTTTCTTCGATTTCAGATCCTGAAAGCCCACAGGCTGTCCCTACTCGGGGACTATCGAGCCCATGGGTTACCCCGACTCAGGGACTTCCACCCGAAGAAAGTTCAAACAACCCAGGCTACCGAATCCCGGAGGCACCAAACTTCTTAGGCGGTTGATGTTTCCCAAACTTACACTACGATTATAGGTAGTGAGGCGGTCCAGGTAATAATAAAACCCAACACGAGTCGGGGTCGAATTCTCAGGGAGTTAGAAATGGGATTAGCTATAGACCCAGTGTAACTGTATAATATGCCTCAATTTGCATTTCCACATTCTTGTTGGTTATTTCTATTTCTACTTTAAGCTATTGATTGCAATTCATAAACTAGAAGACAATGTATTTTTTTTATTTTGGTTTTTTTTCAAATGATAAAGGCTCTAGGGTCGTGACTTCCACTAAGGTGGTTACCTAACGGGTTCTAAACTCTAGGGCAAGTTTGATTAGTTGGGGTCGTAATATAGCAATCACACGCAATTACCCACTCTATACCTCTCGGTAGTTTGAGTGATTTTGCCTAATTTGGCTTTTTCAAGTCCAAATGGGTATTGCACAAATCAAGTGATATATGCTCAAGTCGGGTCTTACTATATCTAGATTTGACCCTTTAATTGGGGCTATCAATTTCTTGAGTTCACCCCATTTCCTTGTTAGCCAAGTTTTCCTAGACTTAGTCTCTCTTTCTCAAGTAGAGACTAAGTCAAATAGGCATGGATCAATGTTTGCAACCATTAATTCTAGAATTCAAGCATGAACAAGGCTAAATATCATTAATCCAATCATAAACAAGCCCTAAATTAAATACCCATTAAGTACACACACTAGGGTTGGGCCACAACCCTAGTTAAAGATTTATCTACTCATGAAAATTAAAGAAATACAAGAAGAAATTAAGATAAAATGCATAATAATTAATTAGAGAAAGAAAATCTAATGTTTAGAAGTTAATCTACTACAAAATTACTCAAAACAGTAAAGAAAACGACTCAGGTGCACTTTTAAAAACTGAACTTAACCTATAAATGATAAAAAATTTTATTTATACTAAGCTGAAAATATCTGACAAGAATGCCCCTGTGAAGGTTGTGTGGTCGCATAATTCTAGTGCGGTTCGCATAATGAGCTTCTGCGGCCGCACAATTATCGTGTGATCCGTATTCTTTGGAACTTTGGCTTGGAACTTCGGGGATTCTGCGGTCCGCATAAAAATGGGTGCAGCCACTCACCTGATTATGCGGCCACACAAAAATGATGTGTTCCGCACTCCTTGCCTTTGGACTTGAATCCAGCTCTCTGATTCTTCACTCATGCGAACCGCATAATAATGAGTGCAGCCGCACTTGACCTCCTACGGCTGCAAAATTTTGGTATGGTCTGCACACCTTCACCTGACCCAAAGACTACTCTCTGAATCTCCCCTCCGTGGTCACACTAGAATTGTGCGGTCCGCACTGCTGGCCTTTTTTCCTAGTTTTGGTTCTTTTTCACTTTTGACTCCTTTATGAGTTGATTTTGACTTATCAGCGGTTCCAAAATACAAAAGGCTACGACCACCTTAAAAATAGCTCAGAGACGTCCGAAGCTCGTAATTAGAAATTAATGCCTTTATAAAAACTCAAAACCTGTAAAAATGTTACCCTCGAAAAAATTATACCTAAAAACACTTAAGCATCTTGAAAGCTTCTGGTCACACCGCGGTCTCAAAGCTTCGAGCAAATAAAGTTGTATCGAAGTCGGACTCCATTCGAGCCTCCGAAAAATGAACGCCCTATAACTACGTTTGATTCTATGCTAAGGCATAAAAAACACTACATATATAGAAATTACAACAGATGCTGAAAAAGTAAAGACATGATACTTCCACAAAGGGAAAATTTTCCAATAAAAATGGCCTCAAAATAAACAAAAAATATATACATAATTGAACAAAAAAAGGAACTAAGGAATCTACGCATGGTCTTCACTGGGGCCCGACTCGTCGCCAGAACCGTCGGAGCTCTCAAATCCTTCGACACCGTCAGGCTCGTAAAGCTTATTTGCTTCGGCTTCGAGCTTCCTCGATGTTGGCCGATAATTCTAAACCTCGGGCATGGATCTTTTCGAGGGACTCCCTTCAAAATAGTCACTTCACATATTCAGCTTTTGTCTTTAAGCGGATCTCAACTTCCTCCACATCGGCCTTATACAGGGCCACCATTTCTTGTTATATCCAACTTGGACGTCAGTGCCTCATATTCTCTACCGAGGGCATCCCGCTCTGCGACAGCCGAGCTCAACTGTGCTCGAAGACCGTCATTCAGCTGAGACCATTTGTCAGCTTTGTCTTTCGCCACCCGGAGTTGGTTCTCCAGCGATGCCAGCTCCTCTTTTGCAGCTTCCATTTTTAGGCCAGTCGGTCCATCCTGCCCTTCCACTTTTCGATCTGGGTCTTGACCTCATCCATTTCGACCCGGAGTTGGTCGATCAAATCCATCTTCTGTTGGACTTGCAAAGTTCTGTTGTTAGTCATTGCGAATAACTGTTTGTTCTTATCTTCAAAGACCTTGACCTTTTCAACCAGGTCGGCGTGTTCTTGTTTCAGGGTTGATTCTTCCTTCTGAGTTTTTTTTAGCTCGGTCTCGAGAATCGGGAGGTCCTTAAGGGCCTCGTCATGCTGCTCGCTCAGAAGCATGTACATGTTTGTCTTCTGGACCTGCTCCTTGAGCTCAAACTCTAGCTAGCTGGTTTCCAAACGGTACCGGGGAAAGCTCTCCTAGTGAAGAATTGAAGCCTATAAAGCTATGGAATTAAGTACGAGACATCAAAGGAAAGCTTAAATGATTCATAAGGGGAGTTTGAAGGTATTAGAGCCTTATCCGTTTCAGCTCTTGTTGTGCCTCATTGAAAAGACTTGACGTGCCCACCTCATTCATCTTTGTCTGGTCCTCGTCGATCACCAAGCATCGAAGGTAGCTAGCTACGCCTATCGGAGCAGACATGATCCGGGAATTAGCTACTAACGTCGTCGCTAATCTGTCGCTAAAATGCTCGTAGCTAGCAGAATCTTTTGATAATCCGTCGCTAATCTATCGCTAAATGAGATTAGCGACGGATTTTTCTGTTTAGCTACAGATTTTGTCTGTCGCTAAAACCTGATTTTTTTAGTAGTGATCCTCTGGGACTGTGAGAACAACTGTCCTCTTACATTATTTCTCTGCTTTCTAACTACTGCAAATTCTTTACTTTACTTTTGTTCTTTGCTCTTAGTTGGCTTCGAACCCAAGACCCAACCGAGGGCAGCAACCATTGCCTCATCCAAGTTAAAGTTAGGCCATTACGTTATGACTGCTTTGCTTATTCATTGTGTCTTTAATTCACTTGTCTAACATTCTTGATTATTTGCGTTGAATCAATCCATATAATTTTAAAATCGCGTATAAATTCAATTGTTATCCATTTTAAGGGTAAACAAAATAAAAAAGTTAAAATTAAGAAAAGTAAAATATTTAAATGAAGATGGTGGAGCAATATTTCAAAGAATACCGGGTCAATTGACACAAATTTAGATGATTAACACAAGTATTTTCGGCAATTGAAAAGTAAATAATACTAGTACTATTAAACATATATTTATGAGTTCGTCACGAAGTGGACCACACTAAATGAAAAAAATCTACGGATAGAATCTCCTAATCGGCTGAAGTGATTGGGAAAAGCTGAGCATCATCCGTAAAGCCTGAAATTCCCAAAAGGGCAAATCCAAGAAATGATTCCGACGCCGTTTCAATAATTTTGTCACATATAAAAAGAGAAGCACATACCTTTTCTGGCAACTAGCTTTTTATTCCATGTCAAAATATCCTTATCACGTGACATATGCTTTGACTCTTCCTACAATTATTCTCGTTTTCTTTTTTTCCGGGGCCCTTTTTTCCATGTACGATTATAAAGAACTACTATACAAAAACAATAGGTTACTATCTAATTGTATCCCTGGGCTTCTGGTTAAGCATAACAAGATTATATTATATTCTAGAGAAGATGTGGGAGAATAATTTGAAGATGATAGAAGAATAGCAGCTCAAGCTTATGGGGTGAAGACAAGTGGAAGATTAGGCTAGCTCATGAAAGAAAAATTGAACATTTGATAGAGATACACAAGATGGGAGTAGGAAAATGGGAATGGCTAAAAGTGAGGATAACGAATTTGCTAAGGAAATTGTGGTAGGGGATTCTCCAACTTCACTTTCTTCTCCATACTCCTTGGCTTCTTGTATGCTTTCCTTTTTGAATTATTACCAAGGCGAAACTATGTGTGATCAAGGATTGTCAATTGAACATTTTTTACTAAAATATTATATTATATATATGGTAAAATATTACTTAAAATTGATTGAAAATAAACTTTGAACCATTACATAGTCCACTAGTGTTGTGGATTGGAGTCACCAAAAGAATAACTCCAACAAAGAGGAATAAAAGGGGAATCAAGAGGGAGGGGTAAAAAATTATGGTTTATATGCTAGCTATCGAAGTGTTATATTTGTAGGACTTACCTAGTTTAAGTGTATTTTTCTCTTTATCTTATCTTCGTATTTGTAATTCACATATACTCCCAATATCTGAGTTTTCAGTATGAATTCAGATCTTAGTGTTGTAAACGGGACAAAAAAAAAATGTCTTATCTTACTTATTACTATCAATAAAATAATAAATAATTACAATATGTCATAAGGGTATTATTTAATATCACCAATACCAAATGTTATATAGTAATATATGAGGATTTATTTTTTGTATACAATCAACCAAATGTTGCGTACAGCGATTATTTTTCCTCCAGCTAAATAAGTAAAAAGTGCATTGATACCCTATTTGGCCGCTCCCATTTAATTTGTACCCACTTTTTAAAAAAAAAATTCACTAGTACCCAAAGTTTAAATAATTTCAGGTTTTTTTCTCCTCCTCCTCCTCCTCCTCCTCTTCTTCTCCTTCGGTGTGAAAATAAAGGTGACGATGAATTCATATGGTATTTATGAGCATATTTTAAGGTAGTTTATAGTGTTTTACAGGGGTGAGCTGTTGTGGCGCTTTATTTTTTATTACTGCTTAGGGTTTCTTCTTCTTCTTCTTCTTAATTGCAAAATGGGTTGGTTAGATTTATTTGTGTTTTGACAAATTGATGATTGAGGTTTGTTCTTGATGATATTTGGAGGTTATGTTTTAAATTAGAGCTCATTTGGAGTAGCTTTAGGTGTTAAATCATGTATTAGATTGTTGAAATTCGAAGAATAAATTTTTGTTTCTGGGCAATTTGACTTCAGACCTACGTGACTTTAAGTGCATGAAAATATTGGTTGCACTTCACATCCATTTGGCCTTAAGTGCATCTGAAGTACAATTTTTCATTTCGGACCTATTTGGTCTTAAGTGCATGAAAACATTGGTTGCACTTCATACCTATTTGGCTTTAAGTACATTTGAAGTGCAATTTTTTCACTTCGGGCCTATTTCACCATAAGTGCATCAGAAGCAATTTTTTTCACTTCAGACCTATTTGACCTTAAGTGAATGAAAATATTTGTTGCACTTCAGACCTATTTGGCCTTAAGTGTATCTTAAGTGCAATTTTTGTACTTTAAACTTAATTGGACTTAAGTGCATTGCACTTCAGACTAATTTTTTTTTCAACTTCACGCCCGATAAGTCTGAAGTTGATCCTAAAGTGGGTAGACTTGTAAAGTTTTGTGCAAAGTGGGTATAAGCTCATTTATGACCCAAAACTGGGTATAGATGCAAATGCCCCCACAAAATAATGTACTCCTATTATTTCGTGCAAGGTTTAATGTTGCGATTTTTTAAAATTATTTTTCCAATCAAAGCGTATTTTAATGGATTGTAACATACTATTAGTTACGTATTTTTGGTTCTTAATACATAATTATTCTCTAGACATGTTCCCTTTAGACATTCAAGCTATCGTCTTCTGAATACTTCTCTTAGCCAAATAAAGAGAGCATATTTCACGAGAATCCCAGTTCATATCTATAAATAGAAGTGCTAGGAACCCTTATAACCATCCAAAGCTAGCTACAAGATCCTTATACAGTAGCTAGCTATATCCCTCCTTGAAACACCCCAAACCCAACGTCCACATATATACTCATACCCAAACTCCATGCGTATTAAAATTCGGTTTTGATTTCCACAGTTTGTGCTCTTTACTCCTGTTATCGCCTTCAACCCTCATTTTAAGTATGCCTTGTTTTCATTTGCCTCATTTTAAGTGCTATTTTTTTTTAGCTATACACAGGGCTACAATAAAATTAATTTTGAGGAATTATATATCAATTATAACACCAACTAATTGCATTTCCTGATATAAAAAGGAAGCAGTGAGAGATGTTGTTGACAGAAGATAGAGAGCACAGATAATGAAGTGCTGAAAATTTTCTGCACCTCACTCTTTTGTGCTCTTTATTCTTCTGTCATCATCCTCAGCTCCCTTTTTTATGTGTTTGTATTGGTGCAATCCGATTTTTTTATATTAGCTTAGAGAACTCTTATATCGTTACTTTTGCAATTAAGTGTAACTTCATTAACAAAGAACTTCAAGATGTAATTTTCAAGTGTGTGATTATTTAGTCTAAATATTGTTTCAAAATATAGCTGCTGAAATATATATGATGATCACATCTAAAAGTTTAAATGTTTATATCAACTATAAGTCCGTAACGATAGCTATATTGCACCATGCATCTCCATGTAAGTCGTCCTTATTTTAATAATTTTGTTAAAAGAGGAGGCAGTGAGAGATGTTGTTGACAGAAGATAGAGAGCACAGATAATGAAGTGCATGAAAATTGTCTGCACCTCACTCCTTTGTGCTCTTTATTCTTCTGTCATCATCCTCATCTCCCTTTTTTAATGTGTTTGTTTTGCTGCAATCTGATCTTCTTTTTATATTAGCTGAGAAAACTCTTGTATCGTTGGTTTTGCAATTAAGTGTAATTTCATTAACAAAGAACTTCAAGATGTAATTTTCAAGTGTGCGATTATTTAGTCTAAATATTATTTCAAAATATAGCTGATGAAATATATATGATGATCTCATCTAAAGTTTAAATATTTATATCAACTATAATTCTATAACAATAGCTATATTGTACCATGCATCTCCATGTTAGTCGTCCTTATTTTAATAGTTTTGTTAAAAGAGAAGGCAGTGAGAGATGTTGTTGATAGAAGATAGAGAGCACAGATAACGAGGTGCATGAAAATTGTCTGCACCTCACTTCTTTTTGCTCTTTATTCTTCTGTCATCATCCTCAGCTCCCTTTTTTTAATGTTTTTGTTTTGCTGCAATCTGATCTTCTTTTTATATTATCTGAGAAAACTCTTATATCGTTGGTTTTTCAATTAAGTGTAATTTCATTAACAAAGAATTTCAAGATGTAATTTTCAAGTGTGATTATTTAGTCTAAATATTGTTTCAAAATATAGCTGCTAAAATATAAATAATGATCTCATCTAAAGTTTAAATATTTATATCAACTATAAGTCTATAACAATAGCTATATTGTACCATGCATCTCCATGTTAGTCGTCCTTATTTTAATAGTTTTGTTAAAAGAGGAGGTAGTGAGAAATGTTGTTGACTGAAGATAGAAAGCACATATAATGAAGTGCATGAAAATTTTCTGCACCTCACTCCATTGTGCTCTTTAATTTATTCTTCTGTCATCATCCTCAACTCCCTTTTTTATGTGTTTGTATTGGTGCAATTCGATTTTTTTTTAATATTAGCTTAGAAAACTCTTATATCGTTACTTTTGCAATTAAGTGTAACTTTATTAACAAAGAACTTCAAGATGTAATTTTCAAGTGTGTGATTATTTAGTCTAAATATTGTTTCAAAATATAGCTGCTGAAATATATATGATGATCTGTAACAATAGCTATATTGCACCATGCATCTCCACGTAAGTCGTCCTTATTTTAATAATTTTGTTAAAAGAGGAGGCAGTGAGAGATGTTATTGACAGAAGATAGAGAGCACAGATAATGAAGTGCATGAAAATTGTCTGCACCACACTTCTTTGTGCTCTTTATTCTTCTGTCATCATCCTCAACTCCCTTTTTTTTGTAGATGTGTTAGTATTGCTGCAATCTGATCCTTTTTTTATATTAGCACAGAAAACACGTATATCATTATTTTTGCAATTAATTGTTATTTCATTAACAAAGAACTCCAAGATGTAATTTCCAAGTATGCGATTCTTTCGTCTAAATATTGTTTCAAAATAGCTGCTAAAATATATATATGATGATCTCATGATCTAAAATTTTAAAATGTTTATACCAACTATAAGTTTATAACAATAGCTATATAGTACCATACATTTCCATGTTAGTCGTCCTTATTTTAATAGTTTTATTAAAAAATGAGGCAGTAAGAGATGTTGTTGATATAAGATAGAGCACAAATGATGAAGTGCATGAAATTTTTTTGCACCTCAGTCCTTTGTGCTCTCTACTCTTCTGTCATCATCCTCAACCCCTCCTTACTAACATTTTTGTCGTGGTTAATTTGTATTGTTATATACTTCTTCCTTTTGTATTAGCTCAAAAAATTCTTACTGTTATTTTGCAGTAATCATGTGTAATTTGGGTAACAAAAAACTTCAAATTATTTTCTGGCACAAAATGTATCTGTTAAAGTGTGTGACTATTTTAAGTCTATCATAACTCAAGTTCAAGAACTGCAAGTCATTGTTCATGACCTCCTTGCCAAAGGTATAAATTGAATCTATATTTTTATTAAAGATATTGATTATATTATTAATCCTAAATTTATAATTGTAGGTATGGTCATAAATAAAGCGTTTCAAGATGTGACATTTATTGAAAAGTTGTCTCCGATGTGGAAGGACATTAAAAAGTACTTGAAACATAAGCGCAAGGAGATGACATTGAAAGACCTTATTGTTTGCTTAAGGATTGAAGAGGATAACAAGGCTGCAGAAAAGAAGTCTCATAGAAATTCAACAATAATGGGTACAAATATTATTGAGAAAGTTTCAACGAGCAAAAAGAGAAAGAAGCCGTCTAGACCAAAGAATTGCCCTAGCAAAAAGAAGTTCAAAGGTAATTGCCACAACTGTGAAAAGGTTAGTTGGACACAAGCCTGCTGAATGTCGTGCACCAAAGAAAGACAAGAAGAAAAGCCAAGCAAACATGATTGAGAAGAATGATAATTTATATGTCATGCTTTCGGAATGCAACCTAGTCGGAAATCGTAGAGAATGATGGATTGACTCGGGGGCAACTCGCCATGTTTGTGCTAACAATGAGTTGTTTACTTCTTATGCTCCTGCTGGACCCGACGAGATAGTTTTTATGGCAAATTTCCCTACTGCAAAAATTAAAGGAACGGGCAAAATAACTTTAAAGATGACTTCTGGAAAGATTGTGACTCTAAATGATGTCCTTCATGTTCCTGAAAAGCGGAAGAATTTAGTCTCGTCATCACTTTTAGTCAAGAACGACATTAAGTGTGTTTTTATTTCCGAGAAGGTTGTAGTTAGTAAGAATGAAGTGTATGTAGGAAAAGGTTACCTTACGGAGGACCTTTTCAAACTTAATGTAATTGCCATTGATATGAATACAATTTCAGCTTCTTCTTACTTGCTTGAGTTACATAATTTATGGCATGAACGTTTAGGTCACGTCAACTTTAAAACTTTGCGAAAAATGATTAATTTGAAAGTATTGCCTAAGTTTGAATGCAATAACTCGAAGTATCATATATGTGTGGAATCAAAGTATGTTAAGCATACTTATAAGTCAGTTGAAAGGAATTCAAATCCTTTAGACTTAATTCACACAGATATTTGCGACATGAAGTCAATACCATCTCGCGGTGAGAAAAAGTATTTCATAACTTTTATTGACGACAATACTAGATATTGCTATACTTACTTACTTAATAGTAAAGATAAAGCAATTGATGCATTCAAGCAATACAAAAATGAAGTTGAAACACAACTAAACAAAAAGTTCAAAATGATAAGAAGTGATATGGGCGGCGAATATGAATCTTCTTTTGAAGAAATATATTTAGAATATGGCATTATTCACCAAACAACTGCCCCTTACTCACCACAATCGAATGAAATTGCGGAAAGAAAGAATAGAATGCTAAAGGAGATAATGAATGCCTTGATAATACGTTCTGGTTTACCTCAGAACTTGTTGGGGGAAGCTATTCTTACAGCTAACCGAATACTCAATCGAGTTCCCCATAGCAAAACGCAATCCATTCCATATGAAAAATGGAAAGGAAGAAAATCCAACTTAAAATATTATGGAAAGGAAGAAAATCCAACTTAAAATATTTTAAAGTGTGGGGGTAATTGGTGAAAGTGCAGGTCCCTAAACCCAAAAGGGTAAAGATTGGACCTAAAACCGTTGATTGCATTTTCATAAGATATGCAACAAATAGTAATGCATATCGTTTTCTGATTCATAAATCAAAAAATCTCGATATTCATATTAATACGGTAATTGAATCAGATAATGTTGGATTCTTTAAAAAATATTTATCTGTATAAACTAGAATGTGAGCCATCTAGTAAAAAATCTAAGCGACCTCGGGAAGAAGCAAAGGAAAGTGCTTTTGAAGAAGATAATCCAAGATGTAGTAAACGTAAAAGAACAACTACTTCCTTTGGACTAGATTTTCTGGCATTTGTATTGGAAATGAGCCTCAAACGTTCAAAGAAGCAATGTCTTCCTTGGAAGCACAATATTGGAAAGAGATAGTCAATAATGAGATAGAATCAAAATTAAGTAATCATACTTGGGAATTAGTTGATCTTCCTCCGGGAAATAAACCTTTGGGTTCTAAGTAGATTTTCAAAAGGAAAATAAAAGCCGGTGGTACTATTGAAAAATATAAGGCAAGATTAGTTTTAAAGGGTTTAGATAATGACAAGGTCTTGATTACTTTGACACATATTCACCGGTAACAAGGATTACATCTATCTGGGTGTTAATAGCGTTAACCGCCGTGTATGGACTTCAAATCCATCATATGGATGTGAAGACAACCTTCTTAAATGGAGATTTGGAGGAAGAAAATTTCTATGGAATAACCTGAAGGGTTTGAGAAAAGAAGGTGTGTCGACTTGTTAAATCACTTTATGGACTAAAACAAGCACCAAAATTATGGCATGCTAAATTTGATCAAACAATGTTGTCAAATGGTTTCAAGATCAATGAGTGTGACAAATGTGTTTACAATTTAGAATACTCCAAATCAAATAGTCATTGTTTGTTTATATGTGGATGATATGTTGATAATGAGTAACGACATTGCTAACATAAATGCTACTAAGCGCATGCTTACTAGTAAGTTTGATATGAAAGACTTAGGAGTTGCCGATTTAATTTTGAGAATTAAGATCCTTCAGACTCCTCAAGGTCTAGCTTTGTCTCAATCTCATTATATTAAAATGGCACTTGAAAAGTTCAAATATTTGGACTTTAAAGTTGCAAAAATACCAATTGATTTAAACCATACTCTTGTGAAGAATAAAGATCAAAGCAAGTCCCAATTAGAATATGCTCGAGTGTTGGGAAGTTTCATGTATATTATGAATTGTACACGACCTGATATAGCTTGTGCGATAAGTAAGCTTAGTCGATATACAAGTAATCCCGACCAAGCTCATTAGACAGCAATGAAACAAGTATTGGGGTATTTAAAATATACCCAAGACTATGCATTACATTACAATAATTATACCACAGTTATTGAGGGATATAATGATGCAAATTAGATCACCGGATCAATAGAATCAAAATCCACAAGTGGATACGTTTTTACCATTGCTGGAGGAGCAGTGTCTTGTAAGTCTTCCAAACAAATATGCATCGGCCGCTCTACTATAGAGTCTGAGTTTATAGCTTTAGACAAGGCCGGTGAAGAAGCTGAATGGCTCCAAAATTTCTTGGAAGATATTTTTATGTATAACAGGAAATCTCGTCACATATGACGAAGACATAATACCTTTAGACAACTACTCTCTAGTAGAATTATTACAATTGACTATGTAAAGTCAAAAGATAATGTATTGGATCCACTTACAAAAGGCTTAACTAGAGAGGCGGTTGAGAGGACATCAAAGGGAATGGGATTATGGTCGAGGACAAGTCACTGTGGAGGTAACTCTACCTAGAAGACTAGAGATCCTAAGATCTAGGTTCAAGGAGATCAAACAAAGTCATTAGTGACGGTTAAACATTGTCAAATAAATTTTTGGTCCATTCTCATGATGAAGACAATGTTCAATACCAAGGATAAACCGTTAAGGCTTTTTAATGGTTTCTAAGCTTGATACGGGGCATATCAAATAGTCTATCTACGGTATAACACGTTTAGGAATCACCTATGTAAGCGTGAAGTGTAAGCCGCTTCAAGGAGAATTTTGTAAGGCCAGTTCTATACGCACTTATGAAACCAGACGGTGTTCATAGCTGAAATGAACATAACAATGAGAACCAAAGACGGTTAAGGGTTGATTGTGTGACATATGGTTGTCTAGGTATACACCAAAGTTCGACGGTTCAAAGATATCAAATCTACTGCTTGATCGAGTATATCTGACATATGTTCGGAAAGTTCAAAGGGAAACCTACTTATCCAGATGCGATTAATTCTTACTTGCGAATCACACAATTGTTTCATGCATAATTTTTTTCGGATAGCCATTCCCCATTCATGTGGGGGATTGTTGGGTTTTGTTAATTAAAACAAAAGAGGTGTGAATAGAAAATGATGGAAAAAGAAATGGAGGGAATTAAAATTATGAATTAGTCCTTTTTACAAAGAAACTTTATCCCTCATTGGATAGGAAGAGGAAAATTCGTGTGCTTATACATAGAAGCACTTCTTCTAGCTCTTCAACTTTAATGTTCACCAAAAAGAAAAAAATGGATAAGGTGGAGTGGGCAAGAGTTAAGAAGAGAGCAAGCCTCGCGCCGTCGTTGTCGTTGTCGTCGCTCACTCGGCTCGGCTTCGGATTTGTATTTGGGTTTGGATTTTGATTTGGTCAATTGATATGATTAATTTATATGATTGAATGATAATTTTTTGGACCAAATTTAGTTTCCATTTCCGTCGTTTAATATTTCCTTTCCTAATATTTTTGCACGGAAAATTATTAAATTCGCAGCACTTCCAACGGTAAATTTCGCGATGAGCCATTCCGTTTAACAGAAATTCTGTCAAATAGATACCTCTTCAATCGAGTAGGCACCTTTGCACCTGTTGGAACTCAATTCTGTTGCCTATAAATAGAGAGGCTCAGCCTCATTTATCACCACCGAAAATCTGAAAATCTCTCCCTTCTATCTTCTGCATTCTGCATTTTTTTTCAAAGCAAAAACGTAAGCATTTTGTGTGATTTGCTCCGCCATTTGAGTTCGTCGAAGTTCTGTGATTTGAAGTGCCGCTATTACATAATAGTTATTCCGTTCTATCCTGGGAAGAACTAATCTGAAACATTGGGCAACTGTGAGGGGATTAAATTCCTTAAGGACACACAAGAAAATTTTCGGCTCGGCATTTTTCTGTTTTGTTTTCTTAAACTAACGTTTTTCTAGTTTTCTGGTTTTGAATACATATTAATTTAACAAAGTTCACAATATATTTGTTGAAAAGTATGATTATCTTATCTAAAAATTTAAATTGTTAAGTATTAATTATAACACTAGCAACAGCTAGTACTATCTCTATATAAGTCGTTCTTATTTTAATTATTTTTTTAAAAAAGGAGGCAGTATGAGAAGTAGTTGGCAAAAGGTAGAGAGCACAGATGATGAAGTGCTTGTGAATTGTCTGCACTCCTTTGTGCTCTCTGCTCTTCTGTCATCATCCTCAGCCCCTACTTACTACTTACTAACATGTTTATTGTGTTTGTCTCGTTACATACTTCTTTCTTTAGTTTTATATTAGCGCAGAAAATTGTTGTACCGTTACTGTGAAGTCAAGTGTGATTTGACTAGTAACAAACCTCAAGAAGTTTTCAGGCAAAAAATGCTTCTGTGAGAGTATGTAATATTTCATCTAATAAAGTCTCAAAATACCATTAAATGTGTGTTCATTTCATCCATAAGTTCAAATTATTACGTATCAATTATAACATCACCAGCTAGTACAATCTTCGCGTAGTCATCCATATTATTTTGTAACAGTAAATAATATTTGGACAGACATATTATCCGCACTTTTACGAACTCCGGGATAAAATATTGGAGTTCAGTTTTTCTAACATTGAAGTCCAGTGTAAAGTCCTGGAGTTTAGAGATGATGAACAGACTAAAAACTAAATCTCTGCAACTGAAAGTTATCCTGCGCTGGGATATGGGCTCTAACGAAGAATTGCAAAATCTTTAGTTTCCATCACTTCAAAAAATCGAGCCTTTGCCAACTGAGAGAACACAATTGCCATGAGAACTGCAAAAAAACAAAGCATATAGAATGATTACTGGGATATGTTGATATAGCCTATCTATAGTTGGATGTAAGGTGGTCTGTGCAATAGCCCATAGTGTTTAGGTAGTCACTGGATGCCGAGAAAGAACGACGGTAGTCGGAAGTGAAGCTCCTGCTCCTCGAATATGAAGATGAGAAAAGTCATGGGAATCGTGGTCTTGTTTGAAGACCATTTTTTCTTAACTTGTAAAATTTCTAATTCCAACATATTATGTTTGAGTTCTTGTTTAGTGGTGGAAAATAGTTTAGCTAAGGATATTTTTGTTTAGATTTTATCTCCATATTAAATAATGATTATTTTAATTATTTTATAAATGCTAACTATTTTTCAAGGGATCTTTTCCTATTGTAGAAAATACTGGGTCCACACATAAGGGGTGCTCTAAGGCCCAATAAGGTTATTAGTTAACTTTAATATTTCCTATATAAGTATACTTAGTGAGTACACTAAAATAATACTCTAAGCAGTATTTTCCACGCGCTCTTTCTCTCTCTCAATCCAAACAAGGGTTTAGACTGTGAAATTGGGGGTTGCTCCAACACACCGTGACAACCACCGCCGATCAGTAATTCCAGTCGCGGTTCATCTGCTCTTTCCGCTTCCACTACGCAAACAAGTAAGTTCTCGTTTTACGATTTATGTGCTATCTAATGTGTTTAGATTAACGCAATCCTTTACCTATATATACTATAATAGGAACTTATTAATTTATTTTTTCTAGATTTTGTAGTTTTCAAAAAATTGTAGGTTTTTCTTACAAATTGTATGTATTCCCCCTTAAAAAGCTCTCATTCTATTATTAATGCCTAAGATTAAGGGATTCAATTATATCCTTTCCTTTTTTCTCACTTCTCCTCATTTCATGTGCCCTAATTTTTTTAGTACGCAAATCTCCTCTTCTCTCTCTCTTCCATTGTTGCACGTCTTCAACAAGAAGCTTGTAATTTTACTTCAGTTGTTGAATGATTTTGGTTGAAACCTTCAAATATTGGATATAAAGTCATAGTACATATTCTATATTTCTATTATCCTTATAATGCTAGGAAAGTTATCCCTAATCTAACAAATCCAATAACGAAGAACAACTTTCCATAATAGCAACCAAAAGAAAACTTTTCTTTGTAGTTAGAAATCTATACACACGGCAGAATGTCAAGCGATGACAAAAAAATTAGTTGCTAAGAGTTTCTTCAACAATTCAAAATTCATTATACTCTAGCAAAATTATTACTAATAGGATAATGGCTCATACACATTCCTATTGTGAAATTGGTCATAAACTTAGAATTACTCATCACCACATACAATTATCATACATTTGTGATACAATTTTTGCAACAATTATGATACAATCGTGATACAATTCTGATCTTCATCTTTTTCAATTTTCAATCACAACTCTAAACTTAAATTATGACATAATATTATATTATAATTATATTAGGTATTGATGTCAAATACAACTTTAATACAATTGTAATACAAATATGAAACAAATCTGATACAATTATCATACAATCATAATAGAATTCAGAAAATTTTCTTCTTCGAGTTTCAATATGAAATTGTACCTAAAAATAACTCTAAACTTAACCAATTTCCCTCAAAATTGAGATACAAACTTCAAATTATATTCTCAATTGTTTCAAGAGCTCCCAATCCAAACAAATCACAAATTTGTAAAACCCCAATGTTGAATTCAAAGCTTCAAAGTTTTTCAATGGTTGTCAATGGAGAACTCTTTGCTACTGCAATTTTAGAGATAGTGTCGATGAATTTGTGTAAATAGGATGAGATTTGGGTTGATTGGTATGAAAGAGAGAAATATTTTAAAATCTTTTTGAAAATGGGATGAAAACGTAATTTTAGGGGCTTTGTATAACTGATAATCTGATATACATGAGAGTGAGAATGAGTGGGGGTCCAACGCGCGCGCGCACACTCGGGGGGTGGGGGAAGGGTTGTATAAGTTACATCCTAATTTTAACACTACTAGAAAATTACGTAAAACCGTCCAGAAATATCAACCGATTTCGATTGGAACACTAAAAAAATAGATCAATTTCCGAGCGATTTTAGTCCGTCGAAATTAGGTTGGTCGGTAATAAATAGCGACCGAAGTCGGTCGCAATTTTCGACCGATTTCGGTTGGGCAATCAAATTTCACAAAAGATCCAAAAAGAAAAAAATCTTCCAAAAAAACTGTTCGAAGTCGATCGGTATTTTTAGTTATGCAATTAAAAAATGCACCATCTGGGAATCGTACGAGGGTCTGTACTTTGGCACGAAACTATTTTATCACTAGACCATTAGTACATTTGGATTTAAGACTTTTTTTTATTTTATTTGTACTCTTTAATTCCATTTTCGCGCGAAAATAAAGGATCGATTTCGGTCGGTTTTATTAAAAAATATAAAATTACTGACCAAAGTCGGTTGATTTTTAAAATGATTGACTAAAATAACCGATCGATTTCGATGATTTTTAAATTTTAATTTTAATTTATTTTATTTGAAAATCGGTCGGTTTCTTAAAAAATAAATTTTGCGGGACACTAAAATAGTTTTTCACATTTTTGCACAAAAAAAGACCGAAGTTTGTCGGTTTCATAAAAAAAATTAAAAATAAAATATTTTAAAAACGGACTGACTTCGGTCGGTTTTGGCCGAATTTCTAGTAGTATAAGAATTCTCTATTTATTAATCTTTTGTATATCAATTTATGTGAACATATTTCCTTCTTAGTCCGTGCCACAAAGAATGACCTCTTTCCCTATTTGGAAACAATTTACCTTTATGCAATGATTTATAGCCACACAAAATATATGTGCTTCATTTTACACAACAAGTTTAGAAGTCTTCTCTCTTTTATTAAACTCTGTGCCCAGTCAAATGGGTTCACATATATAGAAACGGAGGGAGTAGTAAATATAGATAGATGTCACGACCCGGATTCTCCGCCCTCAAGAGTCGTCATGACGCCTACTAATGTGAGCTAGGCAAGCCGACTGTTTAACAATTTACCTTTTTCCCATTTTAAATCCTTTAGCAATTATGAGCAATAACTTAAAGACATCAGAATTTATGTCAAGCGGAAGAAAAAATAATAAAACTACTGAGTGTAACCAATACAACTGTTTAAACAAGACTATCCAGAACTGGAGTCACAGCTTCACAGACGATCTAAGAGTACTACAAACAATGTCTGAAAGATAAATAATACATTGTCTCGGAGATACGTAAATGAAACAGGATGAAGGGATAGAGGGAGACACCAGGGCCTGCGGATGCCTGCAGGACTATCTTGGATCTCCATATGGACTGAAGGAAGCCATCCAAGCTAAGGTCCAAAAGCTGATACCTGGGTCTGTACACAAAAATGTACAGAAGTGTAGTATCAGCACAACCGACCCCATGTGCTGGTAAGTGCCTAGCCTAACCTCGGCGAAGTAGTGACAAGGCTAGGACCAGACTACCAAATAAACCTGTGCAATTTAACCATATACAGAGGAAAAGAAGAACAATAATGTACAGTCAAGTGTGGGAAGGGGAAACATTCTGCGGGAAAAACATCAATTAAGGATAGAAAGACAACGGGTAAATAAGAGGAACACCATATCTTAGTTATCAACAAGATTCAAGAATCAATAAGTGCACGTCATCACCCTTCGTGTTTTTACTCTCGTCCCCACCAAAGAATCAATATAAATTGCACGGCATCACCCGTCGTACTTTTACTCTCGTCCTCACCATATAATCAATATAATCGGCACTGAATTGTACATCGTGCGGCACGATATCACCCTTCGTGCTTTACACTCTTCCTCACAAAATCATACACAACATCACTATTCGTGCTTTAATATTCTCTTACCAAAACAATACACAGTATCACCCTTCATGCTTTAACACTCTTCCTCACCCAAACAACAATCACAAGCAATAGGACAAGGAAATAAATGAAATTACAATAAAGATCCCGGCAAGGGAACAATAGTTCAACAATCAAGTCCCGGCAAGGGAAGCAACATCAAAAACATCAACATCCCGGCAATAGAGGTAGCATTAAAAGCAACAATATCCCGGCAAGGGAGGTAATATAATGATTCTCTTCTTTTTTTCACTTTTACTTCACAACTCACTTCACAATGCTCTAAAAGGTTCAATTACCGCTTATACTTTTACATATTATTATACAACTTGAGCCAACGCTCCTCAATGTTCAAGTATCACTATCATTTCCCCAAACTTTTCCTAACAATAGAAATCATCACCAATGCATGAATAATACAACGAAGTCACAATAATCATAATATAAGACTTACGGGCATGCTTGACACCAACGTATAGATACTCGTCACCATGCCTATACATCGTACTCAACAAATACCACATAGCAAATAGGACTCGACTCCTAATCCCTCAAGCTAAGGTTAGACCAAACACTTACCTCAATGCCACGAACACAATTCAAGTCTCAACTATCGCTTTACCTCTTGATTCCACCACTAATTCGCTCGTATATAGCTACAAGTTACTTAATTACATCAATAAATGCTAATTGAATCAATTCTAATGCATGAAAATAAGTTTTCCAAAGTTTTACCCAAAAATTCAAAAATCGCCCCCGGGACCACATGGTCAAAACCCAAGGTTCGAACCAAAACCCGATTACTCATTCCTCCACGAACCCAAATATATAATTTGTTTTTAAATCGGACCTCAAATCGAGATCCAAATCCCCAAAATTTGAAAAACCTAGGTTATACCCAAAATACCCAATTTCCCCCATGAAAATCATTGATTTTGAGTTGAAATCATGTGAAAAGATGTAAAAGATTAAAGAAAACAAGTTAGAAATGACTTACAATCGATTAGGAAGAGAAGTTTTCTTTGAAAAATCGCCCAAGAGTGTTTCGGTTTTGAGAAGATATGAAAAATGACTGAAAATGTGTCTAAGTGTGAATTAATTGGTCTCTGATGTCGCAATTGCGACCAGGGTTCGCAATTGCGAACCCTTCAGAGGACTGCAACTTTCGCATTTGTGAAGAAATTTATCGCATTTGGGACCACCTTTTATTTCTGAGGGGTTCGCATTTGCGAAGCAGGCGTCGCATTTGCGATTGGGGCCTTCCACATTTATGAGCCAAATGGTTGCATTTGCGATCAGGCCTGTCCAGGCCTTTGTTCGCATTTGCGAGCCAGGAACCTGCAATTTTTCCCAACTCCAAATTTCACCCCGTGGCCTATCCAAAACTCACTCGAGCCCTCGGGGCTCCAAACCAAACATGTACACCAACCTAAAAACTTCATACGGGCTTGCTCGTATATTCAAATCACCAAAATAACATAAACATCTATAAATTAAGCATCAAAATCATGAAATCACTTAAGAATATCAATTTTTCCAATTTTTCTCAAATAAGGTCTGATTCACGTCATTCCAAGTCTGTTTCTTACAAAATTTCACGGGCTCAACTCAAATCATATATAAGACCTGTACCGAGATCCGGAACCAAAATACGGGCCCGATACTAGTGGTTTCAAAATAAATTCTTTTCTTTACTTCATAATTAATTCAGCAAAATAATTTCTTTCAAAAATTCATTTCTCGGGCTTGGGACCTTGGAATTCGATTCCAGGCATATGCCCAAGTCCCATATTTTCCTACAGACCCTCCGGGACCATCAAATCATGGGTCCAGGTCCGTTTACCCAAGATGTTGACCGAAGTCAACTTAAATTTATTTTAAAGTCAAAAATCATCATCTTTCACATACTTTCACATAATGGCTTTCCAGCTACGCGCCTGGACTGCGCACGCAAATCAAGGTGAGACAGAAAGAGGTTTTTAAGGCCTCAGAACCGCAGAATTTATTTTTTTAAAAGAAGTGATGACATTTTGGGTCATCACATTCTCCACCTCTAAAACAATTGTTCATCCTCGAACGGACAGAAGAAGGAAGTACCTGAGTCGGGGAAAAGATGGGTATAACGGCTCTGCATATCAGACTCGGACTCCCAGGTCGATGCCTCAGCAGGTTGACCTCTCCACTGAACACAAACAGAAGGGAAACTTTTCGATCCCAATTGACGAACCTGTCGGTCTAGAATAGCTACCGGCTCTTCCTCATAAGAAAAGTCCTTGTCCAACTAGACAGTGCTAAAATCTAACACGTGGGATGGATCGCCGTGATACTTCTGAAGCATGGACATATGAAACACTGGTTGCACGGTTGATAAGCTCGGCGGCAATGCATGTCTATAAGCCACCTCTCCCACTCGATCAAGAATCTCAAACGTGCCAATGAACCTAGGGCTAAGCTTGCCTCTCTTTCCAAATCTCATCACGCCCTTCATAGGCGACACTCGAAGCAATACCCGCTCACCGACCATGAATGTCAAATCATGAACCTTATGGTCGCATAACTTTTTTTCCTAGACTGAGCTGTACGAAGTCTATCCTGAATGATCCTGACCTTGTCCAAGGCATCCTGCACTAGATCCATACCCAACAACCGAGCCTCTCCCAGCTCAAACCATCCAATCGGTGACCAACACCACCTACCATACAAAGCCTCATAAGGAGCCATCTGGATACTCGACTGGTAGTTGTTGTTGTAGGCAAACTCTGTTAAAGGCAAAAGCTGAATCCACAAGCCTCCAAAGTCAATGACACAAGCTCGGAGCATATCCTCCAAAATTTGAATGGTCCGCTCGGACTGACCCTCCGTCTGAGGATGAAACGATGTGCTCAACTCAACCCGTGTGCCCAATTCTCGCTGAACTGCTCTCCAGAAATGTGAGGTAAACTGCATACCTCGGTCCGAAATGATAGACACGGGCACACCATGAAGACGACCTATATCTCGGATATAGATCTCAGCTAACCTCTCGGACAAATAGGAGACTGCCGCAGGAATGAAATGTGCTGACTTGGTCACCCTATCAACAATAACACACACTGCATCGAACTTCCTCTGAGTCTGTGGGAGTCCAACAACCAAGTCCATAGTGATACGCTCCCACTTCCACTCAGGAATCTCAATCTTCTGGAACAAACCACTGGGCCTTTGATGCTCGTACTTAACTTGCTAACAGTTCAAGCACCGAGCCACATATGAAACAATGTCCTTTTTCATTATTCTCCACCAATAATTCTACCGCAAATCCTGATACATCTTAGCGGTGCCTAGATGAATAGAGTATCGGGAACTATGGGCCTCTTCTAAAATCAACTCCCGGAGCCTATCCACATTAGGCACACAAACCCGACCCTGCAATCTCAAAACTCCATCATCTCCTAAGGTAACCTGCTTGGAACCTCCGTGTTGCACCGTGTCTCTAAGGATACACAAATGAGGATCATCATATTGTCGATCTCGGATACGCTCCAATAAAGAAGAATGAGCGACTATGCAAGCTAACACATGGCTGGGCTCAGAAACATCCAACCTCACAAACTGATTGGCCAAAGCCTGAACGTCCAAAGCAAGCAGTCTCTCACTGACTAGAATATAAGCAAGACTGTCCATACTGTCTGACTTCCTACTCAAAGCATCGACCACCACATTATCCTTTCCCGGATGATATAAGATGGTGATATCATAGTCCTTTAATAGCTCCAACCACCTTCTCTGCCTCAAATTTAGCTCCTTCTACTTGAACAAATACTGCAGACTCTTGTGATCCGTGAACATCTCATATGTCACACCATACAGATAATGCCTCCAAATTTTCAATGCGTGAACAATGGCTGCTAACTCCAAATCATGAACCTGATAGTTCTTCTCATGAATCTCCAACTGCCGCGAAGCATAGGCAATGACCTTGCCATCCTGCATCAACACCTCACCAAGTCCAATACGAGATGCATAACAATAAACTGTATAAGGCCCTGAACCTGTGGGCAAAACCAACACCAGTGTCGTAGTTAGAGCAGTCTTGAGCTTCTGAAAGCTCATTTCACACTCGTCTGACCATCTGAACTAGGCACCCTTCTGGGTCAACCTGGTCATCGGGCTGCAATAGATGAAAACCCCTCCACAAAGTGACGATAATAACCTGCCAATCCTAAGAAACTCCGGATCTCTGTAGCTGATGTTGGTCTAGGCCAGTTCTTGACTGCCTCAATCTTCTTCGGATCAACCTGAATACCCTCTGCTGATACAACATAACCCAGGAATGCAACTGAACTCAACCAGAACTCACACTTCGAAAACTTAGCAAATAACTGACTATCCCTCAAAGTCTGAAGAACCACTCTAATATACTGCTCATACTCCTCCCGGCTGTGTGAATAGATCAAAATATCATCAATGAAGACTATCACGAATGCATCTAAGTAATGCCTGAACACTCGGTTCAGAAATTCCATAAACGCTGCTGGGGCATTTGTCAACCCAAATGAAATCACCAAGAACTCATTATGTCCGTACCAAGTGCGGAAAGTTGTCTTAGGGACATCGGATACCCTAATCCTCAATTGATGGTAGCCAGATCTCAAGTCAATCTTCGAAAATATCTTGGCACCCTAAAGTTGATCAAACAAATCATCAATCCTCAACAATGGATACTTATTCTTGATTGTAACCTTATTCAAATGCCGGTAATCAACACACATTCTCATCGATCCATCCTTCTTCTTAACAAACAACACCGGCGCACCCCAAGGCGAAACACTAGGTCTAATAAAACCTTTTTCAAGAAAGTCTTGCAACTTCTCTTTCAACTCTTTCAACTCAGGCGGGGCCATACGATACGGCGGGATAGAGATGGGTTGAGTTCCCGGAGCCAAATCAATGCAGAAGTCAATATCCCTGTCGGGTGGCATACCCGGTAGGTATGAAGGAAATATCTCAGGAAACTCACGAACAACAGGCACAGAATCAATAGAAGGAACCTTAACACTAGAATCAGGAACATAGGCCAAATAGGCCAAACACCCCTTCTCGACCATACGCCGAGCCTTCATATAAGAGATAACACTACGAGTAGAATGACCAGGAGTCCCTATACACTCTAAACGAGGTAAACCCGGCAAGTTTAAGGTCACAGTTTTGGCATGATAATCCAAGATAGCATGGTAAGGTGATAACTAGTCCATCTCTAATATGACACCGAAATCAATCATGTCTAGAAGAAGCAAATCTACACGGGTCTCAAGTCCCCTAATTACAACTATACATGAACGATGGACACAATCTACCACAATAGAATCACCTACTGATGTAGACATATAAACAGGAGCACTAAAAGAATCACTAGGCATGATTAGATACGGTGCAAAATAAAATGACTCATAGGAGTATGTAGATCCTGGATCAAATAAAACTGAAGTATCTTTACTACAAACCAGAATAGTACCTGTGATAACTTCATTAGAAGCCTCAGCCTTGGCCCTATCTGGAAGAGCATAACATTGGGACTGGGCTCCACCACCCTGAACTAAATCTCTAGGACGGCCTGCTGCTGGCTGGCCTCCACCTATAGCGGCCTAAGCTCCACCTCTAATACCTCTACCTCTAGCACCTCTACCCCCACCTCTAGCTGGCTGGGCGGGCTATAGAACACTCGGTGCCTGTACTATAGCACGGGAACCCTAATGCTGAGAGGTGCTCAATGCTCGAGGGAAAAACCTAGAAATGTGACCCATATCACCACAAGTATAACAAGCTCTCGGCTGCTGAGACTACTTACCCTGACGACCTAAATGACCACCCGAAAACTCTAGAGCGGTTGTGCACTGATAGGAGCTGGTGGTGCACTGTAGGACTACTGATTATAATACTGCATATGGGAACCACAACCACCTGAAGCACCGTGAGAAACCTAAAGTGCTAACTGAAAGGTCCTAGGAGGATGGCCTCTACCATACGAATCCCTGCCTCCAAACGAGGTACCACTGAATTGGCCTGAATGACGAGGCCTCTTGTCAGACCCCTAACCACCTCCCTACAATAGAACCATCGCAACTCTCCTGGCCACATTGGCCACCTTCTGAAAAGAAATCTCACTTCCCGTCTCCTTGGCCATCTAAAGTCGAATAGGCTGGATAAGTCCCTCAATGAACCTTCTCACCCTCTCTCTCGGTGGGAAGTATGATAAGAGCATGACGGGCCAAGTCGATGAATCTGGTCTCGTATTGAGTAACAGTCATAGAACCCTACTAGAGATGCTCAAACTGCCTCCGATAGATCTCTCTTTGAGTGATGGGGAGAAATTTCTCCAAAAATAGCTGAGTAAACTACTCTCAAGTCAAATATGGTGATCCGGATGGTCTAGCCAAACAATAATCTCTCCACCAAGTCTTGGTTGAACTAGACAAGTGAAAAATAGCAAAATCGACCCCATTGGTCTCCACTATCCTTATGTTCCTGAGAATCTCATGACAGTTGTCTAGATAATCCTGGGGATCCTTAGAAGATGCATCGCTGAAAGTAGTAGTGAAGAGCTTGGTAAACCTGTCCAACCTCTACAAAGCATTAGCATACATAGCTGCTCCATCACCGGTCTGAGCTACCACACCCGGTTGAACTACTCCAACTAGATGAGCATCTGGAGTCTGAAATTGGGGAGCCATTTGCTCCGGAGTGCGAGTAGCAGGAGTCTAGGCTTCTCCTCCAGCCTGAGAGATGGCTGGTGCTACAGGAAATAACCCTGCCCAGGTAACACTCTCCATAAGGCCCACTAGACGACCCAGATCATCCTGGAGTACTAGGATACCAATGAACCCCTATGGGACCTGAGTTGGGCCCACCGAAACTGTCAGGGCTGGAACCACATCATCAAAGTCAACCTAAGTCTTCGCCACTGATGCTGCTGTTTTGAGTTGAGTTTTGCCCTCCTTTGGCCTCTAGCACGGCCTCGCCCTCTGCCCCTTGTGGGAGCTACTGCTGGGGGCTCGGGCTACTGATCACTGGATAAGGAAGCGCGTGTTCTCGCCATCTGAGAAAGAACAGAGTAGAAGTTCAATTAGCATTGAGAAACAAAACCACATGACAGGAAGGAATAAATGTGAAGTTTTTCCTAACTCTGTAGCCTCTGGGATAAATATAGACGTCTCCGTACCAATCCCTTAGACTCTACTAAGCTTGTTTGTGAACTGTGAGAAGATATGAAAAATGACTGAAAATGTGTCTGAGTGTGAATTAACTGGTCTCTGATGTCGAAATTGTGACCAGGTTTCGCAATTGCGAACCCTTCAGAGGACTGCAACTTTCGCATTTGCGAAGAAATTTATCGCATTTGCAACCACCCCTTTTTCTATCAAGGGAGTTAGAAGTTTTATTGGGCATGCGGGGTTCTACCGGAGATTTATCAAAGACTTTTCGAAGGTAGTGAACCCTTATGCAAGTTATTGGAAAAAGTTGCCAAGTTTGTATTCGATGAGAGATGTATGCAAGCCTTTGAACTTCTCAAGTACAAGTTGACCACCACTCCTATCATTACCGCACCTACTTGTAGCTTACCCTTTGAGCTCATGTGTGATGCGAGCGATGTTGCTGTTGGGGCGGTTTTGGGTCAAAGAGTGAATAAAATGCTTCATCCGGTGTACTATGCGAGTAAGACAATAAATGATGCTCAAGTGAACTACACGGTGACTGAGAAGGAACTTTTGGCTATTGTGTTTGCCATGGAGAAATTTTGTCTGTATCTTATGGGTGCCAGGGCCATAGTCCATACCGATCATGTCGCACTCTGGTACTTGATGACGAAGAAGGATTCCAAAGCTAGACTGATGCGATGGCTCTTGTTACTTCAAGAGTTTGATTTGGAGATTGTGGACCGAAAGGGTAGTGAAAACCAAGTGGCGGACCACTTGTCCCTCTTGGAGGAGGAGGGGAGGCCTCGTGATGGCCTAGAGATCAATGATTTATTTCCCGGCAAACAACTCCTTTCGGTGTCGGTGAATGGTATGACATGGTTTGCAGACATTGCTAATTTCCTTGTGACTGTTATAATCTCATGTGAGCTCTTTTCTAACCAAAGGAGGAAGCTTAAACGGGATAGTTTGGATTTCTATTGGGATGATCTGTACTTGTTCAAGATTTGCACGGATGGTGTGATCCGAAAGTGTGTCCCGGAGGAAGAGCAATTGAGTATCCTAGAGGCTTGTTATTCCTCTCCCTATGGTGGCCATCATGGCGGGGCGAGCACGACTTCCAAAGTTCTTAGTTGTGGGTTTTATTGGCCAACTTTGTACAAAGATGCAAGTGAACTTGTGAAGAGGTGTGACGAATGTTAAAGAGCGGGGTTAATTTCGAAGAAAGATGAGACGCCTCTCAATACTGTAAGCACGTGATTTTTGCCCTATATGAGAATTACTCCCAAAAAATTCAAAAATAAAATAATTTTTCTTGGTGTGCAATTTTGTGATATTTTATGATATTTTGTGTAACTATTTGTATGTTTGTCTGTGCATGTTTATTTGTTAAATTAATAAAAATACAAAAATATGTCGCATTTTTGCATGTAGGATTTAATTCTACAATTGTTAGTAATTAAATTTGTTTTACAAAAAAAATAAAAATTACAAAAATAGGCATCGTTTGCATTTTTAGCATTTAATGTCCAAATATACAATTTTATGCTTAATTATTACTTAATTGTGCATTAATTATTATTGGGAGTTAATTTGCGCTTTTATAACTTAATTTAGTTCTTAATAATAGTTTAAGTATTTTTATAATTTAGTTTTAGAGAAATAAAAGAAGAAAAGAGAGCGAAAATATAAAGAAAGTCGGAATTGGGCCTCTTCTTCGATTTCAAGCCACATGCCCAAAAAATGGCCCAACCTTCCCTACGACCCAGTCCATTTTGAACTGGGTCGACCCAGTCTATAACCCAACACCCCTTCTTCATTTTTTGTCCAAACACAAAACAAAACAAAAAAATAAAAAAAAATAAAACCCTAAAAATAAGAAAGGACCCGCCCCCCTATCTTTCTTCTTCTTCTTCTTTTCTTCATCTTCCCAAAAAGCTCCAAGCTCCATCAATGGCTTCCTTCCTTCCCCTCATGCCACACACACACACTAACGGCACACACACACACTGTTGCATCGTCAACCTTCTCCAAACAGACCCAACAAGCTTCACTTCATCGTCTTCGGAGCTCCCTCATCGCCATCGATGCCTTGTCGCTGCTGCCTTCCTCCTCGCGTCCAGCCATTGCTGCTACTGTTCACGCAGTTGTGCCTGTGTCGTCACTTCATCTTCTTCGTCCAATGAACAACAGTCCAGCTACTTCTTCTTCGTGTTCGTCAACGCTCGTTGCCATGGTTGCTGTCGCGACTGCGTCTTCTCTTCGTCGCCGCGGCTATCGCCGTTACTTCCTCCGTCGAGCTGTTGTTGTTTCTGCCTTCATCGAGGTTCGCTGATGCTGTTTCTCCTCCTTCTACCAAGCAGCTGCTCCCAGCCCACACGACCCTACTGTGCACAACGAACAGTTGAAAACAAACCACGCTGCTGCGTCGACTATTGCTTAACTTCGGCGTCAACTCCAGTCGAATTCGCGTACATGGATGAATTTTGGTCGATGTCGTCGATCACTGTTCGAGTTCGTTGTTGGTTGGTCGTTTGTTCATCGTTTCAATCCGGTTGGTAAATTTTGAGTTTTATTTTGTCCGTATTTTATTTTGATATTTTTGAATCTAAAAATCGGCAAAATGTTTGTTTTGTTCATGTCTATCGTTTGAATTAATTTTTAGTTTGTTCGTGTGCTTTGTTAAATTAATTTTCAGATTTCAAATGGAGGTTTAATTAGTTATTTTTCATGTTTATTTCATGTTTATTTCATGTGTCTATTCATTTTTGTAAAAAAGGGATTGTTAGTTTAATGTTTGTTAGATTCAAATTGAAGTTTAAATTAATTATTTCTTCAATTTGTTTCATGTGTTTTATATTTTCAGAAATTGTTAACATTGTTTAAATCATGTGAATCCGTCATGTTTGTTGTTTTAAAAATAGATTCATTCATGTTCATACTTTGTTGGGTTGATCTTGAATCCGAAATTTGTGTAGTTTGATTTCTTGTTTATCACTTATGACTATTTCTTGAATTTGTCTCATGATCTTATTTAAAGTTTAATATAGGAATTGTTTGTTGTAATGTTGTTAGAATTGATTTTAAGTTCAATATTATTGAATTTAGAAATCTAAATATACTTGTTTGTTGTTGTTGAATCTGAAAATAGGTTTGTTGCTAAAAATATTGTTCAATCAAATTTTAGTTGTTCTTTGTTGTTCAATCATGTTCATGTGATTTGTTGTTGAAATGTTGAAGAAATCATGTTCATGAGATTTGTTGTTTGAATTTGTGAAGAAATTGGTCATATTGGCTATATTTTGGTTGAGTGTGATTAATTGATTTGTTATAGCTGATGGGGTAGTTTGGCAATTTGCAGTACGTTCAGGGGTAGTTTGGTAATTTCAGTAAGGTCGGAGGGGTAGTTTAGGAATTGTACATTTTGTAATTTTTTATGTGAAGCATGGGGGACAAAATGAAATGGGGTGGGTTGTGATATAGTTATTTAATATAAAGGGGGGACAAGACAAATTTTAGTGTGGGGGAATCTTGTATTTGTTTATGTTAGGCATGGGGGACAAAATATAATGGGGTGGTGTGATATATTTATTTAATGTAATGGGGATGAGTGGGAAGATAATGGGTTTGGTAGAGAAAATGGGTTGATTTTAATTGATTAAAAGATTTATGGGTTGGGATTATATATAGGAAGTCTTGAACACAGATAGAAAAAAAAAGAACACAGATAGAGAAAAAAGAACAAAGATAGAGGAACGAATCTGGAACAAAAAGAAAATAAGAGAGAAAAAAAGGGCTGAACATTTAAGAGAAAGAAAAATTCCGAAAAAATATTTAAGCTTTCAAATAACAAAAAAAAATATTCTGCTTTCTTTCATTGTTTGAAATCAGCATTAATTGTTGTGGTTTCATAAAAGTTGGAAGCATTTGTTTTTGGGATTACTGCTCCACCGGTCTGTTACTGGGTTGTTACTGTTGCTGGGCTGTTGTTGCTGTGTTGTACTGTTATTTCTGCTGTTGATTCTCATCTTCATTTTCTTTTGCTTCCAATATCAGGTACACAACTGAAAAGCTGGTTATTGTAATCCGAAATATGAAGCATGAATACGAAAAATGAAGAGTTGAAATTCTAAATTTGTTTTAATTATATTCTGAATTTTATTTGTATGTACAAATTATTTAGCTTGTAAAAAATCAGAATCATGTAGTTAGCAAATGGTGTAGTAACTCCGTCGAGTCATCAAACGAATAGGCCATCTAGTAGGAACTGGGTAGTAATATTGTTTAGTTAAATAATATTGGTTAATTTCAGCATGTAAATGGTTTAGGATTAAAATTAGATTGCTAAGTTTTTTTTTAATTTGACAAACTGAGAACATGCCTCGTATAATGTAACTAGGTAGCAACATGTGAATAAGACGGCCCAGGTCTAGTTTTAAGTCATACACGTTAGGCCTGGGCCCGCAGTGGCAACAGACTGTCCGGTTTGCATCAATTTCAGATTTATGAATCATATTCAAAATCCATCTATAAAGTATGTAAATAATTTAAGATATTTTCTCTTTTATTTTGTAGAGACAAATTTAATAAGAGAAAAATGTAGGCATTTTAGGATTGTCCTTTAAAAATAAAATGAGATGAGCCTCGCCCAATCAAATGCACCAATTGCGGGCCCCTCAATAAATATTTAATTGAGTGTTTAGAATTCGGGATGGACTGTTTAGTGAATTCCACAGTCTTGCCCATAAATAATAATACGCTAGTCGCTTTAGGCGCGTATTTAATAATGTTATCTTCTTAAACTCGGGTGCGTATTTCATGCAACCCAAATCCAAATCCCAAAACATTGAGTAAAATGTGTTCCGGATTGCGGGTGCATTTCATGTGACGTAATCCAAAGACATGTTTTAAACAATGTTCACATTCTTGTAAAAATGATAATAATAACAATAAAAGCGGTAAAAAGATAAAATTTGCACATGAGCTCATAATTGTATAAAAATCAGATATTTAAGCCAAATATGACAGTTGAGCGACCGTGCTAGAACCACGGAACTCGGGAATGCCTAACACCTTCTCCCGGGTTAACAGAATTCCTTATCCGGATTTCTGGTGCGCAGACTGTAATACAGAGTCATTCTTTTCCTCAATTCGGGATTAAAATTGGTGACTTGGGACACCCTAAATCTCCCAAGTGGCGACTCTGAATTAAATAAATAAATCCCGTTTCGATTGTCCTTTAATTGAAAAAAAACTCCCTTGTACCCTCGCGGGGGCGGAAAAAGGAGGTGTGACAAATACCATCCTTGAAGTTGATATTTTGGATGTATGGGGCATTGATTTTATGGGCCCGTTTGTTAGCTTGTGTGGAAACAGATACATTCTTGTGGTGGTTGACTATGTTTCAAAATGGGTTGAAACCGTGGCTTTACCCAACAATGAAGCCTGAAGTGTTGTTGCATTTCTCAAGAAGAGCATTTTTACAAAGTTTGGCACTCCTCATGCAATCATAAGTGATGGGGGTCTCATTTTTGTAATAGAGATTTTGACACATTGCTTGCAAAGTATAGTGTCAACCACAAAGTTTCTACTCCTTATCATCCTCAAGTGAGTGGCCAAGTTGAAGTCTCAAACAGGGAAATCATAAGTATATTGTCAAAGACGGTCAATGCAAATAGGACCGATTAGTCAAAGAAGTTGGATGATGCTCTATGGGCTTATAGGACTTCTTACAAGACTCTGATTGATATGTCTCCGTATCGATCGGTGTTTCGGAAAGCATGCCATCTACTGGTTGAGGTAGAGCACAAGGCTATGTGGGCTTTGAGGAAGCTGAATCTTGAATGGGATGTGGCAGCAAATCTTCGTGTGGAACAACTTAATGAACTTGATGAATTCTGATTCCATGCCTACTCCATTTCGTCCTTGTATAAGGACAAGATGAAGTACCTTCATGATAAATATGCTCGTGGCAAGGAGTTCAAAGTGGGTGATTTGGTTCTCTTGTTCAACTCTCGGTTACGTCTATTTCAGGGAAAGCTTAAGTCAAAATGGAGTGGACCTTGAAGTGGTGTTTGTGACTCCGTTTGGTGCTCTTGACTTGAAGAACAAAAATGGGGAAGTTTTCAGAGTGAATGTGCACAGGGTCAAGCACTACCTGGGCAAGATTGATGACAGCCACGTTGTGGCACTTCTTCATCTCAAGTGATTTGATGGTAACCTGCGTCGTGCCGCGACGTTAAATCATGCACTTCTTGGGAGACAACCCATGCGTCTTTCTTCTTGTTTTTCTTTGATTTTCATTGCAGTGTAGAATTTATTTTTGGACTGACTGGTTGTGAGATGTTGTAGGATTGTGTTGATGTAGTGCAGGAACAAGTTGGAAAATGCTCAATCTCTGAAATTGGCAATGCGGACCGCACTCATTTTGTGTGGCCGCAAAGGCTTTTGTGCGGGGGCAAGAAATCAATGCGGACCGCAAAAGTGATTTGACAAAAGTAGAGACTCTCTGATGTTTTCCACCGCGACCGCATTGCATTTTGTGCGGTCCGCGGTGGTCCACTGCGGCCGCACTGGATTTCTTGCGGTCCACAGTGGTCAACTTGTCAGTGCGTCATGGTTTTGAGCATCATGGACTGCGGTGCCATTTTATGCGGTCCGCGGTGGGTAGGTGAGCTGGGGCCCAGGACCTTTTTCTATAAATAGGACCTGAGGACTTACATTTAAACTTTTCGATACTTTTTATCTGAGAAGCATAAAAATCATTGTTCATCAGTATCATTGCACATAATTAACTGCTAAGACTCTTCAATCTTCAGTAAATCTCATTTCTGGTAACTTTAACTCCTTCTTAATTGTTTAATTTTATTATTTTCTTTGAATTTTTATTTTTCTTAGTTCTTCTTCCTTCCCTTCCCATTTTTCTTTCAATCTTGTAGCTTAGGCTAGTTAAATACTATTTTAATTAGGACTAGGTAGTTAAAACACTGAGGCAACACTTAGGGGATCATTAATAGATGAATAATTGGACTAAAAATGAACAAAACATAAACCCTAGGTTGGTATTGCTGCTACGCACTCAGTGCAGACCGCGGTGGATTTTGTGGGGTCTGCGGTTCCTCTGTGCGGTCCGCAATGCTATTTTGGGCGGACCGAAATGGACAAAGTTCTGAATGTTGACATTTGAGGACCGCAGCCGCAATGGATTTTGTGTTGTCCGCTGGTGCCTTAATGCGGACCGCAATGCCTTTTTGTGTAGTCTGCGGTGCATAGATTCAGAGAGTGGGTAGTCTGAACCCCACCTCTGTGCGGACCGCAATGGATTTTGTGCGGCCCGCGGTAGCCTTTTTGCAGCCGCACCTCATTTTGTGCGGTTCGCATTCTGCAACATTTACACTGTCTGCAACAAACCTTTCTGCAACTCTGCATTTCATTGTTTCAACTGATACTAACAAAGCATAACTGAATGTTGTTTGCTGACAATGGTGAAATCTCGAGGAAAAGGTGGTAAACAATCAGGAAGATGAGAGTCCTCCTGGGGTAGGGGACAAGGAATAATAAGATTGACCCCACAAGTCCGACAAAATATAAAGAACATAAGGGGGATCATAAGAGCTGCAGTCAGTGAGTGAGTATGAGCCTTCCCGGGAGGCATCTTCAGACTCCATGCCAGAGTATATTCCTAACTGGTCAGAGAGAAACAGGTTTGGAGATACACCTATAGCCTCCCCCACTGCCCAAGCATCAGTGCGTATATCTTCTGAGTCGTCTGAGGGCTCAGCTGCCAGCAGTGGAAATGAATACTCCACCTCTTCTAAAGCTTCATTATCTGGAAAGGATCCAGTAGTAGAAGAAGGGGGATAAGTAAAAGGGGGTGAGCCCCAAGTAGGTGGGGTAGAGAGGAATAGAAATCCGGAGGCATGGCATGACCGATTTGTGAGTGAGATTGCCTACCACAAGTTCAGAGAGTGGTGGCCCAAGAAGAGATTGATACCTGAGCGTAAAATCATCACTCAGGACCTTTTGCCTCACAACCCCAATGTGTTGAGGCAATTCAGAGATAGACCTAGATGGGACTACTTCGTAGGCCATATGGAGGACGCCAATGACCATTTGGTGAAAGGGTTCTACACCAATGTGGCCCATATCAAAAAGGGTACCATAAACAACAAAGTGCGGAATCTAAAGGTGAAATTTGATGGCAAGACCATAAATGACTACCTAGGCTTCACGGAGAAGGATGAGTCCCTGTACTTGGAGAAGATGAAAATGGGTGAAGAAGCCCGTCCTTGGTTGGCGGAGTACTTGGAAATCCTAGGTACCACCCCCAAGTGGTTGACTACGGGAGTGAAGATACTGAGGAGAACTTTGAATTTTGAGGCTAAGGGGTGGGAGACATTTGTGTGCAGCAGGCTAGACCCCACCACCCACGACAACTCACTCCCTATTCACCGGGCAATTTTGGTAGCATCTATCATGGCGGGGTACCTGATTAACGTCGAGAATGTGATGTCTCGGGTTATTACACGGGCAGTGAACGAAGGTGACAGATCTTACCCCTTCCCCAACTTCCTGACGATGTACCTGGAGGACTTAAATGTGGAGAAACGCAAATTTGATGTGAAAGTGAAGGCCAAGGCACATTTCTTATGGTACAGCCTACAGGGTGATGACAACCCTAAGGGCAAGCAATCTAAGGGTAAAGGCACTACTTCAACTGGCCAGTCTGAAGAGCCAATAGTGGTAGTGGCTCTTACTCAGCCTCCTTCCACTTCAGCAAACATGGCCCTAGGTCCATCCACTTCTACAGCTCTAGAGATACCCTCCACCACTACATACCCATTGACTGCCCACCGTCTAAGCCAGGCCCTCACCAGCATTGTAAGCACGTGATTTTTGCCCAATATGAGAATTACTCCCAAAAAATTCAAAAATAAAATAATTTTCCTTGGTGTGCAATTTTGTGATATTTTGAATAATTATTTGTATTTGTCTGTGCATGTTTATTTGCTAAATTAATAAAAAATACAAAAATATGTCGCATTTTGCATGTAGGATTTAATTCTACTATTTGTTAGTAATTAAGTTTGTTTACAAAAAAATAAAAATTTACAAAAATAGGCATCGTTTGCATTTTTAGCATTTAATGTCCAAATATACAATTTTATGCTTAATTATTACTTAATTGTGCGTTAATTGTTATTGGGAGTTAAGTTGCGCTTTTATAACTTAAGTTAGTTCTTAATAATAGTTTAAGTATTTTTATAATTTAGTTTTAGAGAAATAAAACAAGAAAAGAGAGCGAAAATATAAAGAAAGTCGGAATTGGGGCCTCTTCTTCGATTTCAAGCCACAGGCCCAAAAAATGGCCCAATCTTCCCAAACGACCCAGTCCATAACCCAAAGAGACTCAAACCCCCTTTTCTTTCATTTTTCATAAAACAAAGCAAAAAAAAAATCAAGAAAACCCTAAGAGCTAAGCCATCCGCCCCCTCTCCCTATCTTCTTCTTCCTCAAGCTCCCCTCCCTAGCAGCCATGGCTGCCCTACCCCCTCACCCAACGCCACCCCCTCCAGCCCTTCCCCCTCACCCTGTCACACTCACACACACATGCACCAACAACTCCATAGCTGCCCTCCTCCATCGAGCTTCGTCATCGTCGAGTTTGAGCTCATCCATGGCTTCCCCTACTGCATCGTCTGCTCCTCATTGCTGCGTTTCTGCTGCATTATAACGTTTCCAAGCAGCTGTTGCTGCGTCTCTTCTCTTCGTGCTGCTGCTGCTCGCGACCGCTACTGCTTAAGCAAAAGCTTCGTCCAAACGAGCATCGTCGTCTCCATCACTGCCACTAGTTGAGTAGCGTTGCTACTGCTGCCCGCGTCGCCACTGTTGCTGCGTTTTTTCCAGCTATTTGCTGCTTCACTTCATCGTCTTCTTTGCTGCTATTGATGCTTGTTGCTTTGTCGTCTTCAAGTTCGTTTATGTCCAAGTTTCGTTGGTTTCGTTTAGAGTTCGTTCGATGTTCGTCGTTGGTCATTCACGGTTAGTTGTTCTAAGTTTTATTTCATCCATAATTTGTTTGATATTTTCAGATTTGATATTTTCAGATTTGGAATTAGTATAAGTTTGCTTTAGTTTTCTTATTTATTTTAGATAAAAATTGTTAGTTTAATTATATTGTTGTTAGATTTAAGTTGAAGATCCGATTTAATTATTTTTCAGCTTGTTTTATTAATTTTAAGAGGATTTAGTTTTAATATAGAAAGGTATTAGTTTAAATCGTTCAAATCCGTTGTTGGTTGTTAATATAGATTTAGTTTGTGTTCATCTTGTTTGAAGTTCGTTTTTAATTTAGTAATTTAATGCGAAGTTATGTTTTGGTTTTAATTTTTGGATCATGTATCTTTGTTATAAGTTTTGTTGGATTTAATTTAAGAAAGATTAGTTGATTATTTGAAGATTAGTGATTTGAATATGTTTATTTGTTTTGTTTAAGTTTAATTCGAAGTTTGAACAAAGTGTGTTTGTTATTCTTATTGAATATTTTCATTCATGTTCATACTTTGTTTGGTTGATCTTGAATCCGAAATTTGTATAGTTTGATTTCTTGTTTATCATTTATGATTATTTCTTGAATTGGTCTCATAATCTTGTTTAAGTTTAATATAGGAATTGTTTGTTGTAATGTTGTTAGAGTTGATTTTAAGTTCAATATTATTGAATTTGGAAATCTAAATATACTTGTTTGATTGTTGTTGTTGAATCTGAAAATAGGATTGTTTGTTGCTAAAAAATATTGTTCAATCAAATTTTAGTTGTTCTTTGTTGTTCAATTTGTGTTCATGTGATTTGTTGTTGAAATATTGAAGAAATCATGTTCATGTGATTTATTGTTTAAACATTGTTAGAAATTGATCATATTGTCTATATTTTGGTTAAGTTTGATTAATTGATTGTTATAGCTGATGGGGTAATTTGGTAATTTGTAGTACGTTCGGAGGTAAAATAGTAATTTGTAATAAGGTCGGAGGGGTAGTTTAGGAATTGTACATTTTATATTTGTTTATATGAAGCATGGGGGACAAAATGTAATGGGGTGAGTTGTGATATAGTTGTTTAATATAAAGGGGGGACAAGACAAAATTTAGTGAAGAGGAATCTTGTATTTATTTATGTTAGACATGGGGGACAAAAAATAATTGGGTGGTGTGATATATTTATTTAATGTAATGGGGATAAGTGGGAAGATAATGGGTTTGGTAGAGAAAATGGATTGATTTTAATTGATTAAAGGGTTGGGATTATATATAGGAAGTCTTGAACACAAGACACAGACAGATACGAGAGAATACAGAAGAGAAAGGACGAATCTGAACAGAAAGAAAATAAGAGAGAGAAAAAAAAAGGCTGAACATTTAAGAGAGAGAAAATTCCGAAAAAATATTTAAACTTTCAAAAAAAAAAACTAAAAAAAAATACTTTTGCTTTCTTTCATTGTTTGAAATCAGAATTAATTGTTTTTCATCAAAGCTTGGAGCTTTTGTTTTGAGATTAATACTCCATCGGTTTGCAAACTCTGTTCCTGGGTTGTTACTGCTATTGGACTTTTGTTGTTGTGCTGTATTGTTATTACTGCGTGGCTGACTTTCTTCTTCTTATATTGGCAATACCAGGTACACAACTGTAATTTTGGTATTTTGTAAGCTGAAATGAAGAACGGAATGTTAAATTTTTAATTTAGTTTTAATTTTTTTTGTATTGTATTTAGATTATTCATGTATTATTATTCTGTCAATCACTGTCATTTGGCATAATTAGACATGTTATAGCGATATATTAAATAACGCCTTAATCGGATTATTAGGAAATATATTCAAGACGGATTACTAATTAAAACTGGTAATAATCAAAATAGAAGAAATAACGTAAAAAATGGCGTTATTGAATCAGTTTGGCAAAAAATTGATTAATTCCTTATTCATAAGGTTTTTTTGTCAACATTAAGTTAATCGGAATCATGTAGTTAATTTCAGTTAAAACATGAATTAGTTTGCGAATCAAGTATTAGGACATGATGTGAATTAAAACAAAGTTAGTTAAGTTTAAACTGTTTAACTTTTAGAAATATGGTTTAGTAATCAAGTTTTTTTTTAATTTTCAGTATTTGTAAATAATTAATTTCAATAAGCTTAAGTCATACTAACAATATGTTTTAATCCAACTATGGGATAATTAGTTTTTTTTTTACTTTTTGGGCAATTCCATGTTGTTCGTAATTATCATTTTAGTAATATTACTTTCCATTAATATTTGTTTTGAATTAGTAATTAATATGTTATTTTTAAGTATGTAGAGATTGACTTCATAATTATGGACAAACTTAGTAATAATAAAGATATAGTCATTAAAGGGTATTCATAAAATAAGGGAGGATCTCGCTAACAAATAAATAAATATAAATAATACAAAAAATTGCAGTCCTCCAATCTTATTTATTTATTTTTTTTATATAAGAAAATACCTAGATTTCAAGATGGGCGATTTAGTAAAATTCACGGTCTTACCTAATAATATCATAACGCGTAGTATTTTGGCGCATATTTAATAAGGTTATTTTCTTGAATACGGGTGTACATTTATGTAACCCAAATCACGATCTTGACGAAGTCAAAATGCATCAACAAATCACGCGTGCACTGGTTGTGGCGTGGCTCGAGATGCGTTTTCACGACGTTGCAATTTTCTATAAAATAAATAATGATAAAAACGGTTTTTAAAAGTTAAATTTGCACATAAGTTTATAATACGTATTATATCAGATAGTCAAGCCAAATATAACAGTTGAGCGACCGTGCTAGAACCACGGAATGGGCAACACCTTCTCCCGGGTTAACAGAATTCCTTATCCGGATTTCTGGTTCGCGGACTGTAATACAGAGTCATTCTTTTCCTCGATTCGGGATTAAAATTGGTGACTTGGGACACCCTAAATCTCCCAAGTGGCGACTCTGAAATAAATAAACAAATTCCGTTTCGACTGTCCTTTAATTGAAAAAACTCCTTGTACCCTCGCGGGGCGAAAAAAGGAGGTGTGACAGCTTTGGTTCAGAAGGGGGGTAACGAAGGATAAAGAAACTAAACTAAACTTAGGAGATACATTTCCTATGAAGGAGATACAATTCAAGGTGATCATAATTGTCGATAAATGCCCGAACTACGCGGGTTTGATTCTCACCGGATGTGAGATACGTAGGCAACCCTCATCGGGTCTAACCCCACATTTTGCTAAAATAACCAAAATAAATAAATATAAAAAGGAAAAACATGTCAAAATTTTAATTCCGTCATAAAGAAGCCGGGTGATGCTGTTTTATCAAGACATAGCCGAATGTTCCCGAAAGGGACGTCGGAAAGCTGACTTTGCATAAACAGCCACCTTTGGGTCATGTTTAAGATTTGGTCCAGTTGACCCACACAGCCTTAAAAATCTTCGTCCCCGAGATGTTGAAAGGCCGTGTTTGCAATATTGAGTTTTCTAATTTGAAAAATGATAAAAAGAGTCATAAAAAAGTCGGGTGACGCTGTTTTATCAAGACATAGCCGAATGTTCCCGAAAGGGACGCCGGAAGGCTGACTTTGCATAAACAGCCACCTTTTGGGTCATGTTTAGGATTTTGGTCCAGTTGACCCACACAGCCTTAAAAATCTTCGTCTTTGAGACGTTGAAAGGCCGTGTTTGCAATATTGAGTTTTCTAATTTGGAAAATGATAAAAAGAGTCATGGATAAGTCAGGTGATGTTGTTTTGTCATAAATAGCCGAATGTTCCCGAAAGGGACGCCGAAAGGCTGAGTTTGTATAAACAGCCACCTTTGGGTCATTATTTTAGATTTGGTCCAATTGACCCACACAGCCTTAAAAAAACCTTCATCCCCGAGGCGCTGAAGGGCCGTGTTTGCAACACCAGGTTTTTATTGTAATTTTAAAAAAAAGAGTCAGCGGTCAGGTGAATACCTTTGGGTTTTGTCAAAAATAAGCCAAGCTAGCTTCGGCCGCGTCTTAAACCGTTCTTGCCGAAATAGCCTTAGAGTATCTTTTAGTTGTCGAAAGGCTATTTTCGTAAAAGAACGGACAAGTTTGTAAAGTGTCATAAAATAATCCTCCCCGGCCTCAAAATTCATGTGAAATTTGGAAGGGGCTACATTTGCAAAAATAACCATTCGGTTGCATTTGTCAAACGGAGAGAGGAAGCTGGCCATTTGTTTTTGGAGTTTGTAAATCTTTTGATTATCATATGTGAGTTGTTTGATTTCGAGTTTGTAGGTCATCTTTAAACCTTAGAAACTCAGTTTGTTTTAATATGAAAATTGAAAAAATGTTTATTATTGTTTATTTTATTGGTCCGAACTACGCAAGGTCTGATTCATGCGGGGTCATGATACGTAGGCAATCTCCATAAGATTCGACCACAACAAAAAAAGCAAAAAAAAAAAGAGAATGAAAAAGAAAAAGAAAAAATGAAAAAAAATGATGAAAAAATCGAAAAAAAAAAGAAAAAAGATGTTGTTAATAATGAACTCCTGATTGCTAAATTTAAAATTGAATGTCTTTATTCTCCAGGCGGACTCCTGATTTCAACAACAACTTAGGAGGAAATGCCTCTCCTATTGGTAAAATAAACTTAGGAGGAAATGCCTCTCTTATGGGTAAGACTAAACTTAGGAGGAAATGCATCTCCTATTGGGTGAAACTAAAACAAACTTAGGAGGAAATGCATCTCCTATGGGTGAAACTAAAACAAACTTAGGAGGAAATGCATCTCCTATGGGTAAAACTAAACGTAGGAGGAAATGCGTCTCCTATGGGTAAAAACAAACTTAGGAGGAAATGCCTCTCCTATGGGTGAAACTAAACTTAGGAGGAAATGTCTCTCCTATGGGTGAAACTAAACTTAGGAGGAAATGCCTCTCCTATGGGTGAAACTAAACTTAGGAGGAAATGTATCTCCTTCATAGGAGATGCATTTCCGCTGAGGCAAGATCCGCCTCAGTACTGATTGCCCGACTTCAAATTTCCTTGGACGTACTTTTTTGTTGTATGCTCTTGCCATTCTTCGTTGGTACAGTTGGACATGACACATTGATGCCAATCTTTTCTCATCGATCAAACTCAACTGCTCAAGACGGCTTTTCACCCATTCATCATCATCGATCTCAGCCTCTGCAATGATTCGCAGAGATGGGATTTCCACTTCTGCGGGTATTACTGCCTCGGTACCGTATACCAATGAGTAAGGAGTCGCCCCTACCGAGGTACGCACGGTGGTGCGATATCCTAACAATGCAAAAGGCAATTTCTCGTGCCATTGTCTAGATCCTTCAACCATCTTCCGGAGTATTTTCTTTATGTTCTTATTGGTCGCTTCAACCGCACCATTTGCCTTGGGACGGTACGGAGTAGAGTGCCTGTGAGAAATCTTAAACTGCTCACATGTCTCCTTCATCAAATGGCTATTAAGATTAGCCCCATTATCTCTGATGATTACCTTTGGGATCCTAAACCGACAGATGATATTTGCATGCACGAAGTCAACTACAGCCTTCTTGGTCACAGACTTGAATGACTTCGCTTCCACCCATTTGGTAAAATAATCTATAGCTACCAAGATAAACCTGTGCCCATTTGATGCTGCTGGATCAATTGGCCCAATAACATCCATGCCCCATGCAACAAAAGGCCATGGCGCAGACATCGTATGTAATTCTGATGGTGGAGCATGAATCAAATCTCCATGTATTTGGCATTGATGACACTTACGCACAAAACTGATACAATCTCGCTCCATCGTGAGCCAATAATAACCTGCTCGGAGAATCTTCTTTGCTAGAACATACCCATTCATATGCGGTCCGCAAACTCCGGAATGCACCTCAGTCATGATAGTTGTGGCTTGCCGTGCATCTATACATCTCAACAAACCGAGCTCTGGCGTTCTTTTGTACAGTACTCCCCCACTAAGGAAAAACCCACTTGCCAACCGTCGAATTGTTCTTTTCTGATCACTGGTGGCCTGCGTTGGATATACTCCCGCTTTGATGTACTCTTTGATATCATGGAACCACGGTTCTCCATCGATTTCCTCTTTTATCACATTACAGTAAGCATGCTGATCATGGACTTGAATCTGCAATGGATCAACATAGGCCTTATCTGGATGGTGCAACATTGATGCCAAAGTAGCCAAAGTGTCAGCAACCTCATTATGAATCCTTGGAATGTGTCTGAATTCTATGGCCTGAAAACGCTGGCAAAGCTTATGCAGACACTGCCGATACGGTATAAGCTTCAAGTCCCGTGTTTCCCATTCCCCTTGAATCTGGTGTACCAGTAAGTCCGAGTCACCCATGACCAAGACTTCCCGTTCACCCATATCCACAGCTAATCTCAATCCCAATATACACGCCTCATATTCTGCCATGTTGTTTGTACAGTAGAAACGAAGCCGAGCTGTAACGGGGTAATGCTGACCTGTTTCCAAAATAAGTACCGCACCTATTCCTACGCCTTTCATATTGGCGGCCCCATCAAAGAAAAGTTTCCATCCCGACTTCTCAGCTTGTTCTAATTCTTCAATGTGCATTACCTCTTCACCAGGGAAATAAGTTTTCGAAGGCTCATAATCTTCATCAACGGGGTTCTCAGCCAAGTGATCGGCTAATGCCTGTGCTTTCATGGCAGTCCGTGTCACATAGACAATGTCGAACTCTGTAAGTAAGATCTGCCACTTTGCAAGCCTTCCTGTGGGCATGAGTTTCTGAAAAATATACTTCAACGGGTCCAAGCGATATATAAGGTAAGTGGTGTAAGATGACAAGTAATGTTTCAATTTCTGTGCCACCCAAGTTAGGGCACAACATGTCCTTTCTAGATGAGTATACTTGACCTCGTAAGATGTGAACTTCTTATTGAGATAGTAGATAGCTTGCTCCTTTCTGCCTGTAACATCATGCTGCCCCAGTACGAACTATCCACAACTGTCAGATATAGAATCAAAGGCCTCTCTGGTTCTGGTGGGACCAACACGGGTGGGTTTGACAAATACCCCTTTATCTTATCAAAAGCCTCCTGGCATTCATCAGTCCATTTGACCGTGGCATCTTTCTTTAACAATTTGAAAATTGGTTCACACGTTGCCGTGAGCTGAGCAATGAACCTGCTGATATAGTTCAGTCTTCCCAACAAACTCATCACCTCGGTTTTATTTCTTGGAGGTGGCAACTCCTGAATAGCTTTGATCTTTGACGGGTCTAATTCAATACCCCTCCGGCTAACTATAAATCCCAACAACTTCCCAGATGGCACCCCGAAAGCACATTTTGCAGGATTGAGCTTAAGATTGTACCTGCGAAGCCTTTGAAAGAATTTTCTCAAATCTCTGACATGGTTGGATTGCTGTCTAGACTTCACGATCACATCATCCACGTATACCTCGATTTCTTTATGTATCATATCATGGAAGATAGTTGTCATGGCCCTCATATAAGTTGCCCCAACATTTTTCAAACCAAACGGCATGACCCGATAACAATACGTTCCCTACGGCGTGATGAATGCCGTCTTTTCTGCATCTTCCTTGTCCATTAGAATCTGATGATAACCCGCATAACAATCCACAAAAGAGTCAATATCATGTTTGGCACAATTGTCGATCAGTATATGGATGTTGGGCAGTGGGAAATTATCTTTTGGGATTGCCTTGTTAAGGTCTCGATAATCGACGCACACCCTGGTCTTGCCATCTTTCTTTGGCACAGGCACGATATTGGCTAACCAAGTGGGGTACCGTGTAACCTGAATGACCCTTGCCTCAAACTGCTTGGTAATCTCTTCTTTTATCTTCACACTTATGTCTGTTTTGAACTTTCTCAACTTCTGCTTGACAGGGAGGAGTGCTGGATCAGTGGGCAATTTATGAACCACCAAATCGGTGCTTAGACCCGGCATATCATCATATGACCATGCAAAAACGTCTTTGTACTCATGCAATACTTTAATTATCTCCTCCTTGAGTTGTGGCTCCAAATGAACACTTATTTTAGTTTCCCGTACATTGTCTTGGTCCCCTAGATTAACTACTTCTATGTCATTTAGGTTAGGTTTGGGTTTTTCTTCAAAGTGACTTAATTCTTTACTAATTTCCTCATAAGCTTCATCATTATTACAATACACCCCATCATCACACTCGATCTCTTGTATTACAATCCTCATGCATGTCATATCATTGATATCAGCATAAAAAGAACTGTATAAAGAAAAGAAAAGAAAATGGAAAGAGAATTAGGGACGAAGAAAATTGCATTTCATTAAACGTAAAGACAACAAGGTTTTAACTCATCCAAATGGACGGAACATAACAGCTGGATTACAAACCCTGGAATAATCCAGGTGATAAAAAGGAAAACAAAACCCACTACCACGACTCCCTCCGAACTGGAAGAGGAGTAGCTTCCCAATTGCTGATGTTAGCACGTGGTCCGATGTACTATATGTCTGCTCTGCTTGACCCTTCCCCGACCTCAACCATGTTTACTTCAGCAAATACTTTCTCAAACACCTTATCCAAATTCCCATCCGCCTCAATTAACGAACCTGACATCTTTGCCAATGACTGTTTCTTAATACTCGGTCTGACGAAGGACCTGGACAATCGAGGAATTGGTTTAGGGAGCACCCAAGCTTTCTTCTTCAATTTACGGGCCTTTCTGACATCTGCAGCTGTTGGTTTGAACCCTAACCCGAAGGTGTCCAGATTTTTGGGCAAAGACACAGGTTGAGTAATGCCCTGCAGTTCAACCCCCAAACCCTTCCTGAGCACGAACCCGTTATTAAACATTTCTGACACTACCATGACGGTCGCAGCTGACACCTTGGGACATGGCATGCTTTTACCCTCAGGCACCCTGCTCACCGGAACCGTGTCGAGGATCTGATACACCCATGGCCCCTTATCATCTTCGGTCTCTATAAAGGGTACAATGGCATCATTCATGGCGCATGTGGGATCTTCCCCATGTAACACAATTTCTTGTCTGTCCCACTCGAATTTGATCATTTGGTGCAGTGTGGAGGGCACGGCTTTTGCCGCATGAATCCACGGTCGACCCAACAAAAGATTATAGGATACTGCAGCATCCAACACCTGAAATTCCATCATGAACTCGACTGGGCCAATAGTCAATTCGAGTACAATATCCCCTACCGTGTTTGTTCCCCCTCCATCGAACCCTCGAACACAAATGCTATTTTTGCGGATTCTATCCTCATCAATCTTTAACTTGTTCAATGTGGATAACGTGCAAATATTAGCGCTCGACCCGCTATCGATTAGTGCCCGAGTAACCATTGAACCTTCACATTTGACCATCAAATAGAGAGCCTTGTTGTGTTCTGTGCCTTCCATAGGCAATTCATCATCAGAAAATGCTATCCTGTTCACTTCAAAGATCTTGTTGGCAATTGTCTCTAAATGGTTTACTGAAATTTTGTCAGGCACATGAGCCTCATTCAATATCTTCATTAAAGCTCGGCAATGCTCATCAGAGTGAATTAATAATGACAACAACGAGATTTGGGCCGGTGTTTTTCTCAGTTGCTCAACAATGGAATAATCTTGTCCTTTCATCTTTTTCAGAAACTCTTCTGCCTCTTCTTCTGTTACAGCTTTTTTAACTGGTACTGGATTGTCTTTTGCGCCTTTAGCTTTTCTCAACTCTTCGGGGGTGAAACAACGTCCCGACCGGGTCAGTCCCTGTGCTTCACAACTTTCTTCCTCAATTTCCTTTCCTTTGTATGTCACCACTACCTTGTCATATTTCCAGGGTACGGCTTTGCTATCAACCATGGGTAACTGGACTACCGGTTTTATGACTACCGATTCTACATAGTCTCCCTTCACACCCGGGCGCGGATACTGACCTTGGTACCACTATCTTGACTGGCTCCTGCTTTTTCTCGGCCGCAAATGGTCCCTCTCCCATTACTAGCACTGGCTTTTCTTTTCATGTTTTTAACTGAACCACTGGCCTTGCACTCACTGTCTTTTCTTTGGTTTCCGTAGAACGAATCACCATAACCACCTGCGAAGGTTTCTTAGGCTCTGCCCCCTTATGTATCAGTTCGATCATGTTGGCCTCATAATGCGCTGGTAACGGATTTTGATTGATGTTCGGGGCCTCTAGAGCCTGTACCTCAATACGGCGATTATCAATGAGCTCTTGGATTGCGTTTTTCAATTTCCAACATTTTTCAATATCGTGCCCCGGCATCCCTGAGCAATACTCGCAGCTAACAGAGTGGCCCAGGTTTCTGGGAAGAGGATTTGGTGCTTTGGATTCAACTGGGGTCAGCATCCCCAACTGTTTCAATCTGTGGAAGAGAGAAGTGTAAGATTCTCCCAGCGGAGTAAATGTTTTTTTGTTTGGGGCCTTCTTATTTCTAAAAGCTTGGTTTGGGCGGAAGCTGGTTCCTGGTCTGTTAGCCCTGGGAGGTAGATAGGTGTTTTGTGGGTGTGGATGTGAATTTTGGGGACTTGGTGTACGCCATTGCGAGTGCACTGGGGGTTGAGTGTAGGTCTGGGCGTGGTGGATAGACAAGTGTGGTTCTGGTGGTGGATAATAGTGTTGCGGTGGACCATATGGGGTATATTGATAGTTTGGGTGGTGGGGTCTGGGTTGGTTGTAGTAGAGTGGACGATTATTGTGCCTAGACCAAATATTAGCTTCAACTGTAGCAACTTCTTCTTTCTTCTTCTTCCCTAGCACACCACCAGTACCGCTTTGGATGGCCTGGGTGGTTGCTTTCAACGCCGAGTAGCTCAAGATCTTGTTAGATTTCAATCCTTCTTCAATCATGGCTCCTATCTTTACCACTTCATTAAACGACTTCCCGACATATGTCACTAAATGACCAAAATAGGTAGGTTCCAATGTTTGCAAGAAGTAATCTACCATCTCACTCTCCCGCATGGAAGGATCAACCCTTGCAGCTTGTTCCCTCCAGCGGAAACCAAACTCTCTAAAACTTTCCCCAGGCTTCTTTTCTAGTTTCAACAATGATAGACGATCAGGGACTATCTCGAGGTTATATTGGAAATGGCCAATAAATGCCTGGGCCAAATCATCCCATGTATACCATCGGCCGGGGTCTTGCCTCGTGTACCATTCTAGTGCTGACCCGCTCAAGCTTTGCCCGAAATATGCTATCAACAACTCATCTTTTCCTCCGGCCCCTCTCATTTTGCTACAGAAACCACACAGATGGGCTACTGAGTCACCGTGCCCCTCATATAAGTCAAACTTCGGCATTTTAAACCCCGCAGGCAACTGTACATCAGGAAAAGGGCACAAATCTTTGTATGTGACACTAACTTGGTTTCCTAAACCATGCATGTTCCTGAAGGATTGCTCCAGGCTTTTGACATTACGAATCACCTCCTCTTGTTCTGCATTCTTAACCGGTTTCTCAACTTCTCCCGGGATTTCAAAATGGGGAGAGGAGGTATATGGCTCAGACGCTTTGAAAGTGGGTTCGGGAGGGTAATATTGGGTGTCGTAAGCTTGGAATAGCGGCTCACTGGATGATCTATGTAGTGGAGCTGGGGGAGGTGCCACAAAGATGGGAACCATGGGTGGTGGAGGGTTTTGTTTGGAGGGTGGAGCTGGGGGAGCGTATGACGTGGTACCATAACCCTGGGCCTGATAATGGAAAGCTGAAGATGTGTGGAAAGTGGTAGGCTCCTGAGCTTGAGCCAAGGGTGGGATGTAAGATGGGTTGGCAGGATATAGTGGTGCTGGGTGTCCCTGCGACCATGCCTGATGCATTTCAGCCATTTGTGCTTTTAATTTCCTCATCTCTTCTTTCATAGCACCCACATCTATTACCTCAACCTCATTCGAAGGGTCTACGATGCTGATTTCCGAATCCTGCCCTGTCATTTTTACTTGATCTTTCGACCAGGTGTTGTAGGGATGAGTTGCCAGAATTGCCAATCAATTAACCACCTGCATGGTATCACACATTTAGACAACCACTTTGTTAGCGATTAGGTCTTAACAGATTTAACAACCACACGTTGGCATGAATGCACTTATACAGTTATTCCTTTCTATTATGTGTTTGCCCGATTGCATGCGTCATCCCGGCATTTCATTCCTTGTTTCATTTTTCTTCTCCTCGCCTTATCCCTCTCTTGTGCTTTTTCTTTTCTCTCTCTTGTTTTTCCGCTCTTTTCTTTCTTTCTATTTTTCTTGGTTTTCCTTATATTTTCCTTTTCATTCTTTTTGTTTTCTTTTCGGTTATGGTCGAATCCTATGGAGATTGCCTACGTATCGTGACCCCGCACGAATCAAACCAAGCGTAGTTCGTGAAGATAAATGTAAAAATAAGGGTGGAAATAAAATGCTCAACTTTCATTAATAAACAGACTCTTACAAACTCGACATTTTTTGTTTTGGAAAGAAACTAACAAATGCAATCTGAAAGCAAACAAAAAACTCTAATCTTGCAAACATACTCAATCCAGAAAGATAACGGACGTACAAAAGACTGACTCGAAATGGTAGACACTCACAGACACGGACTATGCATATTCTAGTGCTTCAAACTTAGGTATCTGCGGGGCGTCGTTCGGCCTCACCGCGGGTCTAGGATCCAAATCCCTTTCAAGCTGCTCTAACTCATTCATGGTTCGCTTCACATAGATCATCACTGCTGAGATAAAAGTAGTACGGGTCATGTCTTCACAAACCCGGCATCTCCTGACAATAGCATGAGCAATGGCTCTAATCCTGTCTTTTGTTTGCTTCTTTTCTATGAGCAAGCGTCTTATCTGATCGCTGCATGTCTTTAAAGCTCGGGAGTCTTGCAAGTGCTGGTCTTGCAGCTGTTGTACTTCTGCCTCCATTTGGGCTAACAAGTTATAACAATGTCCGCTTTCAGTTTCAAAGTCTCTAGCCTGCCTAACCGTTGTACCTTCAAGGGCAACTACTTTTCTCTTTAAATTGGCAACAATTTTCTCATGGTCCCTTTTCAACTGATTCAAGTATTGGCGACGCTCTTCGGTTCTTGTCGCCCATTGTGCTTTAAGTTCTGCCATGACGTTTTCAGCTTTTCCTAGCTCATCCCGCCATTCTCTGACTTTGCTTTCCAATCCTTTTACCAATTGTTCATCGGATCGGCTCCTCGGTTGCTTATCGATGGTTATCTTCAACTGTCGGATTTGGGCCTTAAGAGCGTCATTTTCTCTGGCTAGTCTATTCTTTTCACCTTGATCCTCGGCAACATGTACACTGTTCTCGAATTTCAGACTCTCGACTTGTTGCTTTAATTTACCAATATCTACTCGATAGCTTTCTTCCTTTGCTAACCAATCCCACTGCTCTTGGGACGACTTGGCGAAATCTTCGAGATGAGGTCTTTTAGTCGGTCTCCCATATGCCACATCACCTCTGAACCATTCGTGATACCCTGGAGCAATTTCCCCTCTGACCCTATCAGACACACAAGTGTTTGCCATCAGATATTGACACTCACTCCAAATTTGACGAACCTCTTCCTCGGGGAATCAACCGTCAGGACTAATTTCGACCACTTGGGTACTCAAATCTTCATCTCTCGGTATTACTTGATATATACCAAGTTGCCTCAGAACCCGATACGGTGCATAAGGTTGTATGCTTTTGAGTCCCATTAACAAAAAATGCGGTCGGGCTGCTGGCATATATATGACTTCCTCGACAGGCAACCATCCAAGCACCCACTGTATCTGGCTAGCCTTGAGGTTCCGAAATAATAATGCCCAAGCCGTGACTCCTTCAGGTAGACTAGCCCCTTTGATTCTCGTACAAAATTCCCCTATACAAGTTTTCTCAGCTGAGTCATAACTCAATAACTGAAAGCGCGGGCACAAATGCTCAATCATCCACATTTTTAACAATAAGTTACATCCCTCAAAAAATTTGCCCCCAGCTTTGCACGCAGTGAGAGCTCTGAAGATATCAGCCACAATCATAGGTGCTAAAGTGCTTTTCCCCATGGTTTGCAAAGTACTGACGACGCCTGCTACTTTCAAATCAATATTACCATCTTTCCCTGGGAATATTACGAGACCCAAAAAAGCTACCATAAATGCCACTCGCATGTGTTCCTCCCATTTTTGTCGGCTATTTCTGCTGCAAAGCTTAAAGTCTGGATTATTGAACCCGCCCACATGGCCATATCTATCATACACGAAGCGGAAACTGCAGAAACCCTTTGGAAAATCTGGGTGATGAACTGCCCGGGGTACTTTCAAGGAATCCAGGAATCGATGTATGGTAATGGCCCTAGGAGCAATCAAGTATTTGAATCTCAATAGAGCTTGGTCACTTCCAATGTACCCCGCTATTTCTTCTATTGTTGGGGTGAGTTCAAAGTCTGAAAAATGAAACACATTATTTGCCGAATCCCAATGGGCGACCAATGCTCTGATGATATCCCCCCGAGGCTGAATGTCTAATAAATCCGGAAGGTCTTTCAAATATTTTCTCACTTCGTCTTGCCCTTCTTTGCCCAAATCATTCCACCACAATAGCAGCTCAAAAGGGATTTTGGTCATTATTGAAAAAGGCTCATTTATTGTCGTGCTCATCCTGCACATTTATTAAAGCGTTTAAGCAAAAGAAAACTTTTATTCAACTCCAAAAACTACTATCTATATTATCGACTCAAAATTAACCCTATATTTCAAATGAAGAACTCAATTCTTAATTCTAATATTTTTAGATAAAAGACCCGATATTGCGACACGGCCTTCCTGCGCCTCAGGGGCGAAAATTTTAAGGCTGTGAGGGTCAAAAATCAAAATACGACCAAAGGTGGTTGTTTATGCAAAGTCAGCCCTCCGGTGCCCCGTTTGGGAATATTTGGCTATTTATGACTCTTTTTTTATCGTTTTTCAAATTAGGAAACTCAATATTGCAAACACGGCCTTTCAACGTCTCGGGGACGAAGATTTTTAAGGCTGTGTGGGTCAAATGGACCAAATCTTAAATATGACCCAAAAGTGGCTGTTTATGCAAAGTCAGCCTTCCGGCGTCCCCTTCGGGAACATTCGGCTATGTCTTGATAAAACAGCGTCACCCGACTTCTTAGAAATTTGACATATATATTTTGCTATTTTTTTTTTTTGTAAAAGGGGAAGTTGGACATCACCCGACTTATTTATGACAAAATTAAAAATCTTGACATGTTTTTTTTTGTTTTTTTTTATTTGTTTTTGGCTTTTTTAGCAAAAGGGGGGGTTGGACCCGATGAGGGTTGCCTACGTATCTCACATCCGGTGAGAATCAAACCCACGTAGTTCGGGAAAATTAACCGAACTATTTTAAAACATGACTCTTTTCCATTTTTATTTTTTCCTCGCAAGACAATCTATTTTCCTTTTCTATTTTTGAAAAAGACAAAATAACGATTTTTTTCCATTTTCAACAAACAATAAAACAATCTATTTTTCCAAAAAAAATAAAAATAAAAGACTCTTCTCTTTTTTTCTATATTTTTTAGTAAAACAAAATAAAATATTTTCCTCTTTTTTTTTTCAAAATTTCGGCAGAGTTTCGCCAGTAATTGGTCATTGATTTTTTTTCTAAAATAATCAATTAACTCCCTAACTGATATATTCTTTTTCCCCTTTTTTCTTTTTTTTTCTTCAATTTTCCAACATTCCCGAGATTCAGAAACCGGTCAACATGCAAGTTCGAAACAAATATATGTAAAGAGCAAGTAGGATGCATCAGAATGGTCTTTTCATTTCAAGTTGCTAGTCCTAGACGGACCCAACCCCTGTGTTGAGTTCCCTAAGTCAAATGCAACGTGATGCAAATAAGCGTTCCTACTAGGGATCCGGCATGAAGTCACGTTATTCTATATTCAAAACCTGGGTCAGTGTACTAGACTGTGTACCCGAGCGGACAACTCGAGTCGAGGAGGGGGCAACTTACCGAGAACCAAAAGGCCATCCGGCTTCGTAACTTGTCCGACCTCTTTCTTATTTTAGGGTATAACACTAACAGAATAGGGAGTCTCAACCAGTAAGCACATCCCCAGAGGTGAAGAGAGAAGGGTTCGACACAGTTTATATATACAGTCAAATAATATCAAAGTGGTAAAAGCAGCATTTAGCACATTAGGCTCAAACATGTAAAAATCAGATAAAGCCAAATATAACAATTTATCTAAGCTCGAATCTCTAACCCCGAACCAGTGGTTCTGGGTTACCATCAAAATACTCCCCAGCAGAGTCGCCAGAGCTGTCACACCTCCTTTTTCCGCCCCGCAAGGGTACAAGGAGTTTTTTCCAATTAAAGGACAGTCGAAACGGGATTTGTTTATTTATTTCAGAGTCGTCACTTGGGAGATTTAGGGTGTCCCAAGTCACCAATTTTAATCCCGAATCGAGGAAAAGAATGACTCTGTATTACAGTCCGCGAACCAGAAATCCGGATAAGGAATTCTGTTAACCCGGGAGAAGGTGTTAGGCATTCCCGAGTTCCGTGGTTCTAGCACAGTCGCTCAACTGTTATATTTGGCTTGACTATCTGATATAATACGTATTATAAACTTATGTGCAAATTTAACTTTTAAAAACCGCTTTTATCATTATTTATTTTATACAAAATTGCAACGTCGTGAAAACGCATCTCGAGCCACGCCACAACCAGTGCACGCGTGATTTGTTGACGCATTTTGACTTCGTCAAGATCGTGATTTGGGTTACATAAATGTACACCCGTATTCAAGAAAATAACCTTATTAAATATGCGCCAAAATACTACGCGTTATGATATTATTAGGTAAGACCGTGAATTTTACTAAATCGCCCATCTTGAAATCTAGGTATTTTCTTATATAAAAAAATAAATAAATAAGATTGGAGGACTGCAATTTTTTGTATTATTTATATTTATTTATTTGTTAGCGAGATCCTCCCTTATTTTATGAATACCCTTTAATGACTATATCTTTATTATTACTAAGTTTGTCCATAATTATGAAGTCAATCTCTACATACTTAAAAATAACATATTAATTACTAATTCAAAACAAATATTAATGGAAAGTAATATTACTAAAATGATAATTACGAACAACATGGAATTGCCCAAAAAGTAAAAAAAAACTAATTATCCCATAGTTGGATTAAAACATATTGTTAGTATGACTTAAGCTTATTGAAATTAATTATTTACAAATACTGAAAATTAAAAAAAAACTTGATTACTAAACCATATTTCTAAAAGTTAAACAGTTTAAACTTAACTAACTTTGTTTTAATTCACATCATGTCATAATACTTGATTCGCAAACTAATTCATGTTTTAACTGAAATTAACTACATGATTCCGATTAACTTAATGTTGACAAAAAAACCTTATGAATAAGGAATTAATCAATTTTTTGCCAAACTGATTCAATAACGCCATTTTTTACGTTCTTTCTTCTATTTTGATTATTAAACAGTTTTAATTAGTAATCCGTCTTGAATATATTTCCTAATAATCCGGTTAAGGCGTTATTTAATATATCGCTATAACATGTCTAATTATGCCAAATGACAGTGATTGACAGAATAATAATACATGAATAATCTAAATACAATACAAAAAAAATTAAAACTAAATTAAAAATTTAACATTCCGTTCTTCATTTCAGCTTACAAAATGCCAAAATTACAGTTGTGTACCTGGTATTGCCAATATAAGAAGAAGAAAGTCAGTCACGCAGTAATAACAATACAGCACAACAACAAAAGTCCAATAGCAGTAACAACCCAGGAACAGAGTTTGCAAACCGATGGAGTATTAATCTCAAAACAAAAGCTCCAAGCTTTGATGAAAAACAATTAATTCTGATTTCAAACAATGAAAGAAAGCAAAAGATTTTTTTTTTAGTTTTTTTTTTTGAAAGTTTAAATATTTTTTCGGAATTTTCTCTCGCTTAAATGTTCAGCCTTTTTTTTCTCTCTCTTATTTTCTTTCTGTTCAGATTCGTCCTTTCTCTTCTGTATTCTCTCGTATCTGTCCGTGTCTTGTGTTCAAGACTTCCTATATATAATCCCAACCCTTTAATCAATTAAAATCAATCCATTTTCTCTACCAAACCTATTATCTTCCCACTTATCCCCATTACATTAAATAAATATATCACACCACCCCATTATTTTTTGTCCCCCATGCCTAACATAAATAAATACAAGATTCCTCCTCACTAAATTTTGTCTTGTCCCCCCTTTATATTAAACAACTATATCACAACCCACCCCATTACATTTTGTCCCCCATGTTTCATATAAACAAATACAAAATGACAATTCCTAAACTACCCCTCCGACCTTATTACAAATTACTATTTTACCCCCGAACGTACTACAAATTACCAAACTACCCCATCAGCTATAACAATCAATTAATCAAACTTAACCAAAATATAGACAATATGATCAATTTCTAACAATGTTTAAACAACAAATCACATGAACATGATTTCTTCAATATTTCAATAACAAATCACATGAACACAAATTGAACAACAAAGAACAACTAAAATTTGATTGAACAATATTTTTTAGCAACAAACAATCCTATTTTCAGATTCAACAACAACAATCAAACAAGTATATTTAGATTTCCAAATACAATAATATTGAACTTAAAATCAACTCTAACAACATTACAACAAACAATTCCTATATTAAACTTAAACAAGATTATGAGACCAATTAAAGAAATAATCATAAATGATAAACAAGAAATCAAACTATACAAATTTCGGATTCAAGATCAACCAAACAAAGTATGAACATGAATGAAAATATTCAATAAGAATAACAAACACACTTTGTTCAAACTTCGAATTAAACTTAAACAAAACAAATAAACTTATTCAAATCACTAATCTTCAAATAATCAACTAATCTTTCTTAAATTAAATCCAACAAAACTTATAACAAAGATGCATGATCCAAAAATTAAAACCAAAACATAACTTCGCATTAAATTACTAAATTAAAAATGAACTTCAAACAAGATGAACACGAACTAAATCTATATTAACAACCAACAACGGATTTGAACGATTTAAACTAATACCTTTCTATATTAAACTAAATCCTCTTAAAATTAATAAAACAAGCTGAAAAATAATTAAATCGGATCTTTTAAATCTAACAACAATATAATTAAACTAACAATTTTTATCTAAAATAAATAAGAAAACTAAAGCAAACTTATACTAATTCCAAATCTGAAAATATCAAATCTGAAAATATCAAACAAATTATGGATGAAATAAAACTTAGAACAACTAACCGTGAATGACCAACGACGAACATCGAACGAACTCTAAACGAAACCAACGAAACTTGGACATAAACGAACTTGAAGACGACAAAGCAACAAGCATCAATAGCAGCAAAGAAGACGATGAAGTGAAGCAGCAAATAGCTGGAAAAAACGCAGCAGCAGTGGCGACGCGGGCAGCAGTAGCAACGCTACTCAACTAGTGGCAGTGATGAAGACGACGATGCTCGTTTGGACGAAGCTTTTGCTTAAGCAGTAGCGGTCACGAGCAGCAGCAGCACGAAGAGAAGAGACGCAGCAACAGCTGCTCGGAAACTCTGTAATGCAGCAGCAAACGCAGCAACGAGGAGCAGACGATGCAGTAGGGGAAGCCATGGATGAGCTCAAACTCGACGATGACGAAGCTCGATGGATGAGGGTAGCTATGGAGTTGTTGGTGCATGTGTGTGTAAGTGTGACGGGGTGAGGGGGAAGGGCTGGAGGGGGTGGCGTTGGGTGAGGGGGTAGGGCAGCCATGGCTGCTAGGGAGGGGAGCTTGAGGAAGAAGAAGATAGGGAGGGGGGCGGATGGCTTAGCTCTTAGGGTTTTCCTGATTTTTTTTATTTTTTTGCTTTGTTTTATGAAAAATGAAAGAAAAGGGGGTTTGAGTCTCTTTGGGTTATGGACTGGGTCGACCCAGTTCGAAATGGACTGGATCGTTTGGGAAGATTGGGCCATTTTTTGGGTCTGTGGCTTGAAATCGAAGAAGAGGCCCCAATTCCGACTTTCTTTATATTTTCGCTCTCTTTTCTTCTTTTATTTCTCTAAAACTAAATTATAAAAATACTTAAACTATTATTAAGAACTAACTTAAGTTATAAAAGTGTAACTTAACTCCCAATAACAATTAACGCACAATTAAGTAATAATTAAGCATAAAATTGTATATTTGGACATTAAATGCTAAAAATGCAAACGATGCCTATTTTTTGTAAATTTTTATTTTTTTGTAAACAAACTTAATTACTAACAAATTGTAGAATTAAATCCTACATACAAAATGCAACATATTTTTGTATTTTTTATTAATTTAGCAAATAAACATGCACAGACAAATACAAATAATTATTCAAAATATCACAAAATTGCACACCAAGAAAAATTATTTTATTTTTGAATTTTTTGGGATTAATTCTCATATTGGGCAAAAATTACGTGCTTACAAGCATCAACAACTAGATGCAGACAGCTACTTCTAAGTTGTATGTATTATCTACTGCTGTGGTAGCCCAGCCAGCACCTCCTCCTCCACAGGTCCCACAGTCCATTGAGGACACTCTCAAGGATCTTCTGGACAACCAGAAGAAGATCCTAGAGAACCATAAATTGCTTACAGACATTGTTGATTCACATGGAAAAGCACTCAAGGAACTTGCTAGGGAGGCGAAGAAAATGAGGAAGACTCGGGCTTCAAAAGAGTCGGTGAAGGAGCTAAGGGTCGAGGTTGAGAGATTGAAGGCAGATCACCTGCCTTTAGATTTGCTATTGCATGACCCAGCACCAGCAGCCTAGCCCTAGCCAGAGCAGGAGTCTGAGAGGCCTCCCAATAGGAAGAGGGTGATCCCCCGGTCTGACGATGCAGTTATTCAGTTGGAGAACCCGCAGAGAGGTTCCTCTAGCTAGCCCCAGGATTCAGCCCAGGAGCCAGTCCATGCCTAAGTCCTAGCAGAGCTACAGATCACAGGAGCCAGTCATAGGTTCCCGAACAGACAAAGGACCCAGGGACCCAGACTCAGGATCCCATGCAAACGGACGGCCCATAGGGAGTTTCTTTTTCCTCTCCTCTATTTTTTGCTTATTTTGGTTAGTTGGCATTGAGGACAATGCCAACTTTCATTTGAGGGTGTAACCCTATTTAGACATTTGGATGACTGTACATATGACAGATTTTATGCTTTCTTTCCTTTTTTATCTTTGGTATGTATATAATTCTAGCATTTCATTGCACTTTTTGTACTTTTTACTTTGGATCTGTATATAAAAGTGACGTTTTTTATGTATATATATTCATTTTCCCTATTATATATTTGATTAAATCCCCTCTTGTACATATTCATTTTACTTTCCGCAGTTTTTTCCTTTCCTAACTTCTTATTTTATGTTCGTAGCTTCTTGTTTTGAGTTTTTGCAATAAGCCTTTGGTTTTCTTAATGTCATGGTTCTTTCCAAAGGTGAAATTTGTATGAACCGGGTGGCTCTTCCCGATGATGGATGGCATGACAACCTTCTTAAGGGTTTGAGTCTGTTTTTCTTTTTGCTTTTTAGTAGTTAGTTGGTAAGGGTTCCTCAAGCAAAGCTTCACTTGGTCCTAACACATTTGTCTTTGATCCTATGGTAAAAAATAAATCGTTATGTATAGGATGGTGAAAGTTGTGACCTTGAGACTCTTGTCTTGGCCGATACTCATCAAGTGGTTTTTAGGGACCATTGTGTGCTCAAATCTTTTCTAAGGTTGTTGTAGGCCCCCGACTCTGTATCTTTAGCAATCACAGAGCTTGTGTGGTAAGAATTTGAATTGCAAGTCCAATTCCTGAGCAATTGGTCTAGAACTTGCCCTGAATATTTGTCTAGGCAACATCCTAAATGTAATTTGACTTGAGACATGATTATATGCTCTCCTTGATCTGAATGATATTTTGAACACTTTCATATCCTACCAATGATAAAACCCCTAGTCAACCCTTTTGAGCCTTAGACCTTTTTCTTTCAAGAACCACGATACAAGCCTTTACCCATTCTAAAGATATCCTCTCTTGGCACCCGATATTTCCTTAGCACATGACAAAAGTCTAAGTTTGGGGGGAGAGAAGAGGATTGAAACAAAGTGGTAAAAAGGTACAAAATGAAGAAAAGGAAAGGCAATAAAAAAGAAAGAAAATCAAAAAGACGAAAAGAATGTCAATATAGAAAAGAATGAAGGGATTCAATCAAAGCAAAGAATGAAAGGTGTGAAAAATTGAGAAAGGAGAAAAGATTTGAAATGAACAAGAAAGAGTGACAGTGTGTCTCTCTAACCCCTTAGAAAGAAGTGAAATGACTTAAAAAGTCAAGTGAATGCATGCCAAATGAAGCAAAAGAAGTGCTAAAGGGAAGATGGAACCTACCTAGACAAAACATTTCCTACCCTGAACTAAAAGCCTTCACTATGTCTCAACAAAAACCCTATATGATCTTGAGTTGAATGAAGCTTACATTAGTGGTGACTCACATAAGGGGCAAGCATATAGTACTTAGAGCCGGACTTGTGACTTTTCCTTGAGAGAGATGAGTGTATTTCTGTTAACCTCGGTCTAAGTGCTACTATCCTAAAGGTGAGGCTTGCTTAGGGAGAGTCGAGAATGTGTGAGTTTGGGTTCCACAATGACCAAAGTAATAGAAAGAGTTTCTTTGATGTGTTGAATCAACTCTTGATGCTCTTGTGTCGCACTAAATCCATGGTGTTTAAAAGAGTGAATGTTGTTAATGATTCATTTGAATTGAGGGCAATTGTTAGTCCCAATCGATGCTAGATGAGGTCACTTTAGGTCAGCTGAATTTTCTTGGATTTACTCTTAAGGGGTGGGTCTTATTTTGTTTGCTTGAGGACAAGCAAAAGCTTAAGTTTAGGGGAGTTGATAACTAGGAATTATGATACATTTTACACTCCTTCTTGCTTAAGTTTTGATTAGAAATGTGTACAAAATAGTCCCAAAGGCTCACATGTTGTACTTGATTGCAGGGTTTGGTCAACAAGGTGATAATTCATCAAAACCAGCTCAAAAAGGAGTGAAATACACACCATTCTATGTGGTCCGCAAAGATGAGGTTTAGAGAGTACTCACTTCAGGCAGCCAAGTAATACGGCCGCAAAACATTTCATGCGGACCACATTGACTTCATTGCGGCCACACTCAATTTTGTGCAGTCCGCAAAGCTCAAGTTCAGAGAGTGCCAAGTTGGAGGAATATTTCCAATGCGGTCCGTGGTCCATTTTGTGCGGACCGCAACAGAAGCCACCGCGGCCGCGGTGACCAAGTTCAGAGAGCAGATTGTTTCAGCTAAGAGCCTTAGTGCGGCCGCACTTGATTTTGTGCGGTCCGCACTAGCCCCGCAGGGGCATTTTTGTCTAGAATTTTCAGTCTAGTATAAATAGTTTCTTTTCCCATTTTTAGGTCATCAGTTGTATTTTGACGATTAGCTGCGCTGGTGAACAATACTTTTTTTTTTTTTTGAGTAATTTTGGCTTAGTTTCATCATTGAATCTTCAAGTTTTATCTAGTAATTAATTATTACGAGTTTTTTTCATCTATTTCTTTGTTTTCTTCTACAATCATGAGTAGCTAGACCCATTAGTTAGGGTTGTCGCTCAACCCTAGTGTGGGTAATTGATGGGTCTTGTGTTTTAAGGCTTGATTGTCTATGTGTGTTTGATATTTGGACTAATTTATGGTTTTAATGTTGAATTAGTGGTTACAAACACTAGTTTATGCCTAGTTGACTTTGGCACTTCTTGAGAAAGAGAGCCCAATTCCATGAAATTGGTCCAACAAGGAATTGAGGCGTATTCAAGAGATTGATAGCCCCAATTAAAGGGTTAAACCTAGAGATAGTAATACCCGACTTGAACCTCAATTGCTTACACAAATTATCATACCAAATTGGTCTTGAGAAAGTCAATTATGGAAAAATTACTCGAACTACCGAGAGGTATAGAGTGAGTAGAATCATGCAATAGTTATATCGTAATCCCCAAATATGACAATCTGCCTTAGACTCGAGAATCCGTCAATTATCCACCTAGGAGATAGCCACTTCCCTAGTGCCTTTTACCTATTTTAGACAACCTTCAATAGTTTACTCTTAGCTTCACTTAGCCTAATTTAGCATCTTAGTAGTATAAATTTAAAAATAATATCAAAACCAACAATGTTTAGAAGTGCAATTAGGAACAATTACGCAACTCCAATTTAGATAGAAACTCAACTCCAATCTCTAGCTCCCTGTGGAATCGATCCCGACCTTCTCGGGTAAAAGCTGCTTCGACCTCTCTTGCTACTTTGTAGTAGTACAGGGTTAGCCTCGATCAATCATATCAGCTGAAAACCTGCAATTTTTCCCAAGTCCAAATTCCACCCCATGGTCTATCCAAAACTCACCCGAGCCCTCGGGACTCCAAACCAAACATGTACACCAACCTAAAAACTTCATACGGACTTGCCCGTGCATTCAAATAACCAAAATAATATAACAACTATGAATTTGGCATCAAAATCATGAAATCACTTAAGAACATCAAATTTTTCAATTTTTCTCAAATAAGGTCCGATTCACGTTATTTCAAGTCCGTTTCTTACCAAATTTCACATGCTCGACTCAAATCATATATAAGACCTGTACTGGGCTCCGGAACCAAAATACGGGCCTGATACCAATGGTTTCAAACATAAATTCTTTTCTTTACTTTATAATTAATTCAGCAAAATATTTTCTTTAAAAAATTCATTTCTCAGGCTTGGAACCTCGGAATTCGATTCCGGGCATTCGTCCAAGTTCCATATTTTCCTACGGACCCTCCGGGACCGTCAAATCATGGGTCTGGTCCGTTTACCCAAAATATTGACCGAAGTCAACTTAAATTCATTTTAAAGTCAAAATTCATCATTTGTCACAGATTTTCACATAATGGCTTTCCGACTACGCGCTCAGACTGCGCACGTAAATCGAGGTGAGACAGAAAGAGGTTTTTAATGTCTCGGAACGCAGAATTTATTTTTTTAAAATGGATAGAGAATATAATTTTTAAAAAATCTAAAGAAAAGTGATAAATAAGTTTCTATTAGGGTATAGCTAGATAAATTTCCCTATATTTTCACTACGGAAATAAATCACAAAACTAGGTCGGATGTTGAGGAAAATCCATATCTATGTTATCACAGTAAGTCTTACTGAATTTCGACACACAACATAAAATTCCTAAAATTTCAATAGGTAAATTTTAGAAATATAATTTTATAATTACATTAAATCCAATACTAAATATCTATTAAATTTAAACTTTACCGGCCTAAGAATATTTTAGTCGATCGTAATCACAAAACCAATTATCTTAGCAAGTACGTACTATTTTCTAACTACAAGTCCATGACGTGCAGGACTTTCGATGTTTTCCCTAATCAAGGGCGGCTACATAAAATTAGTGGCCTAAAGCCAAATTTTAATAAGAGGCCTTATACTTTTTTTATTAGTACGTATATACACATATATGCAAAAAAAAAAAACTTGTCATTTTTTCATACTTGTTGTTTATAGTATATATTCTTACAACAACAACAACAACAACAACAACAACAACAACAACAACAACCCAGTGTAATCCCACAAGTGGGGTCTGGGGAGGGTAATATGTACGCAGCCTTACCTCTACCCCGAGGGGCAGAGAGGCTGTTTCCAGGAGACCCTCGGCTCAAAGAGGCAACTTAAGAATAGTATATATTCTTAAATAACATAAAATCTTTAATTTCACATACTAATATTATTATTTATATTAGAAAAGAAAATTTTAAATAAATGAGATGTTAGATATGTATTTGCAATATATTACCTTTGATATTGGTGTGAAAAATATATTTACTAATATGAAGATTTGAGTAGTTTAATTCAAAGTTTTAAAAATATTTTTACTGTTTAAGAGTAGACACCTTTCTTTCTTTTTTACAACTTTTTTTGTACTTTTTTATTTTTTCCTACAAGCATTAATATTGTCTAATTTGAAATAAAATTATAAAATCCATTATTAAAAATTTCGGGGGACCTAAATCAAGGCTTTACTAGTCTCCTACTAGAGCCACTTATCCATCCCTGATATTCTCAATCAAATTTATAGAGTCTCACTTAAGATAAGCAACAATGACAAGAGCATTAAAGGCAGTGAGTGTGTCATTCAGTTACCAAATGTGAATGAAGCTGATTGAACAGTATGTTTATGGCAGGACAATAGTCTGTAAATAATTGTTGATTGTCAATAAGGGGCGGTTCAACAGAACTGGTGGCCTAGACCAAAATATATTAAAAAGACTCTGGAACGTCTTTTATAAAATTCATATAATATTGAGACACAAAAAAATCTACATGACATTGATATAGTGGTGAGAGTACAACTCATGATGTATGAGTTGGGTGCGCGTCATATGGTATCGAGTTCTTCCCTTAAGTGAAAATGGTAAAGGATGGGCCCATTATTCATCATGTTTTGAACCTTGCCACATTTGCCTCGAGGATTTCTTATTTAAAAAAGATGAGAAACAAAAGAACTTGCTTTCTGGTGTGTGGATCAATCAAATGTGACAAAAAGGAATAGTTAATTTAGAGAATTTGAGTTGAAATTAGAAAGTAAAATCGTAAGAATCATGAAAAAGGACTATACATAAAGAAAGAAAAATAAAATTAATGAGAAGGTAAACATATTATTTAATTTAGTGAGAAAAATTTATCCAATTAACTCACTCAATGTTACGTCTACCAAATGTTAAAAATTATTAAAATTTGAAATCTTTTATTAATAATTATATAAATATAAATTATGAGTATATATGTTATATAATAATATAGTAGTGCTTCTTATTTTTGGGGCCTTAATTATTAGGGGGACTAAGGCAAGGGCTTCACTTGCCTTACCCTAGAGCCGCCTTGTCGCTAATAAAATATGTCCGGAACTTAAATGTGGTTCTTTTTGACAATTACGTTTTTAAGTGTAAAAAAAAGTTACATTTCTATATATAACGCGATTTTACACCGCGCTATATTTTAATGGTGTTTTGGCCGTTAAAGTATAGTGCGGTTTAAAACCGCGTTATATATATAACGCATTAAAGAACTGCGTTATACTATAACATATTAAAGAACTGCATTATACTTAGAGTGTTGGGCGGTGCAATGGCTATGCTATAGCTAAATGATAGGTTTGGCCTTGAGGATTTGTGTTCGAATCCCTACTCTAGCATTCCTCTATTTTTCTATTTCTTTTTTATTTTTTATTTTTTATTATTATTTGGTTTAAGTATTTAGATATAAAAACTTTAATAGAGAAGCCTTTTATTATTTCTTTAAAAAATCAACCGACATTTTTAATAGTTGTTATTTTGTGTTATACGTAAAACAAAATTATTTTTTCTCCTTTTATTTTCAAATTAAAATTATGAGTTTTATTTTATAGTTAAAATTTTCATAAGAGAATAATATATATAGTTTAATCTATTGGTTGAATTAAAATAAACTAGCCATATTTTAACGGTTTAACACTTTTACTAATGAACTAGCCATATGATTGAATGTTTGAACTAGCATTCCTCTATTTTTCTATTTCTTTTTTATTTTTTATTTTTTTTATTATTTATTATTTGGTTTAAGTATTTAGATATAAAAACTTTAATAGAGAAGCCTTTTATTATTTATTTAAAAAATCAACCGACATTTTTAATAGTTGTTATTTTGTGTTATACGTAAAACAAAATTATTTTTTCTCCTTTTATTTTCAAATTAAAATTATGAGTTTTATTTTATAGTTAAAATTTTCATAAGAGAATAATATATATAGTTTAATCTATTGGTTGAATTAAAATAAACTAGCCATATTTTAACGGTTTAACACTTTTACTAATGAACTAGCCATATGATTGAATGTTTGAACTAGCATTCCTCTATTTTTCTATTTCTTTTTTATTTTTTATTTTTTTTATTATTTGGTTTAAGTATTTAGATATAAAAACTTTAATAGAGAAGCCTTTTATTATTTCTTTAAAAAATCAACCGACATTTTTAATAGTTGTTATTTTGTGTTATACGTAAAACAAAATTATTTTTTCTCCTTTTATTTTCAAATTAAAATTATGAGTTTTATTTTATAGTTAAAATTTTCATAAGAGAATAATATATATAGTTTAATCTATTGGTTGAATTAAAATAAACTAGCCATATTTTAACGGTTTAACACTTTTACTAATGAACTAGCCATATGATTGAATGTTTGACTGACCATTTTGAGAAATAACTTTTGGAAAAAAAAATTATCGCAATATTCAACAAAATAAAAATCTTGGGTTCTGAAATTTTTAGTCCAACCGAATCGACAGGATTTTGAAAAATACAAGTCAATTATTTGTTTCCCTATAAAATCTCACAAAGTCATCTATACAATTGATACTTGGACCAATAGATTCTTTAAAATAAAAAAACTCGTAATCTTGACATAACTTTTTAATGTAATGGAATCGCAAGACTTGAAAAATACTAGTCGTTTATTAGTTACTCATTTACAATATCTTTAATATTGCTAACTAAATTTAAAAAGAAAGATATCAAAAAATAAAATAATTCAACCAATAGATTAAACTATATATATTATGCTCTTATGAAAATTTTAACTATAAAATAAAATTCATAATTCTAATTTGAAAATAAAAGGAGAAAAAAATAATTTTGTTTTACGTATAACACAAAATAACAACTATTAAAAATGTCGGTTAATTTTTAAAGAAATAACAAAAGGCTTCTCTATTTAAGTATTTATACCAAATAATGAAAAGAAATGAAAAATGAAAAAGAAATAGAAAAATAAAGGAATGCTAGTGTAAAGATTCGAACCCAAAACCAAGGCCAAAACTAACTTCTTAGCTATCCCTTAACAATCTAACCACCCATCACTTATATGTATAATGTGGTTCTTTAATGTGTTATAGTATCACGCGGTTCTTTAATGTGTTATACCGCACTATACTTTAATCGCCAAAACACTGTTAAAATATAGCGCAGTGTAAAACCACGTATATATAGAAATGTAATTTTTTTTACACTTCAAAATTATGAGTCAAGGTTCCGGACTCCTAATAAAACTCTATTTCTTCTAGAATGATCCAATATCTCAATTCTCATCTCATTTATAAGCCCTTTTATCTCTTCTTAATGATTTAATTAAATCATTACCCTAACCCCCTTTTCTATTCTCAAAACCTTTGTCGCATCATAGTAATTTCACAATGCCGGGATACCTCCGAAGACCTTCCCCACCACCACCAAACCCCGTCGCTCCGCCGCCTCCACCTCCTTCTCCTCTTCGTCATCCTCCACCATATGGCATCCATTTTCCTCGTCCTCCTCCTCCATTATGGCCTCCGTTTCCTCTTCCACCCTATCCACGACGACATCCGGGAAGACCAGCTATAGTTCATCCTCTTCCTCTACCCCCAGAAATTTTGGCACTTCTTGGACAACCACAAGCTCGAGGTCCACCTCTAGTTCGACCATATTTTAATCGGCCATATGCACCTTCTCCACCTTGGAATCGTCCCCGCCACTATACTATCTAACAACTAGATACGTGTCATGAGTTCTGTCTCAGAAGCAAATGAAAGATCTAGAGTCGCATAACTTAGGGAGTCTTTTGTGGCATATTTTATCTGTTGATAGCCAAAGTATATAAAAGGGTAGTCGGGATTTTTTGTGATGTAATAAGAATAATATTGCTGAAGTAAATTCGAGAGAAACGTATGTTCCTTTTTCTTGTCTGTGTATTGATATCTCAATTTCATACCCAAAAAAAACATATTTCCAGATTATTTCTGATTCAGAGAAGTGAAGAATACCAACATTAGATTTCAATCTTATAAGGTTCCAATTTCAGGAGGAGACTGTTTATTGATTACAAAATAAAGGAAGAAGGTAGATCACAACAATACAACAACAACCCAGTATAATCCCACTTAGTGGGGTCTGGGGAGGGTAGTGTGTAGGCAGACCTTACCCCTACCCTAGGGTAGAGAGACTGTTTCCAAATAGACCCCGGCATCCTTCCCTCCAAGAACTTCCCACCTTGCTCTTGGGGAGACTCGAACTCACAACCTCTCTCTTGGAAGTGGGGGTTGCTTACCATCAGAGCAACCCCTCTTGTCTAAATAGATCTATTGATATGAGAAAAGAAACAGTATCTGTCCAACGTTTTAATATAATTGGAGTCGTGATTCATATTTAGCTTGAAGTATATATATATATTCCACCTCGCATTTTACTCGTGTTTCGTAAATTTCGGATGTGAAATATAATTTAGTGTTAATTTGCAGTGTTTTTGTGTGAAATCATGAGAATGCTTTAAACCCTCTAAGTTTAGGGGCCCCATTTTTTACTAGTAGTACTTTTTACGAATTAATATTTTCTTAAAATAAATTAAATATTTTGAAGTAAAAGACTATAATATTTTAATAGAAAAAAAAACTTTGACTTGTTACTGATGTCAAGCACAGAGATTTGAATAATTTAAAGTGTGAAAAGTAGCTACAATTTTTATTTAGTAATTTTTTATGAGATCACTAGGTGATAAGAATTTGAGAAAAGTAACTCTGATGGATAGCTTAGACTTGTTTTTCGAATTAAAAGCATTAAAAGAAATACTATAAGTAGAAATAATCCCTAATCGATATATTCAATCAACTAACATGACTTGAAAAAGTAAGACTTATTTTTTTTTCAAATACCTATATTCCTTATCGACTAATATTCCTATAACAACTGCATTTACTGGAAGAAGTTTATTAAATTTTAATATAATACAGTTTAAATAACTTAAATTGGTAACTAGAAGATAGAGATAGAGAAGGTTAGGAGTGCAATCGCTTATGCTCTTGAAAGGGAAAGGTAGCATTTGAATGTGCCTGAACACCGTTCGTGATTCCCACCCGGGAATCACTCTTACCTACAATGTTTCAAGAGCATTAAAATGAATTATATTACAAGCAAAAAAGAATTATTAGAATAACTCGATTATAAATAAAATATTAATAATTTTTTGTCTCAAAAAGAAAGAAAAATTGACTTAAATTAAAAATATATAAGATTTATTTTTACAAAAACTAAAATAAAATAAATGCCCTCATCAAGATTTGGCTTTAGGCCACCAACAATGTTGAGCCGCCCCAGGAGGTAATATGGGGCGACTGTGTGAGATTGGAGCCAAAAAAGGAGCAAAACTGGAAAAAACCCACTTTGTAGCCCCATAGGCAGCGTGGGGCGTGATCGGCTTCAACTCTACACCATTATATAATGGCGAGGAGTGGTCGATGTAGCTTTTACCCGAAAGGTCGGGATCGATATCCACATGGAGTTAATATTGATTGGGAGTTAGGTTTCTATCTAATCTAGCTATGCGTGTTGCTTTTAATTACACTTCTAACCATGTTTGGATTTGTTTCTATTCTACATTTACTGCTATTGATTGCTGAAATAAACTAAGTACAATATTTTTGTAGGAATTTTTCTCAAGTGATAAAATGCACTAGGGAAGTGACTTACGCCTAGGCAAGTATCTAATGGGATCTAGAATTTAGGACAAGCTTGTTATGATTGGGATCGTGATATAACCATCACACATAAGTGCTCACTCTATACCTCTGGGTAGTTTGAGTGACTTTGCCCCGATTTGACTTTCTCAAGTCCAAATGGGTGTTCATGCATAACAAAAGATATTGGCTCAAATCGGGTATTACTATCTCTAGATTTAACCCTTTAATTAGGGCTATCAATCTCTTGAATGCACCCCAATGCCTTGTTAGACTGATTTTGCTAGACTTAGTCTCTCTTTCTCAAGAAGAGTCTAAGTCATCAAGGCACGAATCAGTGTTTGCAACCACCAATTCTACAATTAAACCATGAATTAAGCTAAATATCACTAACCCATAAACAAATAAGCCCTAAAATTGAAGACCCATTAAATACTCACACTAGGGTTGAGTCACAACCCTGACTAATAGGTTTAACTACTCATAATCAAGGTATAAATCAAAGATGGAGATGAAATATAAGCCATAAAAGCTGATTACAAGAACAAAATCTAAAATATAAGTTAAAGCTACTTTAATATTAGTTTAAATATTAAAGTACAACTATTCACGAGCTCACTAATACAAAAGATAACTTAAAAATGTGAAAAAGATCTATTTATACACAGTTAAAATTGCTGGACAAAAATACCCTTACGGAGGTTCCGCTATGAGAGAAATACTGAGTGCCTCTATGCATGGACTTTCGCGGTCGCGCAAAAATAAGCACGGACCGCGTTTCTTCAATTTTGTGCTTGGTTTGGCCTTGGTTTCGCATACAGTGTAAAAGACACCGCCTCCGCATTAGCGTCAACCGTGGCCCCGTAATTTGGACGCAGATCGTGCTCCTCAGTCAAGCTCAACTTGCAGAGTCTCTGAACTTTGATCTACGCTCTTAGCGGAAATACCACCGCGACCGCGTCAAGTATTCCACGGCCGCACTGTTTCATCACGATCAGTGGCACTATTGTCTCCAAAATATCTTCTCTGAATCTCACTTCCGCGGACCGCATAATTGTGGCCGCTTCAGCGGTGGACCTTACATAGCCACACTTTTCCATCACGGTCAGCGTTTGAGTCCCGGCTTTGAACTTGTGCAATTTTAACTCCTTCATGAGTTGATTATGGCTTTCTTGCCTCATTTTGATCAAACCTTGCAGGAAAGCACATTAAGTCAGTTTTCGGGAATACGTTTACACTTTTTTTATCCAAAACCTAAGCAAAAGAGAGCATAAGATAGGCTAAAATCCATAGTTATCAACTTCCCCAAACTTAAGCTTTTGCTTGTCCTCAAGCCAACAAAGTAATTACCACCCCCACAAGATAAAAGAAAGGAAACTTTCAGTTGTCCTAAGGTGACTTTATCAAGTATCAATTGGGACAAAAAATAACGTCAACAAAAATGCATTATCAACAACACACAACCTTTTTAGCATCATAGCTCTAGAGCGACACAAGAGCATCAAGAGTTGACTTAACTCATCGAGGAAGCTCGTTGTACTACGTAGGTTATTTTGGAATCCAAACTCTTACTCCTCTACTCTCCATAAGCAAACCTCACTTTAGATTGTAGCACTCAAAACAAGAATTGTGGATAATACGCTCATCTCTCTCAAAGGAAGGTCACAAGTCTGGCTCTAAGTACCATAAGCTTTCCCTTATGTAAATCACCACTAATGTAATATCACTCAACGTGAAATCGTATAGGGCTTTTACCTGGAATGTAATGAAGGCTTTGGTTCAAGGTAGGATATATCAGTCTATGAAGGTCTCATCTTTCCTTAAGTACTTCAGTTTTCTCATTTCGGCTCACACTTTCTTAACTCTTTGAGTCATTTTCTTCTTCCTTAGGGACTAGAGAGATGCACTGTCACTCTTTCTTGTTCATCATAATCATTTTTCTCCTTTTCTATTCATTCCAAGCCTTACATCATTGCTTCCATTGAATCCCTTTATTTTTCTATATTATTCACTTTCTTTTTTTACTTTTTGGCTTTTCTCTATTTTCTTTTTGCCTTTTATTTTCTTCATTTTGTACCTTTTATTATTTTCACATTCCTCGTCTCTCCCCCCAAAATTATGCTTTTGCCAATTGTGCAAAAGAAAAGATCGCGTGCCAAAAGAGGGTTATTATAGAACGGATAAAAGCTTGTATCATGGTTGTTAAAATAATAAGGGCTTCAGCTCAACGAGGTTGACTAGGGATATCATATTTGGGTGGCTATGGATGCTTTCAAGTTTTAAGTTGGGTCAACGAGAACCTATATTCATTTCTCAAGTCAAGCTACACTTAGAATTTTGCCTAGACAAACATTCGGGGCAAGTTCTAGACTTATTGGCACGTGACTTGGATTTGCAAATTAAAACCTCATCTCACAAGCTATTGGATTGCTAAAGAGACAGAGTCAAGGGCCCACAATAACACTATCTAAGATTGAGCAGCACAAATGGCTCCAAGGAGACACTAGATGATTGTTTAGTCAACACAAGAGTCTAAAGGTCGCAACTAGAACCATTCTTTGCAAATCACTTATTTTTAATCATGAGGTCAAAGGCAAATGTGCTAGGCCCAAGTGAAGCTTTTCCTGATACACTCTTATTCATTACTACTATTTATACAAAAATATAAAAAAAACGGACTCAAACCCTTAAGAAGGTTGTCACGCTATCCATCATTGGGAAGAGCCGACCGGTTCACACAAATTCCATCTTTGGAAAGAACGGTGTGGCATTAAGAAAACCAAAGGTTTATTGATCATGAAAACTAGTAAAAGTATGAAGCTACAAATTGAAAAAGAAACTGCTAAATGAAATAAGAAGCTACGCCATTAAGGAAATTTCTAAAGAAGTTATAAAGTAAACTACGGAAAGTAAACTGAATGTGTACAATAAGGTACTAAGACGAATATACATAAAAGGGGAATGAATAAATACATGGAAGGTAACTTTTTATACATACCATAAGTAAAAAAAATACTAAAATAAAGTCGATAAGTATAAAATAAAGAAAAAAGATAGTATCAAGGTTATTACAAACCAATTATCCGACTCATCATCAAAATAGCCCTCCCCCCCCCCCAAATAAAATTAGCATTGTCCTCAATGCTAACAACAAAAATAGAATAGGGCAAGGGTAGAGAGTAAAGAAAACTCCCTATGGTGCCTCTATTTGCATGGGGTCACTGGCTGGGTCCTATGGCTAACCTGAGTCAATTCTCTCGGGGTCCTCCAACTCAATCTCCAAACCCTCAGTTTGGGGGATCACCGCTTTTCTCACTGGTTCTCTATCAGCCTCCTATTCTGGTCCCTGTGTTGGCTGAACTTCTATGCTGCAGGGGAAATTTCTCCCATAAGGAGATCTATAGGAATGTTACCGGCTGAAGTAAACTTCTTTATCTCCTTCTTCAGCTCTCCTTGACCCCTCTTCACTTTACTTACCTGTTTACCCAGCTCCTTGATTGTTTTCCCATGAGTATCCAGAGACTCTAGAATATTTGTTTGGTTGGCGAGAATAGTCTTCAATGCTTCCTACACTGATGGAGGTATCTGGGGCTGTGCCGGAGCTGCTTGAGCTGCTATTGCAGTGGATAGGGCAGATAGCTTTGATGTAGATACCTGCATCCAATTGTTGATGCCGACCAATGTCTGGTTGACCCTCAGAGAAGTCTGAAGGTATACTGATGAAGAAGGCACTGAAGCAAGAATAGAAGCAGATGGTCCGGGGGAGGATGTGGCATGGCAGCAGACGAACCCTCGGCAGTGGAAGGCTCAGAACCAATGGCCACCACCCATGGCTCTTCAGACTGGCCAGTGGAAGTGGTGGCTTTGCCCTTGGACTTGGGGTTGTCCAGACCCCTGAAGGATGCACCAGTAAAATGGCCTTTTTGGCTTCACTTTGGTGTCAAAGTCCATTCCTTCTACTTCCATATCCTCTAGGTACATGGTGAGAAAGTTTGGGAAGGGATATGAGCTCTCATCCTTTCCAACCGCTCTGGTAATCACCTTGGCCATAATATTTTTAACATTGATTGGGTACCCCGCCATGATATCCCCCACAATAATAGCCTGGGAGACCAGCATATCACTGTCATGCATAGTCGGGTCTAACTGGTTGCACACAAAAGTAGACCACCCTTTCGCTTCGAAGCTCAGAGTGCTCCTGTAGATCGGGACCCCAGGTGTCAGCCAACCTGGAGTAGTCCTAGGAATAGCAATCATCGATGCAAGACAAAGTTGGGCTAACTCATCCATAGCCACATTCTCCAGCTAAAAGGGACTCATCCTCGTCATTGAACCCAGCATAGTCATTTAAAGTCTTGCCATCAAACATAATCTTCTTGTTGCAGACTTTGGTCAAATATGTACCCTTTTTGATATAGGCGACATTTGCATAGAATTCCTTGACCAAATATTCATTGGCATCCAGTAAGTTGCTGGTGAAGATCTTCCATCCCACTCTCTCATTGAAGTGCCTCTTTACATTAGGGTTGTGGAGTAGAAGATCCTGCTCAATGAATACCCTCTCAAGTGTAAGTTACCTTTTATGCCACTATTCCCGAAACTTGTGGTAGGCTTTCTCACTCAAAAACCTGTCTTGCCATACCACAGGGTTTCTTGATCTCACCAAACCCCCTGTCTGAGTGTCGCCACCCCTCACCTCGTCCGGGACATCATTATCATCAACGTTTACTGGGGCTTGTGTGGAGGCTAGAGATGCAACGCTTGAGGAGGGAGGTGTAGGTGCGTCACTATCTCCCGAGCCCTCAGAAGATCCGGATGATGAGGTGGATTCATTTATGAGGCTATGGGGCTGGGATTGTGCCTCTTGTTGAGTCTGGCCAACTTTCCCTTCTGAAATCTCCTGAGAGGGGACATACTCACTAGTCTCCGAAGTCTCAGTGTTGATACCAATTTTTCCCTAAGTATTTTTTACACTCAAAATACTTTCAAAATAACATATATGTGCATACATAAGCATGCCCAAGTATTTTGGTTTTTTCCCCAAATTTTTAAAGATTTTCAAAACCAATATATTATCTATTTTAGCAGTGCAAAATCCAATAATTATTTCCAAAATTATCATTTTGGTGAATAATTTATTTATTCTCATATTTACACCAAAATATAATTAAGGTGATTTTTGCATATTTTTACAAATTTATTTGGTATTTTTAAAGCTAATTTGCATATAATTGCAATTATAGCCCATGTTTCGATTAATAGAATTTTAATAATTGCAAAATCAGTTCCAGTATTTTTGTATTACTAATGGTTTTGAGTACTTTTAATTTTCTTTTAAAATCATTTCCATTATTTTTATAAAATTAAGAGGGAGAAATTGACTATTTAATACCTAACCTATTATTATTGCAGTTTTAGCCCCAATTGTAAACCACCCCATCAGATTTTTAATTAACCCAATATCCAATCCAAATCCGCCCAGCCCAATCTCCGAATAACTCGGCCCAACTTCGATTTAATCTGAGCCGTTGATCAAATGAGATCAACGGCCCAGATTTCGTTTCCTTAATTAAATTCTAACTACCCCCTGACCCCTCATTTCATCGAGACCGGTCTTTCTCTCTACTTGGTCTCTTACCTCTCCTCCTTCTCTCTAGAACCTTCTGGTTCTTCTCCGATGGCCTTCACCATCTATCCGACCACCTCCAGCCTCACCTCTTTCGACCACCAGCCACCGTGAAACCTTATCTCGCTGATTCCCTCTATCCTGGAGACCCCAAGAGCCTCCACCATACGAGATGGTAACTGAAAGCTTTGCCTGGTTTGTCTTTGGCCTTTCTCCGATGGGTTTTGGTATGATGGTACTATGAACATCATTATTGCTGAGTTTCACAGCCAGGTTTCTCCTACTTCTCACTGGTTTCTTATGAAACCCTAATCTATACCCAGACCTCTTAAATCTCTGTACTTTTTAAATGATTTTAACTCACACTTTTATGTTTTACACTACTCTCTACTCGATCTTTACGATTGCTCAAGTTTTAAACATTTTGTTACCTTTTTTTTCAAACTAGGGTTTCTGAACCCCTTTTCGAAATCACTTTATCTTCTGATTTTGAGTACTATATGTTTGTGTTTATATTATTTTCTTGTTTGTGTGATCTTCTGGGTTATTCTCCGAGTTCTATGCTTTAATTTTGTTGTTAGGGTTCCAACCTTCTACTGTTTATGTGATTTCTTGCTTAGGGTTCTCTGATTTTCGTGCCTATTGTGTTTAATAGGTTTAATTATTCATTGTTTACCAAATATTTCTGCTAATTCTGTGCATCTCTTCGAATCCCTGATTTTGTATATGTTTTCCTTAGAAGTTTTTCACTGATTTTGAATCACTTCCTTATTTGTGAGATGCTTTCCTTACTTAGAACTAATTCCTTGTGATTTTAGTCTCATCCGTGATTCTTTGACTAATTTTCAGAGTTAATTTATATTTTTACCATATTTATGCGCATAAACATACTTTCAAATATTCAGTATATATTTTCCTTACTTGAAATATTATGTATTTGGCCCTTATTACATGTTACATGCTTTACTACTCTTATTATGGTAGATTCAGTAGTCTAAGTGATTCTTTCCTTATCTGATATAACTTGTACCTATTCGAATCGTGACTCCCTAATTAAAAGGAGTTTGGTCCTGTGATTGATTCCAATTGGCATTGCTTCTATAATTGTGTACTTGTTATCCTATTCTTTACTTGTTTTCAAAACTATAAATACTCTACCCTCTATTTAGCATAACAGACGAACAACCACACTGTTCTGAACTCTCTCTTACACGCACAAGCATACTCACTGTTCTCTCTTACTTTCCTACACATTCTCGCTCACTTCTCTTATTGACTACTGGTTACCTAGTCGGCTAAAAGCCAAGACTGAGTAACTTGTTACTTTACTGTTTTATTGCTCTATACATTGCTTCTCTCTTGGTCTGCACACTATTGCTCTACTTCCCTGCACACTACTGCTCTATTATCCCACTCTTGACTGGTATGTATGCTATTTGATTTACAACTTCCAAAACAACATGTTTTTATGCATATTGCACTTTCTTTTATTTATTTTATGCTTCTACCTATGGTTCTGCTATTTTCATTGCAATTAGCGTGCCTCTTTGCTAGTTCATTGATGTGATTACCCTTCCCTTAATTCAGCAGGTCTACTGCTTCCCTTACTTGTTTAATACAGTTCCTCCTTACCCCCTAACCCCAGTACATTATTAGCATGTATTCACGACCCTTCCTAGCTACTAAATAATCCTGAACCTCTTCCATGAGCACTTTGGGATGAAATGTGTTATGACTGTTTAAGTTCCGAAATGTTTTCTCTGATGTCTACGTATGTGCAACTATGCTCTTACATATGAACTACTTGTCCCCATTTCCCCTTTCCCCTGTTTGTGTTTGCTTCCTTGAACTATGTGTGATATTCTAGTTATGAGATTGTCCTACTCACCTTCTTACAAAACTGTCACACTCTTCTATTGTTTTTCTTTCAAGAACTGATTCTATATGGATCATTTTTAAACTGGTTTTTTCTCAACTCAATTTCCTTACAACTATATCACGCACCCTCACTACTCTTAGAGATTAGGTTCTACCCCCTTCGTGTAAGCATTGCTTTGAGTACCTCTGAGTACTCATTGAACTTTGATGACAAGGCTGGTAATTCCACACTGCACTTGTTCAACATTTTTTGGTAAATGTTTGGGTGCTGGTATTGGCCAGGGACCCAATGGGGCCTTAGGGAGCTTTGCCGCACCCAGACCATGGCAAAGGCTGTGAAACTCGAAAGGAGTGAGGTTGGAAGATTGGGCTTGGCTGAAGGCTCCCTATAGAATAACTTCTTATTTTTTATTCTTTATTACTGTAATTCGGCTATCCTTGGTTTGTAATAATTTGTAAACGAATGATTGGGGTCGAATGGTGAATATAGGAGGGGTTATGCATGCTTAGTTCAAGTAATGGGTAGAAAACATGCTTATAGGACTTTATTTACCTACTTGCGCAATAGATATCATGTATAGGACATGCATCTCACATATTACTAATCCTGTTTTAGGCTCTTACTTTCAGTCTGTTATTATACTCATTTCGTAATCACGATTAGTTAATAACCAACAAGTAACTGTTATAAAATTACTGCTGCATTCTCATTAGCATTTAGAGACTATGTTTTAGGAGCTTTTATGTGCATTAGACATCCTATTACTTATGTTTTTTTTATTTTTCTGAGTTGCAATTGTTGAACGCCTCACCAAAATGTTTAATCTAATAATACAAGTTTGGTTAACTGCGTCCTTTTAAAACTTGAATTAATATGCATGTTCACCCCCTTTAAGGTAATTAGGCAATGCATACGACGCCTAGACAAACTTTAGGCCTAATAAGAATCGATTAATCATGTTTTACCGGTTTAAGACCAATAAGCCTCTTATAATTTTGAACTCTGCTGCTCCCATTCTTGCTGAAGTTCACTCTATTTTTTTTAAAAAACCTCCCGCTCTACCTGGAAACAAAATCTTGAAATTGTGCATCTATTTACTCTCACTGATTTTCTGATTCTTGTTCTATTATGTTTTCAAATTACTGGGTTACCATTCTCTGCGCAGAATCGTGCTATTTTGAATACTTGTCCAGCACCTCATTAAGCTACTGTCACTACTTGATTTTCAAAAACCATGCTTTAACGATTTTTTTTTATCTGTCGCTAAACTCAACTGTTGTTATCTATTCCTGTTTTCTGAAAATTCCTATCTTTGAGACCTTAAATGTGTTTGAGACGTGCTGATTACATGTTTACTTGTGGAGAGATCTGTGAGCTTTTTATTTGCCTTTGTGTTTCCTTTATGTGTAGTCCTACTTGTTATGTATGTCGCTTAGCATTTTGTCCTTTAAACCTAAGGGTTCAGCCTAGTCCTTACCTTGTAGGAATAGTGGTCCTAAATACCCTCTAGGATTTATAGGATGGGACGGATAATAGTGTAAGCACATGATTTTTTCCCTATGAAAGAATTACTCCCAAAAATTCAAAATAAAACGATTTTCTTTGGTGCACAATTTTGAGAATTTTTGTGACATTTTGGATAATTATTTGTATTTGTCTGTGCATGTTTATTTGTTAAATTAATAAAAATAAAAATACAAAAATATGTCGCATTTGCATTTAGGATGTAATTCTACAATTAGGAATAATTAAGTTTGTTTTACAAGAATAAAAATTACAAAAATATGCATCGTTTGCATTTTTAGCATTTAATGTCCAATTGTACAATTTTATGCTTAATTATTACTTAATTGTGTGTTAATTGTTATTGGGAGTTAATTTGCGCTTTTATAAATTTAGTTCTATATGGTAATTTAAGGATTTTTAGAATTTAGTTTTAGAAAAATAAAAGAAGAAAGAGAGCAAAAAATATAAAGAAAATCGGAATTGGGCTCTTCTTCAAATTCAAGCAACAGGCCCAAAAAATACCCAACCTTCCCCATGACCCGGTCCATCTCAACACGGGTCGACCCGGTCCGCCCCATAACCCCAAAAGACCTAACCCTCATAATCTTCATTTTTCATTTCCTAAACCTAACACTAACCAATCCGCCCCCACCCTCTCTTCTTCTTCTCCAAGACAACACCCCAAGCTCGACACCCATGGCTGCTTTCCCGCCTCACCATCAACACACTCCAAGAGAACACCAAAACTTCATCTAACCACCAACACCAGAACCCTGAGACCCTATTAACGACCTCTCTCCAGATCCACACTAACCAGCGACCCCATCTCCTCTTGAGTCCAAATGACCGGTCCACACATTTAGAAAATGAGCAGCCGCCTCGTCACCAGCTCCCCACCGCTAGGCTGACTCCTGTGCTTCTTTTCACACCTCTCTACTGCTAAAAAATGCACACATACAGGGGAGAAGATCTGGTAAAAACAAAGAGAGGAGAAAACCGTGAAAACAAAAACAAAACGTCTTCTTTCTTCTTCTTCTTCTGCTTCACCACTGTTTCTTCTGCTGCGTCCAAACAGACCCCGTCACTGCTGCTTCATCTTCTTCGTCTCCGTCGAGCTCGAGCCTAAGCTCTCATGGCTGTCGGTTGCTGCATCTTCTGCTTCACGTCCAGCTGAGCTGCTGTGTTGCTGCGTCTTCACATTCATCGTCTTCAACCAAACGACCACAGTCCTTCAACACCAAGCTCCACCACGACAATGCCAAATCGACCTCCAGGCGACGCAGCAGCAGCAACCGCTGTTTCTCCGGGGTGCTGATGCCTTCTGCTTCGTCCATCTTCTTTGACGGGCTGCCACTGCCTCATTTTCGAACGATACCAAACGACCATTTTCTTTAGTCGTCCGTTCGTGGTCGTCTTCGGCGTCAAGTTATTTTGGTGCGATAATTGTTTCTGGGCAGATTTGTTTTCGTTCAAGTTCATCGTCGTTCCGATCCGGTTAGTTGGTTTAACCAATTCGTGTTTATCGTTTTTCTTATTTTTCTTCAGTTTGTTTCATTTTTCTTGTTTATTTTTAGGTAGAAATTATTAGTAATTATAATGTTTTTAGATTTAAGTTGAAGTTCGATTACTTATCTCTTTAGTTTGTTTTATTAATTTAAAAGGATTTAGTTTTAATATAGCTGAGTGTTAGTTTAAATCGTTTGAATCATTCATGTTTGTTGTTTAATATAGATTTAATTCATGTTCATTTTTGTTTGAAGTTCGGTTTTAATCCAGTGATTTAATGTGAGTTTATATTTTGGTTTTTAATTTTTTGATTTTAGTTTGAATCATATATCTTTATTGTGAATATTGTGGTCTCCTTGCTCATTCATTTTTTTGTCTAAGTTAACCAGGATTGGTTCCCAATATGGTTAACTTATTCCCATTAATTTGATGTTGTTCAATCTGTGTTCATGTGATTTGTTGTTTGAATTTGTTTAGAAATTGGTCATATTTGCTGTATTTTGGTTGGAATTGATTAGGAAGATTGGTTATAGCTGATGGGGGTAGATTGGTAAATTGCAGTACGTTCAGGGGTAAAATGGTAATTTCATTAAGGTCGGAGGGGTATTTTTGGAATTGAACATTTGAACAATTATTTAATCTGAATGCTTTGTCCACTAGACATTAACAATATTAAAATAATAATTATGGGGAACAAGACATAAATTAGTGGGGATGTGATATAATTGTTTAATATAATGGGGGACAAGACATAATGTAGTGGGAGAATAATGTAATTGTTTAAGTTAAGCATGAGAGACAAGATATAATGGGTTGGGGTTGATATATTTGTTTAATATAGTGGGGGACAAAACATGTGGGCATGAGGGACAAGGGTTTAAAATAAAGAAAACATTAAGTAGTGGGGATAAAGCATGCAATTAGGGGAATATTTCGGGTTGAGGATTCAAGACAAGAGTCTTATTATAAATAGAGTCATTTGACACATTTTAAAGGGGACTTAGACTTGAACTTGAAAGACTTACTTAGAGAGAGAGAAAAGAAGAGACTTTTAGAAGAAGAAAAAAAGTTGAGAGAGTTGACTGAATTTTAAGAAATCAGAATTTGAGAGTAAAAGAGAAAGACAATTTGAACTTTCACTTGAATAATTTCCGTTTGCCTTTCCTTGAGTGTTATTCAAAATCAGTAAACTACTGCATCTTGTATCCGTCTCTCTTCTGCTTTGACTGTGATTGCATTTTGGTATTTCTGATTTTTCAATCTGTTACTGGGTTATTCTACTGGTCGTTACTGGTTTTGCGGTGTTGCTGAACCTGCTGTTGCTGTGTATTTACACTACTGCTGCTTCTACTGATCTTTATCTTCTTTCCTTGCTTTCCAAATACCAGGTACACAAACTGATACACTGGTTCATCTTGTAAGCTACTCGAAGCATGAATGCAAAAATGAGAAAGATTTGAAGTTATAGTTTAATGTAGTCTTTCTCTTTCTTTTACTGTCTGTATGTAGAACATTCTATGCGCTGCCCATGTAAACTCTTTAAACGACTCCCTTTCGAAACTTAACTATAACAACTCGAATGTATGTAAATAAAGTAGGACCTTTTCTTCATTTATTTTAGAGAAAACGAAAACTAAAAAATGTAGTCATTCTAAGATTATCCTTTTTTTTTTAAAATAATGAGACGAGCCTCGCCAAATAAAAATGCAAATTGTGGGGCCCTCATTAATTGGTCATAATAAATACTTAGAATTTGGGATGGACTGTTTAGTGAATTTCACTGTCTTCCCCAAAGATAATAACACGTTAGGCTCTTTAGACGCGATTAAATTAAATTAATTTTCTTAAACTCGGGTGCACATTTATGTGACCCAAATCCAAATCTCAACGGAGTCAAAATGTGTCTCTAATCATGGGTACATTGATTGTGACATGGTTCGAGATGTGTGTCCATGACGTTGCAAATTCCTTTTTAAAAAAAAATAATAAGAATGAGATGAGCCTCGCCGAATAAAAAATACAAAAATTGTGGGGCCCTCAGTAAATATTTGCTTTAAAATTGCTTAGACTTCGGGATGGACCGTTTAGCAAAATTTCACGGCCCTACCCAAAGTAAATGATACGCTAGTCGCTTTAGGCGCGCCTTTAATAATTTAATTTTCTTAAACTCGGGTGCACATTTATGTGACCCAAATCCAAATCTCAACGGAGTCAAAGTGTGTCGACGACCACGGGTACATTGATTGTGACGCGGTTCGAGATACATTTTCACAACGTTGCAATTCCCTGTAAGATAATAATAATAATAATGAAAGCGGTTAAAGAGTTAAAATCTGCACATAATTTCATATTTGTATAAAATCAGATAATCAAGCCGAATATGACAGTTGAGCGACCGTGCTAGAACCACGGAACTCGGGAATGCCTAACACCTTCTCCCGGGTTAACAGAATTCCTTATACAGATTTCTGGTGCGCAGACTGTTAAATAGAGTCATTCTTTTCCTCGATTCGGGATTAAATTGGTGACTTGGGACACCCTAAATCTCTCAAGTGGCGGCTCTGAAATAAACAAATAAATTCCGTTTCGATTGTCCTTTAATTGGAAAAACTCCCTTCACCCCTCGCGGGTGCAGAAAAAGGAGGTGTGACAGCTCTGGCGACTCTTCTGGGGATTCTAAAACCCAGAACCACTGGTTCAGGGTTAGAAATTCGAGCTTAGATAAATTGTTATATTTGGTTTTATCTGATTTTGTTACATGTTTGGGCTCAATGTGCTAAATGATGCTCTTACCGCTTTGATATTATCTGAACTGTATATAAACTGTGCCGAAACCCTTTTTCTTCTTACCTCCGGGGAGGAGCTCGCTGGTCGAGACTCCCTATTCTGTTAGTGTCAATACCTGAAATAAGAAAGAGGCCGGACAAGTTACCAAGCCGGATGATCCCGCAGGTCCCCGGTACGTAGCCCCCTCCTCGACTCGAGTTGTCCGCTTGGGTACACAGTCTAGAACAAATACCCAGGTTATGAACCTAGAATAACTCAGCTTCATGCCGGATCCCTAGTAGAAACGTTTATTTGCATCACGTGCATTTGACTTTGGAGGCTCAACACAGGGGTTGGGTCTGTCTAGGACAGGTGTACCAAAAAATGAAAATGACCATCCTGATGCATCTTACTTACTTCTACTTGTGCATTTATTTGATTCGGACTTGTGTGTTGACCGACTTTTGAATATCACGAATATTGTGAAATTGAGGAGAGAAAAAAAAGAAGAAGAAATAGCGGTTAGGGAATTGATTGTTTATTTTTGAAAAAACCCAATGCCCAAATACTGTCAAAACTGTGCCGAAATTTTGAGAAAATGAGAAAAAAATGTCTTATTAGTTTGTTTTATTAAAAGCAAAGGAAAAATAGAAAAAAAAGAGTCGTTGTTCTGTCTTGTTTTTCAAAAAAAAAATAGAAAAGGAAAATAGTTTGTCTTGCCATGAAAATGAAAATGAAAAAGAGTCTTGTTTTTAAAATGATTTTTATTTATTTATTTATTTATTTATGAAAATGCCAAAAATAAAAATAAAAAGAGTCGTGCTTTGAACGTGGTTTTAATAATAATAATAATAATAATAATAATATATATATATATATATATATATATATATATATATATATAAATCCAAAAAGTATTTTTCTTTATTTTCTTTCTAAAATATATATATATATATATATATCTTTATTTGTTGCAAAAAGTATTTGTCTTGCCAAGAAAATTCAAAGTAAAATTCCAAAAAAAATATGTCTTGCAAAAAATATATATATCTTTATTTTCCATTATTGATTTCTTTAGAAAGTCTTTTTAATTGAAAAGAAAATTCAAAATTCAAAAATATTTTTGTAAGCATATCTTTCATTAAAAGTAAAATTCCAAAAATATTTTCTTTCTTCTTTATAAGTCTTTCCTTCAAAAAATAAAATTAACAAAAAAGTTAGTTTATTTACTTTATTCATGATCTCCCGAACTACGCGGGTTTGATTCTCACCGGATGTGAGATACATAGGCAACCCTCATCGGGTTCAACCTCCCCTTTTGCTAAAATAACCAAAAACAAATAAATACACAAAAAACATGTCAAAATTTTAATAAGTCGGGTGATGTCCAACCTCCCCTTTTGCAAAAAATAGCAAAAAAAAATAAAAATAAAAATAAAAATAAAAATAAAATAATATATATATGTCAAATTTGAATTTCATCATAAAGAAGTCAGGTGACGCTGTTTTGTCAAGACACAGCCGAATGTTTCCGAAAGGGACGCCGGAAGGCTGACTTTGCATAAGCAGCCACCTTTTGGGTCATGTTTAAGATTTGGTCCAGTTGACCCACACAGCCTTAAAAATCTTCGTCCCCGAGGCGTTGAAAGGCCGTGTTTGCAATATTGAGTTTTCTATTTTGAAAAACGATGAAAAGAGTCATAAATAAGTCGGGTGATGCTGTTTTGTCAAAAATAGCCGAATGTTCCCGAAAGGGACGCCGGAGGGCTGACTTTGCATAAACAACCACCTTTGAGTCATTGTTTTAGATTTGGTCCAGTTGACCCACACAGCCTTAAAAATCTTCGTCCCCGAGGCGTTGGAGGGCCGTGTTTGCAACACCAGGTTTTATTGTAATTTGAAAAAAAAAACAAAGAGTCAGCGGTCAGGTGAATACCGTTTGGTATTTTGTTCAAAATAAGCCAAGCCAGCTTTGGCAGTGTCTTAAACCGTTCTTGCCGAAATAGCCTTAGAGTATCTTTCAGTTGTCGAAAGGCTATTTTCGTAAAAGAACGGGCAAGTTTGTAAAGTGTCATAAAATAATCCTTCCCGACCTCAAAATTCATGTGAAATTTGGAAGGGGCCACATTTGCAAAAAATAACCGTTTGGTTGCATTTGTCAAACGGAGAAAGGGAGCTGGCCTTTTGTTTTGAGTTTGTAATTTTTTTTAGAGTATGCGGGTTATTTGATTTTCGAGACCGTTTGTTTTCTTTTGTCAAAATCTGTTAGTATTGTCAGTTTTTAAACTTTTGTAATCAAGTTTGTTTTATTATGAAAATTGAAAATTCAAAAAATGTTTTATTATTATTTATCTTTTATTGGTCCGAACTACACAAGGTCTGATTCATGCGGGGTCATGATACGTGGGCAATCTCCATAAGATTCGACCACAACAAAAAAAAAGAGAAAAAAATGGAAAAAAAAATCGAAAAAAAATCGAAAAAAAGAAGAAAAAAAGAAGAAAAATGAAAAAAAGAAAAAAAAAGAAAAAAAAGGAAAAAGATGTTGTTAATAATGAGGACCGACTGAGTCCATTCTAACCTGTTTTGTTTTGAATCACAAAGAATGTTAAGGTGGTTGGTTTGTGGTAAGCCGAAAATACAAGATCCAGAAGCACACTTTGCGGGGATCAGGCCTGATGACAGAAGCACTCGAATCCTATTGGGGACTTGTTGACTAAGGTTGATGATATTGAAGTTGGCAATGGTCTGGGCAATACTGATGCGAGGCTCAGTGGCTAAGATGCCAGTTTTGACAAAGTGGGAGGACGCTCCGTTCCTTGGTTAGCAAGAGAGAAGCTTGTGGTGGCTTATTTTGTTGTCATTTTTGTTGTCCGGGTTATTCTTAGGATTGTAATACGAATGTTGTCTTATGTCAAACCCTCTTATCTTTCCATTTTTGTCATAGCGGTTTGTGTAGTTTTGTCCAGGTTTGTTTTAGGATTTTTATTCTGGTTTGTTTTTTTTGTTATTCAAACCATTTCACCGTTAGTCTAATGCAAATTCGGTCTTTTATTATTTCCAGCCATCTTTTTGTTTAGTCCTTTTATCATTTTGGTCCAGCGCCGATTCTAGTAACATGACATGCGCACATAGTTTGGGTCTAATCTTAAAAGTTAATCATAAAACCCCGGAAAGGTGATCAGAACGTTTAAAGGAAATAAGGATGGTTTGAAATTATTCGGAGCTCGAGTCATGTGGAACTAGGGCGAGTAAAACACAAAGAAAACCATTAAAAACAAGATTCGCCAAATTGGCATGAGGGTCATTCATGATAATGAGAGTGAGAGTGTCGCCTAACGGTGCTTTAGAAATGACAAATGAAAAAGCAAATGTTGAATATAATTGTCAAGTCCAACACCATCAGAAGAGACTACAAATCTTTGTTTAATTGTGTTGTTTGCACTTGGCATATTTTGAAGACTGGAATGACGAAGGCATTTTGTTCTGCTACCTAAATACTTTATCCTTCGTTACCCCTTTTGAGCCTTATTTATTTTTCTTTCGTACCCCTCCTTCGGAATCAGTAGAAAAGAGTAGAAACACAAACATAAAAAGATAAGATAAGAAAAGAAAAGAAAAAGAAAAAGAAAGAAAAAGAAAAGAAAAGAAAAATGATAACAAAAAACAAAAGAAAGTCAGAAGAAAACGGAGGAATTGGGAACTACGTTTGACCTGATTCCTCAAGGAGGATACGTAGGCGCTTCACGACTCGATCATAAGGTGCATAATGGCCATAATGGTCATAGTATGCATAGTGTAACATAGTATAACAAAAATAAAAATCCCCAAGCTAGAAATTGGGGCAAGAGTTGCGCTTGTTGTAAGCAAATATGGTTCCGAAGGTTGTAATTTTGAACCCCAAATTTATTTTGTTTTTAAGCCTTTAATACCCTTTCTTTCTAGCCCTATCCAAAACCCCACATTACGGTCCAAAGAAAGACCTTTTGACCAATCTTCGAAAGATGCCAAGTCATACAAACGGAAGTCGGGGATAGCACCCCGATCCCCAACAAAGAAAAGGATCATGGATTGGACATGAATTGATAGCCGAAAAGAATCCCCAGCAGAAAGAGTCATATCGGCAACACCCCAAATCCCCAGCTGGAAAGTAATACAAATGAGAGAGTCTTATCGGTGAAAATCTTCACGGACACCATAAGGCGAGGAAAGCTGAGAAAAAAACCAAAATGAGAGAGGCTTGATAGTGAAAACCCTTCGGGCACTACAAGTCGAATAAGATTGAGAATCAGATGGGGAATCGCCAAGGGAAGATCTTGAAAGACGACTGACGGCAGAGGATAGGCCACATATGCATGTCATGATTATTAGAGTCGGTATCTGCGTTTGATAGGCTTTTATTTGTAGTTTCTCTTGTTAAAGAGTCATCTTTTTCCTTTGTCTTTTATTCGGTTCCCTTTTTGTTTATCTTTCTCCTTCCGTAGAAAAATTCCCCAGTAGAGTCTGTTTGGTCAGAACAAGTGAGAAATGACTTCGAAATCTGCCATCAGCTTTCCAATTATGCAAGACCAGATTCGATTAGAACATCCAAATGGTCTAAATCAAGAAAGATCAATGCGGAGAGCAATGTGCATGATTTGGGAAATTCATATGAGACTAAAAGGTCGGGGGAAATGCCAAGTTTCACTTGCTATGCCCAAAAAGAAGAGGGATATCCCCAACAGAAAAGGTTGCTTTCAGTGACACGAGTAGACAGAGATTTGGAGTGTTATCCCCAGCAGATCATCTTAATGAACATGCACGATCTTCAAGTTACATCGACTGTCACGAAATGCGTGAGGTCAGATAAGGAGACCCGGAAAATGGTTAAGAGGTTTGGGAATAATGAATCATCAAGAAGGGCGGAAGGTATCAGCCCAAGCTTCAAGATGGACAGACAACGCATAGATGGAGAAGGGATGATGGCATCCCCAGCAGGAGTATCACAACTAACCGCCACGTTTTAAATTGACCAAATTTTCTTTGATTTGAAGTAGGGACAGGGAATGCTACCGATGACAGGAAGATGCGCCGCAAGAAAGATTGTCAAACTGGGACAGAAAATTTTCGTTCATTTCGAAAATTTTCTAGGAGTCCAACACAAGCTTGGTGAAAATTGGTATCCTCAGCGGTTTTTCGGGGAAAGGCAAAACGAGTTTTAAGAGAGGTAGTCTTCGAAGGAAGAAACTAGCAAAACAAAGAAAAATAAAATAAAAAAAAAACAGTTTTGCAAAAGGAAACAACTTGCAGAGGAGTGAAATATCCTACTTAAAAGGAAGTAGTTTTGGAAGGAGTAAGATAACATATTTTACTCAACAGAGTTATCCTCAGCAGTGTTATCCCCAATAGTGTTACTCAGCGGTTCGCAGTGTTATCCCCAACGGATTATCGAGGTGTAGAAGCATCCTCGACAGATTTTCGACCGAGTTTCAAGAGGGTCGGACAACCCAGAGTGGGGAAGGAAGAAAAGGAAAATTCATCCCCAGCAAAATAATCCCCAGCAAGTTTTGAGGTAAGACATTTTCAAGTTTGAGGATATGTTGGGTTCATCCGCCCTCAAATAGGATATATTGGGTTCATCCGCCCTCAAATAGGATATGTTGGGTTCATCCGCCCTCAAATAGCATATGTTGGGTTCATCCGCCCTCAAATAGGATATGTTGGGTTCATCCGCCCTCAAATAGGATATGTTGGGTTCATCCGCCCTCAAATAGGATATGTTGGGTTCATCCGCCCTCAAATAGGATATGTTGGGTTCATCCGCCCTCAAATAGGATATGTTGGGTTCATCCGCCCTCAAATAGGATATGTTGGGTTCATCCGCCCTCAAATAGGATATGTTGGGTTCATCCGCCCTCAAATAGGATATGTTGGGTTCATCCGCCCTCAAATAGGATATGTTGGGTTCATCCGCCCTCAAATAGGATATGTTGGGTTCATCCGCCCTCAAATAGGATATGTTGGGTTCATCCGCCCTCAAATAGGATATGTTGGGTTCATCCGCCCTCAAATAGGATATGTTGTTTTATTTTCAAAATTCTTGTTGAAGTCAGGAGCCCGCCTGAAGAGAGGAAAGGCATTTTATTTTTCAAAGTTGGGTTCATCCGCCCTCAAATAGGATATGTTGGGTTCATCCACCCTCAAATAGGATATGTTGGGTTCATCCGCCCTCAGATAGGATATGTTGGGTTCATCCGCCCTCAAATAGGATATGTTGGGTTCATCCGCCCTCAAATAGGATTTTATTTTCAAAGTTGTTGTTGAAATCAGGAGCCCGCCTGAAGAGAGGAATGGCGTTTTATTTTCAAAGTTGTTGTTGAAATCAGGAGCCCGCTTGAAGAGAGGAAAGGCGTTTTATTTTTAAAAGTTGAAATCTCGCCAGCCTAAAGAAAGGAATGGCATTTTATTTTAAAAGTTGTTGTTGAAGTCAGGAGCCCGCATGAAGAGAGGAAAGATGTTTTATTTTTCAAAGTTATTGTTGAAGTCAGGAGCCCGCCTGAAGAGAGGAAAGGAGTTTTATTTTCAAAAGTTGAAATCTCGCCAGCCTAAAGAAAGGAATGACATTTTATTTTCAAAGTTGTTGTTGAAGTCAGGAGCCCGCCTGTAGAGAGGAAAGGCGTTTTATTTTCAAAGTTGTTGTTGAAGTCAGGAGCCCGCCTGAAGAGAGGAAAGGCGTTTTATTTTTAAAGTTGTTGTTGAGGTTAGGAGCCCGCCTGAAGAGAGGAAAGGCGTTTTATTTTTAAAAGTTGTTGAAATATCGCCAGCCTGAAGAAAGGAATGGCATTTTATTTTCAGAGTTGTTTGTTGAAGTCAGGAGCCCGCCTGAAGAGAGGAAAGACATTTTATTTTTAAAAGTTGTTGAAATCTCGCCAGCCTAAAGAAAGGAATGGCATTTTATTTTTAAAAGTTGTTGAAGTGAGGAGCCCGCCTGAAGAAAGGAATGGCGTTTTTATTTTTCAAATTTGTTGTTGAAATCAGGAGCCCGCCTGAAGAGAGGAAAGGCGTTTTATTTTTAAAGTTGTTGAAATCTCGCCAACCTAAAGAAAGGAATGGCATATTTTCAAAGTTGTTGCTGAAGTCAGGAGCCCGCCTGAAGAGAGGAAAGGCGTTTTATTTTTCAAAGTTGTTGAAGTCAGGAGCCCGCCTGAAGAGAGGAAAGGCGTTTTATTTTTAAAGTTATTTAAATCTCGCCAACCTAAAAAAAGGAATGACATTTTATTTTCAAAGTTGTTGTTGAAGTCAGGAGCCCGCCTGAAGAGAGGAAAGGCGTTTTATTTTTAAAGTTGTTTAAATCTCGCCAACCTAAAGGAAAGAATGACACTTTATTTTCAAAAGTTGTTGTTGAAATCAGGAGCCCGCCTGAAGAGAGGAAAGACGTTTATTTTTCAAAGTTGTTGAAGTCAGGAGCCCGCCTGAAGAGAGGAAAGGCGTTTTATTTTTAAAAGTTGTTGAAATCTCGCCAGCCTAAAGAAAGGAATGACATTTTATTTTCAGAGTTGTTTGTTGAAGTCAGGAGCCCGCCTGAAGAGAGGAAAGGCGTTTTATTTTTAAAAGTTGTTAAAATCTCGCCAGCCTAAAGAAAGGAATGTCATTTTTAGAAGTTGTTGAAGTCAGGAGCCCGCCTGAAGAAAGGAATGGCGTTTTTATTTTTCAAAGTTGTTGTTGAAGTCAGGAGCCCGCCTGAAGAGAGGAAAGACATTTTATTTTCAAAGTTGTTGTTGAAGTCAGGCGCCCACCTGTATAACGAGAGGAATACTTTCCAGTCTTTACATTTCATGTATCAGGCGCCCACCTGTATAACGAGAGGAATACTTTCCAGTCTTTACATGTTGAAGTCAGGCGCCCACCTGTATAACGAGAGGAATACTTTCCAGTCTTTACATTTCATGTGTCAGGCGCCCACCTGTATAACGAGAGGAATACTTTCCAGTCTTTACATTTCATGTTCTAGGTCGCCCACCAGTATAACGCGAGCATACATTTCTATTTTCAGTTCATTTCTAGGTCGCCCACCAGTATAATGCGGGCAAATTTATTTTCGAAGTTGTTGGTTGAAGTTAGGCGCCTACCTGGATAACAAGGGAATACATTTCTGTTTTTCATTTCGTGTTCTAGGTCGCCCACCAGTATAATGCGGGCATACATTTCTGTTTTCATTTCATTTCTAGGTCGCCCACCAGTATAATGCGGGTATGCATTTCTGTTTTTCATTTCATAGGTCGCCCATCAGTATAATGCAGGTATACATTTCTGTTTTTTTCATTTCTAGGCCGCCCACCAGTATAATGCAGGCATACATTTCTGTTTTTTCATTTCTAGGCCGCCCACCAGTATAATGCGAGCATACATTTATGTTTTTTTTTCATTTCTAGGCCTCCCACCAGTATAATGCGGGCATACATTTCTGTTTTTTCATTTCTAGGCCGCCCACCAGTATAATGCGGGCATACATTTCTGTTTTCATTTCATGTTCTAGGTCGCCCACCAGTATAATGCGGGCATACATTTCTGTTTTTTCATTTCTAGGCCGCCCACCAGTATAATGCGGGCATATATTTCTGTTTTCATTTCATGTTCTAGGTCGCCCACCAGTATAATGCGGGCATACATTTCTGTTTTTTCATTTCTAGGCCGCCCACTAGTATAATGCGGGCATACATTTCTATTTTCATTTCATGTTCTAGGTCGCCCACCAGTATAATGCGGGCATACATTTCTGTTTTTTCATTTCTAGGCCGCCCACTAGTATAATGCGGGCATACATTTCTATTTTCATTTCATGTTCTAGGTCGCCCACCAGTATAATGCGGGCATACATTTCTGTTTTCATTTCATGTTCTAGGTCGCCCACCAGTATAATGCGGGCGTACATTTCTGTTTTTCATTTCATGTCCTAGGCGCCCACTAGTATAACGAGGGAATACATTTCATATTTTTGCATTCAGGCGCCCACCTGTATAACGAGAGGAATACTTTCTAGTCTTATACTTCAGGTCTTGAAATTAGTAACCCACCGGAAGGCAGAAGGTTACAACAAGAATCCCTAGCAGGAAACAATAAAAATCCCCAGCACCGGAAAGCAGAAGGTTGCAACAAGAGGTCCTAGCACAAATTCAAGCGCATGAGTCAAAAGGAAGAAAAGACGCGTCTTGAAAGAAGCGGCCTGTGAACATTAAATTATGCCCAGCATAACAAATCTGATGAAGAAAGTCGTATCCCCAGAGGAACTACCGAAAAGCTTAATGAAGGAAGCCATATCCCCAGCGGACCGAACAAAATGATGAAAACTGGTATTCAGAAAAGCAAAAGGCCAGTGTTATCCCCAAGTTCTCGAAAGAAAAGCACCGGAAGAAACACAAGCCGACAAGAAAGCAAGGCATCAAGAACAAATGGAAGATAGATGTGATCTTGTAATCCGTAGTCTAGCCTAACTTCTTGATTTTTCTTTTAAGCACGGTGTAACAAGGAGATCGGTAAGCAGTGGTAATAGCATGCAACAGCAGTAACATTGCAGTCCCATGGTAGTCCCAGCTACCAAAACTTCCCGAACTACATTAACCTGATTCCCCTTCAGCCAGGGATATGTAGGAAACCTTTGAAGCAAAGGTTCGGTTAAATTTTTTTCAAAAAATGCTTCACACGGAGTACTCGGATGGGCAAAAATCGCTCACTTTATCTTTGCACGAAAACCCTTTGTGTCTTCGGGCAAAGAAGGGTAGTTGTAAGCACGTGATTTTTGCCTTATGAAAGAATTACTCCCAAAAATTCAAAATAAAACGATTTTCCTTGGTGCGCAATTTTGAGAATTTTTGTGACATTTTGGATAATTATTTGTATTTGTCTGTGCATGTTTATTTGTTAAATTAATAAAAACAAAAATACAAAAATATGTCGCATTTGCATTTAGGATTTAATTCTACAATTAGGAATACTTAAGTTTGTTTTACAAGAATGAAAATTACAAAAATATGCATCGTTTGCATTTTTAGCATTTAATGTCCAATTGTACAATTTTATGCTTAATTATTACTTAATTGTGTGTTAATTGTTATTGGGAGTTAATTTGCGCTTTTATAACTTAATTTAGTTCTATATGGTAATTTAGGGATTTTTAGAATTTAGTTTTAGAAAAATAAATGAAGAAAAGAGAGCAAAAAATATAAAGAAAATCGGTATTGTGCTCTTCTTCAAATTCAAGCCACAGGCCCAAAAAATACCCAACCTTCCCCATGACCCGGTCCATCTCAACATGGGTCGACCCGGTCCGCCCCATAACCCCAAAAGACCTAACCCCTCCTAATCTTCATTTTTCATTTCCTAAACCTAACAATAACCAATCCGCCCCCCACCATCTCTTCTTCTTCTCCAAGACAACACCCCAAGCTCGACACCCATGGCTGCTTTCCTGCCTCACCATCAACACACCCCAAGAGAACACCAAAACTTCATCTCCCTCACTCTAAAAACCACCAACACCAGAACCCTGAGACCCCATTAACGACCTCTCTCCAGATCCACACTAACCAGCGACCCCATCTCCTCTTGAGTCCAAATGACCGGTCCACACCTTTAGAAAATGAGCAGCCGCCTCGTCACCAGTTCCCCGCCGCTAGGCTGACTCCTGTGCTTCTTTTCACACCTCTCTACTGCTAAAAAATGCACACACACATGGGAGAAGATCTGGTAAAAACAAAGAGAGGAGAAAACCGTCAAAGCAAAAACAAAACGTCTTATTTCTTCTTCTTCTGCTTCACCACTATTGCTTCTGTTGCGTCCAAACAGACCCCGTCACTGCTGCTTCGTCTTCTTCGTCTCTGTCGAGCTCGAGCCTTAGCTTCCATGGCTGCTGATTGCTGCGTCTTCTGCTTCACGTCCAGATGAGCTACTGCGTTGCTGCGTCTTCACGTTCATCGTCTTCAACCAAACGACCACAGTCCTTCAACACCAAGCTCCACCACGACAATGCCCAGTCGACCTCCAGGCGACGCAGCAGCAGCAACTGCTGTTTCTCCGGGGTGCTGCTGCCTTCTGCTTCGTCCATCTTCTTTGACGGGCTGCCACTACCTCATTTTCGAACGATACCAAACGACCATTTTCTTTGGTCGTCCGTTCGTGGTCGTCTTCGGCGTCAAGTTATTTTGGCGCGATAATTGTTTCCGGGCAGATTTGTTTTCGTTCAAGTTCATCGTCGTTCCGATCCGGTTAGTTGGTTTAACCAATTCGTGTTTATCGTTTTTCTTATTTTTCTTCAGTTTGTTTCATTTTTCTTGTTTATTTTTAGGTAGAAATTGTTAGTAATTATAATATTTTTAGATTTAAGTTGAAGTTCGATTAATTATCTCTTTAGTTTGTTTTATTAATTTAAAAGGATTTAGTTTTAATATAGAAGAGTGTTAGTCTAAATCGTTTGAATCCGTCATGTTTGTTGTTTAATATAGATTTAATTCATGTTCATTTTTGTTTGAAGTTCGTTTTTAATCCAGTGATTTAATGTGAGTTTATGTTTTGGTTTTTAATTTTTTGATTTTGGTTTGAATCATGTATCTTTGTTGTGAATATTGTGGTCTCCTTGCTCATTCATTTTTTGTCTAAGTTAACCAGGATTGGTTCCCAATATGGTTAACTTATTCCCATTAATTTGATGTTGTTCAATCTGTGTTCATGTGATTTGTTGTTTGAATTTGTTTAGAAATTGGTCATATTTGCTGTATTTTGGTTGGAATTGATTAGGCGGATTGGTTATAGCTGATGGGGGTAGATTGGTAAATTGCAGTACGTTCAGGGGTAAAATGGTAATTTCAGTAAGGTCGGAGGGGGTATTTTTGGAATTGAATATTTGAACAATTATTTAATCTGAATGCTTTGTCCACTAGGCATTAACAATATTAAAATAATAATTGTGGGGAACAAGACATAAATTAGTGGGGATGTGATATAATTGTTTAATATAATGGGGGACAAGACATAATGTAGTGGGAGAATAATATAATTGTTTAAGTTAAGCATGAGAGACAAGATATAATGGGTTGGGGTTGATATATTTGTTTAATGTAGTGGGGGACAAAACATGTGGGCATGGGGGACAAGGGTTTAAAATAAAGAAAACATTAAGTAGTGGGAACAAAGCATGCAATTAGGGGAATATTTCGGGTTGGGGATTCAAGACAAGAGTCTTGTTATAAATAGAGTCATTTGACACATTTTAAAGGGGACTTAGACTTGAACTTGAAAGACTTACTTAGAGAGAGAGAGAAAGGAAGAGACTTTTAGAAGAAGAAAAAAAGTTGAGAGAGTTGACTGAATTTTGAGAAATCAGAATTTGAGAGTAAAAGAGAAAGACAATTTTAACTTTCACTTGAATAATTTCCGTTTGCCTTTCCTTGAGTGTTATTCAAAATCAGTAAACTACTGCATCTTGTATCCGTCTCTCTTCTGCTTTGACTGTGATTGCATTTTGGTATTACTGATTTTTCAATCTGTTACTGGGTTATTCTATTGGTCGTTACTGGTTTTGCGGTATTGTTGAACCTACTGTCTGTGTATTTACACTACTGCTGCTTCTACTGATCTTCATCTTCTTTCCTTGCTTTCCAAATACCAGGTACACAAACTGATACACTGGTTCATCTTGTAAGCTACTCGAAGCATGAATGCAAAAATGAGAAAGATTTGAAGTTATAGTTTAATGTAGTCTTTCTCTTTCTTTTACTGTCTGTATGTAGAACATTCTATGCGCTGCCCATGTAAACTCTTTAAACGACTCCCTTTCGAAACTTAACTATAACAACTCGAATGTATGTAAATAAAGTAGGACCTTTTCTTCATTTATTTTAGAGAAAACGAAAACTAAAAAATGTAGTCATTCTAAGATTATCCTTTTTTTAAAAAATAATGAGATGAGCCTCGCCAAATAAAAATGCAAATTATGGGGCCCTCAATAATTGGTCATAATAAATACTTAGAATTTGGGATGGATTGTTTAATGAATTTTACTGTCTTCCCCAAAGATAATAACACGTTAGACTCTTTAGACGCAATTTCATTAAATTAATTTTCTTAAACTCGGGTGCACATTTATGTGACCCAAATCCAAATCTCAACGGAGTCGAAATATGTCTCTAATCACGGGTACATTGATTGTGACGTGGTTTGAGATGCGTGTCCATGACGTTGTAAATTCCTTTTAAAAAAATAATAAGAATGAGATGAGCCTCGCCGAATAAAAAATACAAAAATTGCGGGGCCCTCAGTAAATATTTGCTTTAAAATTGCTTAGACTTTGGGATGAACCGTTTAGCAAAATTTCACGGCCCTACCCAAAGTAAATGATACGCTAGTCGCTTTAGGCGCGCCTTTAATAATTTAATTTTCTTAAACTCGGGTGCACATTTATGTGACCCAAATCCAAATCTCAAAGGAGTCAAAGTGTGTCGACGACCACGGGTACATTGATTGTGACGCGGTTCGAGATACATTTTTACAACGTTACAATTCCCTGTAAAATAATAATAATAACAATGAAAGCGGTAAAGAGTTAAAATCTGCACATAAGTTCATATTTGTATAAAATCAGATAATCAAGCCGAATATGACAGTTGAGCGACCGTGCTAGAACCACGGAACTCGGGAATGCCTAACACCTTCTCCCGGGTTAACAGAATTCCTTATCCGGATTTCTGGTGCGCAGACTGTTAAATAGAGTCTCATGGGTAGAATATGGATATGATGACCGGTGCGTCAATATCACATGCGACCCCTCTTCTGAGGAGTGATTGCTGGATATTGCATTGATGTGATCCATATTATTTGTAAACCTAGGACCCCCTTCCCTTTATTTGCTTTCATCTCTTCTTGTAAAACTATTCAAATCCTTTTTCATAAATTTCTGCCCTCTCTACTTGCCTTCAAAAGTTTTCAACCTGATTGCAATGTTATATGCGAATCCTTATTTGAGCCTTGATTGTTTACTTGTAAAGTCACAATTGTAGCATGGTCGGGACCACACTAGTGGATCTCGAGGGATTCCTAACACCTTCCCCTTGAGATAATTTCTAGCCCTTATCCGAACTCTGGTTTTCCAACTCAAACTCTTCTAAAAAGTGTCCTAATGCACTATAATCATTAGGTGACAACTCTTCAACTTCTAAACCCAATTATCGAAAGGGAATAGAGTTGTCCTTCCAATGTCGTATACCCGATTTCGACCCATAGAAAAAAGGGGCGTCGACAGTCAGGTGTGGGCCTCTAGAGGGTGTTTTTATTTCCAATGAGCCTTCTAGGAGCTAGGGGTGTAGCTTGTTGTTTTCCTCTCCCCCGGTCCATGGAGGACTCTCCCCTCCCTTGCTGATTATGTTGTGCACCTCGAGATCTAACCATTGTCTACATAAAACAAGGCATGAAACAAAGTCAGAACAAGGTATCAATCGTATGGTTAAGCATTGCAGTTGATGCTAAAACATTGCAGATGACTTGCATATGCTACCTTCATTATCAGGCACCGCGGACCGCGGAAAAATAGGTGCGGTTGCAAAAAGGCCAACGCGGTCTGCGTAAAAAGGAACACGACCACGAAATACTGGGGATCAGACTACCCAGTCTCTGATGTTGAGGTACCACTGACAGCGGAAAAAGGGGCGCGACCGCAAAACATGCAACGCGGTCCACGTAAAAATGAACGTGGTCGCGGAACCAACTTACCCACTCTATAAAACGCATTAACGCTGATTGCAGAAAAATAGACGCGTTCGTGTAAAGACAATCACAGACAGCAAAAAAAGCACTGCGTCCGTGAACGTACAAGTGAATGAGTTCTCACAAAGCATGAACGCGGACAACGTAATTTGAACCGTTGTCCGCAAAATTTAAGACCAGACGGGCATTTTTGACTTTTGTTAGACCTAGGGTTTCACTTTTTTAGCAATTAACAGGTTTAATGAACAACCCTATCCCCTATTAGTGATGCACAACAAGTACCCACATGAATGTTTTAGCATCATAGCCTAGTATTTGCAGTTACTTAACCTTAATTACAAAGAAACAATAAAATAAAAATGAAAGAAAAGAAAGGAATAAAATTAATACAAGTATTTGAGCATACCAGTTACGAGATGTGTAGAAGAAGACTGACTCTTGAACAATTGAGATTGAAATACCAACAATACTATGATGAACAATGCTTTAGGTTCAGTGAGAGTCTAGGGTTCGAAAAGGGTAAAAGGAGAAGAGACCTTCTATTTATACTAACAATATAGGGACCCACAGACCTACCTGAGTGCAGTCTGTGGAATTCTGCCACGGCTGCACTTTTACCTTATTGACGGGCTGTTACCAAGAAAGAATCGCTGAGATCGAAAAACCAAGCGCGACCGCGAAAGAGTAACGCGGACCGTGAAATTTCAACCGCGGATGCGAATACAACTTCAGAGAGTTGCTATTCAGGACTTTGCAAGTCTGCGTCCACTGACCATTTATGCCTCCGTGAAAAGCTTCCGCTGACCGTAAAATTTTAAGTGCGGTCAGTGTAATTCTCACACTTATGCAAATTTTTCCCAGCAACAGTCCTGCACTGCACAGACAATTCCTACACAAACTTCACAACCAGTTAGTCCTAAACAAAGCTTAGACTAAGAAGAAAAACACATGGGTTGCCTCCCAAGAAGTGCCAAATTTAACATCGTGGCACGACGTAGGTTACCATCAATAACTTGAAATGAATCATTGCTACCACGTGGCTATCATCAAACTTGCCAACATAGTGCTTCACTTGGTGCCCATTAACTCGGAAGATTTTACCATTTTTTTTCAAATCAAGAGCACCAAACCGAGTTACATGCACCACTTCAAAAGGGCCACTCCATTTTAACTTGAGCTTTCTGGGAAATAGTCGTAACCGAGAGTTGAATAGAAGAACCAAATCACCCTCCTTGAATTCCTTGACTTGGGCATATTTTTCATGTAAGTACTTCATCTTGTCCTTGTACAAGGATGGGCTGGAATAGGCATGAAACCTAAACTCATCAAGTTCATTTAGTTGCTCTACCCGGAGATTTGCAGCTATATCACATTCAAGGTTTAACTTCTTCAGCGCCCACATGGCCTTATGCTCTAACTCAACCAAAGATATCACTCTTTCCCAAATACCAATCGGTACAAAGACATACCAATTGGAGTCTTGTATGTAGTCCTGTAAGCCCACAAAGCATCGTCAAGTTTCCTTGACCAATCAGTCATATTTGCATTGACATTTTTTGACAATATGCTCTTTATCTCCCTGTTGGAGACCTCAACTTGTCCACTAGCCTGGGGATGATAAGGGGTTGACACTTTATGATTGCCACCATACTTGGAGAGTAAAGTATCGAAGGCCTTATTGCAAAAATAAGAACCCCTATCACTAATGATCGCCCTAGGAGTGCCAAACCTTGTAAAAATATTTTTCTTCAAGAAAGCCACTACACTCTGTGCCTCATTGTTAGGCAAAGCCACAACTTCAAACCACTTGGAAACATAATCAACATCAACTAGAATGTACGTATTACCACATGAACTCACAAAAGGTCATATGAAGTCAATACCCCACACGTCAAAAATGTCAATCTAAAAAATAGTGGTGAGAGGCACTTCATCCTTCTTGGAAATTCCACCAGCTCTCTAACACTCATCACATCTCTTCACAAGATCACTAGCATCTTTATACAATGTAGGCCAATAAAAACCACAACTGAGAACCTTTGAAGCAGTTCTCGCCCCACCATGATGACCACCGTAGGGCGAGGAATGGCAAGCATCAAGAATACTCATTTGCTCCTCTTCCGGAACACATCTCCGGATCACACCATCACTACAAATCTTGAAAAGATAAGGCTCGTCCCATTAGTAATCCAAGATATCACGTTTAAGCTTCTTCCTTTGGTTAGAGGAGAGCTCACATGGGACAATGCCAGTCACAAGAAAGTTAGCACCATCGGCAAACCAAGGTATACTATTCAAAGATACGAAGGGGATTGTTCTTCCGGGAACGAGTCATTAATTTTGAGGCCGTCGTGGGGTCTCCCCTCCACATCCAAGCGGGACAAGTGGTCCGCCAATTGGTTTTCACACCCTTTTCGATCTATGATTTCAAGGTCAAACTCTTGAAGCAAAAAAACCCATCTCGTCAACCTAGCCTTAGAGTCCTTCTTTGTCATCAAGTAACGGAGTGTCGTGTGATCAATATGAACAATCACTTTGACACCCATGAGATAAGGCCTAAAATTTTCCATGGCAAACACTATGGCTAGGAACTCTTTCTCTGGCACCATATAATTAACCTGGGCATCATTCATAGTTTTGCTTGCATAGTACACCTAATAAAACATCTTGTTCACCCTTTGCCCCAAAACCGCTCCTACCGCAACGTCACTGGCATCACACATGAGCTCAAAGGGTAAGCTCCAATTGGGCATGGTAATAATGGAAGTGGTTGTCAGTTTGTACTTGAGAAGCTCAAAAGCTTGCATGCACTCTTCATTAAACACAAACTTTGCCTCCTTTTCCAACAAGTTGTACAAGGGATTCACCACATTTGAGAAGTCCTTAATGAACCTTCGGTAGAACCCCGCATGCCCAAGAAAGCTCCTAACCCCCTTGACGGACGTAAGAGGAGGGAGTTTTGAGATCACTTCAATATTTGCCTTGTCCACCTCAATACCGTTCTTGGAGATCTTATGGCCGAGGACAATGCCCTCATCAACCATAAAGTGGCATTTTCCCCAATTAAGCACAAGATTTATCTCTTCACATCGGGCAAGCACCTTGTCAAGATTCTTCAAGCATTCTTCAAAGGAGTCGCCCACAATACTAAAATCATCCATGAACACTTCCAAGAAGTCCTCCACCATGTCCGTAAAGATAGCCATCATACACCGCTGGAAGGCAGCCGGTGCATTACACAAACCAAATGGCATCCGTGAGAATGCAAAGGTTCCATACAGGCATGTGAAGGTGGTTTTCTCTTGGTCCTCCGGTGCAATCAAAATGTGGTTGTAACCTGAGTACCCATCCCATAAACAATGGTAGGCACGCCTGGCAAGTCTATCCAACATTTAGTCAAGAAAAGGCAATGGAAAATGATCTTTGCGGGTCACTTTGTTTAGCTTCTGGTAGTCCATGTATACCCTCCATCCAGTGACAATCCTAGTGGGAGTCAACTCAGTTTGCTCATTTGTGACCACACTCATACCACCCTTCTTCGGAACATATTTTACTAGCAAAGTTCATGAACTATTAGAGATGGGGTACACAACTCCTGCATCTAGCACTTGATAACTTCCTTCTTGATGACCTCTTGCATAGCCTCATTCAACCTCCTTTGATGTTCCATGGAGGGTTTGGCATCATCCTCAAGTATAATCTCATGCATGCAAAAGGCGGGGCTTATCCCCCGAATATCAGCTAGAGTCCATCCAATTGCCTTATTCCTTCTTTGGAGCACCTCAAGGGTGGCATCTACCTACACGTTAGTTAAGCACGAAGAAAGAATAACAAGTAAAGTTGAACAAGGGCCCAAGAATTCATACCTGAGGTGTGAAGGCAAAGGCTTCAACTCTAATACGAAAGGTTCCTCGATTGAGGGCTTTGTTGGTGGAGTCTTTCGGTTCTCAATATCTAAGGAAAGTTTTCGGGGTTTATATGTATAAGAACCCATTCCTTGCAAAGCATTGACATACTTTACCAAGCCTTCATCCTCAGTCACATCATGGTTCAACAACACAACTTCCAAAGGGTCCTCCACATTTATCAAAGCATTGGTGTCTTCAACAATCACCTCGGTCACAAGATCAACAAAGGAACATACTTCTTTGTTATTGGGCTGCCTCATTGATTTGCAGACATGGAACACAACTTTTTCATCACCCACCCGGAAGGTGAGCTCCCATGCTTCCACATCAACCAAATCCTTCCCTATAGCTAGGAAAGGTCTCCCCAATATGATCAATACCTCATAGTTAACCTCACAATCCAGAATCACAAAATCTGTGAGAAGTATGAACTTGTCAACCCACACAAGAACATAATCAATAATACCAAGCGGCCTCTTCATTGTTCAATCCGCCATTTGCAATATCATTGAAGTACCTCTCGGTTGACCAATACCCAAAGTTTTGAATACAGAGTAAGGCATCAAATTTATACTTTCTCCCAAATCACATAAGGCCTTTGCAAAATCCGCACTCCTATTGGTACATGGAATGGTAAATGTACCGGGATCTTCAAGATTTGGAGCCAACGAGTGCACAATGACACTCACTTGATGAGTCATTTTGATGGTCTCACAATCCATAGATCTCTTTTTAGTTACCAAGTCTTTCATAAACTTGGCATATCCCGACATTTGCTCAAGAGCTTCCACCAAGGGCACATTGATCAACAAATTTTTCATCATCTCAATAAACTTCTTAAATTGGTCTTCATTCTTTTGTTTTACCAGTCTCTGAGGGTAAGGTGGAGGAGGCCTTGGAAACTGAGCCTTGGCTTTAGGCATTACCATTTTCGGTATGTCTATCACGTGTTCCCTAGACAGGTTCATGTCATTTTGAGTCTCCTCCTCATTGTCATGAATATCAATTCTCACCTCAGCATTCAAATTATCTTCACTCACTTACTCATCAATTATTGGATCATCACCATTTTGCGCTTCAACCTCATCACTCACAACTTCCTTTTGCTTGGAGGTACTTGCCTCACCACCTCTACCGCTCCTTGTGGTCACCGCCATTGCATGGTTGGTATTGTTCCCACCTTTTGTGTTTACTACCGTGTCACTAGGTAGTGCCTCCTTAGGGCGAGTGTTCAAAGATTGCAAAATCTGACCAAGTTGGACCTCCAACTTTTGGATAGAAGTATTATGGGATGCCAACTAGGCATCGGAGTCGGCGTTTTTCTTCATTATTTGCTCAAACATCAACTCAATCCTTCCCATCTCATTGTTTGACGAGCTAGGACCTTGAGACGAAAATGGAGGCGGGTTGTTTGGTTGTTGATACATCAGAGGCCTTTGAAAGCCTGGCCTCCGATTCCCTTGATTACCATTATTCTAACCCCCTTGGTTGTTGTTTCCTCCCTAGTTGCTATTGTTGTTGCCACCCCGTTTGCCCTGGTTTCCCCAATTTTGATTGTTGTTCTCCCAGTTGCTTTGGTTGTTGTTGTTCCCACTTTTACAATTCTCCGGTTGGTTTTGATTCCCCCAATTTCCTTGGGATCTCCACTGTTGTTGTTGAGTCAGAGCATTGCCCCGTTGTCCTTGGTAGTTGTTCACATACTGAACGTCTTCGCTTTAATCATCATACCCATCATCTTGGTTGTAACCACTACTACCTTGATCATATTGATCCGCATTTCCTTGACTTTGTTGACCTCTCTATCGCCTCTTGTTGACCATTATATTTACCCTTCCATGGCATTGACTTGTCTTGGCGCTTGAACTTACTACAATTGAGCTTTGGCCAACTGGTTCATTGTTGTAGTCAACTCTATTATTGCTTGGTTGTGGTCATGGAGCTCTTTGTACAGGTGAATGACATTGGGATCACCTCGTGGCACTTTAGCTCGACTTTACCACGCCGAGGAAGTATCTGCCATCTTATTAAGTATATCACATGCCTCAGCATAAGGTGTGTTCATAAAGTTTCCCCCTGCTAGCTGGTTAACTACACACTGGTTGGTAGTGTTGATGCCACGGTAGAATGTTTGCTGGATCATAACTTCAGTCATGTCATTGTTCAAACATTCTTTAACCATCATCCGATACCTTTCCCAGATCTCATGAAGCGGTTCATTTGGCTCTTGTTTAAAGGTGAGGATTTCATCTTTCAGTGTCACCATATGTTCCGGTGAGAAAAACTTGGCTATAAACTTGTTGGCCAACTCATCCCACGTGGTGATAGAATGGTTAGGGAGTCTTTCGTGCCAGTCCAAAGCTTTCCCTCTAAGTGAAAAAGGGAACAATCTCAGTCTTAATGCATCCTCCGACACATTTTTCTGTTTGCTTCCCCAGCAGGTATCCACAAGGGCGTTTAGATGTTTATATGCCTTCTGATGGGGAGCGTCTGTGAAGTACCTTCTTTGCTCCAATAATGTCAACATAACATTTGTAATCTGGAAATTGCCCGCCCGCCTACATGGTGGGACAATTGCACTTGCGTAACCTTCATGTGGAAGCACCCGAGGAGCTACTCGCGGAGGAACTGGGGGAGGGTCTGGAATATTTTCATTGGCCTGGAGGCCTCTTTTTTGAGCTTGAGGTAAAGGAAAGAAAAACAAGACATACAACTAGTCAGATAGATAGCCAAAACCGTTTAACTCCCCAGCAACGACGCCAAAAAGTTATCGGATCCAACCCCGCACCACTATATAATGGCGAGGAGTGGTCGATGCAGATTTTACCCGAAAGGTCGGGATCGATATCCATAGGGAGTTAATATCGATTAGGAGTTGGGTTTCTATCTAATCTAGCTATGCGTGTTACTTTTAATTACACTTCAAACCATGCTTGAATTTGTTTCTACTTTACGTTTAATGCTATTGATTGCTGAAAATAAACTAAGTACAATATTTTTGTAGGAGTTTTTCTAAAGTGATAAAAAACACTAGGGAAGTAACTTACACCTAGGCGAGAATCTGATGGGATCAGGACAAGCTTGTTATGATTGGGATCGTGATATAACCATCACACATAAATGCTCACTTTATACCTCTCGGTAGTTTGAGTGACTTTGCCTGATTTGACTTTCTCAAGTCCAAATGGGTGTTCATGCATAACAAATGATATTGGATCAAGTCGGGTATTACTATCTCTAGATTTAACCCTTTAATTGAGGCTATCAATCTCTTGAATGCACCACAATTCCTTGTTAGCCTAATTTTCCTAGACTTAGTCTCTCTTTCTCAAGAAGAGTCTAAGGTATCAAGGCACGAATCAGTGTTTGCAACCACCAATTCTTCAATTAAAGCATGAATTAAGCTAGATATCACTAACCAATAAACAAATAAGTTCTAAAATTGAAGACCCATCAAATACCTACACTAGGGTTGGGTCACAACCCTAGATATGGGTTTAGCTACTCATAATTAAGGTAGAAATCAAAGATGGAGACGAAATATAAGCCATAAAAGTTAATTACAAGAACAAAATCTAAGAATATAAGCTAAAGCTACTTTAACATTACTCTGAATGGTAAAGAACGGTTGTTCACGAGCTCACTGATACAAAAGGTAACCTAAAAATGTGAAAAAGATTTATTTATACACAGCTAAAATTACTGGACAAAAATACCCCTACGAAGGTTCCTCTGTGAGCGAAATATTGAGCGCCTCAGCACATGGACTTTCGCGTCCGCGCAAAAATAAGCGCGGACCGCGTTTCTTCAATTTTGTGCTTGGTTTCGCGGACAACGTAAAAGATATCGCCTTCGCGTTAGCATCAACCGTGGCCCCATAATTTGGACGTGGACCGCGCTCCTCAATCAAGCTCAACTTGCAGAATCTCTGAACTTCGATCAACGCTCTTAGCGAAAATACCAGCGCGGCCACGTCAGGTATTTCGCGGCTGCGCTTTTTCATCGCGGTCAACGGTCACTGTTGTCTCCAAAATATCTTCTCTGAATATCACTTCCGCAGACCACGTAGTTGTGGCCTCTTCAGGGGTGGACCTTACACGGCCGCTCTTTTCCATTGTGGCCAGCGCTTCAGTCCCAGCTTTGAACTTGTCCAATTTTAACTCCTTCATGAGTTGATTATGGCTTTCTTGCCTCATTTTGACCAAGCCCTGCAGACAAGCACATTAAGTCTGTATTTGGGAATATTTTACACGTTTTTTTTAATCTAAAACCTAAGAAAAAGAGAGCATAAGATAGGCTAAAATCCATAGTTATCAGGGCGCTACCTGTGGCGCAGAAATCAGAAATAAAAAAATCCCAATGCCAGGGATGGGGTAGCGCAGAAATCAGAAACCAAAAAAATCCCAGCGCTAGGAATGGCGCCCCACAATACGCTAGGCAAGGGTGATAGGAAGTTTTTCCTAGTTCACCCGAGACAATCCATGACCCTCCCCTCCCCCCAACGCGTATAAAAGCACAACTAAGCTTATTTTGAGAAGTGAGGTGCCACTTTGAAGGAAAAATACACACGATATTTTGATATATATCGTCTCGCATTTTGCTCATGTTCCGATGATTTGAGGTGTTTAATATGATATTTTGTGCTCATTTGTGGTATTTCTATGTGTAGGAATTATTCGGATGCAATTTGGGATGAAGTGGTGCGAATTGGAGCGAAATTGGGAAGAAAAAGCAAAATGTGAATTTTGAGGGCCATAGCCAGCGTGGGGCGCTGGCTGTGGCACAATTTACAGAACTCAAATATTTTGAGCACCAGGGCCAGCGCCCCACGCTGCCCTGGACGCTCGGAACATGAAAGTATCCTATTCCGACTTGGACTCGGTTATTTTAACCCCACGATGACTCCAATTGATATAAAAGGCCATCCTAAAATCTATTTGAAGGGAGAACGTGATTGTGGAGAGAAAACAAAGGAGCAAAACACTTGGGAGCACGGATTTGATCAATTCTTTCATACCTTTTCTATTACTTATTGATTTTATGTTTGAAAACCTTATGTGTTATGATTGTATGAACATGAGTAGCTAAGACCTTATTGTTCTAGGGTCATGGGTGAAACATGAATGTTGATGTTTGAAGTTTACTTTGGCAAAGTTGATTTTATCATATTGTGTTATTTATTTAATTATGTTTTAATTATTTTGCTGAGTAGCTAACAGTGAAATACTATCTACGAATCGAGAGTTGAACTCGAAAGTGGGAACTCTAGATTGCATATGAAATTAAATAGAGCAGGTTCTTGAACCCGGGCATCAGGGAACAGATTCGCAATTAGGATAGACATATACCTAATTGCCTTGCTTGGTTGAAATACATGAATTGTAAATGCATTCTTGTTAATTATAATTCCAAAGACATATAGGCATTAGGTTAACTTGAATAGGCGAGTAAGGACTCGATAGATTCTTATGAGTAATATTAACTCTGTCAATCAACAATCTAGATAAATCAATTAGTCATTTTAATCCAAGAGCGCAACACGATTGTTAGCTAACCCGTGACCCTGGAATATTCTCTCTTACTGATTGTTATTCGAAATTGCTATTTGTTTTAGTTGATTTCTAGTTAATTCATTGCTTGATAATTTTAGTTAGTAAATTAGTTACTTCTATATTTTGTGAGAATTCTCTTGAATCGATAAGTTAATTGAGTTTGAATCAGTCAAAAGTTAGTCATAAGTCTTCGTGGGAACGATACTCTACTCACTATTTTATTACTTGACGATCGCGTAACAAATATACATTAGGTATATCGTCTATATACAAGTGTTAGGTGCGATACATTTTATTACATGTTTGCATCAAACAAACTCAGAATAAGTATAAAAAAAATGTGTATATAATCAAACTTTGATTGTTGATCTCTATAGGTTCAAATGATATCCAATCATCTTTACTTCGACTAACAAGTCACCATCCGATGATTTATAAATTGATATTCCCAAAAACTTAATATTTTATTCTTTCATATGTAATTACTCACTCAAAGTATTTTAATGATATTGATACTCCACTATTTTATAAAATCATGTACTACATGACTTGACAAACACGTGCAACGCACGTGTCGAGAAACTAGTATATATATATATATATATGGAGTCTAGTGATATTATACTCAGATGGGTGAAGATGAAGCCTGGCGTCTAGCGGACATGCTTCATATTTGATTATAGGAATACTCGCTAGGATCCTTTTTATTTGCTGCTAGTATTAGCATATTTGCTAGTTTTATCTGTCTAAAATATTTGTGGCTTAGAGAATCAAAAAGGCATTAATTATTTTTTAATTACACCGTTACAACTCTAAAGAGTGCATTGTGAAGGGAGAATGGGAATATAGAGTTCATCAGAACACTGTTTCCACATTTTCTAATTCAAAACATCAAAAAGGTGAAGATAAACAAAGGAGATGAAACTTATTTAACTAGTCAGGGTGACTTCATAGTTGCATCTGCATGGAAAAATTTGGATGAGGTCGTTCAAAAATTTTGTTAACAGTCGATATCTGCTGCAGAAATCCGAGCACTGAGACTATAGAACATGTAATCCTGTTGGGATGCAGTGCAAGATGTGGGATGGGGACAGAGTACTTCTTTTTCAAAAATTTATTACGTACCAGATTTTGCTACAGGTGGAATTTTCTTTAAGAAGAATTGTATTAATGACTGTATGGGCCACAACTAATCAGCTGGAAATGCTATTAAAGTAAATACGGATGGAAGTAGCAACAAAGAGTAGGTGTAGGGGGGAATTTTTATGAGAGATGTTAGAGGTGAAATGATCATGGCATTCTCTGGATCCATTCAGTTTAATTTGTAGAGGATCAAATTTCTTTTTTGGACTAAATATCTAATGTGTACAACGAGGTCATTCAGGTTCACTTCTTATTGATAACATTCTGAAAGGGATGAACGTAACAATCAAGGTGTTGTGGAAAAGGACCAACAGATGCTCTATCAAGGCCAAGTAGACAAGCGAAGACAAGTTACAGGTTAGTTTTTTGAAAGCTTATAATGTAATTTTGTCAAAATTATAACATATAATCTATCTGTGTGAATAGGAAGGAAGTTTTGTACATGGAGGACTCCTCCATCTAACTACAGATTGTTGTCACTGTAATTGTGCACTCACTTGGGAAAACATGTAAAAGGTTGAGGTTGCTCAGCCTTAAATAGGATCTGAGGGTGAGTCAGGCATAAATTTTTGGCTAAGCAATAATTAATACTCCCACCCAGAAAATGGGGTGGTTCTTTTTTAAATAAATTAAAAGCGCTTAGTAAAATAACCTTTATAATTAATACTAAATGAGTGTGTGAAATCCATAAATATATACAGTTTTGTCATAAGTTTACTTTGTTCGGTCCAATGACTCAATGGACCAACCAAATCCAATAGAAGTTTCTTTCTACGTTTGAACAATGCCTTTTCCGCAACTATAAATAGAGGTTCTCCATGAAGACATAAGCATGCTATAAAAAGCAAATCCAAGATCAACTTATCAAATTCTTAAAAGGAAGTTCAAATTCAGCAAACTCAAGAACAAACTATATATAAAGCATTGAGTCCACATTTGTGAAGGCGATATTCTAGAAAAGGTAACTCTTTTTTTAACCAAATACTAATAATTTGTGGTTATTTTTATTGTCTTTTTCAAACAAGAAGATTGTGTTACAAGTTACTAGAAGCCGCAGCTAAACGATTTAGCAAAGCAAAACAAATTCAACTTAACCTGAAAAATAATGTAGGAGACAACATATTTAAAGAAACTGGAAAATTGTTGTATCTGGAGCTGTTCCGGCTAAAGTTGTCCATTAACATCTGAGAGGCTGATCACTTTAAAATTTGTCCAATTGGTATTATGATGACTGGTGATTCTCGCTAAATCATAGCAAGTTGAAGGTTTGTTTCGATATGTTATAGCATCTGCATGTGCTCTTTCATTCTATGAACTGATTTTCAACAGCAAGCTTTCCACTAAAAATTCTCTGTCTTGCTTCAATGGCCTGTAACATCCAAATGCACAAATGCTAAGTTCCATAACATTGTAGATTTTACAGTTCTGAAGACTGCTATCAACTCCCTAGTCCTAAGTTTATTTGATTCAAATAGTATCATAATCCATTCTCTGTCATGATTTGGAAAGTGACAAAAAGCAGTAACTAATAAGAAATTGAACCTTGAGTCTAACTCAATCACAAAAGCTGCATTGCTCAAAATCATATAAGTAGACAATTGTCCTTTCTATCAACCTATGTGGGACACGTAACAATATATGAAAGAAAGTGCCACACCAATGACAAAACAACGTAAGAGTTGAATAGTTGCGAACCTGTTTTTCCCAATCGGTGAGGCCTGTGATAAGGGAAAGCGAAATAGATTGCACAGTTGTTCCAGCAACTAATCCAATCCAAAGGCCCTTGCCTTTTAGATGCAAGACAAATCCCAGCAATAGAGCCGTTGGAATTCCAACCAAATAATATGCTCCAAGATTCACATAGGCTCCAATATGCTGCCACCCACTTCCTCTAGCAACTCCTGATACAACGAGCAAGTCACTTCAAAAGGAATCACAAGACATTTTTGTTTTCTGTTTGACGAAATTTTGATCTTCTGTAATGGTGTAAAAGACTCGAGGGTTTATCGGAAACATCCTCTCTACTTCATAAGGTAGGGGTAAGGTTGCGTACACACTAACTCCTTAGGCTCCACTAATGGGATTACACTAGGTTTTTTGTTGTTGCTGTTGTAAGTGTAAAAGTTGAACTGCAATAGCCTATTAAATCGAACTGACGGTTTAAAAATTCTTTACACTATCATTATATATAACTTAAGTCTCAGAAAAGCGTAAGCTCTCTGCATTGACATTGCATAAATTTACACCACCAAGTTGACCTACAACAACAGGTACTTTTAACTTGATATATCTTGTTAAATTGAATCAATGGTATAAAATTTGTTTAACGGTTAGTGTTTATAACTTAAATCATTTCAATGGAGGAGGATGATCAAAAGGATAACCTGATAATACAGCTTGGGTGGCATCCATGATGATTGAGATGCAAAGAATAGGAGTAATTTCTGCTACATAAGTGATTACTTCTTTCTCAAAAGTAAATGCATAGTCCCATACATGGCGGACCGCAAATATAGAAATACTGGCAAGAATAACCTCAGCAACAGAAAGAATTAGCACAGCGCCAAGAGCAATTTTCGCAGCCTGTGGCCTCCCAGCTCCAAGTTCATTTGAAACCCGAGTGCTGCAATATTATTTATCTCAATACTTCTAACGTAATCAGATAAATGCTTGGTTGATAAGACAGGATCAAACCTTACAGCGGCACCGAAAGAATAAGGTATATGGTAGTGCACTGAAGTGGTTGTAAAGCTACTCTCCAAGAAGATTAGACCATGAAAAGTGCATCAGTATAGGATCATTACAGGCATCCGATGAAACAAAACAAACAGACAAAGATTAAGGGTGTGTTTGGTCTGACATAAGTCATTTTCCAAAAAAAGACTTATTTTTGGGACAATATTTTCCGTCTTACCAAACATACACTAAGTGATAAAAGGAAGCATACCATATGGATAGAACGGAAGTCTCTAGCGCTGGATTTGGCAACAGACCAGAGAGGAGAATGATTACTTCAAACGACCACCATTCCAAGCTATATCCATCATAACAGAAAAGTTGAAGTAATTGTGAACGCTACTGTGTTAAAACACAAAATTAGAAAGATTGTTAGAAAAAAACCCTGTAAAAACAGTAAACTATAAGAAATATTCCGAGTCCACAATTTGCTTGTGCGTTCTTAAGGAATTTTAACCCCCTCACAAATTGCCAAGGTAATGGATTAAATCCTCCCAGGATGAAATGGAATAAACCTTCCTGCAACAGTGGCAATACAAACTGCAGGATACCAACGAACTCAAAGAACGGAGCAAAATCTACGAATTTGAAAGAGAAACTGCGAAAAAAATGCAGGATTTTCAGAAGGAAGGAAGTTCTATGTATTTTTCAGTGTATGGAAAAAGAAGCCATGCCTCAAAATTTATAGGCAATTATCGGAAAAGGTGTGATGTCTATTCAGGAAAATGTGTCTGTTCAGGAGGGAAATCAACGTTCAGCAAAGGCAGCTTAATTCCGTTAATGAACTGTGGCATTTAATTAATTATTAAATAAATTTTGTCCAAAAATAATCTTAGCGATCATTTGACAAATCCAAAGCCGAAGCCGAAACCGAAGCCGAGCCGAGCCGAGCGAGCGACGACGACGGCGTGAGGGTTCATTCTCTTCAACTCCTTTTAAGAGCTCTAAGAAGTGATCCTATATTTATACACACAAGTGTAGTTGTCTTTCACCAATGTGGTACAAAGCTCATGACAAAAGCTCACTTGATTCAAATTTTCATTTCCCTTCATTTTATTTCCCACCATTTCCCAATTCACACTCTTGGACTTTAAAGCCCAATGCTTAAAGTCTTTAAAGCCCGATGCTTAAAGTCCAACAATCCCCCACATAAATGGGAATGGCTGTAACAAGAATGATCATAGATGAAAGTTGTGTGATTTGCAAGTAAGGATTAATTGCATCTGGATAAGTAAGTTTCCCTTTGAACTTTCCATAGTGAACATATGTCGGATATACTCGGTCAATCGGTAGATTTGATATCTTTGAACCGTCGAACTTTAGTGTATACCTAGACAAATATATGTCACACAATCAACCCTTAACGGTCTTTTGGTTCTCATTGTTGTGTTCGTTTCAGTCATGAACACCACCTGGTTTCATAAGTGCGTAGAGAATTGGCCTTACAAAATTCTCATTGGAGCGGCTTCCACTTCACACTTACATAGGTGATTCCTAAACGTGTAATCCTTTAGATTGACACTATTTGATAAATACCACATCAAACTTAGGCAATTATTAAAGAACGTGTAAAGTTCTATCCTTGTTACTGAACATTGTCTTCATCACGAGAAGGGACCAAAGATTTTATTTTGACAATGTTGAACCGGTCAATCACAACTTTGTTTGAGCTCCTTGAACCTAGATCTCGGAATATCCAAAATTCTAGGTAGAGTTACCGTCATGTTGACTTGTCATTGGCCATAGTCCCATTCCCTTAGATGATTTCTCAACTCCCTCTCTAGTTAAGCCTTTTGTAAGCGGATCCGCCACATTATCCTTTGATCTTACATAATCAATAGTGATAATTCCACTAGAAAGTAGTTGTCTAACGGTGTTATGTCTTCGTCGTATATGACGAGACTTTCCGTTATACATAACGTTCCCTGCCCGTCCTATTGCAGCCTCACTATCGCAATGTATGCATATAGGAGCCAAAGGTTTTGGCCAGAACGGAATGTCTTCTAAGAAATTTCGAAGCCATTCAGCTTCTTCGCCGGCCTTATCCAAAGCTATAAACTCTGATTCCATTGTAAAGCGAGCGATGCACGTCTGTTTGGAAAAACTTCCAAGATACTACTCCTCCACCAACAGTAAAAACATATCCACTTGTGGACTTTGTTTCTGTTGAGCCGGTTATCCAATTTGCATCACTATATCCTTTGATAACCGCAGGATATTTATTGTAATGTAAAGCGTAGTCTTGGGTATATTCCAAATATCCAAAAATTCATTTCATTGCCACCCAGTGATGTTTATTGGGATTACTTGTGAATCGACTAAGTTTACTTATTGCACAAGCTATATCAGGACATGTACAGTTCATGATATACATTAAGCTTCCCAATACATGAGCATACTCCAATTGGACGTGCTTTCACCTTTATTCTTTATAAGATGATGGTTTAAGTCAATTGGAGTTCTTGCACTTCTAAATTCCAAGTGTTTGAATTTTTCAAGTACCATTTTCACGTAATGTGATTGAGACAAAGCTAGACCCTGAGGAGTCCTCTGGATTTTAATCCCTAGAATTACATCGGCAACTCCTAAGTCTTTCATATCAAACTTACTAGCAAGCATACGCTTAGTAGCTTGAATGTCGGCAATGTCTTTGCTCATTATTAACATATCATCAACATATAAGCAAACAATGACTATATGATTTGGAATGTTCTTAATGTAAACACACTTATCACATTCATTAATCTTAAAGCCATTTGACAACATTGTTTGGTCAAATTTCGCATGCCATTGCTTGGGTGCTTGTTTTAGTCCATAAAGGGACTTAACAAGTCGATACACCTTCTTTTCTTTTCCCCGAACCATAAACCCTTCAGGTTGGTTCATGTAAATTTCTTCCTCTAGATCACCATTTAAGAAGGCTGTTTTTACATCCATTTGATGGATTTGAAGACCATACAAGGCGGCTAATGCTATTAGCATCCAAATGGATATAATTCTTGTTACCGGCGAGTATATGTCAAAATAGTCAAGACCTTCTCGCTGTCTAAATCCTTTGACAACAAGTCTTGCCTTGTATTTGTCAATAGTACCATCGTCTTTCATTTTCTTCTTGAAAATCCATTTAGAACCCAATGTTTTGTTACCTGGAGGAAGATCAACCAATTCCCAGGTATGGTTGCTCAATATGGATTCTATTTCACTATTGACAACTTCTTTCCAATATTGTGCTTCTGAGGAAGACATTGCTTCTTTGAAGGTACGAGGCTCATTTTCTAGCAGGAAAGTCAGAAAATCTGGACCGAATGAAGTAGATGTCCGTTGACGTTTACTTTTTCTCGGATTTTCCTCATTAGGCATACCATCTATTATTTCCTCTCGAGGTCGTTTTGACTTTTGGTAGGTCAATTCACTTTTTTTTATGCGGATAAATAGTTTCAAAGAATTCAGCATTATCTGATTCTATTATCGTATTAACGTGAATCTCAGGATTTTCTGATTTATGAACAAGAAAACGATATGCCTTGTTATTGGTTACATATCCAATAAATACACAATCAACCGTTTTTGGACCTATCTTAACCCTTTTAGGTTTAGGAACTTGTACCTTAGCTAAACACCCCCACACTTTGAAGTATTTCAAGTTGGGCTTCCTTCCTTTCCATTTTTTATAAGGAATGGACTGTGTTTTACTATGAGGTACACAGTTGATTATTCGGTTAGCTGTAAGTATAGCTTCCCCCCACAAGTTCTATGGTAAACCATAACTTATCAACAACGCATTCATCATCTCTTTCAACGTTCGAATCTTTCTCTCCGCAATTCCATTAGATTGTGGAGAGTAAGGGGCACTTGTTTGGTGAATAATGCCCTTTTTCAAACATATTTCTTCAAAAGGAGATTCATATTCGTCACCCCTATCACTTCTTATCATTTTGATCTTTTTGTTTAGTTTTGTTTCAACTTCACTCTTGTATTGCTTGAAAGCATCAATTGCCTCATCTTTACTATAAAGTAAATAAACATAGCAATATCTCGTGCTATCGTCAATAAAAGTAATAAAATACTTTTTCCCACCGCGAGATGGTGTTGACTTCATGTCGCAAATATTTGTGTGAATTAAGTCTAAAGGACTTGAATTCCTTTCAACGGACTTATAAGGATTGTTAACATACTTTGATTCCACACATATTTGACATTTAAAATTAATGCAATCAAATTTTGGCAATACTTCTAAATTTATCATTTTTCGCAACGTTTTGAAGTTGACGTGACCTAAGCGTACATGCCATAAAGTGTTTGACTCAAGTAAGTAAGAAGAAGCATTAACTTTATTAATAGGAACTGCTATTACATTTAGCTTAAAAAGGCCCTCATTCAGGTAACCTTTTCCTACATACACATCATTCTTACTTAGTACAACACTATTAGAAACAAAAATACATTTGAATCCATTCTTGACAAGAAGTGAGGTAGACACAAGATTCTTGCAAATTTCTGGAACATGGAGAACTTAGTTTAGAGTCACAATTTTTCCCAACGTCATCTTCAACGCAATCTTTCCAACTCCCTCAATTTTGGCTGTAGACGAATTTCCCATGAAAATTGTCTCGTCGGGTCCTGCGGGGGCATATGAAGAAAATAACTCCTTGTTAGCACAAACGTGGTGGGTGGCTCCAGAATCAATCCACCATTCTTTAGGATTTCCTACCAAGTTGCATTCAGACAACATGGCACACAAGTCCTCCATTTCTTCAGCATTTTCAATCATGTTAGCTTGATTCTTCTTCTTCTTATCATTCTTTGGTGCACGACAATCCACGACCTTATGCCCAGATTTTCCACAGTTGTGGCAATTACCCTTGAACTTTTTCTTGCTTGGGTAATTCTTTGGTCCAGAAGGCTTTTTTCTCTTCTTATTTTGTGGCGCCTCCTCAACAATGTTATCCCTTATTATTGTCGAGTTTCCACGTGACTTCTTTTCAGCATTTTTGTTGTCTTCTTCTATCCTCAAACGAACAATCAAGTCTTCAAGTATCATCTCCTTCCGCTTGTGTTTTAGATAGTTCTTAAAGTCTTTCCACAACGGAGGTAACTTCTCAATGAAAGCGGCGACTTGAAAGGCCTCATTTATGACCATACCTTCAATAATAAATTCATAATTAATAACAAGATAAATCTTATTAATAAAATTATCGATTCGAGTCATACCCTCAGCAAGGAGGTCATGCACAATGACTTGTAATTCTTGGACTTGAGTTATGACCGACCTAGTGTCAATCATCTTGAAATCCAAAAACCTTGCAGCCACCAACTTCTTAAGTCCGACATCCTCAGTCTTGTACTTCTTCTCAAGCGCATTACATAACGCTTTGGAAGTTTCCATGACACTATAGACATTGTACAAGCTATCTTCCAAACAACTCAAAATGTAGTTTTTGCATAAGAAATCAGAATGTTTCCATGCTTCAGTTACAACAAATCGTTCGTCATCTGGAGTGCCTTCAGCCAGGACTGGAGGATCCTCCTTGATGAATCGCTGCAAACTCAATGTAGTAAGATAGAAGAACATCTTCATGTGACAACATTTGAAGTCAATACCGGAAAACTTTCCGGGTTTTTCTGCTGGTGCCATAGCATGAGCAGGAGTTGAACGGCTTGACGAGGCAGCAACACTCGTACCAGTAGCACCCGTTCCAGCAACATTTCCATTAGTTTGGTTTTCATTCGTCATGTTTCTGTAGAGTTGGAAACAAAACAGAACTTTGTTAAATCAGTGAAGTTTTGATATCTTCAAACTGAATATCAAACCAAACATACAACACGTAACAATGGTGAAGTTTTTATATACTTCAAACATGTACGTTTATTATTCCGGTTAAGTTTTGTTATACTTTAAACCGGACAAAACAATTATTGGAGTAGAAAGCACGAAGGCTTTAGTCTCCAAACCAGTATACAAAATATAGATAACAGTTTAATATATATTTCAACATAGAAACGTTAGATTTAAAATTCCTTAAGCTTGTGAACGCTACTGTGTTAAAACACAAAATTAGAAAGACTGTTAGAAAAAAAACTGTAAAAACAGTAAACTATAAGAAATATTCCGAGTCCACAATTTAATTGTGCGTCCTTAAGGAATTTTAACCCCCTCACACGTTGCCAAGGTAATGGATTAAATCCTCCCAGGATGAAACGGAATAAACCTTCCTGCAACAGTAGCAATACAAACTGCAGGATACCAACGAACTCAAAGAACGGAGCAAAATCACACTTACGAATTTAGAAGAGATTCTGCGGAAAAAAATGCAGGATTTTCAGAAGGAAGGAAGTTCTATGTATTTTTCAGTGTATGGAAAAAGAAGCCATGCCTCAGAATTTATAGGCAATTATGGTATTTAATTAATTATTAAATAATTAATTAAATAAATTTTGTCCAAAAATAATCTTATCGATCATTTGACAAATCCAAATCCAAATGAAGCCGAAGCCGAGCGACGACGACGACGCGAGGATTCATTCTCTTCAACTCCTTTTAAGAGCTCTAAGAAGTGATCCTATATTTATACACACAAGTGTAGTTGTCTTTCACCAATGTGGTACAAAGTTCATGACAAAAGCTCACTTGATTCAAATTTTCATTTCCCTCCATTTTATTTTCCACCATTTCCCAATTCACACTCTTGGACTTTAAAGCCCAATGCTTAAAGTCCAACAGTAATATATTAGGGATCAAGAGACAGAAACATGGCTAAACTCGATCATGAAGGAATATACGATGTGTTTTGCTATCGAGATTAATTACCAAACCATTACAGCAGATGGGATAGCAAAGCGGAAGAAATCCCCTATAGTCAGAAAAACATCTCTAGAGAATGAAGCCCGAGTCTTTGCACAAGTGGATGAGTACTTCACATAAAGCATAAGCAAGATCACATTCAACCAATAGGATAAACCAATTGACATTGCTGCTCCAGCGTTCCCCAAACCCAACTTGAATATAAAAACCCAACATATCGGCACTTGGAAGCATAAAGATACAACAGCACTCAAAAGCATTGGTAGGATTAAACTCTGTGCCTGCAGATACCGGACAAGTGACTGAAGAATAGCATATGGAAATAGTGTAGGAATGAGCCAAATCGCGTATTTTCCAGCTTCAGTTGCGATTGCAGGATCTTGGCCCATCAATATAAGAAGCTTATCCGTGAAGATCCACAGAACAGAAACTGGTATGCATACAAGGAATAGACAAATAATTGCACCATAAGTAAAAGTTGCAAGTTTTCGATATTGTCCTGCTCCATATGCCTGCCCACATAGAGTATCCAGGGCACTAGCCATGCCAAACTGTTCCACAGATTAAATCTATTGAAAAAACTGCACGAATTAATGGAAAAAGAGATAACTAATTATATTAAGGAGATGGACTTACAAGAAGACTGAAGACGGTAACATTGGAAAGTGAAGTAGCAATAGTAGCAATAGAGGCACTAGCAGGGGCGGATGCACAAGGGTGCAAGTGGTGTCATCCGACACTGCTTGCCAGGAAAAATATTAAATATTTATACTAATATTCCGTAGAAATGAAGCAATATATAATAATGACACTATTTATTGTCAGCAAAGAGTAATTCTTGGTCTATTGGTCATGCTCATATTTGGACATTTTATTTTTTGAACATCTTGAGCAAGCATTTTTATTAAAAAATTGAGGCTAAAAGAGAATTGAACCTACACTTCCCTTGACAATAATATTCAATTAAACCATTGGGCCAAAGCTTTTCATCTTATGCAAAAATGGTATTAAATAATACTTATTTAAATACGATACCGCTTACAAAAAATTCGGCGTAGACCCTAAGCACTAGAAAGTTAGAAGTTCAGCAAGATGACCCAACATTATCATTGGTGAAGCTCGCAAAAGGTACTGTGACACCGTCACAACTATCATCGGCATTGCTATCCGACTCACCTCCTTCACCTCTTCCCCAAACATTTTCCTTGTCACTGACACTACCTTATTATTATTGTTCACATCCAACAGTGCCTCTTCCATCGCCATATCTAATCTTTCTTCTCCAAATTAAAGCAATTCTTGATTTGTTCACTCAGCTGACTAAAAGGTGGGAGTTGATGAACTCGCTCATTTCATTACTTTTCCAAGCTCTAGCTGATGGCGGAGAAGCAACCACCTTGGAGTCTCAATTATTGTACTAGTACCTCGTATACTCATTTTGCAGTGATGATAATTTCTTTAAAATATATAAATACTATACAGTACTTATTTATGGAGTGACCGAGCTTATCGTTTTATCATATTCTACTTTATTTTTATTTGATATTATTTCTTAAGAAATTAAACAATTAACTTTTAAAGCTTTTATTTTTAATAAGTACGGCTTTTTATCAAAGAAATGTTCAGACATATTTAAGATTATAAAATTCTAATTTTCTCTAAATTGTGCAGAATAAAAGACAGTCAATGAAGTAAAACGGAGGGAGATCACCATTTTATTACGATGAACTACAAATAAGTTTGGAGAGTGTAAACTTTTACTTAATTACTTAATTAATTATAGGTTCTAATACGTTCGCACATGATAAATAGGAACGCAGTATATATGGACCACACTTAGAAATCAGATATATATGAATTGAAGTACCATGTTGGGTTTTTTTCTTTAATTAACCCGCAAAAGCCGCCGATTATATAGTCGTGGTCGAAATTGATTCCAGGATATTACGATATCGCTGAATCAACCATTGACGAGTAATGTTAGTGAAATCTTGATGGTTAACCTTTTTTTTAAAGTCCAATATTTTAGTTCTACTATCGAAACTTACATCCAGTAACATTAGTGAGTCTTCTAAATGTGTTCAATTCTCATTATTCCTCTTCCTCTTCGCCTTCGCTAATCAACTCCTCGTGCAATGGAACTCTTTTTAAATGTGGCTAGTTTACGGATACGGATTGGTTCGGTTTTTATTAAAATTAAATCAAATTAACTACAATCAAACCTCTCTATAACAATCTCGTTTGTTCCGAATATTTTTTGATATTATGGCAAAGTGTTGTTATAGAAAACATATATTATAACATAACATGAAAATTGGTTCCGGAAAAGCTTGGCTTTTATAGTGAAGTGTTGTTATATAGGGATGCTCTTAGGGGCGTACATAGGTCGGGTTGGTTTGGATTTTACAATTACCAAACCAAACCAATTGTGTCGGATTATTAAATTTAAAGACCAAACCAAACCAATAAACTTGGGTTTTTCAATCTCGATTTTTCTCGGATTTTCGGGTTTTTCGGGTTTTCTGGGATTTTTTCCTGGTAAAATCTTCGTAGCACGAAACATATAACTTGTGCTCAAAATATTTCTTTAATCCTAGTAAGATACAACTATATAAGGTATTTTCAAGAAAATAATGCAAAATATGAGATGTCTCATAGTATTATCCTAAAATATTTAACGATAAAGATAATAAAATTATGTAATATAAATATTGCTAATTAAAAAGCCATAATAAAAATAAACATAATCTGAAAGTACTAAGTCATGCTAAAATAAGTGGACTAATAAGCGAGTATTAATTACATGACTAAACGTTAAAAGAAAAAATAAAAAGAGGTTATGCATTTTTATTTTAAATTATTACAAAATAAAAAATAATATTCAATGCATTGTCATTCGTAGTACTAAATTGAATGTCTTTTGTTAGCATTAGTATTGATTTGATTTTGGATTGGGCTTTTGTTAGCATTATTTAAGTTACTAATATTAATGACTATAAAACTTATTGGAACATTCAAAAGTTCTAAGTCCAACCTTGAAATAATACTTTAAAAAATAAAATTATGAAAAAGTTTAAGAAATATTTATAAATTACATCACAGTAAGCATATTTACATATTAAATATATCTAAAAATTGTATATATGTAATGTCGGGTTGGTTTGGTTTCAGTTTGACTTTCTTTAGTTAAAACCAAACCAAACCAATTATGATCGGGTTATTTTCTCCAACACCAAACCAAATCAAACCAAACCATAGTCAGATTTTTTTTCTTGGTTTGACTCGGATTATTGGGTTGGTGCGGTTTGTCGGTTTCCTTTGTACACCCCTAGATGCTATTATAGAGAGGCCTGACTGTATATCGGTTTCGATTTGTTCGATTATGTAGGGTTTTTCGGGTTTTTTTTGTTATATTAATATTATTTCAATCTTACTTTGTTAAATTTTTAATAAGTAAATATATGTTTAGTAAAAATTAAAAAAACTAATAAACATATGATCTATTAGAATATTCTTATGTGAGAATTTTCTTAGTAGTAATACATATTAGTTATTTTAATCCTCTAACAATAATTTTTTGTTGATGTACGCTTTCAAGATTAGCCGGATTTAATAATTAAACATAAAAAAATAAATATGATACCTAAATAATAATAAGTTCCATTTAATTTTAAATTAATAAATTCCATTTCAATTTCAAAAAGATATAAGAATTTAATAGACTTGAAATATAAATATGAAATACCAAAGAGATTGACGCATTTCAATAACACCATGATAAGAAAGTGTTGATACAATCCATTATTTAAAGTAATAAAAATGAAGCACTTCATATTTATTAAATATTACATCATGTAAGAGAATCTTAAAAAAAATTAAATATATTTTAAAAAAAATTTTATATTGTATAAACTCAAAAGTATATATAAAAATTATATGTGTGTGTCAATTTAGTTCGAATTTTTTTTAACTCAATACTAAATTTAATCAATTTTTTTAATCGATTTAATTTGACTTTTTAATTTGATGTATTTTTTCAATTCGATTTGTACAGCCTAGCTTGTATGGACCAGACTTAGAAAATATATAGATACCTATAATGATTAATTGGGGGTTAATTGGGACTTTGATTGATTGACGGAGTTAGCAAGTAAATGATAAATTTTTACTACATCCTTGTTTTATGCTACATCCTTGTTGTCTTGTTGACTGCGTTCTCTGACATGGACCGCCAAACTCGCCAATTATGTGGAGATCTGTTTCAACCGAATCGAAAAATTGCATCAAATCGAAAAATCAAATCAAATCGATTAAAAAATCTGACTAGATTTGATTTGGTATTGAGTAAAAAAATTAAAACCAAACCGACATATAAATATATAAATTTTATTTTTATTTTTAAGATTTTATAGTGAATTTTCTTTAGAAAATATAAAAATATTTGGGATCCTCTTCTGTATTAACCTTGAAAGCGTAAATTAACGAAAAATTATCGTAAACGACTAAGAAAATAACTATCATGTATTACTAAAGAAATTCTCCCATAAAAATATTTTAATAGATCATATGTTTGTCAATTTTTTTTCATATTTACTAAACATATATTCACTTATCAAAGTTTTGTCTATAATTTTAACAAAGTAAGATTGAAATAATATTCATGTAAAAAAAACCCCGAAAACCCGAAAAACTCGACAAAATCGAACTAATCCAAACTGATATAGTTGGTTTGGTTTGGTTTAAATAAAAACCGAACCAACCCAGTCCATGTACACCCCTAGTGGTCAGGATTCGAAAATTAGATTAATTTAAATCACAATCGGTTGGATTTATTAAAGAAGTATAATAGCCAATTTGGCCAAGTTTTTTTGGGCCAAAAGTATTTTTTGGCAAAAATTGAGGTGTTTGGCCAAGCTTTGGAAGAAAAAAAAGTACTTTTGAGGAGAAGCAGAAGCAGTTTTTGAGAAGCAGAAAAAAGTAGCTTCTCTCCAAAAACACGTAGTGAGAAGCACTTTTGAGAAAAATATACTTAGAAGCAGTTTTCAAAAGCTTGGCCAAATATTAATTACTGCTCAAAAGTGCTTTTTAAATTAATTAACTAAACTACTTCTCACCAAAAATATTTTTTTAAAAAATACTTTTGAGAAAAGCATTCTCAAAATAAGCTAATTTTAGAAGCTTTGCCAAACAGGCTATAATGCTTTGTGCTGAATAATGTTTCATTTTTAAAACTCAAACTTAAAATGTATTGCTAATGATAGTGATATTAAGTAGTTAAGTATTTCATTTATTGTCTTAACTAAGTCTTTACGTATTTAAAATTTCTATAAATGACTAGTTTACTAATTTTCATTTGAAAAAAGAACAATTTAGTCGACAGGAGAATAGGTCAAGACAAATTATTTATGTTGTTTAAATTGTAGATCACAGCGAAGTCATGGCTGACGTCTCAAGTGGGATAAGCAACTCCGAGCATACAATGAAGAGAGATTTTCTTTTGCTTTATTAATTTGTGGTTGTTGGGCGTGAAAGCTACGTACGATTGCTAAATAATGTCAACAATGTAATATGTATTTTTTGAATAAAAAACGCTTTCTGATACTGTATTACTCCATCACTTATCAAGCTAGCGAATATATGAAATTTATCTTTTAAATGTATATTTATGACTTAATTATGATAATTTTAAGATACTTATTTAATATTTTTGATTGACCCTAAATACTTAACAACAAAAAAAGAAATTCTTTGTTCATGGTTTCTACATATTACTGACGTCAACTCAGAATTTTATTTATAGCCTTGTTTAACCAAAAGTAGATTTCTCGATCAAAGTCAATATCTAGAAGAAATCGGGTTACTGATAACCAAGATTTACTTCACTTTCCCAACAATTTTAGAAGAATGGATCAAAGAAAAAAAATGATTGATAGAGAAAATAAGAAATGAACTAATAATCACTCCCACAAATTAAGGCTTAAAGCTTAGAGAATAAAGTAAAGAATATCAGTATGAATTTCAATAATAATCGTTTGTTGCCTTAACAAATGAAATTTCAATCCTTATATAGAAGCATACAATTATAACGGTTCCCTCACTTAATTTGGGTTCACTAATGGTATTGATTGTATCGATTACCCGTTACCATGTTTAACTGTAACGGAAATATTTATGACTAAAGATTCCTTATAATTCTACTGATATCCCTTCCTTATTTACATCGAGTTCGTGTATCTTCTCTTTTTTGTAGCCTTTATTCATTCCATTCCTGTTTCTCTTTTTATAGTTATCAGGTCCGGTTCTTTCATCAATGTAACCCCATGGGCGCTTCTCTCGTGCCTTTTTCTGCACTTTTTAATTCGTCTAATTAAGGTCCACTTTCCTTACACCGATGTTCCACATATCATGTCTCGTCAGCTTGTTGATAGCCCACGTGTCATATCTTTTTTCCACCAATACAGATAGTCCCCCCACTTTGTGAATATTCTCAACTGAATATTTGGGAAGTGGTAAGTTTTTATGGCGGGAATTCTTTGCTACCGTTTCTTGTGTATCATTATGTCAATTCAGAATCGATGCAGCGTATGTCACATTCATTTATTGCCCATGCCACGTGGCTTATTATGATTGGATCTGCAGTTTCTTAACACTTTTAGGGGTTTTTCTGCAGCTGCGTCATTCACGAAGTGACAGTTCCATTATGACGCTTCATAATGACCAATTTTAACAACCATTGTATCTCCTTATAAATACTTCCTACTTTTTGATTTATTGAAACCTTCTTCCTTCTGTATCCATGAACTTAGTCCTTCTTCGTATCTATGTACCTTTCCTCTATATTTCCTTTGTTAAAAATGTCTTCGTCAACACCACGCCTTTGCAAAGTTGTGATCGTCGACGAGCTTGCTCCTTCTACTGCCCCTACTAGAAGTAGGAGAGGTGGTAGACTTCGAAGTCTTGGCTCGTTATCTACTCATGGTTCTTCTTCTCAAAGTAGTTCTGCCAGGCTATCTTCTTCTAAACCTAGGGCTCATTTGGCCCCTAGGTCATCTTCAAGAAATAGGGACCTGAATGAACCTGTGCGCGAGCTTACAGTTGATGAGATTGTTCCTCAAGAATTTTCTTTTATATCAGATCGTGAGACCATGAGAAACCAAGTCTCTTCTATAACTTCCCTTAGCCATGCTGAACTTTACTCAAGTTTAATCACTCATGGCCTTCTTTCCTTAGTTCGATGAGAATGTCATTGGAGACCAGATTTTTCAGTTTTAATCCCTGGTGCCAATTAAAGAATCACCTCTTATCATGTCGATTTTTCTTTTATTTATACCTACCCTTTCACTTTAGGATTTAAGCCTCCTATTGATCCAATGATCATTGAGTTTTGTCGCTATTTTAATGTGTTCATTGGCCAAATTAGTCCCATCGTGTAGAGGGTTGTAGCATGCCTTCGTTATTTATTGAATTTGGTCTTCATTCCTTTTACTTTTCGTCACTTTCTCCATCTTTACTCCCCCGACTTGTTTCGTAAATGAGTCTTTTCCCTCGTGACTAAAAGATGAAAGTTGATGAGCACCCTCATCTAGGGATGTCAGTGGATATTCGAAAACCGACTAAACCGACCGAACTGTACCGCACCGAACCTATTTTTAGGTTTTCTTTTAAATAAATCATAGATTTTTATATAAATTTATAACTGCACTGATAATTAGGGTAGAGTTTTATTTTATAAAAATAACCGAAAAATATCGAATCGTGCCGAATAAATTTTACATATGAAAAATATATTTATATAGTAAGTTTAGCAATAATAATACATTAAATTTTTCCTCGGGCCTTTAAAAAACTCTTACAAGTCAACAAGTAATTAAACTCAAAATACTAATTCCTAAAACTTATTATGCTACTTTTACTTAAACTAAGTTATTTCAAGTATCTTCATTAGCAAGACACAAAGTATTCTAGCGATTATGAGTAGCAAACTATAATGTATTGAATATGTTTCCTTTCATATAAGTTAGATTTATCTTTTTGAATATTTAATCTTTTATAGACTTTATTCTTGAGTCCCAGCTTGGTTAATATCTTTTCACTCGTGTGATTTATATTTTCTTTGCATTTGCTTGGTTTCTTTTACGATGTTGTAGAATAATTGATGGATCTATACTCTAGCCATCTTTCTTTCTTTTTTTAATTAATCACCCTTTAAACAGTAAAAATATTTAGAGAGTTTTGTTAAGTCCAATAAAAGAACATATATTATTGTATTCTACTTCTACTGGTGAATTTTATATAATATCTAAATAAATACCGAAAATTAACCGAACCGTGCCGATACTGAAGAGAAATTGACATGATTGGGACAGTTTCGAAAAGTCTAATTTTGGTTATACATAATAATAACCGAAAAATTAGTATGATACAAATTTTATAAAATAATCGGCTGAACTGAACCATTGACACCCCTATGCTCATCTCATGACTTTTCCGAGCTCTAGTTGATGGCGGAGAAGAAACTACCTTGTAGTCTCAATTATTGTACTAGTACCTTGTATACGCAATGATCATAATTTCCTTAAAAATTAATACTAGTATACTACTACTCATTTATGGAGGACCTAAGAGTGACCTGAGCTTATCTTTTTATCATATACTTTATTTTTATTTATATTATTTCTTAGGAAATTAACTTTTAAAGGACTCCCAAATCCTAATAGTTCTCTCTTTATCTCTCGGCGCAAGTTAAGCGTGAATTGCTAAATTGCGCTCGCCGGAAATGGGGAGGGCTAGAGGTCAGCCATCGAAGGCAACAAAGCAAGTGATAGAGGAAGAAAGCAAGCTCGCAGAGGAAACGAAAACAGAAGGTATTCATATTGTAACACCAAAAAATGCAGAAACGACACTTGCTAACACTGTTCTATTGGCAAAATCAGGGACAAGTGGGAGCAATTCCAGCGTTAATGGAAGGAAAATGACTGAGGAAGTAGCAGGAACCAAAGGAAAGGAACACACAACAAATAGCCCAGAAATCTGGCCAAATCTCCCTGTTTGTAGCGAAGGCACCAAAACCCCAGTGCCTATAAGGACAGATCTGATGCACATGCAAGTGGTACAAAGCTCAACGAATTCGGGACAGATGCAGATCCAAGGCACAGATCTGCAGCAGAAGTAAGTTCAAGGTAATAAGACTAATGGAACAGTAACTCAAAATGGGGGAGCACAACGGAAATTGCAATTGGAATCAGGAAAAATAGGAGGAAAAACATGGGCAACGTTATTCGAAGAGAACAAAATGGCAGCAAGAGGTATGGATTTGACATTTATACCACCAGCAATTGTTGAGGGAGAAGTTTGTAGAACTAGAACATGAAGACATGGATATTGAGATTGAGAAATGGAAATATGCAGCAATAGCATATGTTATTGGGGGATCTCCTACAATTGGAGCTATGGAGAGGTTTGTAGCAGCTCAAGGAGATTACTCAACAAAGACAAAGGTATTTTATCATAATGCTGGGTTTTTATAATCAATTTCTCAAGTATGGAAGAAAGGAACCAAGTGATGTACTCAGGGCCCCATATGTTGAACAATAGGCCAGTGATAATTAAAGCAAGGATAATGGACTTTGATTTTGATGCTGAAGATTTGAAAACAATTCCAGTTTGGGTCAAGTTGCCAAATCTGCTGTTGGTATGCTGGAGTGCAAAAGCATTAAGCAAGATTGCGAGTGGGTTGGGACAACCTATCTATGCTGATGCATGTACAACGAATGTAAAAAGAATTTCATATGCACGAATCCTCATTGAAATAGATGTGACAAAGGAGCTGCCAAATATGATCAAGATAAGGGATCCAAAGGGCAGATTGATTGATCAGGAATTATGGTATGACTGGAAACCCATAAATTGTCCAAAGTGTATGTAGATTGGACATAATTGTCAAAAACAACAGGTTCAAGCAGGAATGGTGGAGAAGAAGATAGTATAGGAGCAACGGCCCACATGCAAAAGACAAAAAACAGAATGGAAACCAGTAACTGAAACTAAAAATGTGCAGAGTGGAAATCAAAAGTAAATGTCAGAGAAGAACATTGAACAATAGAATACAGAGAATTCAAGTATGGAAATAGGAGAGCCTTGGTAGCAAGTCAAGAATAAATCAGCTGCAAAAGGGCAGAAAGTGATAAATCCTGGGTAGCATATCACTGTGTTGAACTATTTCGACACCTTAATGTACGGAAGACAAGAACAAAGAACTAAAGAGGTAGAATGTAGTTCAAGTGGAGGAGGGGGAGTAGAGATGATATCACAAAATCCTTCCAAGCAACTAATATGATAGTAGCATGGAATGTGAGGGGACTAAATAAGGTGTTTAAGCACAAGGAGCTAAAGGAGTTCTTGAAGGAAAATAAGGTGAAGATGATAGCAATTAAGTGAACACAGAGTTCATGAAACAAAAGCTGACCAAATCATAAATAAAATAATGCCGGGGTGGAGTTGGTGTCACAATGTCACAAATTCCTGTAAAGGTAGACTATGGGTAGTATGGAATCCAAAGTCTATTAGCGTCACAGTCATAGAGAATACTGCTCAAATTATTCATGGACAAGTCCAAATGGTGCACAGTAATAAAGAATTCCAGTTCACTGCAGTGTGTGGTCTGCATACAGTGCAAGGCAGGAAAGATATGTGGAGTTCACTCAGGAACATAGAGAAACAAATCAAAGGAGCATGGTTGATGATGGGGGATTTCAATGCAGTTCTAAGGTGCAAGATTATGAAACAAAAGATTTTAGGGAGTTATTGGAAGATTGTAGCCTAACAGAACTACCAACTATTGGAAAGTTATATACATAGACAAATAGCCATGTCTTCAGCAGAATAGATAGGGCAATCGTGAATGATAAATGGATAACTAGTATGCCTCATGTACAAGCACATGTAATGGAGTCTCTTTTCACTCTCCAATAAGCATAGAAGTTGAAAATTATTGTGATAGTAAAAAGAGGCCTTTCAAGTTTTATAATTGCATGGTGGATCATCCTGAGTTTGAAAAGCTAATAAAGGAAAATTGGTACTTGCATGAAAGGAAAATGACAGCAGTATGGCAGAGTTTGAAGAATGTTAAAGCAGCTTTGAAGAGGCTGAATAGAACTGAGTACATGAATGTCACAGGGAAGATAAAAACTAGCAGAGAATAGTTGAAATACATACAAAAGAAAATGAATCATGCAGACAAATCAGGTAGTCTATTTGAAGAAGAGAAACAACTGCTAGTCCAGCTAGAAAAATGGAGTATGATAGAAGAATCAATATACAAATAGAAATCTTGAGTGCAATGGCTGAAAGAGGGGGATACTAATAGTGCATATTTATTTGCTACTATGAAGGGAAGGAAAATGCAGAATCAGATAACAAAGCTAGTGGATAGCAAATGATGTGTATTGACAAAGGCTAAATGTATTGAAGAGGAAATAACTGGTTTCTATAAATAACTTCTATGGACTACTTCTCAGAGTATTCCTGTAATTCACCCTGGGTGGATAAAGAATGGACCAGTGCTTTCAAGGGAGCAACAGCTGCAACTTGTAAAACCTTTTACTAAAAAGGAGGTCTTACAAGCATTAAAGGGGATTGATGATTGTTGATACTCAATTTTTTCCTATGTATTTTTATATATAAAATACTTTCAAAATAGCATGTACATACATATATAAGCATGCCCAAGAGTTTTGGTATTTTTTCCTAATTTTTAAGATTTTAAAATCAATTTATTGTCTATTTTTAGCAGTACAAAATCCAATAATTATTCCCAAGATTATCATTTTGGTGAATAACTTATTTTATTCTTATATTTACACCAAAATATAATTAAGGTAATTTTTGTATATTCTTTACAAATCTATTTAGTAATTGTAAGCTAAATTGCATGTAATTGCAATTATAGCCTATTTCACGATTAGTAATATTTTATAATTATAAAATTATTTTCAGTATTTTTAAATTAATATTTATATAGTATTTGTTATCTCACTATTTTTAATTTACTTTTAAAATTATTATTACTATTTGTATAAAATAAAAAGGAAAAATAAGCTATTTAACACTTAGCCCATTTCTATTTCAATTACAACCCTTTCACTTTTCAATTTTGGCCCTCAATTTGACCCAATTCCGCCCCCAAATTAAACCAGCCCAATCCCCAAATTACCTAACCCCTAACCCGATTAAAAAAACCCACCCGACTCCTCTTTGATCCAGGCCGTTGATCATTTTGATTAACGACCGTAATTCACCCTTTCCCTTTTTAATTCCCAAGCCCCCCTTGACCTGATTCATTTCACCTGAGATGCCACCTTTGAACCGCTTCGTCTCTCAAATCCTCTCGAGCCTCTCCGAAACCCTAATCGTCTCCCACCTTATCTCACCATGTTTCCACCGGAATCCATGGCGTCTCCGGCCATGGATGGTTTGTACTCATCCTTTCTCACCATCAGACCTAAACTATTCAAGGTTTTGAAGCCCGACTTCAATGGCTCTCTTCAGATACTTCTTAGATCTGTAGATCTATGGCTTCTCCGGCCATTACCCCGGCATGTTCAAGCAATATGAGTCTTTTCGACTCAGGATCTGACTTTCCTCAAGACCTTTCTCATTCTAGGGTTTTCTTTGCAACTCTAAGCCGTCTGAGGTTCTGTACTCGCCTATTTTTCTTAGATTTGTGATATGTCTGGGCTTTACTTGACATTTTAAAAGGTGTTTCCCCAAATTTGTTTTTCAAAATCGCTCAATTTCAATTTTAGGGTTTCTGAAAAAGTTTCTTCAAATATCGTTCCGATTTTTTTCTGTTCTTTCTTCATGTGTGTTTACCTATGTTATACTCATATGCTTTCTTTTCTACTATGCTTGAGTTTGCTCTCTTGTTTCCTTTCTATTATGCAAGATTCTTCTACTTTTGTTGTTATTCCTGTACTCACATGTTAATCCTTATTCTTTGCTATACATGTTTATGGTTGAGTTCTTTGATTTTGTTCACTTTATTTAGCTCTGTTTGTGTTCTTGATAAGCATATTTCACCTGTTTTTGTTTAAGCTCGTATCATCTCTTTCTTCTGAACTTGTTTAAACTCCGAGTTTTCTCAAACATGTTCTCATGACCTTGAATCAGTTCATTCTATCATGTATGTTTGTTTCTCATAAAGTCTTTAGAAGAGACTTCTGAGCCTCTTTCAATGACCTGCTCTCTCACCTCTATGTCTGACTCAATTTGAAACCCTAGGATTTGGGGGTTTCTTTGGCAAGTGATATTAGGGTTCCACTTTGGGACCCTAGGCTTTCAGACTCACTATGAGTCTATAACTGAACTCGATTCCCTTTTGTTTGTGACTCCAAGTCTTTCAATGTTAGACTCTTTTTCTGAGTAACTTGACGATTCCTTTCGTTTGATTGGTATGCTTTATATATGTGAAATTTCTCTTTCAAAAGGTTTTTACCAACTGATTGATTGATTCTAAAATCCTTTTAATAAGGCTGACGAATTATCACTGATTTTTCTTTGATTGAACCTTCTTTACCTTTCTTGACTTGGTTCATTCGAATTGAACATGTAATTTTGGTTTCATGGCTGTTTGATTGATTCCCTTTCCATATTTGGCACAAACTGTGTACCATTGATGGTTTTCCTTAACTGGCTTTTACCCGTTGGAATCAGAATCCCTTAACCAAAGGGAGATTGATTTCAATGATATTTCCTTGTCTTTCTTACTTGTTTCTCTGCACTATAAAAGGGACTACCCTTCTGCACTTTTAAGACCACTTCGAGTTCAATACCTCGAACTTTTAGATCAATACTTTCAACTTACTTACACACTTTATTGCTTTGAGTTCAATACTCTTACAACATTCTGCTCTTTTCTGGGATCTTTTGGAACTTTTGCTTGCAACTTGGCTTTTTCAAGACTACTTTTACTTGTTTGTTTTTCCTAAAACTGGTATGTTCTAATTTAGCTTTCCTACCTCACCCCTATGTGTTTATTTACAGTTTTCTGCAATCCTGTTTACTTTGTTGTTCATGATTAATGTTAACTATGTGTGTTCTTTCCTTGCATCTGTTTTCTATTATGAATCCCTACCCCTATTCCCTTCTATGTGTTTGAGTTAAGGTTCATGGCCTGGAAGTATCCAAATTACTGCCCAGGTCCAAACCTAATCCTCAATGGATCCTAACTCCCAATTTTGGCTGACAGGCTGGTCAGGGGTGTGCCAGCACTCTTAAATTGCTGCCAGCCTGCCATGGCCTTCTCTAATCCCCCTCTATGCACATACATTTACTCTTAGATTCAAAGTTCTGTCCCCCTCTTATGAGCCATGCTTTGGGACCCTGAGTTCCCTCCGAACTTGGACATTTGATGGCTGACTCTTCCACACTGCACTATAATCTAATTCTGCAATGTGTTTGGGGTGCAAGCATTGTCCTGAGTCCCTTTGAGACTCTTAGGAACTTTGACACATCCCAAATAAGAGAAAGGTTTTTGGAAAACGGATCCTGGAAGTTGGTTTATCTCATATTGCTAGACCTTGAGTCAGAATTAGGCTGTTTGGTTGTAGTTGGAAGTTCTGATGTACTTTTTTTTGATTCATTCGGGTCTGTAATAATTTGTAATAACTATGGGGTTCTAGTGAAAAAGGGGAGGGTCATTTATGTATGCATATGGGTAGACATCATGCTCATAGGGATTACTATTTACAAATTCTGCATTTATGCATATCATATAGTACTCTTGCGTATAAGTCGTCTCATTATTACATTGGAAACCATGCCTATAAGTTTCTGCATATAGAAATCATGTATAAGTTTATGCACTTATGCATTTAGAAATCCTGCCTATAAGTTATGCATTACACGTAGAAATCCTGCCTATAAGTTGTTTCATTACTGCATTAGAGACCATGCCTATAAGTTTTTGCATATAGAAATCATGACTATAGTTTTGTTTCTGCATTTCTACATATTCATCTGTCGTTAGGAAAACAATCATATGTTTAATAATAATCAACTTCATTCTAGATACCATGCCTATAGGGAACCTGCACTTACATAATCATTTTAAAATCAATAACGCTTAGAAATCATGCCTATAGGAGCAGCCGTCTGAATCTGATTCGTCTATTTTATCTATAAGTCTAAAATCAGTAGTAATGTTTGTTTAATATCTGCAGAATTTAATTGGTTCTAAAATTAGTAACCCTTCTTTAAAATCAATATACTTCTACCTAGGCAAGCAGTAGGTAATTAATTAATCGTGTCAGTTTTAATAAACTGCAACCAGACAAGGCCTAATTCGGACTCCTCATCTGAGAAATATGTGATGAAGCAACATGTCCTAACACTTTAAATTTAATTCAGACTATAACCAATATTTGAAGTCATGCTAAATAATTTGCTCCTTTAAGTGAGGAGGCCTGATTGAGCCCTTAAACTGCTATTTGTTTCCCCCTACTTGCTTATGTGTTTTGTTTGTCGCATTAGAATTTTGTCCTTTCAAAACTCTGAAAAGGCCCAACCTCCCTCCCTTTAGGACTAGTAGTCCCAAATGCCTCCGGGACTGATATGATTGGGACGAGTAATATCATGCAATAAGTAACAACACTATTCCGCGTTTAATACCTTAATGGGGTGGGAAAGTGTAGATATGGACATGATGACCGGTGCGCTAATACCACGTGCGACCCCTCTTCTGAGGAGTGATTGCCGGGTATTGCATTGATGTGATCCATATTGTTTGTAAACCTAGGACCCCTTCCCCTTTACTTGTTATCCCTTTTTTTTAACTGTCCAGACTATTTGCTTAAGATTTCTGTTTTCTTTATATTTCTTCAAATTTTTAATTCACTTGCAACATTATGTGTAAATCCCCTTCTATTTGAGACATTTATTTGCTTACTTGTTAGTTAAAGACACAATTGTAACATGGCCGAGAACCACACTAGTAAATCTTGGGGGGTGCCTAACACCTTCCCCTCGAGATAATTCCTAGCCCTTACCCGAACTCTGGTTTTCCAAATCGAACTCTTCTTTAGTGTCCTAATGCACTTTAATCATTAGGTGGCGACTTTTCAACCCAAAAAACCCAATTCCCAAGAGGTAACGAGTTGTCCTCCTAAATATCATAAGGCAATTAATACTACAGCAGTCACTCTAATTCCCAAGGTGAAGAATCTTGCTTCTATCAGAGAATACAGGCCAATCTCATGCTGCACCACTTTATACAAGATTATATCCAAGATGATCACATGTAGGCTAACACAAGTGATGGACACCTTGGTGGATGAGAGCCAAGCAACTTTTATACCTGGAAGAGTGCTAACTGACAATATTTTACTTAGTCATAAGCTAGTAAAAGGATATGGTAGGAAAGGTACTTCTCCAAGATGTATGCTAAAGATAGATATGCAAAAAACATATGATTATTTTGAGTGGAGCTTTCTGGAACAAGTACTCACAGGACTATGCTTTCCCAAGCAATTTGTGGAGTGGATCATGGAGTGCATAAAGACAATATTTTATTCAATAACTATCAATGGGAGTCCCACTGCTCCATTTGCAGCTAAAAGTGGAGTGAGACAAGGAGACCCAATGTCTCCACTGCTCTTTGTGTTAGAAATGTAATATCTAACAAGGATACTGCGAAACTTGAGGGAGCAGCCAAATTTTAACTTTCATCCTAGGTGTGAAAAGATATAGATTATTCAACTCAGTTTTGCAGATGATTTGCTTTTGTTTTGTAGAGGAGATGTGGCTTCTGTGCAGATGCTATATGAATGCTTCCAAAGCTTCTCCAAAGCATCAGGTCTAATTGCAAACCAAAGTAAAAGTTGTGTATACTTTGGGGGAGTAACAGAAGTTCAAAAACATGAGATACTGTAGAAAATTAGATTCACAGCAGGAGAACTCCCTTTTAGATACCTGGGAGTGCCATTGAGCTCCAAGAGACTATCAATAAACCAATGTCAACCTCTTTTGGATAAAATATTGGGAAGAATAAAGCAATGGACTGTGAAATTCTTAAGCTATGCAGGAAGATTGCAGTTAGTTAGAAGTGTGTTGATTACCATACAATCCTTTTGGTCTCAGATCTTTCCTCTGCCAAAGAAAATCATTCGAGCAGTGGAGACTATATGCAGAAAGTTTACGTGGATAAGTGATGCAAATGCACGTAAAAAAGCTTTGGTGGCATGGGATAAGCTATGCAAACCAAAATTAAAAGGGGGCATAAATATCATTGACATGACTACATGGAACAAGGTAGCTGTGCTGAAGCATTTATGGAATATATGCAAGAAGAAGGATAAACTGTGGGTCAAATTGGTTCATGTGTACTATACTAAAGGGAGAGAGCCTTGGACAGTGGAAGCAAAACAAGCATCATGGATAATGAAGAAGATTTTACATGCAACAAAGTATATAACTGAAGTAGGATTAGAGATAGAAAAGATTCTGATGGCTGAAACATATTCTATTAGAAGCATGTATAATCAATTATGAGGAGACTTTACAAATGAAAATGTAAGCTGGAAAAGATTGATTTGTAACAATAAAGGGTGCCCAAAATGGATCTTCATTATGTATCTAGCACTACAGGAGAGACTATATACCAAAGACAGAATGAGCAAATAGGGGATACAAGTGGAGCAAACCTGTCCATTGTGTGAGCAAGAGATGGAGATCTATCAACATCTCTTCTTCTCCTGCAAGTACTCGACATAGATATGGAGTAAGGTACTAACATGGTTGGGAATAACAAGACAAGTGTATAGCTGGGAAGATGAAGTTGAATGGGCCACAAGAAATGTAACTGGGAAGGGAGCTAAAGCAGAACTATACAAGTTGAGCATGGCTGGTGCAATATATAATGTATGAATTGAAAGTAACTGCAAAATTTTTCAACAAGTAAAAAGAGGAAGTGGGGATGTCACAAGGCAGATTATACGTGAAGTCCATTGTCGAGGAAGTATACATAGCAGATTGAAGAAAAAGCTATAGTATAGAAATTTTTACCCATATCTTAGTTGAAGATAGGTGTTTAGAAATGATGTACTAAGTTTGGGGCCATATGTCCAAACTTAGCGTTTGCTTATGATTATACATGTAAATATTTGCGAGTGGTAATAAAAAGTTTCTTAATTACCAAAAAAAAGTTTTTATTTTTAATGGCACGACTTTTTATCATAGAAATGTTTAGACATATTTTGTCACAACCCAAAATCCGTTAAAGGCCGTGATGGCGCAGGACACCACTGTCAGGCAAGCAAACACTAAGTAGTTAATTAAATTCTCATTTTAATATTATCGCAATTGTAAATTTCCTTCAATTTAACTAGTAAAAAAATAAACTTTAAATAATATTTAATAATATTTTAAAATCTTAATACTGAATATCCCATAATTATCCCAGAATCCGGTGTCACAAATGGATGAGGATGTAGTAGGAATTTAAACTACAATATAATAACCGTCCAGAATACAAATTTGGACAGAAAAGAATATACAAGAACTCTGAAGGAGACTCTGCTGGCTGCGGATCGTCTTATAAGATGCAGCTCACCTAAGTCCCTGTATCAACCGTGTCGCTGTTCCCATAAGGCCACTGAACACACATGTGCCTCTACAACAAAATGTACAACAAGTGCAGTATGAGTACGAAAACAACGCATACTTAGTAAGTATCTAGTCTAACCTCGAAGAAGTAATAACGAGAGGTTGACTCCGACACTTACTAGTGGTCCAATAATATGATAATATAAAATTCTAGTTAAACATGATATACAACAATAAGACTTGGAACAAGAAATAACTGAACAGGTCTTCCCTATATTTAAGAGCCTAAATCACTTCATTCCTTTAAAACATACGATCATACAAACATTGAATTTATACCAATTATAAAAGGGACTTCTAATTCTATTATCTCACACGAATTCCAGACATTCGGCCCGATCCAACATAAATATAAACTGTGCACAGCTGAGGGTCGAATGACGCGAACCATAGAAGCATCTATTACCTCGCTCGCGAATCATACATGCGGCGCAGCCAAATATAAATTTAAGAAATTACCCCACTTGCGGATCATTCTTCCGACGCGGTCTCACATATATTTCTTAACTTATTATAGTATTCTTCCATTCTTTTCAAAATACGAAGTTCAAATGAAAACTTTTAAGATCCCAACTTTTCCTCAAGTTCAACTTCTTTAAAAACATTTAATAAGCAAACTCAATCTCGCTCCCTCTCAAGACAAAGAATAAACATAAATCAATAACAATATCAACAAGGCATGATGTAAGCTAAATCTACCCAGACATAGGCATAGCTAGTAGCTACGTACGGACTCTCATCACCTCGTACGTACATAGCCCTTACAAATAGAAGCGCATAATAATTTAGTTCACCTATGGGGTTAATTCCCTCTTACAAGGTTATAAAGGAGACTTACATCGTCTTAAAGCCCACTTTCCTATCACAATTTCGCTCTAAAGCCCCAACTTGGTGCCGATCAATCCGAAACTAGTCAAGCAACGTGTAAATTAATTAAAAATATACTCCAATGCTTGAAATTTAACAATTAATAAAAATTCTCAACTCTGCTCGAAAAGTTGGCAGTGGGGCCCAAGTCACAGAACCTGATGAAACTCACAAAATTCAATAATTCATTCCGATACGAGTTCAACCATAACAATTTTATCAAATTCCGATAACAACTTGACCTCCAAATCTTAAAATTTTGTTCTTGAAAAGTTTGAAAAAATCTTGATTTCTTTCTTTTAAATCAGAAATAAATGATGAATATAACCATAAAATCATGAAGTATAATTACTTTCGGATATAGAACACTAACCCAATTCATATGGTGAAAATCGCCTCAAAATTCGCTTCAATCCGAGCTCCATAGCTCCAAATATGTTAAAAATGGTTGAAACCTCGAAATATAGCTTCTGCCCAGGTATTTACTCTTCGCGATTGCGGAAAATGCTTCGCGATTGTGAAGCACAACATTTATCAACCCAAAATTTTCCTTCGCCATCACGGAAAATGCTTCGCGATCGCGAAGAACAAATGCTCAGCTCTTCCAAACAGTCTGTAGTATAATGGTCATAATGTTTTTTTACAAAACTCCAAATTTCAAATGGTTTAACTTTTTGAAAACTAGACTCCAAAGACTACAACTTTAATGATTTGCTCATCTCCCAGTTTCTTATAACTTTCGTGATTTCCAAACTCTTCCCGGATAAGCTGTAGTGTACCACTCATAACCTTTTGTACATAACTCCAAATAGGAAATGGTTTTATTTTATGAAAACTAGACACAAAGGGATACAGCTTTTATTTTTGGATCGTCTCCAAATTCCTTATAGATTGCAAGATACAAGCTTCCAAATTTGGGTCAGTGCAAGAGCAGCTAATTTCTCCCAATTTACTCATCGCGATCGCGACCAATTCCCCGCGATCGCATAGCACACTGTTGTAGCAAAAAACAAGCAGCTAAAAATGGCCTAGAAATAATCCAAAACCACCCCGAAACTCACCCGAGTCCCTCGGGACCTCGTCCGAACACACCAAAAAGTTTCAAAACATATCATAGACTTAGTTGAGGCCTCAAATCACATCATACAACATTAAAAACACGAATCACACCCCAATTCAAGTCTAATGAAACTAAGAATTTCCAATTTCTACAGTCGATGTCAAAGCCTATCAAATCACGTCCGATTGACATCAAATTTTGCACACAAGTCACATTCGACATTACAGACCTTCTCTAACTTCCAGAATTGGAATCCGACCCCGATATCATAAAGTCTACTCCCGGTCAAACTTCTCAAAAACCTTTAAATTTCTAACTTTCGCCAAACGATTCCAAAATGACCTACGGACCCCCAAATCCACTTCCAGATGTGCTCCCAATACTAGAATCACCATACGGAGCTATTCTCAGACTCGGAATCCCAAACGGACATCGATAATATTGAAAGCACTTCTGATGACGTCGAAATCCACAACTAAAAAGTAAATGAACACGGTCTCATGCAATATAATATTCCCAACTATGAGTCGGGGTCGAATCCCACAGAGAACAATATATAGGCGATTAGGAATGTAAGAGAATTATCACTTGTTATACAATGCCAAACACTTAGAATTGTTTTCAGAAAATATTTATACCTAAATGCGGAAATGTAAACTAACCTAGAAAGTAAGTAAAATGATCAATGGCTACAAGTATGAATGCATCGGGAATTACACTCAAGTAACGATCCAATATATTTCACGATTTCACAAACATGAGTGAGTTTATGTTAATTAGCCACAAGTAATAATTCTATATTAGCTTCTTCCAAAGATGAACAAGACTTCCTAATTGAATTATTCTTAAAACAATTAAGAGATTAATCACACCCAGATATGGCTACAAGTAGTTCAATCCTGTCCCTAGGTAGAATCTATAAAATGAGGGTTAAAGCCTCAAGTTCTTGTTAATTAATCTTTCCCAAACCCAAATAATCTTTCCCAAAATTAATTCGGAGTTAATGGGCGAGTCCTAGGGTTAGATAATCCCTTTGAAAACATTAACGAACAAGAATAATTAAAGTAACAATAACTCACTTCATAAAAGATACAAAATCATTCAATACATAAGCACAACAAGGTATTTAATCCACACATTAAATATGATTATTTTCATAAACAAGATTCAAGTGTTAGATACAATACTACATGTTTAGATATTCAATACAAAGCAAGGAAATGAAGAAATGAGTACAAAGGAGTAAGAAATTCTTAACATGTGATGACACAAAAGGTCATCACTTGTGTTGCAATGAAATTCTACATTCTGAGACCTTAAAAACCTCCCTTAGCACCACATCGATTTGCGTGCACAGTCTGGACGCGTAGCCGGAAAGCTTAAATGTGAAAATCTATGAAAAATGATAAGTTTTGACTGTAAAATGAATAAATTTGACTTCGGTCAATGTTTTAGATAAACGGACCCGGACCCGTGATTTGACGGTCCCCGAGGGTCCATAGGAAAATATGGACTTGGGCGTATGCTCGGAAATGAATTCCTAAGTCCCAAGCCTTAGAAATCAATTTTTGAAAGAAATTATTTTACTGAATTATCTAAAGAATAAAGAAAAGAATTAATGTTTGAAACCATTGTTATTGGGCCCGTATTTTGGTTCCGGAGCCCGGTACCAACTTGTTATAGTATTTGAAAGATAACTGTGAAATTTGGTGAAAAACGGAGTTTATTTGGCGTGAGTTGGACTTCCGGTTGGAGAGTTAACGATGAGAGTTCTTGATGAATATGTTGAGTTTCGAGGTTTAATTCATGATTATACATGTTATTTTGATGATGTGATCGCACGAGTAGGTCCATACGATGTTTTTGAGGATTTTGTATATATTTGGTTTGGAGCTCCGAGGGCTCGGGTGAGTTCTGGGTAGGTTTCGGGATGCCTTAGGCCTAAAACCACAATTATTGCAGGTTTAGAGAAATTTGCAGATCTATGAACCTGCCAGTGCGGTCCGCACGAAAATGTGTGCGACCACGGAAGGGGGCCAGTGCAGTCCGCAGTCGGCTTTGTGCGGTGTGCGGTGAAGGCCTATGCGGCCACAGTCCATTTCGTGCGATCCGCACAGGGCACTGGACCGCATTACCTTCAGGAAGGCCTGTGCGGCCGCAGTCCATTTTGTGCGGCCTGCACAGGGGGTTTGAGAGGGATATAAATAGATGGGATTTTCAGTCATTGTGCATTTTTCAAAACCCAAAAAAAAAAAAAACATAAGAGGCGATTTTTCAAACAACCTTTCTTCTCCAAACCAATTGTAAGTCATTTTAACTAGTTTTCTTCAATCATTAACATCTTTTAACATGATTTCAACTTCAAATCAATGATTTTCATGGGGAAAATTGGGTGTTTTGGGTAGAACCTAGGTTTTTCAAAAATTAGGGATTTGGACCTCGATTTGAGGTCCGATTTCAAAACAAATTATATATTTGAGCTCGTGGGGGAATGGGTAATCGGGTTTTAGTTCGAACCTCAGGTTTTGACCACGTGGGCCCGGGGGCAATTTTGACTTTTTGGGTAAAACTATGGAAAACATATTTTCATGCATTCAAATTGATTCATTTAGCGTTTATTGATGTAATTAAGTAAATTGTGACTAGATACGAGCGAATTGGCGGTGGAATCAACGGGTAAAGCTATAATTGAATCGTGAATTGTATTTGTGGCATTGAGGTAAGTGTTTGGTCTAACCTTAGCTTGAGGGATTAGGATTTGAGTCTTATTTGCTACGTGATAATTGTTGAGTACGGCGTATAGGCATTGTGACGAGTATCTATACGTTGGTATCTAGCATGACCGTGAGTCTTTAAATTTTGAAGATCTTGATTTCGTTGTATCTTTTATGCCTTGGTGATGATTTCTAATTGTTGTGAAAAGTTTGTGGAAGGAATTGTAACCTTTGAACATCGAGGAGCATTGGCTCAAGTTATATTATGAATTGTGAAAATATATGAGATGATTGAACCCTTTGGAGCATTGGCTCAAGTTATATTATGAATTGTGAAAGTATATGAGATGATTGAACCCTTTGGAGCATTGGCTCAAGTGGTAAAGTGAGTTATGAAATAAAAGTGAAAGAAAGAGAAAGAGTTAATAAATTGTCCCCTTGCCGGGATATTGTTGCTTTGTTGATTATCTCCCTTGCCGGGATATTGAGATTATTGATGTTGTTCCCTTATCGGGATTTAATTGTTTAACTGTTGTTCCCTTGACGGGATCTCTATTACTATTTTGTTTATTCCCTTGCCCCTTTATTTGTGATTGTTGTTTGGGTGAGGAAGAGAGTTAAAGCACGAAAGGTGATGTCGTGCATTGTTTGTTTTGCGAGGAAAGAGTGTAAAGCACGAAGGGTGATGCCGTGCCGCACAATGTACCATTCCGTGCCTATTATATTGATTTCATGGTGAGGAAAGAGTGTAAAGTATGAAGGGTGATGCCGTGCCGCACGATGTACCATTCCGTGCATATAATATTTATTCTTATGGTGAGGCGAGAGTAAAAGCACGAAGGGTGATGCCGTGCACTTGTCCTTGATTTCCCTGATTCTTGCTGATAATTGAGTTATGTTGTCCTTTACGCTTATTTACTGATTTTCTGTTGTTGCTTCATTTTATTTCGAGATTATAGATTCCCTTACCCTATTTTCCTTGTGGTTGTTCTTTGGGTAAGGAAGAGCGTAAAGTACGAAAGGTGATGCCGTGTATTGTTTTGGTGAGAGAGTGTTAAAGCACGAAGAGTGATGCCGTGTATTATTTTGGTGAGAGAGAGTAAAAACACGAAGGGTGATGCCATGCACTTGTCTTTGATTTCTTAATTTTTATTGATAACCGTGTTACGATTTCTCTACACTAAATTGTTGGTTTCCTATTGATACTTGTTGTACCCCGCAACATGATTTCCCCTTCTTATTTTCAATTGAACTGTAGTGATCCTCATATTTATTTATTGCTCTTCTGTTACTACTCGATGTGTACCTGTAGCATGTTTTCCCCCCTCCCATACTTGACTTTATATGACTGTTTCTTTTTGTACTTCTTTTTCGCTGTATATAGTTAAATTGCACAGGTTTATTTGGTATTCTGGTCCTAGCCTCGTCACTACTTCGCCGAGGTTAGGCTAGACACTTACCAACACATGGAGTCGGTTGTGCTGATACTACACTCTGCACTCTTTTGTGCAGACCCCCATGTTGTAGACTTCGGACCGTAGTGGGATTGCTAATTCTTTCTCATCAGGCGACCCGAGGTAGTCCTGCAGGCCTTGGCATCTCCTTCTATCTACTATTCCTATTTCTTTCATGTATTTCCAGAGACAGTGTTGTATTTATTTATTTTAGACCTTTAATTGTAGTATTCTTAGACCGTCTGTGAAACTGTGACACCAATTCTGGGTAGTCGAGACTCAAACAGTTGTATTGGATTAATGTTCAGCTAGCTTATTGCTTTTTATTCTACTTATGTTAAATTCCGCTGTTTAAATGTTATTACTTCACAATTATTAGTGAATATAAAATGGGTAAAAAGGTAAATTGTTCACATAATTGGCTTGCCTAGCTCACATTAGTAGGCGTCATCACGACTCCCGAGGGTGGGAAATCCGGGTCGTGACAAGTTGGTATCAGAGCTCTAGGTTACATGGGTCTCACAGTTCACAGACAAACTTAGTAGAGTTTGAGGGATCGGTATAGAGACGTCTGTATTTATTCCAGAGGCTACAGAGTTAGGAAAAACTTCATATTCATTCTTTCTTGTCGTGCAATTTTGTTCTCTTAGTGTTAAATTGAAACCCCTACTTTTGTCCTTTCGTGAATGGTGAGGTCATGTACCGCTTCTTCAGCCGAGCAGCAACACAGACCAGTGATAGATCAGCTACGTCTTCGGAGGATTTGTGAAGGTTGGATAAGTTTCACCAAGCTCTTCACCACTACTTTCAGCGGTGCATATTCTGAGGATCCCCAGGATTATCTAGGCCGCTATCATGAGGATATCAGGAACATGGGGATCGTGGAGACCAATGGGGTCGATTTTGCTACTTTTTGCTCATCGTGATTCGCCAAGACTTGGTGGAGGGATTACTATTTGGCTAGACCAGCCGGATTGCCAGCTTTGACTTGGTAGCCGTTTACTCAGCTATTTCTCGATGAGTTTCTCCACATCACTCAGAGAGAGGTCTATCAGAGGCAATTTGAGCGTCTCCAATAGGGTTCTATGACTGTTATTCAGTACGAGATCAGATTTATTGATTTGGCCCATCATGATCTTATCATACTTCCTACTGTGAGAGAGAGTGAAGAGGTTCATTGAGGGACTCATCCAGCCCGCTCAGTTAGGTGGAGGTGGAGGTAGAGGTATTAGAGGTGGAGGTAGAGGTATTAGAGGTGGAGGTAGTGATGCTAGAGGTGGAGGTAAAGGTATTAGAGGTGGAGGTGCAGGTACTGTTCTAGTTTGTGGTAGGGAAGCTTCAATTTTATTTTGCACCGTATCTGGTCATACCTAGTGATTCATTGAGTGCTCCTGTTTATGTGTCTACACCAGTGAGTGATTCTATTGTGGTAGTTCGAGTCTATCGCTCTTGTATAGTTGTGATTGGGGGTCTTGAGACTCGTGTAGATTTGTCGCTTCTGGACATGGTCAATTTCGATGATATATTAAGGATGGACTGGTTATCACCTTACCACATGATCTTGGACTGTCATTCCAAGATTGTGACCTTAGCTTTACCGGGTTTGCCTCGTTTAGAGTGGAGATGGACTCCTAGGCATTATACCCGTAGTGTTATCTCTTATGTGAAGGCCCAACGTATGTTCGAGAAGGGGTGTTTGGCTTATTTGGCATATGTACGTGATTCTAGTGCTAAGGTTCCTTCTATTGATTCTGTGCCCGTTGTTCCTGAGTTCCCTGAGGTTTTTCCTTCAGACCTTCCGGGTATGCCACCCGACAAGGATATTGACTTTTGCATTGATTTGGCTCCGGGCACTCAGCCCATTTCTATTCCGCCGTATCGTATGGCCCTGCCGGAGTTGAAAGAGTTGAAGGAATAGTTGCAAGACTTGCTTGAGAAGGGTTTCCTTAGGCCGAGTGTTTCGCCTTGGGGTGCGCCGGTGTTGTTTGTTAAGAAGAAGGGCGAATCGATGAGAATGTGTATTGATTACCGGCAGTTGAACAAGGTTACAATCAAGAATAAGTATCCATTGCCGAGTATTGATGATTTGTTTGATCAGCTTCAAGGTGCCAAGGTATTTTCGAAGATTGACTTGAGATATGGCTACCATCAGTTGAGGATTAGGGCATCCGATGTCCCTAAGATGGCTTTTTGCACTCGGTACGAGCATTATGAGTTCTTGGTGATGTCATTCGGGTTGACAAATGCCCCAGCAGCTTTTATGGATTTGATGAACCGAGTGTTCAGGCCTTATTTGGACTCGTTCATGATAGTCTTCATTGATGATATTTTGATATATTCTCGTAGCCAGAAGGAGCATGAGCAGCATCTTAGAGTGGTTCTTCACACCTTGAGGGATAGTTAGTTATATGCTAAGTTCTCGAAGTGTGAGTTCTGGTTGAGTTCAGTTGCATTTCTGGGTCATGTTGTATCAGCAGAGGGTATTCGGGTTGATCCAAAGAAGATTGAGGCAGTCAAGAACTGGCCTAGACCAGCATCAGCTATAGAGATTCGGAGTTTCTTAGAATTGGCAGGCTACTATGATCGGTTCGTGGATGGGTTTTCATCTATTGCAGCCCCGATGACCCGGTTGACCTAGAAGGGTGCCTAGTTCAGGTGTTCAGACGAGTGTGAGGCGAGCTTTCAGAAGCTCAAGACACCTTTGACTACGGCACCGATGTTGGTTTTGCCCATAGGTTCAGGGCCGTATACAGTTTATTGTAATGCATCTCGTATTGGGCTTGGTGCGGTGTTGATGCAGGATGGCAAGGTCATTTCCTATGCTTCGCGGAAGTTGAAGATTCATGAGAAGAACTATCCGATTCATGACTTGGAGTTGGCAGCCATTGTGCACGCATTGAAGATTTGGAGGCATTATCTATATGGCGTGGCATGTGAGGTGTTCACGGATCACAAGAGTCTTCAGTATTTGTTAAAGCAAAAGGAGTTGAATTTAAGACAAAGGAGGTGGTTGGAGTTGTTGAAAGATTATGATATCACTATCTTGTATCATCCGGGAAAGGCCAATGTGGTGGCCTATGCATTGAGTAGGAAGTCAACCAGTATGGGCAGTCTTGCTTATATTCCGGTTGGTGAGAGACCGCTTGCTTTAGACGTTCAGGCTTTGGCCAATCAGTTTGTGAGGTTGGATATTTCTGAGCCTAGTCGTGTATTGGCCTGCACGGTCACTCGTTCTTCTTTATTGGAGCGTATTCGTGATCGGCAGTATGATGATCCCCATTTGTGTGTCTTTTGAGACACGGTGCAACGCGGAGGTGCCAAGCAGGTTACCTTAGATGATGATGGAGTTTCAAGATTGCAGGGCCGAGTTTGTGTGCCTAATGTGGATGGGATCCAAGAGTTGATTTTAGAGGAGGCCCATAGGTCCCAGTACTCTATTCATCCGGGCACCGTGAAGATGTATCAGGATTTGCGGCAACATTATTGGTGGCGGAGAATGAAGAAGGATATCATTGCATATGTATCTCGGTGTTTGAATTTTCAGCAGGTTAAGTACGAGCATCAGAGGCCTGGTGGTTTATTTCAGAGGATTGAGCTTCCCGAGTGGAAGTGGGAGCGGATCACTATGGATTTCATTATTGGACTCCATAGACTCGGAGGAAGTTCGACGCAGTATGAGTCATTGTTGATAGGCTGACCAAGTCAGTGCATTTCATTCCTGTGGCGGTCTCCTATTCATCCGAGAGGTTAGCTGAGATCTATATCCAGGAGATTGGTCGTCTTCATAGTGTGCCTGTATCTATCATTTTGGACTGAGGTACGCAGTTTACCTCGCATTTCTGGAGAGCAGTTCAGCGAGAGTTGGGCACTTAGGTTGAGTTGAGCACAATATTTCATCCTCAGATGGACGGGCAGTCTGAGCGGACTATTCAGATTCTTGAGGATATTCTCCGAGCTTGTGTTATTGACTTTGGAGGCTCGTGGGATCAGTTTTTGCCTTTAGCAAAGTTTGCCTACAATAACAGCTACTAGTCGAGTATCTAGATGGCTCCTTATGAGGCTTTATATGGTAGGCGGTGTCGGTCTTCGGTTGGATGGTTTGAGCCGAGAGAGGCTCGATTGTTGGGTACAGAGCTGGTGCAGGATGCCTTGAACAAGGTCAGGATTATTCAAGATAGGCTTCGTACAGCTTAATCCAGGAAAAAGAGTTATGCTGACCGCAAGGTTCGAGATTTGGCATTCATGGTCGGTGAGCGGGTGTTAGTGTCGCCTATGAAGGGCATGATGAAATTTGGGAAGAAGGGCAAGCTTATCCCTAGGTTCATTGGCCCGTTTGAGATTCTTGATCGAGTGGGAGAGGTGGATTATAGACTTGCGTTGCCGCCGAGCTTATCAGCCGTGCATCCAGTATTTCATGTGTCCATGCTTCAGAAGTATCACAGTGATCCATCCCACGTGTTAGATTTTAGTACTGTCCAGTTGGACGAGGACTTATCTTATGAGGAGGAGCCGGTGGCTATTCTAGACCGACAGGTTTGTCAGCTGAGATCAAAGAGTTTTCCTTCTGTTCATGTTTAGTGGAGAGGTCAGCCTCCTGAGGTATCGACCTGGGAGTCCGAGTCCGATGAGCCATTATCCCGATCTTTTCCCTGACTCAGGTATTTCCTTCTTCTGTCCGTTCGAGAACGAATGATTGTTTTAGAGATGGAGAATGTGATGACACAAAAGGTCATCACTTGTGTTGCAATAAAATTCTACATTTCAGGCCTTAAAAACCTCCCTTAGCACCACCTCAATTTGCGTGCGCAGTCCGGGCGCATAGCCAGAAAGCTTAAATGTGAAAATCTGTGAAAAATGATAAGTTTTGACTGTAAAATGAATAAATTTGACTTCGGTCAACGTTTTGGATAAACGGACCCAGACCCGTGATTTGACCGTCCTAGAGGATCCGTAGGAAAGTATGGGACTTGGGCGTATGCTCGGAAATGTATTCCGAGGTCCCAAGCCTTAGAAATCAATTTTTGAAAGAAATTGTTTTACTGAATTATCTAAGGAATAAAGAAAAGAATTAATGTTTGAAACCATTGTTATAGGGCTCGTATTTTGGTTTCGGAGCCCGGTACCAACTTGTTATAGTATTTGAAAGATAACTGTGAAATTTGGTGAAAAACGGAGTTTATTTGATGTGAGTTGGACTTCCGGTTGGAGAGTTATGAACGATGAGAGTTCTTGATGAATATGTTGAGTTTCGAGGTTTAATTCATGATTTTACATGTTATTTTTATGATGTTACCGCACGAGTAGGTCCATACGATGTTTTTGAGGATTTTGTGTATATTTGGTTTGGAGCGCCGAGGGCTCGGGTGAGTTTCGGGTAGGTTCTGAGATGCCTTAGGCCTAAAAACACAGTTGTTGCAGGTTTAGAGAAATTTGCAGATCTCTGAACCCGCCAGTGCGGTCCGCACGAAAATGTGTGCGACCGCGGAAGGGGGCCAGTGCGGTACACGGTCGGCTTTGTGCGGTGCGCGGTGAAGGCCTGTGCGGCCGCAGTCCATTTCGTGCGGTCCGCACAGGGCAATGGACCGCAGTACCCTCAGGAAGGCCTGTGCGGCCGCAGTCCATTTTGTCCGGTCCCGCATAGGGGGTCTGAGAGGGGTATAAATAGACGGTATTTTCAGTCATTTTGCATTTTTCAAAACCCAAAAAAAACATAAGAGGCTATTTTTCAAACAACCTTTCTTCTCAAAATCAATTGTAAGTCGTTTTTAACTAGTTTTATTCAATCATTAACATCTTTTAACATGATTTCAACTTCAAATCAATGATTTTCATGGGAGAAATTGGGTGTTTTGGGTAGAACCTAGGGTTTTTCAAAAATTAGGGATTTGGACCTCGATTTGAGGTCCGATTTCAAAACAAATTACATATTTGAGCTCGTGGGGGAATGGGTAATCGGGTTTTGGTTTAAACCTCGGGTTTTGACCACGTGGGCCCAGGGGCGATTTTGACTTTTTGGGTAAAACTTTGGAAAACTCATTTTCATGCATTCAAATTGATTCATTTAGCGTTTATTGATGTAATTAAGTAAATTGTGACCAGATACAAGCAAATTGGCGGTGAAATCAAGGGTAAAGCTATAATTGAATCATGAATTGTGTTCGTGGCATCGAGGTAAGTGTTTGGTCTAACCTTAGCTTGAGGGATTATGAGTTGAGTCTTATTTGCTACATGATAATTGTTGAGTACGACGTATAGGCATGGTGACGAGTATCTATACGTTGTGTCTAGTATGACCGTGAGTCTTGAAATTTTGAAGATCTTGATTTCATTGTATCTTTCATGCCTTGGTGATGATTTCTAATTGTTGTGGAAATTTTGTGGAAGGAATTGTAACCTTTGAACATTGAGGAGCATTGACTCAAGTTATATTATGAATTGTGAAAGTATATGAGATGATTGAACCCTTTGGAGCATTGGCTCAAGTGGTAAAGTGAGTTATGAAAGAATAGTGAAATAAAGAGAAAGAGTTAATAAATTGTCCCATTGCCGGGATATTGTTGCTTTGTTGATTATCTCCCTTGCCGGGATGTTGAGATTATTGATGTTGTTCCCATGCTGGGATTTAATTGTTTAATTGTTGTTCCCTTGCCGGGATCTCTATTAGTATTTTGCTTATTCCCTTGCCCATTTGTTTGTGATTGTTGTTTGCGTGAGGAAGAGAGTTAAAGCACAAAGGGTGATGCCCTGCCACACGATGTACCTTTCCATGCCTATTATATTGATTTCATGGTGAGGAAAGAGTGTAAAGCATGAAGGGTGATACCGTGTCACACGATGTACCATTCCTTGCCGATTGTATTTATTCTTATGGTGAGGGCGAGATTAAAAGCACGAAGGGTGATGTCATGCACTTGTCCTTGATTTCCCTGATTCTTACTGATAATTGAGTTATGTTGTCCTTTACGTTTATTTACTGATTTTCTGTTGTTGCTTGATTTTATTTCGAGATTATAGATTCCCTTACCCTATTTGCCTTGTGATTGTTGTTTGGGTGAGGAAGAGCGTAAATCACGAAGGGTGATGCCGTGTATTGTTTTGGTAAGAGAGTGTTAAAGCACGAAGAGTGATGCCGTGTATTGTTTGGTGAGAGAGAGTAAAAGCACGAAGGGTGATGCCATGCACTTGTCTTTGATTTCTTAAGTTTTATTGATAACTGTGTTACGATTTCTCTATACTAAATTGCTGGTTTCCGATCGATACTTGTTGTACCCCGCAGCATGATTTCCCCTTTCTATTTTCAATTGAACTATGGTGATCCTCTAATTTATTTGTTGCTCTTCTGTTACTACTCGATGTTTCCCCGTAGCATGTTTTCCCCCTCCTATACTTGACTGTATATGATTGTTTCTTTCTGTACTTCTTTTCCGCTGTATATAGTTAAATTGCACATGTTTATTTGGTAGTTTGGTCCTAGCCTCGTCACTACTTCGCTGAGGTTAGGCTAGACACTTACCAGCACATGGGGTCGGTTGTGCTGATACTACACTCTACACTCTCTTGTGCAGACCCCAATGTTTTAGACTTCGGACTGCAGTGGGATTAAGAATTCTTGCTCATCAAGTGACCCGAGGTAGTCTTGCAGTCGTCCACAGGCCTTGGCATCTCCTTCTATCTACTATTCCTGTTTCTTTCATGTATTTTCGGAGACAGTATTGTATTTATTTCTTTCAGACCTTTAATTGTAGTATTCTTAGACTGTCTATGAAACCGTGATACTAGTTCTGGGTAGTCGAGACTCAAACAGTTGTATTGGATTCATGTTCAGCTAGCTTATTGCTTTTTATTCCGCTTATGTTAAATTCCGTTGTTTAAATGTTATTACTTCGCAATTGTTAATGAATATAAAATGAGTAAAAAAAAAGGTAAATTGTTCACATAATTGGCTTGCCTAGCTCATATTAGTAGGCGCCATCACGATTCCCGAGGGTGGGAAATCCGGGTCATGACATAACCACAATCTTCAAATCCTCAAAACCCAAGTGTACGTGCATAAACCCTACCTTCCAACCTTGTTCTCTCTAGGCCTAAGACTGAAAATAAGCCAAATGATGTTTTAAAAATGAGATAAGTCGGGTATTAAATGGTTTGGGGCCAAAAAATATGAAATTACAGAATTGCCTAGAGCTGAAGCACAATTTTCGTATTTGCGAACAAAAGTTTGCAATTGCAAACTATGACTACACTGTTTATCTTCGCATTTGCGATCGGTACTTCACATTTGCGAAGGTTGACTGCCTGGTCGACTTCGCATTTGCGAAGTATTCTTCGGATTTGAGAGCACAACTTGTATAGTCATTCTTCGCAATTGCGATGCAATACTCACAATTCCCATGACTGCTTGATTCACATTTCCCAAGATTGTGTCACATTTGTGACAACTGAAGGCATTTTCCAGATTTTCTTCGTTTCAGCTTCTTTTTGACTCGTTTCACTTGGTTTCTTCAAGATCACTTCTAAATCACATAAAACCTGTAATATAGAAGTAAATGACATTAAACACATGATTTTATCACTCAAACATAGCAAAAATGTAGGCCTAAAGACAAGATAAGTTGGTAAAATACCAACTTATCAAACCCCCAAACTTAAACTATTGCTTTTCCTCAAGCAATGAAAGCGACAAAATCTCCTCCCAAGTATTTAACTCAACATTGCATCCTTATCATGCCAAGCCGAAAAGGTCTACTATAATCACAAACACATGACTTTGATTGGTACCAACAATTAATCCAAAGCATATGAGTTATCGAACACTTCTCATGAACTTCATTACATTTCAAGTGCTCAAACAATATGCAAATCAAAGTAGCAAATCAAGTCATGATACTAAAGCTTCAAAATTTGCCTCTCTATCACAATTATCTTCCCTCGTTCATTCCTCTCAATTGAAAATGGGATTAAATTCACAACTCAAATCTCATGTGCCCTCACACTTTAGAGAGAATCTCACACTCATAATTTGCAATTCAAAGCATAAATGGGATATCACGCGGAAAGGATAAGCTCTCACTCTCACAAAGATATTCAAATGCATAAAAGTAGTACTATATCCTTGCCCTTATTTTAATTCTCCGCCTCTTCAAGAACATTTGGTTGGAGGTCCCATAAGGACCTTTTGAGCTTGTAATGTAGGTTTAGGGAAGGATTGGAGCATTTAGGATACAAGTGAATACACCCTCCTTGAACACTACTCATATTTATCTTTCCTTTTGCACTTTACTTCTTTTTTTTAAAACCACATAGCCCTTATTGACATCTAGTTATCAAATAGAGCCACCTTAAAACACCTCTCTTATTTTCTCAAGACTCCATATTTATATATCTACATAATATTTTTTGTATAACTATTTTCTTTTGGAGCTTGAGTAGTTTCATAAGGTCACTTTGAGGTATATGTTTCTTCACTCAATGTACGACCTTACCGATTTTCCACTTTGATACCAACACCCCAAGCTTAGGCTTTTAGTCTCATTCTCAATATTCAAGGAGACGGGTGCAAAAGAGGGAATTATTTCACAAAAGGGTAAATATTTGTAATGAGGTGGCCAAAGAAAATGTTAAAGGCTCAAATGGGGGAAACTAGTAATTATATTTATGCAATGGTAGGCTCGAAAGGCTAAAAAGGTTTTTTTTTCAAAGATTACAAAGAAAGTTTAAGGTCATCCCTCCAACCAAGCACAATTAACATTAGCATTGAAAAACCAACCGAGCAAGTTCTAGACTACAAATGATGCAAAAGAACTTCACAATAAGCCTCACCACACATGGCACATGAAAACTCAAGTGGAATACATCCAAAATCCAATTCAAACCAATGAATCTCAAGGAAATTTCGTGTAGCCTAAAAAGATATTTAGTGAATCAAAGAGCCAAAAATTGAGTCTAAAAATCATGACAATGATTTGTTTTTTACTTGAATTATTTTTCTTTTTCAAGGATCAAAAATTCATATACCAAGGTTTAAATTGTGTTGGTACCAATCAAACCACAACTTTGCCCCATACCCCACTCAAACCACTTATTCTTCTTAAATTAACAAAAACTATATCTAACTACAAGACTAATTCCCTTAAGAAAGTTGTCTAGCTATCCATCATCGGGAAAAGTCGACAAAAATTTACTAACAATTACCCGGTTCAAGAAAGAAATTGGCGTCCTTGGAAAAAGAATCGTGGTACAAAGAAAACCAAGGATATTGCCACTAAAATAAAATATACTATATAAAAAAAATTAAGAAGCTAATAAAAAAAATTAAGAAGCTAATAAACATCAAGTAACTAAAACATACTATATATAAAAACAAGAATTCAAGAAGCTAGTAAACATCAAGTAACTAAAACATACTATATATAAAAACAAGAATTCAAGAAGCTAGTAAACATACTAATATAACACATCAATAACATCAAAATGAAAACAACCAAGGTACCAATCTGCCATATCTACAGTTATCCACATTTAAACAAGAAGCTAGTAAACATACTACTATAACACATCAATAACATCAAAATAGAAACAACCAATGTACCAATCTACCATATCCACATTTATCCACATTTAAACAAGAACAACAGTTATACAAGAAGACACCCCCAACTAAAGATATTGCAATGTACCTAATGCAACTAAACATAATAGAGTAAATGGTGGAAAGTGCTCCCTGAATATTGCATCAGGTGCTCTCCTCGCTGTCCGACTCAGAGGGATCCTCCTCTACTTCTTCCTCGGACCAATCAACTGGAGCATCATCATCATCTACCGGCCTGGTCGATGGCATTGGGACTTGAGGCTTTAGGACTTTTCGCTGCCCCTTCACACCCTTCTGCATGTGGGTAAACAATTTGTCTCTTTTCTTCTCCCTTTTCTTCATCTTGGTGTGTGCCTTTGCCAGAGTGTTATTAGAACTTCTCAACTTACCATGCACGTTGGCCAGATTAGTGTATGCCTTCTCCAGTGTCTTAAGGTGATCCCCCTGCTTCCTCTGATCATCAAGACACTTTTGAAAATCTTTCTTTGAAATGTATGCAGCGGGTCCCTCAGATGTTTTTCCAGGTCCCTGTGGAAGGCCAGCTACTAGGTCGCGAATTAGCCGCATTTCCTCAGTAAGCACAACAAATGGTCCTCCTGCAGAAGATGATGGCTGGCTACTCTGATCAATCTGAGAAGAAGACCCCATCTTTCTCTTTTTGGTCTTCACAGCGCCGCCCTCTCCTCTTTTCTTCAATGGATTTAGAGGCTTCCCGAGCTCTATCCAGTTGTCTCCCGGAGCTTCTTCCACCCCAGCAAGTTGGCACAGCTCAGTGATAAGTGATGGGAATATCAATGATGTACTATTCTGGATCCGATATTCCTTCAGTTCATTGATGAAGATTTCACCAACATTTAGTTGAATACCATTAAGGATGCATGCTATCATTATAATTTGAGCTTTTGTGGCCGATACATTCCATATATTTGACACAGGGGAGATACGATTGCATATGATGACCAGCCATATCTTTGCTTCAGTAGTGAACTCCTTGGATGTGATCCCTCTCTTCTCAGCTGCCAATGGAATATCCACACCCGGGCATAATTTAGACACCAACCACTCCCTTGAGGCACATTCTTTTGCATGGAATGAGGTTATGTCTTGGTCTGACAGGTGATACACTCTATTCACAACTTCAGCTCCAAAGTGTACCATTTTGCCGCAAATTCTCATCTTTGGCTTCCTTAACCTGATAGCTGGAAGATTTGCATAGAACTCCCTCACCCATTACTCATTGGCTCGGCAAGGTTGAGGGAAAAAATAGTCCCATCCTATGTCTACCATCCGTTGGTAAACCTCGAGAAGGCATTCCAGGATGTTGTCCAGCAATATACCACTCTCTGGGAGCAAATTTTTCTAGATCAGTTTAGCAAAGTACCGTTCTTGGCACTCCAATGACGAGAACCAGTGTTAGTCATAATTCGGCTCAGCTTCCAATGGGTTGTCATTTGTGGATCCTTCAGAGTTAGAGCTCATTTTCAGTTATGGTACTTGTCAACAAATGATAGGAGTGAAAACATGGTATGGCTATGAAGAATATTGCAAAATGAGTCAAATATGCCAAAGGAATGATCAAACAGTCGAAACCCACTCTTAGAAAAAATTTCAGGATTTTGAGATTTTCAGATGACTGCTCTCTGATGTCGCAAATGCCACATTTTCTTTGCAATTATGCAGTTATCAGGACTGCCAGTCATAGGAATTGTGAAAAAGTCTTCGCATTGCGAAGGTATCAGACTCAGGCAGTTCTCGCAATTGCGAGAGAATCTTCGCATTTGTGAATATGGTCAGGGCTGCCAGGTTTCGCAATTGCCACCACCTCTTCGCAAATGCGAAACCGCAAATGCGAAGAGGCCATCGCAATTGCGAGCCCATCGTCCCCAGCCAAGATTTTTCACAGAACACAGTCCCCATCCCCAAATATTTTGACCAAAGGCTAACTTAAGAGAGTACAAGCAATTTTCAAACATATCAATGATTTGGCCAAAAATCTCACTCGGGCCTTTCATCGATCACATAAGAAACACAAAAATTCACTTCTATTTTACAAAGCCTGGGTACTCAGACTTCCCCATTTTTTTTAGCAAAGAACTAATCTCACACTCTCAACCAACCTCACCCAAAAATCAATATACGATTTGAACAATTATTAAACAATTTCGGGCAGAGGACTGTTACCTATTTGAAAACCTAGGGTTTCAGAGAAAACTAAGAGAGGAATAAGGAGACGAAGAAGAAGAAGTTCGCAAATGCAAAGACTGGTGCCCCTGCAATTTTCAACTTCTGGCTTTGGTGCACTTCGTCGCCCCAACCTACTCAAATTAACTCCAAAAATTATGAACTTTGGCATATTGGTTAGAAACAATATAATAAGTTATTCTAAAAAGTAAAATTTCAAAAATGATCAAAAATTTAGAAAAACGATGAATTGCCTCCCACCAAGCGCCGCATTTAACTTCATGGCACGACGCAAGTCACTTTACCACTTTTCTCGCCACTTTGATGATATGAATTAGGAACCCAACTTGGAATCAAGCTTGTGACCATGAGCGGTAGGGGGTGGTAAGTAGATGATCAATCCAAGACTTAATTTCTTCATTTTGCACTTCTTGGCTTTCATGTGAGGAATGTCATTTTGCCTTCTTGTTCCCTCAAATTGTAAGATGTATGGTTTTTGTCTTTCCTCCTCGCAATCTCTCATTGACTCGTGTTGTTCAATTCCCATATCACCATACAATTTCAATGTTAAAAAATGCTTGGAATGCAACATCAACCCTCCATATTGCAATTCTTCCCGGATTTTGACATCCTCTTTTTCCCCCGGACCGGAGTCAATTTCAACCAAATTTTCATTTACACCGGTTGACTGTAATTTCATATTTTTCTTGGCATCACTAATACTCATGGAGTCGGTTGGAGGATGTTCAATTTTTGATTCCTCAAAGTAGAACTCACTTTCTTCTTTGAAATCGGACTCTTCTTGACTTCCTTCCACACTCTCAAGTTGGTGGGCATAGTGAGCCTCAACCAATATTTTCATTGGATCTTCCAAAGTGCAGATATGTTCATCATTGTGAGTCAAGATTTGTTTCAAGTCCTCGAGTGCAAAGTTGTGCTTCTCCTCATTTGCAAGAATGGTCTCCAACATGAGCATCAACTTCTCATTTTGATCATTTGAGAGTTCTTCTTGGTTTTGATCAAGCTCCAAGGGAGGATTTCCGGCTTTCACATCTAAGGAAAATTCTTGGCTATCATTAATTCCGAGACTTTTTGGACCTCTAAAGCTTCAAGCATTTCTCCCATTTGTGAGTGCAGCCTTTCAAGTGCCAAGTCATTTTGGAGACTATTTTTCAAAAGCTCCTCCAAAGCACTTTGTTCTTTGTTTCCTCCTTCAATTAGGCATTCTAACATGAGCTTAAACTCTCCATTTTGACCATGCTCAACTTCTTCCACTTCCATAGCCCTATCATTTTCATCACAAAAAGTAGAATCATCATAGCGGGGGCTTGGGGAAGGGAAGGGCAAATAAGCATAATATTCCTAATGACCATTTTGACGACCACACTTATCACAAATACTCCACTCCTGGGTTTGAGATTGTGCGCACAATCCACCCCCGGGAGAATTTAAACAATTTTGCCATGAGTGTGGTCCTCCACAATAAGGACATGGGTCATCAAAGTATAAAAAACTACCATCCAACCAATTTTCATTAAATGATGCCATTTTTCAAAACTAAGAAAATAAACAAGAAATATAGACCAAGGTAAGAAAAATAATTACACAAATATTCACAAGTTTGGACCAAAGCACTTACGCTTATTTCTCAAACAACCTAAATTATGCCAAATTGTTCCCCGACAACGGCGCCAATTTTGATGACGTCCAAATCCACTACTAAAAAGTAAATGGACACGGTCGCATGCAATATAATATACCCAACTATGAGTCGGGGTCGAATCCCACAGAGAATAATATATAGGCGATTAGGAATGTAAAAGAATTATCACTTGTTTTGCAATGCCAAATACTTAAGAATTGTTTTTAAAAAATATTTATACCTAAATGCGGAAATGTAAACTAACCTAGAAAGCAAGTAAAATGATCAATGACTACAAGTATGAATGCGTCGGGAATTACACTCAAGTAACGATCCAATGTATTTCACGATTTCACAAATATGAGTGAGTTTATGTTAATTAGCCACGGGTAATAATTCTATATTAGATTCTTCCAAAGACTTACAAGACTTTCTAATTGAATTATCCCTAAAATAATTAAGAGATTAAGCATACCCGAATATTGCCACAAGTAGTTCAATCCTATCCCTAGGTAGAATCTATAAACTGAGGGTTAAAGCCTCAAGTTCTTGTTAATTAATCTTTTCCAAAAGTAATTCGGAGTTAATGGGCGAGTACTAGGGTTAACTAATCCCTTTGGAAATATTAAAGAACAAGAATAATTAAAGTAACAATAACTCACTTCATAAAATATACAAAATCATTCAATACATAAGCACAACAAGGTATTTAATCCAAACTTTAAATTTGATGATTTCTATAAACAAGATTCAAGTGTTGAATACAATACTACACACTTAGATATTCAATACAAAGTAAGGAAATGAAGAAATGAGTACAAAGGAATAAGAAATTCTTAACCACAATCTTCAAAACCCAAGTGTAAGTGCATAAACCCTAGCTTCCAACCTTGTTCTTTCTAGTCCTAAGATTGAAAATAAGCCAAAAGATATTTTACAAATGAGCTAAGTCGGGTATTAAATGGATTGGGGCAAAAAAAAAAGAAATTATAGAATTGCCCAGAACTGAAGCACGATTTTAGCATTTGCGAACAAAAGTTCGCAATTGCGAACTATGACTACACTGTTTATCTTCGCATTTGCGATCAGTACTTCGCATTTGCGAAGGTTGACTGCCTGGTTGACTTCGCATTTGCGAAGTATTCTTCGCATTTGCGAGCACAGCTTGTATAGTCGTTCTTCGCAATTGCAACGCAATACTCGCATTTCCCATGACTGCTTGCTTCGCATTTCCCAAGATTGTGTCGCATTTGCAAAACTGAGGGCATTTTCCAGATTTTCTTCTTTTTAGCTTCTTTTTGACTCGTTTCACTTGGTTTCTTCAAGATCACTTCTAAATCACGTAGAACCTATAATACAGAAGTAAATGGCATTAAACACATGATTTTATCACTCAAACATAGCAACAGTGTAGGCTTAAAGACAAGATAAGTTGGTAAAATACCAACTTATCAACTTCAACCCAAATTTATTAAATTCTAACAAAATGCTAACTTCTAGAATAGGCGCCGAAATGCTCTTGAGTCATTCAAAACCTGATTCGAACATACGCCCAAGTCCGAAATCATCATAACAACCTGCTGGAACCTTCAAATCCCGATTCCAAGGTCGTTTACTCAAAAATCCCACCTTAGATAATTCTTCCAACTTAAGGCTTCCGAAATGAGAATTTTCTTTCCAAATCAACTCTAAACTTCTGAAATTTCAATTCCGACCATGCGTACAAGTATAACACCCGAAGTGAAGTTGCTCATGGCCTCAAATTGCCGAACGACACGCTACAGCTCAAAACGACCGATCGGGTCATTACATTCTCTCAGACTTAAACATACGTTCGTCCTCGAACGTGCTAAGAACTGCTCTGGAGTTGTCTAAAATAACTGTTTAACACCTCTTGCACCTTCCCGGGCTACCATAACTCAGTTGAGCATATTAGCTCGAGCTAATATGAAGATTTTCCCTTTTTACTCAGCCGAATAGCCCTTAGAGCTCAATTCCAACATCCGAAATTCTCCGTCAGGCCTTCTTCCGTCATACGAACACCGTATCAACATTTATGCGATGCACCAATACATGGTTGCATACCTTTGCTGAATACACACTATGCACTACGTAAATTACATGACCATAATAACATCCTCTAATAATAATAGCCAAAATTTCACGAATTTGAAATTTCAAAATCTTTTTCTCCCATTCCTTAAATGCTACACTGTAGACCGAAGATAACATAGAACACTGCAAGCCCTTTTCATTATCCACTACAAAAGCTCTATACTTAACCAAACCACGGACTCGAAATCCTTAGGCACCAAACTTTAATTTTGAACCTACTAGGGCCATTGTTGAGAGTCACCCACTATAACTTTTTCCCGAATATAGTCACACTCCAATGCCATGCTAAAACATAAACACCCTCTCCAAGAAGCAACCGGCTGAATTCCTTTGCTTATACATCACATCCAAACGAAGCATAGACTTTGAGTCTTCCCAAAACCTGAACATGAACCGATAAGGCCAAAGATAGGATATATTCCTCAAATTCTTTGCTCAAATTACCACTAATATTTTTTTTCTTTAGTCGTAATAATCCACCAATACATCGATAACCAAAAACCGCACAAGTAGACAACCACACAGTCTAATTGTAGTGGTAGGGATCTTCCACTTATCTTGAAGCTACAATTATATAACCCTAAAACCCACCGATGTTCCTTCTTCCCCATTGGCATTAGCTAAAAGTCCACCAACGCATTCCAAACTCGAAGTCATATTGCACCCAAATAAAAGTTCGTGGACCTAGTCGCTGTCCACAATGGATTTCCAAAATGGATCCAGACTTTCCTCAATGTGTGTGACCATCCTACCACAGAACTCATATGTTACTCTGCCACTCTCCCACATTTGTTCAAACTTCTAATTTTCACACTTGACCTTCTAGCAATTCAACCACCGCAAAACACCTCCCACATGTCCTTCCTTGTCATTCGTCGCCCAATTGTTGCCCCAAACCCGAATCTATCTCCGTAACACCCAAACAAATGAGCCGCTACCAACTCTAAACCTCTTAGAAGACCAGCTTTCTCGAGCCATCAATACTAGAAGTACAAATTCGATTCTGAAATCGCTACACTCAGTTATCTCCGACAACCACATCTCAAGCACCATTTCATAATACCCTGCCCCAAAGGCAAATTGAAGAAGGCCATAACATTGGCGAACATTAACGCATTCAACAAGGACAATGACACCACATCACAATTGAGAACTCTACCACGCTAAAAAATACCAAGCCTCGTTACTCCATCAACCCAAATCTGAACGTTCCTAGTATGATTGCCTTTCCTCCGCCAGAAATAGAATACTGAATCTCTGAATCATTTACTGTGTAAAACATCCTTTAAGGTGATTCACTACTTTGATGCCTAAAAAAGCATCTTGTCACACCTCGAACCTGGGCCTGGAAGTAATACGACACTCGGTGCCTGATTACATGTGACCGAGCAAACCAACTAGCTGGCTGAATCAACATATGATATCATAACATACTAAATATGGAAGATAAACTAACACATGCTGATTTACTGAAAGTTTGAATGATAAAAGTCAAAGTGTGGAAATACTCATACAAGTCTGAAACATGTATGTAGCTAACATTGCTTAACACAAAAAGCTTGTGACTCTGTCTAATTGATACTCTAGTCTATGAAGCCTCTAAAGAAGTACTGAAAATACTGACTGTCAAAAAAATAATGAAGACTGTAAGGTACTGATAATGCCCCGAAAGAACTGGGATCACCAAATAGCTGGTACGAGAATCCTAGCGCTCTGAATCATTAACCTGTAAATCATTACCTGCATTGTGAGATGCAGGCCCCGGGAAAAAGGGACGTCAGTACATTTGAATTGTACTAGTATGTAAAGAAACTGAAAGAAAGAATTATAAATGTTGAAACTGAAACTAAGCTGATAACTGAGATTTGATAATTGATCACTTAAATGATAACTATTGAAACTGAAACTGAAATGCTAACTGATAATTGATAACTGAACTAATAACTGGCAACTAAAATGGTAACTGATAATTGAACTGAACAAAGGAAGTAAGGATATGAATACTCCCTCTTCTGAATGACGAACAACCTGTTTATCTGAATAAGCTACGGCCTCGGGCCCAATAAATATTTGCACAAGCTACAGCCTCAGGCCCAAGTATACGTATACATAACTACTGCCTCAGGCCCAAAATGCATAAAGCATAAACTACGGCCTCAGGCCCAAGTATGCATAAAGCATATAAACTATGGCCTCAGGCCTAAATACAGGTGTTCAACATTCAAGGATTTAAAATCAAGAACTAAGAATCATACTGCAATACATGATACTGGATCACACTTGGTAGCATAATACTGGAATACTGAATAGGACTAGACTGAGATATGTATTCTTGAACTAATTATGAATACTGAAATTTCAACTGTTTATGGCATACCGAGTAATCTATACTAAGGGGCATCAAACCCAAGTCTATATTGAATATGCACTGAGATCACAACATTCAGAATGAAAGTCATGAACGAGTTATGAAGCTAGAGAATAGAAGTTCTACAACTATTCAAGGAACTAGGCTAAACTCTATTTTTAAGGCAATTAGTAACGTCGTAAAAGAAACGTAGTGTAGGGAGAATCATTAGCATTCCCAAACATAGAGAGTTAGCCTCACATACCTGAATTTCGCCCCTTAGTGATACTACAATGATCCACAATACTAAGAAACTTCAATCTACAATAGCAACATCTAATGGAACCAATATTAGTAACAAATTCCATAACTCAAACCATTTAGGCAATTATCAAACACCTTGTAGACGTAAATCTCTACATCTCATCACCATATAATTAGTTCATCCAACCACCACCATTCATCAATAATTTATCCCACCATCATGATTAACCAATTTATAACTTTCAACATCACATATATGACCATCCATCCACACACAACCAACAAAATTCAATCAATTAATCATCGTTCAATCTCTACAATAGTTATGTAATTAAATTGGGAACTTATGGCTTCCAATCACCATAACAAGAGTTCTGTTACTTATTCATACTCATATTCCCTTAATAAATCCATACATGTAAGTCTAAGGGTGTAGGATTACCTTTTGGAAGAAATCTTGCAAAACCCTCCTTTGAGTTCTTGAAGGAATTTCTTAAAGATCTATGTATTTTATGAGTAGATTTCATCAATACTAGTGTAAGAATGATGGAATTTCACACCAAGTTATTGGAGGCTTACCTTGAAGATGGTAGGAGTTGGTGCTCTTGAGAGGGTGAAGGAAGACCCCAAAGTTCGGCCATGATAAGTGGGTAAAAATGAACCCCGAATTGAGTATATAGTGTTTCGGGCGCCATAGGTGGCACTGGGCGCTGCCTGTGGCACAGTTTCTAGCACCTCAAAAATTTCTGGCGCCACGGCTAGCACCCGACGCTACTTAGGACGCTGGTGACGGAAGGGTCACGAAAATGGTCATAACTTTCTGTGTACACCTCCAAATGACAAACGGTTTGATGCATTGGAAACTAGATTCAAAGAGAATTAATTTTATAGGTTGTGCATCATACAAATCCTAATATACATGTAGAAATGCTCGTCTAAAGTAAGGTCTTGTGCGTACTCATTTGAAATTTTTTAGCCTATCATGTAGTTTCCAACTTGGCTTAGACTTAGGCCTTTCCTTGGACCCCAAATCACTTATGATTTGCCTTGTACACTTATTATGATAACCAATTGATAACCATCACATTAATACACATTTAATGCATCCACAACTGATTCAAATTTATGGGGTGTTACATTATCTCCCACTTAGGATCATTCATCCTCGAATGATTGTCTTGGCTGTATCTTCGGCTAACTTCGGAACTTAAGCGGGTCTAGTGGGAACATGAACTTTCATTTACACTTTCGTACTAAATTGAATGAATATACGATTACTAAGCTGACGAGATACTGAACTACATAGGTACTAGACTGAATGGCTGCTAAATTTACTAAACACTAGAAGACATGGAGATTGTATTTTAATGTCTGAATGAGAAGGTTAGATACTTTCGACATTTCTCCAAAATACCTACCAGCTAACAGAGCACAACACTAGCTCCATAGGGCATAATAATACGCATAACATGATACATATACATGAATACTTGTCTGTTATGGATACGTGAATTCTGAACTAACGTGGATATATAAATACTGAAACGACACGAATAATCGAGTGCTGAACTGACATGAATATCTGATCACTAAACTCACATCAATATTTGAGTATTAAGCTGGCATGAATATCTGAGTACTTGACATGAGTATCTGAGTACTGAACTAACTGGAATGTTATAACATGACACGTGAAATACTGGTGTACAACCGCTAATTATGGTGGAAATTCTAACTCATAAGCTTCTTACCCGATCCTTCATAGGATCCTATATGGGTCGATGTATCTGGGATTAAGCTTTGCTTTCTATCCAAATCTTATAACATCTTTCATAGGCAAAACTTTTTGAAACACCCAATCATCAACTTGAAACTCTAGGTCTCTATGTTGCATGTTCAAATAGGACTTTTGGCAACTCTGAGTTGTCTACAAATGCTCTTGAATCAACTTGACTTTCTCCATAGACTGATTGACCAAATCTGGTCCCCGCAACTCCGCTTTGCCAACTTCGAACCAACTAATTGGCAATCTACACCTTCTCCCATAAAAATCATGCTCTCAAAATGATCGAGATAATCCTATTATAAGGTCTATATTTACCATCTCCACTAAAGGATATGTGCGTTCTGAGATAAACACTTGGTTTTTTGCTGCTCGACTTTCACTTGCTGACAAGTCAAACACTTGGCCACAAGGTCCGCAACTTTCTTTTTTTCATGTCGTCCCACCACTAAATCTCCTTAAGATCATGATACATCTTTGGGAAAACTTAGGTGGATAGAATACCTGGAATTATGAGCCTCTAACATGATCTTCTTCTTTAAGTCCATCTATGTCTGGAACACACAATCTGTCTTGGTAACTCAGAGTACCATCATCTCCCCCTTTCTTAAAAAGCAATCATCTTATGCCTGTGAATCCCCTCTTTCTGCTACAACAAGTAGGGATCATCAAGCTATTTCTCCTTCAGTTCGACTACTAAGGAGGAACAATCCATATTCTAGACAACAACTCTACTATCTTTGGAGTACGCAAATTGAACTCCTAGCTAGGCTAAGTGGTGAACTTCTTTCACCAGATTTCTCTTATCCACCTCAATCATGAGTTATACTTCCCACACTTGATTATCTTCTTAATCACTTCCTAAAAACACTTATAGCATTACTGTGAGCCAAGTCACTGACCACTACTCGGAATATTAGAGTCTCGTGCAATGGCATTACCCTCATATACATAACTGGGCATGATTTTATAACTTTTATGCGATCACTTTATCATCAATAACTAAGCTCGGTGGTCATTCTACTCACTTTGTGTTTCTTACACATACTAGATATATTCCTTATGGTAATTACACAATTTTTCCTCATTACCGAAATGATTTCCTTTTTCATATCCATGCTAACTATTCGGGTTTCAAATCTCTAACTGGACTTACTAAAAATTTTCGCTTCACCCCTTAGACCAAAGGTCTTATACTTGCGAATCCTTCTATTTTTGTTGGGATCCAAATAACCTTCCTTATTTTCTACAATTCTTTGCACTCTACGTCAATGACGACTCATCTCCCAACTTACTTCCGAGCTAGGGAAACTAAATTATTAACATAATGAAAAGCTAATGTATTCACACCTATCATACACAATCTTAATAATTAAACTCTGCTCACACTGTCAATCTTGGGGTAACCACATTTTGATAATTCCTAAAGGCTATTCTTCTATAACTTGTTCTCTCACTGTTAGCTGATTTTTTTCACTGCCATTATACTTCGGGTTTAACTTAAACTCCTTGGGTTCTAACATGTGTTTGGTGTTTCAAACTGTTACTCACTCACTAGCGTAAAATCTGGCTAAGTGAATCAAATTTTACCTCTACTAGCTCTGTTGAAATTGCTAATTCACTGTATTTACTCTAAACGTATTTACTATTCTTTTACTAACTACCTACTAGCATCATGTTTTCTTGCTCTGCATTGAATAACTAAGGTGAAACATAAGGTTTATCCTAAATTTCCTCATCGTAACCATATTGTTTTGCCGTACACTATCAAATTTTCTTTTAACTATGCACATGGATCACACTTAGGGAAGTTTCATCTGTCTTAAACAAATTTGGAATATCTAACCCCAACTTTCTATATACTTCTAAAAATCATATCAGATGATAAACATCCGGCCTAAACACATAGTCACATCATGTAAAGGGGAACTGCCATATCTTTTATCTCACAATAATAGTCACTTCGTATACAAATTCACTAACATGGTACTTTCTAGTTCTCATTTGAATAAATCTAAACAACCTAAAATCATTCACTAAAATTCAATGTCGCCTTCTCTTGGTTCTCATTTCGTACATCATATTATTCTTAGCTATATTTCCCTTAGGCTTTTTTCTGTCCAAAACTATAGTGATCAATTTTATGCCCATTGCGGTTAAATTCTTAACCTGTTACACCGTGGGGTCTAACATACAGATACACTGTCATACACATATGATAAATCACTTCATGCACTATCCGGTGAGTCTTGGGTCTTAATCCCTAAAACATGCGAAGATTTCGTTATAATCACTGTTACTTACATTTTCTTTGAGAACCCATATGCATTATTGTATACTCACAAGTCACCAGAAATTTTGATACACTGAAAATTGGATATTTGGTAAACATATAACTGAATACTGGCATACTGAATAACCATAAATTTGCTAACTGAAAGATTGTATAACTGGTAACTAAGGTAAACTAATAGCCATAAGACATGATAACTGCTTTTGTACTTTCCGATAAGGTTATGCTTTAATATGTACTACTATCCATTGCATCCCAGTTTTAACGTCCTCTCAAGTCTCATATTTACCAACATGTACTCCATAATTATACCCTAATGGGCAATTATCCTCTCTAGGACCTTAGGTTTCTCCTGCGCGTCGCTTGGGCATCCAATACATTTGGAATTCGATAGGAAAACAAGGTTAACAATTGCTTTAAGCTTCATGGTACGATCTAGAGTAGAAAGAAATGAGACAATCCTAGATGTCTTGGTAGTTAAACATTTATATGAGTGGCCTACACACACATATAAAGGAAACTCTACTAGACACGGCTTTATAGACTCCCTAGGAGACTTGAACCTAGTGCTCTGATACCAAGCTTTGCCACGCCCTGAACATGGGCCTGGACGTAACACGACACTCGGTGCCTGACTACATGTGACTGAGCAAACCAACTGGCTGGCGGAATAAACATGTGATATCATAACAAATAAATGTGAAAGATAAACTAACACATACTGATATACTGAAAGTCTGAATGATAAAAGTCAAAGTGTGGAAACACTCATACAAGTCTGAAACATGTATGTAGCCAACATTGCTTAACACAAAAAGCTTGTGACTCTGTCTAATTGATACTCTAGTCTATGAAGCCTCTAAAGAAGTACTGAAAACACTGACTGTCAATAAAAAAAATACTGAACACTGTAAGGTACTAATAATGCCCCGAAAGAACTGGAATCACCAAATAACTGGTACGAGAGTCCTAGTGCTCTGAATCATCAACCTGTAAATCATTACCTGCATTGTGAGATGCAGGCCCCGGGCAAAAGGGACGTCAGTACATTTTAATTGTACTAGTATGTAAAGCAACTGAAAGAAAGAATTATAAATGCTGAAACTGAAACTAAGCTGATAATTGAGATTTGATAATTGATAACTGAAATGATAACTATTGAAACTGGACTGAAATGATATTTGATAACTGATCATTGATAATTGAACTAATAACTGGCAACTGAAATGGTAACTGATAATTGAACTGAATAGAGGAAGTAAGAATATGTATACTCCCTCTTCTGAATGACGAACAACCTGTTTATCTGAATAAGCTACAGCCTCGGGCCCAATAGATATGTGCACAAGCTACGGCCTCAGGCCCAAGTATACATATACACAACTACAGCCTCAGGTCCAAAATGCATAAAGCATAAACTACGGCCTCAAGCCCAATTATGCATAAAGCATATAAACTACGGCCTCAGGCCCAAATACAGGTGTTCAACATTCAGGGATTTAAAATTAAGAACTGAGAATCATACTGCAATACATGATACTGGATCACACTGGGTAACATAATACTAGAATACTGAATAGGACTAGACTGAGACATGTATTCTTGAACTGATTATGAATACTGGAATTTCAACTGTTTATGGCATACTGAGTAATCTAGACTAAGACTCGGGGGCATCAAACCCACGTCTATATTGAATACGTACTGAGCTCACAACATTCAGAATGAAAGACATGAACGAGTTATGAAGTTAGAGAATAGAAGTTCTACAACTATTCAAAGAACTAGGCTAAACTCTATTTTTGAGGCAATTAGTAACGTCGTAAAAGAAACGTAGTGTAGGGAGAATCATTAACATTCTAAACATAGTGAGTTAGCCTCACATACCTGAATTTTGCCCCTTATTGATACTACAATGATCCACAATACTAAGAAACTTCAATCTACAATAGCAACATCCAATGGAACCAATATTAGTAACAAATTCCATAACTCAAACCATTTAGGCATATTATCAAACACCTTGTAGGCGTAAATCTCTACATCTCATCACCATATAATTAGTTCATCCAACTACCACCATTCATCAACAATTTATCCCACCATCATGATTAACCAATTTATAATTTCAACATCACATATATGACCATCCATCCACACCCGACCAACAAAATTCCATCAATTAATCATCTTTCAATCTCTACAATAGTTATGTAATTAAATTGGGAACTTATGGCTTCCAATTACCATAACAAGAGTTCTATTACTTATTTATACTCATATTCCCTTAATAAATCCATACATGTGAGTCTAAGGGTGTAGGATTACCTTTTAGAAGAAATCTTGCAAAACCCTTCTTTGAGTTTTTGAAGGAATTTCTTGAAGATCTATGTGTTTTATGAGTAGATTTCATCAACACTAGTGTAAGAATGATGGAATTTCATGCCAAGTTAATGGAGATTGCTTACCTTGAAGATGGTAGGAGTTGGTGCTCTTTAGAGGGTGAAGGAAGACCCCAAAGTCCGGCCAAGATAAATGGGTAAAAATGAACCCCGAATTAAGTATATAGTGTTTCGGGCGCCACAGGTGGCGCTGGGCACTGCCTGTGGTGCAGTTTCCAGTATCTCAAAAATTCCCGGCGGCAGCTAGCGCCCGGCGCTACCCAGGACACTGGCGACAGAAGGGACAAAAAAATGGTCATAACTTTCTGTGTACACCTCCAAACGATGAACGGTTTGATGCATTGGAAACTAGACTCAAATTACTTTAATTGGATAGGTTGTGAATCACACAACTCCTAATATACATGTAGATATGCTCGTTGAAAGTGAGGTCTTGTGTGTACTCATTTGGAATTTTTAGTCTATCATGTAATTTCCAACTTGGCTTAGACTTAGGCCTCTCCTTGGACCCCATATCACTAATGGTTTGCCTCGTACACTTATTATCATAACCAATTGATAACCATCACATGAATACTCATTTAATGCATTCACAACTAATTCAAGTTTACGGGGTGTTACATATCCCACCATTACGCAAACACTATGTGATAGTAATGCACGAATCGTCATAACAGTCAATTCCAAATCTCAAAACCTTAGGTAATACTGATGCTATGCTGAATCGATAGGACGGCTTTCCGAAAAACGACGACAATAGGCCAATCAAATACGCAGGTAGAAACATCGTGCTCCATATGTGTAGTACCATGACAATTCCTCGATTCTCAATCCATAACAAGCGCTTCACATCGTATAAGATTGAATAGGAAAGAAATAAATGTACAAGCCTCAAATGGATCAATTCGTACGATGAGGAATCATGAAGGGAATTGCTCCTAGTAGCCCTATAGCCTCTCAAAGATAAGTATAAACTTCTCCATATCGATCAACAAGACTGTACTAGACTTGCTGATGACTCGTGAGACCTAAGTGAACCTAGTGCTCTAATAGTATGTTGTCACGACCCAAAATCCGTTAAAGGTCGTTATGGCACTGGACACCACTGTCAGGCAAGACAACACTAAGTAGTTATATAAATTCTTATTTTAATATTTTCGAAATCATAAATTTCCTTCAATTTAACTAGTAAAAAGATGAACTTTATAGAATAATTAATAATATTTTCAAATCTTAATACTGAATATCCCATAATCATCCCAAAACCCGATATCATAAGTGCATGAACATCTACTATGAATTTAAAATACAATACAATAACCGCCCGGAATACAAATTTGGATAGAAAAGAATATACAAGAACTCTAAAGAAGACTCTGTTGGCTGCGGATTATCTTATAAGATGCAGCTCACCTAAGTCCTCATATCAATCGCGCCGCTACGCCCATAAGGCCACTGAACACACATATGCCTGTACAACAAAATGTACATCAAGTGTAGTATGGGTACGAAAATAACACATACCCAGTAAGTATTCAGTCTAACCTCAGAAAAGTAGTGACGAGAGATCGACTCCGACACTTACTAGTGGTCCAATAATATGATAATATGAAATTCTAATTAAACATGATATACAACAATAAGACTCAGAACAAGAAATAATTGAACATGTCTTTCCTATATTTAAGAACCTAAATCACTTCCCTCCTTTAAACATATGATCACACAAACACTGAATTTATACCAATTATAAAAGGGACTTCTAGTTTTATTATTACACACGAATTCTACCAAGGACGTTTGACCCGATCCAATATAAATATAAAGTGTGCACTGGCAAAGGTCGAATGACGCGAACCATAGATGCATCTATTACCCCGCTCGTGAATCATACATGCGATGCTGTTAAATATAAATTTAAGAAACTACTCCACTCGCGGATCATACTTGCGACGCGGTCACACATATATTTCTTAAGTTAATATAGTATTCTTCCATTCTTTTCAAGATACGAAGTTCAAATGAAAACTTTTAAGATCCCAAGTTTTCCTCAATTTCAACTCCTTTTAAAACATTTAATAAGCAAATTCAATCTCTCTCTCTCTCAAGGCAAACAATAAACATAAATCAATAACAATATCAACAAGGCATGATGTAAGCCTAAAACTACTCGAACATAGGCATAATTAGTAGCTACGTACAAACTCTCATTACCTCGTGCATACTTAGCCTCCATAAATAGAAGCACATAATAATTTATTTCACCTATGAGGTTAATTCCCTCTTAAAAGATTAGAAAGGAGACTTACCTCGTCTAAAAGCCCACTTTCCGGTCACAATTTCGCTCTAAAACCCTAACTTGGTTCCGTTCAATCCGAAACCAGTCAAACAACGTGAAAATTAATTAAAAATATACTCCAATGCTTGAAATTTAACAATTTATAAAAAATTTCAACTCCGCTTGAAAAGTTGGCAGTGAGGCCCACGTCTCGAAACCTGATGAAACTCACAAAATCCGACAACCCATTCTGATACGAGTTCAACCATACCAATTTTACTAAATTCCTATAACAACTTGACCTCCAAATCTTAAATTTTTGTTGTTGAAAAGTTTTGCAAAAATCTTGATTTCTTCCATTTAAATCCGAAATAAATAATGAATATAACCATAAAATCATGAAGTATAATTATTTTTGGATATACAACACTTACCCCAATCCATATGGTTAAAATCGCCTCAAAAATTACTTCAATCCGAGCTCCATAGCTCCAAATATATTAAAAATGGCCAAAACGTGGAAATATAGCTTCTGCCCCGGTATTTACTCTTCGCGATCGCGGAAAATGCTTCGCGATCATGAAGTACAACATTTCTAAACCCATAATTTGCCTTTCGCAATAGCGGAAAATATTTCGCGATCGCGAAGAACAAATGCCCAGCTCTTCCAAATAGCCTCTAGTATAATGGTCATAATATTTTGTACAAAATTCCAAATTGTAAATGATTTTACTTTTTGAAAACTAGAATTCAAGGACTACAACTTTCATGCTTTGATCATCTCCCAGTTCCTTATATATTACGAGATATAAGCTTCCAAATTCAATCATGTGCAACATAAATTTCTTCTTCGCTATTTCCAAACTCTTCCCGGATAGGCTGTAGTGTACCACTCATAACCTTTTGTATACAATTCAAATGCCAATTGGTTTGATTTTATAAAAGCTAGACACAAAGGGATATAACTTTCATTTTTGGGTCATCTCCAAATTGGTTATATATTGCAAGATACAAGCTTACAAAGTTGGGTCAGTGCAGCAGAAACTTTCCTCTACGCGATCGCGAAAGGCCTTTCGCGATGCGAATCAGTGGCCAATTTCTCCCACTTTGCTCATCGCGATCGAGACCAATTCCCCGTGGTCGCGTAGCACACTACTGTAGCCAAAAATCAGCTGCTAAAAATGGCCTAGAAATGGTCCGAAACCACCTTGAAACTCACCCGAACCCCTCGGGACCCCGTCCGAACATACCAACAAGTCTCAAAATATATCACAGACTTAGTCGAGGCCTCAAATTACATCAAACAATGTTAAAAATACGAATCATACCCCAATTTGAGTCTAATGAAACTAACAAATTCTAATTTCTACATTCGATGCAGAAACATATCTAATCAAGTCCGATTGACATCAAATTTTGCACACAAGTCACATTCTACATTACGGAGCTACTGCAACTTCCATAATCGGAATCCGACCCTGATATCAAAAAGTCTACTCCCGGTCAAACTTCTCAAAAACCTTCAAATTTCTAACTTTCGCAAAACGACTCAAAAATGACCTACGGACCTCCAAATCCACTTCCGGACGTGCTCCCAATACTAGAATCACCATACAGAGCTATTCTCAGACTCGGAATCCCAAACGAATCTCGATAACATTGAAATGCACTTCAACCCAAATTTATTTAATTCTACCAAAATGTTAACTTCGAGAATAGAGGTCGAAACGCTCTCGGGTCATTCAAAATCCGATCCGAACATACACCCAAGTCTGAAATCATCATACGAGCCTGCTGGAAACTTCTAATTCCGATTCTGAGGTCGTTTACTCAAAAATTCCATCTTAGACAATTCTTCCAACTTAGGGCTTCCGAAATGAGAATTTTCTTTCAAAATCAACTCTGAACTTCCAAAATTAAATCTTAAAATGACTGCTCAGGTTGTTACATATTTAAGATTATAAAATGCTAATTTTCTCTAAATTGTGCAGAATAAAAGATAGTCAATGAAGTAAAACGGAGGGAGATTCACAATTTTATTTAGTACCATACGATGAACTACAAACAAGTTTGGAGAGTGTAAACTTTTTCTTATTACTTAAAATTAATTAATTATACGTTCTAATATGTTCGCACGTGATAAATGGGAAAGTAGTATGGACCACACTTAGGAATCTGATATATAATGAATAAGTAATCCATGTTGGGTCTTTTTCTTTAACCCGCAAACGCACGCCGATTATATAGTCGTGGTCGAAATTGATTCCAGGATATTACGATATCGCTGAATCAACCATTGACGAGTAATGTTAGTGAAATCTTGATGGTTTACTTGGATGATGCAATTTCCACTACCAAGCACTTAAACAGCATAAGCTTAAGTGTTAGCCCAATATGTCCTTTCTGCTCTTCTGGAGTGGAAGACACCAATCATATCTTCTTTGAACGCTCAAATACAAGAGCATTCTGGTGGTTCATAACCCTGGAGTGTACTAACAAGACCTCCCATCCATACCTTGTATTCTCAATGACCAACTGGGAGGATACATGGCACAAGGTCAAGAACATGCAGTTTAACAATGCTATCAACTGGAAATCCCTTCTACCCTTCTGTTTTTGGAGCCTATGGCTCACAAGAAACAACAATCTTTTTGAAAAGAAAAAGAACCGTGCCACTATTAAATAAACTATTGCCAGAGCCACTGAATTCTACCATATGATTGTACAACACAAGAATACAGGTGAAACAACTAAAACGCACATCAATTGGGAGCCACTTCCTGTTAGCTCATACAAGCTTTACACTGATGGGGCTGCTTGCCCAAAATCGAGTGTACGAGAAGTTGGGGGTGTCATTACGAATAGAAAGGCTGACTGGGTACTAGGTTATATGATAGGCTTACCACATACCACTGTCCTAGAGGTTGAACTCAAAGCTCTATGGCAGGGTCTCACAATAGCCTTCGAATACAAACTCACACCTCTACAAATATGCACTAATTTTGAACAGGTTGTAAGAATGCTAAATGAGGGAAACCTGCATTATAACTCTATTATCTTTGAATGCAGGTCATTGATGAAGCAGTTGGGGAACCCAGTACTGGGACATAATTTCAGAGAACAAAATCAAGTGGCGGACCTCCTCGCAAAGGAAGAAGCAGGAAAAAAGTCTTTTGATAGGACATAAATTTTGACAGTTCATCTAGTGTTTGTAAATAAGGCCATGTGGGCAGACCTCTTAGGAACTGTTTTTGTACGTAAAATCAGGGTGAACCCCCTATGCAAGACAATGTTAATGCAACAATCGGGAGCAGTAGCTCCCAAATAATAATGTATCTATGTCACGACCTGTCAGACCTCCTTTTTCCACCCGAGGGGATATAAGAAAGTTTTTCCAATTAAAATAACATAAATCGAAATGAGATTATTTATTTTTTTCATAGTCGCCACTTGGAATAATTTATTTGGTGTCCCAAGTCACCGGTTTACTTTAAATCCCAAATCGAGGAAAATCGACTTTATTTAAAAGTCTGTGAAACCTGAAAACTAGGTAAGGAATTCTGTTAACCCGGGAGAAGGTGTTAGGCATTTTCGGATTTTGTGGTTTGAGCACGGTCGCTTAACTATTAATAATTGACCTAATTATCTGATATATTACATGTTTTAAACCTAGTGTGCATTTTTAACTTTATAACCGCTTTTAATTATTCTAACCGCTTTTAGGATTTATGGAATTATTTCTTGAACAAGTTACAGTTGTCGTACACTTGCCGTTTGGGAACATACCGCAAACCACGCTACATGAAATGCACCCGCGATTCGCGACATGTTTGTTTTATTATTATTTGAAGTTGTTGTGGTTGGTCACATGAAATGCACAACCGAATTTAGGAAATTAGGCATCATAACTATATCATGAGAACCGTACCCATAATCACGATGGTTTATTTAACAATCGTGCCTAAAGCAAACTACGGTATTCATATGATCATTTTTTTCTAAGGTTTGAAGTCAAGTGAATGCCAATGAATTATGAAATGGGGTTGAGTAAAGTGTGAGTTCTGTTAATGTGGACACAAGATCTAAATATGTTTTCTCTTGGAGTCAATGATATCATTACAAGTTAATGAACCAATTTTGACAAATTAGGCCACAGTCGATTGGATCCAACATTATGTAAAGGAAACTAGTTATTACTTAACATAATTTTGACAAAAGGCTAAACTTAAAAATCATTTGTATTGCATAGAAGAGCTAGAAAGAGTTCAAACAACACATCAGAATCTCAAAATCCTTGCCAAATATGGACGTGCAAAAATCAACGATTTTCAAAACCTTTATACTAGCTATTTAAGTCACATTTCAAGAACAAATAGCATATACTAAACTGGAACATCTCAAGTTAAAATGTACTGGTCCTAGATGTGCTTAAATGGAATGAGCCAGTTTTCAAACTCTAAACAAGAAACATTTGGACTGTTGTAAAGAAAAGTGCTAAAAAAACTATAATTTAAACTAAGTATGAATACATTTTATACACTACCTATAATAAATAGTTTCATTACATGTTTTCAAATAATTACAGGCCTTAAACTAAATTAAGAAAAGTAATCTATATAGGCTGAAATCAAATTAATTTTGAATCTGCCTAGTGATCAACTTAACAACAATTTTTGCCATGTTCTGGAAGCTGCCTATCATTCACAAAAGTCTAACCAACCAGTGGCTAGATTTGTAAATGTGGGCCTCGTGCCAAGCGCTTACAAACTCCTACATTACCAAATACCAACAATACCAAGACAAAGTGATTTCAAAAGGGGAAAGCTTTACACAAAAAGAACATGCTGCCAAACTTCTGAAATCTCAAACATTTAGGGAATTTTCAGAACTTCAAGTTTACTTTGAAAGTCAAATGCTAAAAGAAAGAACTGATTTTAATGCATTGTTTCCTATTTCATTAAGGTTTGAGACATTCTGATGCTTTAAATCAAATTGAGACATTATGATGCTTTAAATCAAACTTGAACTCATAAATAAACATGAAAGCAAAATCATCCAGTATACATGAAATGAACAGATAGCTGAAATCTCATAGCCATAACATTCAAATACCAACTCTATTATTAGGACAAACTATCAGTACATACCTTATTATCAGCAAAGAAAAAGGGAAGAAAAAGATGAATAAGAACTGGAAGAGCAGCAACCAAAATATAGCAGGAGCAACAAAGCAGCAACTAGAAAACTCAAATTATTTGACTAGACCAACTTTAACAGCAGAGATGATGAATTAGGAAAACAGGGAGCTATTTCTATTTTCAAATCCCCTTGGAAACTTAGAAGAAAAAAGAAGAAAAATCAATGTGAAAATCTAGCTCTTTTCGCAGAATTCTTTGTATTTCAGAATGTCCTTTTTTATGTTGCCTATGCTGATGATGTTGTGTAAGAATGACTGAATACTTTTTCTTTATATAGAATGCATAAGGATAGCATAAAAATGGAATATCCTACTAATTTCTGAAATATTAGATAGTACTACATCTTTTAACAGTTGTCTGTCCTTTTTCCAACCAATTTCAGCATTTTCATGCTAAGAATGGGGACTACTGTCCCATACTAGAACATTATGATATTTTCCTCATTTATCAATCCCAATTAAACCCCTGTAAGTTCTTGTTATTATCCTTTTACCCAATCTGACCTAATTTCATCTGTTTCATTACGTTTTAGCCCCTACCATTGTCTTCTAGAACCTTCCAGACAATTCTAGCTTGAGACTCCCAGATGTTGGTTTTCAATTGACCCCTTTAAACTTCTTTATTTCCCTTTCAATTCTTAACTTATTCAAACCTATATAATCAAATAAATAAAACTAAATCAAGGCATCTTATTAGATGGACTTAGCTAAACAAATATCTTGATTTAAACCTAAGTAAATGATTGAATTAGAGTAATTAGCTGATTGACCCTACTTTACTGAATAATAAATCTAAATAGACCTCAATTCCAAAACAAATAAACGAAAAACAGCAATAGAAGACAGAGATGCAATCACAATTAACACTAACCTAATTAACCTGAATTTGATTGAATCGAACAAACCTATAAATTAATTTAGTTGCCAATCAAACAGAACAAACAAGAGAGAAACAAAACAACTAATAACAGTAAAAGGAATCAAGCAGGAAAAGGAAAAAGAAAGAAGGAAAAGGGGTATACCTAAACCGGATTCTGCCGATTTGAAACCAATTCAGCCAGTCGCCAAAAGTCCTTGTGTCAAGAGACCCATCCAAAATTTGAATTCCGGATGGGACATCTTGCCACAAGGACCTCTGAAAAACCAGATACACCAATGGCCATTAAGATTTCTGGGTTCTCTGATTTTGTAAATCAGACGATTTTGATGGGTTTTGGATTAAGGGTGAAAGGAGGTGTGATTCTGGGGAGGTTTGGAAATTAAATTGGAGAAGAAAGAACTTTGTTGGTGTCACACCTCCTTTTTCCTTCACCCTTGAAAGGGTATAAGGGTGTTTTTTCCAACTTAAAATGACAATCGAAATGGTATCATTTTATGAAAAAATTCAGAGTCGCCACTTGGGATAATTTTATGGTGTCGCAAGTCACCGGTTCAAATCCCGAATCGTGAAAAAGATTGACTATGTATTACAGTCTGCGAACATAGAAATCCGGGTAAGGTATTCTGTTAACTCGGGAGAAGGTGTTAAGCATTCCCGGATTCCGTGGTTCTAGCACGGTCGCTCAACTGCTATAATTGGCCTATTTACCTGATTTTAGTACATGTTTTAACCTATGGTGCAATTTTAACTTTATAACCGCTTTTATTTAATTATTTTTTTAGGAAGATTTCAACATTATTTAAAATACATCTTGAACCACGTCACATGAATGCACCCGTGGTCCGAGATATATTTTATTTAACGCTGTTAAGATTTGGATTTGGGTCACATGAAATGCACACCCGAGTTTAGAAAAGTAATTATTAAAATAACGCGCCTAGAGCAACTACACATTTGCTACTTTGCGAGGGCCATGGAAAGTTCTCTAAATGGTGCACCTGATTTCTAAGGATAGAAAGTCAATTAAGCGAGGGCCATGCATTTTGAGCTTTGTTCGGCACACACCTCGACTTATTACGAGTAGTTAATTAATTATGCACTGAGCGATTTGGGGTTTTACTCAATGTGGCTAAAGAGCTGGCACAAGAGAGAAAGGTTCGGTCAATTAAACCAATGGCTTAAACCATCATAAACAAATAAGGAAGACTGGGCTTAACGAAAATGAAACAAGTGCAGACCCATATTTACGAATACCTTCCGATTTGGGCTCTAAATGGGCCCACTCATGATGAGAGAATAGATGACCAAGAAAAAAAGCGTAGCATCTTGCACTCAAGTCTGGGATTGATCTCATTAATTGGGCCAGTTTTAAGCCCAACTTACATAAGCCAACAATTGTAAACAACCCATTAGATACCAATCAGCTAAAACTACACGGGACACATAATTAAACTAACATTTCAGCTTCTGGATCGTTGATTACTTAAAGTATAGCAATTAAAACTGAATCTCTGAATTATTAACGTAATTTGGGCCTAGGTATGCCTTAGACTCACGTGGCCGCATCACTTAGGAAAATAACATTGGGCCCAAACGAGCCCAAATCATGTTAAAGGTCTATTGCTGGGGGTTTAGGACTCGAGATCGAGTCTCTTCAGAGGCAAACAACATATGTTTAAGCCCTTCCTTCATAGCAGTAAGTCAAGATTCAGACTACAAGGTTTAAACCTTATTTCACAATATATTAAACACTAAACTGATTTATGCCAAAATTTAAACAAGACTAATAGTCAAATCAAACTATATTAAACACTAAACTGATTTATGCCAAAATTTAAACAAGACTAATAGTCAAATCAAACTATCTTCAATACGAGTTTACTATCACATATCACAGGACGACTAATTCTGGCAAACAATACCTCCCAATACTTTAAAATAACAGACTACACATCATTCAATTTGTCTCTAACCTAAACTTGTCATAATAGCTAGGTCAACAAAAAATCATCACCAAACATAAATACTTATTTCAACCGAAATTAAGGCAAGGCTAAAATTCAAATGCCTCGACTAAGTCTGTTGCCACAGTACCTTAACAGTCCCATGATACTATACAATAATAAGAATTAAACTATCAAAACACAGAATCAAAAAGAGGTACAACTGAAGCACAAATAACTGGTACTATGCTTTAAACTTTCTTCTTTTCATTTCACTTTTCAAATCCAACTTCACAACCAATAGGGCTTAAAAGTGTGTAGCTGGATATCGAAAGAAACCAAAGAAAATGAGGACTTAGCGACAGTAACAGAGCAGATGAACCAGCAACTCCAAAACACAAACAGGCTCAAATATTAAACTATTTTAATAGAAGCTCTTCGAAGTTTTTGAATTCCAGTTAACGCTTAAAACTAAAGATCAAATTTGAAACCAATTTTCAACCCAAAAGATGCAGAAATATCAATGAACTCTCTTAGCCATTTTTCTAATTTTTCTGGTGTTCTCCTAGAGTGTGATACCAAGCAGTTTTTGACCCTAAATTAATACAGAGAATTTTCAGTCTTTTAGGGTGTGTTCCCCCGTCCGTTGAGTGAAAGAAAAAGCTTCATTTATAAGGATGAGGGGTTGTTGTGTGCCTTCCAAGGCAAGGCAATCAGCTTTTCCCCAAAATACCCTTACAGAACATCTTTTAAAACTGATTTTTGGACAGTTGTCCTTTTCCTTCAGATATTTTCAATTTTCTAGCCTATTTCCCTTAACAAATCTATGCAGCTGTCCATTTAGGATGCTTCCTCAATTGGTTACCAAAGATTCCCAAGTTAAACCAATCTTCAAAACTACCCCTAAAATTCCTAATTATACACTTACTCCTCCCTGAGTTCTGAATGCTCACATCATAATAAACAGTAGGCAAACGAGCCGAAACTTTCAATCAGATTGAAATTCAAAACAATTGTTGAATCATATGAAATCATGAAGAATTAGCCTGAATTAAACCTAAGATCCTTCACACACATAAACATGAACTCAGAAAATGCTCTTGAAAGCAGCAATTAATGCAGACAAGGAACTATACTTGACTAATCTCAATGCTTCAGTTCTACAATTAATTCACAAACATAAAATGAAATCTAGTTGAAAGAAGAGAAACTCACGAATTGAAAACAAATCAAACTCGAACCCTATGTAATCGATTGTCATTAACAATTTATCAAACAAACTAACTAATGAACCAGAAACATAATGCAATTAAACAAGAAATGAAACTGCTGAAGAAAGAAAACTAGACAAACAAACAAACAAACAAAAATAAAAGATCAAACGGAAATCAATCAACACAAAAATTATTCCAAACCTGCTTCTACAAGAAATTGCATGAACTCAAATAGCCTTTTGAAGAAGAAAGTGAACCCTTGACGGTCATTAATTGATTGTCCTTAACAAAAGATAAACGATTAATGACGGTTTGGGTTCAGTCAACCTTGCTGAACTAGAAAAGAACACAGGGAGAGAACTAGGGTGTTCCAGACCTCTGCTCCACCACTGACGGACTGGTTTAAGAGGAAACAAGAACATATTTGAGGAAGGACGGAGATGAGGGGTTGCGTGGTGTAATTCCGGGCAGATTTTGGGAGTTTTTGGGTTTTAGGCGCTAACTTTAAATCTGAGATTTGAGGCGACAGAGGGGGATTTGAGAGGAATTATTTGGAGATTTGGGATGTGGATGTGGAGGGGAGTTCATGGTGTTAATTTGGTAGTGATTGGACCACCGGAACCGCCATGAGGCGATTTTCGATGGGCATAGTAAGGTGGAGCAAGGTGGAGGCGATGGGGATTTGAGGGCGGCGGTCTCTAGGGTTTGGGAGAGAGACGGAATGAGGGGGAAATGGAATGGTGGGTGTAGGGGTCGTTCGGACAGTAATATACCTAAGGGAGATCAAGTTCTGATCCGTTGGATCAATGAGATCCAACGGTTGAGATGAGAAAGAGATGGAACGACGTCGTTTGGTTGAGTAAAGATATCGGACCAGGTTGGGGTATGGGTTTGGGCTGGACTCAAACGGTTTGGACGGGTTTCTGAATTGGGCCTGAGGATTAAAAATGGAATAGCCCAAAATCTGATCTCTCACTTCTTTCCTTTTTAATTATATCAAAATTCCTTTTTTTTACTTTCTTTTAAAAACAAAAATAAAAATAAAACCTAAACTAATTCCTAAATCAAATTAATCCTACCACATTGAATTAATTAACTTTAATTCAAAAAAAAAGCAAAAATGAGTTTTTTTTGTGATTTTTCTATTTTTGTTAACAACTAAATTACGAATTAATCCAAAAATAAAAAATTAGATCCTAAATGCAAATACAATGTATTTTTGTGTTTTTCAATGATTTAAAATAAAATAAACATGCACAAAAACAATTAACAAAAAATCCTACGAAAATCTACGAAATTTCAATAATGGGAAAAATTTATTTTTCTTGAATTTATTGAGTAATTCACATAGGGCAAAAATCACGTGCTCACAATTGCCTCTCTTTGCTCGGAAACACAAAGAGTTTTAGTGCAAAGATAAAGTGAGTAGATACGAGCGATTTTTGCCCGTTTGAATACTCCATGGGAAACATTTTTGAAAGATTTGACTGCACCCTGCTTCCGAGGTTGCCTACATATCCTTGGCTATAAAGGAATTAGGTCAATGTAGTTCGAAAAGTTTTGGTAGCTGGGACTACCAGGAAGCTTGTGATTTCACTATTGTTGCTGCTGCTACTGCTTACTGAACTCCTTATTACACCAAGATAAAATGAAAGAAGCTAGACTAAACTACGATCTATGCATTATAAGATTCCTATCGATATCTTCAAACTTGATCTTGTAGCTCCTGTTGCTCTGTTGACTCTTACTCTCCAGTGAAATTCCCTTGTTGCTGACCTGAATTGTAATCTGAGATGCTTTTTTCCCTTTTCTCCAGGTAGGCGCCTGATTGCTGAACTCGAACTGTCTTCCTTCAAACATTGCTGCTTCCCTTCATTCTTCAGGTGGGCTCCTGATTACCAACACTTAAACTGCTGCTTCCCTTCGTTCTTCAGGTGGGCTCCTGATTACCGACACTTGAACTGCTACTTCCTTTCATTCTTCAGGTGTGCTCCTGACTACCAACACTTGAATTGTTTCTTCCCCTCGTTCTCCAGGTAGGCTACTGATTACCAACACTTGAGTTGCTACTTCCCTTCGTTCTTCAGGTGGGCTCCTGATTATCAACACTTGAACTACTTCCCTTCATTCTTCAGGTGGGCTCCTGATTACAAATCGCTTGAATTTTATTCCCTTGCTCTCCAGGTGGGCGCCTGATTGCCAAAACTTGAACTATACTCCCTTGCTCTCTAGGTGGGCACCTGATTGCCAAAACTTGAACTGTATTCCCTTAACTCTCCAGGTGGGCGCCCGATTGCCAAAACCTTTGAACCTGATTACAACAAAACAAACAAAACAAAATAAATTTTCCTGCCCCAATTTGGTGCTGGGCGCATCTATGAGTGTTAATTGAATCATATCACCAAATATCTCTATGAATTTGAAAGCCAAATCCCATTATCCAGGAGGGTCCTGAAAACTCCTAGTTAAATGACAGCTTTACATCTAAATTAATCTTCTAAAGGTATGACTCCCACTAAACCATGTTATCTAAGAGGGTCTTAGAACTACATCCCATTATCCAGGAGGGTCCTGAAAATAAAAAATCAAGTCTTATCTTAAGAGTGACAACTTTTACGGCTGAATTATACTACTCTACAGCAGAACTTACGCTAAATCTTATTATCTAATGGAAATCTTAAAGTTAAGTCCCATTATTCAGGAGGGTCCTGAAAGCTCTTAATTGAATCCTATCTCAAGCATGAAAACTTTGAAGCCAATTTATATTCCTTTAGGGTTCATTTATGCTAGATTTTGCTAATCATGATTGTTTTGAATTTTAAACTAGGTCCCATTTTCCATGAGGGTCCTAAGAATTTATGATCAGACTTATCTGGTGCTTGTTTTCCCTTACGGAGGGTTTTTCCGAAATAAACGAAATTTCCTGCCCCTGTTTCAATCAAAGAAAAATCTTGTCAGTTTAAAATGTGTTGGTTAGTTTGTGGCATTCTTTCTGAAGTTGACCTCTTCGCTGTCGTGCTTTATTTTGACTAGCTTCCCCGGACTGGACAAAAACCATTTGATTTTCTGACTGACTTTCACCCACATGACCTTGGATAACCCGAGTGTTCTATACCTAACTATTGTGTTATATCTCTGACCCATCTATATGCACCTCTGCATCACCCATGAAATTACTAAACCATTTCACCGATGGAACTTTTGCTAACCCTTTATATCCCATTCCACATCCTATTATCTCTAACAATGCTTTGGCCGCGCTGTGCTTTTGTGCAATTTTGGAAGTTGGTAGAGAGCTTTGAAATCCTTTCTTATTCTCTTAAACAGAATTGACATTGGAAACATCTTAGAGAAATAAACCCAGAAGAAATGAAATGCAATGACTTTAAGATATAGGGATAAGAAAAATTCAAAACTGGAAGACTGTCTGAAAGGGAAAAAAAGAGACTTTTCTGAGTGGAGCAGCCGACACCAATGATCATGACATGCATTTCGGATTAATCAGCCCAATCTGTCCAACCAATCAACTTTCAGTTGTCGTACTTTACGCCCCAAGATCTTCAAAACCTAATTTCTTCACCAAAACTTTGTCCTTGTTCGGCCTGTGGTGCCCTGAAGGATTTTTACCAACAAACCTCTCTCATTTGTTCATCTCTCAACTCACTTTTGCCTTAAGGTACCCATGAAGGTTTTCACCAATAAGACTCTCTCATTTTGATTTCTCTCAGCTTTCGTCGCCTTATAGTGTCCGCGAGGGTTTTCACCAATAAGACTCTCTCATTTTTATTTTCTTTGTTTGGTCCGGAGTGTTGCCCCTGATATGAATCGCCTCCACTTCCTACTTGGCATCTCTCGAAGACTGATCGAAAGGTCTTTCTTTGGACCGTAATATGGGTGTGGATGGGGTTAGAAATGAAGGGTATCAAAAGGCTCAAAACAATTCAAATGGGTTCAAGATTACAACTTTCGAAATTAGATTTCTTACAACAACCACAACTTCTTCCCCAGTTTCTTTGCTTGGGGGACTTTTGAACTTTTACTTTGATGAGACCGAACCATGAGGCTGCCTACGTATCCTTAAAAGGAATCAGGTCGAACGTAGTTCATAACATAGAAATGTCTTTGTTGTTGTGATTTTCTCTTTTCTCTTTCTTTTCTTTCTCTTTTTTTCTTTCTTCCTTTTTATTTTTTTGTTGTTTTGTTGTTCTCTCTTTTTATTTTCTTTACTTTTTTTTCCTTCTCTTTTCTTTTCTCTCTTTTCCTTTACTTATCTTTTGCGACTGCATTTCTGAACTATGCTACTGATTCCAAAAGAGAGGTATGAAAGGAAATAAATAAGGCTCAAAAGGGGTAACAAAGGATAAAGTGTTTAGATAGCAGAACAAAATGCCTTCGTCATTCCAATCTTCAGAACATGCGAAGTTCAAACAAATACAATTTAAACCAGAGAAATCATGCATAATATCTTTTGGCTGCATCAGAATTGATAGCCATGTCTATACATTTGCCTTCTATATCTGTTAAATACAAAGCACCATTGACAACACTCTCATTATGGTGAATGGCCCCTGCAAATTTGGGGCGAACTTGCCTTTTGCTTCAGCCTGATGTGGAACGATACGTTTCAATACTTGTTGACCCACTTCAAACTTCCATGGATGCACCTTCTTGTTATATGCTCTTGCCATTCTCTGTTGATACAACTGGCCACGACACACTGCTGCCAATCTTTTCTCATCGATCAAACTCAATTGCTCTAGGCGGGTTTTGACCCACTCATCATCATCAATTTCGGCTTCAACAACAATCCGAAGGGATGAGATTTCAATTTCCGCGGGAATCACTGCTTCAGTGCCATATACCAACAAATAAGGAGTTGCCCCTACTGAAGTGCGAACAGTAGTGCGATAACCCAACAATGCAAAGGGCAACTTTTCATGCCACTGCCTGGAACCCTCCACCATTTTCCGAAGTATCTTCTTTATGTTCTTGTTGGCTGCCTCGATTGCTCCATTCACCTTGGCGAAGTATAGGGAGGAATTGCGATGCGTAATCTTAAACTACTGACATACCTCTTTCATCAAATGACTATTGAGATTAGCACCATTATCTGTAATGATCACCTTTGGGATCCTGAACCGACAGATGATGTTTGAGTGCACAAAATCGACCGCTGCTTTCTTGGTCACAGACTTGAAAGTTTTAGCTTCAACCGACTTGGTGAAATAATCAATGACTACTAGAATGAACATGTGCCCCTTGGATGCTGCTGGCTTAATCGGTCCAATGACATCCATGCCCCAAGCAACAAAAGGCCATGGTGCAGACATTGTGTGCAATTCAGATGGCGGAGAATGAATCAAATCTCCGTGTACTTGGAACTGATGACATTTACGCATAAAACTGATACAATTTCGCTCCATGGTGAGCCAATAATAACCTGCTCGGAGAATCTTCTTTGCCAGAACGTACCCACTCATATGCGGTCCACAGACTCCAGAATGTACTTCGGTCATGATAGTTGTGGCCTGTCTAGCATCTATGCATCTTAACAATCCAAGATCTGGAGTTCTTTTGTACAAAACTCCTCCACTGAATAAAAATCCACTTGCCAAACGAAGAATTGTTCTCTTTTGATCACCTGTGGCTTGTACCGAATATATCCCCATTCTGATGTATTCCCTGATTTTATGGAACCACAGCTCACCATCAAGTTCTTCTTCCACCATGTTACAGTAAACATGCTGATCATGGACCTGAATATGCAAAGAGTCAACATAAGCCTTATCTTGGTGATGTAACATTGATTCCAGAGTAGCCAAAGCATCGACAACCTCATTATGGATCCTTGGAATATGCCTGAACTCTACTGATCTAAACCGCTGACAAAGATTATGCAAACATTGTCGATACGGTATGAGTTTCAAATCCCGTGTTTCCTATTCTCCCTGAATTTGGTGCACCAGAAGTTCCGAGTCTCCCAAGACCAAGACTTCCTGGACACCCATGTCGGCAGCTAACCTCAAACCCAAAATGCATGCCTCGTACTCATCCATGTTATTAGTACAATAGAAACGAAGTTGAGCCGTAACAGAGTAGTGATGACCTGTTTCAGAAATAAGTACAGCTCCTATCCCAACGCCTTTCATGTTAGCAGCTCCATCAAAGAAAAGTTTCCAAACTGGCTCTTCAACTTGTTCCAACTCATCAATGTGCATTACCTCTTCATCAGGGAAGTAAGTCTTCAAAGGCTCATATTCTTTATCCACTAGATTCTCGGCCAAATGGTCGGCCAATGCCTGGGCTTTCATCGCAGTCCGAGTCACATAGACGATGTCAAATTCTGTTAGCAAGATCTGCCACTTTGCGAGCCTTAATGTAGGCATAGGCTTCTGAAAGATATACTTTAGCGGATCTAAACAAGAGATGAGGTAAGTAGTACAATATGACAAATAATTCTTCAACTTATTTGCTACCCAAGTTAGTGCACAACATGTCCTTTCCAGGTGAGTGTACTTAACCTCATAAGATATGAACTTCTTGCTGAGATAATAGATGGCTTGCTCCTTCCTGCCGGTGATGTCATGTTGACCCAACACACAACCAAATGAATTGTCTAGGACTGTCAAATACAAAATCAAAGGTCTCTCCGGTTCTGGTGGCACCAACACAGGTGGGTTTGACAAGTACCCTTTTATCTTATCAAATGCTTCTTGACACTCTTCTGTCCACTTGATTGCAACATCCTTCTTCAGCAGTTTGAAGATACGCTCACAAGTTGTCGTAAGCTGAACAATAAACCTGTTTATGTAGTTCAGCCTCCCTAATAAACTCATCACCTCGGTCTTGTTCCTTGGGGGTGGCAATTCTTGGATAGCTTTGATCTTTGACCAATTCAATACCTCGACGGCTGACTATGAATCCCAATAGTTTTCCAGACGGCACCCCTAATGCGCACTTTGCAGGATTGAGCTTAAGATTGTACCTGCGAAGCCTTTGGAAGAACATTCTCAAATCTCTGACATGGTCAGACTGCTTTCTAGACTTTATGATTACATCATCCACATAAACCTCTATCTCCTTGTGTATCATGTCATGGAATATGGTCGTCATTTCCCTCATGTAAATTGCCCCAGCATTTTTCAAACCGAAAGGTATGAACTGGTAGCAGTATGTTCCCCATGGCGTGATGAATGCCATTTTTTCTGCAGCCTCCTCATCCATTAGGATCTGATGATAGCCCGCATAGAAATCCACAAAAGACCCAATCTCATGTTTGGCACAATTATCAATCAAAATGTGGATGTTTGGCAGTGGGAAGTTGTCATTTGGACTTGCCTTGTTGAGATCACGGTAATCAACACACACTCTAGTCTTACCATCCTTCTTTGGCACAGGCACAACATTGCTAACCAAGTGGGATACCGCATGACGCGAATGACTTTTGCATCGAACTGCTTTATGACCTCTTCTTTGATCTTCATACTCATGTCGGTTTTGAACTTCCTCAACTTCTGTTTGACGGGAGGAAATTCCGGGTCGGTGGGCAATTTGTCAACCACCAAGTTAGTGCTTAGACCCGGCATGTCGTCATATGACCATGCAAAAATATCTTTGTACTCAAACAATGCTTTAATCATATCTTCCTTGAGTTGCATTTCAAGATGGACACTTATCTTAGTTTCTCTGATATTATCTAGGTCCCCTAAATTGATTGCTTTGGTATCGCTCAGGTTGGGCTTGAGTTTTTCTTCAAAATGCCTTAATTCTTTACTAATCTCTTCAAAGGACTCATCCTCATCGTATTTTGATTCATCATCACACTCTATTTCTTGAATTATTATTACAGAATTAGATTGGCTTTTAAGACTGGGACAAAGATTCTTCATGCATATCATGTCATTGAAACCAGCATAAAAAGAACTGTACAAGGAAGAAAAGAAAAACAAAAATAAAACTATCAGGAATGATAAAAAAGGGAAATTGCATTTCATTGAAATCAAAAGATAACAAGGTTTATACATCCAAACGAACGGAACATAGAATCTGAATTGCAACCCTGAAATAATCCAGATAAACTGAAAGAAGATCAAAGCAAACTACCAAAACTCTTTTCGGGTAGAGAGAGTAGTAGCTTCCCAATTGTTAATCTTTGTACTGGGCCCGACAAATTGCACATCCACCTTGCTAGAACCTTCTCCAACTTCCACCATGTTTACATCGTCGAACAACCTTTCGAACCTTTCAGTCAACTCTTTATCAAGACCAACCACAGAATTGGGAACTATTGTTACTAGACGCTTCTTGGTGTCAGGCTTGACAAACGATCTAGAGAGACATGGGACCGGCTTTGGGAGGACCCATGCCCTCTATTTCATTTTTTTGGCTCTTTTCACGTCTGCGGTTGTGGGCTTGAATCCCAAACCAAATGTATCCAAGTTTTAGGGGAGAGACACCGGTTGTACTATACCTTGTAGAGATGCACCCAAACCCTTACCAGGTACAAAACCATTTTTCAACATTTCAAAAGCCACCATGACTGATGCGGCAGTTACCCTCGGCATTGGAATGTATTTCTCTTCTGGAATTTTCTCAACTGATACTATGTCAAAAACCTAATAGACCCAAGGTCCCTTGACGTCTTCAACCTCAATGAACGGAACAATGGCATCACTGCGAACACACAAATTGTCTTCGCCATGCACAACGATTTCCTATCTATCACATTCAAATTTGACCATCTGATGCAGAGTACACGGTACTACATTGGCAGCATGAATCCAGGGTCGACCTAACAGCAGATTGTAGGAAACAGCCACATCCAGCACCTAGAATTCCATGGTGAATTCAACTGGTCCTATCGTGAGCTCAAGGACTATATCACCGACTGAATCTTTCCCTCCACCGTCAAATCCCCACACACAGATATTGTTCTTGTGAATCCTTTCATCATCCACTTTCAACTTGTTCAGAGTGAAGAGAGGGAAAATGTTCGCACTGGAACCATTGTTGAAAAAATACCCGGGTAACCATGGAATCTTCGCATTTTACTATAAGATAAAGGGCTCTATTGTGATCAGTACCCTCCACGGGAAACTCATCATCAGAAAAAGTGACTCTGTTTACCTCAAATATCTTGTTGGCTATCTTTTCCAAATGGTTTGCTGAGATTTTGTCAGGAACGTGGGCCTCGTTCCGGATTTTGATCAAGGCCCGTCGATGCTCGTCTAAATAGATTAACAATGACAACAGTGAAATCTGAGCAGGCGTCTTCCTCAAACTGCTCCACAATGGAATAGTTTTGCACCTTCATCTTTCTCAAAAACTCTTCTGCCTCTTCTTCGGTCACAACTTTCTTCACTAGCACTGGGTTATCTTTGGAGGTTTTAGCTTTTCTTAACTCCTCGGGTGCAAAGCATCTCCCTGACCGAATCAATCCATGGGTCTCATAGACTTCTTCTTTAACTTTTTTTCCTTTGTAAGTCACTATCACCCGTTCATAATTCCACGGGATAGCCTTGTTGTTGACTATTGTTAACTGGGTTACAGGCTTGATAATGACCGGATCCGTGTGGGCACCCTCCACAATTACGATAGGCTTGTTTGCCACTCCTGGCACAACCACTTTTGCCCTTTCCTGTTTCGCTGCAACATCACTTGAGAACCCCTTCTTGACTACCGCAGATGGTTCGCTGTTTGTCCCGCTTAATTCGATCACTGATCTCTCACTTATTGATTTTTCAACCGGTTTGACCTCGCTGGACCGAATCATCATGACGGTCTGTGAAGGTTTCTTGGGCTCCCCTCTCTTATGCACTATCTCGATCATATTTCTCTCTTGATGGGTTGTAAATGGGTTTTGGTTGATGTTGGGAGCCTCTGAAGGTTGGACTTCAATCTGATTTGTATCAGTGAGCTCTTGGATAGCATTTTTCAATTGCCAGCATTTCTCCGTGTCATTCCCCGGAGCACCAGAACAATATCCGTAACTTACAAAATAATCAAGATTTCTCGAGGGAGGATTTGGCAATTTTGACTCGATCGGCCTTAGCATATCCAATTTTCTCAACCTGTGGAACAAACTAGTATAGGAATCTCCCAATGGAGTGAAGGTTTTCTTCTTCTGCAACCTCTCATTTTTAAATGCTTGATTGTGCCGGAAATCTGGTCTAGGAGGGTTTCGGTAGGCTCATGGGGGGGTAGGTGTTTTGTGGGACTGGTACACGCCATTGTGCGTGGGCAGGAGGTTGAGTGTATATTTAGGCGTGGTGGACAGAAAAATGGGGGTCTAGTAGTGGGTAGTAGTGTTGAGGTGGATTATATGAGGTGTGGGGGTAGGTTTGGTGGTGGGGTCGAGGCTGATTATAGTAGTGAGATGATCCCCTGGGTCCAAACCAAGCTCCTAAATCAATTGTTTCCACATCTTCTTTCTTCTTCTTTCCAATTACTCCCCAGTTCCGCTTTGAATGGCCTGAATGGTTGCCTTAATAGCCGAATAGCTCATGATTTTGTTTGACTTAAGTCCTTCTTCTACCATACCCGCCATTTTCACCACTTCATTGAAGGACTTGCCTATAGCTGATACCAGATGACCGTAGTAAGTAGGTTCTAAGGCCTGCAGAAAATAATCCACCATTTCACTTTCTTTCATTGGAGGATCAACCCTTGCTGCCTGTTCTCTCCATCGAAAACCATACTCCCTGAAGATTTCATTGTGCTTTTTTTCAATCTTTGTCAAAGACAGACGATCCGGAATAATCTCGAGATTGTACTGGAAGTGACAAGTGAATGCTTAGGCTAGATCATCCCATGTATACCATCTTCCATGATCCTGCCGAGTGTACCACTCCAGTGCCGAACCACTAAAACTCCGACTGCAATACGCCATTAGTAACTCATCTGTCCCGCCAGATCCCCTCATTTTGCTACAAAAACCTCTCAAATGTGCCACCTGGTCTCCATGCCCATCATACAAATCAAACTTGGGCATCTTAAACCCTGCCGGTAATTGAACATCTGGGAATACACATAGATCTTTGTAAGCCATGCTTACCTGACCTCCCAACCCCTGCATGTTTCCGAACAACTGTTCCAAGCTTTTAACTTTCATGAACATCTCCTCATGTTCGGGATTCTTAGATGGTTTCTCAGTTTCCACAAGGAGATCAAAACAAGGAGTGAAGGAATAGGGTTCTGGAGCCTTGAAAGTGGGCTCCAGGGGGTAATATTGGTTATCATGAGCTTGGAATAAAGGCTCTCTATAGGATCGGTGGAGTGTAGCAGGTGGGGGTGCCACAAAAACAGGAGTGGCTGGTGGAGGAGGGTACAAAACTGGTTTGGGTGGTGGAGCTTGTGGTGTTTGGGAAGTAGTGCCCTAATAGTGGTGGTAAATGGGAAAGCCTAGGGATGAATCGGCCGTGAGAGGTTCCTGGGATTGAGCCAATAGAGGGACGAAGGCAGGGTTGGCGGGATAAAGAGGTGGTGGGTGCCCTTTTACCCATGCTTGATACATCTCGGCCATCTGTTGTTTCAACTTATACATCTCTTCTCTTAAATTGACATCCGACTCTTCCCCCTCCCTCGAAGGATCGATAACACTTGCATCAAGTTCTTGGTTATCCATGATCAACTTGTTTTTGGATCGGGTGTTGTATGGGTGAGTTGCCAGAATGCCAACAAACTAACCACCTTCCTGTACTGGTTACCAACAACAAACTTGTTAGCAGTTAGAGCTTAACAGATATGCAATCGCACATTTGGGGGAATGTAATGCACCTAAGCAGTTAAACATTTCTATCATGCATTTGATTGGTTGCTTGCGTCATCCTAGCTTTTCTGTTATTTCTATTTGCAACTTCTCTTTTTCTTTATTTTTTCCTTTTTTTTCAATCTTTTTCTCTTTTTCACTCCTGCCCTTTTTTTGCTTGATTTCTCGTTGTTCTTTATCCTCTCATTTCTTTTTCTTGTTTTGCCATTGTTTCCTTCTCACGGTTTCTTATTTTATCTCTTTTTTTTTTCTTTTCTCACTCTTTTTTTCATTTGGTTATGATCGAATCCTATGGAAATTGCCTACGTATCATGACCCCGCATGAATCAGATCTTTGCGTAGTTCCAGGGGATAAGTGTAAAAATAAATAATAAAAATATTTTGGGATTTTCAATTTTTTTTTCATAAAATATACGTTTTGATTATAACGAATCAAAAACTAACAGAATCGAAAACAGACTAACAGACTCCAAGATGAAAATACAAACTAACAGACTCCAATGAAAATCATAAATACATCAATGCCTCAACTTCTCCTGGGGCCCGCGGGACATCATTCGGTCTCGCCATGGGCCTACGCACCAAATCCCTTTGGAGATGGTAGAGATCTTCCATTATCTGGCAGACAAAGGTCATCACAGTGGCGAAAAACATGGATCTAGTCATGTCCTCACACTTACTGCATTTCATTGTGATGTAGTTGGCGATCCTTTTGACCCTTTCTCTTATGACGCCCTTTTCTTGCAACAAACGCCCAATCTGTTGGGCCCTAGCTTCCAAAGTTTGTTCAGCTATATGATTATGTTCTTGAAGTTGTTGTAGATCTCTTTCTAACTGTGCCATCGCTGCATATCATTGTTATCTTTCTGCCTTAAAGTCTTTTGCTTGCTTGATCATTTTGTTCTCAAAGATGGTGACCCTTTTCTTCAACCCCACAACCTCATTGTAATATTTTTCTTTTAACTGTTTAACCAAGCATTCTTGTTCTTCCGTATTCTTAGCCAATTTTGTTTGAGCCCTTGCTAATTCACCCTCCGCCTTGTTCAAATCAAAACTATACTCACTCACCATCTACCTAAGGTTCTTTATAAGCTTTTCATCTTTTGCACTTCTGGAGGGATTTTCAGCTGCTATTTTCATTTCCCGAATCTGGGGTCGAAGGGCTTCATTTTCCTTGGCTAGCTTTTTCTTCTCACCCTCATCTATGGTGGCTTGCAAACCATTCTCGAATTGAAGGTCCTTGACTTGCTTTTCCAGCTTGCTTATGGTAGCCCTATATTCATTTTCTTTGGCCAACCAATCCCATTGCGCTTGTGATGCCTCGACAAATTCTTGAAGATGGGGTCTTTTGGATGGCCTTCCAAACTCAATTTCCCTTTTATACCAAGTAAGGTACCCTGGTGCCATTTCACCTTTGGATAGATCGCGCACACAGGTATTTGCCGTTAGGAACTGGCACTCGCTCCAAATCTGGCGGACTACTGCTTCATGAAACTGACCATCAGGACCAATCTCGACTACCTGAGCACTAAGGTCTTCATCTTTTGGAACTATTTTACATCTCCCCAACTATCTCAAAACCCAGTTTGGGGCATAAGGCTGGATACTTATGAGACCCATCAGAAGGAAGTGAGGTCCGGTAGATGGCATGTATACAATTTTGTCTATAGGAAGCCACCCGAACATCTATTCTATTTGGTTTGCAGTGATGGAACAGAGATGTGATATCCATTATGTAACCCCTTCTGGTAGGCAAAACCCGTCGACCCTTGTATAAAATTCCTTTATGCAATTTTTCTCTGTCAACCCATAGCTCATGTATTGAGGACGATGACATAGATGTTCAATCATCCACATCTGTAGCAACAAGTTGCACCCTTTAAAAATGTCTCCTCCGGCTTTACAGGTTGTGAGAGTGCGGAAGATTTCAGACACTATCATGGGTGCGAGGGTACTTTTGGCCTGAGTAAGCAAAGTGCTGACGACCCCAGCTATCCGTATATTGATATTTCCATCTTTCCTAGGAAACACCAGAAGACCCAAGAATACTACCATAAAAGCAAAGCACATGTGTTCTTTCCATTTGAGGCGATTCCCTTTGCTACAAATTTTGCTTTCTGGATTATTAAACCCTTCTATGTGTCCGTATCGCTGGTATATAAACTGTAGAGTGGAAAGCGAAGAATCTTGGAGCAATCAAATACTTGTGTCTCAGAGGCACTTCAGTGCTCCCAGTATATTCGGCTATTTCTTCCAAAGTTGGTATGAGTTCAAAATCTGAGAAATGAAACACGTTGTGGGCCGGGTCCCAGAACGTAACCAACGCCGTCATGATGTCTCCTCTAGGCCTGATCTTCAATAACCCGGTAAGACCTCCCAAGTAGAGATTGACCCGATCTTGCCCTGATTTACCCAGATCTTCCCACCACATATGCAGCTCCAAAGGGATATTGTTCATGACTGTTATTGGCAAATTTTGACTTGTGCTCATTCTGCACATTTATTAGAGTGATGAAGCAAAATCATGACTCATTTGACTCAAGAAAAGTAAACACTATTTTTTTTCAAATTTTCATTTCAAAAATAAAACCCGCCTTTGCAAATACGGCCTTTCAGCACTTCCGGGAGAAGAATTTAAAGTTGTACTTGCTAACCGGCCAAAAATTTGAAAAAGAGACCAAGGTGGATATTCTTGCAAAAATAGCCTTCCGGCGTCCTTTTGGGGGACATTCGGCTATTTTTGACAAAAATGGCATCACCTTACTTATTTACAACAAAGCAATAAAATTTTCGGTTCTATTTGGGTTATTTTTGCAAAAGGGAAGTTGGACCCGATGGGGGTTGCCTACATATCCCACATCCGGTAAGAATCAAACTGGCATAGTTCGGGCAATTTTGACAAAACAAAAACCAACTATTTTCAAAAAACCTTTTTTCCGAAATTTCGGCAGAGTTTCAGTATATTTTGGACATTGGTTTTTAAAAAACAGACAGTTATCTCTCTCAGCCCTCACATTGACTTTCCTTATCTCGAGTTTTACCCTATAAGCTGGTCAACATGCAAATCCAAAGCAAATTAATGCACAAATAGCAAGTAAGATGCATCAGGATAGTCTTTTCATTTCGGGTACACATGTCCTAGACAGACCCAACCCCTGTGTTGAGTATCCAAAGTCAAACGCACATGATGCAAACAAACGTTCTTACTAGGGATCCGACATGAGGCTGAGTTATTCTAGATTCAAAACTTGGGTATTTGTTCTAGACTTGTGTACCCGAGCGGACAACTCGAGCCGAGGAGGGGGCTATGTACTGGGAACCAAAAGGCCATCCGGCTTAGTAACTTGTCCGAGCCACTTTCTTATTTCAATGTATGACACTAACAGAATAGGGAGTCACGGCCAGCGTGCACATCCCCAAAGATGAGAAGAGATGGGTTTCGTAGCAATTTATATACAGTTCAGATAATATTAAAGCGGTAAAAGCAACATTTAACACATTAGGTCCAAACATGTAATAAAATCAGATAAAAGATAAAGCCAAATATAACAATTCATCTAAGCTCGAATTCTGAGCCGTAAACCCTAAACCAGAGATTCTGGGTTCTGTCCCTAGCAGAGTCGCCAGAGCTGTCACACCTCCTTTTTCCTACACCCCTAAAAGGGTATAAGGGAGTTTTTTCCAACTTAAAGTGACAATCGAAACAGGATCATTTTATGAAAAAAATTCAGAGTCGCCACTTGGGATAATTTTATGGTGTCCCAAGTCACCAGTTCAAATCTCGAATCGAGGAAAATATTGACTCTGTATTACAGTCTGCGAACACAGAAATCCAGGTAAGGAATTATGTTAATCCGGGAGAAGGTGTTAGGCATTCCCGGATTCCGTGGTTCTAGCACAGTCGCTCAACTGTTATAATTGGCCTATTTACCTGATTTTAGTACATGTTTAAACTTATGGTGCAATTTTAACTTTATAAACACTTTTATTTAATTATTTTTTTAGGAAGATTTCAACGTTATTTAAAACACGTCTTGAACCACGTCACATAAATGCACTCGAGGTCCGAGACATATTTTATTTAACACTGTTAAGATTTGGATTTGGGTCACATGAAATGCACACTCGAGTTTAGGAAGGTAATTATTAAAATAATTACGCATGGAAAGTTCGCTAAATGGCGCACCTGATTTCTAAGGATAGAAAGTCAATTAAGCGAGGGCCATGCATTTTTAGCTTTATTCGGCACGACACACCTCGACTTATACGAGTAATTAATTAATTATGCACTTAGCAATTTGGTGTTTTACTCAACGTGGCTAAAGAGCTGGCACAAGAGAGAAAGGTTCGGTCAATTAAACCAATGGCTTAGACCATCATAAACAAATAATGAAGATTGGGCTTAACGAAAATGAAACAAGTACTGACCCATATTTACTAATACCTTCCGAATTGGGCTCTAAATGGGCCCACTCATGATGAGAGAACAGATGACCAAGAAAAAACAGCGTAGAGTCTTGCACTCAAGTCTGGGATTGATCTCATTAATTGGGCCAACTTTAGGCGCAACTTCCATAAGCCAACAATTGTACACAACCCATTAGATACCGATCAGCTAAAACTACATGGGACACATAATTAAACTAACCTTTTAGCTTCTGGATCGTTGATTACTTAAAGTAGAGCAATTAAAACTGAATCTCTGAATTATTAACGTGATTTGGGCCTAGGTCTGCCTTAGACTCACGTGGCCGCATCACTTAGAAAAATAACATTGGGCCCAAACGAGCCCAAATCATGTTCAAGGTCCATTGCTGGGGGTCTAGGACTCGAGATCAAGTCTCTTCAGAGGCAAACAACATATGTTTAAGCCCTTCCTTCATAGCAGTAAATCAAAATTCAAACTACAAGGTTTAAACCTTATTTCACAAAATATTAAACACTAAACTGATTTATGCCAAAATTTAAACAAGACTAATAGGCAAATCAAACTATCTTTAATACGAGTTTACTATCACATATCACAAGACGACTATTTCTGGCAAAACAATACCTCCCAATGCTTTAAAATAACAGACTACACATCATTCAATTTGTCTCCAACCTAAACTTGTCATAATAGCTAGGTCAACACAAAATCATCACCAAACATGAACACTTATTTCAACCGAAATTAAGGCAAGGCTAAAATTCAAATGCCTCGACTAAGTCTGTTGCTACAACACCTTAACTATCCCATGATACTAGACAATGATAAGAACTAAACTATCAAAACACAGAATCAAAAAGAGGTAAAGTTGAAGCACAAATAACTGGTACTTTGCTTTAAACTTTCTGCTTTTCATTTCACTTTTCAAATCCAACTTCACAACCATTAGGGCTTAAAAGTGTGTACCTAGATATCGAAAGAAACCAAAGAAAATGAGGACATAGCGGTAGTAACAAAGCAGATGAACCAACAGCTCCAAAACACAAACAAGCTTAAATCTTAAACCATTTTTACCCAGCAAAATAGAAGCTCTTCGAAGTTTTTGAATTCCAGCTAACGCTTAAAATTAAACATCAAATTTGAAACCAATTTTCAACCCAAAAGATGCAGAAATATCAATGAACTCTCTTAGCCATTTTTCTGATTTTTCTGGTGTTCTCCTTGAGTGTGATAGCAAGCAGCTTTTGACCCCAAATTAATGCAGAGAATTTTCACTCTTTTAAGGTGTGTTCCCCCATCCGTTAAGTGAAAGAAAAAGCTTCATTTATAAGGCTGAGGGGCTGTTGTGTGCCTTCCAAGGCAAAGCAATCAGCTTTTCCCCAAAATACCCTCACAGAGCATCTTTTAAAACTGATTTTTGGACAGCTGTCATTTTCCTTTAGATATTTTCAATTTTCTAGCCTGTTTCCCTTAACAAATTTGGGCAGCTGTCCATTTAGGAAGCTTCCCCAATTGGTTACCAAAGATTCCCAAGTTGAACCAATCTCTAGAACTACCCCTAAAATTCCTAATTTTCCATTCCCCCCCGAGTTCTGAATGCTCACAATCATAATAAATAGTAGGCAAACGAGCTGACACTTTCAACCAGATTGAAATTCAAAACAATTGTTGAATCATTTGAAATCATGAAGAATTAGCATGAATTATACCTAAGATCCTTCACACACATAAACATGAACTCAAAAAATGCTCTTGAAAGAAGGAATTAATGTAGACAAGGAACTATACTTGACTAATCTCAATGTCTCAGTTCTAGAATTAATTCACAAACATAAAACGAAATCTAGCCGAAAGAAGAGAAACTCACGAATTGAAAACAAATCAAACTCGAACCCTATGTAATCGATTGTCATTAACAATTTATCAAACAAACTAACTAATGAACCAGAAACAAAATGCAATTAAACAAGAAATGAAACTTTTGAAGAAATAAAACTAGACAAACAAACAAACAAACAAAAAGAAAAGATCAAACGGAAACTAGTCAACACAAAAATTATTCCAAAACTGCTTCAACAAGAAACTGCACGAACTCAAATAGCCTTTTGACGAAGAAAGTGAACCCTTGACGGTCATTAATTGATTGTCCTTAACAAAAGACAAAAGATTAATGACGGTTTGGGTTCACTCAACCTTGTCGAACCAGAAAACAACATAGGGAGAGACCTAGGGTGTTCCAGACCTCTGCTCCACCACTGACGGACTGGTTTGAGAGGAAACAAGAACATATTTGAGGAAGGACGGAGATGAAGGGGTGCGTGGTGTGATTCAGGGTAGATTTTGGAAGTTTTAGGGTTTTAGGCGGTGACCTTAAATCTGAGATTTGAGGCAGCATAAGGGAATTTGAGAGGAATTGTTTGGAGATTTGGGATGGGGATGTGGAGGGGAGTTCATGGTGTTAATTTGGTAGTGATTGGACCACCGGAACCATCGTGAGGCGATTTCCGATGGGCGGAGTAAGGCGGAACAAGGTGGAGGCGATGAGGGCGGCGGTCTCTAGGGTTTGGGAGAGAGAAGGAATGAGGGGGAAATGGAATGGTGGGGGGTTGGGGTCGTTTGGACAGTAATATACCTAAGGGAGATCAAGTTCCGATCCGTTGGATCAATGAGATCCAACGGTTGAGATGAGAAAGAGCTGGAACGGCGTCGTTTGGTTGAGCATAGATATCGGACCAGGTTGGGATATGGGTTTGGGCTGCACTCAAACGGTTTGGACGGGTTTCTGAATTGGGCCTGAGGATTAAAAATGGAATAGCCCAAAATCTGATCTATCACTTCTTTCCTTTTTAATTATTTCAAAATTCCTTTTTTTTACTTTCTTTTAAAAACAAAAATAAAAATAAAACCTAAACTAATTCCTAAATAAAATTAATCCTACCACATTGAATTAACTAACTCTAAATAACACTTACCACAAATAATTAAATACCAAATTAAAAGAAAAACTCCCAAAATTCGAAACTCAAATAAAAATGTAAAAATGAGTTGTTTTTTGTGAATTTTTCTATTTTTGTAAACAACTAAATTACTAATTAATTCAAAAATACAAAATTAGACCCTAAATACAAATGCAATGTATTTTTGTGTTTTTCAATGATTTATAATAAAATAAACATGCACAGAAAAATGCAAACAATTAACAAAAAATCCTACGAAAATCTACGATATTGGGAAAAATTATTTTTCTTGAATTTATGTGAGTAATTCACATAAGGCTAAAATCATGTGCTCACAACTGGAATTCAGGCAAAGTTAGTGGGGTCTGGCCGGATTTAAGGTTTGTCCAAACATTATGAAAATAACACCAATTGACGACTCTCAACAAAAGAAATCCATTGATATGAGTTGTAACGTAAAACAAACTCGATTTAGAAGAAAAATCAGAGAAAAGGTAAACATAGGTTTTTTTATCATTTCTCAGATCTGAAATTCGACTGGTCTGGTGAGGAATTTGGGGGAACTAAAGGTGGATTAGTGAAGAGGGGAGGCTGGAGATTATCTAGTTAAGTTTTGGGGCAGTTTGGTGGTGGATCGCCGTCGTGAGGCGATTTTCAGGCGACGGAGTCGGTGAGGGATTTTAGGGCAGCTAGGGTTGGTCTCTGAGAAAGAGAGTGTTTTTAGGTTAAGGGGGATGTTCAGACAGTTATACGGGGTGTGGGTATTGAGTTCTGGTCCGTTCGATCAAATAAGATCAACGGCTAGGATCATTGTTACTAAAATGACGTTGTTTTGATTAATGGGCGAGCTGGACCGATTTTTATATAGGGTTTGGGCTGGATTGGGAAAAATTTAGGCTATGGGCAACTTGGTCCAAATGTGGAGGCAACCCTTTTTCTTTGATCTTGATTTTTCTTTTTTTCTCTCTTTTTTTTTTATTTTTCTTTTCTTTAATTCTTAAACACTTAACTAAATTAATTAAAGTACTAAATTAAATCCTAAATTAATCTAATCTGTAAAACCAAACTAATTGTCTATTTATAATATTTACAAAATTAATTTATCCTAAATTGATGAAGAGAAAATTACTAATCTACTATTAAAAGCTAAAAATGAAATGGACAATATTTTTTTGTGATTTTTCATTTTAATAAAGAAATTAATTAACCAATTAATCATAAAATATGAACACAAAACCTAATAGGCAATGCATGAAATTTTTGGGGTATTTTTATTATTTTAACAAAATTAAACGGGCACAAAAATGCAAACAAGTAATAAAATCCTATAAAATTGAAAAACATTTGGAGAAAATCTATTTTCTTTAATTTTGTAGGAGTATTTCTAGTAGGGCAAAACTTACATGCTCAAAGTTGCCCCTCTTTGCTCGAAATATGAAGAATTTTTAGGCAAAGATAAAGTGAGCAATTATGAGCGATTTTTGCCCATCTGGATACTCCTGGGAAGCATTTTTGGGAAAAAGTCTGACCGAACCTTGCTTCGGAGGTTGGCTACATATCCTTGGCTATAAAAGAATCAGGTCAGTGTAGTTTTGGAAGTTTTGGTAGCTGGGACTACCAAGAAACTATGATTTCACTGTTATTTCTGCTTGTTGAGCTCCTTATTACACCAAAACGAAAATGAAAAGCTAATCAACTACGGGTTACAAAATCCCTATCTATAAACCTTCTAAAGCTTGATCTTGAGTCTTGGTTGGTTCTTCCTGCAGACTCTGATCTGAATCTTGATGCTCATTAGCTGCAACTGCTGGTTCATTTTTCTTCAGCTTTTCAGATCAAGGCGGAACATGCAAAGCTTGTGACTTCAATCATATCTTGAGTTGTCCACATCTTTTCTCCGCTTCTGCACTTAGAGTTCACTTTTTTTCTTGTTCTTATTTTCTTTTATTCTGGATTGTGACTTCTTCTTTTGGTCATCTCACACTCTATGTCTCGCGGTATAACCTGCTCAGACACCAAAACAAACAAACGAACTAAATTTTTCTGCCCCAGTTTTCACTAAGAAAATTTCGTGAGTTATTGTAACAAAAATCTAAATTACTTCTTTATTGAAAGCAATAAAATCAGGATTGTGTATCCTTAGGAAAAAAGAGATTAGGGAGTTGGAGACCCTATATCTAAAATGAAAACAACTGGGGATTGGAGGTCCTAGTTGGAAAGAATACCAGGTTATGCTGGTATCAATTAAGGAGTAGGACCTTATATTGGAACGATTACTAGGTTATGCTGGCATCAACTAGGGAGTGGGACCCTATATTAGAAGCGTCATCGGGCTATGCTGGAAGAATCATCAGTTTATGCCGGAAAATTCATCGGGTTATGCCGGAAGAATCATCGGGTTATGCCGGACGAGTCATCGGGTTATGCCGGAAAATCATCGGGTTATGCCGGAAAAATCATCGGGTTATGCTAGAAAAGTCATGGGGTTATGCCAGAAAAGTCATCGGGCTATGCCGGAAAAGTCATCGAGTTATGCCGGAAAAATCATCGGGTTATGCCGGAAAAGTATCGGGTTATGCCGGAAAAGTCATCGGGTTATGCCGAAAGAGTCATCAGGTTATGCCGAGAAAGTCATCTGGTTATGCCGGAAAAGTCATCGGGTTATGTCGGAAAAGTCATCGGGTTATGCCGGATAAGTCATCGGGTTATGTCGGAAAAGTCATCGCTTATGCCGGAAAAGCCATCAAGTTATGCCGGAAAAGTCATCGGGTTATGCCTGAAGAATCATCGGGTTATGCCAGAAAATTATCGGGTTATGCCGGAAAAGTCATCGGGTTATACCGGAATCAACTAAGGAGTGGGACCCTATGTTGGAAAGATTACCAGGGTATGCTGGCATCGACTAGGGAATAGGACCCTATGTTGGAAAAGACGTATATAGAGATTGGATACCCTATGCTACCATGATTTTGAATTTTCTTCTTCTTCTTCTTCTTCTTCTTTTATTTTTTATTTTTATTTTCACCATCATTTTTAATTTCAAGACCGAGTAAAAGCGGGAGAGAATTTTGGAAGAGACTTCCCTTTTTTGGCGTTGTTGCTGCAAAGCTGTTTTTTAGCTCTTGTGCAGCTTCCTTTTGTTGCACCTGCTTCTTGCAAGGCTGCTTTTGGATTGCACCCATTTCCTATTTTCAAACAAAGAACAATTGTTAGTTTGAAATGGTTGTTGGTTTTGTGGACTTGATTGTTTTAATCATTTGATCTTGGCCCCGCTCTTCTAGTAAGGATCTTTAGTACTTTGCTTGCTCTTTATGGGAGTTGGTTTCATCTTCAAAATCTAAGAAGTATTGACCTTTTGAAGCTTCTCATGATGATTAACCAGTGTGGGATGTGTCCTTTTCATCTTATTTTGCCTTTACGGGCATTTGATTTTGATTTCCTTTCCTTTCAAGAGTTTTTAACTCTGAAGCATCGGCCATCATAGACAGTTGAGGACGACTTGATGCACCTGCTGAGGCTGGGTGCTTTCTTGAATATTCGCTTTTATGTCAAACAAAACTCTATAAAACCAATCTTGCCATCTTTTCATTGTATTAGTTTTAGGGGAGAATTAAACTGAAAGGGATTCAAAGAAAGGTAAACAATGGACAGGATAATGAATTTAAACGAGACGTGTCCCTTTCGGGGAAAGAAATGAAGGACTTATCTGGAGTGCACGCAGACTTCCATAGGCATGACATGCGTTTTGGACTGGATACCCGATCTGTGAAAACCATCCAAACCTTATAAACCCATCATAACCCATACCTCAAAACTGAGCCTCGCCAGGACTCTATCAGTACCGATGGTCGTAAGGGATCCCTTTTTTGATCAGTTGCTCCCTTTGCGGGTTTTCACCAACTGACCTCTCTCATTTCTCGTCTCACCGTCGTCTTATTGTGCTCTTTGCGAGTTTTCACTAACAAGACTCTCTCATTTTCAATTTCTCTGCTTACCATCGCCCTATGGTGCCCGTGTGGGTTTTCACTAATAAGACTCTCTCATTTTATTTCTCTCATTTAATTGTATAAGATCCAAGTAAACACATCTTTCAATTTTGAACATCTATACCGGTTGATCGGAAGGGCTTGAATAGGATTTGGGATAAAAATAGTTTGGATTGAATTATAACTTTGGAACCTTTCAGGCGAACCATCGCCAAACCATTTATATCTTCTGCCACAGTTTCAACTTTTAGGGAAATGTGGATTTTTGTTTTGGCGTGATTGAACCCCAGAGATAGGATGCCTACGTATCCTTTCAAAATCAAGTCGAACGTAGTTCAGGAAACCTTGTTTTTGATTTTCTTTTTTTTTCTTGTTCTTTTTTGACAACATTTTAGAGCTCCAAAGAGGGTAATCATAGAAAGGTAACCAGCTCAAAGGGTTTGCAAAGGGTTAACAATGTTTAGGTAGCGAGAATGAAAGCCTTCATCATCCCAATCGGAGAATATTAGCATCGCATAAGGGTTAAATGTAGTAGCTTTTGACCGCGTCTGCATTGATAGCTGTTTCAGGGTCATTTACTTCAATGTCTCCGAAGTACAATGCCCCTTTCGGCAGCAATTTCCTTATAATATACGGACATTTCCAAACAGCGACCATCTGCTTTTCATCAATCAGAGTTAATTGTTCTAGACGGGTCTTGACCCATTCATTATCCTCAATCTCAGCTCCAACGATGATTCACAAAGATGGAATTTTAGCTTCTACGGGTATTACGGCTTCAGTGCCATAAACCAATAGATAGGGTGTCGCCCCAACTGACGTGCGCATGGTTGTGCGATATCCTAACAATGCAAAAGGCAACTTTTCATGCCATTGTCTAGAACTTTGGATCATTTTCCTAAGGAGCTTCTTGATGTTTTTGTTCGTTGCTTCAACAATGCCATTAGCTTTGGGGCGATAAGGGGTAGAATTCCGATGCGTGATCTTAAATTGTTCGCATACCTCTCTCATCAAATGACTATTCAAATTTGCAGCATTGTCGGTGATAATAGTCTTAGGAATACCAAAGCGACATAATATATTGGAATACACAAAGTCCACCACCGCTTTCTTTGTGACGGCTTTAAGAGTGACTGCTTCAACCCATTTCGTGAAATAATCAATGGCAACTAAGATGGATCTGTATCCATTTGAATCTTTTGGCTCGATTGGCCCAATGACATCCATACCCCAAGCAACGAACAACCACGGTGGTGACATAGGATGCAATTCTGAAGGCAGTGCATGAATCATGTCACCATGTACCTGACACTGATGATACTTTCGGACAAAACTGAAGCAATCCTTTTCCATGGTAATACGGTAATAACCCACTCGAAGGATTTTCTTTCCAAGGATGTATCCATTCATATGGGATCCACATACTCCCGTATGCACCTCGTTCATGATTTTTCTAGCCTCTTAAGCATCCACACATCTTAAAAGGTTCAAATCTAGAGTTCTTTTGTACGATACCTCTCCGCTCAAGAAGAAACTGCTGGCCAACCTTCTAATGGTTCTCTTTTGATCTCCGCTGGCTTGTTCGGGATATTCCTTTATTTTTGAAAATCTTTTGATATCATGATACCATGGCTGAACATCTGGTTTCATCTTAACTGTATTTCAATAACCATGTCTTTCTCGAATTTGGATTTCCAGTGGGTGAATGTGTACATTGCCTGGATACGGTAGTATTGAGGCCAAAATAGCTAGTGCATCAACTAACTCATTGTGGAATCGAGGAATATACCTGAACTCGACAGACTTGAATCATTTGCTAAGATCTTCCACATGTTGCCTGTATGGAATAAGCTTGATATCTCGAGTTTCCCATTCACCTTGAGCTTGTCGAATAATCAAGTTAGAATATCCCATGATTAACAATTCTTTCACATCCTGATCGACTTCCATGTTAATGCCCATGATGCATGCTTCATACTCGACAGTGTTGTTCGTACAGAAAACCCGAAGCCAGGCTATGGCCGGATAGTGTTGACCAGTGGGCGAAATCAAAATTGCCCCAATCCCGACACCTTTTGCATTCACAGCTCCGTCAAAGAACATTTTCCAAGTATTGGTGTCTTCTGGAATTACCCGAACTGAATTTACTTCCTCGTCCGGAAAGTAAGTACTCAAAGGATGATATTCATCATCAACAAGATTTTTAGCTATGTAATCTGTTAAGGCTTGAGCTCTCATTGTAGTGCGGGTAACATAGACTATGTCAAATTCGGTGAGCTTGATTTGCCATTTTTCTAACCTTCCTGTGGGCATCAGCTTTGGGAATATGTACTTCAAAGGATCCAATCTGGTTATGAGATAGGTGGTTTGAGCCAACAAGTAATTCCTAATCTTCTGAGCGACCCAAGTTAAGGCGCAACAAGTTCTTTCCAACAAAGTGTACTTGGCTTCATAACTAGTGAACTTCTTCCTTAAATAGTATATGGCTTGTTATTTCTTCCTGGTCACATCATGTTGCCTGAGAACACATCGAAAAGAGTTCTCCAACACTATCAAGTACAAGAACAAAGGCTTTCGAGGTTAGGGTGGGACCAACACTAGCAAATTCGATAGATATTCTTTGATTATGTCGAAAGCTTCTTGACACTACTCTGTCCATCTAATCGCCGCATCTTTTTTCAGTAGCTTAAATATGGGCTCACACGTGGAAGTCAACTGAGCAATGAATCTACTGATGTAATTCAACCTTCCTAATAGACTCATAACCTCTTTCTTGGTTCTCGGAGGTGGCAAATCCCGAATAGACTTTATCTTTGTTGGATCTAAGTCGATGCCTCTTCGACTGACTATAAACCCTAACGGTTTCCCAGATGGTACTTCAAATGCATATTTAGCGGGATTCAACTTCAAGTCATACTTACGCAAGCGCTCAAAAAACTTTCTCAAATCTCGCACATGGTCATCCTGCATTCTGGATTTAATGATCACATCATCCAGGTACACCTCAATTTCCTGGTGCATCATGTCATGAAAGATGGCAGTCATAGCTCTCATTTAAGTTGCCCTGGTGTTATTTAAACCAAACGACATGAACCTATAATAATAAGTACCCCAAGGTGTGGTGAAGGTTGTCTTTTCCGCATCCTCTTCATCCATCAAGACCTGATGATACCCAGCATAACAATCCACAAAAACTGTATCTCATGTTTGGCACAGTTGTCAACAAGGATGTGGATGTTTCGTAACGGGAAGTTGTCCTTGGGGCTTGCTTTGTTCCGATCCCGATAGTCAACACACACTCGGGTTTTCCCATCTTTCTTTGGCATTGGGACCACATTAGCCAACATGTGGTGTATTATACCACTCGGATCGCACCCGCTTTCAACTCTTTGGTGATTGTTCTTTGATCTTGTCACTGATGTCTGTTTTAAACTTTCTCTATTTTTTTGGACAGGGGGAAAACTCGGGTAAGTTGGCAATTTGTTCACCACTAAATCAACACTCAGTCCTGGCATATCATCATAGGACTAGGGAAACACATATTTGATTCGAACAAAAGTTGGATCGATGCATCCCTTGTTCTTTCATTAGCCTGAATGCTTATCATGGTTTCTTGGACCTCTTCCGAAATATCCAAATTAACTGGCTTAGTTTCATTTAAGTTTGACTTAGGCTTATTTTCAAATTGTTCCAGTTCTCGGTTAATTTCCCTAAATGCCTCATCTTAATCATATTCTAGTTCTTGATTCATTATTTCACAGTTAAATAGCATGTTAGGATCTGGGCATGAAGTCCGCAAGCATGTCATGTTATTTAAGTCCGCATTATTAGAACTGAAAAGAGAGATAAGAAAAAATAACAAAAATAAAAAAGAATAAAGAGAGAGATTCATAGACGATGAAATATTTATTTCATTTCATTTAATTTGAAGATAGAAGGGTTTACATTGGAATTTAAAAGACAATAAAACAAAAAACATTTGAGTTACACCCTGAAATAACTCGGAATGCAGAAAAGATAGCAAGACTGAACTACCGGGATTCCTGCCTGACTGGGAACGGAGTAGCCATCCAATTTTGAAGTTTGGAATTTGGCACCATATATTGCACCTCAACAATGCTTGATCCTTCACCCGACTGGACAATGTGAGCCTCATATAACATTTGCCTCATTGCCCCACAGATGTCCTCAATTTCTTCGACCGTTAAGGCCTCTTCTTCTCCTTCTATGTACCTTGGCTTAACAAACATTCTGGCGAGATGCAGGACCGACTGAGGTAGAGCCCACCCATTGTTCTTACATTCATTAGCCAATTTTACGTCGGCTTCTATAGCTTGGAAACCGACGCCAAAGAATTTCTCACTGGCAGTCAAAGTGACGGGCTCTGTAATAGCTTGCAAAGATGCCCCGAGCCCCTTCCTAGGCTTGTAGCCATATTTGATCGTTTCATTGGAGACCATGTTTGACGCGTTTGACAAGAAGGGTTGAGTACATGGGGTTCCTTCCTCACACTGGTCCGCAACCATGATTTTAAAAGCTTGGTAGACTATGTGCTCGCTACCTTTCTTAGCCTCCAGACATGGGACTGACGGGTCCCAGTAAATTGATTACTCATCTTCTCTGTGGACCACCATTTATTGGTTTTCATGGTCAAACTTAACCATTTGGTGGAGCATAGAGGGAACGGCTCATGCAGCATGGATCCAAGGCCTTCCTAAGAGAAAGTTGTAGGAGGTGTCCATGTCCAAAACCAGAAATGTCACTTCAAAATCCATAGGGCCAATGGTTAGGACCAAATCAATCTCCCCTATCGTATCCCTCTTGACGCCATCAAAAGCACGTATGCAAACATTGTTGGGTTTAATCCGTTCAGTCCCAATTTCCATTCTCTATAAGGTCGAGAGAGGGAAGATGTCAACCCTAGATCCGCCATCCAATATAACTCTTTTCACGTAGTATCCTTCACATTTAATGGTCAAATGAAGAGCTTTGTTGTGGGCAACCCCTTCTGTAGGAAAGTCATTTCGGCTGAATGAAATCCGATTGACTTCGAAAAATCATTCTGCCATTCTTTCCAATTGTTCAACCATGGTCTCGACCGGAACATATGCCTTATTAAGCGTCTTTAATAGCACTTTCTGATGCTCATTCGAGCTTATCAACAGGGACAAAAGTGAGACCTGAGAGGGTGACTTTCTGAGTTGATCAATCACGGCGTAGTCCAAGGTTTTAATCTTTCGGAAGAATTCATCTGCCTCTTCAGCATTGACTAGCTTTTTAAGCAGAAAACGCTTCTGTTTGGTTTTCTTCAATTCTTCCAAGTTGAGGTACTTCCAAGACGGGTTTGCTTCATTCACCTCCCCCATGATTTCCTTTCCCTTGTACGTCACCACCGCTTTATTATAGTTCTAGGGGACGACAGTAGGGCCCTTCATAGGATTTTTTTGGTACGCGGCTGATAACCACGGGCTCAGTCAGCCTGGGTGAAATTATCGGCCCCTGCGCCACATAAGTCCTGTTTGGTATGTACATCTTTGGTACCTTTAGTGTAACCTTGTTTTTCTCAAACTTTTTGGGGGACTCAACACGAGTTGTTCTTTTTTGGGGCCCTGCGAACATAGAGAATGGCATCTTTAGGAAGTACTACCCCTGTCTTGGCTTCCACAACCTTTTCTATTCTTTGAGGAGTGGAGTTGCTCTTCTTCTCATCCTTAGCTTGTTTTTCTGCCGTTCTGGGTTTCTTTTCTACGTCAGCAATAGCAATGATAGATTTCAAAGCTGGGTCGAACTCTTTGTCCTCAAAGATCATACCAATGACTGGTCCATTGTTGTGAGCCAACAATGGGTTATTTGTTACATTGGGAACGTCCTCATCCCTAAACACTACCGGTTTTTGTTCTATCAGGTTTTTGACCACACTCTTAAGGGTCCATCAATCTTCAGTGTCATGCCTTTCTGCCCCTGAATGATAAGCATATCGGGTACCTAGTCGGTAGGAGGGTGACTCTGGGTTTTTCCTGTTTGGAGGTACGGGTTGTTCACGGGTACGGGTGTTATATGGAAAATTATTCTGTGGTGGACGGGGGTTATATGGAGCTTGGTGAGGAGGGTTATTTCTGGGAGGTGGAGCTCAGTTCTAGTTATAGTATTGTTGTGGCCGAGCGTATGGCTGGGTATTCATTACTGCATAAGGCTGATGAGTCATGGCATATGTCGCATCTTGGTGATGGTAGTGATGTTGCGGGGTGCTTGAAGAGGAACCAAAGTAACCTCGGGGTTGATGGGGGTTTCTCAAACTTGAGGCCATCATTGCCACTTCTTCTTTCTTTTTTTCGGTTTGCTGCAGCCCCCGACCTGCTCTGGATTGCTTGAGAGATGGCTCTTATAGTCGACTAGCTCAGGATGCAACCCATTTTCAAACCATTCTTCACCATTTCCCCAATCTTTATGGCTTCTGCAAACTGCTTGCCCATAACGGGCATCATGTTCTGGAAATAATCAGACTCTTAGGCTTACAAGAAGACACTGATCATCTCAGTCTTATCCATTGGGGGTTTCACCATGGCATCTTGTTCAAGCCACTTGATAGCATACTCTCGAAAGCTCTCCGAAGACTTCTTTTTGAAATTGAACAAAGAGTTTCTATCTGGAGCTATGTCCACGTTGTACTGGAACTATCTGACAAAGTCTTGGGCCAAGTCATCCCAGATGTGCCAGTGGGAGATGTCTTGGTCCATATACCATTCAGATACAATTCCGGCTAAACTCTCCCCGAAGTAAGCCATCAAGAGTTCTTCTTTCCCGCCCGCTATTTTTAACCGATTGCAATACCTTTTCAAGTGAGATATGGGGTCATGTCCATCATATTTTCAAATTTGGGAGTCTTGAAACCGATTGGCAGATGAACATGAGGGAACATGCACAAGTCAGCGTAAGAGACACTCTTCTGGCCACTCAGGCCTTGTATGTTCTTGAGACTTTGTTCTATGCTTTTCATTTTTCGAGTGATCTATTCTTGCTCGGGATTCTTTATAGTTCTCTCTTGTTCCGTGGTAGACTCATACCGAGGTTGTTGAGGGTAGGAGCTTGGGGTAACATGAGCTGTATCCAATTGAAATAGTGGTATTTGGAAAGTAAAGGACGATGACTCGAAACCTGGCCTGGGTACTGTTGGTTGTTCCATAGCAGAGGTTTGTGGTGCGGTGAATATGTTAGAAAACACTCCCGAAATCAGTGCCTGGGGGTAAACCTTAGAATGAGTTCTAGTGAAATAGGTTGACATAGTGGGGTATCCGAATGGGGTGGTCGGGTAGCTTATAGGGATATTGGAGGTTCCACTTGTTCTGTGAATCAGCTCGAGAAAACCAGGTATTGCGCTAGGCGGCTCCCTACCGTTAGACCAAGCATCCCACATTTCCAACATGCGAAGGCGCAATATCCTGTTCTCTTCAGTAGTTGCTGACTTTGACGTCAGGATAACCGACATTGGGCTGTCCTCTGAGGGGTTAATGATTGGTAGGTGACTTTTCGGTCTCATTTCAACACTCCCTTTAGATCTCGTGAAGTAAGGGTGTGAAGCCAAATTAACACAAAACCAACCACCTAAAACAGAACCTGTTCTCAATAGCATACACAACAAATCGGTTAGCTTGAGATGATTAACACATAGGGAATCACACGTTGGGGAATGCAATGCACCTAAATAGTTAAACATTTTTCTATATATTTTGCAACGGTTGCGTGTCTTATCCCGGCTTTGACTATCTCCCAGATCTTGAATCTTTTTCTTTTCTTTTGCGCTTTTCATTATTTCCCTCTTTTCTTTGCGCTCTCTCTTTGCATTGTTTTCTCTCTTTTTCTTGTGCCCTCTCTTTTTTCATCATTTTCTCTCTTATTCGAGTTATCTAAAGCTATGACCAGATCCGATGGGGATTGCCTATGTATCATGACACCGCATGAATCAGATCATTATGTAGTTCAGGGGATAAATGCGAAATAAAAGAAAGAACTATTTTTTGGGTTTTCCAAATTTTCATTAAAATAAAAACTTCTAATTTTTCTCTTTTACAACGACTCCATCATACAGACTTTAGAACTAAAAAAAACAAACAGACTCAAAGTAGACTAACAGACTCTAAAAGAAAGCTGAAATACATACTCGAAAAGAAAAATCAGGAATACATAAGTGCCTCCAATACTACTCCAGGGGCCCGCGGGACATCAGTCGGTCTCGACGTGGGCCTACGTGCAATGTCTTCTTGGAGGCGATCTAGGTCGTCCATTATCTGGCGAACAAAAGTCATCACAGTGACGAAGAAAGTGGATCTAGTCATATCCTCGCACTCATGGCATTTCATGACGATATAGTCAGGAATTCCTCTAATCCTTTCTCTAATGATGCCTTTCTCTTAGAGCAGGCGCCCAATTTGTTGAGATCTAGCTTCCAGAACTTGGGTGTCATTATGGCTTTGCTCCTGCTACTGTTGCATGTCCTCTTCTAGTCCGGACATCAATGCATAACAATGTTCCCTCTCTGCCTTGAAGTTCTTTGTCTATTGAGCTATTTCATTCTCGAGGGTAGTTAGCTTTTTCTTTAGATTTGCAACCTCTCTATCATATTTTTCTTTTAATTGCTGAACAAACCCTGCCCGTCCTTCTACGTTCTTCGCCAGCTTTGCCCGGTCTCTTGCTAATATACCTTCGGACTTTTCCAAATCAGTCTCATGCTCACATACTTTCCGCCTAAGACCGTTTATAAGTCTTTCATCTGTTTGGCTCCTTCTCGGGTTTTCAGCAGCTATCTTCATCCTTTGAATCTGGGCTCGAAGGGCTTCATTTTCTCGAGCCAACTTTTTCTTCTCTCCTTCATCAGCAGCGGCCTGCACACTACTATTAAATTTAAGATCTCTGATTTTCCCTTCTAATTTGCTTATCGTGGCCCTATAGGTTTTCTCCTTTGCCAACCAATTCCATTGTTCTCGTGCCCCATCAGTGAACTATTGTACATGGGGCCTTTTGGTGGGCCATTCAGGTTCTTGATCCCTTTTACCATACCAGGCCGTGTAGCTAGGCTCTACCTCACCGTTGGACAAATCCCGTACTCGAGTTTGTGGCTCCAGAAACCTACATTGATGCCAAATCTGGCCAACCTTTTCTTCTGGGAATGCAGCTTTTGGACCTAGTTCAATGACTTGTCAACTCAAATCTTCATTATGAGGGATAGTTTGGTACCTACCCAGCTGGCACAGAACCCTGTGTGGAGCATACACCTGAATACTTCAAAGACTCATTAATAAAAGAAAGCACACTCCGACCAACATATAGATAACTTCGTTGACACGGAGCCAACCGAATGTCCACTCAATTTTGCTTGCAGTCAAAAAACCCAAATGTGCAACCCATTCGTCTGTACCTTCTGGAAACTCATGACCATTTACCCGGTTTTCATGTTCCTCAATGTAGTTGAGATCAGTTAGATCATAGTTCATGTACCCCGGGTGATGGCACAAATGTTCTTCCATCCAGATTTGTAAAAGCAAGTTGCAACCTTCAAAAAACTTTCCCCCAGCTCGCCAAACAGTTAAAGCTCGGTAAATTTCTGCCAGGATCATTGATATAATAGTGTCATTAGCCTTTTTGATCATGAAGTTAGCCACCCCTGCGAGCCCCAACTCTATATGTCCATCACTCCTCAGGCAGATTAGAGTGCCTAAGAATGCCACTACGAAGGCCAATCCCTGGCATGCTTCCCATTTGCCTTTATTCCCTTAATGACTTAAACTGGTATTCGAAGGCTCAAAAACGTGGGGGTCCCCATAACGGCGGTATAGGAAGTAGAATGTGCAAAATCCTTCAGCCAAATTTCAATCTTTGATTTCCCGACTAATGCTCACAAGATCTAGAAACTTGTGAGGGGTTACAACTCTTGGTTCCACTGGGTATCAGCTACTAAGATTCCTGTTAAGGCCAACATAGCCTGCTATCTCCTCAAGTGTAGGGGTTAACTCAAAATCAAAGAAATGGAACACATTTGCGCCAAGTCCTAAAACGGTATCAATGCTTCAATTATGTCCACCCTTGGTTTAATCTTCAAAAGACCAGTGATCCCGCCTAAAGCTTTTATCGCAACACCTCTGCTGACTTCCCCCAGGTCATTAAACCACATATGGAGTCCTATCAGGATTTTCTCTACAACTTTGAAAGGTTCATTTTCAATAGTGCTCATCCTGCACATTTATTTAAAGTGATCGGTTAAAAACCCATGATTTATTTTAACCCAAAAGGAAGAATATTATTTTTGCAAAATTGCAACTCAAACAACTTGCTCAAAACAAAACACCTTTGCAAATACGGCCCTTCAGCACTTCAGGAAGGAAGATTTTAAGGATGTGTTTGCTAATTGGCCAAAAATTTGAAAAAAGACCATAGTGGCTATTCTTGCAAAAACAACCTTCCGGCTCCCTGTCGGGGCATTTCTGGCGATTTAGACAAAAACGACATCATCTAACTTTATTTATGACAAAATGACAACCTTTCATATTTTTGGGTTATTTTTCTAAAAATAGGGTTGGACCCGATAAGGGTTGCCTACGTATACCACATCTGGTGAGAATAAAACCTGCGTAGTTCAGGAAGTTTTTGACGCAACAGAAAAACATGAAATATTTGAAACAATTTTCTTTTATTTCCTTTTTCTTTTTCTCTCTTTGTTTTCGGCAGAGTTTCGGTATATTTTGGACACCTGATTTTTCAAAAGTAGGTAATTATCTCTCTCATACCTCAATTTGATTTTTCCAACTTTTCTCCCTTATTCTAGAAGTCGGTGAACATGCAATCCAAAGCAAATAAGTGTACAAGTAGCAAGTAAAATGCATCGGGATGATCTTTTGATTTAGGGTGCACCGGCCCTAGACGAACCCAACCCCTGTGTTGAGTCCCCAAAGTCAAATGCACGTGATTCAAACAAGCATTTCTACTAGGGATCCGGCATGAGGCTATGTTATTCTAGGTTTAAAAACCTGGGTGTATTTATTCTAGACCTGGCTTACCCGAGCAGATGACTCGAGCCGAGGGGGGCAGCGTACTGTGAATACAGAAGTTTCACCGGCTTTGCAACTTGTCCGAACCTCATTCTTAAATTGGGATATGACTCTAACAGAAAATAAATCATAGGAAGTGCACACTTCCTAGATGATTTAGAAGACTCAGAGAGAAGAGGGTTTCGTAACAATTTATATACAGTTCAAACGATATCAAAGCAGTAAAAAGAGGCATTTAGCACATTAGGCTCAAACATGTAAAAAAAAATAAAGCCACGTATAACAGTTATTATAAGCTCGAATTCTTGAACCCTAAACCAAAGGTTCTGGGTTCTTAGTCCCCAACAGAGTTGCCAGAGTTGTCACACCTCCTTTTTTCTTCCGAGTGGGATATAAAGGAGTTTTTCCAATTAAAGTAACATAAATCGAAACGGAATTATTTATTTATTTATTTCAGAGTCACCACTTGGAATAATTTATTTGGTGTCCCAAGTCATCGGTTTACTTTAAATCCCAAATCGAGGAAAATCGACTTCATTTAAAAGTCTGCGAAACCAGAAAACTAGTTAAGGAATTTTGTTAACCCGGGAGAAGGTGTTAGGCATTTCCGGGTTCCGTGGTTCGAGCACAGTCGCTTAACTATTAATATTGGCCTAATTATCTAATTTATTACATGTTTTAAACCTAGTGTGCATTTTTTAACTTTATAACCACTTTTAATTATTTTATCCGCTTTTAGGATTTATGGAAATTTTCTTGAACAAGTTATGATTGTCGTACTCTTGCCATTTTGGAACACGCCGCAAACCACACTACATGAAATGCACCCGCGATTCGCGACTTTTTTTTTATTATTATTCGAAGTTGTTGTGATTGGGTCACATAAAATGCACACACGAATTTAGGAAATTAGGCATCATAACTATGTCACGGGAACCATACCCATAATCATGATGGTTTATTTAACAATCGTGCCTAAAGCAAAATACGGTATTCATATGATCATCCTTTTCTAAGGTTTGAAGTCAAGTGAATGTCAAAGAATTATGAAATGGGGTCGGGTAAAGTGTGAGTTCTGTTAATGTGGACAAAAGATCTAAATATGTTTTCTCTTTGAGTCAATGATATCACTACAAGTTAATGAACCAATTTTGACAAATTAGGCCACGGTCGATTGGATCTAACATTATGCAAAGGAAACTAGTGATTACTTAACATAATTTTGACAAAAGGATAAACTTAAAAAACATTTGTATTGCATAGAAGGGCTAAAAAGAGTTCAAACAACACACCAGAATCTCAACATTCTTGCCAAATATGGACGTGCACAAATCAGCGATTTTCAAAACATTTATACTAGCTATTTAAGTCACATTTCAGGAACAAACAACATATACTAAACTGAAACATCTCAAGTTAATATGTACTGGTCCTAGATGTGCTTAAATGGAATGGGCCCAGTTTTCGAACTCTGAACAAGAAACATTTGGACTGTTGTAAAGAAAAGAGCTAAAATAGCAATGATTTAAACTAAGTTTGAATACATTTTATACACTTCCAATAATAAATAACTTCATTAAATATTTACAAATAATTACAGGCCTTGAACTAAATTAATAAAAGTAATATGTACAGGATGAAATCAAATAAATTTTGAATCTGCCTAGTGATCAACTTAGTAATAAGTTTTGCCATATTCTTGAAGCTACCTATCATTCACAAAAGGCTAACCAACCAGTGGCAAGATTTGTAAATCTGGGCCTCGTGCCAAGCACTCACAAACTCCTGCATTACCAAATGCTAACAATACCAAGAAAAAGTGATTTCAAAAGGGGAAGGCTTTACACAAAAAGAACATGCTGCCAAACTTCTGAAATCTCAAACATTTAGGGATTTTTCAGAACTTCAAGAATACTTTGACAGTCAAAGGCTAAAAGAAATAACTGATTTTAATGCATTGTTTCCTATTTCATTAAGGTTTGTGACATTCTGATGCTTTAAATCAAACTTGAACTCATAATCAAACGTAAAAACAAAAACATCCAGTATACATGAAGTGAACAGATAGCTGAAATCTCATAGCCATATAACATTCAAATACCAACTCTATTATCGGGAAAAAATATCAGTACATATGTTATTATCAGCAAAGAAAAAGGGAAGAAAAAGATGAATAAGAACTGGAAGAGCAGCAACCAGAATATAGCAGGAGCAACAGAGCAGCAACCAGAAAACCCAAAGTATTTGACTAGACCAACTTTAACAGCAGAGATGATGAATTAGGGAAACATGGAGCTATTTATGTTTTCAAATCCCCTTGGAATCTCAGAAAAAATGAAGGAAAATCAATGTGAAAATCCAGCTCTTTTCCCAGAATTCTTTGTATTTCAGAAATATCCTTTTTATGTTGCCTATGCTGATGATGTTGTGTGAGAATGAGTGAATGTTTTTCATTTATATAGAATGCACAAGGATAGCATAACAAATGGAATATTCTACCCTAATTTCTGAAATGTCAGATAGTACTGCATATTTTAACATCGTCTGTCCCTTTTCCCACCTAATTTCAACATTTTCATGCTAAGAATGGGGATAACTGTCCCATACTAGAACATTCTGATACTTTTCTCATTTATCAATCCCAATTAAACCCCTGTAAGTTCTTGTTATTACTCTTTTACCAAATTTGACCCAATTTTAGCTGTTTCATTACGTTTTAGCCCCTACCATTGTCTTCTAAAACCTTCCAGATAGTTCTAGATTGAGACTCCCTCATGTTAGTTTTCAATTGACCCCTTTAAATGTCAGTTATTTCCATTTCAATTCTTAACTTATTCAAACCAAAATAATTAAATAACTAAAGCTAAATCAAGGCATCTTATTAGATGGACTTAGCTAAACAAATATCTTGAATTAAACCTAAGTAAATGATTAAATTAGAGTAATTAGCTGATTGACCCTACTTTACTGAATAATAAACCTAAACAGACCTAAATTCCAAAACAAATAAACGAAAAACAGCAATAGAAGACAGAGATGCAATCACACGTAACAATAACCTAATTAACCTGAATTTGATTCAATCGAACAAACCTATGAGTTAAGATAGTTGCCAATCAAACGGAACAAACAAGAGAGAAACAAAACAACTAATAATAGTAAAGGAATCAAGCAGGAAAAGGAAAAAGAAAGAAGGAAAAGGGGCATACCTAAACCGGATTCTGCCGATTTGAAACCAATTCACCCAGTCGCCAAAAGTCCTTGTGTTAAGAGACCCATCCAAAATTTAAATTCCGGATGGGACATCTTGCCACGAGGACCTCTGAAAACCAGATACACCAATGGCCATTAAGATTTCCGGGTTCTCTGATTTTGTAAATCGAAATTTTTTGATGGGTTTTGGATTGAGGATGAAGGAAGGTGTGATTCTGGGGAGGTTTGGAAATTAAATTGGAGAAGAAACAACTTTGCCGGAATTCCGGCAAAGTTAGTAGGGTTCTGGCCGGATTTAAGGTTTGTCCAAATGTTATAAAACTAACACCAATCGGCGACTCCCAACAAAAGCAACCCACATTGATGTGAGTTGTAACGTAAAACAAACTCGATTTAGAAGAAAAATCAGAGAAAAGGTAAACCTAGGTTTTTCATGATTTCTCAGATCTGAAATTCGACTGGATTGTTGAGGAATTTGGGGGAACTAAAGGTGCATTAGTGAAAATAGGGGGCTGGAGATTATCTGGTTAAGTTTTGGGTGGTTTTGTGGTGGTCCACCGTGGTGAGGCAATTTCCAGGCGGCGGAGGACGGCAGAGCCGATGAGGGATTTTAGGGCAGCAAGGGTTAGTCTCTGAGAGAGAGAAGAGAGAATGGGGGTGTTTTGGGGTTATGGGGGATGTTCAGACGGTTATAAGGGGTGTGGGTATTGAGTTCTGGTCCGTTGATCAAGAAAGATCAACGGCTAGGATCGTCGTTACTAAAACGGCGTCGTTTTAATTAATGGGAGAGCTGGACCAGTTTTATATAGGGGTTGGGATGGATTGGGGAAAATTTTGGCTATGGGCAACTTGGCCCAATTGTGGAGGCAGTCGTTTTTCTTTGATCTTGATTTTTCTTTTTTTTTTCTCTTTTTTTTTCTTTTTCTTTTCTATAATTCTTAAACACTTAACTAAATTAATTGAAATCCTCAATTAAATCCTAAATTAATCTAATCTGTAAAACCAAAATAATTATATATTTATAATATTTACAGATTAATTTATCCTAAATCGATGAAGAGAAAATTATTAATCTAATATTAAAAGCTAAAAATGTAAAATGGACAATATGTTTTTGTAATTTTTCATTTTAATAAAGTAATTAATTAACCAAATATTAAAATATGAACACAAAACATAATATGCAATGCATGAAATTTTTGATATTTTGGGGGTATTTTGATGATTTTAACAAAATTGAACGTGCACAAAAATTCAAGCAATTAATAAAATCCTACAAAATCCTATAAAATTAATTTTTTTTGGAGCGAATCTATTTTCTTTAATTTTGTAGGAGTATTTCTAGTAGGGCGAAATTACATGCTCACACGACCCAAATCCTCCCTCCGTGAGATGTCATGACGGCACCTAGTCTCTACGACTAGGTAAGCCTAACACCTACGGAATAATAAAAATGAAAGCATAAATTTAACAACTAACTACAACAAACAATAAAATAACTGACATAAGTGACGCTCGACATGTGAAATAAGAAACTCTCAAATATACATAGAATTTCCCCAAGACCCAGAATATTATAAGTCACAAGCTTCTAAGAATTTGTCTAACTGTTTCTATACATCAATAACTAGAAAAAGTAAAGGAGGAACAACATAAAAGGGATAGAGGTAGACTGTGAGGTCTGCAGACGCGGGCAGATGTACCTTGAAGTCCCTGGAGCAGCAACAAGTACGCAACTAATAGCGGGGTTGGTAGGAGGTCCCTGGATCTACACATGAAACATGTGCAGAAGAGTAGCATGAGTATACCACAACGGTACCCAATAAGTGCCAAGCCTAACCTCGGTCGAGTACTGACAAGGTCAGGTTAGGGCCCTACTGGTATATATAAATTAGATAAGGTAGAATAAAAATATCACAGTACAATAAGAGACTAAACTTTAACAAAAAAGAAATCACAGAAGAATAACAGTATCGTACACTGAGGTAAAACAACAGAGGATCTCCCGAGATACCGTCTTGTAGTCCCAAAACTAAATATGCAGAGGGATCTCCCAGGATATCGTCCTGTAGTCCCAAAGTAAATATGCAGGGGGATCTTCCGGGATGCTGTCCCGTAGTCCCAAAGTAAATATGCAGGGTGATCTCCTGGGATACCGTCCCATAGTCCCAAAGTAAATACGCAGCTCAAAATAATGAAATAACATGCACAACAAGAAATCCTACAATTTCGACTAAGTACACATCAAGGAAAAATAGGAAATCCACTAAGCATGCTGCACAGAGTTCAGATAAGCATTTAAGACAAGTAGGCATGCGATACTAGGCTAAACAGGATAACTACACATGCTAGTATAACTGAACTAAGATGAAACCGGTTATTTCTCAGTAAAAATTGGGTGTTACAACAAATAACCCGTGTACGCACTCGTCACCTCTCGTACATGGCGATCACATATCACATCAGTACCAAATCCTAATGGGAGTTCCCCTACACAAGGTTGGTCAAGCCACGTACCTCGAACCAAGCTCAATCGATTAGTAACAATGCCTTTTCCATGATTTTCCAATTCCGAATGGCCCAAATCTAGCAAAATTAAATTACATACCGTAAATACAACCATAATAAACTAATCTAATTAATGAAATCAAGGATTAAGCAAGAAATTAGAAAATCGCCCCAAATATTTGACCCGGGCCCACATCTCGGAATCGGTGTAAAAGTTACAAAATATAAATACCCATTCACTCACGAGTTCACTCATACAAAAATTATCCAAATCCGATATCAAAATCCAAATCAAAACTCAAAAACTTAGTTGAAGAACTTCTCCTATTTTCCCCAAATTTCTCAGCCAAATTCCTTAATTAAATGATGAAATCAACTATAGATTAGTATAATATAACCAAAAAACAATTGAAGAATTATTACCCAATCAATGTCTCTGAAAATCCCTCAAAATCTCTTCTAAATCCGAGCTCTCTATCTGAAGTTTTGATAAAAATGGCAAACCCTTGTTTTTGAAATGTTTAATACTGCCCATGCATCAATTCTTCGCGAACGTGGAAGAACCCTCGCGTTTGTGAAGCACAAACTTACTCCAGCCAAAAATCCTTCATCACGAATGTGATGACCTAATCATGAACGTGAAGGTCACTCAACTCGACCCTACGCGAACACGAATCAAACATCGCGAACGCGTAAGCAAAAGGGTCTGGAGACTCAGGTGGCCAGTTCCTCTATGTGAAAGCGGGACCCTCATCGCGAATGCATATAACATTTGCCTTAGAGCTTCGCAAACGCGGGACCTCCATCACAAACGCAAAACACAAAATTCCCACCTGCCTCCAGTTCCTCTTTGCAAACACAAAACTCCCCTCTCAAATGCGAAGAAGGAAACTGTAACGACCTGACCAGTCGTTTCGAGATTTGTAGTCTCATTCCCCTATTTTCTGCTTATTTTTTATTCTACAGCTGTATTATGACTTACCGGGTTAGTTGGTTCGGGTCCGGAGAGATTTTGGAGTGAATTGAGACACTTAGTCTCTTATTTGAAAGCTTAAGCTGGAAAAGTTGATCGGATATTGACTTATGTGTAAATGACCTCGGATTTGAATTTTGATGGTTCTGTTAGCTCCGTTAGGTGATTCTGGACTTAGGAGCACATCTGGATTGTGTTTTGGAGGTCTATAGTAGATTAAACTTGAAATGCTGAAAGTTAGAAATTTGGAAGGTTTGACCGGGAGTGGACATTTTGACATCGGGGTTGGACTGGATTTTAGAAGTTGGAGTAGGTTCATGGTGTCATTTATGACTTGTGTGCAAAATTTGAGGTCAATCGGACGTGGTTTGATAGGTTTTGACGTCGTTTGTGGAATTTGGAAGTTTTAAAGTTTACTAGGCTTGAATCTATGTGTAATTCGTGTTTTTGATGTTGATTGAGGTGATTTGATGATTCGACTAAGTTCGTATCGGGTTATATGACTTGTTGGTATATTTAGTTGAGGTCCCCAAAGCCTCGGGTTGATTTTGGGTGGTTAAACGAACTTGATTCGAATTGGAAGAGCTACTGAAGTTGTACTCAGCTATTGTAATCGCACCTACGGAATTTTTATCGCAGGTGTGAGCCCGCAAAAGGGGAGAGGAAGGTCGCAGGTGCGGGCAAGGCCAGGACGGTCAGGGGTCGCAGGTTCAAAGGATTTCATGCACCTGCAGTAGCGCAGATGCGGACAAGAGGGCGCATGTGCGAGCCCTAGGATTCAAGTGACTTCCACAAAAGCGGCACTTTTACCGCAGATGTGGAGCCTGCAGGAGCGGAGTATTAGCCGCAAGTGCAAAGAAGACTGGGAAGAACCTATAAATAGAAGACTTCAAGATTTTTCACCATTTTCATAATTTTTGAGCTCGGATTTTAGGGATTTTGAGAGGTATTTCGAAGTAATCACTGGGTAAGTTCCTTATGCCTATTTATCCTCAATAATGGTATTTCCCTACTGATTTTATACCTAATTAGTGAGATTTTGAGGTGAAATTTTGGGAGTTTAGGGCTTGAGAATTTGTCACGACCCAGATTTCCCATCCTCGGGAGCCGTGATGATGCCTACTAGTGAAAGCTAAGCAAGCCAACTATTCCGATTTAATTACCCTTTTCATTCTTTAATTCCTTATAATTTCAAAACAACATATCAAAATAGCGGAAATAATAATATCAAAAACAATGCGGAAGATAAAATCTGATAATTTAACTTAATACGAACTGCGGAAGTCTAAATACAACTCTACCCAGAATTTGGTGTCACAATGTCATGAACCATCTAAGAATACTACAAATAAATTTTGAATAGAAATACACGAATTTGTCTCTGAATAAGTAAAAACAGGATGAAAATTATATAAGGGGACACCAAGGCCCGCGAACGTCTGCAGGACTACCTCGGGTCTCCGACGATGGACTGAAGGCAGCAACCTCACTGTGGTCCAAACACAGTGCAGAGTGTAGTATTAGCACAACCGACCATCCATGTGCTGGTAAGTGTCGAGCCTAAACTCGGTGAAGTAGTGACGACACTAGGATAGGACTAACAAATAAACTTGTGCAGTTATGTCAAATACAATGACTAATAGGAACATAACTAACAGTTAAAGTTAGGAAGGGACACACGCTGCAGGGGATAAAAAGTACAACAGAATTTCAGTAAAGAAACATAAAGTACACCAAATTTCAACTATAATCTAGAGTAAGGATAACAATACAAGTGCACGGCATCACACTTTGTGCTTTTACTTTCGTCCTCACCATAAGAATAAATAGTCGGCACGGCATCACCCTTCGTGCATTAATACTCATATCATGGCACGACATTGTACATCGTGCGACACGACATCACCCTTCGTGCTTTTACCTCACATATCGGCACGACATCACCGTTCGTGCATTAACACTCTCAAACTCACACACAGAAAAGGAACAATAGTTTAACAACAATATCCCTACAAGGGAACCAATATCAATAACAATAATATCCCAGCAAGGGAAACAATATCATAAGCAGTAATATCCCTGGCAAGGGAGACAATATCATAAACCTCTTCTCTTTTTCACAATTACTTCACAACTCAATTATCAACTTGAGCCAACACTCTACAGTGTTCAAGCATCAATAATACTTTCCAAGCCTTGTTCAACAATAGAAATCATCATATAAAGCTTGAACAATACGAAACAAAACCACATCAATCATAGTATAAGACCCACGTGCATGCTTGACACCGACGTATAGATACTCGTCACCACACCTATATGTCATACTCAGCAATTAACACATAGAAAATAAGACACAACTCCTAATTCCTCAAGCTAAGGTTAGACCAAACACTTACCTCAAACTTCCACGGCCAACTCAAGCCTCAAACACCGCTTTTCCTTTAGAATTTGCCTCCAAATTACTTGTATGTAGTCCAAATTAATTTAACAACATCAATAAAATGCTAAAGAATTCATACCCAATGCATAATTATAGTTTTTTTTTATCATTTTTTCCAAAAAGTCAAAAATCGACCCAGGGCCCGCTTGGTTGAAACTCGAGGTTCGGACCAAAACCCGATCACCCACGATCCCAAATATGCAATTAGTTTCGAAGTCCGATCCCAAAACGAGGTCTAAATCCCAATTAATCAAAAAGCCCTAACTCTACCCAAATTCCTAATTTCAATCATAAAACCCTAGATTTTTGGATGAAGATTGATGAAATGTAATGGGAAATCGATAGAAAAAGGTTTAGAATGGTATACCAATGCCTTGGGGAAGAACTTGTTCCTTGAAAATCGCCTCAATGCTCTCTAGTTTTTAAAATATGAAATTATGGACTAAATCCCGATTTTGCTACTATTTTTAATTCACATATAGTGGCTCGCGTTCGTGGGCCAGTGGCCGCGTTCTTATAGAACAAAATCCCTTTCCCCCAGTCCCGACCAAAAGGCCTTCGCGTTCGCGATAGCAGGTCTGCGTTCGCAAAGGGTAGAACCCCCAAAGATTCGCGTTCGCGACCTGGTTCTCGTGTTCGCATAGAAGAAATTTTCCTTCAGCCTTACTTACCCTTCGCATTCGTAAGAGTCCTTCCTTGAACGCAAAGAACAAAGCTTCAGCATAACAGAAAGAGAAAACCTGCAATTATTCTAAGTGTAAAAACATCCTGAAACTTATACACAACTGACCCGAGCCCTCGGGGCTCCAAACCAAACATGCATACTAACTAAGCAACACCATATGGACTTACTCGTGCGATCAAATCGCCAAATTAACATCTTTAACAACGAATTTAGCATCAAAATCAAAGAAAAATCTCAAAAACACTTAAGTTTCCAATTTCACAACCAAGGGTCTGATTCACGGCATTTTAAGTCCGTTTCTTACCAAATTTTACAGGCTCAACCTAAACACTATATAAGACCTGTACCGGCTCCGGAACCATGATATGGGCCCAATACCATAAATTTAAAATACACTCAAATTTCCAAAAACTCTTAAAATTTTAGTTAAACAGTTTTCTTCGAAAATTCATTTCTCAGGCTTGAGACCTCGAAATTCAATTCTGGGCATACGCCTAAGTACCATATTTTTCTACGGATCCTCTAGGACCGCCAAATTATGGGTCCGGGTCCGTTTACCCAAAATATTGACCGAAGTAAACTTAAACTCATTTTAAAAGCAAAATTTATCATTTTTCACAGATTTTCACATAATGACTTTTCGGATACACACCCGGACTGCTCACACAAATAGAGGTGAGACAAAAAGGAGGTTTTAAGGCCTCGAGACATAGAATAAAAGGTCATCACATTCTCCACCTCTAAAACAATCGTTTATCCTCAAACGGACATAAGAAAAGTACCTGAGTCAGAGAAAAGATAGGGATATCAGCTCCGCATATCGGACTCGGACTCCCAGGTCGCTATCTCCACAGACTGACCTATCCACTAAACATGAACAGAGGGGAAACTCTTCGATCTCAACTGGTGAACCTGCCGGTCTAGAATAGCTACCGGCTCCTCCTCATAGGACAAGTCATTGTCCAACTGGACAATGTTGAAGTCTAACACGTGGGATAGATCGCCGTGATACTTCCAAAGCATGGACACATGAAACATTGGATGCACAATTGATAAGCTCGGCAACAATGCAAGTCTATAAGCCACCTCTCCCACTCGATCAAGATTCTCAAAAGGACTAATGAATCTAGGGCTTAGATTGCCCTTCTTCCCAAATCTCATCACGCCCTTTATAGGCAACACTCGAAGCAATACCTGCTCTCCAACCATGAATGCCACATCATAAACCTTGCGATCGGCATAGCTCTTTTTCCTAGACTGGGCTATACGAAGCCTATCCTGAATGATCTTCACCTTGTCCAAGGCATCCTGTACTAGGTCTGTACCGAACAACCGAGCCTCTCCCGGCTCGAATCACCCAACCGGCGACCGACACCACCTACCATATAAAGCCTCATAAGAAGCCATCTGGATGCTCAACCGGTAACTGTTGTTATAGGCAAACTCCGCTAAAGGCAGAAACTTATCCCTGAGCCTCTAAAGTCAATAACAAAAGCTCGGAGCATATCCTCCAAAATCTAAATAGCACACTCGAACTGCCCGTTCGTCTGAGGATGAAATGCTATGCTCATCTCAACCTGTGTGCCAAACTCACACTGAACTGCCCTTCAAAAATTTGACGTAAACTGTGTACCTCGGTCAGAAATGATAGACATGGGCATACCATGAAGACGAACGATCTCCCAGATATAGATCTCAGCTAACCTCTTAGAAGAATATGAGACTACCACAGGAATGAAATGTACTGACTTGGTCAGCCTATCAACAATAAACCACACTGCATCGAACTTCCTCTTAGTCCGTGGAAGTCCAACAACAAAGTCCATAGTGATATGCTCCCACTTCCATACGGGAAGCTCAATCCTTTGAAACTAACCACTAGGTATCTGATGTTCGTACTTTACCTGCTGACAGTTCAAATACCGAGCCACATATGCAACAATATCCTTCTTCATCCCCCTCCACCAATAATTCTACCACAAATTCTGATACATATTAGCAGTGTCCGGATGAATAGAGTGCCGGGAACTATGTGCCTCCTCTAGAATCAACTCTCTAAGACCATCTATATTAGGCACACACACTCGACCCTACATCCGCAACACTCCATCATCTCCAACAGTAACCTGCTTGGCACGACCATGCCGCACCATGTCTTTTAGGAAACACAAATGGGGGTCATCACACTGCTGATCTCGAATACACCCCAATAATGAAGAACAAGCGACTGTACAAGTTAACACACGGCTGGGCTCCGAAATATCCAACCTCCTGAACTGATTGGCCAAATCCTGAACATCCAAAACAAGCGGTCTCTCACCAATTGGAATATACGCAAGACTGCCCATACTGACTAACTTTCTACTCAAAGCATCGACCACTACATTGGCCTTCCCCAGATAATATAAGATAGTGATATCATAGTCCTTTAATAGCTCCAACCATCTTCTCTACCTCAAATTCTGCTCCTTCTGCTTGAACAAATACTGTATGCTCTTGTGATCCGTGAACACCTCACATGGCACGCCATACAAATAATGCCTCCAAATCTTCAGCGCTTGAACAATGGCTACTAACTCCAAATCATAGACTGGATAGTTCTTCTCATAACTCTTAAACTGCCGCAAAGCATAAGCAATGACCTTGCCATCCTGCATCAACATCGCACCAAGACTAATATGAGATGCGTCGTAATAAACCGTATATGACCCTGAACCTGTAGGAATACCAATACCGGCGCCGTGGTTAAATCTATCTTGAGCTTCTAAAAGCTCGCCTCACACTCGTTCGACCACTTGAACTGGGAACCCTTCTGGGTCAACCTGGTCATAGGGGAAGACTATAGATGAAAACTCCTCCACAAACCGATGGTAATAGCCCGCCAAACCCAAGAAACTCTGGATCTTTGTAGTTGATGCGGGTCTAGGACAGTCCTTGACTACCTCTATCTTATTTGGATCTACCTAAATACCCTCTGCTGATACAACGTGACCCAAGAAAGTAATGATCCCAACCAAAAATCACACTTCAAAAACTTAGCATACAACTGACTATATCTCAAAGTCTGAAGAACAACTCTCAGATGATGCTCATGCTCTTCTCGGCTGCGGGAATAAATCAAAATATCATCAATGAAGACTATCACGAACGAATCTAAGTAAGGCTTGAACACTCAGTTCATCAAATCCATAAAAGCTACTAGAGCATTTGTTAACCCAAATGACATCACCAAGAACTCATAGTGCCCGTACCGAGTGCGGAAAGCTATCTTAGGGACATCGGATTCCCTAATCCTCAATTGATGGCATCCAGATCTCAAATCAATCTTCGAAAATACCTTGGCACCCTGAAGCTGATCAAACAAGTCATCAATCATCGGCAATGGATACTTATTATCTATACACATTCTCATCGACCCATCCTTCTTCTTCACTAGTAGCACTGGCGCACCACAAGGCGAGACACTAGGTCTAATGAAGCCCTTATCAAGCAAGTCTTGCAGCTACTCCTTCAATTCTTACAACTCTAGCGGGGCCATACGATATGACGGAATAGAAATGGGCTGAGTTCCCGACGCCAAATCAATGCAGAAGTCAATATCCTTATCAGGTGGCATACCCGGCAGGTCTGAAGGAAAAACCTCATGAAACTCACGAACAACAGGCACAGAATCCATAGAAGGAACCTCAACACTAGAATCACAAACATATGCCAAATAGGACAAACACCCCTTCTTCACCATACGCCGAGCCTTCATATGTGAGATAATACTACGGGTAGAATGACCAGGAGTCCCTCTCCACTTTAAATGAGGCAACCCTGGCAAGGTTACAGGCTTGGCATAACAGTCCAAGATAGCGTGATAAGGTGATAACCAGTCCATCCCTAATATGATATCAAAATCAACCATATCCAAAAGTAACAAGTATACTCGGGTCTCAAGACCCCCAATCACAACCATACAAGAACGATGAACACGATCTACCACAATATAATCACCCACCGGTGTAGACATATATACAGGAGCACTCAAAGAATCACTAGGCCTGATCAAATATGGTGCAAAATAAGATGACACATAGGAGTATGTAGACCCTGGATCAAATAGCACTGAAGCATCCCTACTACAAACCAGAATCGTACTTGTGATAACTGCATCAGAGGCCTCCACCTCAGGCCTAGCTGGAAAGGCACAACATCGGGGCTGGGCCCCACCACTCTAAACTACATCTCTAGGACGACCTTCTGCTGGCTGTCCTCTACCTCTAGCGGCCTGACCTCCACCTCTAATACCTCTACCTCCACCTCTAGCACCTCTAACCCCACCTGTAGCTGGCTGAACGGGCGGTGGAACACTTGGTGCCTGAACCATGGTATGGGAACCCTGATGCTGAGAGCTGCTCGGTGCTCGAGGGCAAAATCTAGAAATATGCCTCGTATAGCCACAAGTATAACAAGCCATCGGCTGTTGAGACTACTAACTCTGACAGCCTGAATGACCATCCTGAAAACTCCAGAGTGGCAGTGCACTGATAGGAGCTGGTGGTGCACTGTAGGCCAACTGATCAGAGTACTGCATATGAGAACTACATCCATCTGGTGCACGTTGAGAAGCCTGAAGTTCTGAATGAAACAGCCTCGAAGGATGGCCCCTACCAATAGAATTCCTGCCTTCAGATGAGGCACCACTGAACATGCCCGAATGACAAGGCCTCTTGTCAGACCCCTGACCACTCCCTTGTGATAGAACCATCGCAACTCTCCTGGCCACATTGGCCGCAACCTGAAAAGAAATCTCACTCCCCGTCTCCTTAGCCATCTACAGTCGAATAGGCTGGACGAGTCCCTCAATGAAACTCCTCACTCTCTCTCTCTCACAATGGGAAGTATATGGAGAGCATGACGGGCCAAGTCAAAAAATCTGGTCTTATACTGAGTGATAGTCATAGAACCCTGTTGGAGACGCTCAAACTGTATCCGATAGTTCTCCCTCTGAGTGACAGGAAGAAACTTCTCTAGAAATAGCTGAGAGAACTGATCCCAAGTCAAAACAGGTGACCCAGCTAGTCTAGACAAACAATAATCTCTCCACCAAGTCTTGGCGGATCCAAATAGTCAAAAAGCAGCAAAGTCGACCCTATTGGTCTCCACTATCCCCATGTTCCGTAGAACCTCATGGCAGCTGTCCAAATAATACTGGGGATCCTCAGAAGATGTACCACCAAAAGTAGTAGTGAAGAGCTTAGTGAACCTATCCAACCTCCACAAGGCATCAACAGACATAGCTGGCCCCTCACCGGTTTGTGCTATAATACCCAGCTGAACTAACCCAACAAGCAAAGTTGCTAGAGTCTGAAACTGGGGAGCCATCTGCTCCGGACTGCGAGTAGCAGGAGTCTGGGCTCTTCCTCCAGCCTGAGAGACGGCTAGTGCTACAGGAAGCAAGCATGCCTGGGCTACACTCTCCATAAGGCCCACTAGACGGACCAGAGCATCCTGAAGTACTGGGGTGGTGATAAACCCATCTAGGACCTGAGCTGGTCCTATTGGAACTGACTGGGTTGGAACCTCATTGTCAAACTCAACCTGAGGCTCCGCCACTAGTGCTGCTGCTCGAGCTCTGGGCTGAGCTCTGCCTCTACCATGGGCCCTAGCACGGCCTCAACCTCTGCCCCTCGTAGGAGCTGCTACTGGGGGCTCGGGTTGCTTCTCAACTGATGAAGCGGTACGTGTCCTCACCATCTGCGAAAGAACATAGTAGAAGTTCAATTAGCATTGAGAAATCAAGTCGCATGACAAGAAAGAATAAATATGAAGTTTTTCCTAAGTCTATAGCCTCTAGGATAAATACAGATATCTCCGTACTGATCCCTCAGCCTCTACTAAGCTTGTCCATGAATTGTGAGACCTAGGAAACCTATAGCTCTGATACGAACTTGTCACGACTCGGATTTCCCACCCTCGGGAGCCATGATGGCGCCTACTAGTGAAATCTAGGCAAGCCAACTATTTCGATTGAATTACCCTTTTCAGTCTTTATTTTCCTTACAAATTCAAAACAATATATCAAAACAGGGGAAATAATAATATCAAAAGCAATGCGGAAGACAAAATCTGATAATTTAACTTAATACAAACTGCTAAATACAACTATACCCAGAATTTGGTGTCACAATGTCACAGACCATCTACGAATACTACAAATAAAGTCTGAATAGAAATACACGAATCTGTCTCTGAATAAGTAAAAATAGAAAGAAAATGATAGAAGGGGACACCAAGGCCCACGAACGTCTGTAGGACTTCCTCGGGTCTCCGCCGATGGGCTGAAGGCAGCAAGCTCACTGTGGTCCAAACGCTCTAGTACCAGTATCTGCATACATTTAATAGTATAGTAGCAGCACAACCGACCCTATGTGCTAGTAAGTGTCGAGACTAACCTCGGCGAAGTAGTGACGAGGCAACGACAGGACTACCAAATAAACCTATGCAATTATATCAAATATAGTGAGTAATAACAACAGAACTAACAGTTAAAGTTAGGAAGGGACACATGCTGCGGGGGATAACAAGTACAACAAAATTTCAGTAAAGAAACATAAAGTACACCAAAATTCAACTATAAGCAAGAGTAAGGAGAACAATACAAGTGCACGGCATCACCCTTTGTGCTTTTACTTTCGTCCTCACCATAAGAATCAATATAATCAGCACGGCATCACCCTTCATGCATTAACACTCATATCATGGCACTATATTGTACATCGTGCGACATGACATCACCCTTCGTGCTTTTACCTCACATATCGTCATGACATCACCGTTCGTGCATTAACACTCTCAAACTCACGTACGGCAAGGGAACAATAGTTTAACAACAATATCCCGGCAAGGGAACCAATATCAATAACAATAATATCCCAGCAAGGGAAACAATATCATAAGAAGTAATATCCTGGCAAGGGAGACATTATCATAAACCTCTTCTCTTTTCCACAATTACTTCACAACTCAATTATCAACTTGAGCCAATGCTCTACAATGTCCAAGCATCAATAATACTTTCCAAGCTTTGTTCAACAATAGAAATCATCATATAAAGATTGAACAATACGAAATGAAACCACATCAATCATAGTATAAGACCCACGAGCATGCTTGACACCGACTTATAGATACTCGTCACCACACCTATACACCGTACTCAGCAATTAACACATAGCAAATAAGACACAACTCCTAATCCCTCAAGCTAAGGTTAAACCACACACTTACCTCAAACTTCCACGGCCAACTCAAGCCTCAAACACCGCTTTTCCTTTAGAATCTGCCACCAAATTACTTGTATCTAGCCCAAATTAATTTAACAACATCAATAAATGTTAATGAATTCATACCCAATGCTTAATTATAGGTTTTCTATCATTTCCCCCAAAAAGTCAAAATTCGACTCCGGGCCCGCTTGCTCAAACTCGAGGTTCGGACCAAAACCTGATCACCCATTCACCCACGAGCCCAATTATGCAATTAGTTTTGAAATCCGACTCCAAAAGGTCTAAATCCCAATTAATCAAAAAGCCCTAACTCTACCTAAATTCTTAATTTCTACCATAAAACCCTAGATTTTTTGATGAAGTTGATGAAATGCAATGGGAAATCGAATGAAAAAGGTTTAGAATCGTATACCAATGCTTTGGGGAAGCACTTGTTCCTTGAAAATTGCCTCAATGCTCTCTAGTTTTGAAAATATGAAATTATGGACTAAATCCCGATTTTGCTACTGTTTTTAATTCACTGAACAGGTCTTCTTCGCGTTCGCAAAGGGTTTGTCGCGTTTGCGAAGGATCAGGCTCAGTTGACTTTGCATTTGCGTTTAGTGGCTCATGTTTGCGGAGCTTTAGCTCGTCAAGCCTTCGCATTCGCGGGACAATGGCCGTGTTCACGTAGAACAAAATCCCTTTCCTCCAGTCCTGTCCAAAAGTCCTTCACATTCGCGATAGCAGGTCCACGTTCGCGAAAGATAGCACCCCCAAGGCTTTATGTTCACGACTTGGTTCTCGCATTCGCATAGAAGAAATTTTCCTTTAGCCTGCCTTACCTTTCGCGTTCACGAGAGACCTTCCGCAAACGCGAAGAACAAAGCTTTAGTATACCAGAAACAAAATACCTATAACTTTTCTAAGTGTAAAAACATCCCGAAACCTATACACAACTGACCCGAGCCCTCGGGGCCCAAACCAAACATGCATACTAACTCAACAACATCATATGGACTTACTCGTGCGATTAAATCGCCAAATTAACATCTTTAACAATGAATTTAGCATCTAAATCGGATCAATCTATCAAGGGAAATAGAGCTTTCTAAAAATGCTCTCAGCGCATGATAGGCCAAGGCAAGCTAACGTGCACCACTGATGGCTAGGAGACGCAAGCAAGCAGCTCTGGCGACCGCTACTACAATGCCGGTGAACTCGATGATGCATACTATCATTCCGTTAATGTTTGGAAGTTTCTAATCGGCTAGTGTTCAACCAATTGCTGAGGAAAGTGAGCTAAATGGAACGGAAGAGAGGAATAGTAACCAATGCAACAGTAAAATTGAAAATCCATCAAAGGAAGCTCAGAAGTGTAAGGATTAACTGCCAATAAGTCCAAAATGACTACAATTCTCTGAGGCTGGATCTTCACAGCCAACTCCAGATCTAGATCTTGCAGCAAATGCGGAGATAGGGATGGAGAAGACACGACATGCAAAGGAACTTCGACAACCGAATCGAAACTCTCAGATGGGGATGAAATTGGAATATGTTCCACCAAGTCACAAGGATGGCAAAGTGGTCATCCAAATAGAGGAAAATGATGTGAGTGATTTGAAGGAATATTGGGAAACTGCTCTAATTGGGTATGTATTGGGAGATACTGCGTATGAGAAATCCATGGTGAGTTATGTAGAAATAGTTTGGGATTTTGTATCTAAGCCCCAAATTCTATATCACCATGATGGCTATTATGTTTTTCGATTCACAACTATGGAGGATAGAGATACAGTTGTTCAAGCATATCATAACAAGCCATTTATCTTACAGAATTGGGAGAGAGACTTCCATTTTGATCCTAAATGTATAACTACTATTCCACTGTGGATTCACTTTCCTAGTTTATCGACTAGGTATTGGACTGTTGATGCTCTAAGAAAGGTTGCCAATGTTGTTGGTATGCAAATGTACACAGACAAGTACACAGCTGAATTAAACAAAATCTCTTATGCAAGAGCGCTAGTGAAAGTGGACATAACAAAGCCATTGGTAGAGAATGTTGAAATTATGACTCCCAATGGTGTAAAACAACAGGAAATTCTATACGAGTGGAAGCCAAAATTTTGCAATGAATGTTTGCATTTTGGGCATGATGTTTTTGAATGCTGGAAGCTAAGTAAGTAAGAAGAAGATGCTGAATTCAAATCCCCTAAGAGAAGAAATAGAGGCAGAAGGAGGAGAGTTGTTCAGGAATGGAAGCCAAAGGATCAACAAGATCAAGATGAGAGGAATAGTGAGGTGACTGAAATTAAACCTCCAATAGAAGGTGACAAAGGGAAACATAACTCTGAAGCTGATACAAATCAAAGAAGAAGGATGATACATAGAGATGATGACACTAAAAGATAGAATACTTCAATAGATTAGCAGGGTAAAATTGATAAAGTTAGCAATGCTAATAGATTCATAGTATTGGAATAATATACACAAACATCTGCACAGGGAGGGGGTTTGAATCCACACCCCAGACAAAACCCACCATGATCATTAGTACTTGGAACATAAGAGGGCTGAACAAGCCCTATAAGTAGAAAGAATTGAAAATCTTTTCGCAGAAGAATAAAATAGACATCTTAGAATGTCTGAAAACTAGAGTCAAAGAAAAGAAAGCAAAAATGATTCTGTACAAGGTAACAAAAGATTGAGGATATTGTTGCAACTATACAAAGGCTGAGAATGGTAGAATTTAGATACTGTGGAGGACCAATCTTTTAGTCAACATAATTCAAGTTCATGAACAATTCATTCATTGTATAGTGAGTGATTCAGTGACTGGATACCAGATTATGTTGACAGTAGTGTATGCTAGAAATAAATTGCAGGAAAGAGTAAGTTTATGGTGTGACTTACAACTGATAGGGGGCAAGTTCAACTTCCATGGATCATAAGTGGTGACTTCAACAATGTCCTAACCACTGATGATAGGTTAGGACAAGTAGTTACTATGAATGAGGTGAAAGAATTCAAGGATTGTATTGACACTATGCAACTGACCCCACTGAAGACAAAGGGTTGTTTCTATACTTGGTGCAATAAGTAGCATGCAGATGACAGGGTATACAGTAAGATTGAGTGGGCCTTTGGGAACTTTGAATGGATCAAGGACTATGGGCATGTGGAAGCTGATTGCCTAGAACATGGGGTGTTAGATCACTCACCTATAGTGGTCCAAATATGGAGAAGAAAGAATATATATCCTAAGCCTTTCAAGTTGTATATGGTAACAATGGAACATAAGGAATTCCAACCTAGGGTGGATAAAGTATGGAAGCAGAAGCTGGGAAATGACCATATGGATAGCATATGGCAGAAATTACAACAACTGAAAACTGAGACTAAAGGATTAAACATGGAGATGACTAGCTATGAGAAAAGATTGAATCAAATAAGACAGCAGCTGGAGTATACTCAGATTAATTCGAAGCTTGATCCCTTTAATCAGGATTTGATTGAGAAGGAAAAGCAAACATTGCAGGAACTAGAGAAATGGTGCATAATAGAAGAAAGAGTTCTGAAACAGAAGGCAAGAGTCAACTAGATAGACTATGGGGATTCAAACTCCAAATATTTCTATGCACAATTGAAGATCAGGGCAAGTAAGAAGTCAATTACTACTATGTATAATGATATGGGAGCTAGAGTCACAGAACCTAAACCTGTAGAAAAAGAATTCATCACTTTTTTTAAGCAGCTTATAGGAACTGACACTGGGATCAGGCCATGTCCTAATACCAAATTAATCAAAGCAGGAGTGTGCTTATCGTTGGAACAACAACATGATATAATAAAGGAAGTAACATATATAGAGGTTGATGAAGCAATGAAAGACATGTCAAATGATAAAGCCCCTGGAGTTGATGGCTTTCCAATAGAGTTCTTTAAAATGCACTGGGAAGAAGTGAGATAGGATGTATATGATGGTACTGCCATAACATTGATTCCAAAAGTTCCTGCACCTACAACTGTGAAAGACTATAGACCTATTGCTTGCTGTACTACTGTCTACAAAATCATTACCAAGATTCTGACTAAAAGGATCAAAAAGGTAATTGAAGGTATAATTAGGAAAGCACAGTCTGCATTCATAGAAGGGAGGAGCATTGTGGATAATATACTATTTAGCCATGATTTATTCAATGGTTATAATAGAAAAGGCTTATCTCCAAGGTGTTTACTCAAGGTTGACTTAAGGAAAGAATATGATAATTTGGACTGGCAGTTCCTTAGATATATGCTCACAGAGCTTGACTTCCCTCAGAAATTTATTGTATGGATAATGGAGTGTGTGACAATAGTGTCCTATTCTCTAGTACTGAATGGAGGATTCACTAGACCTTTCCCTGCAAATAGAGGTATAAGACAAGAAGATCCAATGTCTCCTTACCTCTTTGTGATTGTTATGGAGTACTTGCATAGGGAGATGAATCAATTAGATATGCAAAAGTAGTTCAAATTTCATCCAAAGTGCAAGAAGTTGGGAGTAACACACATTTGTTTTGCAGACGATTTGTTAATGTTTTGCAGGGGTGACACACAATCAGTTACTATATTGAAGGAAACCTTCAAGAGGTTTTCAAATGCATTAGGACTACAGGCAAGTGTAGAAAAGAGTTCTATTTATATTGCTAGTATAGCACAGCATATAAAGGAACAACTGACCGAGATTACTGGATATGAAAAGGGTAGTATACCTTTTAAATATCTGGGAGTTCCACTATCTGCAAGAAAACTGAACATTCATCAATATTTGCCTCTAGTTGAAAAGATTACAGAGAGAGTAAGATGCTGGTCAGCTAGAACGCTTTCATACTCAGGAAGAATTCAACTCATAAAATCAGTGTTATTTGGAATACAAACATATTGGGCTCAAATTTTCTTATTGCCAAAGAAGATCATGAAGATGATAGACACTATATGGAGAACCTTCTTGTGGACTGGCTCAACTGATTACCCCAGGAAAGCACTGATTGCGTGGGACATAATATGTCAACCAAGAGGTACTGGTGGTTTGAATGTGATTAACATGAATATATGGAACAAAGCAACTTTATTAAAACATCTCTGGGCTTTGGCTATGAAGAAGGATACTTTGTGGATTAAATGGGCTCACATCTACTACATAAAAAATAGGCCTATTTAAGAGGTAACCACACCCAAAACGACAGCATGGGTGGTAAGGAAGATCATATAGGCAAAGGATGAAGTACAAAAGCTGAGGTCATTTCATAACAATCTCATAAACACACTGGATAGCTTTGTGAAGCAAGGCAAATTTCAGATACATAAAGCTTATGTGCAATTGTAGCCTCAATTACTCAAAGTAGATTGGACGAGTATTCGTCTATATGCACATATTCATCCTAGGTTCAAGTTCCATCTATGATTGGCTATCCACCAAAGGATAGCAACTATGGATAGACTTGCCATGTTTGGAATTCAAGTTCAGTTAGAATATGTATTCTGTGCAAAAACTGTGGAAATATTTGATCACCTATACTTTGGTTGTCCAAGTACAAATAAGCTATGGGAAAGAGTATTGATATGGACGGGCAATGCGAGGCAGATAGGAAGGTGGCAGCATGAATTGAGATGGATAAGTATTATGGCAAAGAGGAAAGATTGCAGGGCAGAAATGATCACAACATTGTTTGCAATGGTTGTCTACTACATCTGACGGGAAAGGAATTCGATGCGATTTAATAAAGGAAGATTCATCATAGATGAACTCTACAAGAAAATTGCAATACATATACACATAAAAGGTAGAAAGAAGATCAAATGGCGAGCAGAATTGGAAAATTTAAAAAATGTTCCTTAGTATAGCAACTTGTAACTAAAGTCAGTATAGTATAGTTTTCCTTTGTAATAGTGAATAGGAGATTAATGGTCAGCATTAATATGGGAATGTAAAGACAGTTTTTTTTATGAAATAAAAACCAAAATTTGACAAATAAAAATAAATATTTAGCATCAAAATCAAAGAAAAATCTCAAGAACACTTAAGTTTTCAATTTCACAACCGAGGGTCCGATTTACGTCATTTCAAGTCTGTTTCTTACCAAATTTTACAAGCTCAACCTAAACACCATATAAGACCAGTACCTGGCTCCAGAACCAAGATACGGGCCCGATACCATCAATTTTAAATACACTCAAATTTCAAAAAACTCTTAAAATTTCAGTTAAACAATTTTCTTCAAATATTCATTTCTTGGGCTTGGGATCTCGGAATTCTATTTCGGGCATACGCCCAAGTCCCATATTTTTCTACGGACCCTCCGGGACTGTCAAATCATGGGTCCGGGTCTGTTTACCTAAACTGTTGACCGAAGTCAACTTAAACTCATTTTAAAAGCAAAATTTATCATTTTTCACAGATTTTCACATAATGACTTTTCGGATACATGCCCGGACTGCGCATGCAAATCAAGGTGTGACAAAAAGGATGTTTTAAGGCCTCAAGATACAAAATTTACTTCCAAAACAAGTGATGACCTTTTGGGTTATCACATAATTGGAGAGTGAATTTTGGGAATTTGGATGACCAAATGGTGTCGGATTTTGATAAATTTAGTATGGTTAGACTCGTGAACAAATGACTTTCGGATTTTGTGACTTTTGTCGGATTTTGAGACGTGGGCCTTGGGGGCGGGTTTGAACTGATTTCGGATTTTTGCTCTAATTCAGTAGTTTTCTTGTGGAATTGAACCCTTTAGCCTTTATTGATTGTGTTGTACTACTTATGGCTAGATTCGGGATGTTTGGAGACGAATTAGAGAGGTAAAGGCATTTCGGAGTAGAGATTTGCTCGGTTTGAGGTAAGTAACGCTTTCAAACTTGGTTCTGAGGGTTCGAAACCCTGCATTATATGTTATGTGATTGTTGTTGAGGTGACGCACATGCTAAGTGATGGGCGTGCGCCACGAGAATTGTGACCTGGTTGATTCCATGGTACCGTATAATGACTCTATCTTGTTGATATCCGTGTTTTCATCTTGTGATAAAGTAATTGAGTTGTAAATCATGTTAGATATTAAGTTTAGGCTTTATACTGGTACTGTTGGGACCCTTAGTAGTTGTTTCTTGCTGTCATCTCTCTGGTTTCATTGATATTCTTTACTCAGTAATATTCATGCATTTTTATATCGTATCTCAGTCTCAGTTATTTATTGATACATCATATCATTGTTTTGGGTTAGTTTTCATGACATTGAGAGCCTGTGTATAAGACTAGAGATATTCATGACTGAGTGAGGCCGAGAGCCTGATTATGAGTGACAGTTATGGGATCGAGTTGCACGCTGCAGCAGTTATACTGATTTGTGATAGTGCTTGGGCTGTAGGAGCAACTACGGAGTCTGTACACACCCCCAGTGAGCGCGGTTGATATTATTGAGGGATGGATCTTCCCTGGACATGGATCTTGTCCGAAGTACTTGATACCTGGAGGTGAATCTTCTCCATAGGGTTGGATTGGACTTCCTTGGTACTGAGTGACTTATAGTCAGTGATATATATGTTTCGGGATGGAGCTTCCTTTGGCCGTATGGGCCATATACAGTACTGAATGGTTGAACCTTTGAGAGAGAGAGCACATGAGGCGGACAACATGGTGCATCACATAGAGCATGTCCATTGGCATGTACAGATAGCAGAGTGCATTCTTTATACAATTCAAACCTGCTTTACTTTACTGTTTTGAGCTGCCTATTTAATTTGAAAGCACGCCTAAGTTTCTGCACAATTATTTCTCTTTATCTTTACTAGTTGAGTTCGTCACTACCTTTCAGTCTAAAGTTTGGACCCATTACTTACTGATTTGGATGTACTCACGTTACTCCCTACACCTCGTGTGCAGATCCAGACATTTCTAGTAATGGCGGCAATTACTGATTGAGACTTTGTAGTTCAGAGACTATCAAGGTAGCTGCACAGTATTCATAGGCCTTGACTATCTTTCTTTATCATTAGTTGTATTTTTAGTTTATTTATCTAGACATTGTAGTGGACTGTATCTTGATTTAGACGCTCATTTACTTAGTGACACCCCGATTTTGGGTTGGACTGTATTTCATGTTGGGATTTATTCTGTTTTCAAAAAGGTTTCTTTAATGTTAAATGCTTCCATTTTTATTTTTAAAAGTATTGTTACTGTGATGAATTGTTAAGTAGATGATGGCCTAGTTCCACGATAGGCGCAATTACGACTGTTGATTTTGGGTCGTAACAAGGTTGTATCAGAGCTTAGGTTACATAGCTCTCATAAGTCATGAGCGGGTTTAGTAGAGTCTTGCGGATTGGTACAGAGACGTCTTTACTTATCTTCAAGAGGCTGCAGCACCCTTAGGAAACTTCACATTCCTGAATTCTTATCGTGTGAATTTGTTGATTTTGGTAATTAAACTTTTGTTATTCTATTCTCTCACAGATGGTGAGGACACATGTTACTGGGCAGGATGGATAGCCACCAGTACCACCAGTCGGGGTCGCGAGAGGCCAAGGTCACGGTAGAGGCCGTGGTAGGGATAGAGATGCAGCTAGAGCAACACCTGCAGATGCAATTGTTGCACTAGCTCAGGATTAGGTCTCAGTTGGGGGTGCCCTAGCGGGACCAACTCAGGCACCAACTGTGCTCATTGTTATTCCAGGTTTTCAAGAGGCCTTGGCTCAGATCTGCACCATGTGCACCAGTCTTGCTCATGTGGTCTCTGTTCTGGCCGGAGTAGCCATTTCTCAGGCCGGGGGAGATGCTCAAACTCCCTCGTCCTGCACACCAGAGCAGGTGCACACCAGACCAGGGACTCTAGACATTATGGGTACCACTAGCCCAATCAGTTGCAGGTGCCCGAGACTATGTGGTTCCTGTCATGCCTGATGATGAGCAGCGTAGATTGGAGAGGTTTGGGAGGCTCTAGCCTCCACTTTTCAGCGGTGCAAAGGGAGATGATGCCCAGGGTTTCTTGGACAGATGTCAAAAGATCCTCCGTACAATGGGTTTTCTGGAGATCAGTGGGGTCTTGTTCACTTCTTTTCAATTCACTGAAGCTGCCTTCACTTAGTAAGAGGCTTATGAGAGGCGTAAGCTAGTTGGTGGAATACCACTTATATTGCAGGAGTTCTCTATTCTCTTCTTGGAGAAGTATGTGCCGCAGTCTCGTAGAGGGAGCTACGTAGACAGTTCGAGCAGTTGCATTAGGATGATATGACTGTGATGCAGTACGAAATGAGATTTTCTAAGTTAGCTCGTCATGCTCTTTGGTAGGTTCCCACAGATAGAGACAGGATCGGGAGGTTCGTTGATGGCCTCATATTTCAGTTATGGGTGCTTATGACTAGAGAGAGGGTGACTGGTGCTACTTTTGAGGAGGTGGTTGACATTACTTGGGAAATAGAGTCGATTTGTCACCAAAAGCGAGTTGAGAGGGAAGCCAAGAGGCCTCGTGGATCAGGTAGTTTTGGTGGTGTTCCTTCTGGAGGTCAGTTCCAGCATGGCATGGGTCGTCCCTATAGGCATGCGTAGACGACCCGACCAGTTCACTGAGGTGCATCTTTTGGTCATGGTACCCACAGTTCTCAGCAAGGTCACTCATCTCTCAGTGCCCTTCCAACTCAGAGTTCATCTCATGCACCATTAGCACAGGGTCCGTCTATGTCGGGTCCTTCTAGCGATTATCCAGGTGCTCGAGGCTCCCTTCAGTACCCACCTCCATTTGTTGGGAGAGGTTACTTTGATTGCGGAGATTTGGGTCATATCAAGAGGTACTATCCCCACCTTACGGGAGGTTCATCTCAACAGAGGAGTCAACCTTCAACTTCAACGCCAGTTTCTTCACCGCCCGCCCTGCCATCTTAGGGTGGAGCTCAGCCAGCTAGGGGTGTTCCTAGAAGGGGAGACAAATCAGGTGGTGACCAAAACTGTTCTATGCAGTCCCTACCAGACCAGATGCCATTACTTTAGACACAGTGACCATAGGTATTATCTCATTTTTTCACAGAGATGCCTCTGTATTATTTGACCTTGGTTCCACCTATTCATATGTTTCGTCGTATTTTGCTCATTTTTTAGATATGTCCCGTGAGTCTCTAGTCTCGTCTGTTCATGTATCTACTCCGGTAAGCAATACTATTGTTGTGGACCGCATGTATCGGTCATGTGTGGTGTATATTGGGGGTCTGGTGACCCGAGTGGACCTTTTGCTGCTCAGTATAGTTGACTTTGATGTGATATTGGGTATGGATTGGCTATCTCCATGTCATGCTATTCTGGACAGTCATACTAAGACTGTGACATTGGCAATGCTGGGTTTGCCACAGATTGAGTGGCGAGGTTCTTTGGACTATGTTCCCAGTAGACTGATTTCATACTTGAAGGCCTAGCGGATGGTTGCGAAGGATTGTCTTTGTAAGGGATTTTAGTACAGAGACCCCTACCATTGATTCTGTTCCGGTGGTGCGAGATTTTCTGGATGTGATTCCTACAGAACTACTAAGCATGCCACCGGACAGGGATATTGACTTTAGTATTGATTTGGTGCTGGGCACTGAGCCCATTTCTATTCCACTATATCGTATGGCAGCGGCGGAGTTGAACGAATTTAAGGGGAAACTTCAGAAACTCCTTAATAAGGGGTTTATACGCCCTAGCATGTCACCTTGGGGTGCACCGGTTCTATATGTGAAGAATAAGGATGGTACTATGAGAATGTGCATTGATTACAAGCACTTGAACAAAGTCACAATCAAAAACAAGTATCCTTTGCCTCGTATTAATGATCTATTTGACTAGCTTTAGGTAGCGCGAGTGTTCTCCAAGATCGAGTTGAGGTCTGGGTATCACTAGCTGAAGATTCGGGACTCAAACATTTTTAAAACAACTTTTAGGACCCGGTATGGTCATTATGAGTTCCTTGTGATGTCTTTTGGGCTAACCAATGCCCTAGTAGCGTTTATGCATCTAATGAACAACACGTTTCGGCCTTATTTTGACTCGTTCGTTATTGTGTTGATTGATGATATTCTGGTGTACTCTCGTAGCTAGGAGGAGCATTAGCATTTGAGGGTTGTATTCAGTGATTGAGGGAGGAGAAACCCTATGTTATGTTCTCCAAGTGTCAGTTTTTGCTCAGTTTCGTAGTGGTCTTGGGTCACGTGGTGTCTAGTGAGGGTATTCAGGTAGATTGGAAGAAAATAGAGGCAGTTCAGAGTTGGCCCAAACCATCCTCAGCTGCAGAGATTCAGAGCTTTCTTAGTTTGGCTGGTTATTATCGTCAGTTCATGCAGGGTTTCTCATATATTGCATCTCCCTTTCAAGTGGTCAGATGAGTGTGAGGCGAGCTTTCAGAAGCTCAAGGCTGCCTTGAGCACAACTCCAATTCTAGTTCTACCATCAGCTTCTTGTTCTTATATTGTATATTGTGTTGCTTCTCATATCGATATTGGATGAGTTTTGATGCAGGAGGGTAGGGTGATTGCTTATGCTTCGCATCAGTTGAAGCCTTATGATAAGAACTACCATGTTCATAATTAGGAGTTAGCTGACATTGTTCACACATTGAAGATTTGGATTTACTATCTCTATGGTGTGTCTTGTGAGTTATTTACTAATCATCGTAGCCTCCAGCACTTGTTCAAATAGAAGGATCTCAATTTGAGGTAGCGGAGATGGTTGGGGCTGCTAAAGCTGCTAAATGACTATGATATTACTATTCTATATCATCCAGGAAAGGCTAATATGGTGCTCGATGCCTTGAGTAGGAAGGTGAGTATGGGAAGTCTTGCATTCATTCCTGTTGGGGAGAGACATCTTGTAGTTTATATTCAGGCTTTGGCTAACCAGTTTGTGAGACTGGATATTTCGTAACCCAGTTGGGCTCTAGCTTGTGTGGTTTCTCGATCTTCCTTATTTTATTGCATCAGAGAGTGCTAGTATGATGATCCTCATTTGCTTGGTCTCAAAGACAAAGTTCAGCACGGTGATTCCAGAGATATGACTATTGGAGATGATGGGGTGTTTAGGATGCAGGGTCGGATATGTGTGCCCAATGTAGATGGGTTATGGGAGTTGATTCTTAAGGAGGCCCACAGCTAGCGATATTCCATCCATCCGGGTGCCGCGAAGATGTACCAGGATTTGAGACAAAACTATTGCAAGAGGAGAATAAAGAAGGATATAGTTGGGTTTGTAGCTCGGTGTCTCAACTGTCAGCAGGTAAAATATGAGCATTAGAGACCGGGGGGTACTTCAGAAGATAGAGATTCTAGAGTGGAAGTGGTAGTGGATCACCATGGATTTTGTATTTGGGATCCAACGGACTTCGAGGAAGTTTGATGCTATTTGGATGATTGTGGATCGGCTGACCAAGTCCGCGCACTTCATTCTTGTGATTACTGCCTATTCTTTAGATAGGTTGGCTGAGATTTACGTCAGAGAGATTGTTAGCCTGCACGGTGTGCCAGTTTCCATCATTTCAGATAGAGGCACGCAGTTTATATCGCGGTTTTGGAGAGTCCTACTATGAGAGTTGGGCACTCAGGTTAAGTTGAGCACAATATTTCACCCTCAAACGGATGGATAGTCCTAGCGCACTATTCAGATATTAGAGGACATGCTACGTGCTTGTGTCATTGATTTTGGGGGTTCATGGGACCAGTTTCTGCTGCTCGCGGAGTTTTCTTACAACAACAGTTATCAGTCTAGTATTTAGATGGCTCTGTATGAGGGTTTATATGGGAGGCAATGTAGATCTCTGGTGGGTTGGTTTGAGCCAGGCAAGGCTAGGCTATTGGGCACTGATTTGGTTCAGGGTACTTTGGACAAGGTTAAATTCATTCAAGAGCGACTTCGCACGGTGCAGTCAAGACAAAAGAGTTATGCTAATAGGAAGGTTCTTGATATGTCTTACGTGGTTGGGGAGAAGGTTCTTCTGAAGGTTTCACCCATGAAGGGTGTTATGAGGTTTGGGAAGAAGGGCAAGTTGACACCTCCGTTCATTGGGCCTTTTGAGGTAATTTAGAGGATTGGGGATGTGGCTTACAAGCTTGCCTTGCCACCTAGCTTGTCGAGTGCCCATCCAGTATTCCATGTTTCTATGCTCCGAAACTTTATTGGAGATCCATTTCATGTTTTGGATTTCAACGCGGTTCAGTTGGATGGTGATTTGACTTATGATGTGGAGCCAATGGCTATTTTGGGTGGTAGGTTCGGAAGTTGAGGTCAAAGAAATAACTTCAGTTAAAGTGCAGTGGAGAGGTCAGTCCATGGGGGAGGCTACTTGGGAGACCAAGCGGGAGATGCAAAATAGTTATCCACAACTATTTAACGCTCCAGGTACGTTTCTAAACCTGTTCGAGGGCGAACATTTATTTAAGAGGGGGAGGATATAATGACCCGGCCGGTCGTTTCGAGAGTTGTAGCCCTGTACCCCCATTTTCTATTTCTTTTGTATTCTACAACTGTATTATGACTTACCGAATTATTTGGTTTGGGTCTGGCAAGATTTTGGAGTGAATTGAGACACTTAGTCTCTTATTTGAAAGCTTAAGCTGGAAAATTTGATCGGATTGACTTATGTGTAAATGACCTCTGATTTGAATTTTGATGGTTTCGTTAGCTCTGCTAGTTGATTCTGGACTTAGGAGCGCATCCGGATTGTATTTTGGAGGTATGTAGTAGAATTAGACTTGAAATGCCGAAAGTTGGAAATTTGGAAAGTTTGACCGGGAGTGGGCTTTTTGATATCGGGTCGGATTGAATTTTTGGAAGTTGGAGTAGGTTCGTTATCAAGCCGGATGTATTCATTTTAGCATAGCACTCCTTACTGAGGAGTATTCCAATGTTGGATGTTGTTTCATCGTCGGCTATTTCATGTAATACTATATTGTGCCGTATGAGTTGTGAAACGACTTGATAAATTTCATATGTGTTGAGGTTCCATGTAGCGATGGTGTTATGTAAGCAGGATGGCTCTCGAGATTCAGATCATATATTGCACCTTAGTTGTGCTTGAGTTTTGCGTATGGTGCTATCTGTCTCCCTAGGAATGGTATTATGCACTTGGCATGCTTATGGCTGATATTCGGGTATATTGTAGTAATGAACATTCTACCTCGGTAATTATCTCCTTATACAGATTTTTTGGGTGAATCGGGTGGCACGCCACCATGGGTATGTTCTTGTATCGGGTTGCACGCCACAACGGTATTATATGTTGATTGGGTTGCATGCCGCAACAATCTGCTGTTGAGTACAATCCCCTATATCTATTCTTGTGTGTTTTGTTTCACATTTTCCAAGAAAGGTTCATAACACCTTTTTGGTTGTCTAATTAGTTACGTGGGTTGTGTAGTCTTTTCCAGAGTTCATTTTCCTTATGTATCACATTCGAGTTGGTAGCTTATTAGCACATTGTGGCATCATATGAGACGTTTGGTCATGTCTGAAGTGGCTTATTCCCTGAGCAGCTTGTATTGGGTGAGATGAGATTATTGGATCTGGGATCAGTGCGATCAGATTATATGAAGCATATTTAAGAGCAAATACCATTATTTGGTTCATAATGGGGTGATGATTCTAGTCAAGAGGAGAGATTCAATGATTTGTTGACTTGCCATTTGGTTATGAATTTCTACACATCTCTTCTGTCGTAGCGGTATTGCAAGAGTTGTAACAAGACATATATATGTCATGAGGTGCATTATGAGCATCAGATTCATAATTACAACACTTCAAGGCAAGGCAGTACAGTAGGGCCATCAGCCCATGATTACAACACCAGCTGTCCGACCGCTAAGAGGCAGAGGGCAAGCGGGTAGGGGTCATCCTAGAGGTGGAGGTTAGGCAGGGGGAGGTCAGGCAACTATTTTTCAATCAGGCAGAGGCCCGCTAGTCGATGGTCTAAGCTAGATTCTATGCTTTTCCGGCCAGACCAGATGCAGTGGCCTCAGATGTCATGATCACAGGTATTATTTCTGTCTGCAGTAGGGATGCTTTGGTATTATTTGATCCAGGGTCTACCTATTCATATGTGTCATCTCTGTTTGCTCATTTCCTGGATATTCCTCGTGAGTCCTTGGGTACTCCTATTTATGTTTCCACTCCTTGTGGGCGATTCGGTTGTTGTGGATCGGATCTATCGGTCCTATGTGGTCATATTTTGTGGTTACGAGACTAGAGCAGATCTTTTATTTCTTGATATGATCGACTTTGAGGTCATCCTGGGCATGGATTGGCTATCCCCATATCACGACATCCTGATTGCCATGCCAAGACGATTACCTTAGTGATGTTAGAGTTGCCTAGATTGGAGTGGAATGGTTCGTTTGTTAGTACATCTAGTCGGGTTATCTCTTTTCTGAAGGCTCGACATTTGGTCGAGAAGTGGTATTTGTCTTATCTAGCTTATGTTCGAGATACCACCGCAGAGACTCCAATGATTAATTCAGTGCCCGTAGTCCAAGAGTTCGCCAATGTGTTTCCTTCTGACCTTCCAGGTATGCCACCAGATTGTCATATCGATTTCTGTATTGACTTGGCTCTAGGTACCCACCCTATATCTATCCTACCGTACTGCATGGCTCCGAAAGAGTTGAAGGAGTTGAAAGAGCAGCTTGAGGAGTTGCTAGAAAAGGGGTTCGTCAGACCAAGTGTGTCACCTTGGGGTGCACCAGTGTTATTCGTGAAGAAGAAAGATGGGACTATAAGGATGTGCATTGATTACTGCCAGTTGAATAAAGTTACCATCAAGAACAAGTACCTGTTGCCGCGTATTGATGATTTGTTTGACTAGTTGCAGGGTGCTTGGGTGTTCTCTAAGATTGACTTGATATTGGGGTACCATCAGTTGAAGATTCGGGAATCTGATGTTCCGAAGATTGCTTTTCGTACTAGATATGGCCATTATAAGTTTCTAGTGGTATCCTTCGGCTTGACCGCAACGACATTATGGATTTGATGAACAGGGCATTCAGGCCATACATTGATTCGTTTGTCATTGTCTTCATTGATGACATTTTGATCTACTCGCGTAGCATTGAGGAGCACGAGCAGCATTTGAGAGTGGTGCTTCAAACATTGCGGGAGCATAAGCTATATTCTAAGTTCTCCAAGTGTGAGTTTTGGATAGATTCTGTAGCATTCTTGGGGCATGTTGTATCAGGCGAGGGTATTAAGGTGGATCCAAAGAATATTGAGGTAGTTCAGAGTTGGCCTCGTCCCACTTCGGTGACTGAGATGGGGAGCTTCTTAAGGTTAGCAGGTTATTATCGCTGGTTTGTGGAAGGCTTCTCATCCATTGTAGCACCTTTGACTAGATTGACCCAGAAGGGTGCTCCGTTTCGTTGGTCTGATGATTGTGAGGCGAGCTTTCAGAATCTCAATACAGTGACTACCATATTGGTTCTAGTGTTGCTGTCGCGCCCCTCTTTATCCCCTTCTAGTGGAGAGGAGTCTAGGTTTCGACATTTATGAGGTGTGATGACTCATTTCCTTTTGGGAATTGGGTATTTGAAAAGTCGCCACCTAATGATTTTAAGGTGCGTTAGGGCACCTATAAGGTTCAACTACAACTATGTTTGGATAACCAGAGATAGGGTAAGGGCTTGAAATTATCCTAAGGGGAAGGTATTAGGCACCTTTCAGGATCCACTAGTGTGGTTCCCGGCCAGACAGTTTTTGTGAATTTGTGCAATTAGCAAATAACCATGTAAGGCTTAAGTAATAGAGAGATGGTTGGTCTCGACTATTATTGCATGCTGCCATTATCTCATCAATATATATCTGGGATAGCTTGCCCGTAGAGTAAGTCATACTGATCGGCAGGAAGTGAGCTGACTTGGTCAGGTGCCAAACGAATCCATTGATAAGAGCTCTTGGGAGTCATCAACCTATTATCCCCGGTGTACCTTTGATCTATAGAGTGAGAGCCCTTCCACACGGGACTCCCGGATCACTATGGCCGACTTTCTTCTCTGTTCGACCAGTCGATCTCACAGTCAGGCAGGCTCATACCATTACGCTCACGAGCAGAATCTTAGCTTGAGCCTACTTTCGCATACCTTCGTTACTCTTTAGGAGGCATCCACCCCAAATAAACTACCCACCTCGTAGTGTCCCGCCTCCCCCCGAATGATTGGTGCGGCGGTTAGGCATCTTTCTTTGAGCAATATTCTATTTTTCAGAGAGAAGAATGACCAAAAGTAGACCTGACCTAAACAAGTACATCCGACCTTTCGTCTTGATTTATAATCTCACGATTGGGTTGGTGTTTAGTGTACCACTTGTCTAGCCTATGCTTTGTATGCACATCTCAATGTCCACTCTTCAATCAAAAAAAAGACGGTCATGTGCGAGTCGGCTGGGAAAACACAAGCTTAACATGTCTTTATTTATCTTTTTCATATTTGAATGTCTTTGTCGAGTTGGTTGGCATCATTCGCTCCTTTCTGTCTTTTCATTGTCCGCATTAACCCACCTAAAATAAGGTAAAAGCCTTCTTTCCAACCCTTTGTACGAGACTCATTTTCTTCTGTTCCGCTTTTTCCTGCTCACCAAATCGAAACTCCATTTCAAAACTCGAATCGAGGATCCACACCTTCCCAAATTCGACTTCTTTCCCCGGAACAACAGCAGAAAGAGTGAACTTGCCCAGCGAGGGCTGAGATCAATGCTATCAATAAGAAGGAGAGACGGTTTCCAATCCCTCAAAGGAGAAAGAACCATGTGTATGGATGATAGAGCACGCTTTGAGGGAAGAGGGGAACAAAGATTATAGAAAGACTAAGTGAAGTACTTATAGGGACTTCTTTAACATTCTTCTTTCCTCTTCTTGCTTATCACCTTCTTTCCCTTTCCTCGCATCCTAATCTCTTGACTAAGGGCTTGTTTTGTTTACAGAGTGAAGAAAGGAAACTTGTCAGCTAGACTTAGCGGAATGTCCAGGGGCAAACCGGTCGTTAAGATAGAGTCGGTGTTGGTAGCAGTTCTTGTTTAGCGGGATCAGGTCACCAATCGGTGAACCCGTCCCTTTCTATCAGTCCCGGAGGAATTTTAGGACTACTATTCCTATAAGGAGGGGGTTCTAGGAAGATTCTCAGGTTTAAAGGAAAAATACTAAGGCGACATACAAAAGCATATAAGACTGCAATTAGGGGGGAACATATAAGCAAGTAGAAGGCTCAATTATACCTCCACAAAGAATGCACATAGATAGCATTACTTATACACAGTTGAGGTCTGAATTTAAAAATCCTAAGCAGGGTGTTTAAGTCAGAACCAGATTCATTATATAACGCAGAAAAGAAGTCTGAATCAGGCCTGCCTGCTGGTTGTAGCAGTTAAGAATTAAACAGAGGTAGTTTTAGTTTTATTTAAGTAATTAACTAAGGCTTGCCTAGGCATAAGCAATATTCAGTAATTATTCAGGATTGCTGAGACAATTTGGAGCTATTATTACCTAAAACATGTTGTTCTAGGTGTTCAACACATAGAATTATTGCCATTGATTATAAAACTGAGTAAAATTGTTTTATTCATTGTTAGCCTAAGCTTGCTTAAGCGAATATAAGTGAAATCCTAAAGACATGGTATCTAATGTACAGATATGTAGAATGATGCAGAATCCTAAACAGGATTTCTATATGCACAAATATTATAGCGTTTAAACATGATTACCAGAATATGCAGAGATGATAAGTTTGTTAGTGTTGTTTAGCCTAAGATAGGATCTCTAAGTGTGCATGGCAGTAAGAACATGATCACAGAAACAATGGTTATTAAGACATTTAACGCAGGATTTTCTAAGTGATGCGATAGTGAAATGGACATGCTGAAAACAGTAAGCATAAGTCCTAAGGAACATGATCTCTAATGCATGAAATGAGTCCTAAGCATGGTTTCTATTGTGCAAGTAGGATATAAACATAATAACATGTTTTCTACCCTTTTGATAGCTAAAGCATACATAGTCACCCTTTTCCTTTCCACTATCCATCCCAGAGTTGTTTACAAATTATTATATCCCAAATGATTAAATTACATAAAAAAATGCAAAAATAAGAAATTACAACCATAGGAAGTATGATCTTGACTTCCTCTCTGAGTTATGTAATAAACCACTTCAAATGTCAATATTGTTCCAAAGCCATTCTCATACATGGGTGTGTCAGAGTTCCCTAAGGACCTCAAGGGATTTCGGGCAGTGGTCACACCCAGATTGCATAACCAAGAGTAAGTGCAGTGTGGAAGAGCCTACCCTTATGTGTCCAGGTTCATAGGGAGCTCAAGGGTCCCAAAGCAAGGCTCACACAAGAGGGGCAGAATCTAATGATCTAAGAATTCATGTGAAAGTGATGGACATATACTCAAAGGAGTTGAGTTGGAAAATAGTTTTAGAAATAATATGTTTGAAGTGAGTTTGTAAAACATCATTAGAATTGCCTAATGAAACAGTTTTTTGAAAAGGGAAATGGAGTAGGAGCAACAACAATACACACAGAACCAGTTCAGAGAGAATTACATGCTTCAGCAATTACGGACAGGGAATGGGGGTTGGGGACATAGAGGACCCAAATCAGAAACAAACAATTAGTCAAGGATTAGGTACATTATAGACATGCTAGTTGAAGGACATAAACATGAACAAGTAAATATGCTGATCACATTTAAAGAAAGGCAGAATTTTAAGCATGCTGAGTAAAGGAAAAAACAAATAGTACAACTCAACAGCATGAGCCATTAAGTTAGAAAAAGACAGTGATTGACAACAAGGGAACACATAGGTTTGGGTTTCAGAATTTAAACTAGGAACATACCAGTTGAAGGAGCAAAGTGCGGAAAAAGTAAAGCAATCAGAGTTCCAAAGTCTAGCCTTGGCTTTCAATCGGCTTGACAAGGCAGTGGCAAAAGTAGTAGAGAAAGGAAGAGAATTTTAATGTGTAAGTGTGTTTTTGAACTCAGTTGTTCTTGTCCTTAGAGAAGAGAGGGTGGGGTATTTATAGTTTTGAAAACGAGTAGTAAATAAGGTAACAAGTAAATTTTTAATACAAACATGGAAATAATCACAATCAGAATCAATTAATACAAGTCATTTCCTTTAATCAAGGAATTAATGTTCAAACGGATACTGACATGAATAATTAAGGAAAGAAAACCAATTTGAGAAAGATTGATTTCTGACCATATATGGGATATTAAAAGTATAGAGTAAATAATTGAGTCTAAGTATAAAATATACTTAATTGGGGAAGGGATTCAGCAGGGGTACAACATCACAACAAATAAAGAAAAGGAATCAATCAACTCAAACAAACCGGTAGAATTAGGGGTTTATAAGAAAACCTTTGCAGTCAGTCGTAACTTGAGGAAATCAAGATCAATCAAGAAAGAATCATGATTCTGCACTTTGCCATATAAATAGAGAAGAATGAACAAGAGTATCAGACATGCAAGACCAACCATATTGACAAAAGAAGCAACACAAACATGCAGTAGTAGCAGGAGTCGGCTAGGACTCAGTAGTAAAAGAACCTACTCGAAGCATGGTAGTTAACAAAGTCAAGTAGTCACATAGAACCAGAGTGAAAAACCAAACCAACAGGTAAGAAGGTCAGAAACAAGTAAAGAACCCTTTAAATTTTGCAGTAATGAGTGAGGAAAACCTTTTAAGAAATTAGGGTTTTAACAAAGTTGAGTTAAAAAAGCGGTGAGAACTCAAAATCAGTTAAGATAAACAATGAAAATGATCTAAACAAAAAGAACTCAATCGAAACAGGTATACATACAAATCAAATAAACAAAGACAGCTTCAGAACCTGGATAAAACTAAAAATACCTAGGGTTTTAACACGATGAACCAAGTAGAAGAAAAACATGAACAAATCATTTAAACAAAGTAAAATCATAAAACAACACGGAAAATTGGAGAAGAGATCTTTTAAAAGAGGTTGAGAAACCCTAATCATTAAAGACGAAGAGTCATTTTGAAAAAATCGGAAAACCTTTAAGGAGAACACTTGAAAGGTTCATAACATACATAGATCTAAGACATATCTGAAAGAAAATTAGAAAGCCTTTGAAGTTAGGGTTTCGGAGAACCCAGAAAGATGAGAAAGACTTCGAAAGGGTACCGATCTAGCTGGAAAAGTCAAAGATCTGACTCGAACAACCATGGATGGCTGGAAAGAGGCCATGGATAGGAGTTGAGCAAGGACTGGACCAGATCTCTTCGAGATTTGTCCATGAAATCACACAAGCGGGCCACCATGGGACATAGGAGACAAGTACACGTCTCAAACAGCCATGGGAGTCCATGGATTGGGTGGGGGCTGAAGGGGTTTAGGGTGGATTTGGGTGGCGGCGGCTAGGGATAACCTTAGGTTTCAGAGTGGGTTTGAGAGGAGAGGGATTCAAGGGCAACGGGTTGGTAGAAATGAATTAGGTTAAGGGGGTCGTTTAGGTTTATTTTGGGCAGGTGGAATAGTGGTCGTTGATTTGAATGATCAACGACATAGATTAAATGGGGTAGGTGGGGATCCGGGTTTGGGTAGGGTTAAAAAGGGTTAGGGTCAGGTTAGAATTAAAACTGGGCTGGGGGAATTGGGGTCCAATTTGGGCTAGAATTGTAATACAAAAGGGGTTGTTATTTAAATAGCCAGTTTTTCCTTTTTAATTTATAAAAATAGTAAATAGTTTGTGAAAACTAAATTGAAAGGGCTAAAATGATATATAACACATAACTAACAATTTAAAAATACAGGACCCAATTTTAATATATAAAACCTAATTAAACCTTATAAAGGGCTAGTATTGCAATTATATGTAATTTAGCTTTAAAAATACTAAATAAAATTGTAAAAAATATGTAAAATTACCTTGTCCATATTTTTTCATAAATATAAAAATCCAATAAATGAATTATCAAAATAATAATTTTGGAAATAATTATTGGGATTTTATTGATAACAAATGGAAATAAATCAATTTAAAAACTTTAAAAAATATGGGAAAAATAATAAAACACTTGACATGATTATATATGCATATATATGCTATTTTGAAGTCATTTTTCATATTGAAAATATATAGGAAAAAATTGGGTATCAACAGCTGCCCCTCTTTACTCGTGAATAAGGATGAAAGAGTTTTCGGGTAAAGAAATGATAGTCAATTTTGACCGAGCGAAATGGTTTGAAGAGGTTATGTCGCGCCCTAGCTTCTGAGCTGCATACATATCCTTGGTTTTACAGGAATCAGTCCGTATATAGTTCAGGATCCAACGACAGAGTATACCGATGAAGACCTTTCTAGAACGGACGCAATATCTTGGGCTGGGTGAGTGAACGGTTTACAGGACTGGTTAGGTTTGACATGTTTTAGGGGAACCAGAGTGGGACCACTACTTCCGGATGGCCGTTGCTCACTGGTTTACCTGCAATTAGAAATAATACAAGCGTATATTGTGCATAAATTTAAACATGATGCAAATTCCCGTCGGACCATGAATGTTGTCTTTGGATGGTTAGGATGATATCTTTAGACCATGATGTCCTGGGCCATGAAGCGTATGACAAAGGATTCACAGGCCATGAAATGATGCTCTCGGGCTATGAGGATGGTGCCTCCGAACCATGATGCCTTTGAATAATGATATGCAAAAGATTGAAAGAGATCCTCAGGCCATGACATGGGGTTCTCGGGCTATGAAGATGGTGCATCCGAAGGATGATGCCTTTGGATGAATTGGCGATATTTCAGCCCATGAAAGATGAAGTAGTATGATGTGGACAAGATAGAGCTCAGTCTTGCGATTTGAAAGGTAGAGCTTAGGAAAACAGAAATAAATAGTGCTTGGAGATGGCGCTTAATTTCGAAGAAAACTGGAGGCAAAGCTTAGCCTTGGAAGGCAGAATGATAGCCTTATGCAAAGATGTGAATGCAAATGGAGGTAGAGGTTAACCTCGGAAGGCAGAATGGTAGCCTTATGCGATGCATAAATGCAGATAGAGACAACATTTAGTCTCGGAAGGCAGAATGATAGCCTTATGCAGATTTGAAGGCAGAATAGTAGCCTTATGCGATGCAGAAATGCAGATGGAGGTAGAGCTTAACCTCGGAAGGTAGAATGGTAGCCTTATGCAGATTGGAAGGCAAAATAGTAGCCTTATGCAATGCAGATGCAGATGGAGACATCATTTAGTCTCGGAAGGCAGAATGGTAGCCTTATGCAAGAAAATAAAATAACGAATGATAGTAGAGCTTTCTTAGCTAATAGCAGATCACGGCATTGTGATTACTGGGAGCATTGTGACTACGGGGCATTATTCGTGTGTGCTGATAGCAAATGTTGGCAAGTGCAACGGTTCGGAGAGTTGTACTCTTGAACAATATTTATTCCATGGGCGTACAGTATGTTTAATGATTTCGCAATCCTAGTGCCTGCATCCAAAGCAAAAAATCGTAAGTTTTGTAAGGGGGGGAAGGTTAGTTCGTATCCCTGCTAGCTTTGCTTGACTCGTACGGCTTTGATCTGGTGATATTGTTTGTATCCTTGGGGTAGCATTGCTAAACAAAGTAGTTTCAATAATAAACATGTATGATTTTGTAAAGATATGGCATAAGTGTATAATTAAAATAATTTTTAGATGAACTGATGACTGCGACCTCTGTTGCTAACGGAATTTTGAGGGTCCTCCTTAAAATTCTGCCCCAATTTGATGGGTTGACGTTTCTAACTGTTGCTCGTGCGGCGATCGACTTACTTCGGAATTTTGAGAGTCCTCCTCAAAATTTTGCCCCAGTTTCTGATTCTGGGGGGAAATAGAAATTGAATTTTAATTATGTTGTGACTGAATCTATGGGGCTACCTATATATCCCCTCCTAAGCGGGAATCAGGTCAGGCATAATTCAATTTACATCATATAAAGAAAGCATAAAGATTACACATAGTAACGCTTGACTGCATATGAATTAATCGGTTTTGGCCAGACTTCTCCATCCAATTCTGCAAGTATGAGGGCTCCTCCTATCAGAACTCGATGAACCATGTATGGACCCTGCCAGTTAGGAGAGAACTTCCCTTTGGCTTCATCTTGATGCAGAAAAATTTTCTTTAGCAACAGCTGCCCCGGTGTGAACTGTCTTGGCTTGACTCTCTTGTTGAAGTGTCTGGACATTCTGTTCTGATAGAGTTGGCCATGGAAAACTTCATTCATTCTCTTTCCGTCTATAAGGGCTAGTTGCTCATAACAACTCTTCACCCACTATGCATCGTCGAGCTCAACTTCCTGTATGATCCTTAGGGAAGGAATTTCTACTTCAGCTAGAATGACAACCTCTGTACCATAAACCAGCATATAGGGGGTTGCCCCGGTTGATGTGCGGATCGTGGTGCAATACCCCAATAGAGCAAATGATAACTTCTCGTGCCACTGTTTATGCCTTTCTATCATATCTTCTTGATATTCTTGTTGGCGGCTTCTAAAGCTACATTCATCTGAGGCCTGTAGGCTGTGGAATTCTTGTGTCTGATCTTGAAAGTCTCACACATAGATTTCATCAAGTCATTGTAGAGGTTGGAGCCGTTATCAGTAATGATTGACTCCAGAATCCTGAATCGACAAACAATGCGGTCGCGGACAAAGTCTGCCACGACTTTCTTAGTTACTACTCTGTAAGATGTTCCTTCGACCCATTTGGTGAAATAGTCGATGGATACTAGGATAAACGTGTGTCCGTTGGAAGCGGCATGCTCGATTGGTCCAATAACGTCCATTACCCAGGCAGCGAACGACCATGGTGAGCTGGTTATGTTGAGCTCGCTCGGAGGTACCTTTATCATGTTTGCATGAATCTAATAGCGATGGAATTTCCGAACATACTGGATGTAGTCTGTTTTCATAGTCATCCAAAAGTAACCAACCCAGAGTATCTTCTTTGATAAGTAAAAACCGTTCATATGTGGACCGCAAGTCCCCACATGAATCTCCTCTAGCAGCTTGGATTCTTCCTTTGCGTCGACACATCTTAATAATCCTAAATTAGGGGTCCTCCTATACAGGATTCCTCCGCTGTGAAAGAATATGTTGGACAATCTCTAAAGTGTGCATTTTTAAATAGGATTAGCAAGCTCCGTGTACTCTCCTTTTGCCAAATATTCCTTGATATCATGAAACCAAGGCTTTCCGTCTACTTCCTCTTCGACATGGGAAAAGTAAGCTAGTTGATTATGGATTTTCACTGGAATGGGATCAATGAAATTCTTGTCTGGATGTTGTTTCATAGATGATAGGGTAGCCAATGCATCGGCGAACTCATTCTGGATTCTGGGAATATGTTGGAATTCCGTCTTTGTGAACCTCTTTCTCAACTCCTCTACATGATGCAGATACGGGAGTATCTTGGAGTTCTTGGTTACCCATTCTTCTCATACCTGATTATAAGTAAGTCTGAATCTCCTATTACTAACAGCTCTTGAACGTTCATGTCAATGGCCATTTTGAGTCCTAAGATGTAGGTTTCATACTCGGCCATATTGTTGGTTCATGGGAACCTGAGTTTGGCAGACACCGGATAATGCTGACTGGTTACTGATACAAGGACTGCTCCTATGCCAACTCCTTTGAAGTTTGTTGCTCCATCAAAAAACATTCTCCAACCATCATGGGATTCTACAATGTCTTCTCCTATGAATGATACCTCTTCACCAGGAAAATACATTTTCATGGGTTCGTATCCTCCATCCATGGGGTATTCAGCAAGGTGGTTTGCCAGTGTCTGTCCCTCGACTGCTTTCTGAGTTACGTAAACAATGTCAAACTCACTCAACAGGATTTTCCACTTGGCTAGCTTGTTGGTAGGCATGGGCTTCTGAAAGATGTACTTCAAAGGATCCATTCTCGATATGAGATATGTGGTATAGGCACAGAAGTAATGTCTCAGCTTCTGAGCTACCCAAGTCAAAGCACAATAGGTGCGTTCCAATAGAGAATATCGGTCCTCATACGGGGTGAACTTCTTACTGAGATAATAAATGGCTTGTTCCTTCCTCCCTGTTTCATCATGCTGCCCTAGAATGCAGCCAAAAGCTCCATCTAATATTGCAAGGTAGAGTAATAAGGGTCTACCTAGCTCGGGCGGGACTAAGATTGGTGGTGTTGACAAGTACCCCTTGATTTTGTCGACAGCCTTTTGGCAGTCATCGGTCCATTCAGTAGCGGCATCATTCTTCAACATTTTAAAGATTGGCTCACAGATAACCGTATACTATGCTATGATCCTTCCCAGGAAACTCACCATATCCGTCTTGTTCTTTGGCGGTGGCAGTTCTTGAATGGCTTTGACTTTCGATGGATCCAGTTTTTTTCCTCGGCGGCTCATAATAAACCCAAGAAATTTCCCAGCAGGAACCCCAAATGCGCGCTTTGCGGGGTTTAGTTTCAGGTTGTACCTTCTCAGTGTATTGAAGAACTTCCTCAGATCTTCCATGTTAGTTAGTGGCCTTCTTGAATTTGATAATAACATCATCCACATATACCTCTATCTCCTTGTGTATCATATCATGGAAAATGGTAGTCATGGACCTCATGTAGGTGGACCCTACATTCTTCAGGCCGAACGGCATCATCTTGTAACAGTACATTCCCCACGGCATAATGAAAGTTGTTTTCTCAGCATCTTCTGCATCCATCCAAATATGATGAAAACCAGCGAAGCAATCTACAAATGACTGCAGCTCATGCTTGGTGCAATTGTCAATTAGGATGTGTATATTCGGCAAAGGGAAGTCGTCTTTCGGACTGGACCGATTGAGATCCCAGTAGTCGACACAAACTCTGACCTTCCCATCCTTCTTTGGCACTGGCACAATGTTGGCTAGCCATGTCGGGTATTCTACTACCCTGAGAACCTTATCTTTTACCTGCTTGGTGATTTCTTCCTTGATTTTCAGAGTCATATCAGGTTTGAACTTTCTGAGCTTTTGCTTTACAGGTGGACACGTTAGATCGATTTGCAGTTTGTAAGCCACAATAGACGTACTCATATCAGTCATGTCATCATACGACCAGGCGAATAGGTCCTCATATTCCTTTAGAACTTCAGTGTATTCTTTCTTTTCTAATGGCAATAGGTGAACGTTTTCGTGTTTCCTTGACGTTTTCTGCATCTCCCAGGTTGACAATTTCGGTGTCGTCCAGGATGGACTTAGGTTTTTTCTCAAAGTTCTCAACTTCCTTGACAATCTCGTCAGGTATGTCATCTTCCTCTGAATCAATGTCCATTTGTTGCGTTGTCTCATTGCATGTCCCAGTCATTGGTTCATCAAGACAAGTAATAGTAATGTTGTATAAGTAAAGTAATGAGAGAAAACAATAGTAATAAGTGTTGATTCATAAGAAAAGTCAAAATGCTTTTGATAAATTGCAAAACTGATTTGAACATTGAAGATCTTATTGCGGGAATTGAAAATACGAAAAGAAAATCATTTATTAAATAAAACAGTGAATGATGCTTATTTTAGCCTTGCTACCCCGAGGCTCATCGGGCTCTGGTTGTCTTGATGGTCTAATTATTGAGATGTGCACCTCTGCTCACAGCCTATATGGAAGGGCCTTCCTCCCCCTCCTCCTCGAGAATAACACAACAGTCCATATAACTGTCCTCTAAAAACAAGTTCTTCACTGCTGCAAGTGTTTTTTCTTCGTCTAAACCATAAATAACATCAACTTGTTGGAAAGTCTGCTCCATATGCAGTATTGGCTGCTCCAGTGGATAGTAAGGACCTCACCATGGTGGTGACCAGTTATTGAATTCTTCCCTTGTGTAATCATATCCCAAACCGAAAGTAGTGCCATGTTTCTTGAGTTTTATGGGCTTAGAGATTCCTTGGAGGTTCTTTCCGAGCCCTTTTCCAGGTTCGGACCTACTCCAATTCAGTATACTCTTGATTTTGTTATCCCACCATTTGTCTTTGTCGACAACATTGACCTGTTCGATGTGGTGGTAAGTTTCTCCACCTAGCTACCTTCTACCCTCGATTGCCGGAATGGTCTGGTGACTGTATATAGGGTTGCTACTGTTGCCGTGAATGATCACTTCCTGGTGATTCGATTCGAACTTTACTGCTTGATGCAGCGTTGATGCTATGGCCCCAGCAGCATGAACCCACGGCCATCCTAGTAACAAGTTATAAGATGCTGGTACATCTATCACCTGGAAATCAACCTCGAACCATGTTAGTCCCATCTTCAAGCATAGAATAATCTCACCAATGGTGGACCTCTGAGAACCATCGAAGGCTTTCACATTGATTGCTCCGTCTTTTATCTCTTTTAGTCCTTTACCCAGCTTCTTGAGGGTTACCAGCGGACAAATGTTGAGACTGGAACCTCTATCAATCAGGATTCTGGTGATGAAATAATCTTCATATTGCACGGTGATGTGCAGTGCTTTGTTGTCTCCCAACCCTTCAGGTGGCAGCTCGTCCTCATCAAAGGTGATCTTATGGCTTTCTAGCACTTGTCCTACCATGTTAGCTATTTTCCCGCCAGTGATGTTACTTGGTATGTATGCCTCACTTAGCACCTTTAACAGAGCGTTCTTGTGTGCCTCAGAGTTTTGCAGCAAAGAGACAATGGCTATTTGTGTTGGCGTCTTGTTTAACTGGTCGATGATCGAATATTCCTTGGCCTGTATCTTCTTCCAAAGATTGTTCGGGCCTGTCTCAATGAGGAGTGGCCAATTGGAGGCCTACTTGCTTGATTCAGCTAGGTGTTCAGGGGTATAGACTCTACCAGTTCTTGTCATACCCTGTACAGTGATAGTTTCTTCGAACCTGACCTTGCCTTTCCTTCTTGCCTCAGCTATATAGTCCCAGGGTACAACATTTGTATAGAATGGTGTCATAGTTAACATCGCCATTGGGATTGGCACAGCTATCGAAACATGTGCTTTGGGTGGCAAAACTGCAACCTCAAATGGTGCGGGTGCATTTGTTGGAGGCATGAATTAAACCTCAATTGGTGCTGGTGTTTTTACGGATGGTGCTACTTCAAACTCAAGTGGTACCAATGTATTCACCTCAGTGTCCTTAGATGGTTGGATCTGAACTATGATTGTATTGAGAGTAATCGTTGGTTTCTTTGGGTCATCACCTTCTGCAATCAACCCGATTGATCCCTCGGGATCCCAGTCATCTTCTATTTGAATCATGTGGATGCCCCCACTCTTATGGTCTGGCAGAAGGTTGTTGCGGACATTTGGAGCGGGTTCCTTTGCCACAATAATCTTGTTATCGATCAAGGACTGGATTTTGTCTTTCAATGAACGACATTCATCGATGGTGTGCCCTTTTATGCCGGAGTGGTATGCACAGGATTTGTTTGGGTTAACCCACTGAGAAGGATTCTCAGGGGTTGCAGCAGGGATGGGAGTGACATAACCAGCAGCTTTGAGTCGCTCATACAACTGGTTGATGGGTTCAGCGATGGCTATATATTATTTTGGAGGTATGCGATCAAAATTAGGTCAGGGTCTAAGGAAGTTTTGGCGTGCAAGAGGTGATTGATAGTGGGATGGTTGAGCGTTATAGGTTTGGTAGACATGAGCGGGTTGGGAGTATCTGAGTGAAGTAGGTTGATCCGTAGGAGGTGGGGTAACTGATAAGCTGGTAGTTGAGCTTGGTACGAGGGTGAGGGTGCTTGGTAATTTGGGGTTGGCTGGTATGAGAGTGGAGGTGTTGGGTAAGTTGGTATTTAAGGGGAGACTTGGTCCTTTGTGCAACCATCACGACCCTTACGTCCCTCTTTTTGGACACACCACCGGACTATAAGGCCTTATTTGTAGCCTGTAAGGCCTCAAAGTTTGTAACCATACCGCTTTTGATACCTTCTTCAATCATTTCACCTAATTTGATAATGTCGGAGAACTTGTGTTTCTCAATCATCATTAGTCGTTCATAGTACTGTGGGTCCTAAGCCCAGACAAAGAACTTGTTCATTTGTTCCTCTTCTAATGCAGGTTTGACCTTAGCAGCTTCGGACCTCCAGTGAGTAGCATACTCCCGAAACGTCTTTGTGGGCTTCTTCTTCAGATACTGTATATAGAACATGTCTGGGGCATTCTCCATATCAAACCTGAAACTATCCATAAAGTTAGATGCCATGCCTACCCAGCTTGACCACTTCTTGGGATCTTGGCTGATGTACTAAGATAATACATCTCCTTTCAAACTCCTCATTAACATCTTCATGTGGATCCATTCATCCTTCCCACTCCAACCAGCTTGTCGCAATATGTCCTTAGATGGACCATTGGATCACCCGTACCATCAAACATTTTGAACTTAGGAGGTTTGTACCCCTCGGGCAGTTCGGCATCAGTCTGTATGCAAAGATCCTCATAGTTCAGCCCTTCGATTCCTTTGCTTCCCTCAACGCCCTGAATCCGGCTAGTCAATTTCTTAAGTTCCTCAGCCAAGTTTCTGATAAGCAGATCCTTTTCGTCAGACCCAGGTGTGCCTGAGATAGGTTGGGTGAAGTGTGTCATGGTCTCCACGTAGATAGGAGTGTTATGGTGGCTTGGTGTGTGGGTGTGGAAATGGTCTTTTGTGGAGTTTTGGGGTTCTAGGATGAGTAGTGGAGTGTTGTTTGGGGTATGGCAGGTGTTACATTGGTTCTTTGGTGGAGCAATGTGATGGTGAGGAGCGGGATGATTCTGTTGTTTTGGGATGTTTTGAGGAGGTGTAGGGTTTTGAGTGTTGGGGAAGTTGATATCTGGGGTGCTGAGGGAAAATGACAGGCTTGCCAGATTCTGAACTTGATCGAGCTCTTCTTGGAATTTTAGTAGTTTCTATTCAAGTTGTGACACATTCTCATTAGGAACCCGAATACCATGGCCGTTAGCATCCTCAACCCGTTCAGTTGGGTTCTCCTTCCTGACGTTATTCAAATCTTCCATCTTGCCTTTGGTCTTGCCTTTGATAGGACTAAGAGGAGGAGTGGGTGAAGGGACCCTGGATCTTGTTTAATAAGATGACGATGCCAGAATGCACAAACTAACCTTTGGGAAAGGGAATAATAAAACAAAATAATAATAATAATAATAATAAAACAAAAGGTAATCAAGTTAGTGAGGATTATAAAAAGTATTGCAATATTTAAACACATAGTGCGGGAATGTAAAAAGTATCCTAATTTGGGAACCTCTTTGTGCCCGAGGTAGGCCTAGCGAGAAATTGATTTGTAGAACTTAGAATGTTAAATGCCTCATTTTATTAATAGAAATAGACGAATCCCAAAATGAGACTAAATAAACAAGAAATAAACGACACTAATGGCCATTGGCCTTATTACATTCATAAAGCGAAAAGTAAATGCCAACCTATTTGGTCCGATAAATACCTTCCTCAGGTTGAATGCTCTCATTGATCAAATCCTCCAGCTTGCGTAGGTTCACCAGTAAAAGTGCCTTTCGTACGTGGCAAAATCAGAGGACTTGATTTCTCGTTGTCAAGTCATTTCGGAAGAACGCCTCAAGACCCCAAGGACGGGAGGCCACGACCGAATTCTCGACCTCAAGGCTAGTCGAGACCCGACTCAGAGAAAATAGAGATTGAAGCCAGGAAAGAGGGGGAAGCTCCCAAGGCACGGCTAAGTCTGACAAGGCCGACCTACCTAGAGCCTATGCTGAGGCATCGCGTCAAGCCATCATATCTCCATACTTTGTGATAAATACCAATGTGCTTGTAGCCGAGTTCCCTTCATATATAAAGGGGACTCACGCTACCTTGTGACAGACTAATGTTGCTCCATTTTCTCCATAAGTGCAATAATATCTCTCTCTCTCTCTTTCCTTTCTAAACTTGTTCATTCTCACTAGCCCGAGGTCACCTTGATATTCATCGCTTGCTTACTTTTTCTTCATCATATAACTTAGTATTGGCCATAAAGAGCCTTTTCTAATTATATCCTCAATTATTATCCCATCCCCGACTATCCCTGATAGCTCGAGCTCGACCCCGAGGTCCCCTATCGACCCGACCTATATCCGGGTAGAAGGCCCTTCGGTTCGATTAATATCTCATTTTAGCTAGCATTTCATCATTAAACCCCATATTATTAGCATCAACTGCTCTAAAAACTAGCTCTAGAATAGATCACGTATTTTTAGAATCATATTTACAAATTTAATTGTTGTTACAATTTTCACGGTAAACAGTTTGGCGCCCATCGTGGGACTAAAAATAATAGTGATTATTTTCTTGTTGGTTTCTTTGCACAAACACACATTATCTTTCACGCTTTTTCTTGTCCAAAGATCTCTTGATTTCAAGTCAAAATGTCTGGCTCGGTAAGCAGAGTCGAGAATGACTACCCCGAAAGTCATGACGGAAATGGTGAGATTGTTCTGGTGGTTGGCACTATGCAGCGAAACGTCGATAATGCATCTGGGCTGATTCTAGCGGACACAGGTTTGTGAGGCGTGCAGCAGGTCGGTGAGGCCTCGCGTACCGATGGGAGTATTCAGCATATCAACCAACAGGAAGCCCAACAAACCCCGGCTCGGGAAACACAGGAAGTTAGTCTTCACGACATTTTTGAAATATTGCAGGCACAGCAGTTGACTATCGCTCAGTTGCAGAGCCATCCAGGGATGCTCAACACAGTAGCGCCGGAAACGATTCCCTGCGCCGAACGAGTACACGAAAGATCAAGCAACAACAGATAGATAACATACCCCACCATAATTAAGATGCTGGAGGACCTCTCCAAGAGAATCAAGTCAGGTTCATGGGGGCTCATGCAACAGTTATCTCCTGGGGAAGCGGTCCCGGAACCCGCTCCACGGAAATACGGAACGCCGGAACTCCCTAGGTGTGACAAGACCTCGGATCCCGACGAGCGCACCACCGCTTACACATGTGCGGAAAATGGCAGCGACCTTCAAGATGATAAGTTCGAGCCCATCCCGTTGAAAAAGTTCGGGGAAACACTATCGAGAGAAACCATGATGTGGCGCCGCTGCCTAGCACCTGACTTCACAAACTCGCTTACCATGTCAGCAAATCACTCCACAGGAGAACACACTGATGCCATCAAAGTAGTAACGGAAGAGCCCGACACATCTAAGGCCAAACAAAGACAGAGTGAAACACCATAGGAAGTCGCACCTCATTCCCTGATTGGACGAATGAGATCGCTCCTGGTTTCGGATGACTGAGCAACCCGAGCCTTCGCCCAAAGTTTAAACGAAGCATGCCCGACGACTTCGGGTCGTTTCAAATGAATCTTAATTAGATACCCAGCCGAGACCTGGTCGGATGACCGTATCCGACGCCAGCCACAAATCAGGGGCTATAGACAACCGTCCGGGAGCCATTATGGGCCCAGTATACCCAAGCAAGCTCCCAGCAAAGAAACTAATGCCCAATAGATGGAGGTACCATCCATGCACCGCGAATGGGAGGAATGCCACAAGATGCAACCTACCTCGCAACGGTAGAGAAACAGTTCGAGGGCAACATCCTCGAGGAACCTCTGTGGAACCGTATATGATGAGGCACAACTGGCATAGGAACCCCACCCAGCGGAGTACGATTTTGACATTGCCATGCCAAACATCGTGATCACCATAAGCAAAACCAGGGATGCCGAACGACTCAGACCTATTCAACCAAGACCCCTTAAAAAAAAACCACAACCCGGTGCAGGAACCATAGGGCACGCGCGGCCACAGGATCAAAATAACCACCATACCAGAATGGCGACATCCATGCTGCTTAGTAAAAATCACCGCTGAATACCATCGAGCAGTTAGGCTCGAGTCCAGCCTCAAGGGAGGAAGGCAACCTGGAAAAATGAAGCGAACGAGCCACGACGTATTGTCACGATAGTGAAGGAGTGTCAACACCCTCTGTGGACTCACAAAATGGAAAGTGAAAATGTTCGCCGTCAGGAAAAGACAGGTACAGGGAAGTATTCCGGAGGACACCCTTACATCCAAGAAAAAGGGCATCGAGACTTCGCCCCGGCATCACACTGACACATTGGTAACCCTCTCCTTCATTTGATCTATTTCAAATAAAACATGTGTTCATGAATTCAGGTTATTTGATCACGTACAACAACGATGTCGGACCAAAGTCAACAAAGCGGTCCAGTCTAACGGACCAAATCACTCCCGCATCCCGAATCCCTAGCAAATTCCAAATGACAAATTGCCACAAAGACCATTCTTTTGATGCAACCCGTCTGAGCTCGGGTCGGGACGTCGAGCTCTATACCATTGGAGAAGGCGCGAAGCACGGACATCTTATTCAAACGACCACCGGCATACCACCCGAAGACAGCGTCGGCCCCATTTCGCCAAAAGCATGAAACCCTTTACAAAGGGCAGGACTAAAATAAGTTGACGGAAAGCAATATGCGACAAGAGGAAACTCTTCGCCATCTGGCGCGTCGCCAGTATCAATGCCCCCACTCTCGGAAGGATCAAAGCATAAGCAAACCACGTCTTTGGCCAAGCCTGATAAGACGCAGCGGGGGGCTGTATCGTGACTCATGCCTCGAAAGGGTAGGAACATACCAAATCTCAAAACGTCGCCTACACATCTCGCGGTGAGGAAGAACTTCTTTACTCCCTTGTTATTTTTTCACTAACCTGTATGCAGACAAATGGCCAGGATATTCAAAAGTTCTAACTCTACCCGGAGATCCATAGGCTTTAAAAAGGGTCTGCCTCGCTCTTTCCCCTCAATCGTGCTTTCGCCCCGAAGAGGGCCTTGTCAGCAAGATTATTAGCGGAGCAACATACCCCCAGAGGAGGATCCGATAAGGTCGCAGTCCTTCTTCTACAATCCAACGACAAGTGATGATCTTCTTCTAAGGGCACCGTCCCCTCGGGAAGACTGGGAAATTGCAGACTATGACCCAATCAGGAATTATGTACCGGATCAAATAACCCGAGGAGCCGCGCCCGCGCGGGCCGAGCTCACAACAACGAAACAATGTATGATTACACCAAGCAATAAAAGGATATCTTTTCAGCATCTTATTCTCCAAACAAGGGAATCTCGAGCATACTCCCGGTGGGGACCACTCCACCAAATACATCCCAAAGTACTCGGAGACTTAACGTCAATAATTTGGCACTCGAACGACCCTAGGGTCGGAACTCCGAGCTCACAATTTGAGCTCACGAAAAGTGGTCTTCGCACTTAAACAAATTCGATGATTCGGAGACTATCATTCATCGTCAATCGCCATGCACTGGAAAACCCGAAACTGTAAGACCCCTAATGGGCAGACTCGGTGTAACTAGATCTGTTCTAAATTACAAAAACTGTAAGACCTCGACAGGCATGACAAACTATAAGACCTCAACATGTAAGAAAATCCCGAAGTTCAGGCTATATGTCGCATTTGTAAGAGTCCCGAAAGGGCATACCCTCGGTGTAGACGCCTGAACTATCACTCGGGATCAAAATGGCTCTGGCCAAACACATATGACTACGGTCAAAACGGCTGATATAGCCAAACTAACATGACTCGAGGACGCCCAACAGTCAAACAAATATCACAGGCCACTACTTCGAATATAATTCGAAAAGAACCGATTAAAACAGGCTTCCCTCAACAGGCAAAAATGAGCTTCGACCATGTCAGCTCCAAATCACAAGGCTTCGACCTACTCAACCTACGAGCTATGAAGCTTCTGAGGTGCTCGAAACATTTCTGATAATGACTTGAAATCGAGGTTCTTCTGGAACAGACAACGGGTCAGGCTAAAATCTTTCAAAAGACCTTAATGAGCGAAAAACAAAGCGTACAAAAAGCCCATGGCAAAAAATAGCGTAAGAGCCATTGTAGCCAGCTAAGAAAGCCTTCGGGCCACATATTAAAAGGTCCCTACGACCAAACAGCATAAGATCCATCATCGCCAACTAAAAATGGACAACTTGAGGATTAAAATGAGCTCGAATTGTAACCCGATTCGGAGACTAGATCTAAAATAGTTAACTATGCAAGCCTCTGGGCCACAAATTGAAAGGTCTCAATGACCAAAACATCGTAAGAGGCACTATCGTCGGTCTAAAAATACTTAAAGTCAATTAAAGATCGAATCGCAATGCGACTTGGAGACTGGACCCGAAATAGTTAAATAGAAAATATGCCTAAGGGCACGGCATAAATGCCACTATCGCCAACCAAGTGAGCCTCTGAGCCACCCACCTGTAAGGTCACTTTGACCTGAAGCACAAAAGGCTATCGTCGTCCGCCCATGCAGGCAGGATAAAACATGAGGGTCAATTGAAGCTCGAATCGCAATGCGACTTGGAGACTGAAGCCAAAATAGTCGAAAACAGCAAATGCCCGAGGGAAAGAAACGAGAACAGTTACTACTTGCCCGCACAGGCATAGATGATTTAAGGACAAGAAAGCTCGAGTCGGGGCCTGACTCGGAGACCAAGCCTGAACAGTTGGGCAAAGCACAGAAGCCCCAATGCCTGCTCACGTCAAAGATCACACTTAAGATCCTCGGGGCCTGCTCGATCAGTTTCGGACCTACGAGGATCCCTCTAAGCACCGAAACCATCCCTTCTGGTCAATAGAAATAGGAGAAAGAGATGTAGAAGAAATAAAGCTTCAAATTTCCTCTTATCTTACATACGCGAAAAAGGCGCACTCTCCATCTACAGACATGCTCTAGACATATCAAATACAAAGAGGGAAAACGACGAAATCTACACTCCGCTCCAAAGGGCTACAGCTTACCGGGTTCGCTCTTCGTGTTGTCAGCAAGAAATGACCACGCGTCACGTTCGTCCGCCTTTGCTCGAGCAAATTCCTACGAGAGAACGAAGCCCCTCGCACCGATCTCCTCGAGTACCTCTCTTTGGGATCTGCAACAAACATATTCTTTGACCCTCTTTTCCAGGTCGAGGGCTCGCTTTAGTTCGGCTTGAGCATCCGCAGCATCTTTCATACGAATTGCCATCTCCTGATCACCCTTGGTTCTGGTTAGTGCCGCTTTAGCTTGGCATTAATTATCTCAGCCCTGATCTTCGAGAGATCAGATTTAAGTTTCCCGATCATGTCTGCTTGAACTTTGGCATTGTCATGAGCCAAACAGAGTTGGGCTTCGAAGGCAGGGACCTTGGTCGAGATGCCTGTCTCCTCTAAAGCTTGAGTTTGCACCTGAGTCCTTAGCTCACCACAAGCAGCTTTGACGCGGCCGATGTCGCCCTTGAGGTACTCCAAAGCCTCCGTCTTTTTCTGCAGCTAATGCAACAAAAAGGGGGTTAACCCTCCATTAAATAGCTCTCGTAATTTGAGCTCCGGTATACCTCATATCGCCAATCTGGCAACTCAACCTCTTTCTCCTCGCTAAGGAGCCTACGGGACTTGCCCTCGTCCAGAATCTTCTGAAGCCTGGCCCCTTGACGGAGCAGCTCAGACATAAGCCTATCACAGGCCTGCACAAGAAAAGTTCAATAGAGGTAGGAGGACGTGGAATACAGGAAAACTATGCCTAAACTCACCATGGAGTGAAGCTAACGAACTTCCTCGAAGCCAGAATATACTCCTGTCGATCCTGCCTCTTCAGCCCTAGAAGAACCGACCTTGGGAAAAGCATGTACACTCGGAGGAGCCGCCGACGGGGAATAAAATACTCCAGGAGCAATATACTCGAACAATGCCTTCTCCTTGAAAACACGAGCCCAATCAGCCCCACTAAACGCTCCATCACACTGTGGGTGCCAATCCCGTTTTTCGCCATCGTCCCTCGGCTCAGAGGTCGGCACCTCTTTCTCCCCTTTGGAAGAGCACTACATCATCCTAGAGAACTGCCCAATACCTACAAACATCAAAGCCAATACAAAAGAAAGGAGGGAAATTTTACCTCAAATATACGATGGCTAAGGCAAAGGTAGCATGCGCGCATACCTTGGTATTTTGCTCCCCATCTGGCACAGAATACAGCTCGCCACCGACGCTCATCGCAGGTTGAATGTGTCACCAGCCCTCGGACCCACCCGGGCAGGTCAAGGACTTTGTTCGGCGTCCATGAAGTTGCTGCAACAAGGGAGAAAACACTATTATTCAACTAATGTTTGCTATAGGTAAAATCTGAAAAGGCACCAGACGCTCCGCTCACGTGCATAATTCCACCCTTCGGGAAATGGCAAAAGCTCCGTAGGGATAGTGTTGACCGTCCGGACCCAAATAAACAAACTGGCCCACTCTCAATCCCCATCCTTTTTGTCGCCAACTACAAAGGGCGTGAACGAACGGCACCTCAGGGTTAGCAAGCCCTGGTGATGAAAGGGCCGGTATAGCCTGGCAAGATGGTTTAGCGTGAACTCAAGCCCAGCCTTCTCCATAAAGAATCTCATCATCAGCACCACTCACCAAAATGACGGATGTATCTGCGCCAAAGTAACCTAATACTTCAAGCAAATATCAAGCACAACCAAGGGGACCAAATGCAAAAGGATATTAGGTATACGCTCAAGAATCCATCAGTAGAGTCTGTAATACTCTCGCCCGGGGAAAGCACCTACAGCGTTATCCCCTTGCTCCATCCACAGTACCTTCTCGCCATCTCTAGATGTTCCCCTCTTATATCAAAGACACCGTCTTTAGAGCGAACCCCTGCAGTTCTTGAGCACAGGGAGCAACACTCCCCACTCACTGCCAGGCCGGCCCCAAAGTGGTTGCCATGACTATAGTAAAACTAACAGATCAGAGCAAGGGCGTGCACCAACACTTTTTGCGTCTAAAGAAATGAAGAACCCTATGCCAAAGCGGAAGAGAAGCTATCTAAAAATAGTGAAGTCTTGCGAAGAAGCCGAAGCCGCCCCATGTATATGCGAGAAGCAGTGACGACTCGCCTACCTGGAGTGAACCCCGAGAAACCTACAGCCTCGATGCAGATTGACAGGATAACACCCGGCCCCAAAAGCATCCTCCGACGAGAAGCCAAGACTCGAGGAATTGACCGTATTATGTCCTATCTCGAGGCAGCACTCTACCCCGAGGATCTCCGCCAAAGAGAAGTCAGATTTTGGGAAAATTTCAATGGCATCACTTGACGCGGGGCAGTACTTGATCTCATGGTTCCCTTTATAAAAAAGAGGAATAAACACAAGAAGCTCCGATCACAAAAACTCCACGAATGTCCAGGGCAGCGCTCGAATACAGGCAACTCCTCAACAGAAGTTCATCCTATACGTTTTAAAAAGGCTATCTATGTCAAGATCGAAAGGGGACCCCCAGGTACCCAAAGCTGGCCTTCATTTAGGATTACATCCCCGAAGGCCCCGGAATTGGGTGTATTATCCTCATACAAATTGGAGGGCCCCGACAGCCCGGGCCTATCAGATCAATTCAGGGTTGGTCCAAGGCAAGACGATGGGTTCGGAAGGGAGCTGTGACGATCAGCAGAGGAGCGTAGAGAACGCTCATGCCCAAGTTAAATGCCAGCCGTCAACAATAAAGGGAGACATTCATAAAGCCTCGAAGGGAACGGGAACATGCAATACAAAGCAAGAATTGAAAGTAAAAGTCAATGAAATATATTCATATTCATAAAGAATCGTGTACAACAGCCCTCGAGGGGTCTTTACATACAATTACAAAAGCATACATAGATCTACAGGAATAATGGAAGGATGTATATGTGATGAAACCCGAGGGCCCGGTCCACCCTCGAAGATCCATTTCCGATATCAGCATCTTCGAGCGCTTCCCCCTCGAACACGCATCATCGAGGGTGATTCCTTTGACATCCACCTCCTCTAGGTTCCCATCTCAATCCCTCAAGGGATTCCCGTCGGAGAAGATGAAGAAGAGGAAAAGGAGGGAACGCAGAGGAGGCAGAAAAAAGAGACATGGCCCGCCGAAGCCAAAGGTTGAAGATTTAGCGGGCCCCAGCCTCAACGGCCGGTAGTGCCGCTTTATCCCTTGGGAAAGAAAAATCCCTAGGGACGAAGTGCCACACCAGGCCTACGTAAGAGAGTGAGCAATGGTGCATAATCCGAACGACTGTCTACACGAGGGGGAAACCGACTCCCCATCCATCATCACCTCGGGCCAACAATAGCAGCAAAGGCCAGCATATCGACGACCACAATAATAGCGGGACAGCTCGATTGTGCTCGACAAAGGGAAGTCATGGCAAAGGTCCACAACATGATCTAAGGGAGCTCCTCCAAATTGCCTTGATGCCATGAGCCCCAAGCATGATATCCAAAGATAGAAGGAGATGATAAGAAGGAATAGGCAAGAAATCCAACGAAGGCACTGGGATAGGGAAAAACGATGCCAAAACACCCCTATTTATAGGGGGTTATCACGCGGTCGTTGAAGCTTTGGAAGATTGACCGACAGGTGCAGTTAATGCATCCATGGAAAATTGAACCGATGGTTGTACCTTCACCTTGGAAAGCGAGAATCGGGAGTGCATTGAATGAGGTCAAAATACACAATCCCATGGATACCTGGTCACCACAAAACTTGCACCAAGAGTCGCATCACCGGTATGGCATCGCCGAAAGAAGCTCGAGGAGTCAAGTGTGAGAAACATTTCCCTTCACTTTGTTATGGGAAACGCGAAGACTATCTGTACGCGGCAAAATCAGAGGACTTGAGTTCTCGATGTCGAGTCATTTCGGAAGAACTCCTCGAGACCCCGAGGACAGGAGGCCACGACCGAATTCCCGACCTCAGGGCTCGTCTAGTCCCGACTCAGAGAAAATAGAGATCGAAGCCAAGACAGAAGGGGAAGCTCCCAAGGCACAGCTAAGTCTCACAGTGTCGGCCTACCCAGATCCTATGCTAAGGCATTGCGTCAAGCCATCCCATCTCCATACTTTGAGATTAATGCCCATGTGCTTGTAGCCGAGTTCCCCTCCTATATAAAGGGGACTCACGCTACCTTGTGAAGGACTGATGTTGCTCCATTTTCTCCATAAGTGCAATAATATCTCTCTATCTCTCTCTCTCTCTCTCTCTCTCTCTCTCTCTCTCTCTCTCTCTCTCTCCCTCTCTCTCTCTCTCTCTTTCCTTTTAAAATTTGTTAGTTCTCACTTGCCCGAGGTCACCTTGATATTCATCACTTTCTTACTTGTTCTTCATTATATAACTTAGTATTGGCCATAAAGAGCCTTGTCTAATTATATCCTCAACTGTTATCCCATCCCCGACTATCCCTGATAGTTCGAGCTCGACCCCGAGGTCCCCCATCGACCCGACCTATATCCGGGTAGAAAGCCCTTCGGTTCGATTACTATCTCATTTTAGCTAGCATTTCATCATTAAACGCCATATTATTAGCATCAACTGCTCTAACAACTAGCTCAGGAATAGATCACGTATTTCTAGAATCCCATTTACAAATTTAATTTTTGTTACCATTTTCACAGTAAACATATTTGCCAAGTGTTCTCCTTCATTTCCCTCAGTGTTCTGGCAATCGGTGACTCTCTTTCTCATTTTTCCTTCCAATTCCAGCAGACTTTCTTATAGATATTCCTGCTTTTCGCTAGCTTTGGCGGCCCTCTCTTTCCACTCATTGATTTGGTCATTTTAAGGAAGACTTTTCCACCAATCTAGCAAGAGTAGGGGCGTGCTAACCATACCAAAACTGGGGACCTCGTGCCTCATTTTCTGCAATACAAACAAGGTTAGGCCCTTACCCCCACAAGACTCGACTATTTAATATCAACAATTAGCATGAAGTATTTAGTTCTCCAACTAAATGCACAAAACATGATGATGTCCGTTTGGGTTTAGGGAAACCCAGTGGACTTTTGGACAAGGCTATCTTAAAGGATCATTATGTGGATAACATAACTGACCCAACTAGGTTTGACCATAATGCATGCACAATTTAAATAGAGTAAGGTTTCTATGGGGTTTTATACTGGTACCCTTGAGCGGACAACTCAAGGGGGGAAGACACGGAACTGTCGACTACACCGCTGATTGACTAGTTTTACTGCATGTTGTGTCCCTTTTTTTCTCACGAAATCGGGTTTATGACATTTGGGAGGACAACTCGTTCCCTTTTTGGTAATTGGGTTTGAATTGAAGAGTCGCCACCTAATGATTAAAGTGCATTAGGACACTAGAAATGAATTGATCTAGAAAACCAAAAATTGGGTAAGGGTTAGAAATTATCCCGAGGAGAAGGTGTTAGGCACCCCTCAAGATCCACTAGTGTGGTTCCCGGCCATGCTACAATTGTGACTTTAAGTACAAGTAACAAGTAAGCAAATAAAGGTTTCAAATATGAGGGATTGTCACATTATGGCTACAAATAAATTAAAGTTTGAAGAAACAAAGAAAGCTGAAATTTTGAGGAAATAGTTTGAAAATTTTGAAAAGTAATAAAATACAAAAGTAAAGGGAAGGGAGTCCTAGGTTTACAAATACTATGGATCACATCAATGTAATACCCGGTAATCACTCCTCAGAAGAGGGGTTATTACCGGGTATTAGCGCACCAGTCATCATATCCATATCTACCCTTTCCCACCCTGTTAAAGTATTAAAAAGAGGAATAGTTTCGTTACTTATTGCATGCTCTTACCCGTCCCAATCCTATCAGTCCCGGAGGCATTTGGGACTACTAGTCCTAAAGGGAAGGAAGATTGGGCTTTTATGGTTTAAAGGACAAAATCTAGGGCGACAAACAAAACACATAGAGCAGATATAGGAAAACACATAACATTTAAAGGCTCAAACAGGCCTCCTCAACTTAAAGACAGATTGTTAAGCATGTCTTGCATGTACTGGTTATGGTCTGAATTAAACTAAAAAAAAAGGTTAAAGCAGGCTAATTTATCACATATTTTCAGATAAGAAGTCTGAATTAGGCCTGCCCGCTGGTTGTAATTATCAAAGACTGGTGCTGCTATAACCTTTACCCTAAAGCTTTCCTAGGTGAAACCTATAGGCATGATATCTATACATAACAGAAATATACTTATTTTAAAGAAAAGAACTAATAAAAGGCAGGAACATAAGTTCTACAAATATTAAGCAATGTTAGTACTATTTTTATAGACTTATAAGCGAGATAGACGATTCAGATTCGGTTGACTACTCCTATAGGCATGCTTTCTAAGAGTTATTGATTTAAAAAATGTTTATAGTCGAAATAAAAATGCAGGAGTCCTATGGGCATAATATCTAAAATGTTGTTTGTTATTAAAATATGTGAACACGTTTTCCTAGTGATAGATGCATATGCAGAATTCAAGAAGTCCTATAGATAGGTTACATATATGATATGCAGCATTATGAAATGTAGAACCTATAGACATGTTTTATAGATAATACAGAAATTTATAGACATGGTTTCTATATGAAAATGCAGGACCTGTAAACATTATTTCTATATGAAAATGCAGAATCTATAAATAGGATTTCTATATGAAAATGCATAACAAACAAGATTTCTATATGAAAGCACAGAATTGAAAGTAGGACATGATTGCAGAAGTATAATAAATACCTATGAACATGATATCTACCCCTTTTGCATGCATGATTTACTCTCCCCTTTTCACTAAAACCCCATAAGTTATTACAAATTATTACAGCCCAGAATGAATAAGAAAAACAAATTACAACAGAAATTAAAGTACAACCAAGGGGAGCCTAATTCAGACTCCAGCTCTGAAATATGAAATGAACCAACTCCAAAGATCAAATATCCAAAGCCTTTCTCTTACTTGGGATGTGTCAGAGCTCCCTAAGAGTCTCAAATGGACTCCAAGAAGAGCTCACACCCAAGTATATTGCAAAATATGAGTCATAGTACAGTATGGAAGGGCCAGCCCTCAAATGTCCAAGTTCAGAGGGAACTCAAGGTCCCAAAGCAAGGATCATAGGAGGGGGGAAGAACTTAGAATATAAGAGAGAGTGTAAGTGCAGAGAGGGGATTTTGGGGAAAGCTAAGACAAGCTAGTGTTCATACCTTGCAATTGGAGTGCCGGCACACCTCAACCAGCCTGTTAGCCACACTGTTTGGGAGTTAGTATCCCTTAAGGGATCAAGTCCAGACATGAGCAACAACTTAGATGTTTCCATATTCTGAACTTCAACTCAAACACATAAAAAGGGATAGGGGTGCAAGGATTCACATTAGAAACATATGCTAATTAACATTAAACATAGGCAGTAAAGCAGATAGGGGTGTAGAAGCTGTAAAATAAATACATTGGGATGAGGCTAAAAATCAAACTAGAACATACTAGTTTCAGGGAACAAGAAAAGAAAGTAGTAGTCTTGTTAAGCTAAAGTGCAAGCAAATATTCATAATGCTATGATTAGAGAACTATGATACTTGAGTAGTATAAAAGTGTTAAATTGAAAGTGTGTTAAAGTGCAGAAGGGTCGTGCCCTTTTATAGTGTAGAAGGCAAGCAGAATAAGGTAGGAGAATGATTTGAAAATCTATTACAAAAATTTTCCTTTGATTAAGGGATTCTAATTTCAAACGTAAAAATAATTAAGGAAAGAGATTGATCAAAACCTTTTCCAAAGAAGTACAAGAAGGGTAAATACATAGAGATTTATTTAAGGTAAAGTATGATAGCACACGGTTTGCGCAAGTAAGGAAAGGAAATCAGTTAACAGCCAAGAAATCAAAATTGAAGGCTTTGTACGAATGAACAAAGTCAGGAAAAGTGAGGAAAGGTCTTACTTAAGGAAAATTAGTAACAATCAATCAATCCTAAAAAAAATTCTGAATCAATCATAAGTTGGAAAGCCTTTTGAAGAAAGGTTCAACACATATATAAAAGCATACAAACATGCTTAAACAAGAAAGAATTGTCATGCCTTTGTAAAATCAATAGAAAGAAAAGGTTCAACATTGTATGAAAACAAAGATATCCAATCTCATTTAGAGGTTTAAAACCAGTCTAAAAGAGCTAAAGCGTCTTTGAAATAAAGCCCTAGTTCGAACAAACCAAAAAAACATAAATGAGAGGGCAAGCAAGTTAAGTCGAGACATGTGTAGAGGTTTCAGAAGAGAATTGAAGATTCTAACATGCTTCTTTCAGAACTCATGAGAGAACATGATATCAAAGTAACATGCAAACAGTAGAAGGATTCAGAGAATAGAATGGAAAATACTGATAAGAATAGCAGAGGAAACATGCTTAAGAGGCTCTTTTAGAAGAACTCAAACAAAGTTCAGTAGAAGAAAAGTAGTAAGCACACTTAAGAACGCGGTAGAAAAATACAGTAGAGAGATTCACATAACATAATGGAAATACTGGTAAGAATAGTAGAAGAAACATGCTCAAGGAGTTTTCTAAAAGGAACTTAAACAGGGCTTAGTAGAAGGCAAACAAAGAAGTTTAAGAACTTAGTAGGAAAATACAGTAGAAAAACAAAAAAACATCAGAAAATTATAGCAGAAAAGCACATATAGAAGAACACAGTAAGATAGTCACACAAGAGCATAGTAAAAGGAAGAATACAAGAACACAGTAGGAGCAAGTACACGTAAAGGAAAAGGAAAGTCAGAAATCACTTAAACATTTTAGAAAACCCTAGATCGGAAAAGAAAGACCTTAAAAAATATTTTTGAAAGAAGAAATTGGGGAAATGGTTTGAAAACTCAAGTAGAGCATAGATATATAACAGATCTAAGAAAAATTGGAGAAAACCTCGACGGGTTAGGGTTTCGACAGAACCTTAAAATGAGAAAGGCTTTGAAAAGGTCTCCGATCTGAGTCGGAGAAGTCAGAAATAGGCTCCTAAGACTAGGAAACACTGGAGCAACAGAGACGGCCGTGAAACCTCGAGTCGGCAAAGATCAGAGTCAGAACCTTCAAGGTCAGACCCCGAATCTTCAAGTACCAAGTATACAAGAGCAAAGGGAGGTGAGTTTAAGGTCGAAAACGGTGAGAGAGGGCTAGGGTTAGGGAAGGTTCAAGAGTTTTTGAGAAAGTTTGAGAGTTCAGAGGCGGCAGTTGGTGGGAAATGAAGTAGGGTTTGTCGATGCCCCCTTTTTCTACACGTGTCGAAATCGGGTATATGACATTTGGGAGGACAACTCTATTCCCTTTCAAGAATTGGGTTTAGAAGTTGAAGAGTCGTCACCTAATGATTATAGTGCATTAGGACACTTTTAAGAAAGATTTGAGATGAAGAGACCAGAGATTAGGGTAAGGGCTAGAAATTATCCCGAGGGGAAGGTGTTAGGCACTCCTCAGGATCCACAAGTGTGGTTTCTGGCCATGCTACAATTGTGACTTTAAGAAGACAAGTAGAAAAATAAAGCAAAGGGCTTCACATAGTTTTGCAAACAAGTTTAAGAGTTGAAGAAGTAGAGAGTTTAGAAAAGTAGTTTTAAAAGAAAACTTTAAAAATTAACAAGTAAAAGGGAAAGGGGTCCTAGGTTTACCGATAATATGGATCACATCAATGCAATATACAACAATCACTCCTCATAAGAGGGGTCGCACGTGATATTAGCGCACCGGTCATCATATCCATATTCTACCCTTCCCACCCCGTTAAGGTATTAAATTGCGGAAAGTTTCGTTACTTATTGCATTCTAGTACCTGTCCCAATCCTATCAGTCCCAGAGGCATTTAGGACTATTAATCCTAAAGGGAAAGGGATTTGGGACCTTTTGAGAGTTTCAAAGGACAAAATACTAAGGCGTCAATCAAAACACATAATACAAGTAAAAGTGGAGGCAGATAAGCAAGTAAGGCTCAAGTAAACCTCCTTAAATCAGATAAGCCATAGAGTTTAGCATGTCTGGCATAAACTGGTTTGGTCTTTCAAAATTAAAGCAATAAGCGGACTGATTCAACACATACTTTTAGACAGGAAGTCCGCCTTAGGCTCACTCGAATGCAGTTGTCAAAGACTGAGCCACTTTAATTAGTCAACTATACCTTAAGTGTGGGACAGAACTACTGATTGTAAAGGAGTTGCAGAATAAGATAAGTTTCAGAAATTATTGCAGACTTAATACAAAGAAAATGGTTTAAAACGAGTTTCAGAAAACATACTTGTTTAAGAAAAAGAGTTGCCAAGTTTTAACAAAATAACTGAATTGCAGACTAATTCAAAAGGTTTATCAGATAAGTATAAAGAAGTGAATTCAGATTGATTTGAAAAAACGTTTGTCAAATTATCAAGAAAGCAGTAAGTTTTCAGAAAATATGCACTGATTTGAGAATATTTATCAAGAAGGAAAAAGATGCACTGATTCGGTTGCAAGAAAAGTTTTAAGGGTTCAAAAAACGTGCAGAAAGTCGCTTGTTTAGCAAAAAGGGTCAGTACTGTTTTAGATGAGTAAAACAATTCTGATTTGAAGTTCCTTTACGCATGATCTCTACGAGTTACTGATTTTAATACCTTTCAAACTTTGACAGCCTTATAAACATGATATCTATATGCTGATTTATCATTAAACCTAACGGTTTGCCTAATGTCATTATAAATGCAGAAATGCAAATCCCTATAGGCATGGTATCTATATGCATAGTTGCAGAAATCAGAATGTTAGATCCTATAGGCATGGTTTCTACTTGTGAGATTACATATATTAATAGTAAAAGTCCTATAGGCATGGTTTCTACCCTTTTGTGCATAAAAGTAGATCCCCTAGTTTATACGAATTATTACAGACCAGAAAAATAAGACAGAAATAAAAAAACATCGGAAATTGCAGCTACATCCGAGCAGCCTAATTCAGACTTAGTATCTAATAATATGAGATTGAACCACTTCCGAGATCCATATTTCCAAAGCCTTCTCTTATTTAGGGTGTTTCATAGATCCAAGGAGTTTCAAGAACTCCAGGCAGTGCTTACACCCAAGATATTAATTAGAAAGAGTTATAGTGCAGTGTGGAAGGGCCAGTCCTCAGGTGTCCAAGTTCAGAGGGAGCTAAGGGGGTCCCAAGGCAAGTCTCACAAGAGAGGGGCAGAACTTAGTTTCTAAGAATGAGTGTAAGTGCAAGAGGGGGTTAGGGAGTGCCATGGCAGGCTGGTGGTCATGCCTAGCCATAGGATAGGCTGGCATACCCCTGACCAGGCCTGTTCAGCCAACAAAGAAGAGCACAGACCTATTGAAGGTCAGACTATGGTCTGGACAGTGATTAGGACACTGCCAGACCAAAGTCTCAGGCTCAGAATACACATAAAGGGAAAGGGGAATGGGAATTGAAAGAGTTTAGGACTCAGGGAGTCCAGTCCATATACATGAACAACAATATCGAGTGTTGACATGTTTTCTGAACCATAACTCAACATACAAAGGATTTAGGGATGGGGATTCATATAGGAGCAGGAATAAACAAACTTGCAAAAAGCAGTAAAATAAACAAAGAGAAGACTGAAGCATAAACACATAAGATAGAGGCAGAATTTAAACAAGAAGAGACATACCAGTTGCAGAAAAGTAAGCAGGAAGAAAAGCAGAATACTTGCAGCCAAAGCACAATCAGAGAAGAGGACTCTAGCTTATGAGTTCAGAGAAAAACTCGAATGCTTTTAAGAAAAACTAAGAGTATTTGAGAGAAAAAATAGTGACTTATGCTGTGTGTGTTCGTGTCTTTGAAAGAGAAGAGTATAGGTATTTATAGTTTTGAAAACGAGTAAAGAATAAGGTAACAAGTATAGCTTTAACACAAATATGGGCATGATCACAATCAGAATCAATTAACACAAGACTTCCCTTTAATCAAGGGATTATTGTTCAAACGGATACTAACAGGATCAAAAATAAGGAAAGAAAATCAGTCTGTAAGCAGAATGGTTGTTGCCATAAGAGGAGCAGTAAACTCATACAAATTTAAGTCTAAGTACAGGATTGTACTTATTTTTGGAAAGGGTTTAGTAAGGCAAAACCAAAAAAGAGAATCAATTAACCCTTAACAGGCGAGTAAGAGAGAAAAGTTTTGAAATCAGTTATGAGTTTGAAAATCAATCACAGAAGGGACTCAGTATATAAAGGAATGCACAAGTAATAGACATGTGAGGCCAAGCTATGGCAAAAGAAACAACATACAGTAGTAGCATAGAGCAAGCGTTCGAAGCATGATAGTCAGGTTTCAGTGGTTTAATAATAGAAGAAAGGATCAGAGGCATGCAAAGAGTCGAGTGAAAATCATAGTCGAGTTTGACAGGTAGCAAGAACTCAGAACCAAATGAGTCACATAAAGAAAAAAGAGAGTTGAAGTAAGGAATCTCATTGAGCAATTTCAACAGACGAAGAACTTCAGGAACTCAAATAGACCCCCAAAGAACTAGGGTTTTCAAAATCAGTCAGGTTTAGAGGCGATAAACAAGTGAAACAAGCAAACAAATTCAGAATCTCGAATAAACCCCAAAAATTAGGGTTTTCAAAATGCTAACTCAGATAGAAAACAACACAAGCAAAAAACAGTAAAACGTGTCGAGAATCATAGAAGAGATTCGAAATACCTTGACATAAAACCCTAAATAAAGAATAAAGAGTTTTGAAAGAAAAAAATTAAAGAAACTTTGAGAAAGATGCTTAGAAAGTTCAAACACATATAGATCTGGGGCAGATCTGAAATAAAATCGAAGGAACCTTAGAGATTAGGATTTCGTAAGAAACCCAGGTGATGAGAAAGGCTTTGAAAACCATCGATCTAAGCAGGAAAGTCGAAGATCGAACTCGAATAGCCATGGCTGGCCTGGACAAAGGTTGAAGACGACCGGAGAACAGTCATCAAGCAAAGGCTTGGTCGAAACCTCTTCAAGATCTAGTCATAGGACCTCAAAGACGAGCACGTAGAGACCATGAGAGGCTGGTACAGGTCTCCGATGAGCCTGGGAAGCCATGGATTAGGGTTTTAGTGAGAGGCGGCAGCTAGGGTTTGAGGTGGGTTGAGAGAGAGTTGAGAGAAAGAAGGGATTCAAAGGCGGCGTCTCTGAAGGAATGGGGTAGGTTTAGGGGTCGTTTGAAATTAAAAAGGAAAGAATCAATGGTGGTCGTTGATCTAAGTGATCAACGGCCGAGATTGAACGAGGTTATGGGCTGGGTCGGTTGAGTAGGCGCTGGGTCGGGTTAGAGCGGTAATTGGGCTGGTCCGAATTTGAGTGTTAAGATTGGGTTAATTTGAGGGCTAGAATTGAAATGTAAATAGGCTGTAATTGAAATGAAATGAGGCTAAATGTTAAATAGCTAGTTTTTCCTTTTTATTTTATAAAAATAATAAAAATGATTTTAAAAGCAAATTAAAAGTATTGACCCAATTAATAATATATAAATATTAATTTAAAATATTGGGACCAATTTTACAATTATAAAATGATATTAAATCTTAAAGTAGGCTAAAATTGCAATTATATGCAATTTAACTTAAAAGTACCAAATAAATGTGTAAAAATATGCAAAAATCACCTTAATTATATTTTGGTATAAATATGGGAATAAAATAAATTATTCAGCAAAATTGATAATTTTGGAAATAATTATGGATTTTGTACTGCTAAAATAGACAATAAATTGATTTTAAAAATCTTTAAGAATTAGGAAAAATACCAAAACTCTTGGGGCATGCTTATATATGCATGTACATGCAATTTTGAAAGTATTTTGTATAGAAATACATAGAAAAAAATTGGGTATCAACAGCTACCCCTCTTTACCCGAGGAGGATGAAAGAGTTGTCGGGTAATGATATGATGGCCAATTTTGACCAGAAGTGGCGATTTGAAAGGAGTTTTGACCAAGCTTTGGTCTCTGAGCCGCCTACATATCCTTGGTCTTACAGTAATCAGGCCATATGTAGTTCAGGAACCATTGACGGAATATGCCGATGGAGATTTGAAATGGACAAACATGATGTTTAGATTGAGTGAGGTTTCTGAAAATCGATAGGCTGCGAGAACCGGAGCGAGATCGCTCCTGATGAGACAGTCGTTGCTAGCCGGTTTAGCTGCAAATGAGCAATATGAACATATATTGTGCATAAATTTAAACGTGATGCAAATTCCCATTGGACCATGAATGCTGTCTTTGGACGGTTAGGATGACGTCCTTGGACCATGACGTCCCGGGCTATTAAGAGCGTAAATAAAAATTCGCAGGCCATGAAATGATGTTCTCGGGCCATGTAGATGATGCCTTCGAACTATGATGCCTTTGAATAAAGATATGCAAAAGATAAAATGGGGTCCTCAAGCCATGGCATGGCGTTCTCGGGCTATGCAAATGGTGCCTCCGAACAATGACGCCTTAGGACAATTTGGCGATGTTTCAGCCCATGAAATGCAGAAGGTGGCGATCTTTCAGCCCATGAAATGTAGGATTTGGCGATATTTCAGCCGATGCAAGAGGTAAACAAAAGGTGGTGATATTTCAACTATGCGAGAGAGATAAGGTGGCGATCTTTCAGCCGATGCAAGAAAATAAAGTGGCGATATTTTAGCCATGCAGGATGGAGACAGAGCTTAGTCTCGGAAGGCAGAAAGGTAGCCTTATGCAATGCAGGAAATGCAGATGGAGGTAGAGCTTAACCTCGGAAGGCTGAAAGGTAGCCTTATGCAAAATGCAGATGGAGACAGAGTTTAGTCTCGAAAGGCAGAAAAGTAGCCTTATGCAGATGATGATGGAGGTAGAGCTTAACCTCGGAAGGCAGAAAAGAAGCCTTATGCAAAATGCATATGGAGACAGGGCTTAGTCTCGAAAGGCAGATAAGGTAGCCTTATGCAATGCAAGGAAATGCAATATGGAGACAATGCTTAGTCTCGGAAGGTAGAAAGGTAGCCTTATGCAATGCAGAGAAATGCAGGATGGAGACAATGCTTAGTCTCGGAAGGCAGAAAGGTAACCTTATGCAAATGATGAGAAATGCAGGATGGAGACAATGCTTAGTCTCGGAAGGCAGAAAGGTAGCCTTATGCAATGTAAAGATATGCAGATGGAGGTAGAGCTTAACCTCGGAAGGCACAAAAGTAGCCTTATGTAGTGCAAGAATGTAAAAGGACGATTAGTAAGATCTCTTAGCTGATAGCCGATTATGACAATATGACTGCTGGGGAGATTGTGCACAGATAGCAATTGCGGGCACGTGATGGTTCTGAGAAGTTGCATTCTTGGGAAAGTGTGAGTGCATAAATATATCTAATGATATTGCGAATTGAGTGTCTGCATCCAAAGAAAAATCGTGAGTTCTGTAAGGGGAAAAGGTTCGTTCGTCTTCCCCGGGCTCTTGACATTGTGTGTCATTGGGATAGCGTCGCTAAACAATAGCAATCCGGATAATAGTTATGCATGATAAGTAAATATAACGTAAGTATATAATCGAAAATAGTTTTCTTTAGATTAACCAACGACTGCGACGTGGTTCAAGACATTGCAACCTCTTTCGCTCCGGAATTTTGAGGGTCCTCAAAATTCTTCCCCAGTTTGCTGAGCGGACATTTCTGATGGCTGTGCTGAATGACTAAAAAATCGTCTTCGGAATTTTGAGGGTCCTCCTCAAAATTCTGCCCCAGTTCCAATAGCGTGGAAAAATGGAATTTTTATTAAATTGTGACCGAACCCATAGGGCTGCCTACGTATCCCCTCTTAAACGGGAATCAGGTCAGGCGTAGTTCAAATTACATCATAGAGGGAATCATAAGTGGTTACACATAGTATCGTTTCACTGCATCTGAATTGATTGGCTTCGGCCAGACTTCTCCATCCATTTCTGCAAGAATAAGGGCTCCTCTAGTTAGAACCCGGTGAACCATGTATGGACCCTACCAATTGGGAGAGAACTTCCCCTTAGCTTCATCTTGATGTGGGAATATTTTCTTCAACACCAGCTGCCCCGGTGTAAACTTCCTTGGTTTAACTCTTTTGTTGAAGGCTCTGGACATTTTGTTCTGATACAACTGAACATGGCAAACTGCATTCATCCTTTTCCCATCTATAAGGGCTAACTGCTCGTATCGTCCTTTTACCTATTCTGCATCATCCAACTCTGCTTCTTGTATGATCCTTAAGGAGAGAATTTCTACCTCGGCGGGGATGACCGCCTATGTACCATAAACCTGCATGTAGGGAGTTGCTCTGGTCGATGTGCGGATTGTGGTGCGGTATCCCAATAAGGCCAATGATAATTTCTCATGCCATTTTTTTTGCCTTTCGACCATCTTCCTTAGTATCTTCTTGATATTCTTGTTGGCTGCCTCCACAGCTCCATTCATCTGAGGCATGTAGGCTGTAGAGTTCTTGTGTTTGATCTTGAATGTTTCACACATTGCTTTCATCAAGTCGTTGTTGAGATTGGAACCATTATTGGTGATGATTGATTCCGGAATTCTAAACCGATAAACAATACGGTCGGGGACGAAATCTGCCACAACTTTCTTAGTGACCGCCTTGTATGATGCTGATTCGACCCATTTGGTAAAATAATCGATTGCCACTAAGATGAACCTGTGCCCATATGATGTGGCAGGCTCGATAGGTCCGATAACATCCATTCCCCAAGCGGCGAATGGCCATGGTAAGCTTGTTGCAATAAGCTCGTTTGGAGGCACCTTTATCATATCTGCATGTATCTGACAACGATGGCATTTGCGAACATATCGGATACAGTTTGTTTCCATAGTCATCCAAAAATACCCTGCTCGGAGTATCTTCTTTGCTAAGACAAAACCATTCATGTGCGGCCCGCAGGTCCCTGCATGCACTTCGTTCAATAGCCTGGATGCTTCTTTTGCTTCGACACACCTTAGTAAACCTAAATCGGGAGTCCTCCTGTACAGGATTCCTCCACTATGAAAGAAGTTGTTGGATAACCTACGGAGTGTGCGCTTCTGAGTAGCGTTGACAAGTTCTGGATATTCCCCTGTTGTCAGGTACTCCTTGATGTCATGGAACCATGGTTTTCCATCTGCTTCTTCCTCAACGTGGGTTCAATAAGCTGGCTAATCATGAATCTTTACTGGGATGGTATCAATGAAATTTGTATCTGGATGCTGGATTATGGACGATAAAGTAGCTAATGCATCAACAAACTCGTTCTGGACTCTGGGGACGTGCTGAAATTCTGTCTTTGTGAACCTTTTCCTCAACTCCTGTATGTGATGCAAGTAGGGAAGTATCTTAGAGTTCTTGGTTTCCCACTCTTCTCGAACCTGATTTATGAGCAAGTCTGAATCCCCGATCACTAGCAACTCCTGAACGTTCATGTCAATGGCCATTTTGAGCCCCAAGATGTAGGCTTCATATTCGGCCATATTATTGGTGCAAGGGAACCTGAGCTTGGCGGATACCGGATAGTGCTGGCCGGTTTCTGATACTAGGACTGCTCCTATGCCAACTCCTTTGAAATTTGCAGCTCCGTCGAAAAACAACCTCCAACCATCATAGGATTCTACAATATCTTCTCCTATGAAAGATACCTCTTCATCGGGAAAATACATTTTTAGGGGATCATATTCTCCATCCACGGGATTCTCGGCGAGATGATCCGCCAAGGTTTGCCCTTTGATTGCTTTCTGGATCACATAAACAATGTCGAATTCACTTAGAAGTATTTGCCACTTGACGAGCTTGCCAGTGGGCATGGGTTTTTGGAAGATATACTTCAAAGGGTCCATTATGAATATGAGATAAGTAGTGTAAGCACAGAAGTAATGTCTCAACTTCTGCGCGACCAAAGTCAGAGCACAACAAGTGCATTCTAAAAGAGAACACCAGGCCTCGTATGGTGTGAACTTCTTACTAAGATAGTAGATGGCTTGCTCCTTTCTCCCTGTTTCATTATGTTGTCCCAGAACACAACCGAATGCTCCATCCAATACCGCAAGGTAAAGCAATAGGGACCTTCCTGGCTCAGGCGGAACCAAGACCGGTGGCGTTGACAGGTATTCCTTGATTCTGTCGAAGGCTTTCTGACAATCATTAGTCCACTTGGTAGCAGCATCCTTTTTCAACCTTTTAAAGATAGGTTCACAAATGACTGTGGACAGAGCTATGAACCGACTGATATAGTTGAGTCTCCCCAGGAAACTCATTACGTCCTTCTTGTTCTTTGGCGGTGGCAATTCTTGGATAGCTTTGACCCTTGATGGATCCAATTCTATTCCTCGACGACTCACAATGAAACCCAATAATTTTCCAGCAGGAACCCCGAATGCACACTTGGCGGGATTCAGTTTCAGATTGTACCTCCTTAGTCTATTGAAGAACTTCCTTAGGTCTTCCATGTGATCCCTGGCTTTCTTGGATTTGATGATGACATCATCCACATATACCTCGATATCCTTGTGTATCATGTCATGAAAAATGGTAGTCATGGCTCTCATGTAGGTGGCACCAGCATTCTTCAAACCGAATGGCATCATTTTGTAACAGTATATTCCCCATGGCATGATGAAAGTCGTTTTCTCTGCATCTTCCTCATCCATCCATATCTGATGATACCCAGCGAAATAATCAACAAAATACTGCAACTCATGCTTGGCGCAGTTGTCGATAAGAATGTGTATGTTCGGCAAGGGGAAGTCGTCTTTAGGACTGGCCCGGTTAAGATCCCGGTAGTCAACACAAACTCTAACTTTCTCATCCTTTTTTGGCACTGGCACGATGTTGGCTAACCATGTCGGATACTCTACTACCCTAAGAACCTTGGCTTTGACTTGCTTGGTAACCTCTTCTTTGATTTTCAAACTCAGGTCGGGTTTGAATTTCTTGAGCTTCTGCTTTACCAACGGCATGTTGGATATGTTGGCAGTTTGTGAGCTACAATGGATGTGTTGAGACCAGTCATATCATCATATGACCAGGCGAATATGTTTTCATATTCCTTTAGGAACTCCGTGTACTCTTTCTTTTCTGATGGTGACAGGTGAATACTGATGCGCGTTTCTTTGACATTCTCTGTATCTCCTAGATTAACGACCTTAGTTTCGTCCAAGTTAGACTTAGGCCTATTTTCAAAATTCTCAACCCCTCTGACGACCTCTTCTGGTATATCATCCTCTTCTGAATCCATATCCGTTTGTTGCGTTGTCTTGTTGCAAGTCACAATCGTCGGTTCATCGTCAAGGCAAGTAATAGTAATGCTTTGTAAAATAAAGTGAATGATAGAAAAAATATACAATAAACTGAAATGCTTCGATTGAATTCGTAATTGTTTTGAATATCAGCCCTTTTCAAAATTAAAGACAATGCGAAAATAAAATCAACTAGTAAAAAGTAAAAATGTGATGCGTGGTGCTTTTGTTTAGCCTTGCTACCCCGAAGCTGTTTCCTTAGCAATCGGGGTACCCTGAGGAATCTCAGTTCTTTCCTTTCTGGCGCTTGAATCTTCCATTCTACTTTTGTTCTTGTTCCGGATGGGACTCGGAGGAGGAGGAGGTGGAGGGCCCTTAAATCTCGTACTGTATGATGATGGTGCCATAATGCACGAGTTAACCTTTGGGAGGGGAATAAAAATAAAAGAAAAACAAAAAATGTAACAAGTTAGCGCGAATTATGAGGAAAAATGTTGCGATATTTAAACACATTGTGCAAGAATATAAATCGTGTCCTAATTTGGGTGCCTCGTTGTGCCCGAGGTAGGCCTAGCGACAAATTAATTTGGAGAACTTATAATGCTAAATGCCTCATTTTATTGATAAAAATAAGACGAATCCCAAAACGACACTAAAATAGCGGAAAGTAAAAATGTCACTAATGGCCATTGGCCTTATTGCATTAAAAGCGAAAAGAAAGACTCCTAATTACTTGGTCCCAGAAGGACCTTCTTCAGGTTGAATGTTCTCGTTGATCAAGTCCTTCAGCTCGCGCAGATTTTCAAGTAAAAATGCTATCGCCAGACATTCTCCTTTGCCTTCCTCAGCATTTTGACAGTTGATAACTCTTTTCCTCACTTTCCCTTCCAATTCCAGCAAGTTGTACTCCAGGTATTCTAGCTTCTCACTAGCCTTGGTGACTCTCTCTTTCCATTCGTTGATTTGGTTGCTCAATAGGAGGTTTCTCCACCAAGTCTGCAAGAGTGAAGGTATGTTTACCATACCGAAGTCAGGAACTTTGTCATTCATTTTCTGCAAAACAAAAGGGTTAAGACCTCACCCCCACCGGACTCGACTATTTAATACCAATAATTAGCATAGCAAGCATTTAGTTCTCCAAATAAATACATAGAACATGTAGGTGTCCGTTTGGGTTTCAGGGAAACCCGATGGACTTTGGACAAGGCTATCTTAATTAGTCATTATGCGGACAACATAACTGACTCGGCTAGGTTTGACCATGATGCATGCACAATTAAACAGAGTAAGGTTCATGTTGGGGTATTAGACCGGTACCCTTGAGCGGACAACTCAAGGGGGAAAGGCGCGGAACCGTCGACTACACCACTGATCGACTGGTTTTACCGCAAATACGCCTTTGCCAAATTTAAAGGGTGATAATATTGGAATAGCGCAACCACTCATTATAAGCGTTGTTATGGTATTTGTTTGGCACGAGTGGAATATGATGTTGAAGATGCAGTTTACAGGAATGAAACAAATTGACATGTATTTCCACGTTCATAAGATAATTGATTACAATAATTGCAGTAATTATAACAGTATTGAAATAAAGTAGTAAAGGAAAGCAGTTAAAGGAAAGAAAAGACATGAAGAGACAAGTCAGTTTCGTAGTGAAAGAATAAAAGACAGTAAATAAAGCAATTAATGAGATAATAGAGTCACAAGCAGCATGCAGTGGTAAAAGCCTAAATCCCTAGCAGAGTCGCCATGCTATCGACGCCCCTTTCTTCTACGCGTGTCGAAATCGGGTATACGACATTTGGGAGGACAACTCTATTCTCTTTCAAGAATTGGGTTTAGAAGTTGAAAAGTCGCGACCTAATGATTATAGCGCATTAGGACACTTTTAAGAAAGGTTTGAGATGAAGAGACCAGAGATTAGGGTAAGGGCTAGAAATTATCCCGAGGGGAAGGTATTAGGCACCCCTCAGGATCCACAAGTGTGGTTCCCGGCTATGCTACAATTGTGACTTTAAGAAGACAAGTAGTAAAATAAAGTAAAGGACTTCACATAGTTTTGCAAACAAGTTTAAGAGTTGAAGAAGTAGAGAGCTTAGAAAATTAGTTTTAAGAGAAAACTTTAAAAATTAACAAGTAAAAGGGAAAGGGGTCCTAGGTTTACCGATAATATGGATCACATCAATGCAATATCCAGCAATCACTCCTCAGAAGAGGGGTCGCACGTGATATTAACGCACCGGTCATCATATCCATATTTTACCCTTCCCACCCCATTAAGGTATTAAAGCACGGAAAGTTTCGTTACTTATTGCATGCTAGTACCCGTCCAAATCCTATCAGTCCCGGAGGCATTTAGAACTATTAATCCTAAAGGGAAAGGGATTTGGGGCCTTTTGAGAGTTTCAAAGGACAAAATACTAAGGCGTCAATCAAAACACATAATACAATTAAAAGTGGAGGCAGATAAGCAAGTAAGGCTCAAGTAAACCTCCTTAAATCAGATAAGCCATAGAGTTTAGCATGTCTTGCATGTACTGGTTTGGTCTTTAAAAATTAAAGCGATAAGCGGACTGATTCAGCACATACTTTTAGACAGGAAGTCCGTATTAGGCTCACTCGAATGTAGTTGTCAAAGACTGAGCCACTTTAATTAGTCAACTTTACCTTAAGTGTGGGACAGAACTATTGATTGTAAAGGAGTTGCAGAATAAGATAAGTTTCATAAAAGATTGCAGACTTAATACAAAGAAAATGGTTTAAAACGAGTTTCAGAAAACATACTTGTTTAAGAAAAAGAGTTGTCGAGTTTTAACAAAATAACTTAATTGTAGACTGATTCAAAAGGTTTATCAAATAAGTATAAAGAAGTGAATCCAGATGGATTTGAAAAACTGTTTGTCAAATTATCAGGAAAGCAGTAAGTTTTCAGAAAATATGCACTTATTTGAGAATATTTATCAAGAAGGAAAAAGATGCACTGATTCGGTTGCAAGAAAAGTTTTAAGGGTTCAGAAAACGTGCAGAAAGTCGCTTGTTTTAACAAAAAGGGTCAGTACTATTTTAGACGAGTGAAACAATTCTGATTTGAAGTTCCTATAGGCATGATCTCTACGAGTTACTGATTTTAATACCTTTCAAACGTTGACAGCCTTATAAACATGATATCTATATGCTGATTTATCATTAAACCTAACGGTTTGCCTAATGTCATTATAAATGCAGAAATAAAAATCCCTATAGGCATGGTATCTATATGCATAGTTGCAGAAATCAGAAAGTTAGATCCTATAGGCATGGTTTCTACTTGTGAGATTGCATAGATTAACAGTAAAAGTCCTATAGGCATGGTTTCTACCCTTTTGTGCATAAACGTAGATCCCCGAATTTATACGAATTATTACAGACCAGAAAAATAAGACAGAAATAAAAATACATCAGAAATTACAGCTACATCCGAACAGCCTAATTCAGACTTAGTATCTAACAATATGAGATTGAACCACTTCCGAGATCTAGATTTCCAAAGCCTTCTCTTATCTAGGGTGTTTCATAGATCCAAGGAGTTTCAAGAACTCCAGGCAGTGCATACACCCAAGATATTAATTAGAAAGAGTTATAGTGCAGTGTGGAAGGGCCAGCCCTCAGGTGTCCAAGTTTAGAGGGAGCTCAGGGGGTCCCAAGGAAAGGCTCACGAGAGAGGGCAGAACTTAGTTTCTAAGAATTAGTGTAAGTGCAATACGGGGGTTAGGAAGTGCCATGGCAGGCTGGTGGTCATGCCTAGCCATAGGATAAGCTGGCACACCCCTGACCAGGCTTGTTCAGCCAACAAAGAAGAGCACAGACCTATTGAAGGTCAGACTATGATCTGGACAGTGATTAGGACACTGCCAGACCAAAGTCTCAGGCTCAGAATACACATAAAGGGAAAGGGGAATGGGAATTGAAAGAGTTTAGGACTCAGGGAGTCCAGTCCATATACATGAACAACAATATCAAGTGTTGTCATGTTTTCTGAACCATAACTCAACATACAAAGGGTTTAGGGATGGGGATTCATATAGGAGCAGGAATAAACAAACTTGCAAAAAGCAGTAAAATAAACAAAGAGAAGACTGAAGCATAAACACATAAGAGAGAGGCAGAATTTAAACAAGAAGAGACATACCAGTTGCAGAAAAGTAAGCAGGAAGAAAAGCAGAATACTTGCAGCCAAAGCACAATCAGAGAAGAGGACTCTAGCTTATGAGTTCAGAGAAAAACTCGAATGCTTTTAAGAAAAACTAAGAGTATTTGAGAGAAGAAGTAGTGACTTATGATGTGTGTGTTCGTACTTTGAAAGAGAAGAGTATAGGTATTTATAGTTTTGAAAACGAGTAAAAAATAAGGTAACAAGTATAGCTTTAACACAAATATGGGCATGATCACAATCAGAATCAATTAACACAAGACTTCCCTTTAATCAAGGGATTATTGTTTAAACAGATACTAACAGGATCAAAAATAAGGAAAGAAAATCAGTCTGTAAGCAGAATGGTTGTTGCCATAAGAGGAGCAGTAAAATCATACAATAGGTATTTAAGTCCAAGTACAGTATTGTACTTATTTTTGGAAAGGGTTTAGTAAGGCCAAACCAAGAAAGAGAATCAATTAACCCTTAACAGGCGAGTAAGAGGGAAAAGTTTTGAAATCAGTTATGAGTTTGAAAATCAATCACAGAAGGGACTCAGTATATAAAGGAATGCACAAGTAATAGACATGTGAGACCAAGCTATGTCAAAATAAACAACATACAGTAGTAGCATAGAGTAAGCGTTTGAAGCATGATAGTCAGGTTTCAGTGGTTTAATAGTAGAGAAAAGGATCAGACGCATGCAAAGAGTCGAGTGAAAATCATAGTCGAATTTGACAGGTAGCAAAGACTCAGAACCAAAAGAGTCACATAAAGAAAAAAGAGAGTTGAAGTAAAGGAATCTCATTGAGCAATTTCAACAGACGAAGAACTTCAGGAACTCAAATAGACCCCCAAAGAACTAGGGTTTTCAAAATCAGTCAGGTTTAGAGGCGATAAACAAGTGAAACAAGCAAACAAATTCAGAATCTCGAATAAACCCCAAAAATTAGGGTTTTCAACATGCTAACTCAGATAGAAAAACAAGGTAAATAACAGTAAAACGTGTCGAGAATCAGAGAAGAGATTCGAAATACCTTAACATAAAACCTTAAATAAAGAATAAAGAGTTTTGAAAGCAAGAAATTAAAGAAACTTTGAGAAAGATGCTTAGAAAGTTCAAACACATATAGATCTGGGGTAGATCTGAAATAAAATCGAAGGAACCTTAGAGATTAGGATTTCGCAAGAAACCCAGGCGATGAGAAAGGCTTTGAAAACCATCGATCTAAGAAGGAAAGTCGAAGATCGAACTCGAATAGCCATGGCTGGTCTGGACAAATGTTGAAGACGACTGGAGAACAGTCATCAAGCAAAGGCTTGGTCGAAACCCCTTCAAGATATGGTCATAGGACCTCAAAAACGAGCACGTAGAGGCCATGAGAGGCTGGTACAGGTCTCTGATGAGCCTGGGAAGCCATGGATTAGGGTTTTAGTGAGAGGCGGCGGCTAGGGTTTGAGGTGGGTTGAGAGAGAGTTGAGAAAAAGAAGGGATTCAAAGGCGACGTCTCTGAAGGAATGGGGTAGGTTTAGGGGTTGTTTGAAATTAAAAAGGAAAGAATCAATGGTGGTCGTTGATCTAAGTGATCAACGGCCGAGATTGAACGAGGTTATGGGCTGGGTCGGTTGAGTAGGCGCTGGGTCGGGTTAGAGTGGTAATTGGGCTGGTCCGAATTTGAGTGTTAAGATTGGGTTAATTTGAGGGCTAAAATTGAAATGTAAATAGGCTGTAATTGAAATGAAATGAGGCTAAATGTTAAATAGCTAGTTTTTCCTTTTTATTTTATAAAAATAATAAAAATGATTTTAAAAGCAAATTAAAAGTATTGACCCTATTAATAATATATAAATATTAATTTAAAATTTTGGGACCAATTTTACAATTATAAAATGCTATTAAATCTTAAAGTAGGCTAAAATTGCAATTATATGCAATTTAACTTAAAAGTACCAAATAAATGTGTAAAAATATGCAAAAATCACCTTAATTATATTTTGGTATAAATATGGGAATAAAATAAATTATTCAGCAAAATTGATAATTTTGGAAATAATTATGGATTTTGTACTGCTAAAATAGACAATAAATTGATTTTAAAAATCTTTAAGAATTAGGAAAAATACCAAAACTCTTGGGGCATGCTTATATATGCATGTACATGCAATTTTGAAAGTATTTTGTATAGAAATACATAGAAAAAAATTGGGTATCAACAGCTACCCCTCTTTACCCGAGGAGGATGAAAGAGTTGTCGGGTAATGATATGATGGCCAATTTTGACCAGAAGTGGCGATTTGAAAGGAATTTTGACCGAGATTTGGTCTCTGAGCCGCCTACATATCCCTGGTCTTACAGTAATCAGGCCATATGTAGTTCAGGAACCATTGACGGAATATGCCGATGGAGATTTGAAACGGACAAACACGATGTTTAGATTGAGTGAGGTTTCTGAAAATCGATAGGCTGCGAGAACCGGAGCGAGATCGCTCCTGATGAGACAGTCGTTGCTAGTCGGTTTACCTGCAAATGAGCAATATGAACATATATTGTGCATAAATTTAAACGTGATGCAAATTCCCATTGGACCATGAATGTTGTCTTTGGACGGTTAGGATGACGTCCTTGGACCATGACGTCCCGGGCTATTAAGAGCGTAAATAAAAATTCGCAGGCCATGAAATGATGTTCTCGGGCCATGTAGATGATGCCTCCGAACTATGATGCCTTTGAATAAAGATATGCAAAAGATAAAATGGGGTCCTCAAGCCATGACATAGTGTTCTCGGGCTATGCAAATGGTTCCTCCGAACAATGACGCCTTTGGACAATTTGGCAGATCTTTCAGCCCATGAAATGCAGAAGGTGGCGATATTTCAGCCGATGCAAGACGTAAATAAAAGGTGGTGATATTTCAACCATGCGAGAGAGATAAGGTGGCGATCTTTCAGCCGATGCAAGAAAATAAAGTGGCGATATTTTAGCCATGCAGGATGGAGACAGAGCTTAGTCTCGGAAGGCAGAAAGGTAGCCTTATGCAATGCAGGAAATGCAGATGGAGGTAGAGCTTAACCTCGGAAGGCAGAAAGGTAGCCTTATGCAAAATGCAGATGGAGACAGAGCTTAGTCTGGAAAGGCAGAAAAGTAGCCTTATGCAGATGATGATGGAGGTAGAGCTTAACCTCGGAAGGCAGAAAAGAAGCCTTATGCAAAATGCAGATGGAGACAGGGCTTAGTTTCGAAAGGCAGATAAGGTAGCCTTATGCAATGCAAGGAAATGCAAGATGGAGACAATGCTTAGTCTCAGAAGGTAGAAAGGTAGTCTTATGCAATGCAGAGAAATGCAGGATGGTTTCAATATAATTATGAAATTGGTTTCAATATATGCAATGCAGAGAAATGCAAGGAAGTCCCTTTCTATTTTATAAAAATAGTAAAAATTATTTTGAAAGCAAATTAAAAGTACTGGATCAATTAATAATATATAAATATTAATTTAAATATATTGAAACCAATTTCATAATTATAAAATGCTATTAGTCTTAAAATAGGCTAAAATTGCAATTATATGCAATTTAGCTTTTAAAATACCAAATAAATTTGTAAAAAATGTATAAAAATTATCCTAGCTATATTTTGGTATAAATATGAGAATAAAGTAAGTTATTCACCAAAATAATAATTTTGGGAATAATTATTGGTTTTCGTGCTTCTAAAATGGGCAATAAATCAGTTTAAAAATCTTTTAGAAATTAGAAAAATTATTAAAACACTTGGAAATAGAGTAAAGTTTCTATGGGGTTTTAGACTGGTACCCTTGAGCATATAACTCAAGGGGGAAGGCACGAAACCGTCGACTGCACCGCTGATCGACTGGTTTTACCGCAAATATGCCTTTCCGAATTTAGGGGGTAATGATATAGGAAGAGCGCAACCACTCATTAAAGCATTGATATAGTATTTGTTTGTCATGAGTAGAGTATGATGTTGAGCATGATTATGAAATAATTAAAAATATGTTGACACGTATTTGCACCTTAAGAAATCGATAAATATAGCAGTTTCATAATTTAAAGCAATAATAAAGGAAGGAACAAAGAAGATATGTCAGTTTCACTTTTGAAGAAGAAATTAAACGCTTAAAGAAACTAAACAAGTAATTGCACATAAGGGAGGGGTATAAATTCACAAGAACAATCTGAAATTGTAAAAGCCTAAATATCCCCAGCAGAGTCGTCATGCTGTTGCGCCTCCCTTTTTCCCCTTCTAGCGGAGAGGAGTTCGGGTTTCGACATTGATGGGATGTGATGACTCATTTCCTTTTGGGAATTAGGTGTTTGAAGAGTCTTCACCTAACGAATTTAAGGTGCGTTAGGGCACCTATAAGGTTCAACTAAAACTATGTTTGGATAACTAGAGATAGGATAAGGGCTTGAAATTATCCTAAGGGGAAGGTGTTAGGCACTCCTCAGGATCTACTGGTGTGGTTCCTGGCCAGACAGTTTTTGTGAATTTGTGCAATTAGCAAATAAACAAGTAAGGCTCAAGTAATAGGGGATTTAAGTTAAACACACAAGCGTTTGAAAATAATATTGAAAGATGAAATTCTAAAAAGTGTTATAATCTAAGGCATGCTTATAAAAATAAAAGGGGTGTCCTAGGTTTGTTTGTAATATGGATCACATCAATTCAATACTCGGTATGACACTCCTCAGAAGAGGGGATACACATGGTATTAGCTTACCGGTCATCATATCCATATCTACCCTTTCCCATCCCGTGAAGGTAATTAGAGCGATGGTTGGTCTCGACTCTCATTGCATGCTGCTACGCGTCCCTTCCTATCAGTCCCGGAGGAATTTTAGGACTACTATTCCTATAAGGAGGGGGTTCTAGGCAAACCCTCAGGTTTAAAGGCAAAATACTAAGGTGACATACAAAAACATATAAGACTATAATTAAGGGGGGAAACATATAAGCAAGTAGAAGGCTCAATTATACCTCCACAAAGAATGCACATAGATAGCATAACTTATACACAGTTAAGGTCTGAATTTAAAAATCCTAAGCAGGGTGTTTAAGTCAGAACCAGATTCATTATATAACACAGAAAAGAAGTATGAATCAGGCTTGCCTACTGGTTGTAGCAGTTAAGAATTAATCAGAGGTAGTTCCAATTTTATTTAAGTAATTAACTAAAGCTCGCCTAGGTGTAAGCAGTATTCAGTAATTATTCAGGGTTACTGAGATAATTTGGAGCTTATTATTACCTAAAACATGTTGTTCTAGGTGTTCAACACATAGAATTATTGCCAGTTGATTGTAAAAACTGAGTAAAATTGTTTTATTCATTGCTATCCTAAGCGTGCTTAAGAGAATATAAGTGAAATCCTAATGACATGGTATCTAATGTACAGAGATGCAGAATGATGCAGAATCCTAAGAAGGATTTCTATATGCACAAATATTACAACGTTTAAACATGATTACCAGAATATGCAGAGATGATATGTTTGTTAGTGTTGTTTAGCCTAAAACAGGATCTCTAAGTGTGCATGGTAGTAAGAACATGATCACAGAAACAACAGTTACTAACACATTTAATACAAGATTTTCTAAGTGACGTGATAGTGAAATGGATATGCTGAAAACAGTAAGCGTAAATCTTAGGGAACATGATCTCTAATGCATGAAATGGGTCCTATGCATGGTTTCTATTATGCAAGTAGGAATATAAACCTAATAACATGTTTTCTACCCTTTTGATAGCTAAAGCATGCATAGTCACCCCTTCTCTTTCCACTATCCATCCCCAGAGTTGTTTACAAATTATTACAGCCCAAATGATTGAATTACATGAAAAAATGCAAAAATAAGAAATTACAACCATAGGAAGCCTGATCTTGACTTCCTCTCTAAGTTATGTAATAAACCACTTCAAATGTCAATACTGTTCCAAAGCTATTCTCATACCTAAGTGTGTTAGAGTTCCCTAAGGACCACAAGGGATCCCGGGCAGTGCTCACACCCAGATTGTATAACCAAGAGTAAGTGCAGTGTGGAAGAGTCAGCCCTTATGTGTCCAGGTTCAAAGGGAGCTCAAGGGTCCCAAAGCAAGACTCATACAAATGGGGCAGAACCTAATGATCTAAGAATGCATGTGAGAGTGCTGGACATAGACTCAAAGAAGTTGAGTTGGAAAATAGTTTTAGAAATAATATGTTTGAAGTGAGTTTGTAAAACAGCATTAGAATTGCCTAATGAAACAATTTTTTGAAAAGGGAGAAGGGGTAGGAGCAACAACAACACACACAGAACCAGTTCAGAGAATTACATGCTTCAGCAGTTACAAACAGGGAATGGGGGTTGGGGACATAGAGGACCTAAATTAGAAACAAACAATTAGTCATGGATTAGGTACATTATAGACATGCTAGTTGAAGGACATAAACAGGAACAAGTAAATATGTTGATCACATTTAAAGAAGGGCAAAATTTTAAGCATACTGAGTAAAGCAGTAAACAAATAGTACAACTCAACAGCATGAGCCATTAAGTTAGAAAAAGACAGTGATTGACAACAAGGGAACACATAGGTTTGGGTTTCAGAATTTAAACTAGGGACATACCAATTGAAGGAGCAAAGTGCATAAAAAGTAAAGAGATCAGAGTTCCAAAGTCTAGCCTTGGCTTTCAGCCTGCTAGATAAGGCAGTAGCACAAGTAGTCGAGAAAGGATGAGAGTTTGAATGTGTAAGTGTGTTTTTGAACTCAGTTGTTCGTGTCTTTAGAGAACAGATGGTCGGGTATTAATAGTTTTAAAAACGAGTAGAAAATAAGGAAACAAGTAAAGTTTTAACACAAACATGGAAATAATTACAATCAGAATAAATTAATACAAGTACTTTTCTTTAATTAAGGAATTAGTTTTCAAACGGATACTGACAGGAATAATTAAGGAAAGAAAAATAATTTGAGAAAGATTGATTTTTGACCATATAGGGGATATTAAAAGTATAGAGTAAATAATTGAGTCTAAGTACAAAATATACTTAATTGGGGAACGGGTTCAGCAAAGGAAAGATCACAGCAAATAAAGGAAATGAATCAATCAACTCAAACAAACGGGTAGAATTAGGGGTTTATAAGAAAACCTTTGCAATCAGTCGTAACTTGAGGAAATCAAGATCAATCAAGAAAGAATCATGATTCTGCACTTTGCCATATAAATAGAGAAGAATGAACAAGAGTATCAGACATGCAAGGCCAACCATATTGACAAAAGAAGCAACACAAACATATAGTAGTAGCAGGAGTACGCTAGGACTCAGTAGTAAAAGAATTTACTCGAAGCATGGTAGTTAACAAAGACAAGTAGTTACATAGAACCAGAGTGAAAAACCAAACCCACAGGTAAGAAGGTCAGAAACAAGTAAAGAACCCTTTAAATTTACAGTAATGAGTGAGGAAAACCTTTTAATAAATTAGGGTTTTAACAAAGTTGAGTTAAAAAAGTGGTGAGAACTCAGAATCAGTTAAGATAATCAAAGAAAAGGATCTAACCATAAAGAACTCAATCGAAACAGGTATACATACAAATCCAATAAACAAAGACAGCTTCAGAACCCGGATAAAACCAAAAATACCTAGGGTTTTAACAGGATGAACTAGGTAGAATAAAAACATGAACAAATTGTTTAAACATAGTAAAATCATAAAACAACACGAAAAATCGGAGAAGAGATCTTTTAAAAGAGGTTGAGAAACCCTAATCGTTGAAGACGAAGAGTCGTTCTGAAAAAATCGGAAAACCTTTAAGGAGAACACTTGAGAGGTTCATAACATACATAGATCTAAGACAGATCTAAAACAAAATTGGAAAGCCTTTGAAGTTAGGGTTTCGGAGAACCCAGAAAGATGAGAAAGACTTCGAAAGGTTACCGATCTAGCCGGAAAAGTCAAATATCTGACTCGAACAGCCATGGATGGCCGGAAAGAGGCCATGGATACGAGTTGAGTAAGGACTAGACTAGATCTCTTCCAGATCTGTCCATGAAATCACACAAGCGGTCCACTAGGGGACGTAGGAGACAAGTACATGTCTCAAACAGCCATGGAAGTCCATGGATTGGGTGGGGGTTGAAGGGGTTTAGGGTGGATTTGGGTGGCGGTGGCTAGGGTTAACCTTAGGTTTCAGAGAGGGTTGGAGAGGAGAGGGATTCAAGGGCGGCGGGTTGGTAGAAATGAATTAGGTTAAGGGGGTCGTTTAGGTTTATTTTGGGCAGGTGGAATGGTGGCCATTGATCTGAATCATCGACGGCCTAGATTAAATGGGTTAGGTGGGGATCCGGGTTTGGGTAGGGTTAAAAAGGGTTAGGGTCAGGTTAGAATTAAAACTGGGCTGGGGGAATTGGGGTCCAATTTGGGCTAGAATTGTAATACAAAAGGGGTTGTTATTTAAATAGCATGTTTTCCCTTTTTTAATTTATAAAAATAGTAAATAGTTTCTGAAAACTAACTTGGAAGGGCTGAAATGATTATAACACATAATTAACAATTTAAAAATGCAGGACCCAATTTTAATATATAAAGCCTAATTAAATCTTAAAAAGGGCTAATATTGCAATTATATGCAATGTAAATTTATAAATACTAAATAAAATTGGTAAAATATGCAAAACTTACATTAGCCATATTTTGGCATAAATATAAAAAACTAGTAGATGAATTATCAAAATAACAATTTTACAAATAATTATTGGGATTTTATGGATAAAAAGGGAAATAAATCAATTTAAAAACTTAAAAAATATGGGAAAAATAATAAAACACTTATACATTCTTATATATGCATATATATATATGCTATTTTGAAGTTATTTGCATAATAAAAATATATAGGAAAAAATTGGATATCAACAGTTGCCTTCCTGTTCCGGGATGTATATGGTGTATTGTGACGCTTCACGCATTGGCTTGGGTTGTGTATTGATGTAGGAGGGGTGAGTTATCGTATATTCTTCCCGTTAGCTGAAGATCCATAAGAATAATTACTCTGTGCACGATTTAGAGTTAGCCGCAATTGGTCATGCTCTTAAGATCTTGAGGCATTATCTTTATGGGGTGTCCTGTGAGGTTTACACTGATCATCGCAGCTTGCAGCATTTGGTCAAGCAACGGCATCTTAATTTGTGGTAGCGTAGATGGCTTGAGTTATTGAAGGATTATGCTATCACCAATCTTTATCATTCGGGCAAGGTGAAAGTGGTCGCGGATGCCTTGAGCAGAAAGGCGGAGAGTATGGGTAGCTTGGTATTTATTTCAACAGAGGAGAGGCCACTAGCTTTGGACATTCAGTCCTTGGCTAACAGACTTGTGAGGTTGGATATTTTAGAGCCCAACCGAGTTCTTGCATACGTTGTTGCCCAGTTTTTACTATTGGAGCAGATCAAGGCTCGATAGCTTGATGATCCGCACTTGATGGTTCTCAAAGAGATGGTACTATAGGGTGATTCCAAGGAGGTTTCTATTGGTGAGGATGGTGTTATGTGACTCCAGGATCATATATGTGTTCCTAATGTCGATGGCTTGAGGGAGAGGATTCTAGAGGAGGTAGGGGTGCTTATCGGGCAGATCAGGCAGATAATTATGCTGGACGGTTTGACTTATCGGTTATCGGATTATAAATGTAGTAATCTGCTAGCCATACAATAAGACAACAGGCGGATTGGTATCGGATTAACGGTTATCGGGCGATTTATCGATTAAACAAAATAGAATTTTTTATAGCAATCATTCAATCAATGTCAAACGGTTTCAAATCATAAAACTCTCTCTCTAGTTCTATCGTGAAATGTTGTGTTGATGTTTTCTTTGGTTCTATCTTAGAGTTGTGTTTGTACTGTCTCAATTTTCATGCATATTCTATTATGAAAAAAAATCTATCACTACTACACAGAATACAGATGCATTTCTAACTTTTTATTAGTTTCCACTTATTTTTCATTTGGTTATTATAAATGCATCTAAATTACTTAGTTCAGATGTCATCTAAGGAAACATAGTCTGAATCTACTGCAAGTACTTAGTCTCAATCTACTAGAATGTTTAAATAGAAAAATTCTTAACGGGTTAACGGTTTACCCGATAAGAAAATTGAGTAATCCACCCCCAAACCGTTAAGCCGTTAATTATAAAATCTCAATCCGTTCACCATCCATTACCCTGATAACCTGATACCAATAAGCCAATAAGCCATCGATTCGATTCGGTTAACGGTTTCGGTTCGGATTTGAATAGCCCTAAGAGGACACAAACAGTTCTCGGAATTCCATTCATCCAATTGTTACGAAGATGCATCGCGACTTGAGGTAGCATTATTGGTAGCGACAGATGTAGAAAGACATAGTTGAGTATGTAGTTAGATGCCTAAACTTTTAGCAGGTTAAGTATGAGCACCAGAGGCGAGGTGGCCTACTCCAGCAGATGACTATACCAAAGTGGAAATGGGAGCGCATTACTATGGACTTCGTAGTTAGGTTGCCGTGGACCTTGCGGAAGTTTGATATAGTTTGGGTCATTGTCGATAGGTTGACCAAGTCGGCACACTTCATTCTAGTTGTGACTACGTATACTTTAGAGAGGTTGGCCTAGATTTATATTCAGGAAATAGTTCAGTTTCATGGTGTGCCCATTTCCATCATATCAGATAGGGGCCCTCAATTTACTTTACATTTCTGTAGATCAGTACAGAGTGAGTTGGGGACCTACGCAAAGCTCAACACAGCATTTCATCCACATACTGACGGGCAGTCGGAGCGGACAGTACAGATCTTAGAGGACATGCTTAGAGCATGTGTGATTGACTTTGGAGGGCAGTGGAATCGATTCTTATCCTTGGACAAGTTTGCTTACAACAATAGTTATCAGTCTAGCATCAAGATGGCTCCATTTGAGGCTTTATATGGTCTGCAATGACGTTCTCCCATCGGGTGGTTCGAGCCCGGCGAGGCTAAGTTATATGGTACAAATTTGTTGAAGGATCCCTTGGAACATGTAAAGTTGATTTAGGAGCGACTTAGTATAGCACGGTCTAGATAGAAGAGTTATGTGGATCATAAGGCGCATGATTTATCATTTATGATGGGGGAGAAGGATATCATAAAAGTCTCGTCGATTAAAGGGATCATGAAGTTCGGGAAGAAGGGCAAGTTGAGGCCAAGGTTTATAGGCCCATTTTATGTGTTGAGACGAGTTGGGGAGGTTGCTTATAATCTTGCTTTAACTCCCAGCCTATCGGGAGTTCATCCGGTTTTCTGCGTGTCTATGCTCTGGAGGTATCATGCCGACTTGTCACATATGTTAGACTTCAGCATGATTTAGTTAGATGAGAGCCTTGGTTATGAGGAGGAGAAAGTTTCCATTGTTGATAAGCAAGTTCGTCAGTTGAGATCCAAAAGGATTTTCATGGTAAAGGTTCAGTGGAGGGGCCAACCAGTCGAGGAGCCGGCCTGGGAGTCTGAGGAGGACAAGCGGAGCAGATATCCACACTTATTCAGCACTCCAGGTATGATTCTGAACTCGTTCGAGGAAGAACGTTTGTTTAAGAGGTGGAGAATGTAATGAGCCGTCCAGTCGTTTTGCTTTCTAGAACCTCATTCCCCTAAATAAGACTTCCCGTAGGTACTTTAATATTTTATGACTTGAGGAGATGGTTAGTTTGGGATTTGTAAGGGTTCGGGTTGAAATCGGAACGCTTGGCTCCTTAAGGTTGTCTAAAAAGGCTAAGTTTGACTTTGACCAACATTTTGATCAAACAACCTCGGAATTAGGATTTGATGGTTCCAATAGGTTCATATAATGATTTCGGACTTAGGTGTATGTTCGGATCGATTTTGGATGAAGCATTTCGGTGCCTAATAGTGAAAGTTGATTTCCTTGAAGGTTTTTGAAGTTCTTTAAATTGGGTTTGGAGTAGGTTTTTGTGTTATCGAGGTCCAAATGGAATTGCGAGACCGCGAATAGCTCCGTAATTTCATTTAAGACATGCACGCAAAATTTGGTGTCATTCTGAGTAGTTTAAGTACGTTTCAGCGCATTGGGAATAAATTGAAGAACTTAAAGTTCATATTTTGATTCAATTGGTTTAGGGGGTATGATTCTTAGTTTTGATGTTGTTTTGGGCATTCAGAGAGTTCAAGCGAGTCTGTTTTATGATTTCAAACTTTTTGGTACATTTGGGCGGGGCCCCGGGTGTCAATCGGACGAGACTCGGACCAAGTTGGACTTAGGAAGCATCAGCTGAAGCACCAGACCTCTAGTGTAATCGCACCTCCGAGGCAATGGTCGTAGGTGCGAGCTCATAGAAGTGAGCCAAAGGGCACAGAAGCGGCCCAGCATGGGCTGCCCAGTCATCGCAGAAGTGGAAGATGGACAGCACCTGTGAGGGCGCATGTGCGAAGGCAGTCATCGCAGGAGCGGGCTGTGCCACAAGTGCATGCCTTTTGACATTGGTGCAGATACGCAGGTGCGATATCCTGAGCGCAGAAGCAAGAGGAGGAAGCCTGGCCTTGGTCTGCACCAATTTGGTCTGCAGAATCAAAATCGCAGGTATGGCAGTGGCACCGCAGGTGCGTAAATCATTGAAGGCAGACCACTTCATTTAGTACGGGACTTAAGCATTTTTGACTTATTTATTCCATTGTTGGGAGATTTTTGGAGCTCTTCGAGAGGGAATTTCGTCTAGCACTTTGAGGTAAGTAATTTCTACACAATGTATGTTAAATACATAGTTTATGGGTAGATTATAACATGTAAATTAGTGAAAATTATGGGTTTAGGTGAAAATCTAAGTTTTTGATAAAAAAGAGATTTAACCACGAAATGTGTTATGGAATTTAGTAAAAATCATGTATTTGAGTTCATGAGGTATGGGTAACAACTTTCTTCAAAAATTTCCGGAATCCGGGCACGTGGGCCCGGGGGTGATTTTTAGGGATTCTTCAAATAGGCTTGGGAAACCACTTTGATAGTTCAGATATAAACTTTTAAACATGTATTGATTATTTTATATAATATTTGACCAGTTTTGAGTCGTTTGGGCACAATCTTGGAACGGAAAGTAGGCATTAAGGCAAGGTAACTCTCATTTCTAATCTTGTAAGAGGGAATTAACCCCATAGGTAAAATTAGTTAATATGTTCTTCTATTTGTGGGGGATACGTATGCACGATGTGACGAGAGTCAGTGCGTAGATACTATTTATGCTTACGTCCGAGTAGTTTTAGTTTTACACCATGATTTGGTGACACCGTTATTTGATTATGTGTATTAATTGTCTTGAATAGAGCAGAGGTTGAGGATTTTAAGATTTTAAGAGTTTCTAGTTAAGTTTCTTATTTTGGAAAGAATCGAGGGATATTATGATAACTTGAGAAATCTATGTTCAACCGTGTCGCAATTATATTTAGCGAGTCGGGTAAATTTCCACTACTCTCATAGGAGCAGGTCGTTCATCTTGGCAGGTTAAAAGATATATCTATGGTTCGTGTTGTTCGACCTTCTGCAATGCACACAGTATATGTATATGTATATTTGGATCGGGTCGTACATCCTCGGCATAATTTGTGCGTAATAATACTGGAAGTCCCTTTATATTTGATATTGTTTTCTTTGGCTTGAGAGGTTACATGGTTAAAAGAGGGAAATGATTTGGTTCTTATTAATGGTGAAAGGATTGTTGATTTATCCCTTTCTCTTAGTTCTATTGTCATTTATATCTATCATATTTAATTAGAATTTCATATTATTATATTGTTGGCCCATAGTAAGTGTCGAAGTCAACCCCTCGTGACTACTTCTTCATGGTTAAACTAGATACTTACTGGGTACATATTTTTATGTACTCACGCTACACTTCTGCACTTAATGTGCATGTTCTGAGGCAGGTGCATCTGGATATCAGTCTGGCTTGCACATTTGATTACCACTTCGAGGCTTCACGGTGAGCTACCTTCCGAGTTGTTCTGCATCAACCAGAGTCTTTCTTTTGCTTATGTTTCTTTTTGTCTATTTTACTTCAGACAGTAGACTAGTATTCTTTTGCATATTCTACTAGAATGCCTATACTCTTGTGACACGAGTTCTTGGCACACACTAGTAGACTTGTGGTTTTGGTTTTATTCTATGGTCATGATTTCTCTCAGTTTCTTTCGTGTTATATATTTTAAATCTGTTATTTCTTAAATCTTTTAAATTAAGGAAATTTTAATAACTTTGAAAGTCTTTTAAAAAGAGAAATCATGTGGTTAGTTAACTGTTTGCTTGCCTAGCAGCAGCGCTGGGCGCGATCAATACCTATATTAGAATTGGGTCATGACAGATGTAGTCATTTCAGGTTTTTATTCGGCAATACATGAAAAACTTCATATGCGTATAATGGAAATCATTAAAGGAATTAAATTGTTCTGAAGCATATTATGGTTTCCACGAAAGTTATTAAATAAAGCTTCAAAAATTCGTATACGGATTAAAACAATCGGGCACATATGGTGTAATCACATGAGTGAGTACCTATTGAAAGAAGGGTACAAGATCCGAATTTGTTATAATTGCCATGTGTGTTGATGATCTAAATATCATTCGAACTCCTAGGGAGCTTCCTAAAGCAGTAGACTATTTAAAGAAAGAATTACAAATGAAAGATCTTGGAAAGATAAAATTTTGTCTTAGTCTACAAATTGAGTATATGAAAAATTCTATCAATCAATATACACTAAAAAGATTTTAAAGCGATTCTATATGGATATATAAAGCATATCCATTGAACACCCTAGTAGTTGTGAGATCACTTCAAATAAATAAAGCTCCATTCCGATCTCATGAAAATAATGATGATCTTTTTGGTCCCAAAGTACCACATCTTAGTGCAATTGGTGCACTAATGTATCTTGCTAAGACTGCAAGGCCTGACATAACTTTTTCAGTTAATGTCTTAACAAGATATAGCTTTTCTCCTACAAGGAGATATTGGAATGGAATCAAACACATATTGCGGTATCTAAAAAGTGACTACCGATATGGGCTTATTTTATGGCAATGATTGCAATTCCGATATTGTTGGTTATGTCAATGTTGGGTATTTATTTGACCCACACAGCTCGATCTCAAACATGTTATGTGTTTACATGTGGAGGCACTGTCATATCTTGGTGATCGACTAAGCAATCAATCGTGGCTACTTCATCTAATCATGCTGAGATAATTGTTATTCATGAATCAAGTCGAGATGTGTATGGTTGAGGCCTATATTACATCTTATTCGAGACAAATGTGGTTTGAAGTGTGACAAACTACCCACAATTTTGTATGAAGACAATGCAGCATGCATAACCCAATTGAAGGGAGGATTCACAAAAGGAGATAGGACAAAGCACATTTCACCAAAGATATTTTTCACACATGATCTTCAAAATAATGGTGATATCAATGTGCAACAGATTCGTTCAAGCGATAATATGGCTGATTTGTTCACCAAATCTCTACCGACATCAACCTTCAAGAATCTAGTGTACAAGATTAGGACGCAAAGGCTCAAGGATGTGAATTGATGCTCTCATCACGGGGATTTAGTAGGCATTGTACTCTTTTTCCATATATAAGTTTTTGTCCCACTGGGTTTTCCTTGCAAGGTTTTTAACAAGGCAACCTAAAGGCATATTTCTAAACATGTGTACTCTTTTTCCATCACTAAGATTTTTTCCATAGGGTTTTTCCTAATAAGGTTTTAATGATGCACATCATCTATGGACATCCAAGGGGGAGTGTTACAAGAAAATTAAATTATGGTGGATATCTACTCTTCTCCATTATCTCCATAACTCCCAATATTCTAATAATTATGGAGTAATGTGTAATGAGCCGACCGGTCATTTTGAGTATTTGCACTTTGCTAGGTATTTTACGGGCATGAATAGCTCCGTATGATGTATTATGACTTTTGTGAATTGTCGATTTTAGTTTTTAGGTAATTCGGAATTGATTTGGAAGAATGATTCTCAACTAGGAAGTTTTAAATCGGAAAGGTTAACCAAGTTTGAATTTTTAGCATTTGACTGCGGATTGTGATTTTGATGGCTCTGTTGGGTAATTTTGGACTTAGGAGCGCGTCTAAAGTGTGATTTGGAGGTCGGTAATTGAATTTGGCTTGAAATAGAAAAAGTTGGATTTTTGAAAAGTTTGACCAGGAGTAGATTTTTATATCGGATTCGGATTGTGATTCGGGGAATTAGAATAGCTTGCACAAAATTTGGGTTCATTCTGGGTTGGTTTACTATATTTCGGCATGAGTTTAGGAAGTTGAAAAGTTCAAAGTTCATCAAGTTTGAATTGAGGTGAGATTCGTCGTTTTGATGTTGTTAAGTATGATTTGAGGCCTCGAGTAGGTCTACTTTATGTTATGGGATATGTTGGGATGTTCGGACTTGGTCCCGAGGGGCTCGGGCATGATTCAAATTGATTTCGGGCAATTTTCCTTCATTTTAGCACTGCTGGTTCTGCTAATGATTGGTGCACCGAGTGTTCTTCGCGATCGTGGATTAAGGGATGCGATCACGTAAGAGAAAATGTGAGGCTGAGTATTTCTTCATCGCGTTCACAAACATTGGTCCGCGTTCGCATAGGTTACTGGAGATTATGCATCGCGTTTGCACATGCATTCACGCGTTCGCATAGGGTTGAGCTGGGAGCTGGAGCTGGAGGCCTTCTTCATCACGTTCACGTAGTTGGAGCCACGTTCGTATAGTTCTCTCTCCTGTGTGTATCGCATTTGTGAGACTTGTGCCTCAAACGCATAGAGTATTTTGGTGGTATTATATTTTTGGTCATCGTGAACATGATGGTTTTCCACCGTTCACATAAGAGTATGCCTGGGCAAAAGTATAAAGTAGTAAAGTACTCTATTTCGAGGGTTTTGGCCATTTTACATTTTTGGAGCTATGGAGCTCGAATTGAGGCGATTCTTGGAGAAATTTTTACCATGTGGATTGTGGTAAGTGTTATTTACTCATTTTTTATTTTACATCATGAATCTATCTTCATTTTCGGTGTTTGATTGAGGGTTCCAAAAGGGAAAATTGGGGGGTTTTATCGTAAAGTTTCATAAGGTGAATTTTTGAGTTTTAAACATCGATTCGGAGTCGGATTTGAGTGAAACTAGTATGGTTGGACTCATAATTGAATTTATTGTAGGATTTTGTGTGTTTTGTCGGTTTCCGATGTGCGGGCCCGGACTGGACTTTTTGGATGATTTTGGGCTTTTGATTAAAGATTCAACATTTATCGATGGGTTATTTTCTTTTCGCATTATTTAATGTATTTGAGTTGCTTTTGGCTAGTTTTGAGCCATTCAGAGGTCGGTACGAAACGAGGTGGCATTCTTGGAGCATGGCTTGCTCGGTATTGAAATTGTCTTGTTCGAGGTAAGTAACACTTCTAAACTTGGTGCTGAGGATATGAAACCCTGAATTACGTGTTATGTGTTTAGTGTTGAGGTGACGCACATGCTACGTGACGGGCGTGTGGGCGTGCACCGTGTGAATTGTAACTCTGTTCTTTCTGTGGCATTGTGTGGTTACCTGATCTTATCTGTAACCATGAAATCTCTACGTACCAAAGTAATTGAGTTGTCAACCATGCTAGAGATCATGGTTAGGCTATATGCTGGTATTGTTGGGACCCATAGTGGTCGTTCTTGCTGTTGACTTATTGAATTCATTGAAATTTCGTACTTAGTCATTTTCATTCATAACATATCATATCTCAGTCTCTATTGTTGTTTACCGATACATCATATAATCATTTTCGGGCTAGTTTCATAACATTGTGGGCCCATGAGAGAGAGACTGGAGAGATTGATGACTGAGTGAGTTGAGGGCCTTATTGTGAGTATATTGATACTATAGCTCGTGAGTTGTCTATTTAGCACGTGAGTTGTCCATACGGATTCTAATATTGGTATTATAGCTCGTGAATTGTCTGTGCAGCACGTGAGTTGTCTATGCGGATTATAGTGCTTGGGCTGAAGGAGCCCCCCCTCCCAGAGTCTGCACACAACCCTAGTGAGCGTGGTTGATTATATTGAGGGATGGATTGGATCTTGTCTGAAGCATTTATATACATGGGAATGGATCTTCCCCACAGGCTAGATTTGGCCCTACTCAGTACTGAGTGACTGCTGGTCAGTTGATGTATATTTTCTGAGATGGATCTTCCCTGGGCCGGATTGGCCATATACAGTACTGAGTGATTGAGCATTGATAAGTGGAAAGTGTGAGATAGTGAGATTGAGTACTCTGAGAGTGTGAGTACATGAGTTCATCACTGAGATACATTGCATTGACATGCACACATCACATACAGGCATAGAGATGCATTTTCCTCATGTTGTACGGTATCACGTCATTCATGGCTTCTCACACATATTGACATATGAGCATAGAGATGTAATTTACACTTGCTATCTGGAAAGGAAATGACACGTCTTATTCTTTATTTAAAGGATTTTCGGGAAAAATTACAGTTTCAAACTTACTCGTATTTTTGACGATTTCGGTAAAGAATTTAGATTTTCACTGATATACTTGAAAAGCAGAACTATTTTTCGGGAAAATATAAAAAGCTGAGCATTTTATCTCTAAGTTACTTTTTTTATTATTTGCTTTACGTTGTTATGAATTGTTGTTGGCTATTGGTATTGGGCCCGGCCTTTATTCCAGCTCAACACTACTTTCAACCTAAGGTTAGGTTTGTTACTTATTGAGTACATGGGGTTGGTTGTACTCATACTACACTTCTTCTCCTTGCGTGCAGATGTTGGCTGTTGATGTTGCTGTGATCGACGGGAGCTGGAATTGAAGACGTACCTGCGTTCCGGTTGTAGCTGCCTCTTGTTCATGGGTAGCCTTAGAATATAAAAATATGTTTGCTTTTCGAACAAATGATGTATTTATTTTATACCAGATGTGTAAATTCTAATCTTACAAGCTCATTATTTGTACTACCAGTCCTTGGGGAATGTATAAGATTCAGATATTGTCTTTTAGTTAATTTCCTTATTAATTTCATTGAAATTGGTTAGTTATTAATTGGCTTACCTAGCGGGTTGGGTTAGGTGTCATCATGACTAGTTGAATTTTGGATCGTGATATTATGATTGTAACTCCATAACCTCCAGCATGATGTTCCTCTCTAATGCTTATTGACATGTTCAATGACATATTTTGCAATAGTGAGTCTTCACTTTTCATGCCTATATAAAGGCCTTGTAATATATAGGAAAATACACACAAATGAAGAAGAAAATCTCTTCCTTCTCTCTATCTCCATTTCTTGTTCATATTATACTAAATTACTTTTATTTCATAACAGTTTTCTAGTTATTTTTTATTTTTATAGAATTTCTAAGAATTTCTCTTTATTTGTTTGTTTGCATTTAGTTGCACTTTTTTGCATATTTAATATTTTAAAATCATAGAAAAACTATTAAAAAAATCAAATCTTCATTCCATATCGTTATAGGTTTTAATTATATTTTTAGGAATTAATTACTTGTTAATCGTAGAATTAATACATGAAAATCACAGCAAAAATACATTAATAACTTTACTTGCATTTGTTAGTTAAATAATTTAGCCAATTGTAGATTAAAATAGATAAGTAGGTTTAATTTTGTAAATTAGATTTGATTTAGGATTTAATTTAGGATCCTTAATTAACTTGTCTAGAGTTTTAAATCAAAGAAAAACAAAATAAGAGAGAAGTAGGTTGTTGGATTTTTAATATCGTTTGGGCAAGTTAATTTGAGGACCAAAATCCACAAAATTGCCCGCCCCAGTTCACTTCACCCTGTCCAACATTTACAAGTCAAAACGACACTGTTTTAGTAACGCCTAATCATGATCGTTCATCTAAATTGATCCTACGGTTTGGAACTGATCCCATTTTCCCTTATAACTGTACTATTCCTCCCTCCCTCTCCGAAACCCTGAAAAATCTCTCCATCTCTCTCAAACTCCCCCCCCCCAAACCCTAGTCACCTTCATTTGCCAATCCATATCTGACCGGAGGCACCACCCCAAATAACTCAAATCTCTCTCAAATTCACACCCATAATACCCAACTTCTTCTCAATCCAAATCCCTTACTAATTTCCCCGAAATCCTTACCAAAATCAATGAATAGTATATCTAGGAATTCAAAATACCTAATTTGTTTCCCATTTGATTTTCTCGACCTTTTTAACTCGTTTGACCTAAAATTTGTGTTGATCGATTATTCTTCAACAAGAACAATCGACTGACATTAATTTTGGTTCACTTCGAAAGTCGTTGAAATACGGTCGATTCGTCCCTAACTGGCAGAATCTCGTTTGAACCGCCTCTATCAGTTCATATTTCTTTCCATAGGTAAATCCTCACCCTATTCTATCCTATTTTCATTTTATTTGTTTTAAGAAAAATAAAAAAAAAGGGAACAGTTTGCTAGACATTTAATCGAAATTGTTTGTTGAGTGTTTAAACTAGCTTAATTAGATTAGCTTTAGCTCATACATTAGCTAATTAACCGTAGATTAACATTTAGTTTAGTATATTTGTGTTGAATATTCACATGTTTGGATTTCTTAGTTGGTCGCATTATTAGCAATTTAATTGCATGTTAATTAGTTTTAATTACACCAATTATTGGTTTAATTAACTTTTGAGTTAATTAGATATTGAAACAAGTTTGATTTTGCATTATTGTTTCTTGTGTTGATCCGTTTGATTTCTTTTGATATGGTTGTTTTGTAATTACCAGAAACTTGAGGGGGTAATTAGGAAAGAAAAATGGGAAATTTTATTTAGTTATGCAAGAAGCCTCTAGAAGGGATTAAAGTACGATAAAACAAGTACAATTAAGTAAGTTTGGGGTGGGAAAGAGGTAATTTGAGAAGTTAAAGGGGGCTGGAAAATAGGAAAAGACCAGCTGAAGCACATCTGTCCCTTTTTGGTTAAAAAATGTCATTTTCCTAAATTTTAGAAGGCTGCCAGATTCTCTTCTAGACCCTCTCTCATTCACTCATATAGTGTGGTACATACTCTATATAAGAGACCTCACATTCCTACACACACACACACATAGAATTCTCTGCAGAAATTACACATACACTCCCTCATCTTCACTGATTTTCTCTCAAAGAAAATACTCTGGAAAATTCAATTTAAATATAGAAAAAATAAAAAAAGGAGGATCCAAAGCTGTTTTTCCAAGTTGAAATCTGGAGCTGTTTGTTGCTTATTGCTGGATCTACTGACTGTTGTTTGTTGAGCTTCAATTGCTTTTCCTTCTGCCTTTGTTTGGTCTTAGTTACTCTACTTTCGCCTGAATTATAAGTACACACGGAATTTTTGTAGTTTTTTTTAGCTCTATATGACCTATTTCTGAAGTTATTTGAACATGTTGAATAATTCTATTGAGCCTTGATTTTCTTATTTCTATGTGTGTTTTTTCTGAAATGTTCTCTTAGTGTTCAATTCGTTTGATCATGAGCTAGTCAAAAATCTTGTTTAATATTCATCAACTGAAATAGCATGCGATAGAATCTGCATACTTTTCTATATATCAATTCAGATTTGGAAATCTCAGCAATTATTATGTAATTGAGAACTCGAATATAAGCTATGGTTTAGATATTTTGACTGTAAATGCTGATTCCAAGAGCTTTCAAATTAGAGTCCATCCATTCTGCTAAAGGCACTCAGATTGAGATCTTTATTTTTTTAATAAAAAGGGCTGATTACTTTGTGGATAGAGTCCATGGTTTAAAACAGGATACATTTGATTAAGCATTGTATGTACACCTAAATGATGGTTACTTTGTAATCTCTTTTAAATGTGTTATAGTTAATACAAGTCAAAAGTAATTTATTAATGTTGTCTTCATAAGCATGATGGTTTGTTAATTGGATTTGTGGATAAGGCATGTAATAATCACAATTCACAGTAAGTGAATTATATTAGCAGTCGAGACTTATTAAGCTAAATGTGATTATGTAGTTATGAGTTTCACGTCAGATATGTTGTTAGTTTGATTGAGGAGTATTTATGAAATTCACGTCAAATGCGTTGTTAGTTTGATTGAGGAGTATCGATGAATTTCACGTCATATGCATTGTTAGTTTAAGCTATTTAATGACCTGTAGCTTTCATTTGGCTAGTAACAATATGTAATGGGACTGTTTGCATAAGTGGCTTAGCAGTTGGGAATTTGCCATCATAAGAGACCTGGATATGTTGGGCTTACCTTAAGCCCTACCTCAACTTGTCTGGACCTGTCAGAGGTCTGTATATGGGTTGCTAATTGCATACAATTTATCATTTCGCTAAGTCATTCAATAATTGGTGCAGTGTTGAACCATTACAAGTAAAGCAAGTCTTAATTATCAAGTTTGCTCTTCCCACCATTTTAGTAATTAGCTTCAAATAATTCCTCAATATTACGAAGCTCATACATACCAATTTCATTTCAACACTAGAACAAAATCATTCCAAAATCATTCAAACTTAGGAAAATAATTATACCATGAATAGTCGTAGTTTGCTCTAGGCAAGTTTAAATAAATTATCGTGACTATTGGTACGATTTTCGTGGCGTAGTCATGATATGTAAATCCCAATTCGAGTGTGTGTTTCACGCGACTTGACCCCAACTTCAAATAATAATAATAATAATGGACATGTTGTAAATTACAGGAGCATTTCACGCGACGCAATTTGCAATATGTAAAAAAACAATAAGTGCACGACATGGCGACTTATTTAAATAAATTTCATAAATCCTAAAAAGAAATTAACATTCTATTAAAAGCAGTTAGAAAGTAAAATGTACAATAGGTTTAAACATGTAATAAATCTGATAATTAGGCCAATTATTAATTGTTGAGCGACCGTGCTAAAACTACGGAAATCGGGAGTGCCTCACACCTTCTCCCGGGTTAACAAATTCCTTACTCAGTCTTCTGTGTTTGCGGACCATAAATAGAGTCAATTTCCTTGATTTAGGATTTTAATAAACCGGTGACTTGGGACACCCTAATAATTAATCCAAGTGGCGACTCTAATTAAATAAATAATCTCATTTCGAATAATGTCACTTTAATTGAAAAAATTCCATATTCTTAGGAAAAAGGAGGTGTGACAGCTCTGGCGATTTTGCTGGGGATATTGAACCCAGAACTTTTGGTTCAGGGTTTAGAATTCGAGCTTAGAATAACTGTTGTACTTGGATTTCTAGTGACTTTTTGATATTACATGTTTGGGCCTATTGTGCTAATTGCCGCTCATTTACCGCTTTGATACTTTGTGAACTATATATATATATATATATAAACTGTTACGAAATCCTTCTTCTCTCTGCCGGATGACCTTTTGGTTCTCGGTAACGCTGCCCCCTTCCCCCGGCTCGAGTTTTCCGCTCGGGTAAGCCAAGTATAGAACAACACATATCAGGATTTTAAACCTAGAATGGCATAGCCTCATGTCGGATCCCTAGTAGGTATGTTTGTTCGCATCACGTACATTTGACTTTGGGGACTCAACATAGGGGTTGGATCCGTCTAGGACAGGTGTGCCCAGATTGAAAGACCATCATGATGCATTTTACGTGTTACTTGTGCATTTATTTGTTTTGGCATTCATGTTGACCAGCTTCTAGAACAGGTAAAGAAAATCAAGAAAAAACAAGAGTGAGGTAGGAGAGAGAAATTTACCCGTTTCTGAAAAATCTAGGTATTTGAAAAATCCTGAAACTCTGCTGAAATTTTGAAGAAAAAAAGTCATTTCAAAATAATTCAATGCTTTCGAAAGTCATGATTTTCCTGTTGTGTCAAAACTTACCGAACTACGTGGGTTTGATTTTTACCGGTTGTGAGATACGTAGGCAACCTTCATTGGGTTCGGCCCCGTTTTGCAAAAATAACCAAAAATATGAATTACTGTCATTTTGTCATAAATAAAGTCAACTAATGTCGTTTTTGTCCAAATAGCTATAAATGTCACGACGGGACGCCGAAAGGCTGTTTTTGCAATAGTAGCCACCTATGGTCCTTTTTTCAAGTTCAGGCCACTTAGCAAGCACATGCCTAAACTCTTCCCCTCCGAAGTGCTAAAGAGTCGTATTTGCAAAAGTAGCAGCGTTTTATTTTAATTTGGATTTTGCAAAAGTAACATTTTGTAGTCAGTTCTTAAACAAAATTCACATGTTTTAACCCAGTCACCCTAATTTTAAAAATGTGCAGAATGAGCACTGTTCAAAATTTACCTGTGAGGGTTATGGACCAGATGCCACTGACATTCCACATGTGGTGCGAAGATTTGGGAAAACAAGGACAAGATAGAGTCAATCAATACCTGAGTTGGCTCACTGGATTATTAAAGATTCAACCTAGAAGTGATATGATAGAGGCACTAGTGTCGTTATGGGACCCCGCCCACAATATTTTTCACTTCTCATATTTTGAGCTTACAACTACTCTGGAAGAAATCAGGTTATGTTGGGAGCACAGAAGGATTGAGACACAAATATTTGGTGTCTCCAAGGACCGTCACTCCCCATAAGTTTCTTGACTTGCTGAAAATTAGTAGACAGATCAAGCCAAAAAATCTGGCGGGTGGAGTTTTCACCTTTCGTTTCTATACCAGCAGTATGGGCATCAAGAGGGATTCAAAAACCTATAAAGTGGGCTCTACAGTAAAGGAAACTGGTCCAAGTGGGAAGTGCATAGATGTTTTGCCTTCATGGTAGCATTTCTAGGCGTTCTGGTGTTTCTAAGGGAAGATGGGCACATTGACCTGCGTGTAGCCGAGTTATCCATGTCTTGACTACTCAAACCAAGAGTACCCATGCACCTATGATCGTATTAGATATATTTGGAGCTCTGACATCCTATAAAGTCGGAGTCAGGTTTTTTGAGGGGTGCAATTTGTTACTACAAATATGGATGATCGATCACCTTTGCCACTGGCCTTGATACATGAATTACGGTTCTACTAGGATAAATTGCATCGGGGAGTTTGGTGCGCGGGAGACAGGATTCTCCATGCCAGAGGAAGTCAAGGATTGGATCACCCGCCCTCATTATATAATTGTAGATCAGATAGAATGGACATTGGGTTAGCGCCCTGTTGATGAGATTATTTATATTCCCGCCACTCGTCCCTACTTCCTTCTGATGGGTCTCCGAAGCATCTAGCCATACGCCCATACCGGGTTTTGAGATAACTGGGAAGATGTCATACATTTCCCAGAGATGAAGATCTTAGTACTCATGTAGTTGAAATCCGCTCTGATGCCCAATTTCTCGAAGATGTGGTTCGCCAAATTTGGAGCGAATTTCAGTATTTGGGGGCAAAGACCCGAGTGCATGATTTTTCCAAGGGCGAGGTCTTACCTGGTTATGTTGCTTGGTATGAAAAAAGAGTCACAATAAATGACGAATTCGAGAGACCGGCTAAAAGGCCCCGTATCTAGGAATTTGTTAATACATCATAAGAATAATGGGTTTGGTTAGACAAAGAGATGGAATATCGGGCCACTATCAACAAACTAGAGTCAAGTCAGAACCATCACATTTGAAAGTGGATTTTAAGATGCTCAAGATGAAGGAGAAAAGAAAAGGTTGGTCGGGGAAAATGAAGCCCTCCGAGCTCAACTCCAGGAAATGAAAATAGCCGCCGAGACGCCGGTAAGAAGTGAAAGGGGTGAAAAAATCATAGGAAACTTGAGGCTGAAAGTGCATGACTACGCCGATGAGCTAACAAAGGCCGAGAAAGATTTGGCAAAAGCTCAGGCCAGGATAGTCTAGTTGGGTAAAATGTGGAAGAACGAACCAGGTCAGCTCGCCAGTTAAAGCAAAAATATGACAAAGAAGTCGTGATTATAAGGAAAGAGTTGGCTGCCTTCAAAAATGAAATGGCCAACAGGTGAAGGACGTCAAGACAGAAAGAGAACATTGTTATGCACTGTGCTGCAGTTGCAAGACCAAAACAACGAGGCCATACAAATAGTGGAAGCTCGGGAACATCAAATTGTACGGTTACTCCAAGAAAAATGTGACATTAAACTTAGAATCAAAGAAATAGCTGATTACACTACAATGAAATGCAATAAATATGAGGATATGACTAGAACTATGGTCTTTGCTTCGGTGCTGTCTTTGGCTCGTCAGGTCATGGCCGATCTAGAGTTCCTCCAGGCAGAGCTTGCACGCAGGCTCGCACCGAGACTGACTGATATCCCTAGGGGCCCCAGAATAACATTTGAGGCCCATCTGTGTTCTTGATTATTCAAGTTTTTGATTCTGTATTTTACTTTTTCTTGCATAAAGTCTGTTTGTCCTTTCGTCCATTTCGAGTCTGTTGTTATTTTTCTTTGAGTTTGCATTTTTTTCCTTCTGAGTTAGTCATCATTTGTCTTCAAATCTTTGTAATGAAAAACCAAAAAAAAAGAATTTTATTAATAAAATATTGAAAACCTCAAAGTTTTCTTTGCTTTCATTTACCATTTATTTCCATAAACTACGTAATGATCTGATTTATCTGTCGTCATGATACGTGAGCAATCTCGATCGGAATCGATTATAGCTATAATTAATCTGAGTGAAAATCAGTAAAAGAGAGAAGATTGAGAGACAATAAGTAAAAGAAAAGGAAGAAAAGTGTGATAAAAATGAAAGAAAAACCAGGAGTGACAAAACAAAAGAAAAAGTGTGAAAGAGATAATGAAAACCGAGATGAAACACGCAGCCGTTGCAAAAAGCATTTTAGAAGTGTTTAACTGTTCAGGTGTATTGCATCCCCAATGTGTGATTCCCTATCTGTTAAATGTCTCAAAACTGACAAGTTTGTTGTGTGTGCAAATAAGTTAGATTTTGTTCGGTGGTTGTTTTTATCGGTAATCTTGCTTCTCACCCCTATTTTACAAGATCCAAAGGAAAGGTCCCAATGTCTTCAGAAAGCAGTCTCCACATCGTCGATCCTGAGAATAATCCTACACCAGTTATGTCACAACCAGAATCGACCACTCTAAGAAAACAAAAGGTTGCGTCTCCATATGTTGGAAATGTAGGACGCCTGGTTCAATGGTAGAGAAACACCAAATGCAATCCCTGGATTCCCCGAGCTGATCCCAAGGACAGGTGGAGCCACCAGCATCCCCATGACCAACCCATTTGTCCCATTTAGGTACCCTACTATATTATCCAATTTTACCGGTATGCCTTCTGAGGTCCGCCCCCATGCACCGTTTTCAGGGGTACCTCTAACATTGTTCTCCGCACCACCAGTATTCACCATGGCACAACCAACCATGCCTAGGACATGCTTTGAACACTCAACATTCACCTTCCAAGGCCCGCAATTTCAACCTGACATGACTCATGTCACTCCAGATTCGTACGCCCAACAACCACAGTATGAGTCTCCGATTGAGCAAGAAATAATAGTTAGAAATCTCGAGCAGGAAGAAATGGCTCAAAAAATGAGAAGCTTGGAACAAACCTTGAAAAATATGTAAGGCCTGAGTGGCTAAAAAAGTGTTTCCTTTTCGGATTTGTGCAAGTTCTCGAATGTTCATTTACCTGCTAGTTTCAAAATGCCAAAGTTCGAAAAGTATGATGGGAACAGGGACCCAATCGCCCATTTAAAGATATGATGTAATCAGCTAAGAGGGGCTGGTGGGAAAGAAGAGCTTCTGATGGCCTACTTTGGAGAAAGCTTAACAGGAAACGTCTCCGAGTGGTATATGGATCAAGAAATCACCCACTGGCACATATGGGACAATTTGGCCCGATATTTTGTCAGACAATTCTAGTATAACGTGGACATCACTCCCGACAGAAACTCCCTGTCCAATTTGAAGAAGAAAACCACGGAAACTTTTCACGAGTATGCTGTCAGATGGCACGAGCAGGCTACCAGAGTAAAACCTCCCATGGACAAAGCAGAAATGGTCACAGTCTTCTTATAGTCCCAATAGGCTAATTACTTTTAGAATATGATGTCCACTATGGGCTAGCCATTTGTGGATGCTATCAAGATTGGGGAGATAGTAGAGAACAGTCTAAAAATAGGATGAATTTTGAGTCTAGCCGCCTTGAAAGCTACATCACAAGCCATCCAGAATGGCTCAGGGTGTTTGGCTACTCACAAAAAGAGGGAGGAGGGAGCCATGATGGCTTCAGGTTCATGAGGGCCTCATCGATCATTTGACCACTCTTATATTCCACCAAGAACCCCACACCACTATTATCCACATCAATATGCAGCTTATGTCATGGCACCATCTCACTAAGTGGTGATGAATGCCCAACCTTACACACGGCCACAACAGCATTACAACCAAACCCCGAGCTCCACCTCCTAGAAATAACCATCCCTACCAAGCTCCATGCAAACCCCGTCCACCAAAAAACACAAACCAACATAATCCATTCCCTCGTGAGCCTCCCGGGAGAAACAATTTCACCCCTATTGGCAAATCTTACTCCAGTCTGCTTCAAAAGTTGATCTAGCTGGGTTTGTTTCAACTTGTGCCTCCCAATCGGCAAAATCCCGAGTCCCCATCATATAGGGCCAGTACCAGGTGTGCATACCATTCAGGAGTAGAAGGCCATGATACAGAAGACTGTTGGACCCTCAAAAGGGCAGTCGAAAGCTTGATAGAAGAAAAACAAATTGTACTAAGGGACAAAGAGATCCCTAATATGACCAACAATACATTACCGACTCACAATAATGGGCCGATCATTGGTATGATTTATGATGACAAAGGTTTTAACCCGGCATTGAAGGATATTGTTGTCATTGCCAATTCAGAGGCAAGACCTAATACGACGGTGAAACCAGCCAAAGTCTAAAAAAGAGTTGTTCCGATTCATCAAGCTGTTGAAACAAAAACTGGGCCAGCACCTTCCAAGAACGTGGTTCTTTATGTTCCTAAGGCCTCAAGAAAAGAATATCTCATCCTCAACACTCCCAAGAAATTCGAGGAAAAGAAGGCTATATTGAATGTGCCAAGATTATATGTACCAAAGGGGACCTATGTGGTGTGGGAGCTGGTAATTTCACCCGGGCTAACTGAGCTCGTGGTTATTAGCCGCACACCATATAATCCTATGAAAAATCCCACTGCAGTCCCTTGGAAATACAAAATAACCGTGGTTATATAAAAAAGGAAAGAAGTTATGAGAGAAGTGAACGAGATGAATCAGTCTGGGAAGTACCATACCCCAGAAGAGTTAAAGAAGTCCAAACTGAACAGGGATAAATGGATGCCATCCAAGAAGCCTGTAAGTAATGAGGAAGCAGGAGAGTTCTTCAGAAAGATGAAAACTTCTGAATACTCAGTAGTTGATCAACTTCGAAAGACTCCTTCCCAGATCTCACTCTCATCTCTACTGCTAAGTTCAGTGAACACCAGAAAGTGCTCCTCAAAACATTGAATGAAGCATATTCCCCAGTTGATACTTCTGTCAAACAATTGGAAAGAATGGCCGAAATATTCTTTAAGTTCAATAGGTTTTCTTTCAGTCGCGATGATTTGCCCCTATAGGTAGCCGCCCATCTGAGTGTCAAATGTGAGGGCTATTATGTGAAAAGAATAATGTTAGATGGTGGGTCCGAGGTTGATATTTTTCCTCTCTCTACACTCCAGAGAATGGATATTGGAACAGAAAGAATCCGAGCCAACAGTGTGAGATTTTGATGGGGTCAAGAAAGACACAATAGGAGAAATTGATCTAATTCTAACTATTGGCCCCATGGATTTTGAGGTGACCTTCCAGGTGTAGGATATGGAAACCTCATACAATTTCGTCCTGGGTAGACCATGGATTCATGTTGCCGGAGTTATTCCCTACACTCTTCACCAAATGGTCAAGTTTGAATATGAAATCAAGAGATTGTTGTCCATCGAGAAGATGAGCAATCCATCTATAGAGACCCTTCAGTCCCATGTCTTGAAGCTAGGGAAGGCAGAAAGCATATTCTACACCAAGCTTTCGAAATTATGGTCGCCGACCAATTTGAGGAAGGGGCCCCATTACCTCAACCTTGCTTGTCTAATGCTACAGTCATGGTCGTCACCCAAATGATTCGAAATGGGTACAAGCCCGATAAGGGGCTCAGAGTATCTCTACAGGGCTCATGGAGCCTTTTACCCCAATTACCAATGAGAAATGTGTCAGTGTGGGTTTTCGAGCTACAAAGGCTGACAGAACATGGGCTAATGAGCGCAAATAAAAAGGGTGGGTCCATTCCTAGCCCATTCTGCATCTCACCCGAACATTTGTCAAACCAAAGTATGCGGTTGAAGAAGAAGAAGCCTTCACGGCCAAAGAAATCGATTATATTTGTGAAGCCTTGAAACAAATGCTATATGAGTCCCGCATGGTCCATTCAGGGGAAGGCACGAGCAATGCCAAGGTGAAGTATATGGGGCTGGATTTCAAGCTCCAGAACTTGGAGGCTACTCCATTCCCTGTGAGCCGGGAATCCCGGTAGTTCAGTCTTGCCATCACTTCTACATTACGAGTTATTTCAGGATGTAACTCGAATGTTTTATTTTATTATCTTTTAATTTTGATGTAAACCCTCATATCTTAAATTCAATGAAATGGAATCAATATTACATCTTCCGTAGATGTATCTTTTCTTTATTCTGATTTTGCTATTTTTCTTATCTTTTTCTTTTCAGTTCTAATAATGCGGACTTAAATAATATGACATGCTTGTGTACTTCATGTCTAAATCCTAAAATGCAGTCTAACTTTGAAATACTGAATCAAGAACTAAAATATGATGAAGATGAGGCTTTTAAGGAAATAAATCAAGAATTGGAACAATTTGAGAATAAGCCTAAACCATTTAAATGAAACCAAGCCAGTTAATTTGGGAAATTCAGAAGAGACCCGAGAAACCATGATAAGCATTCACGATGATGAAAGAACTAGAGAGGCTTTGATCCAACTTTTGTTTGAATTCAAAGACATGTTTACATGGTCTTATGATGATATGCCTTGGCTGAGCATTGATTTGATTGTACACAAATTGCCTACCTATCTCGGTTATCCACCAGTTCAATAGAACCAAATAATGTTCAAAACTGACATTAGTGATAAGATCAAGGAAGAAGTCATGAAACAACTAAAAGCTGGTGTGATCTGAGTGGTCCGATACACCACGTGGCTGGCTAATGTGGTTCCAGTACCGAAGAGAGATGGAAAAACCCGAGTGTGTGCTGATTACCGGGATTTGAACAAAGCAAGCACCAAGGACAACTTTCCACTACCAAATATCCACATTCTTATTAACAACTGTACTAACATGAGATACAGTCTTTCGTGGATTGCTATGCTGGGTATCATCAGGTTCTGATGGATGAAGAAGATGCAGAAAAGACTGCTTTCACCATACCTTGGGGTACTTACTATTACAGGGTTATGCCATTTGGTCTGAAGAACGTGGGGGCAACCTACATGAGAGTTATGAGCACCATCTTCCATAACATAATGCACCAGGAGATTGAGGTATATGTGGATGATGTGATCATTAAAACCATAACGCAAGAAGGCCATGTCCGAGATTTGAGGAAATTTTTTGAGCGTCTGCGCAAGTATGATTTGAAATTTAACCCAGCTAAGTGTACATTCGGAGTTTTGTCTGGGAAGATCCTGGGGTTTATAGTCAGTTGGAGGGGTATCGAATTAGATCCAACAAAGATAAAGTCTATTCGGGATTTTCCACCTCCGAAGAGTAAGAAAGAGGTTATGAGTCTGTTAGGGAGTCTGAATTACATCAACGGATTCATCGCTTAGCTTGCTACCACTTGTAAGCCCATATTGAAGCTATTGAAAAAAGATGCGGCAATCAAATGGATAGAGGAATGTCAAGAATCTTTTGATAAAATTAAAGAATATCTGTGAAATCCGCCAGTGCTAGTTCCACCCGAGCGAGGAAGACCTTTGTTTTTGTACTTGACAGTCTTGGAAAATTCTTTTGGTTGTGTCCTGGGGCAGCACGATGTAACCGAGAAGAGAGAACAATCCATATATTATCTGAGAAAGAAGTTCCCCAATTATGAAGCCAAATACACTTTGTTAGAAAGAATTTGTTGCACCCTAACTTGGGTCGCCCAAAAGCTCAGACATTACTTGATGGCCTACACAACCTATCTCATAACCAAGATGAATCCTTTAAAGTATATATTCCAGAAGCATATGCCCACTGGAAGGTTAGCAAAATGGCAGATCCTGCTCACCGAATTTGACATTGTCTATGTCACTCGCACGGCGATGAAAGCCCAAGCCTTTGCAGATCATTTAGTAGAGAACCCGGTCGATGATGAATACCAACCCCTAAGCACTTACTTTCCGGACGAGGAAGTAAACTCGGTTTAAGTGATTCCAGAAAACACCAATGCCTGGAAAATGTACTTTGATGGGATTGTAAACGCAAAAGGCATCGGGATTAGAGCAATTCTGATTTCACCCACAAGTCAGCACTATGCAGGCATAGCCAGGCTTCGATTCTTCTATACAAATAAAATCGCCGAGTATGAAGCCTGCATCATGGGCATGAATATGGCAATTGATCCGGATGTAGAGAAATTGTTAATCATGGGTGATTCTGATTTAATTGTTCGACAAGACCAAGGTGAGTGGGAAACTAGGGACATCAAACATTCCATACAAGCAACATATGGAAGATCTCAGCAAATGGTTCAAGTCCGTCGAGTTCAAGTATATTTCTCGATTCCACAATGAGTTAGCTGTGCACTAGCTACTTTGGCCTCAATGTTGCCATATCCGGGTAATGTTCATATTGACCCGCTAGAAATCCAAGTTCGAGAAAGGCATGGTTATTGTAACACGATTGAAATGGAGCCAGATGTTCATCATCATGATATCAAAAGGTTTTTGAAAACAAAATAATATCCCCAGCAGGACAGCAGAGATCAAAATAGAACTATCGGAAGGTTTGCAAGCAGTTTCTTTTTGAGTGGAGAAGTCCTATACAAAATAACTCCAGATCTGAATCTTTTAAGGTGTGTAGATTCCTGATAAGCTGAAAAGATCATGAACAAAGTGCATTCTAGAGTATATGGGACTCACATGAATGGGTATGTCCTTACAAATAAAATTCATCGGGTAGGTTATTACTGGATAACCATGGAAAAATATTGTTTCTGTTTCATCTGGAAATGTCATCAATGCCAGATACACGGTGACTTGATTCATGCGCCTTCAGAGTTACATCATATGTCAGCACCTTGACAGTTCATTGCCTGGGGAATGGATGTTATTGGGCCGATCGAGCCGAAAGTATCAAATGGGCATAGATTCATCTTGGTTGCCATTGATTATTTCACAAAGTAGGTCGAAGCAGTCACTTTCAAAGTTGTCACTAAGAAGGCAATGGTGGACTTCGTGCATTCCAACATTATTTGTCATTTAGGTATTCCTAAAACTATCATTATAGACAATGCTACAAATTTGAATAGCCACTTCATGATGGAGGTATGCGAACAATTTAAAAAATTATGCATCACAATCTACTCCTTATCGGCCCAAAACTAATAGCGTCATTGAAGCCGCAAACAAGAACATCAAGAAAATCCTCAGGAAAATAGTTCAGGGCTCTAGACAATGGCATGAAATTTGCCTTTTTCCCTATTGGGATATCGCACAACCCTGCGCACATCAATTGGGGCCACTCCTTGCTTGTTGGTTTATGGCACTGAAGCCGTAATACCCATAGAAGTTGAGATTCCCTCTCTTTGGATCATAGTTGAAGTCGAGATCGAGGTTGATGAATGGGTCAAAATGCGATTGGAATAGTTGATAATGATTGATGAAAATTGGATGGTCGCAGTTTACCACGGGCAGTTGTACGAATCGCCCGTGACTACAAGAAGAAAGTGCGGCCCAGAAAATTCAAAGTGGGGCAACTCGTTCTGAGGCATATTCTCCCGCATCATGAGGAAGCCAAAGGAAAATTGCTCCAAATTGGAAAGGTCCGTATATTATAAGAAGAATGTTGCCAAAAGGGGCACTGTATTTGGGAGACATCGAAGGAAATGACCCCGAGACAGCTGTCAATACAGATACGGTCAAAAGATATTACGTTTGACCCCTTTTTCACAGCTTTAACATGCTCCGATTGGGATAACGAAGGCTTTCTTTTTCGCTATCCAAACACTATCAACCCTATGCAAACCCGTTGAGCTGATTCTCTTTCTTTGATTACCCTCTTTGGAACCTAAAGTTATTATTGAAAAAAAATAAAAAATAAAAACAAAACAAAAGAAAATCAAAAACAAAGTTCCTTGAACTACGTGAGACTTGATTCTGAAAGGATACGTATACAGTCTCTCTCTATGATTCAGTCACACCAAAACAAAATCCACATTCCCCCAAAAGTTGAAATTGGGGCAGATGCTTCAATTAGGATTGTTCATTTGGATCAAATATCCAAAATCCGAACCGATCCGTTCAATTTCGGATTCGAATTGGTATAATTTTAATACGATCCGATCTGATCCAAAATGCGAAATTATTAGGGCATGTATATATACTAATTTTTAATTTCGGATAGTTAGTACTTCTTTTACATTTTTCTCCAAGTTATTACCTTTACAATTGATGGATTTAGCTATATTGGCACCATACTCTCATAATTGCAGATACATGAATTTTTCTTATTGTATTGCCTCTTTTACAAAAAAAATATACATATGAGTTTGCAACTTTGAGGCATAATAATCCGATCTGAAATCCAAAAACACAATCTGATCCAAACTTTAAAATCTGATCTGATCCGATATTAATTCGGATTGGATTCGGATTATATTTTCTAGAATCTGAAATCTGAAATGTGCTAAATCCGATTTGATCCGATCCATGCACATCCCTAGCTACAATGGTTCGATAATGGTTTCGCCTGAAAATTCAAAAGTTGTAATTCAATCCGTTTTCTTTTTACCCAAATCCTTTTAAAGTCCTTTTGATCAATCGACAAAGATGTTCAAAATTGGAGGATACGGTTGCTTGGATCTGATACAACTAAATGAGAGAAATAAAATGAGAGAGTCTCACAAGAGCACTAGAAGGTGATGGTGAGAAAAGAAATGAGAGAGGTCGACTAGTGAAAACCCGCAAAGGGCACCACTAATCGAAAAAAGGATCCTCACAGCCATTGGCACTGAAACAATCTTGGGCAAGGCTTCTCGGTTTTGAGGCAAAAGTTGTGATGAATTTCTTAGAGTCGGATGGTTTACAAGGATCAGGCATCAAATCCAAAAGGCATGTCATGTTCATTGAAGTCCACATGTACTCCAGATAAGTCCTTCTTTCTATTCCCCGAAAGGGATAACTCTTGTTTAAACTCATTCTCCATTCTATTATTTGTTTTTCTTTGAATATTTTTTGGTCTAACTTTGTTCCAAAACTGAGGTAAATAAGGGACGGCAAGACTGATTTACAGGTCTTTCATTTTCAACCCCGACTAGCCATGGTGGCTGATGTTTCTAAATCGCAAACTCTCGAAAGAAGGAAATCAAATTGAAGTGACTGCAAGGGCAAAATGAAGTTGAAAAGGTTGAGTTCCACGCAACTAACCATCTTGGCAGGGTTTGAAAAGCCAAGGATTCCCCAATGCTCTGAAGTTAAAATTAGAAGAAAGAGGTCAAATGCCCACAAAGGCAAAATAAAATTGAAAAATGTTAAGTCTCACGTGACCAACTGTCATGGTAAAGTTTTGAAAAATCCAAAGTTTCTTCGGGACAAAAAATGCAACCGGTATCCAAAAAAACACAACCAGCTGCTAGTAAAATTATCATCAAAGAAGCCGGCCAAGATCAAATGATTGAAACACTCAAGGCCACAAAACCAACCACCATTTCAAACTAATAATTGTTCTTTGTTTGAAAAACAGGAAACATGTGCAATCCAGAGGTAACCTTGCAAGAAGCAGGTGCAACCAAAATAAACCACGCGGAGACTAAAATAGCTCTGCAGTAGCAACAACTCCAAAAAGGGAGGTCTTCTCCAAATTCTTTCCAGTATTTTTCTCATTCTATTACTAAAAAAGAAGAATAAAAAGAAAGAAAGTTCAAAATCATGATAGTATAGGGTATACCAATCCCTAGCTATGTTCTCCAATATAGGGTCACCATTCCCTAGTTGATTTTATTTTAGATATAGGGTCTCCACTCCCTAGTCTCTTTTCCAATATAGGATCTACACTCCCTAGTTAATTTAATTTTAGACAAAGGGTCTCCACTCCCTAGTCTCTTTTCCAACATAGGGTCTCCATTCCCTAGTTGATTTTATTTTAGACATAAGGTCTCCACTTCCTAGTCTATTTTCCAACATAGGGTCTACATTCCCTAGTTGATTTTATTTTAGATATAGGGTCTCCACTCCCTAGTCTCTTTTTCAACATAGGGTCTTCATTCCCTAGTTGATTTTATTTTAGACATAAAGTCTCCACTCCCTAGTCTCTTTTCCAACATAGGGTCTTCATTCCCTAGTTGATTTTATTTTAGACATAGGGTCTCCACTCCCTAGTTGATTTAATATTAGATATAGGGTCTTCACTCCCTAGTCTCTTTTCCAACATAGCGTCTACACTCCCTATTTGGTTTTATTTTAGACATAGGGTATCCACTCCCTAACTTTTTTTCCAACATAGGGTCTCTACTCCCTAATTGATTTTATTATAGACATAGGGTCTCCACTCCCTAGTCTCTTTTTCAACATAGGGTCTCCATTACCTGGTTGATTTTACTTTAGACATAGGGTCTCCACTCCCTAGTCTTCTTACCAATACAGGGTACACTATTCCCCCATCGCATTTTTCTGATATAAGGTACACCAATCCTTAGTTGAGGCACTATTTAAACAATTAGGTTACACCATTTCCAAAGAATCATGATTTTCCAAGGTACACCAATTCTGACTTTCTATTGCTTTCAGTAATGTAGTATAGAGTTTTGTTACAAATAACTCACAAAAGTTTTCTAGTGAAAACTGGGGCAGAAAAATTCCGTTCGCTTGTTGGTTTTGGTGTCTGATCAGGTTTTACCTCGAGGCACAGGGTTTGAAATAATCAAAGGAAGTCTCAATCCCAAATAAAGAAAATAAAAGAAAAATAAGTGAACCCAAAATGCAGAAGTAGATGAAAAAATGTGGACTACTCAAGACATGACTGAAGTCGCGAACATTGCATGTCCTATTTCAGTCAGAAGAAGTCATAGAAGAGTGAACGAGCACCTACAACTAGCAAGCATCAAGGTTCAGATCAGAGTTTGCATGAAGAACCATGTCACAACCCGAAATTCCCACCTTCAGGATCGTGATGGAGCCTACTATTTCACTTGCTAGGCAAGCCAACGTTAGAGAATTTTAAGTCCATTTTCAGTCAATTTCAATAAATAAAGTCAATTAAGCCAAAATAAACTAAAGCTGAATGCGGAATAACATAAATGCCCATAATATCTACTACAATACGGATCTGGAGTCACAACTCACAAGCTTCTAGAATTTTCTACAAACAGAGTCTGAAAGAAATACAATTGTTTTGAACGAAAGAAATAGTAAAATAAGGAAAATAAAAGGGGGCTTTTAAGGTCTACAGACACCAGTAGATCTTACTTGAGTCTCCAACAAGCAAATCCAAGCTGTTACGCCTCAGGAACAGCTAGGGTTGGTACCAAAGTCTGCACAAGAAGTGCATAGTGTAGTATGAGTAAAACCGATCCCATGCACTCTATAAGTGTCGAGCCTAACCTCAACGAAGTAGTGATGAGGCTATGACAAGAAAACAACATAATAAACATGTGCAAATAATAGTATACGTACAAGATAACAACAAATAAAAGCTAAACATGGACTATTGGGAGGGGGACATGCTAAAGGGGATACAGGATACGAGAAATATAGCGGAAATGATAACCAGAACATTTAATATGCCTTTAACAAGTAGAAACAATTAGGCACAATGACGAAAAGTGCACGACACCCTTCGCGCTTTTGCTCTCAACCTCACAATGAAATAATGATACTACACGGCATCAACCTTCGTGCTTTTACTCTCAATCTCACAATGAAACAATGATACCGCACGGCATCACCCTTCGTACTTTTATTCTCACTTTCATTATAAATCAATAGATACGGCACGGCATCAGCCCTCGTGCATTAATTTTCATAACATGGCACGGCATCACCCTTCGTGCATTAACACTCAAAGTATAGCCCGACATCACCTTCAATGCATTAAAACTCACATATGGCACGGCATCAGCCTTCATGTATTAACACTCTCCCTTACAATAAAACAATGAAGAAGTAACAATAGGGATGTTACACCCCATATCTTTGTACGAAAGCGTATTCGTAAGTCAATTGATGTAAGCTCGGAAATGAGATCATCTTTGAGAGTATATAAAGTAAGTTAATCATGTTACCTTATAGATTACAAACCTTTAAGATCATTGATAACTAGTACCAAGAGGTTTGAAGGATAAAAAGCTAAACACATTGAAGAAAATAAGTTTTGTTGAATGTCGACAAGTTGGGAATGTTATAACGTGTACTTTTGTGATGAGACTAGGGTGCTTAACAAGATAAGGAGGTTACTTTATGAGTTATTTTAGTCTTATGATAGTCGTGTGTTATTTTTTAAGGCAAGCAAGTTGTGGAACAAAAGTTGGCAAAGGTCATCACAAGTTACATTCATAAATATACTAAAAATTAGGTAAAATGTAGATGCGATTTACTCCCAATATACTTGTAATTAGGGGATGATATACCTACCAAATTGAATATCTATGAGTCTATTTTTTAACTCATTAAATTGTTTGTCAATATTACATTGGAGTAGATAGATATGTGCGTTTTAGCGAGATTGCGCAGACTGCTAGGTGACAAGTAGGTGCGTCACCTACTTGCTTAAATGAGAGTCCAAAAAGAGGCTATTTCGGGTCATACAAAGATCCCAATTTAAAGGCTTATCTCCTGAAATATAACAAACATTACATAACACAATAACAAGACTTAAACCTCTGCAAACATCCTCCCAAAAATTTCCCACAAACCCTAACTGCTTTTCTCTCCCTCTCAAGTTCTAATTGGAGGTAAAACCTTGAGTTTGAAGAACCAAGATAGGAGCTGAGTTATCCAATAAATAAGGTAAGTTTAATGCTCTCTTTCATCTATTTTTCTGCTGTAAATTCATGGTAAGCCATTCTATATTTGTAAGAACTCATGGGACGGTGATCGGAAGCAGTGAGTTCGAGTTATTCACTTGTAGCAGACTATTTTTTGGACTGTTTTGTGTTGATATTGGGATGCATGTTTTACTACTGTTTTGTGGAGTTTTGGAGGAGGAAGGGTGTGGATAAACACAACATAAATTTAGGGTGGTGTTCTGGTCTCTCGTCGTAACATTTTCGGGTTGTTTGACACTGCTGCGGTGGTCGTTGTGTTTGAAGAGATTGGGATGTGTTGGGCTATTTTGTAGTTTTTTATCGTGTATATAAGGCTGGAAAATAATGTATATATGTTGATATTGTTGTGTTTTTGTGTTGTTGGTGTTATATTGAATTTGGAGGAAGTAAGGATTATAGGGGAGATGCTGCCCGTTTTTATACAAAATAAGCTTATCGTTCGTTGTATGATAGTTGTACCTTTTGTAACTTAATGATAGTATTATTATCGTTGTAGTAGATTAAGGTGTGAAGAGGCAAGTTCACCTTGGTGATTGGAAAGATTGTGATAAGGTATGTTAAGGTTACACCTTTCCTTCATTTTGGCATGATGCAGTAACTACATGTGTTTGACAATGAGACATAAAGAGAAGTTCATATTCCTGAATTTATGTACATTGTCCTAGTCTCATAAGTTACAGCATTCTCCCTTATCGGGACTTCTATTCAGTTTAGTTTTGTCTTCTTTCATCCAAGAGAGCAGAGAGTTTATATATATACAGTATTACAGTATTTTCACCACCATCGAACTATAATCAATGGGCAGGCCCCTATTGGGAAACCTCTGATAAGATGGTAAGTTATATACCGAGCCTACTATGGATGAGCGCCTATGAGCGAGCCCAGAATGACCGAGATACAGAGCCTAGTATAGCTGAGCAACTATGAGCGAGCCTATTATGGCAAAGCAGTTATACATATTGTGCCTTATAAGGCCGAACATCTATCTTACTTACTCTATTGAGAGAGTTGAATCAGTACCAACAGGTAAGCATATCTTTAGATTATCTTTGACTCCCAGTTACTTTCAGTTATTATATTATCAATTCAGCTTTAGCTTTCAGTTATTTTGTTACCTTACATACTTGGTACATTATTTCGTACTAACGTCCCTTTTGCCTGGGATGCTGCATTTCATGCATGTAGGTCCTGATTGATAGTTGGACAGACCCTCCCAGTAGATAGAGTCAAACATCATCTTGGTTGGTAAGCTCCACTTCCTCGGAGTTACCAGGTCTATACCTTGGAGTCCATTTTATATATACAGGTTTGATGGGTAGCCGAGGCTTATCCCGACCATGGTATAGTTCAGTTATCTCTAGAGGCTTGCAGATGAGTCCTGTATATTTTGTATATCAGTAGATGTTCATGGCGGCTTCGTCGGACTGAACAGTTATATATATATATATATATCAGTTTTTGGGTATGTTTACCCTACAGATGAGAGAGGACATTATTTTCAGATGATTCAGAATACCTCATCGGCCTAAGTTGAGGGTTACCCCTCTCGAGTTCACAGTTACAGAGTGGTACGCTCGGGCGGAGTATGGCACCAGGTGTCGGCCATGCCTCTTCAGGTTTGGGGCATGCCAAGGGTGATAGAATAACAAGAACAAGCCTTACGTCAACAACTATTTCTCAATACCAATCTCAAATTTAGCAATAATATTCAATTATCACAAAAGCCCAAAAATGCGATAAGAACGATCAAGATAATAAGTAACTAGTCTAAGCATGGATAACATGATCAAAGTAAACCATAAATTAAAGGAACAATCCCACCTGCATGCTTTAACCCAATAACAATGCATAAGTACTCGTCACCTCACATATATATTGTATCCAACATCTAAACATGTAGAAACTAGACAAATAAGTCTTAATCCCTCAAGGTTAACCACGACACTTACCTCGCTCTAAGGATCAATTCAAAACTCAACCATAGCTTTTCCTTTCAAATAAACCTCCGAACCAATAGAATATAGCAAATTACCAATCAAACGATTCAAATTAAACCTTAGGAACTACCCACGATTGCAAAGGATTCAATTTAGGTCATTATTGAAAAAGTCAACAAAAGTCAACTCTCGGGCTCGCTTGGTCCAAACCCAAAATTCGGACCAAAACTCGATTATCCATTCACTCCCATTCTCGGTTATGTAATTTGTTTTGGAATCCAACCTCAATTTGAGGTCTAATTTCCAATTTTACAAAAATCCCTAATTTTACCCCAAACCCCCAATTTCCACCATGAAAACACTACTATTTTAGGTTGAAATTGTAGAAAATTTAATGAAAGATTGAAAGAAAATAGGTTAGAACCACTTAACAATGATTTGGGAAAGAAAGCTGCTTGGGAAAATCGCCTCTAGGATTTTCTTGTTTTGAAAATTTGTACAATGAACAAAAATCCCGTCTAACTCCTAATTTTTTCAGTTGTAGATATCGCATTTGCGACCTGGGGTTCGCAAATGTGAACCCCGCAAATGCGAAGTTCTCTCATTTCTACTATCATCGCATTTGCGATGATTGGTTCGCAGAAGCGAACATTGATCTCCCGCAAATGCGACCGTTTGATCGCAATTGCGATCGTTGTACCCTCTGCCCCACTTTGCAAATGCGAAGTCTTGTTCCCAAATGCGAACTTGAGGTGCCCCAGCTACTCTTCACAAATACGAGGAATTGCTCGCAAATTCGAACATAGCAAAGGTCGCAAATACGAAGACTGACCTCGCAATTGCGAGGTCTGAGGCCTGCACCAGAACTGAAGCACACCAGCAATGTTTCTAAGTCCAAATACACTCTGTAGCCTATCTGAAACACACCCGAGCCCTTAGGGCTCTAAACCAACTATGCACACTAGTCTAAAAAATATCATACAAACTTGTTTGTGCGATCAAATCGCCAAAATAACACCTAGAACTACGAATTGAGCATCAAATCAAAGGTAAGTTTCAAGAAAACTCATTAACTTTTATTTTCGCAACCGAACGTCCGAATGACGTCAAACCAACCCCGTTTCTCACCAAATTTGACAGACAAATCATAAATATAGTAATGAACCTATAACGGGTTTCGAAACCAAAATACGGACCCAATATCAATAAAGTCAAACATAGGTCAAACTTTCAAAGTCATTAAGCTTTTAAACTTTCAAATTTCAACAAAGTGCGATAACTCGGGGTAGGGACTTCCGAATTTGATTCCGGGCATACGCCCAAGTCCCAAATCATGATGCGGACCCACCGGGACCGTTAAAACATGAATCAGAGTACTTTTGCTCAAAACGTTCACTGAAGTCAACTCAAATGGATTTTAAGGCTAAAATTTCATATTTTCTCAGTTTTTAACATAAAAGCTTTCCAAAAAACACCCCGGACTGCGTACGCAAATCGAGGAGGGAAAAAATAAGGTACTTAAGGCTTCAAAGCATAGAATTAGGTTCTAAAACATAAGATGACCTATCGGGTCATCACATTCTCCACCTCTAAAATAACCGTTCGTCCTTGAACGAACATAGAAAAGTACTTGGGCTGGTGAAAAGGTATGGATATCTACTCCAAATGTCCGAATCGGACTCCCAAGTAGTTGCCTCAATAGGCTAACCTATCCATTGCACTCGAACTGAATGATAATTCTTCGACCTCAACTGACGAACTTGCCAAGCTAGAATAGCCACTAGTTCCTCCTCATAAGTCAAATCCTTGTCCAACTGGGCAGAGCTGAAAGCTAGCATGTGGGACGGATCACCGTGATGCTTCCGGAGCATGGACACATGGAAAACTGGATGAACTGCTGATAAACTAGGTGGAAATGCGAGTTTATAAGCAACCTCACCCACTCTCTGAAGAATCTCAAAAGGTCCGATATACCTAGGGCTCAACTTGCCCTTCTTTCTGAACCTCATCACACCCTTCATGGGTGAAACTGGAGAAACACTCTCTCTCCGACCATGAATGCAACATCACAAACTCTACGATCGGCATAACTCTTCTACCTGGACTGAGCTGTGTGAAGTTGATCCTGAATAATCTTGACCTTATCCAAGGCAGCCTGTACCAAATCTGTACCCAACAATCGAGCCTCCCCCGGCTCGAACCATCCAACTGGTGATCGCATTGCCTCCCGTATAACGCCTCATAGGGAGCCATCTGAATGTTCGACTGATAGCTATTGTTGTAGGCAAACTCCGCAAGGGACAAGAACTGATCACGAGAACCTCCAAAGTTTATAACACAAGTGCGGAGTATATATTCCAATATCTGAATAGTGCACTCAAAGTGTCAGTCCATCTAAGGATGAAATGTTGTGCTCAACTAAACTTGCATGCCCAACTCATGTTGTACTGCCCTCCAGAAGTGCGAGGTGAACTGCATACCTCGATCATAAATGATAGACACGGGCACACCATGAAGATGGATGATCTCGTATATATAAATCTCTGCCAACCACTCTGAAGAATAGGTAACTGCCACAAGAATGAAAGGCTCTAACTTAGTCAGTCTGTCCACAACGACCCAAACTATATCGAACTTCCTCTGAGTTCGTGGGAGTCCAACAACAAAATCCATAGTGATACGCTCCCACTTCCACTCAGGAATCTCTAACTTCTGAAGCAAACCACCGGATTTCTGATGCTCATACTTTACTTACTGATAATTTAGACACCGAGCTACATATGCAACTATATCCTTCTTCATCCTCCTCCTCCAATAATGATGCCGCAAGTCTTAATACATCTTGGTGGCATGGGATGAATAGAGTACCGGGAACTATGGGCCTCCTTAAGAATCAACTCACGAAGTCCATCCATATTAGGCACACAAAAATGACCTTGCATCCTCAAAACTCCATCATCTCCAACAGTAACCTACTTGGCATCAACATGATGCATTGTGTCCCTAAGGACAAGCAAATGAGGGATCATACTACCGCTCCCTGATGCGCTCAAACAATAAAGACCGAGCAACTGTACAAGCTAGAACACGACTGGGCTCAGAAACATCCAACCTCACGAATTGATTGGCCAAGGCCTAAACATCTAATGAAAGCGGTCTCTCACCGACTGGAATGTACGTAAGGCTGCCCATACTCACTGACTTCCTACTCAAGGCATCGGCCACCATATTGGCCTTCTAGGGATGATACAAGATGGTGATATCATAGTCTTTTAATAGATCCAACCACCTCCTCTGCTTCAAATTGAGCTCCTTCTGTTTGAACAAATACTTCAAGCTTCGGTGATCCGTGAATACCTCACACGACATACTGTAAAGATAGTGCCTCCAAATCTTCATCGCATGAACAATGGCTACCAACTCTAAGTCATGAATAGGGTAATTCTTCTCATGAACCTTCAAATGTCGTGTTACATATGCAATCACCCTGCCATTCTGCATCAATACCGTACCAAGTCCAATACGAGATGCATCACAATATACCATGTAAGATCCTAAACCTATGGGTAATACCAACACTGTCGCCGTAGTCAAAGTAGTCTTGAGCTTTTGAAAGCTCACCTCACACTTGTCTGACCATATGAACGGGGCACCCTTTTAGGTCAACCTGGTCAACGGGCTGTTATAGATGAAAACCCATCCACAAACCGACGGTAATAACCCGCCAATCCCAAGAAACTCCAGATCTCTGTAGCTGAAGTGGGTCTAGACCAGTTCTAAACTGCCTCAATCTCCTTAGGATCCACCTAAATGCCCTCTGCTGATACAACATTCCCCAAGAAAGCGATCGAGTCCAACTAAAATTCGCTTTTTGAAAACTTGGCATATAATTGGCTACCTCTCAGACTCTAAAGTACGATCCAAAGATACTGCTCATGCTCCTCACGACTACGAGAGTATATCGAGATATCATCAATAAACACAATCACAAAGGAATCCAGATAGGGTTTGAACACCCGGTTCATCAAATCTATGAATGTTACTGGGGCATTTGTCAGCCCAAATGACATCACTAGAAACTCATAATACCGAGTCCGAAAAGCTATCTTAGGGACATCGGATGCCCTAATCCTCAACTAATGGTATCCAAACCTCAAATCAATCTTTGAAAATACTTTGTCACCCTGAAGCTGATCAAATAAGTCACCAATCCTCGGCAATGTATACTTGTTCTTGATGGTGACTTTATTCAATTGTCGGTAATCTATGCATATCCTCATCGATCCATCTTTCTTCTTCAAAAACAACATAGGCGCACCCCAGGGCAAGACAATAGGTCTAATGAAGCCCTTATCAAGCGAATATTGCAACTACTCCTTCTATTCTTTCAACTCTAGCAGGGCCATACGGTAAGCAGAATAGAAATAGGTTAAGTGCTCGGAGCCATATCAATACAGAAGTCAATATCCCTATCGAGTGGCATCCCCGGTAGGTCTGCAGGAAACACCTCTTGAAGCTCACGAACAACTGATACTAAATCCATGGAAGGAACCTCCCCACTAGAATCGTAGACATAAGCCAAATAAGATAGACACCCTTTCATTCTAGTCGAAGTCAGGACCTAGCATCAAATTTCGACATGCAACAGAATAATCAAATCACGAGGCTATAAATACTGGCCTCGAACTATTAGATGAAAAATGAAAAGTTGCATTCATTTGGATGGATGTGCAAAAACAAAGAATCAAGAGATATTATAATAGAAGAACCAACCTTCACCACTTCAGAATCGAGGACTTAGTTATGAGGAAAGTCACCCTTGTCACACCTCCTTTTTACCTACACCCCCGGAAAGGGTGTATATAAGGGAGTTTTTTCCAACTTAAAGTGACAATCGAAACGGGATTTATTTATTTAAAGATTCATAGTCGTCATTTGGGATAATTTATGGTGTCCCAAGTCACCGGTTCAAATCCCGAATTGAGGAAAGATTGACTTTGTATTATAGTCCGCGAACACAGAAATCCGGGTAAGGAATTCTGTTAACCCGGGAGAAGGTGTTAGGCATTCCCGGATTCCGTGGTTCTAGCACGGTCGCTCAACTATTATAATTGGCTTATTACCTAATTTTAATACATGTTTTAGCCTATGGTTCAATTTCAACTTTATAACCGCTTTTATTTAATTATTTTTAGGACAGATTCAACATCATCTAAAACACGTCTTGAATAAGAGATAACCTTACTGGTAGAATGATCAGGAGTCCCTCTCCATTCTAAATAAGGCAACCCTAGCAAAGGTAAGGTCACCCTTTTGGCGTGACAATCCAATATAGCATTATAAGGTAACAACCAAACCATACCCAAAATGGCATCAATATCAACCATATCAAGAAGTAGAAGATCTACGCTAGTCTCAAGACTCCCAATGGTAACCACACACGAACGATAAACATGATCTACAACAATATCATCTCTCACAGGTATCGACACATACACGGGAGCACTCAAAGAATCACAAGGCATGACCAAATATGAAGCAAAATAGGATGACACGTAGGAATAACTAGAACCCAGATCAAATAAAACTGAAGCATCTCTACTACAAACTGAAATAGTACCTGTTATAGCAGCGTCAGATGACTCGGCCTCAAGCATGGCTGGAAATGCATAGCATCGGGTGTGGGACCCACCACTCTAAACTACATCTCTAGGACGGGCCCTAGCTGGGTGGCCTCCAACTCTAGCGGCCTGACCTCTACCTCTAGCTACCTGACCCCTACTTCTAGCTGGATGAGCGGGTGGTGAAGCACCCGATGCTAGGACCAAGGCACGAGAACCCTGATAATGTGAACTACTCGATGCCCGAGGGCAAAATCTAGCAATGTGCCTCGGATCACCACAAGTATAACAGGACCTCGGTTGTTGTGACTACTAACCCTAAAACTGACCCTATCGACCTGAGTAACCATCTTGAAAGCTCTGGAGTGGAGGTGAACTAATAGGAGCTGGTGGTGCATTGTAGGCTAGCTAGTCGGAATAAGGCATATGAGGGCCACGACCACCTGAAACATTGTGGGATGCTTGGAGTGCTGAATGAAATGGCTTGGGAGGATGGCCTCTACAAAAGTACCCCTGCCTCCAGATGAGGCATCATTGAATCCACCGGAATGACGAGGCATCTTATTAGACCCCTGACCCCCCCCCCCCCCCCCCCGTGCAAGAACCACCTCGACTCGCCTGGTGATATTGGCAGTCGTCTGAAAAGAAATCTCACCCCAGGGTCTCCTTGGCCATCTGCAACTTGATAGTCTGAGTAAGTTCCTCAATAAACCTCCTCACCCTCTCTCCCTCAGTAGGTAGTAACGGTAGAAAGCAGAAGAATAGCAAGACGGGACAAATCCACAAAACAAGTCTCATACTGAGTGACAGACATGCTGCCTTATTGAAGGCGCTCAAACTGCCTGCGATACTCCTCTCTCAAAGTGATAGGAAGGAACTTATCAAGAAATATCTGAGAGAACTGGTCCCAAGTAAAAGTAGGCAACCCAGCTATTCGATACAAAATCCTTCCACCATCTCTTGGTGGAACCCATCATCTGAAACAAAGCAAAATCGACCCCATTGGTCTTAACTGTCCCCATGTTCTGCAGCATTTAATGGCAGCTGTCAAGATAATCTTGTAGATCCTCAGAAGGCGCACTGCTGAAGTGAACTAGAAAGAGCTTTGTGAACTTGTCCAATCTCAATAAGCCCTCATAAGACATAGATGGCCCATCATCGGCCTGGGACACACTCTCCATAAGTCCCACTAAACGGACTCGAGCGTCCTGAAGCACTAGGGTGGCGATGAACCCCTCCGGGACCTGAGCTGGTCCAACAGGCACAGTCTAGGCTGGAACCTCCTCATCAAACTCCACCTGAGGATCCAGTACTGGTGCTGCTGCTCAAGCTCTAGGCTGAGCTCTACCCCTGCTTCGGCCTCTGGCACGACCTCGTCCTCGTCCTCTACCCTTGTAAGAGCTTCCATTGAGGGCTTTGGCTACTATTCAGCTGAAGATGCAGTACGTGTTCTCGCCATATGGGAGAGAACAAGATTAGAAGAGTTTAATTAGCAATGAGAGAACAAAATTGCACGACAAAGAAGAATAGAAGTGGAACTTGTTCCTAAACTTCGCAACCTCTGGAAGATAAGTACAAACATCTCTGTACTGATCCTCCAGACTTTACTAAGCCTGCTCGTGACTTATGAGACCTAGAAAACCTAGTGCTCTGATACCAACTTGTCACGACCTGGAATTCTCACCGTCGGGACCGTGATGGAGCCTAACATTTCACTTGATAGGCAAGCCAACGATAGAGAATCTTTAAGTCCATTTTCAGTCAATTTCAATAAATAAAGTCAATTAAGCCAAAATGAACTAAAGCTGAATGCGGAATAACATAAATGCCCATAATATCTACTATAATACGGATCTGGAGTCACAACTCACGAGCTTCTAGAATTTTCTATAAATAGAGTCTGAAAGAAATACAACTATTTTGAGCGAAAGAAACAGTAAAATAAGGAAAATAGAAGGGGGCTTCAAGGTTTGCGGACGCCAGTAGATCTACCTCGAGTCTCCAACAAGCAAATCCAAGCTGCTATGCCTCACAAACAGCTAGGGCCGATACCAAAGTCTGTACAAGAAGTGCAGAGTGTAGTATGAGTACAACCGACCCCATGTACTTCGTAAGTGTCGAGCCTAACCTCGGTGAAGTAGTGAAGAGCCTATGACAAGACACCCACATAATAAACATGTGCAAATAATAGTATACGTATAAGATAACAACAAATAAAAGCTAAATATGTACTATTGGGAGGGGGACATGCTAAAGGGGATACAAGATACGAGAAATACAGCGGAAATGATAACTAGAACAGTCAATATACCTTTAACCAGTAGAAACAATTAGGCACAATGAAGAAAATTGCACGGCATCACACTTCGTGCTTTTACTCTCAACCTTACAATGAAACAATAATATCGCCCTTCGTGCTTTTACTCTCACTTTCAGTATAAATCAATAGATATGGTACGGCATCACCCTTCGTGCATTAACTCTCATAACATGGCACGACATCATCCTTCGTGCATTAATACTCACAATATGGCACGGCATCACCCTTCGTGCATTAACACTCACATACGACACGGCATCACCCTTCGTGCATTAACACTCTCCTTTACAATATAAGAATGAACAAGTAACAATAGGGAGATAGAATAACAAGAACAAGCCTTACGCCAACAACGGTTTCTCAATACCAATCTCAACTTTAGAAACAATACTCAATTATCACAAAAGCCCATAAATGCGATAAGAAATATCAAGATGATAAGTAGCTAGTTTAAGCATGGATAACATGATAAAAACTGCAAATCACAGGAACAATCCCACCCGCATGCTTTAACCCAACAACAACGCATATGCACTTGTCACCTCACATATACGTTGTACCCAACATCTAAACATGTAGCAATTAGATAAACAAGTCCTAATCCCTGAAGTCAAGGTTAACCATGACACTTATCTCGCTCCAAGGATCAACTCAAAACTCAACCACATCTTTTCCTTTCAAACAAGCCTCCGAACCAATAGAATCTAGCAAATTACCAACCAAACAACTCAAATTAAGCCTTAGGAACTACCCATGATTGCAAAGGATTCAATTTAGGTCATTATTGAAAAAGTCAACAAAACTCAACTCTCGGACCCACTTGGTCCAAACCTGAAATTCGAACCAAAACTTGATTACCCATTCACCGCCGAGCCCTGTTATGTAATTTGTTTTGGAATCTGGCCTCAATTTTAGGTCTAATTCCCAATTTTACAAAAATTCCTAATTCTACCCCAAACCCCCAATTTCCACCATGAAAACACTAGATTTAGGTCGAAATCTTAGAAAACTTAATGAAAGATTGAAAAAAAAATAGGTTAGAATCACTTACCAATGATATAGGGAAGAAGGGTGCTTGGGAAAATCGCCTCTAGGGTTTTCTTGTTTTGAAAATTTGAAGAATGAACAAAATTCCCGTCTAACTCCTAATTTGTTCAGTTGCAGATGTCGCATTTGCGACCTAAGGTCCGCAAATGCAAAGAAACAATCGCAAATGCGTAGTTCTCTCATTTTTGTTGTCATCGCATTTGCGATGATTGGTTCGCAAATGCGAATATTGATCTCCCCCAAATGCGAACGTTTGATCGCAGTTGCGATCACTGTACCCCTGACCCCAGTTCGCAAGTGCGAACTTCAGGTGCCCCAGCTACTCTTCACAAATATGAGGAGTTGCATGCAAATTCGAACCTATTAGAGGTCGCAAATGCGAAGCCTGACCTCGCAATTGCCAGGTCTGAGGCCTGCACCAGAACTGAAGCACACCAACAATGTTTCTAAGTCCAAATTCACTCCGTAGCCTATCCGAAACTCACCCGATCCCTCGGGTCTCTAAACCAACTATGCACACTAGTCTAAACACATCATACGAACTTGTTTGTGCGATAAAATTTCCAAAATAACACTTAGAACTACGAATTGAGCGTCAAATCAAAGGAAATTTTCAAGAAAACTCATGAACTTTTATTTTCGCAACCAGATGTCCGAATCACATCAAACCAACCCCGTTTCTCAGCAAATTTGACATTCAAGTCATATATATAGTAATGAAACTATATCTGGTTCCGGAACTAAAATACAGACCCAATATCAATAAAGTCAAACATTGGTCAAACTTTCAAATTCATTAAGCTTTTAAACAATCAAATTTCAACAAAATGCAATAACTCGGGGTAGGGACTTACGAATTTGATTCCGAGAATACGCATAAGTCCCAAATCATGATACGGATCCACCGGAACTGTCAAAACATGAATTCGAGTCCGTTTGCTCAAAACATTGACCGAAGGACAAAATTCCATATTTTCTCAATTTTTAACATAAATACTTTCCGAGAAAATATCCGGATTACGCACGCAAATTGAGAAAGGATAAAATAAGGTATTTAAGGCTTCAAAGCACTAAATTAGGTTGTAAAATTTAAGATGATCTATCGGGTCATCACAAACTAGTCGAGACTCAAGATCAAGCTTCGAAAGACATATAGATAGGAATCTTGTAACTCATAACTGATAATATTGTTTAGTTTCTTTTAATTTTAATCTTGGTGTAATAAGGAGTTTCAGCAAGCAATAACAGTAACAACAACAGTCAAATCACAGCTTTCTGGTAGTCCCAGCTACCAAAATTTTCAGAACTACACTAACCTGTTTCCATTATAGCTAAGGATATGTAGGCAACCTCAGAAGCAAGGTTCGGTCAAACCTTTTCAAAATGCTTCTCGTGGAATGTCAAATGCGCAAAAATTTCTTGTAATTGCTCACTTTATTTTTGCCCAAAAACTCTTCATGTTCTCAAGCAAAGATGGGCAGCTGTGAGCACGTAATATTTGCCCTACAAGAATATTCCTACAAAATCAACAAAAATTAGTTTTCTAGTTATTTTTTTATTTTTATAGAATTTCTAGGAATTGCTCTTTATTTGTTTGTTTGCATTTAGTTGCATTTTTGCGCATATTTAATAGTTTAAAATCATAGAGAAAAAAAACTTTCAAATCTTCATTCCATATCGTTTTAGATTTTAATTACATTTTTAGGAATTAATTACTTATTAATCGTAGAATTAATACATGAAAATCAAAACAAAAAATACATTAATAACTTTACTTGCATTTGTTAGTTAAATAATTTAGCCAATTGTAGATTAAAATATATAAGTAGGTTTAATTTTGCAAATTAGATTTGATTTAGGATCCTTAATTAACTTAGCTAGAGTTTTAAATCAAAGAAAAATAAAATAAGTGGGAAGTAGGTTGTTGGTCTTCAATATCGTTTGGGCCAGTTAGTTTGAGGCCCAAAGTCCACAAAATTGTCTGCCCCAATTCACTTTACCTGGTCCAGCTTTAACAAGTCAAAACGGCACTATTTTAGTAATGCCTAATCATGGCCATTAATCTAAATTTATCTTACGGTCCGGAGTTGATCCCCTTTTTCCCTTATATCTATCCTAAGCCCCTCCCCTCCCCCCTCCCAAACCCTGAAAAATCACTCATTCCCTCATCTCTCTCAAACACTCCGTAACCCTAGTCGCCTTCATTTGCAAATCCACCTCTGACCGGCGGCACCACCCCCAAACAACTCCAATCTCCCTCAAATTCACACCTCATAATCCTCAACTTCTTATCAATCCAAATACCTTACCAATTTCACCGAAATCCTCACCAAAATCAACAAATAGTAGATCTAAAACTTTAAAATACCTAATATGTTCCCCTTTTTATTTTCTCGATATTTTTAACTCATTTGACCTAAAATTTGTGTTGATCGATTGTTCTTCAACAAGAACAATCAACTGACATTAATTTAGGTTCACTTCGAAAGTCATCGGAATCCAGTCGATTCGTCCCTAACTGGCCGGACCTCGTTGGAATTGCCTCTATCAGTTCATATTTCTTTTCATAGGTACATCCTCTCCCTATTCTATACTATTTTCGTTTTATTTGTTTAAAAAAAATGAACAGTTTGCTAGGCATTTAATCGAAATTGTTTGTTGAGTATTTAAACTAGCTTAATTAGATTAGCTTTAGCTCATAAATTAGCTAATTAAATGTAGATTAACATCTAGTTTAGTACATTTGTGTTGAATATTCACATATTTGGATTTCTTAGTTAGTCGCATGATTAGCAATTTAATAGCATGTTAAGTAGTTTTAATTGCATGAATTGTTAGTTTAATCAACTTTTGAGTTAATCAGATGTTGAAATAAGTTTGATTTTGCATTATTGTTTCTTGTGTTGATACGTATTATTTCTTTTGGTATAGCTATTTTGTAATTACCAGAAACTTGAGGGGGTAATTAGGGAAAAAAATATGGAATTTTATTTAGTTATGCAAGAAGCCTATAGAAGGGATTAAAGTACAATAAAACAAGTGCAATTAAGTAAGTTTAAGGTGGGAAAGAGGTAATTTCAGAAGTTAAAGGGGGTTGGAAAATAGGAAATGACCAGCTGAAGCACAGTTGTCCCTTTTTGGTTAAAAAAGATATCATTTTCCTAAATTTTAGGAGGTTGGAAGATTCTCCTCTAGACCCTCTCTCATTCTCTTATATAGCATATACATATTCTATGTAAGAGACCTCACATTCCTACACACACACACACATAGAATTCTCTGCAGAAATTACACATACACTCCCTCATCTTCACTGATTTTCTCTCAAAGAAAACACTCTGGAAAATTCAATTTAAATACAGAAAACAAAAAAAACAAAAAAAAGGAGGATTTAAAGCTATTTTTTTTCAAATTGAAATCTAGAGTTGTTTGTTGTTTATTGTTGGATCTACTGATTGTTGTTAGCTGAGCTTCAATTGCTTTTCCTTCTGCCTTTGTTGGGTATTTGTTACTCTACTTTATCATGAATCATAGGAACACACGGAATCCTTATAGGTTTGTTTAGCTCTATAAGACCTATTTCTGAAGTTATTTAAACATGTTGAATGATTCTGTTGAACCTTGATTTCCTATTTCTATGTGTTTTTTTTCTGAAATGTTCTCTTAGTGTTCAATTTGTTTGATCCTGAGCTAATCAAGATACTTGTTTATGATTCATCAACTGTAATAACATGCGATATAATTTGCATATTTTTCTATATATCAATTCACATTTGGAAATCTCAGCAATTATTATAAGTTGTGGTTTAGATATTGTGACTGTAAATGTTGATTCCAGGAGCTCTCAAATTAGAGTCCAGGCATTCTATTAAAGGCACTCATCTTGAGATCTTCATTTTTTCTTAATAAAAGGGCTGATTACTTTGTGGATTGAGTCCATGGTTTATAACAGGATATATTTGATTAAGCATTGTATGTACACGTAAATGTTGGCTACTTTGTAATCTATGTTAAATGTGTTATAGCTAATACAAGTCAAAGATAATTTATTAATGTTGTATTCATAAGCATGATGGTTTATTTATTGGATTTATGGATAAGGCATGTAATAATCACAATTCACAGTAAGTGAATTACATTAGCAGTCGAGACTTATTAAGCTGAATGTGATTATGTAGTTATGAGTTTCACATCAGATGTCTTGTTAGTTTGATTGAGGAGTATTTATGAAATTTACATCAGATGCGTCGTTAGTTTAAGCTATTCAATGACCTATAGATTTCATTTGGCTAGTAACAATATAAAATGGGCATGTTCGCACAACTGGCCCAGCGGTTGGGAATTTGCAATCACAAGAGGTCTGGCTATGTTGGGCTTACCTTAAGCCCTGCCTCAACTCACCTGGACCTGTCAAAGGTCTTTATATGGGCTACTAATTGCATACAATTTGTCATTTCGCTAAGTCATTCAATAATTGTTGCAGTGTTGAACTATTCCAAGTAAAGCATGTCTTAATTATCAAGTCTACTCTTCCCACTATTGTAGTAATTAGCTTCAAATAAATCCTCAATATTGTGAAGCTCATACATACCAATTTCATTTCCACTCTAAAACAAAATCATTCCATAATTTATGGGCCTTTGCACTTGACCTCAAACTTAGGAAAATATTAAACCATGAATACTCGTAGTTTGCTCTAGGCACATTTAAATAAATCATCGTGATTATGGATACGGTTCCCGTCGCATAGTCATGATACGTAAATTCTAATTCGAGTGTGTGATGACCCAAAAGGGCATATTTAAATTAAATAATCTCTCGGTGTTTTAAGACAATAAAAAGCGCTATCAATAATTTCTCGACTTGCGTGCGTAGTCCGTATAATTTTTCGGAAGGTTTTTATATGAAAAATGTATTAAATTGTGAACTAGAGCTTTAAAACTCAACTGAGTTGACTTCGGTCAACATTTTGAGCAAACAAACCCGGATAAAAGTTTTGACCATTCCGGTAGTTCCGTATTGTGATTTGGGACTTGGTCATATGCTCGAAATCGAATTCGGAGGTCCCTAGATCAAATTATCGCCATTTAACGGAATCTAGAAATCTAAGGCTAAAGATTTCTTAAGTTTGACCAGAGATTTGACTTTTTGATATCGGGGTCGAAATCCGGTTCTGAAAATTTTCGTAGCTTGGTTATGTCATTTATGACATGTGTACAAATTTGAAGTCAATCGGATTTAATTTGGTAGGTTTTTGCATCGAATATAGAAGTTGGACGTTCCTAGTTTCATTAGGCTTGAATTGGGGTGTGATTCGCGGTTTTAGCATTATTTGATATGATTTGAGATTTCGACTAAGTTCGTATGATGTTTTAGGACTTGTTGGTATATTTTGTTGATGTCCCGAGGGCCTCGGGTGGATTTCAGAAGGTTAACGGATCAATTCGGACTTGAATTTAGCTGTTGAAATTTTCTGGGCAGCTTTTGCATTTTTTGCACGTGTGAACAATGACCACACATGCGTGAACAGTATCCATATATAGTATCTGTGAACAATACCCATAAATAGTAACATGAACAGTACCCCGTAAACAGTACGTGAACAGCAAACCCGAAAAATTTCTGGACGGAATGTAACTTCTGAAAATGGGACTTCGTCCCATTTTCCATTTTTACCAAATTGGAGCTCGGGGAGAAGTGATTTTTGGGAGATTTTCAAAGAAAACAATGGGGTAAGTGTTCTTAACTTAATTTTGGTTATATTACCCGAATCTATTACTAGTTTTGGCATTAAATCTGTGAATTTAGTTGGAAGAGTTTTAAAATCCTTTCTGATAGATTTGAGAATTTGAGGGTCGAAATGTTATCAAAATTTAGTAATTTTGGTATGGTTATACTCATGGTTAAATGGGGGTTCATATTCCGTAATTTTTGCCGGGTTCCGAGACGTGGGCCCCACGGGCGAATTCTTAGTGCAATCTCGGATTTTTAGTGGAAAATGTAGAATTTTATATGGATTTAATTTCTATAATTTTTATTGATTGAATCGAATTATTGTGGCTAGATTTGAGGCATTCGGAGGTCGATTTGAGAGGAAAAGGCATTGCGGAGTAGGATTTTGCTCGAATTGAGGTAAGTAACGGTTATAAATCTGGTCCTGAGGGTATGAAACTCCGGACATTGTGTCGGATGACTATTTTGGAGGTGACGCACATGCTAGGTGATGGGCGTGTGTGTGTGCACCGTAGGGATTGTAACTTGGTCCGTCCCGCGAGACTGTGGAATTAATTGGCCTACTATTTAATACATGTTCCCTCTATTTTCATAGAAATTGGATGTACTTCATGTTAGAAATCATGTTTAGGCCTTATGTGATCACTGTTGAGACCTGCGAGGTTGTGTACTTGCTGAATTAGCTGCTAATTATTGTTTTGTACTCAGTCATAACTTTTCTTGCTTATTATGCCTCCGTTTGTTACTGTTCATTGTTGATATATGATATTACTTATGTTTGGGCCGTTTAAATGATTTCTGAGAACCCAAGAGACTGGAGAGATTGATGATTGAGTGAGGCCGAGGGCTTAAGTATGAGGTTATTGATATTATAGCACGTGAGTTGTCAGTGCAGATCCAGATATTATATTATAGCACGTGAGTTGTCCGTGCGGATCTAGATATTATTATAGCATGTGAGTTGTCCGTGCAGCACGTGAGTTGTCCGTGCGGATCAAGATATTATATTATGGCATGTGAGTTGTCCGTGCGGATCCAGATATTATTATAGCACGTGAGTTGTCCGTGCAACACATGAGTTGTTCGTACGGATCCAGATATTATTATAGCACGTAAGTTGTCCGTGCAGCACGTGAGTTGTCCGTGCGAATCCAGATATTATTATAGCACGTGAGATGTCCGTGCAGCACGTGAGATGTCCGTGCAGCACGTGAGATGTCCGTGCAGCACGTGAGTTGTCCGTGAAGTTTATAGCGCTTGGGCTGAAGGAGCCCCTCCAAAGTCTGCACACCCCCAGTGAGCGCAGTCGACTATATATATATATATGGATCGGGTTGCACGCCGCAGCAGTTATTATGAGGTATCTACTGAGTGTGAGTGCTGATTGATGAGAGTTGAGTCATGAGGGACTAAGAGGCTTGCCCGAGGGTCTATATATACATACATACGAGTGATGGTTTGCCCAGAGGGTCTTATTTTATGAAATTTCTGTCTTCACTCATCTTTATGCTGAGCCTCTATTAAAAATATTAAACAAATATTTTGAACAACTTTCATTGGAACTGGAGTTTTTTTTACGACATGTTTGGAATTAAATTACTGATTTGGTTTTGTTATTTCCACTGAGATTTTTAAGTTATGAGATGAGCTGAGTAACTGTTGCCTTGAGAGGCTATATTTGTTTTCAGTTAATTGCTGCACTTAGTTGCTATTTATCCTTGTAGTACATATTTATGGAATATTTGATATCTGGGTTATTTGAGTACGCACTAATGAGACTTAAACTGTTAAATTGAAAGTATGGATATTCTTATTGAAAGTTATTGAGATAACTGTATTTGCATAGCTCGTCACTACTTCTCAGTTCAATAATTTATTTCTATTACTTACTAAGTTGGTGTACTCACGTTACCCCCTATACCTCGTGTACAAATCAAGACACTTCTGGTCACAGTGGTTGCTGATTGAGGTGTCAGACTCAGGAGACTATTGAGGTAGTTGCATGGCGTTCCCTGACCTTGACTCTCCTTTCCTTTCATATTCTACTGTTCTATATTTTCAGACAGTGTTTTATTCAGTCAGATGTTGTTATCATTTAGATGCTCATGCACTCAGTGACACCGGGTTTTGGGGATGGATTGTATAGTAATTTTGGAGTTATATTCTATTTTTTTAAAAAAGGATTTCTTTAATATTAACTGCTTACGCCTTTATTTAAAAGTTCTACTGTGTTGAGATGTCGAGTTGAGGCTTGCTTAGTTTCACAATAGGCGCCATCACGACATGTGAGATTTTGGGTCGTGATAGAGTGCGCGTTTCACGCGACTTGACCATAACTTCAAATAATAATAATACTGAACATGTTGTAAATCGTGGGTGCATTTTCCGTGATGCGATTCACAATGTGTACAAAAACATTAAGTACGCGACATCGCGACTTATTTAAATAAATTTCATATATCCTAAAAAGCAATTAAAATTCTATTAAAAGCAGTTAGAAAGTAAAAATGTACAATAGGTTTTAGACATGTAATAAATACGATAATTAGGTCAATTATTAATTGTTGAGCGATCGTGCTAAAACCACGGTACTCGGGAATGCCTCACACCTTCTCCTGGGTTGACAGAATTCTTTACTCGGTCTTCTGTGTTCGCGGACCATAAATAGGGTCAATTTTCTCAATTTGGTATTTAAAATAAACTGGTGACTTGGGACACCCTAATAATTATTCCAAGTGGCGACTCTAATTAAATAAATAATCCCATTTCGAATAATATCACTTTAATTAGAAAAACTCCATATTCTTCGTAAAAAGGAGGCATGTCAGTTAGTTTGGTTCAGATTTTTTTATTCAATACCGAATCTAATCGATTTGACTTTTTGATTTGGTGCAATTTTCCTTTTCGATTTGAACAACCTAACTTGTATGGACCACTTAGAATTAGATAGATAACTAATGATTAATTGGGACTTGATTGGGACACTGATAGATTGACGGAGTTAGTGGGTAAATGGCAGGAGTAACTTGTTAATGTATAGGATAAAATATGTTACACTAAGTAATGGCATACGAAAGTGACACGTGGAGACGGAGACAGAAGATAGCCGAAACCAAAGATAATTGTTCCATTTTGTTACCGGAAGGAATGATGCTCATAAAGATGTAATAAATGTCGGTCACCCGGTAGCATTTAATGGAGAATATTCTATAGCACTTAATACACTGCACGTTACAAAAGGATATGGTATTCATGCCTATTGTTACACACTTTTTAATGGCTCTCATAATTGGCATTGAAGAGGGACTTGATCCTAGGTCCTTATTCCCTAGGTGTAACTATAAATAGTGAGCTCTATTATCATTGTAAAAGGAAGAATTTTTTGGCAAACTTAGGCTATAATCTATTCAAAGCTCTATACAATTTTATCTGCTTACTTTTTGGTTTCATTATTATTGTGCCCAAAAGCCTCGCTCATGGACTTACTATTTTTGTTATTTCATCTTCATATCAAGGCTAAGTGTTACATATTTCTTTAATTTTTTATTATTTCAGGATCGAATTAATTTACTTGTCTAGAAACCACGTATATATTTAACTGTATCGTTTTATGGGTAAATAGTTTGGCGCCCACCGTAAGGCCTAGACAGTTGTGTAATTAAGTTGATCCTTGCCTCTTTTTATAATGTGTTTTGATTATTTGTTCTTAGCAAAAATCACAAAAAATGGTAGATAATGGTGTTAACAATACACACAATCTTGAGGCCCAAGGAGACCAGCCTCAGCGTGAGGATTTGATCAGCGATACCCACAATGAGGGAAACGATGTCACGCCGATCCATAGCAGACTGTACCCGCGTCATGTTCGGGAGGCTACTCCCAATGATACTGAAGAAGAGCGTGTTATTGAAGCGAAAAAAGTCCTGCAGGAGCAACAAGATGCCATTCTAAGTCATCTCACACGGTAGGATAAGGTTATGTTAGAACTAAAACAGGCGTTGTCGGGTACTTCCAATAACACGCATGGATGAGGTCAAGTTCCTCCCGGTGTTCCCACAAATAAAACAACGCAGAGGGTCGACCACGATACCCCGATGGACAAGGTCGCCTTCCCCGGGGCCGGAGGGAGCAGTTTCGATCACAACAACGAGAACAATCCCTTCAAAAGCGATCTCTTATGGTTTATGAGGGAAGTGAACGCCCGTATGCACCAAATCCAGGGCGTACCGCCGATGCTAAAAGGGACGGACTCAAATAAGTACACTCAGTTGTCGTACAAACCAAGCACATAACCGGAATTAATCCCAAAGCGGTTTAAAATACCCGATGTGCCGAAATATGATGGTACTTAGGACCCTCAAGGGAATATTACCACCTATACAACGGCGGTGAAGGGGAACGATTTATCTCCCCCATGAAATTGAATCTATTTTGCTGAAGAAATTTGGGGAGACTCTTACGAGGGGAGCCTTGACGTGGTATTCGCTATTACCCGTGCAATCCATAGATTCTTTTGAGATGCTCGTGGATTCTTGTATTAAGGCACATGCTGGGGCCAGAAAGGTAGAGGCCCGAAAGGCCGACATATTCAGAATTGAACAAGTAGAGTCCGAGTTGTTACGAGAATTTGTCACCCAGTTCCAAAAGGAAAGAATGTTGCTCCCGGCTATTTCGGATGAATGGGAGGCTGAAGAATTCACCAAGGGTCTGAATCCGAGAAGTTCCAATGCTTCCTAAAAATTGAAGGAAAGCTTGCTTGAATTCCAAGCGATGACTTGAGCGAATGTTCACAACTGGTATGAGTCCAAGATAAGGATTGATGATGATCAGTTTGGCTTCCCGACATCAGCAAAAGGTCGGGAGAAGAATAAAGAAAAATAAAAGACGATTTTGACACAGATAGATGGTAGTTGAGGGGCCTATTTTTGCCCTACAAATGGGTCAAAAACGCGGCAAAATTTTCCGATAGGCAGACAAGTTCATCACCAACAGAAGAACTGGTCATAGTCGAAACAACAGATCATTATAGGACAAAGAAACGTCAGGTACATGGGATCCTTCCTACCCTAGGCTATCAGAATACAACTTTAACATCAGTGTAGTACAGTTGGTATCGTCTATGAGTAACATTAAAGAAGTGTGGTACCCGAAGCCGATGAGGTCCAATCCCAGCCAGAGGGATCCCAATTTTTGGTACGAATTGCACGGGATGAATGGCCACCGGACTGGGGTTACCGAGATCTACCACCACTGAAATATGATCATCTTAGAGAATTCTTAAATGATCGAGCCAAGAACAACTATGGTCGGAATCGTGATAATGCAGAGCCCTCGAAATTAGGAGAAGATGCCCCCTCCCGACGATCAATATTATCTTGGGGGGAACGAGATCAACGGTGTCACCTTCTAGGCAACAAAAAAAATAAAGGTATCAATAACCCATAGCAAGAGAATACGGGAAGTTGCTGAAGAAGGCATCGCTTTCACGGAGGAGGACGTAGACGGACTAGTTCTACCGCACAATAATACATTGGTAATTTCTATAAATGTACTAGATTTTAAAACAAATGTGTTCTAGTGGACCCAGGAGTTCAGCCAATATCATAAAATGGAGGGTATTGAAGCAAGCCAAACTTACCGGAACCATAGTTCCGTCCACAAAACTCCTCGTCGGGTTCAACTTTGCAAGCGTAACGACCCGAGAAAAGATCATGCTGCCCACAAATGCCGAAGAGGTGATGAATACGACTCTTTTTGAAGTGGTGGACGGTTATATGGGTTATAATATTATTCTGGAAAGACCGTGGTTTCACGAGATGGAGTCGTACCATCAACGTATCATCAGTTACTAAAATTCCTGACACCCAAAGGAATCAACCAGATAAGAAGTGACCAACCAGCGGCATGGAGATAAATACAATTTCGAACTCTAGTAGAAAGGGGAAAGAGCATGCGGCATAGAAATTTCAGGAACCGGTGCTTGCTCTTAAATCAAGTGAAGTTAACCAAGAGGGAGAAGCGCCAAAATTTTATCAGGTGTCAAGATACTTCCAGGTACCAGAAGAAATGGATTCAACAAAATTCACAGCGGAAGAACTCGAGAAAGTTGCATTGTTTGAAAAATTCTTGGAGAGGAAATTCCACTTGGGGACAGGACTGCACCCCAAGCTGAGGTCTGGATTTATTGAATTTCTTAAATATAATGCCGATTGTTTTGTGTCATCGCATGCAGATATGACAGGTATCCCAACAGAAGTGGTTGTACACAAGCTAAGATTAGATCCCAACATCCCTCCGGTAAGACAAAAGAAACGCCCTATTATGGAGGCTAGGAATAAATTTGTCAAAGAAAATGTAACCCGCCTACTTGATATTGGTTCGATCCGAGAGGTAAAGTATCCAAACTGGCTAGCTAATGTAGTAGTAGTTCCTAAGAGGAACAATGAGCTTTGCATGTGTAGATTATAAGGATTTGAATAAGGCATGCCCAAAAGACTCATACCCACTTCCAAACAACGATCAAATGATTAATGCAATGAGTGGGCATGAGTTAATGAGTGTCCTTAATGTTTATTCCAGGTACAACCAAATTAAGATGAACCAGGAGGATCAGGAAAAGGTTTCACTCATAACAAATTTTGGCATATATTGCTATAATATGATGCCCTTCGGGCTAAATAACGCGGAGCCCGTTATCAACGTCTCGTAAACAAGATGTTTGAAAAATAGATAGGAAAAACCATGGAAATTTATATAGACGATATGCTTGTTAAGTCTTTGAACACAGGTGATGTGACGACCCGGCCAGTCGTCTCATGAGTTACCGCTTGGTTTTCCCCATTTCTGCTTCTTTATGCTTTGTTTATCCGTGTTATGTGATATCGGGTAGGTCGGATCGAATCCGAAAGGAATTTGGTAAGGTTCGAGACACTTAGTCTCTTTTGAGGGAGCTTAAGTTGGAAAAATCAACCGGATATTGACTTATGTGTTAGAGGGCTCGGATGTGAGTTTCGATGGTTCGATTATCTTCGGGAAGTGATTTGTGACTTATGAGCATGATCGGAATGAATTTTGGAGGTTCGTAGTAGATTTAGGCTTGAATTGGCGAAGTTAATATTTTGGCGATTTCCGGTTGGTAGGCGAGATTTTGATATGGGGGTTGGAATGGAATTCTGAGAGTTGCAATAGTTCCATTGTGTCACTTGGGATGTGCGTGCAAAATATTAGGTCATTCAGACATGATTTGGTTGGGTTTTTTATCAAAAGCAGAATTTGGAAGATTTTAGAAAGTTTGGCTTGAATCCGATGTGTTTTGGGTGATTTGATGTTATTTGAGGTGTTTTGATGATTGGAACAAGTTTGAATAAAGTATCAGGATGTGTTCCTGCCTTTGTTTGAGGTCTCGGGGGCCTCGGGTGATTTTCGAGGGATTGAACAGATCATTTTAGAGTTAAGAAAATTGCAGAAGTTGCAGGTTCAGTTGTTGCAGGTTTTTACTCTTCGCGTTCGCGAGTGGACCCTTGCATTCGTGAAGAGTCAGTGGAATTTTGGCCTTCGTGTTGCGAGAAGGGCTTCGCGTTCGCGGAGGGATGGGAAGTGAAGCATCGCGTTCGCGAGAATGGCTTCGCGTTCGCGTAGAGGAATTTGGGTCAGCTGGGTTGAGGTCAATTTGTTCATCGCGTTCGCGGGAGAGGTAGTGCGTTCACGAAGGTTCATCTGGGTAAAGCATCATGTTCGCGAGGACTTGGTCGCGATCTCTTAGGAGAAAAGTTGGTCAAAGTAAAATCTGTGCTTCGCGAACGCGAGGGTTGTGACTGCGTTCGCGAAGAAGGAATAAATGCCTGGGCAGAAGGTTTTTAAACTCGTCTTGTCCGCGATTTTGGGGCTTATTTCCTTCATAGTTGGTCATTTTTGGAGATTTTTGAAGGAGATTGAAGAGGGATTCAAGGGGGAAACGTTTGGAGGTAAGCATTTTGGACTAAAAACTCGATTATTATGTGAATTCCACCTAGAAAATCATGGAATCTAAGCCTAAAATTGAAGAACTAGGGATTGAAATTAGAGGCCAAATATTTGGGATTTGAAGGGTTATATGTGGATGAATTTTGATGTTTTTGATATGTATGAACTCGTGGGGAGATAAGAAATCTATTGGTGTAAAAATTTCTGAATTTCGAGATTTGGGCCCGGGGGTCGGGTTTTGGTAATTTCGGGATTTGTGCCATTTATTGATTGTTTTTGCTTGGGCTTCGTTCCCTTAGCATATTTTGATGTCCTCGTTCTGATTTTGGATAGATTCGATGCGCGTGGAGGCCGATTCGAGGGGCAAAGGTGTCGCGAGCTAGAGATTTAGCAGGTTCGAGGTGAGTAATGATTGTAAATGATGAGGGTTTGAAACCCCGGATTGCACATCATAGTGCTATATTGAGGTGAGACACATGCTTGATGATGGGCGTGGGGTCATGCACTATTGGGGATTGTGACTTGGTCCGTCCAGGCTTATGATTTTACCGCGTATTTGACTGAAATTTATTTGCTATCCTCATGATTTGGGCTGAATGCCATATTTGGGCTTCGTGCCAACTATTTGAACCCTTCGGGGATTTTTATTCATATTTCCTCACTGTTTTGATTCATTACTTGAACTCAGTCATGTTATTTTCCACTGTTTTCATACTCAGCCATGTTTACTCCGTTTTTTTAAGACTTAAATGCTATTTTAAATGATGTTTGGGCTGAGAAACATTGTTTTACTATTGCCCGAGGGGCTTGTGAGGATTTTTGACTGAGTAAGGCCGAGGGCCTATGTTATGAGGAAACATTGATACTAATTTTAGGCCGAGGGCCTGAGATATGTATGCCACGAGATGGCTTGAAATTGCGCTTGGGCCATAAGGGGCCCCTCCAGGAGTCTGCACACCCCCAGTGAGCACAGGTACCCATTGTGATGTGAGATTTGAGCCCGAGGGGCTGGTATTGTTCTGAGATGTTGCTCGAGGGGCGGTTTTGTTGATACAATGCCCGAGATGCGAACCTTTACGTGTTTATTTTTCCTTAATTGCCGGTCAATTATATGCTTATTTGTTGAAACAGGATTTTACTTATCTTTTAACTGGTTTTACTGTTTTTAAATGGTTTTACTGCTTTATTATGGAATGCCTTGTGCCTTACGTGTTTTCTTACTTTCAGTCCTTATTTACATTTGTTGCTTACTGAGTTGGAGTACTCACTTTATACCATGCACCCTGTGTGCAGATTCAGGCGTAGCTGGTCCCCCTCTCGAGTGCTGATTCATTCCAGCTTCAGGCGGATCTTCAAGGAGTCTTTAGGTAGTTGTTGACGTTTGCAGTCTGAAGCTTCTCCCTACCTCTTTTCCTTATGTCTTTAGTTCAGTGTTAAACTCTGTAGTTACATTTGCGTATTCAGTGTTGTTAGATGCTTGTGACTTGTGACACCCCGGTTAGGGGTATGTTGGGTTGTACTTCCGCACTTTATTGATATTATTCGCTACTTAGTATTGCTAAATCATGTTTTAGACTGCTTTTATGTTGTTTAACTGTTTAAAAAATGAATTGGGTTTAATTGGCTGGCCTTATCTTCACGAGAGACACCATCACGACCGGGTCCGAGTTCAGGGTCGTGACAAGTTGGTATCAGAGCCTAGGTTACATAGGTCTCACGAGTCATGAGCAGGTAAAATAGAGTCTCGGGGATTGGTATGGAGACGTCTGTATTTATCCTCGAGAGGCTGCAGAACCTTTAGGAAAAAACTTCATATTCTTGAAATTCTTGTCGTGCGAACTTGTCGATCCGAGTACTAAACTTCTGTTATTCTATTCTCTCACAGATGGTGAGGACATGTGCTACCGGACAGGATGGACAACCACCAGTGCCACCAGCTGTGTCCACCAGAAGCCGAGGATGCGGTCGTGGTCATGGTAGAGGCAGAGCAGCTAAGGCAGCACCTGCAGATCCACTAGCTGCCCCAGCTCAAGCCCAGGTTCTAGCTATGGACGCTCCAGCACCACCAGCTCAGGCACCAGCTGCCCATCGTGATTCCGGGTCTTCAGGAGGCCATGACTCAGATCTTATCAGTTTGCACTGGCCTAGCTCAGGCGGTTTCAGCCACTACAACCGCAGCTACTTCTCAGGCCGGGGGAGGCAATCAGACTCCCGCCGCTCGCACACCTGAACAGGTCGTATAGGTACTCCAAACACCGGGGGTGCATTCAGCCCAGCCGGTTACAGTTGCTCAGGACTATGTAGTTTCTGCCATGTCGTAGGATGAGCAACGTAGGTTGGAGAGATTTGGTAGATTTCAGCCTCTGACCTTCAGCGATGCAAAGGGCGAGGGTGCCCAGGGCTTTTTGGACAAGTGTTAGATGATGCTTCGTACAACGGGTATTCTGGAGACCAGCAGGGTCTCTTTTACCACCTATCAGTTTTCAGGAGCTGCTTTCACTTGGTGGGACGATTTTAAGAGGCGTAGCCCTGTTGGCCCAGGTTATTGTGGGGCATCGTTGGGTAATGGTTCTCACAGTTCTCATCAGGGCCAGTCATCACTTAGTGCCCTTCCAGCTCAAAGTTCGACCCATGCTCCATCAGTTTAGGGCTCTTCTATGCCGAGTGCATCTGCTAGTCACTCCAGTGCGAGGGGTTCCCTTCAGTCCCCTTCTCCAGCACTTGGGAGTTTTTATGCGTGTGGCAAGATGGGTCACATGTGGAGGCAGTGTCCTCGTCATTTTACTAGTTCATCTTAGCAGAGAGGTCAGTCATCGGCTTCAGCGCCAGTTTCTTCACTACCACCTGCTCAGTCAGCTAGGGGTGGGGGTCAGTCAGCCAGGGGTCGCCCTAGAGGGGGAGGTCGATCAGGGGGCTGTCAGGCCCATTTCTATGCACTTCCAGGTAGACCTGATGCTATTGCTTCAGATGCTATCATTACAGGTATTGTTTCAGTCTGCCACAGAAATGCCTCTATATTATTTGATCCCAGTTCTACCTTTTCTTATGTGTCCTCGTATTTTGCTCGTTATTTGGGTACGCCCCATGAGTTTCTTGCTTTATCTATTCATGTATCTACCCCGGTGGGCGATACTGTTATTGTAGACCGTGTGTACTGGTCGTGTGTGGTGACTATTGGCGGTCTGGAGACCCGAGTGGATCTATTATTATTGAGCATGGTAGATTTCGATGTCATTTTGGGCATGGATTGGCTATCTCCGTGTCGTGCTATTCTGGAGTGTCATGCTAAGACAGTCGCATTGGCTATACCGGGTGTGCCATGGATTGAGTGGCGAGGTATGATTGATTATGCTCCCAGTAGAGTGATCTCATTCTTGGAAGCCCAGCGTATGGTTGGGAAGGGTTGTCTTTCGTATCTAGCCTTTGTGAGGGATGTTAGTGCTAAGACTCCAGTATTGATTATGTTCCAGTTGTGAGGGATTTTCCCGATGTGTTTTCTGCAGACCTGCCGGGCATGCCACCGAATAGGGATATTGATTTTGGTATTGACCTGGTGCCGGGCACTTAGCCCATTTTTATTCCACCGTATCGTATGGCACCAGCGGAGTTGAAGGAATTAAAAGAACAGCTTCAGGAACTCCTTGATAAAGGGTTCATTCGGCCTAGTGTGTCACATTGGGGTGCGCCGGTTCTATTTGTGAAGAAGAAGGATGGCACTATGAGAATGTGCATTGATTATAGGCAATTGAACAAAGTAACAATTAAGAACAAGTATCCCTTACCTCGCATTGATGATTTATTCGACCAGCTTCAGGGAGTGAGGGTGTTCTCCAAGATTGATCTTCGTTCAGGCTATCATCAGTTGAAGATCAGGGATTCGGATATTATTAAGACAGCTTTCGGGACCCGATATGGTCATTATGAGTTCTTGGTGATGTCTTTTGGGATGACCAATGCTCCGGCAGCGTTCATGCATTTGATGAACAACGTGTTCCGGCCTTATCTTGATTCGTTTGTCATAGTTTTCATTGATGATATTCTGGTGTACTCGCATAGTCAAGAGGAGTACGCGGAGCATTTGAGAGTTGTGTTGCAGAGATTGAGGGAGGAGAAGCTTTATGCAAAATTCTACAAGTGTGAGTTTTGGCTTGGTTCAGTGGCTTTCTTGGGGCATGTGGTGTCCAGCGAGGGTATTCAGGTTGACCCGAAGAAGATAGAGGCGGTTTAGAGTTGTCCCAAACCGTCCTCAGCCATAGTGGTTCGCAGCTTTCTTGGTTTGGCGGGTTATTATCGCCGTTTTGTTCAGGGATTCTCATCTATCGCATCGTGCTTGACCAAGTTAACTCATAAGGGTGCTCCATTTGTATGGTCGGACGAGTATGAGGAGAGCTTTCAGAAGCTCAAGACAGCTTTGACCATAGCTCTAGTGGTGGTCTTGCCATCAGCCTCAGGTTCATATACTGTGTATTGTGATGCTTTGAGAGTTGGGATTGGATGTGTGTTGATGCAGGAAGGTAGAGTTATTGCTTATGCTTCTAGTCAGTTGAAGCCTCATGAGAAGAACTACCCCATTCATGATTTGGAGTTGGCTGCCATAGTTCATGCATTAAAGATTTGGAGGCATTACTTTTATGCCGTATCTTGTGAGGTGTTTATTGATCATCACAATCTTCAGCATTTGTTCAAGCAAAAGGATCTTAATTTGAGACAGTAGAGATGGTTGGAGTTGCTTAAAGATTATGATATCACTATATTGTACCATCCGGGAAAGGCCAATGTGGTGGACGATGCTTTGAGCCGAAAGGCAGTGAGTATGGGGAGTTTGACATATGTTCCAGTTGGGGAGAGACCTATTGCAGTTGATGTTCAGGCCTTGGCCAATTGGTTCGTAAGGCTAGATATTTCGGAGCCCAGTCAGGTATTGGCTTGTGTGATTTCTCGGTCGTCCTTATGTGATCGCATTAGAGAGCGCCAGTATGATGATTCGCACTTGCTTGTACTTAAGGACAGAGTTCAGCATGATGATGCTAGAGATGTGACCATTGGTGATGATGGGGTGTTGAGGATGCAGGGCCGGATTTGTGTGCCCAATATGGATGGATGGGCTTCGGGAGTTGATTCTGGAGGAGGCCCATAGCTCTCGGTATTCCGTTCATCCGGGTTCCACAAAGATGTATCAGGATTTGAGGTAGCATTACTGGTGGAGAAGAATGAAGAAAGATATTGTGGGATTTATAGCTCGGTGTCTCAATTGCCAATAGGTGAAATATGAGCATCAGAGATCGGGTGGCTTGCTTCAGCAAATGGATATTCCTGAGTGGATGTGGGAGAGGATGACTATGGACTTTGTGGTTAGACTTCCACGGACTTTGAGGAAGTTCGATACTATTTGGGTGATTGTGGATCGGCTGACCAAATCCGCGCACTTTATTCCTGTGTGTACTACCTATTCTTCAGAGCAATTGGCAGAGATCTATATTCGAGAGATTGTTCATTTACATGGTGTCCCAGTTTCCATCATTTCAGATAGGGGCACTCAGTTTACATCGTAGTTTTAGAGGTCTATGCAGCGAAAGTTAGGTACTCAGGTTGAGTTGAGCACAGTTTTTCACCCTCAGACGGACAGGCAGTCTGAGCGCACTATTCAGATATTAGAGGACATGTTGCGTGCTTGTGTCATTTATTTCGGAGGGTCATGGGATCAGTTTCTACTGCTTGTAGAGTTTTCTTTTAACAACAGCTACCAGTCGAGTATTCAGATAGCTCCATATGAAGCTTTGTACGGGAGGCGGTGTAGATCTCCAATTGGTTGGTTTGAGCCCGGTGAGGCTAGGCTATTGGGGACAGACTTGGTGCAGGATGCTTTAGAAAAGGTGAAGGTGATTCAGGAGAGGCTTCGTACAGCGCAGTCAAGACAAAAGAGTTATGCTGGCCAGAAGGTTCGAGATGTGTCCTACATGGTTGGCGAGAAGGTTATGTTGAAGGTTTCACCCATGAAGGGTGTTATGAGATTTTGGAAGAAAGGGAAGTTGAGTCCTCGATTCATTGGGCCTTTTGAGGTGCTTCAGAGGATTGGGGAGGTGGCTTATGAACTTGCTTTGCCACCCAGCTTGTCGAGTGTGCATCCGATATTATATATTTCTATGCTCCGAAAATATATTGGAGATTTGTCTCATGTTTTGGATTTCAGCACGATTCAGCTGGATGATGATTTGACTTATGATGTGGAGCCAGTAGCTATTTTGGGTCGTCAGGTTTGAAAGTTGAGGTCAAAGGATATAGCTTCGGTGAAAGTGCAGTGGAGAGGTCGGCCTGTGGATGAGGCTGCCTGGGAGACCGAGCGGGAGATACAGAGTAGATATCCTCACCTGTTTGAGGCTTCATGTATGTTTCTTGATTCGTTCGCGGACGAATGTTTGTTTAAGTTGGGGGGGATGTGACGACCCGGCCAGTCGTCTCATGAGTTACCACTCCATTTTCCCTATTTTTGCTTCTTTATGCTTTGTTTATCCATGTTATATAATATCGGGTTGGTCGGATCGAACCCGGAAGGAATTTGGTAAGGTTTGAGACACTTAGTCTCTTTTGAGGGAGCTTAAGTTGGAAAAGTCAATCGGATATTGACTTATGTGTTAGAGGGCTCAGATGTGAGTTCTGATGGTTCGGCTAGCTTTGGGAGGTGATTTGTGACTTGGGAACGTGATCGGAATGAATTTTGGAGGTTCGTAGTATATTTAGGCTTGAATTGGTGAAGTTGATATTTTGGCGATTTCCGGTTGGTAGGTGAGATTTTGATATGGGGGTCAGAATGGAATTTCGAGAGTTGCAGTAGTTCTGTTATGTCACTTGGGATGTGCGTGCAAAATTTCAAGTCATTCAGACCTGATTTGGTTGGGTTTTTGATCAAAAGCGGAATTTGAAAGATTTTAGAAAGTTTGGCTTGAATCCGATGTGTTTTGGGTGATTTGATATTATTTGAGGTGTTTTGATGATTGTAACAAGTTTGAATAAGGTATCAGGATGTGTTCATGCCTTTGGTTGAGGTCCCGGGGGCCTCGGGTGAGTTTTGAGGGGTTGAACGGATCATTTTGGAGTTAAGCAAATTGCCGAAGTTGCAGGTTCAGTTGTTGAAGGTTTTTACTCTTCGCATTCGTGAAGAGTCAGTGGAAATTTGGCCTTCGCGTTTGCGAGAAGGGCTTCACGTTTGAGGAGAACTGGGAAGTGAAGCATCGCGTTCGCGAGAATGGCTTCGCGTTCGCGTAGAGGAATTTGGGTCAGCTGGGTTAAGGTCAAGTTGTTCATCGCGTTCGCGGGAGAGGTAGTGCATTCGCGAAGGTTTGTCGGGGTAAATCATCGCGTTTTCAAGGGCTTGGTCGTGATCACGTAGGAGAAAAATTGGTCAAAGTAAAATCTGTGCTTCGCGAACACGAGGGTTTGACCGTGTTCGCGAAGAAGGAATAAATGCCTGGGCAGAAGGTTTTTAAACTCGTCTTGTCCGCAATTTTGGGGCTTATTTCCTCCATAGTAGGTCATTTTTGGAGATTTTTGAAGGAGATTGAAGAGGGATTCAAGGGGGAAAAGTTTGGAGGTAAGAATTTTGGAGTAAAAACTTGATTATTATGTGAATTCCACCTAGAAAATCATGGAATCTGATACTAAAATTGAAGAACTAGGGCTTGAAATTGCAGACCAGACATTTGGGATTTGAAGGGTCATTTGTGGATGGATTTTGATGTTTTTGATATGTATGAACTTGTGGGGAGATAAGGAATCTATTGGTGTAAAAATTTCTAAATTTCAAGATGTGGGCCCGGGGGGTCGGGTTTTGGTAATTTCGGGATTTGTGCCATTTATTGATTATTTTCGATTGGGATTCGTTCCCTTAGCATATTTTGATATCCTCGTTCTGATTTTGGATAGATTCGACGTGCGTGGAGGCCGATTCGAGGGGAAAAGGCATCGCGAGCTAGAGATTTAGCTAGTTCGAGGTGAGTAATGATTGTAAATGATGTTCTGAGGGTTTGAAACCCCGGATTTCACATCGTAGTGCTATATTGAGGTGAGACACACGCTTGATGACGGGTGTGGGGTCGTGCACTATTGAGGATTGTGACTTGATCCATCCCGGTTGATGTTTTTACCGCGTATTCGACTGAAATTTATTTGCTATCCTCATGATTTGGGCTGAATGCTATATTTGGGCTTCGTGCCAACTATTTGAACCCTTCGGGGATTTTTATTCATATTTCCTCACTATTTTGATTCATTACTTGAACTCGTCATGTTATTTTCCACTGTTTTCATACTCAGCCATGTTTACTTTGTTTTTATAAGATTTAAATGCTATTTTAAATGATGTTGGGGCTAAGAAACACTGTTTTACTATTGCCCGAGGGGCTTGTAAGGATTGTTGACTGTATGTTGGGGCTAAGAAACACTGTTTTACTATTTCCCGAGGGGCTTGTAAGGATTTTGGACTGAGTAAAGCCGAGGGCCTATGTTATGAGGAAATACTGATACTTATTTGAGGCCGAGGTCCTGAGATATGTACGCCACGAGATGGCTTGATATTGCACTTGGGTCGTAAGGGGCCCCTCTAGGAGTCTGCACACACCCAGTGAGCGCGGGTACCCATTGTGATGTGAGATTTGAGCCCAAGGGGTTGGTATTGTTTTGAGATGTTGCCCGAGGGGCGGTTTTGCTGATACAGTGCCCGAGGGGCAGTTTTGTTGATACAGTGCCCGAGGGGTGAACCTTTACTTGTTTACTTTTCCTTAATTTCCGGTCAATTATATTCTTACTTTTTGAAATAGGATTTTACTTATCTTTTAACTGGTTTTACTGTTTTTAAATGGTTTCACTGCTTTATTATAGAATGCCTTTTGCCTTACGTGTTTTCTTACTTTCAGTCGTTATTTACATTTGTTACTCACTGAGTTGGAGTACTCACTTTACTCCCTACACCCTGTATGCAGATTCAGGCGTAGCTGGTCCCGCTCTCGAGTGCTGATTCATTCCAGCTTTAGGCGGATCTTCGAGGAGTCTTTAGGTAGCTATTGGTGTTCGCAACCTGGAGCTCCTCCCTACCTCTTTTCCTTATTAGTTCAGTGTTAAACTGTGTAGTTACATTTGAGTATTCAGTGTTGTTAGATGCTCGTGACTTGTGACACCCCGGTTAGGGTTGTGTTGGGTTGTTCTTCCGCACTTTATTGATATTATCCGTTACTTAGTATTGCTAAATCATGTTTTATACTGCTTTTATGTTGTTTAACTGTTTAAAAAGTGAATTGGGTTTAATTGGCTGGCCTTGTCTTTATGAGAGGCATCATCACGACCGAGTCCGGGTTCAGGGTCGTGACAAGTTGTATCAGAAGCATCTGCAAGAAACTTTTGACATCCAAAGCTTAACCCCAAGAAGTGCATGTTCGGGGTCAGCTCTAAAAAGTTCCTAGGATTTCTAGTGTCACAAAGGGGGATTGAGGTCAACCCTGATAAGATCAAAGCCATCGAAGACATCCCGGACCAGCTATCAAGCGCGAAAGAAGTCCAAAGGCTCACGGGGAGATTGGCCACTTTGAGCAGGTTCATTTCCCGGTCATCAGAGAAATGGCACCATTTCTTTACGCTGCTCAAAAAGAAAAACAACTTTAAATGGACACCGGAATGCCAGCAGTCTTTGAGGGACTTGAAGTGGTACTTGTCAAGCCCGGCGCTATTATCAAAGCCGGAGGAATGGGAAATACTATTAATCTACCTAGAAATCTTGGAGGTAGAGGTAAGCGATGTTTTAGTCTGTGAGGATGAAGGTACACAATCTCCTATTTATTACGTTAGTAGAATTTTAACGGGGGCAGAAAATCGCTACCCGCATATGGAGAAGTTGGCCTTAGCTCTCATAGTCGTCGCTCGGAAGCTGAGGCCTTACTTCCAATGTCACCCGATAGCTGTGGTAACCACCTTTCCCCTATGAAATATACTTCACAAACCCAAACTCTCGGGTATATTGGCCAAATTGGCCGTCAAAATGAGTGAATTTGACATAAAGTATAAACCTAGGACTGCGATTAACTCACAAGTTTTTGCCGACTTTGTGGCCGATTTCAATCCACGATTGCTGCCTCTAGCGACCAAAGAAGCAGTGATGGTATCAGAATCAACATCGGGGGTTTGGACCTTATTTACGGACGGAGCTTCCAACGTAAAAGGATCCAGGATCAACACGTCTTCGGGTGAAATCCTAAGGCATGCCATAAGAATGGTTTCCTTAACTAACAACGAAACAAAGTATGAAGCTTTGATTGTAGGACTCGAACTTGCCCAGGGAATAGATTCTGAGGTCATGGAAATTAAATGCGACTCCTAGCTGGTGGTAAATCAGGTCCACGAGATCCTCAAAACCAAAGAGGGGTGCATGCAACAATACATAGTGAAAGTCTAGGCCATGCTTGCTTGATCCGGGAGTGGTCGATTACTCATATCCCAAGGGAAGAAAATGCAAAAACAGATGCATTAGCTAACCTCGGTTCATCAACAAAAATGAAGGGATCAGATTCCGGGACGGTAGTGCAGCTCATGCACTCGGTTTGGACGCAGATAGCTATTATGAGGTAAATACAACTAACTTGGTCTAGGACTGGAGGAATGATATTATTGACTATCTCAAACACGGGAAGTTTCCCAAAGACTCCAAGGCATCTCGGGCGTTGCGCGCCAAAGCGACACGGTATAGCTTCAAAGGAGGCTAATTGTATAGGAAATCCTTTCAAGGCCTACTGGCCTGATGCTTAGGAGCCTCCGAAGCTAATTATGTTATGCGAGAAGTCCAAAAGGGATGTGGAAATCATTCAGGCGCAGACTCTTTAGTGCTAAAACTGGTAAGGCCAGGATACTATTGGCCCCGAATGGAATAAGATGCCAAAGCTTTCGTGCAAAAGTGCGATAAGTGTCAACGCTACACGCCACTAGTACATCTGCTAGCAGAACTATTACACTCAGTTTTATATCTATGGTCGTTCATGAAGTGGGGAATGGATATCATCGGACCACTGCCCCCAGCCCCTGGTAAGATAAGGTTTATTTTAATTTTAACTGATTATTTTTCTAGGTAGGTTGAAAAGGTCCTTATCAGAAGATCGGTGAACAAGAGGTGGTGGATTTCTTGTGGGAGAACATTATTTACATATTCGGAATAACAAAAGAGATAGCATGCGATAACGGGCCACAGTTTATAGGCGCAAAGATCACAAAGTTTCTTGAAGACTTGAAAATCAAAAGAATCACATCTTTTCCCTACCATCCGAGCACAAATAGTCAAGCAGAATTATACGGAAAGCATACTACGAAGAAGAGTTTCAACAACAGCAATAAGACCTTCTAATAACAAGGCATACAAGCGAAGAACCACGTGGACGGTTAGTTAATCTTTCGCTCGATAGCAAAGATTCTACTGGGAAGTTAAGTTTGTTATCGAACAAAGGATACCCGACCGTTCACAAGTGCAAACCATTAAGGGATTGTTAGATAGTCTTTAGCTTGATAACATAAATTTCTAAGGGGAAATGAAGTTTGTTACCGAACTGAAGATTATCTAGCAATTCATTAGTGAAATCCTCGAAGATACAAACTTCTAGTATTCCAATTTGTTTCTTTCGCATTTAAACACTGGAGGGGAATGATATAAGGATACGACAACAATGACTACCACGTCGACCAGGAAACAAAAACCGGAAACATAGTTATTTTATTGGGACCGAGGATTGCGCAGCCAGCCCCGTAGAAATAAGTTGTACAAGTTAGCCACAAGAAATGACAATTTCTTTTTAGTATAATCAATGTTTATGTACTTTTTGAAAATGGAAGGAATAAAGTGAAGTCCTTTTATTTCTATCTTGTTTCTTGTTTGAACGATGAATTGACTTTGTCATTTGAAAGTTAAACATGTACTTCAAATGCTAGTGCCGTAATGAATAGGAGACGTCCTCTTCAAGAGAACCATAAACATAATAGGGCTCTCTCTTATGAAAACTCTCACGTTAAAGGGTTGATTTCGGAAGAACTTATAACTGGAATCCAAATGCATTCGGGGAAAAATACACCCGAAGCCTTGCACAAAAAGACGCAAAAAGTAAACTTGCGCAAATACTTATGAAAAACCTCATGCTAATGGGTTGATTTCAAACGAATTTGTGCCCAAAATCACAATGCTTTGGGGGGAAAATATACCTAAGGCCTTACATAATCAGATGCAAACAGTAAAACTTGTGCAAAACACTTAAGCAAAAAAGAATGTAAAGGTTAAAACTTGCATAAATGTTCAAATGAAAGAACGCAGAAAGACATAAGCAACACTTCAGAAAAAGATGATTTTATAAATGTGCCAAAATGGCACAGATACAAAAGTTGGGAAAATAAAGTAAAAGCTAAATTGTTGCATCTCCGAAACCCGAAGGAAGAGAAGTGCCCGCGCCCCCAAGAGAAATGAGTAGATCCGCTGATGGCTCAACATCTTGGCCCTCATTAGTTTGGCCTTCATTATCTTCATTTTCCAGTTCCTCGCTAGTTCTCGAAATTTCAGAACTGCAACCAGAAGAACCGGAAGCATCAGGCCCTACCAGGAAACCCCTTTTGGCAGTTGACTCAAGCTCACGAGCTTTAGCGATTTTGACATCAAAGTCAATGATACCCGCTTTAGCCTTTTCCAAGGTTTTTCTCCCCATGATGTACATAACATAAGTTTTCTCAAAAATGAGGGAAGCCACTTGATGATTGAGTTCTTCTTTAAGTTGGTTAACTTCGGTAGAACGGTTTTCCCGGGCGGATCTAATGACTTGAGGCTAACGTCAAGTACGTGGACAGTAGAGCTGAAAATTCTATTATGCTCAATGGTCTTCTTATACTTCTCCTTTAAGTGGGAATATTTCACCCCCGCAACAGCAAACTCTTCAGTTTTGGAGTTCAAGACTGCCTCTAAATTGGTCAATCTTTCAACGGAGGTAGCCATACTTGAGCCTATTTAGCCCTAGCCTCTTCAAATTGAACCCTCAGCGGGGCGATCTCTTGGCTAAGGGTGGGTCTCCACTTCTTGCTCGTTTTGCTACAAATGAGCCTCCAACACAATGGCATTAGTAGCTTTGGTTTGTAGTTCTGAGAGGCGAGTAGAGACTTGGTTCCACTCGACCAAAAGTTGATCCCGCTGGGAGGTAAGTTCCTCCTTTCCCGAATCAACCTCTGAAGCAAGGAAATTGGCCTACAAAATAAGAAAGGCACATTCAAAAGTAATACTAAATCGAAGATAGAAGAAATGACAAAGGAAAGAAGAATATACCATTGCGGCGTTGTGCAATGGCATTATTCAACAAGCACTCTCCCGAGAGAGAATGTATCTTTTCCCAATCTTTTTATGAAGCCAAAGGCTTCAGATAGTTAGCAAGTTCCACCGGCTGGGACCGCAGGTTGCACCCGGTAGAGACCAAGAGAGTAATGCTCCTCCTCATTTGCGGATCTTCCAAGGGGGAGGCATAATTTTGCCCCAAATTTACATGAACTGGGGACTGAGAGGGGGAACATCCTCTTCTCGAATAGATGTGGCCGATAGAAATGATGTAGCAGCTGCTGATGGAAGAATGAGTGAAGAAGTTGATGAAATGGATGGCATTGAAGCAGCTATGGCAACTATGGTGCTGGTTGCTGGTTGCTCATCAACCAAAGATGGCGGGGGCCCGGTACTCAGCCTCGCAGTATCGGGCATAGTGACTGGGATCTAGAAACGGGAGCTGGCATTTTCTACCATCTCGAACTCCCTCTAAAGAGCCGAGACATCATCCATGGTTGGTGTAACTAACTCAACAAGTTGAGCATTTTGTTGAGTTGATAAGGACCTTTGTTTTCTATGTAGAGAAGATCCCTCATCACTAGCTTTTACATCAAACCATCATGGTGTCTATGGCTGGCCTAGGTGAAGGGCTCGTCACGATGACTTATGGAGATGACTCGGGGCAACATTTTTTCCCCTCTTATTTTTCCCCCGGCCACGGAGGAACATCTTCTTTTTGGTTGCTTGTTCTCCATCGGGTACTCCGTAAAGAAACATTTGTACCTGTTCGAGTAAGCTCTTCCTAAAGAAGCCTCTCTACATTAGAAGGATTAGCCAAAATGTCCTCCTTGGGGACGACAACCGAGTCTGCGGGTAGACCAGAATTCAGAAAAAAGGGAGAAAGTATCAATCAATTTCCTCACGTAAAAAATAAAAACGAGATGAGTCTAAGTTACCATGATTTTTAGCTTTCCACCCATATTTGAGGGCCAGTTCTTTCCACGTGCAGATTTCAAGCATAGTGACATCCAAGATTTTCTAGACCCACTGGTCCAAGCCTTCAACCCTAGGTAGAACCTGTCGAGTTACTGAAATAGGCGAAGGAAGGAAGATCAATACGGATATGAAAAAATTTCTAATTAAAGAAATATTAAACAAGGATCTTATAAGTGCGGTTCCATGATTCTGAAAAGAATGAAGTCATTGTCGGAATGATATCATTGGTGGCAACTGCAACCAACTGTTCCATCCACCCACAGTTGTTGTCAGCCTCCATGCGAGCATGGTGGCCGCGTTTGCTAAAGTTTATCACCCCCCCCCCCAAAAGACTTTGGGGAAATAGAGATTCATCACATGAGCTAAGGGTAGCTCCTCTCCCGTCTCTTGGCACAAACACCAAAAACAAGTAATCGTCCTCCACACAGAAGGACTTACTTGTGCCAAATACACCTGGTAGCAGAGGTAGAACTCCGCAATAATGGAGTCAAGCTCTCCACTCAAAGAAAACGCTCCCAAAGTAAAGGGATACGTGTAAAAATATGTAAAACCCTCCTTGGGTAGGGTTACTCGCTCTATTGGATCAGGAGCAATAATGTCCAAATCTTGGCAGCGGCAATCTTTATTCACAGCAGAAATACTGGAAGGACGGATAGAAGAAGGGTATCTGCCAACGGCCCACGGGTGAGGGTTAGTAGAAGGAAACTTCTCTTTGAAATTCTTAGTGGTAACCAGGCTCTTTGGAACAATGGTGCTCACCGTAGCAGGAGCGGCATCATCAGCTTTGCCTTTATTCTTTGACGAACTAGGTTTACTTGAAGCGGAGGCCATTCTTTATCAAGAGGAAGGGTTTTCTTTTTCTCAAAGAAGGAAGCTAAAGAAAGGTTAAAGTTGGAAGATGAGTTGAGTAAAGAGAGTCTTAGAAAATTTAGAGTGTTATGAAGTATAATGATAGAAGTTGATGCGTACAAGTGAAGGTATAAACGGCTAAATTCATGGTCGTAATTGCCTCGATATCCAGTAAAAATTATGTTAAATCATGGGATGACATGTGTTCACAGCATTAAATGCGGAGAGACGTGCGTCTAATCAACCGTCAGAAATTTTTCAGAAGGTGTCAGAGAAATTTCCGCCAAAAAGAATGTTTCTATCAACTTTCGAGTGACACAAAGTTATGTCACCGGAAAGCAGGGGGACTATCTGTATAGGGTAAAATATGTTACTCTGAGTAATGGCATAAGAAACTGACATGTGGAACCGGAGGCAGAAGATAGCCAAAACCAAAGATAATTGGTCCATTTGTTACCGGAAGGAATGATACTCATAAAGATGCAATAACTGCCCCTTACCCAATATCATTTAATGGAAAATATTCTACAGCACTTCATACACTGCCCGTTACAAAATGATATGGCATTCATGCCTACCGTTACACATTCTTTAATGGCCCTCATAATTGGCATTGAAGATGGGCTTGATCCTAGGTGTAACTATAAATAGTGAGCTTTATTATCATTGTAAGGGGAGGAATTTTCTGGTAAACTTAGACTATAATCAATTCGAAGCTCTATACAATTTTATCTGCTTACTTTTTGGTTTCATTATTGTTGTGCCCAGAAGTCTCGCTCTTGGACTTACTATTTCTAATATTTCTTGATTTGCGTTCATGGTCCGTGTCATTTTTCGGAAAGTTTTTGCGTAAAATTTTGAAGAAAGTGTGATTTTTGGCTTAAAATGAGACTTGAATTGACCATGGTCGACATTCTTAGTAAAGACCTCAGATCGGTATTTTGACGACTTCGGTAGGTTCGTATGATTTTTTGGACTTATACGCACATTTGATTGGGGTTCGGGTTGACCCGAGCGCATTTCGGTGTGTTATGGCAAAAAATTTGAAAATGAGCTTTAAGGTTGAAATTCATGAGTTTTGATGATTGTTTCTTGTTATTTGATGTTATTTAGATGATTTGAGGTAGCGAGTAAGTTTGTAGGATGTTATTACACTTGTGTGCATATTTGATTTGGCGCCCGAGGAGCTTGAATGAGTTTCAGGTGTGTATCAAATGAGTTTGGATGATTTTTGAACTACTGGTGCAAGCCTGTAGATATCGCATGTTTGATCTCGAGCTCGCATTTGCGGTCAAACGATCGATTTGCAAAACGGGCTGGGGGGCTGGAACTTCATTTTTGTAAAGAATAGTTGGCATTTGCGGACCAAGCTGAGACCATATTTGCGTTCTCAGAGTTGCATTTGCGACGTAGTGTTCTAGGAGTGAGCTTCGTATTTGTGAAGTATTAGTGCACATTTGTGAAGTATTGGTGTGCATTTGTGATGGGGGCAGCTCGCATTTGCAAACAAAATACGGCATTTGCGACTTCACTGGGCCTGACGCACTTATCGCATCGCATATGCGGACGTCGCATTTGCAAACACATACAACTGGGTTAAAGAGGGGGAAATCAAGACTTAGCTCATTTTACTCTATTTTTCAACCTCAAACACTCTAGAAACGATTTTTGAAGAACTTTTTCTTCTCAAATTCATTGATAAACTACTCTAATTCATTTTTTATCAATTCCCCATTACTTTTCATGAGTTTTTAACATCTAATCTAGGAATTTTATGGTAGAAATTAGGGATTTTGGGTAGAATTTAAAGATTTTATGAAAATGAGATTTAGACCTCTAATTGAGGTCTGATTTCGAACCAAATCACATAACCGGGCTCGGAGGTGAATGGATAATCGAGTTTTGATCCAGATCTCGAATTTTGACCAAGTAGGTTCGGGGTCAACTTTTGTTGACTTTTTGAATTTCATCAAAGATTGAGCCTTTTTTATTTGTGGGTAGTTTCTAAAGCTTATTTTGAAATGTTTGAATGATATTTGACAAGATTTGATTAGTTTATAAGCTCGTTCGAAAGGAAAAGACGTTGTTGAGTATTGGTTTAGTTGCGAAATGAGGTAAATGTTGTGTCTAACTTTTACCTAAGGGAATTAGAATTTGTTGGTCTATTTGTTACGTGAATTATCTAGGAAAATAATGTATATGCAAGGTGACAAGTGTATATGCACTGTCATGGGTTAAAGCGTGTGAGTTGGGCTATTTATCTTTATGTCCTCACTTATTTCATGTTATCTCTTGTCATAGGCTTTGATTGCTACATGATCTTATTTGTTATACATGCCTTACTTGTTACCTCTCAATTAGCTGTTACATATTTTGATTTATTTATTTTTCGCTCAGTATCTGCTTACCTTCTATATGGTCCTACCTGTATTGATTATAAATCTTCACTTTCTCATGTCTTTACTGGCCTTTAGTATTTTTAGGTTACTTATTGCACTTTATCATGCTATATCTAATTGTTCGAGTTATTTAGGGCTCGTTTGATCTTAGATTTTGCCAAAATATATTTGGGATTTTTTTGGCAAATACATGTTTAGCCATAAATTTTATCTATATTTTGGCAAAACCCAAAACCCAAAATCAGCTCAAGAGCTGGTTTTGGCCCAAAATATTACTATTACATATTTTAAAAATTTCCCTAAACTTTTATATTTTATAAAAGAGCCCACCATTTATTGTTTTGTAATAATATTGTTTTATCTTCTCGGTCATCTGATAGTGTATTATGCAGTTCATTATAAAAATGATAATTTTGTACCAAATTTATTTATGTTCAGAACTATGGTTTGCGATAATATAATGAATGTTATTGATAAAGGTACTGTTGGGTATTTGTGATAGTTTTTAGAACTTGTGGGTATAAGTCATGTTTCATATTTTTTTCAAAAAAAAAGTGAAATATATTTTGAAAACTTATGTCTAAACACATTTTCATCTTCAAACCAAACTTCACTCAAATCATATTTTTAAAATAAATTTGGGAATCTACGACCAAATGCTAGCTTAATTGTTACTTGGTGGCTAAGCCACTTTTTCCTCTATAAGTGAGTTCTATTCAATTGTAATTCATGCCCAAATCAATAAGAACTTTTTATTTTATTATTTTATAACACCATATTGAGAAAGAAAAAAAAAAAAAGCAAAGGAAACTTAATAATAACCAATAGAAAGCAGACAGGTAGTAGTTTAAAGGTCACCTTGGCCGCATCTGATTTCTACCTCTCCCCGACCAAAACCCTCCTCATCTGAGTCTAAAACCCAGCCTCCTTGTACAATCTTCCTGGCATCAAAATCACCTCTATCTATTTCTCAGGTTCGTTTAGTTTCTTTTCCTCTGTGTTCTTTATATATATTTAACTCTTTCCGCATAAATGTCCAAAGCGTGAAACCCTTTTGTCTATACAGTCGTGGATTGAGTATGTCTATCATAGAATTCACTCACCAGTTTCATGATTGTTTTCATTTGCTGCAAATTCGTGCAATCATATGTTCTTGCTAACAGAGAAACTATTTTACAACGACTATTATAGCTGGTTTTGACTTCAGATAAAAGAAGAGTGTGCTGTAATAGCTATAAAATACTACAAAGAATTAATATAGTCCACCCCTACTAGTTTGAGATTAAGGCCTAATTTATTAATAGGGGCAAACTAGGGATGCTACTTTATTTTCCAATGGTGTACAGGAACTATAGATTTTTGCTTATTTGCTTGGTTTTATCAAATGTATTGTGGGTGTTCTTTCTATTGGTCAAAAGAAAAGAGTGTTCTTGAAAAAAAATGTTTTTTTTTTGTAGCAAAGCAATCGACGTTTTATGGTGGATTCATAGATTTCTCTAGCAAAAAATTGATGTAGTGGACCTCAACTAGTTTGAGATTAAGGCTTAATTGGTTGATAGAGAGATGCTGTTTTATATTTCCAGTTTAGAGTAAATGAATGATGGGATTTAGCTAAGTTGCTTGATTTACGTATCAAATTCAGGTGGCTCAAAAGAAAAGTGCCAAGTGATTGATTATATATGCTGGATTCATGGATTTGTCTTTATTACTTGCAGTTGAGTTATAAAAGTTGGTAAGGACATGATAAAAAGGCGATTTTACAAGCTTGAACATGGTGATAGAGATGCTCCTTCGGAGTCGTCTTCATCTTCCGATGACTCTGAATTGGAGGCAGCGGCAACAGAAGACGAAGAAGAGTATGAGTATGAGGAGGAGGATGATAATGACACAAAGGAAGAGGAGGATGATGTTGCTCGACTGACAGGAGGAAATGAATCTTCTTCTGGTATGTTTATCCTGATAATTTGCAGTTGCTTTTTGCCTCTATTATTTGCTGACATTATAATGCTTAGAGGGTATTTCAAGAAGTGGTAATTCTCTAGAGCTTTTGTTTGGTTTCTGGATTAGTAAAACTAATGGCTGGTACGTTTAGACGATTGTTTATTACTCCACAAGAACATAAGTTATGGTCTCTATTAAGTTATAAATCCCACATAGACCCCTCTAGCTTAAAAGATCTTGTGCTGCTCCACTCATTGCTTTGGGTTGGATGTTCAGATACTTTGAAGTGTCATCAGCGGCTCCCTTTGGTAAGCCCATTCTCACAATCGTAAGTCCATAAGTTTGCATGTGAGCACCAAAATAGGACATGTTTGTGAGGGTGTCTAGTTATAATTGTACCATATATATTGTGAATCGGTTTTTGAGGGGGTTTATAACGGTTTCGGGCCACTCCATCTATTTCCTTAAGCTCTTGGTTGGATCCTCAAATATTTTACAATCTTCTCACGGTATCAGTGATAACAGGTCTTTCTTCTCCTTGCTCTGTTTGTTTTCCTTTGAAGCAGGATATGAGAGTGAAGGTAGCTCTGCCAATGAGGTTAATCCCGACTCATCAGGTTGGTTTTAGTCTATTATCCCAAAGTTTTGTTGGTTATGGGTCTTATGGCAGTGTTTCGCTTGAAACACGCTCTGCAATTCTTCGTACTTGTATTCAAAATATGTTGGTGCTATTTCACATATGAGGAAAGTATAGCAATAATGAAATTTACTACATTTCCCCATTCCTTATTTGTAGGATTAACATGTTCTTTACTAATTCCAAACTCTTGCTCGAATAATCATTACACTGTGAACGTGGATTATAGCCAAGGAGCAAGGTGAATTACCTCCCTCTCCAAGAAAAGAAAGATAAATGAGAAGTCTGATGCTCTTTGCCTAATTTTGGGGAGATGCTGTTTTATGAACTTATTGCTAGTGTGAAAGCTACAATTTTTGAGCTGTGATGTAGAACTTGAAGTTTCTGCACAATGTACTCCCTCCGTTTCAAAAAGATTGTCACTTGGCACAAACTTTAATAAAGAAGGGAAGACTTTTTTGAGATATGTGGTCTTAAATAAGCCATAGTATTTGCGTGGCTTATAAACGTTTAAAACTTATGGTCTGAAATCTACCATAGCATTTGTGTGGCTATAATTGCTTCTATTAAGGAAATATTGAAAGGTGCCAATCTTTTTGAAACAGACTAATAAGGAAACAGTGTCAATCTTTTTGAAATAGAGAGAGTATGAATTAGAAATTCTATTGAATCAAGGATATCAGATACTTTCTTTTGATTGGTAATTCTTCACGAGCATGATAACGTCTTAAAGAAAATTGAGCTTTAGTTTCCATCACAGCCATTCTCTCCCTCTGGTGATTTTTTTTCTTGCCATTTGAAGGATGAGTTTAAGCCTTTTTGATGACTAATTCGGGGAGATTGCATACATATTTTCTCTAAGCATCTTCTCCACTTCCTTGGGGCATTTGTCAATAATTTAAACTATCAAGTCAGTGAATAAAATTATGGAAGCATGATTAAAAATTTTCTTAATATTTAATTTGAAACCAATATACCTCTTAAAATTATATTTAGTGCTGAATGAGAAAACTGAATTTGCTGCTATCTCTAGATGGCGATTGTCTTGTAAATTATGCAGTTTTAATTGCCTCTTTTCCGTGCTGCTTCCATCAACTTCGAAATAGCTACTTCTTGATTTTATATGTTGCACGTGAGATATAGTGCTATATCTTCCTTTTTCTATTTCAGAAAAAGAATTTAAATGCTTAGGGTTCGTTCTTAGTGTTCAATTCTAATTGATTTATAAAATGTACTATTAGTAGGTCTTCAATCCAGTGATGAAGATGTTACAACTCTGAAGGACACCAAGATTTCTGGTGAAACTCATTTGCTTGAGAAGGGCATTGCAGATTTAGATAATGCACGGAAAAATTCTATGCCCGAAGAGGATGATATTCCACGTGATGCTTTAGACTATGTCTTGAAATGTAAATCAGTTTTTAAGTGCAGGATATGTCCTAGAATCGTCTGCTTGACAGTGCAGACTCTAAATGCTCATCTCAAATCGAAAGTAAGCCTTCATTATCAGTCTTTTCATTTTCCAACTGACTTAAGCCTTCATTATCAGTCTTTTCATTTTCCAACTGTAACTAAGTCACTTCTTCAGATCCTATTCCATTTAAATCTTGCGGTGCTAACATGTCCAGTTGCCACTGACCAGTGCAGGGACTACTACCTGCAATTTTACTTTTTCCATGTTAAAGAATCTTAAGCTACACGTTAACATACATACACGCTTGAGACCTGCAGTGACTGATCTAACACAAAGTATTCATGATTCTTACAGAGGCATGCCCGCTCTGAAAAGCTGTTGAAAGAAGGGAAGCTTAAGCTTATGCTTACCGAGGATGGAAGAATCGAGGGAGAAATTCATCCTGAAGAGGATAGCCCAATCAGAGGGCAGGTTTGTTCATTTGCATTTTACTGCACGATGAATTTTTTGACCAAGTGAAGCCTCATGTTTTCATAAGTTGCTTACCATCATTATCATATGAATCATAACAGAACCCTTCAGAATCAAAGAAGAAAAGCAAAGGATTGAAGAGGCAGCACAAGGGGAAGAAGTTTAATAAGGTACATGCTAAGATCTGTGTCCTGATAGCCCTTGTTACTCGTTTGAAAATATATTGTTAGTCTAAAAGATGAATTTTCAAATTCAACTGCAGAATGAGGAAAACTTTTTGCCCATGGATAATGCTATAGATTCTAGAAAGAACCAGTCCAAGAAGAGGCAGAAAAACAAGTGAAGAATGTGGTGAGATCTTGGCATCTTGCTATTTATGCATTGAGCTAGAATCCATGCGACAAGAAGTTAAGGAGCAATGGAAACGAGCACACGAGCATGAAGAATCAATACGTCTGATAGGATGAATTAGTTGTGATTGCTCATTGGTGTGACCCAAAATATTACATTTCTTTTCAACTTTTGAGCAGAGAGCAATTTTGTACGGGGATGTTGGATCTGAAGCTTACATTCTAGTAAATGTATGACAAAGAAATGCCTTGCATTTCAGACCGTTTTGGCAAATCTGTTTCATAAAATGAAATTGTTTTCCAATTTATATTTCTATTATGTTATGGCTACATTGACGGATACCCCTCTTCACCTTTTATGGATGCGGCTGCGCCACTAGTTATTTCTTCAAAGATAAAACACAAATCTTTCAACTGTTTACCCTTGAAGGTATGCTTGCTGTGTATGTGTGTGTGTTTTTTTTCCCTTTCCGGTTGGGGGTATCGCATGAGATTTCCTTATCGAATATGAGTTCTACACTTCTACTAGACTACCTCTTTCATTGCTTTTAAAGCCTTGTAAGAGCCAGAGTATTTGCAAAGTGGTGGCTTAAGTCAGGTACTGCAATATCTTGTTTCCGATTTGTATCAGTAACTAGCATACAGCAGAAAAATAATGTAACGGCACCATAAATGGTGTAGTTCGTCGTCATAGTGAAATTGCCCAATCTAAGAACTGTGATTCACTGGCTGCCAGCCAAAAATGTGATTATGCATAATTTCTTGCATTTATGAACTCACTGATTGTAATTTGACATTGGCTTACGTAGATACAAAACTAAAATCAAGGTTATCAGAACTACATGCTTACAACAGTGTCTTCCGAACTCGCATTTTTTGGAGTAGACCGTAAAGCTAAAAGTGGCGTCTAATATAAGCAGAGTTTTCGACCCCATTCCTGAATGCATACAGAAAGACAAACAACCAAGGTTAACAGCCACAAAATGCAATTCGAGTGCATACACACTTTCACCAGAACTCTATTGCGATAGACGAAGATGATACCAGCAAAGAGTTTAATGCTCAGATCAGACATCATCCATAAGGATCTAGGACGAGATGATTTCAAACCAAAAACGTTAGGAGTTAGGCTAAAAGTTGTATCATCCTTCCAGTTAAGCTCCAGCCTCATCTGATCCATTCTTAGGTGAAGGTAGTTGATCTTCATTCCCAGCTGCTTCAGCCACGTGATCTGTTGGAGGGGCTTGCTCCCCGCTTTCACTATTTTCAGGGTGAAAATTGATAGGGAACTTTGTTACTCTAGGTTTGTCTGATAGTATGTTTCTTTGAATCTTGTCAATTAAAACCTTTTGGGGAGGTTCTTCTCTCAGCTTCTCATCATCATAATCATTGTTCACATAGTAGCCAATTCGTACAAATTCTTGACCCAAATAGGAACAGGTCAATAAGAGCACAGTGACACCAATTATATCCTCTTCACGAATTCTGGAAGGATCTGGAGGGTCCGCCTAGTATTTAGCAGTGGAAAACATTACACAAATTTGATCAGCACAAAGGCTAAACCCAGTAAAAAACAACTTGCTTGTCAAAGCAGGAGGTAATACCTGCAATACGAAGCGGTAATTTCCAACATTGACGGGGCCAACAAGCACACTTTCTAGTTGTTGGTCATATGTCTCATCCTCGGCAGATCCAACATAGATGAGTTTCCATTCCAAGTCTGCATGCAAAATAAGTCGAATAGAAACTAAATTAAGCTGTTAACATGCTTAGTTGCTTTAATTTTTAGAACGGTCTACGACAATACCAACAAGAAAAAGATCAATTTGGTGGGAGCAGTTCTATGTGCTTGTCAAAGGACGAACCTATATATCTTTAATGAGAATGGATAGGCAGTCCAGAGATGATTCTCTAGTATTTCAATTCCTAAAAAGAAAATGAACAATAAAACACTACTATTACAAGTTAAAAGAGGCAATTAGCAACTGGTCGTTAAGGATTACACGATCTACCATCAAGGCCTCAAATTCATTGGCTGCTTATTGGACCAAGCAGAAGCCATTTTGTGCCATACCGCATGAAAGAAGCAATCTGAAATGCAAAGGTATATCTAAAATAAAAGCCCCATAACAGAAGGCAGTAGGCTCCGTTCCCTCCTCCAAACCAATCTTTGGTATGTCTATGTCATAAATAAAAGAGTCCTCAAAGAAAAAAATGGAATTATGATCTATTCCCTTGTGGTCCGGCCTTTCCCCGGACCCCGTTCATAGCGGAGGCTTAGTGCACCGGGCTGCCCTTTTTTGGATCTATTCCCTGTTACTTCTCAAAACTCATAGAGGTATTTACATTGTCAAATAATACAACAATTGATTGACAAAACCTCAAGCCCCCAGAAAATTTACAATCAGGAAGCACTTCAAGTAGAATAGAAGGTTCCCTTCAAAGTCAATTATCTAAAGAGTCCAGAAATAACTACAGGAAACAACAGATTTATACTGCCAAATAATATAACTACAGATTGACAAAGCCTCAAACCCCAGAAAACATACAATAAGGAAGCACTTCAGAAGAGTAGAAGGTTCCCTAGAAATTGCTAAACTATTATGTACGTTGCCTTCCAAAGTCAACTACCTAAAGGGTCCTTAAAAGTTAAGACAGATAACTAAGAAGATAATACAGAGACAAGTTCATTAATCCTATGCATTAGCCTACAGACATGGAAGAGGATATTGGAAGTTAATGTAATAACAGATGTAGCACAGTACTAAACATTATAGTATGGAATTTCTGCAGGGATATTAGAATTGTAACATCTCTCTGCTAATCATGAAAAATTGTGATATTAGAAGAGAGAGAGAGAGAGAGAAAGAGAGTGTGTGTGTGTGTGATTTTTTTTTTTTTTGGTGTGTGTGTGTGTAACATTCATAACGTGCAAATTTGAACTACAGAGTTGGACTTTATTCAGGCTACTGCTGAAACTAACAACGCTGACACCACTTCCCTTACCTTAAACCAACTACAAGAAAATTGACAAGGACATACCTAAATACTTTGATGCTATTGGTATTTCATGCAAATGGCTTTAATTGGATCAACAAACTAGCAACAGGGAGTAACTGAAAATGAAATACAATGCAGCACAGCCAGAGGTATATTCTTCCGAAGTCAAAATAAAGACGATATGATACATTACATTACCTTGCTAATCGAATTGTACCAAGAAACTGCCAATTAGTTGGCTTACTTATCTGCTTTATACAGCCACTATAAGGATGAAGAGAAAGTAAGGAGTTATGATTATGGTCCAAGAGAAATGGAAGAGTGAACATACTGCAGAAATCCTATCAGATACTTCATGTCTATTCTGGAAATGATTTAATGCCTAGCCTAGTATGATCTGTGAAACCATGTGTCCATGACGTTCCAGAAATCCATAGCGTGAAGGCTTCCTCCTCCACGGCTACTTCGATGTGGCGAGCAAACCGACAAGCCCAGCATAAATATACATCATTGGTGGAGAAAATTGGTAGCAAGAGGATCAGAACTAGCTAACAACCTAAATAAATATTACATTCATTCCACATTTCTTTCACAAAAGTTATAGTATGTTTCCTTGGAGACTCTTGATTTGTTACTGATCCTGGCATGAATTGTGTCATGTATTCCACACATTTTATGAGCCGAATATTCAGACAATATCCATCCAAATTTAATTGTGACATTAATGAAATTGTACAGTTCTTTTCACGCGCTATAAATTCCAGCATCATACGTGACTAACCAATCGATAAAATGAGACGAACCATAAAAATCAAAATTAAGAACTTTATTTCAAGCGAATCAACCAAATTGACACAGCCGTTATGTTTTCTATTACGGGAGGACTGTTAAACCGAAATGCCACTCAGCACTAAAATATTTGCCTGGCATGTTTCCACTCAACATTATCTCGGCAATATATATATAAGGAATTCTTACAACTTTCCCGTTAACTTAAGAAACCTAGGGCAAGACTAAGCATGATAACCATTCAATATCGAGCTTTGACATCATGGAGTACATGCAAATGTAAAGTGCTCTGATTTATTAATTAATCAAAGAATCTGTTATCTTACCAGAAAACAATCTATTTTGCAAAAATTATCAACGAGGCTGACAACATTGTAAAAGCCAAATTTCTTAATAAATAAAAATATTAACTGGATTTAGGAGTCGTCGGTACAATGAAGCAAAAGCAATAAAATCATAGCGCAAACAAATAGCATATGAAAAAAATCTAACAAATTGTACTATACAAATTTACAGTCTCTTTTGAGTATAAAAATCCTAACTAGGTCAGGGAGACTATACAATGAAGCGAAAGCAAATTATCATAGTACAAAGGAATATATGAAGAAATCAAAGAGGTTATGAACAATTTGATTTTTTCATCAAATATCAACGAGTTGAAAATACTGCACAACTTGAAAATCAACTTTGTGATTTAAAAGAACTAACTAGGTCTTCTAGATGATACAAAGAAGCAAAAACAATTACTCCTAAATCATATCACAAATGAATGTATGAAAGAAAATCCAATAGATTGCAAACAATTGATGAGAACGATTATCAACGAGTTGAAAACACTTTAAACGAAATCTAGGTCAAATTCTGATTAAAGAAATCTCTAAGTAATACAATCAAGAAAAAAACAAGAAAATCATAGTAGTACATATGAATTACGAAAAAATTCAACAGAAAAAAGTAAGTAAGAAAGAGAAATCACCGTCTTTGAGGGGAGCGACGCACTCGTAAGAGATTTCAAACTGGAAAGGCGCAAGAAACGACGCCGGATTGTCTAACACGGCGACATTCGTGATGTTCACAGCACTCATTGCATTCAAACTGATTAAAGCTCTAATTCGAGAGGCTCTTCGTCGTGAGATTCAGATAAGAGGAAGTGAGAGATTCTGGAAGTTTCATGAAATATACGAGAAACTATTCGGAGAATTGCGAGAGAAGGAACAATTAGAGGCAAAGGCAAAAGAGAGAAGAAGCAGCTCAGTCATGTGAGAGGGGGTGGGAACTGGGAAGTGCACGGAGGAAATGCCTCTGGTGGTGTATTTGATGGCTGGATATTTATATGAGTGACCGGTTGTTCTTGGGGTTACAGGCTATAGCCGGTTTCTAGTTTTGGCGGGAGTTTGGTTTGTTTCTTTCGTGGATAAAGATCTTCCAAAGCCCAACGTTTAGTGTTCCCGCATGACCTTTTTTGGGCTACTGGGACTTACGGCCCATTTAGACAAAAGCTAAAGTTAGGAAAAGTAACGAGGAATTTTCAAAAATTAGTTTAGTGGTTATTAATTTGTTATAGCTATCATTTACTTAATTACTTTCTATAGCTATATTTTCACTTGCTATAGAATGTATTCGATGTATTCAAGTTGCTGTATTTATAAATAGAGTAGCAAAACTTGGCGGAAAATAAGAAAGTCTAGCTAAACATAAACTGTATTCATATGTATTCGCGAGCTGTATTCGTGAATACATTAACGAAAATCTGCGAAAAAAGGGTAATCAGCTGTTTAAATACGGTAAGTGAATCAATTAACGTGATAGACTCCTAATATAGCTCAACAAACTCAATTATAACACGCAAATTTTATATTTCCAGTTGCAGAAAAGATTCTCAACCGAAAAACACCCCAAAAACAGAGCAATCTTTAAAGATTCAATCCATTCTTTCTTTTTATAGTGATATCTTTACTAAAATATTTTTTGGTGGTATCTTTAAAAATAGATTTATATATTGAAATTATATAATTGCATTGAATACATTTAAATACATAAAAATGCATTGAATACATGAAGTTTAGCAAGTCATCTATAGTGTAAAAATACATGAATACATACTGCAGATACATATATATATATATATATACACACACACACACACACACACACACACATCTGAATACATAAATTATATTAATTAAAAAACATATGAATACATTCTATAATACATTGAATATATATTGCTAAGTATATTGTTACACCCTATGTTTTCGTATGTTAGAGTATCCGTAAGTCAATTGATGTAAGCTCAGAAATGAGATCAACTTTGAAAGTACGTAAAGTAAGTTAATCCTTTTATAATGGAGGTTACAAATCTTTATGATCATGAATAACGAGTACCAAAAGGGTTGGAAAGCGTAGGCGCTAAATGAATTAAAGAAAATAAGTTTCGTCGAATGTCGACAAGTTTGGAATGTTATAACCTATACTTTTGGGGTGAGACAAGGGTGATTAACATGATGATGAGGTTATGTTATGAGTTAGTTTAGTCGTATGATAGTCGTGTGTTATGTTTTTAAGTCAAGCAAGTTGTGGAACAAAAGTTGGAAAAGGTCATCACAAGTTACATTCAAAAATGAGTTGAAACTTGGGTTAAATATAGCTGAGCTTTTCTCACAACATACTTTGAATCAAGGGATGATCTACATATGAAATTGAATATCTATGAGTCTAGTTTTTAACTAATTAAACCGTTTATCAATACAATCTCAGAGTATAGAGATATTCGCATTTTCGCGAGACCGCGCAGCTAGTAGGTGACAAGTAGGTGCATCACCTACTTGCCAAAACGAGAGGCCTCAACTAAGTCGGTCAAGAGGGGACTTTTAAGGGATTATAAACTCAGTTATTTCACCTATCTTTCAGACCAAGAAAACCTAATTGAACCCCTACAACTCCTCCCCAAAAATCCCACACAAACCCTAGGGTATTCCGGGTGTTACGACGCGATTCTAGTGCTGAAAAGTCCGGACAGCTTGCTAGTTTCTCTTTCTCCTTCTTGTAGCCGTGTTGAGGAACTTATTTTTGATGAAAAAGGACCAGGTTTCGTGGGTTATACTCAGTACAAGGTAGTTTATGCTTCTCCTTCCATTATCTATGCGTTTGCGAGTTGTAACTCGATCGTAAAGAATAGACCTAGCTAGTTTCGAAAGAATGGTATGTTGTTTGTTCATGTGTAATGGTTGGCTGGTTGTAAACTTATTTTTAAGTTGAATTCATGGCTGGTTTATTGGATAAGAGGTATAATGATGTACTTTTGGTTGTATTTCCCAATTTGAAAGAAAAGACAAGTCGAAACGTGTTTAAGTAAACTGAAAAATTATTTTTGAGTTGATGAACTTGTGAGAATATTTTTGGGCTGTTTCGAGTTGGTATTGGGTTGTCTCTTTTACTACTATTTTTATGGAGTTGAGAAGAGGAAGGTTGTGGAGAAACACCACATAATGGCAAGGTTTTTTGTTGGTCGTTCGTCGTAACATTTTCGGGTTGGTTGACACTATTATGGTTGTCGTGTTGTGTATGAAGTGATAGGGGTATGTTGGGTTGTTTTTGATTGTTTTGACTAGTGTGAAGTCATATATATAGGGGAGGTTCTGTCCATTTCATTGTAAAATAGGTTGTGGTCGATACATAATAGTTACGACGCTTAAACGATAACGAGAGTGTCATTTCTCTTATTGTAGACTAAGGAGCCGTGAAATTGCATAACTTGAGGTTGGGAAGAATATACAAGGTATGTTAAGGCACTTACTTCTTTCTTTTGGCATGATCTAAAGTGACATGAACATAAACGGTACGCTAATTCTTAACGGATCTACTCCTAGAAACTAAGGTTGTCCATGTTGTTCTTTCCATATAAAGTTATTCTAAACAAGTGTGTATGATCCTTAAATCCCACTAAGGTTCATATTGATGGTAGGGATGTCCATAATGTTAATCGAAGGTGCAATGACCTTACATCACTCCGAAAGGGTTAGAACGTGATTCCATGAGTCGAGCATGCATTATATATATGTATCTATTTTACTCTACCGAGTCGCGCTATAGTTGGCCGGGTATGGCACCTATTGTGCAACCACTGATCAGTTGGGTTTACCGAGCTCTACGTGGCCGGGTACGATTCTACCGAGCCTTATGATAGCCGGGTACGTTTTTACTGAGTCCTCTTTGAGGCCGGGTACGATATGATGATGATGATGCCCACAAAGGCGAATGTTTTTAAAAAGTTCATGTATATATATGTATTATGCATTTCATGTGAGTATACCCCAGAGGCACTCAGATGTTACAGGTTGTATCTCCTCTATTTCTCTTTACATTACTGTTCTTGTTTATGCTTTCCTGCCTTACATACTCGGTACTTTATTCGTAATGACATCCCTTTTGCCTGGGGATGCTGCGTGTCATGCCCGCAGTTCCCGATTGATAGGTTGATAGTCCTTATAGTAGGCTATCAGCTCAGCGAAGGTGTTGGTACACTCTACTTGCTCCAGAGTTGCCTAGTTGGTCATTATGCTTTGGATATGTATTGATTGGTATGGCGGGGCCCTGTCCCGATCTTTATGATTTTATGTACTATTAGAGGCTTGTAGACAGATGTCAGGTGTAGGGACACTTGTATGGCCTTGTCGGCCTATGTTTTGAGTTTACAAATGGTCATGTCGGCCTAATAGGCCCGTATGTCACATATATAAGTTTGTATATCATTTTGGGTCTTCATATGTTGAGTATTCCCTTATGTTTTATTCTTGTTATCTCATGACCGGTTTTCTGGCTCATTTGCTCATGTTAGTATGATAAGAAAGATTTGTTACGTTGGTACTCGGTTGAGTAAAGCACCGGGTGCCCGTCGCGACCCTCTGATTCGGGTCATGACAAAAGTGGTATCAGAGCAGTTCTGTCCTAGGGATTCTACAAGCCGTGTCTAGTAGAGTCTTGTTTATGGGTGTGTAGTGCACCACACTTATAAGCAGGAGGCTACAGGGCATTTAGGACTGTCACTCTTTCTTCTTATTCTAGATCGTGTGGTAGAGCTCTGTTGTAAGAATTCAAACTCCTAAATTCGACTTTAGTCGTAATACAACGATACCTACATTTAAAAAGATGGTTGGTAAAAGATTGTATGTGGCTGTGAAAGAGTTGAGTTAGAGGAGCTCGATTTTGCATGATGCATATGATGGGTAAATATAAGGTCTTCAGTAGATCATGTGTGTACTAAGAAGTGTAAGCTTCTCGATAAGGAGCCTTAAGGCAAAGAATATCTATCCACCCCTAAAGGCAATGAAAGATTCAAAAGATAGATACAAGCTTCAACAAGTAAAAGGAGCAAGATGGGAAGGGTACAAGGCACCTAGTTAATAAAGATTATCGGTATTTTCATCTCCGGCAGAAAAATATAAGCATTGTAAGTTACCCTCAACAGTAACAGAGGTATGTATAATTGACCATACCCATATCAGTTATACCCTATTGGGGGCTAACATGTGTAGATTAAGAAAAGGACGAGATATCAGGATCCGGTTGGGGTTAGGATAACCCATAATGGTGAATTGATTGTTTGTGTTAGTTGACAATTTCTGAAGGATAATGCAAATGTGCTAATAAATCTCCTTGTGAGATACCCAGATGGCGCACTCTAAAATAGTACAGTTAGATATGAGTACTATAAAGATAGCCACTGGAAGCCTTGAAGGGATAAATATTACTTTAGCATGGCTCGTGTCCCTAGGAGAGAGAATTTTAGGCATCCCGAAGAGCCAGTGAGATGAAGCAAGGGGAGCTAAAAGCAAAAGAATGTCTTGTTGATATTTTCAGAATAAAGTGATAGACATAAATGTTAGTAGGAAAATAAGAATAGAGTTAATGAAGAATTATGAGTAAGATATCCACATGGATGACAACGGTGGAAAAAAAATGATGATGAAAATGACAGAATTATAGAGTCTATAGTTAAGTGAAGGAAAAAGATGAGAGGTGACAGGCCTTGAAACAACAAAGGAGTATAGGCCATAAAGTCATATCTTTTTTTTGAGAAATAAGTTCGCAACTCTAACGCGATTACCAGCAGGAAAAGATATACCCCCAGAGTAGTAGAAATCAGTATGGGCTGGTAAACAAGATAAACTAAACGTGAACTAGGGACTAAATGATATGATAATAGTCGGCATCATGAGAATTTCAGAGGTTGTGTTCCGGCGATAGTAGAATGGATGACAAAAGAATGCCCTTTAATGGCCATTCAGGAAGTCGCTTCCCTAAAGCAAGCAATATGAGCAAAGTTAAGCTTAAAGGACTATGTGCGCCAGTTACACTAAGTGTCATCCTCGCGAGCAAGGAATTTTATTATCCTTGGTACAGAAAGCATTACCACAAGGCGAGTAAGGGTAATCGATGATGTGAAAAAACGTCAAATATATAGAGGTAAAATATCTATAGGTAGATCGTCGTAGCTCCAGCTCTTAGTACTCCTCTAAAGGGGGAATATGGAGTGATGTGGCATGAAGTCAGAATTTAGTGGTTATACTAATCATGGATTGGTAGAATAATGCGGTAATGTGAAAAAGGGATGAGATTGTACTTATTCAAAGCCTACAGATATGCTACGATATCAGTGAATTATACAAACACGACGTCAAGGAAAGGAAGTAAGGGTTCCTGCCCGAAATGTCATTGATAGATCAGAGGCCAGTGCATGAGGTAAGTTAAAACAAAGGAAATAACCCAAGAAAGATTACGCGGAAAATTGATGTGAGGATAGGCCAACGAGTATTTGGGATTTGATTAAGGAAGAGCCCAGTTATGGCTAAATAGGAGGTTATAGACGAGTCAACAGATCATGCAAGATAAACGTGGTGAATCCTAATATAGTGAATTCAGTCTCGCAAATATGACATCATAAACCTTGAGAAATGCTCAGATATGAGTTGGGGTATTTAAAGGTATTGTATAAGTATTACGGGAATAATGGAGGGTGCCACTAAGGAGATACTCAAAATCTGATTTTACAAGTAATCCTATGAGCACAAAGGCACGGAGGTATGTAAGTAAGGATGTTTTTAGGCGAGTAAGAATATCAAAAATTCCTTCGAGTATACAGTATAACAAGATCACAACTTTACAAGATCCAAAACGTCTCCTAAGTACTACCACAAAAGACTAGCTAAGGAAATAAGGAAGAAGGTTTCCACCTAAGCATAGTGACCTAAAAAGAAAATGATCTTTGATCTTGTAACAACAGTCTCACTATAATATTGCATGCACTCCATAAGAAAGTGGCACCCATCATGGCTAATGAACAGGAAAAAAAAGGAAAAAAAAACATCAAAGGTGATACTTGAGAGCATACGAGTTACAGGGAGTTCCAGTGTTCGTGGGCACTATGATAAGCCAAGTATCCATGTAGCAAGTGGCAGAACGACCAGAAAAAATAATTATTTACATTTAAAGACAGCTGAGAATGCGCAAAAGGGAATCTAATGTGCTATCAAGTTAAAGAAAGTTTCTGAGTAGAATAAATAAATATGTGTAAGTCGCAAGCGAAAGTATAGTAGAGTGAAAAGATTTTGGGTAGATGTAAGTAAGGGTGAGAAAAGGTGAGTTAGAAGCTGATAAGAATAGGTAAGACCTCGGTATTAAACCCATCAAACAAGAGAGCTGATGGTTTATATATGTTATAAAAGGCTCAGTATAGCTTGAATTAACACGGAGGAGTCTAAGACTAGGAGCATTTAGAAGAGATGGAATGCTCCTCTGGTCATAATGTAAGGGTGTAATAGTGGCAAATTATAAAAGGATGATATATAGGCCTTCATTTGAGTAATGATTCAAAGAGAAGAGATTTCATGGATAGCACGGGACTAGGATACCCGCATAAGACTAATCACATTGGGATGCTATGAAATACGGTTATTGAAGTATAGTATTGTCCCTAGGTGGATGAGGAAAACCACTTCAAATGTTCCCAGATGAAACGTGAGACTTGTGGCAATGTATTACGTAAGAGGTTTCAAGTTATCAGTGGTGGATTATAGATTAACATTAAGGTAATTCAATAATAGATGGATAAAGATTCCAAAGTATGAGAGGAGATTATGATGTCATTCTTTAGATGAACAGTAATAAGGATTATACATATAGGATAAGCGGTGAGAGAGTAACCTGGAGTTGGGTGGAAGACCTCGGTAATAGTAAACCGAAGTAAGAGTTATTGTATAATATGACCTACCTAGTTGTATTAAAGCCATAAGCATAGATAACTGAGGCTATGGAACAAGACATAGCAAAAGTCGTAAGTTTAACAAAGTACCGAGTAAAGAACTTCAGTATACCCATAGATTCCCAAACGGACAGCATATCAAGCCTTGTATATGTTTACAACGTGCTACCTAGAGATTGGATAAAAGCTGGAGAAAAAAAAGAGTTGCATAGGCGCACATACAAGAAAAAAGTCGTACAGGCTGCATGACAAAAAGGAGCAACAGTTACGAGATTGGAAGGGGTCCGACCACAAGTCGTGGTATGAAAATGAGGAGTAGGAATACCCTAGACTTTGGATTTATTCAAAGAATAATTGCCTACGTGTCTAGAATAGTATTAAAGTGTTCACAAGAGCTATGGGTTATGAAAATGATAAGTGGATCAGTCAACATTCGAGGACGAATGTTCCAAAGGGGGGAATGATGTTACACCCTATGTTTTCGTATGTTAGATAAGTCAATTGATGTAAGATCAGAAATGAGATCAACTTTTAAAGTACGTAAAGTAAGTTAATCCTTTTATAATGGAGGTTATAAATCTTTATGATCATGAATAACGAGTACCAAAAGGGTTGGAAAGCTTAGGCGCTAAATGAATTAAAGAAAATAAGTTTCGTCGAATGTCGACAAGTTTGGAATGTTATAACCTATACTTTTGGGGTGAGACAAGGGTGATTAACATGATGATGAGGTTATGTTATGAGTTAGTTTAGTCGTATGATAGTCGTGTATTATGTTTTTAAGTCAAGCAAGTTGTGGAACAAAAGTTGGAAAAGGTCATCACAAGTTACATTCAAAAATGAGTTGAAACTTGGGTTAAATGTAGCTGAGCTTTTCTCCCAACATACTTTGAATCAAGGGATTATATACATATTAAATTGAATATCTATGAGTCTAGTTTTCAACTCATTAAACCGTTTATCAATACGATCTTGGAGTATAGAGATATTCGCATTTTCGCGAGATCGCGCAGCTAGTAGGTGACAAGTAGGTGCATCACCTACTTGCCAAAAAGAGAGGCCTCAACTAAGTCGGCCAAAAGGGGACTTTTAAGGGATTATAAACTCAGTTATTTAACCTATCTTTCAGACCAAGAAAACCTAATTGAACCCCTGCAACTCCTCCCCAAAAATCCCATACAAACCCTAGGGTATTACGGGTGTTACGATGCGATTCTAGTGCTGAAAAGTCCGGACAGCTTGCTAGTTTCTCTTTCTCCTTCTTGTAGCCGTGTTGAGGAACTTATTTTTGATGAAAAAGGACCAGGTTTCGTGGGTTATACTCAGTACAAGGTAGTTTATGCTTCTCCTTCCATTATCTATGCGTTTGCGAGTTGTAACTCGATCGTAAAGAATAAACCTAGCTAGTTTCGAAAGAATGGTATGTTGTTTGTTCTTGTGTAATGGTTGGCTGGTTGTAAACTTATTTTTAAGTTGAATTCATGGATGGTTTATTGGATAAGAGGTATAATGATGTACTTTTGATTGTATTTCCCAATTTGAAAGAAAAGACAAGTCAAAACGTGTTTAAGTAAACTGAAAAATTATTTTTGAGTTGATGAACTTATGAGAATATTATTAGGCTGTTTCGAGTTGGTATTGGGTTGTATCTTTTACTACTATTTTTATGGAGTTGAGAGGAGGAAGGTTGTGGAGAAACACTACATAATGGCTAGGTTGTTTGTTGGTCGTTCGTCGTAACATTTTCGGGTTGGTTGACACTATTATGGTTGTCGTGTTGTGTATGAAGTGATAGGGGTATGTTGGGTTGTTTGTTATTGTTTTGACTAGTGTGAAGTCATATATATAGGGGAGGTTCTGTCCGGTTTATTGTAAAATAGGTTGTGGTCGATACATAATAGTTACGACGCTTAAACGATAACGAGAGTGTCATTTCTCTTATTGTAGACTAAGGAGTCGTTAAATTGCATAGCTTGAGGTTGGGAAGAATATACTAGGTATGTTAAGGCACTTACTTCTTTCTTTTGGCATGATCTAAAGTGACATGAACATAAACGGTACGCTAATTCATGACGGATCTACTCCTAGAAACTAAGGTTGTCCATGTTGTTCTTTCCTTATAAAGTTATTCTAAACAAGTGTGTATGATCCTTAAATCCCACTAAGGTTCATATTGATGGTAGGGATGTCCATAATGTTAATCGAATGTGTAATGACCTTACATCACTCCGAAAGGGTTAGAACGTGATTCCATGAGTCGAGCATGCATTACATATATGTATCTATTTTACTCTACCGAGTCGCGCTATAGTCGGCCGGGTATGGCACCTATTGTGCAACCACTGATCAGTTCAGTTTACCGAGCTCCACATGGTCGGGTACGATTCTACCGAGCCTTATGATGGCCGGATACGTTTTTACCGAGTCCTCTTTGAGGCCGGGTACGATATGATAATGATTATGCCCACAGAGGCGAATGTTTTTAAAAAGTTCATGTATATATATGTATTATGTATTTCATGTCAATAGCCCCCAGAGGCACTCAGATGTTACAGGTTGTATCTCCTCTATCTCTCTTTACATTACTGTTCTTGTTTATGCTTTCCTGCTTTACATACTCGGTACTTTATTCATACTGACATCCCTTTTGCCTGGGGATGCTGCGTGTCATGCCCGCAGGTCCCGATTGATAGGTTGACAGTCCTCCTAGTAGGCTATCAGCTCAACGAAGGTGTTGGTGCACTCCACTTGCTCCGGAGTTGCCTAGTTGGTCAGTATGCTTTGGATATGTATTGATTGGTATGGCGGGGCCCTGTCCCGATCTTTATGATTTTATGTACTATTAGAGGCTTATAGACAGATGTCAGGTGTAGGGACACTTGTATGGCCTTGTCGGCCTATGTTTTGAGTTTACAAATGGTCATGTCGGCCTTATTGACCCGTATGTCACATATATAAGTTTGTATATCATTTTGGGTCTTCATATGTTGAGTATTCCCTTATGTTTTATTCTTGTTATCTCATGACCGGTTTTCTGGCTCATTTACTCATGATAGTATGATAAGAAAGATATGTTACGTTGGTACTCGGTTGAGTAAAGCACCGGGTGCCCGTCGCGGCCCTCTGATTCGGGTCGTGACACATTGTCTTGTGGAGGATAGTAGTGAAACAAAGTGAAGTTTTGAAATTATATAATTACATTGAATATAGTTAAATACAGTGAATATATTAAAAAAGTAGAAAAAACTAAAGATAGTGAATACAATAAAATACATGGATACAACGAGATACTTGAATACAATGAAAATAAAGGTAACGGACTCTTCAAGTTCCTTAGCCCCAAGCTCTGTCCCCAATCCACCGATATCCAGGCCGCCATCATGTGGGGCGCCACCGTCATGTGGGGCGTCGCTGTCGGTACTAGTGCCCTCTGGGTCGTCTATGTAGTGAATCTCTCATTTCTGCTTTGAAAATTTTCAGATCTTCACTTATATTTCTCCAAATCTTTGTTTCTCCTTTATCTTTTTCTGTTTCGTTTTGTGTTGTCTTTTCCATTCAATTCCAATACCAGCGAAAATCTATCAACTTTAACATTTACCATAACTTTTTGGAGCAAAAATATTTGAAAATTTCGCGAGACAATAGAGATGAATCAGTGGAGAATCGTGGTTGTATTCATGGAGAAAGACTGGCGTTGAGAGGAGAGAGATGGGGTGGAGAGAGATCGTGGTTAAGTTGTATACAGAAAGTAGGAGTGAGAAAAATATTACCAGCATATTTAATGGCTAAACAGTAGAAAGTGACCATAAATACATATTTTGCTGTAAAACCTAAAAGGTAGCTATAGAAAATAATATTTTAAAAGGATATTTATTTATTTATAATAAATAAGGTATAAAACTTTGCTATAGGAGGTAAAATTTCCAAAAATAATTGTTGAAAAATTGACCCACTAGTTCACCCAATCGTTTAAATTAAAAATAGCTGACAAATATATAATCATTGTACAATCTATATATAGTGAATAGAAAAAGTAAAAAGTAAATCCAGCTTGATATTTGTGTAAAGATCCCATGAAGTTAAACATTGATTAAAATTAATAAATTTGACTCAAAATTGTGTGTTGATAATTGTATTATTTTGAAAATAAAAAAATTGTAAGAGTTGAAGATTTTAAGTGCGGAGGTTTAGAAATTCCCTTAAAGTCCACCTTCAAACCACAGACTGAACTTCGGATTTTTATCCACGTTCAATTAAAATTTTCTTCTCAGTTTGACATACGAAGTAACGCCAACTTGCATGCTGAAACTTCTTGATTTGCAATACAGATTATTAATTCGTTTATGCTGTGAAGTATGGATCGGAAACCATATAAAAATGGTAGCAAGGTATTCATAATTCTCGTAAGATTTCAATATATAGGAGAGTTTAAAAGTTTGATTTTACAGGTAATGGAATATTTATAAAATTTTATTTGCACTAGAGAGTGGCAAGCGAAGACTGAGTGCGTATTAAGTTATACAATACTTTCAATTTATTCCGTTCAATTGAAACACTAGCAGTTAGATTTTTGGAATGAAATTCTCATACTTTTTAATGCAAATTTTGGACTCTGTTTGCCATCTTTAACATGTTAAGTGGTCTCTATATATTAGATTCATTGTGGACCAAAATAGTTGCTTACTTGCAAATGAAAATGTCTCTGTCTTATGAATATTGCTTCATGATCCTAACATTTTCTAAATTGTCTAAACATGGGATGAAATGATGTTCATATGTTAAGTTACTGGCAGATCGAGAATAGAGTACATTTATATTTATATATGTGAGATGATTAAGGTGCTTAATAAAAAGCTAGTAAAAGGCATAAAACCTGTCGTCCTACCAATTGCAGTAATCATAATAATTTAATGAACTAATTATGTGTGCTGCCTATTGTGCTCTATTTCATTGCCTGTTCAGTTGTAACAAAAATATATCAATAAAGTCTTCATTTCTGAAGCTTTTTATTTTTTTCCATGTTAATTAAGAATGTATACATCAATAAAGGGCTTCACATGTAGTGTAGCAGATCACAGACCAATGAAAAGTGAGATCTGAACTTTAAAGTTAAGAAGTCCAAAAGAATGTACAATAAATAAATTAATTAAAATCAATATACTATATATATATATATATACTAGTCTTAGGGTACGCCCGTATCATTGCATACAAAACTTTAAGAAACAACTTTAACATTACAAAATATTCTCTATAAACTAAAAAGAAATACTAAAGATAAAAGTGCAAGTGCATATTGACATGTTCTATTTAGCTAACTCAGTAACTAAAGAAATGGTGTCGTACTATAGTCCTTTGGTACCTTATTATTGGAATTGTCAGTAAATTTGGATTAGAAGAACCTTGTCAAAACATATTGTCAGAGGCAGATCCACTTTTGAAACTAATTAACACAATACACTTTTGAAACTATGGGTGGGTAAAATTGATATTAGTTCAAATAGATAAAAATATTATTAAAAAAATAAAGACTCCTAATCCATAAATTAGTTCAAAAGGCTCATTTTCACCTATTATAGTTTATAAAAAAGTAGTACTAAAAACTAGTTAGTGTAACTTTTCTAACTTTCCTACATCAAAACTTTATTAACTAAAAAAAAACCGAAACTTTTAGATAAAATTTTATTAACTAAAGAAAAGCCCCTCCTAAACCTAAAAGGAGAAAAAAAAATCATTAACTAAAGAAACCTCCTCCGAAACCTAAAGGAAGAAATTTAGTACTCCTAAATATAAATGGAGTTGAATGAAAAACTTTTCTAGTTTAGATAAATTAGGAGAATAATTAATTGATTATTCTTATATAATAAGACATTAATTAAATGACTATTCCTAAATAGTAGGAGATTTATTAAATGATTTTTTCAAAATATTTAAAAACTAATAAAATGACTATTTTCTCCAATGTGAAATCTATTTTTAAAGGGTAAAAAAAGCGAACGACATTTCGCTAAGGGCATTCGTGCTTTTAATAATACTAGAACTCCACTATTTTAGCCAAATCAATTTTTTTTATAAAAATAATAGAGTACTATTGGTGTATTTCTTGTTATTTTTTCTTATATGCAAATGACTGTTGATTTCAATTGTATATTTTTTCTCAGTAAAAAGAAGAATGGCTAGAGCTCCATTATTTTTCTTGACTGATAAAAAAGATATCGCCAAAATAATAGAGTTGCAATTGTATACTTTTTTTTAAATTTTTTCTTTAGATACAATGACTATTTATTTTGACTATGTATTTTTTATAAAAAAAATTATGAAAATATACTTGCTTAGAGCTCCATTATTTTTAGTCTAACAAAAAATTGTAAACAAAATGGTAATGAAGTTCAAACTATGTATTTTTTCTTAAAAAAATTTAAATACAATGATTATTTATTTTAGCTGTATATTTATTCTTCTTTAGATAAATTTGTAGGAGTTTTAACTGAAATTTCATCATTTTAACCAATAAAATAGATATATTAATGACTACGTTTTTAAATGCATACTTATTGATTAAAATTTTAAGAATATCAATAGTTTCTTTTGAAAGAAAATAAAGAGGAAAAATAGGTAAGAAGACAAAAATTACAAAACATTTATCGTCAGTTGTAGGAAAAAGAAACTTACATTCTATGTAAGTATTATTTAAAATATTTTTGGTTCTTATTAGGAAAAAGATATTTAACATAAATTTAAAATTTTAGTTGATTTAGAACTCCTAAATATTAGGGAATAAGGAAGGATTTAATTACTAAAATTATACTTGATTTTAAAGTCCTAAATATTAGGAAAAATAACTAAATTACAATTTTGTCCCTTGTAAAATTTATTTTTAAAGGATAAAATAGGCGAACGACATTTCACTAAGGGCCTTCGTGCTTTTAATATAGTATATATATATATATTCTGAATTGCAAAAGAGCTATTTTCAAGTAGTGTTGGAGCAGGGTTATGTATTAATCAATATTCGATTGATTATTCTGAGTTTATCAAAAAAAATGAGCACTATTATATCAAATTCAATGATTCAAATGTTGGGATATACTATTAACCATGCGGTTTAGACATAGTATTATATTTTATTCTTTATGGAACAATTGTTTATTTAATTTATTCAATTCAATAAAGTACTATTTTAAATAGATCATGTGTTATATGTGTGTCCTTTTAGTTATGTAGTAGACAATTTAGTGTATGAAGTTTTAGCTCATGCACAGAAGATTAAATTGTTGGTTCTCATAATTAATAAACTATGTTCACAATCAAAGATATTGTTGGACAAAATATCTTGATGATTGTAGCCCAAGATTATCGTATAATTTGTCTTGATTATGGGAGTAGTTTTACTCCAACTTCTTGTGCTAGTATACTCAATGTATATTGAATGGATCAAGTAGAGAAAAGATGTTTTTGTACTGAATATATAGAACATTTTCTCTAATTCATTAAATGAGCTTATACTTCTAATCTTGATATAATTATTATGATCAATGTAATTTGTTTATGTTTTGATTTATCAAAAGGTACGACTCTATTTAGAGTTAGTATATGCCTAATAGTTAGACAATAACGAATAACATTTGTGAATAATAATTAGTTGATAGAATCCATGACTCGGTTTTGGGTTTGATGATACCCCTTTATGTAAGCTTATAAGTTTTCATGTGAAAACCCGGCCGGTGAATTTTGTATCCGTCACATGAAATAGTTTAAGTGGAATTATAAAGGATTTAATTAGTTAATTGAATTAAATTTTCAGTGATTTAATTTAATTAACTGGTATTTGAAATCTTAACATGGGGAGTTAAAATAAGTGTTAATGAATTTTCGAAATTCATATTGAGGAGTTCAATTGCAGTTTTTTAGTGGAATAAATTGCAATTAATTATAGTAAGAATTAATTCATGCTAATTTCGAATTAATACTATAATTAGTAGCCTCTTATTATTTCTGTGGTCCCTGCTATACCTAGTAAAAACCTGGACAGACTTGGGTAAAAAGTAGCTTGGGAGAAAAGTTATCCTTTTGAGTTAGAGTATGATTCTACTTGCAGAATCCTACATGTTTTTGAGCCCTTATTGTGGCTTAATTTCGGGTCTATTAAAGGAAGACTAGTTTCACCTAATAACTTACCTTTCAGTTGTATTGTTCTTGCCCACCCAATAGCAAAATCGTCCAAGGTTTTACTAGGCAAATAGCAGAAAACTGCAGCCTTGGATTCTTGCTGCTTGGAAGGTTTGTGCAACTACTTTAAGAGGTTAGTGCTTCTAATCTCATTATTATTGCGTTGTCTAGTTCACATGTATTTGATGCATAGTTTGTATGCTTGCTTTCACTGCGTATGTTCTTAACATCAAATGAATTAGAATAGAGGTAAGGTACAGTCAAAGGGTGCAGCCCAGAACAGTGAAGCCAAGAGTTCCACAAACCATGCAGAAGAATTCAACATTTTGAGATACATGACCTAATTTTTTCTTCTGCTTGTCCAAACATGTAGTACTTGAGTAATTCCAACCCTGCTTACACAACAAAGATTTGTCCAATCTTTCTTTGATCCTCACTTTTTCTATTCTTTCGCTCAATACTTGTAAATGTGCATCAACAACATGCCATGATCTCCCTGCCGAAGATCACCAAAAACAAGTTGCCATTGTTCACGATGAGATACGCGACTAGAATAAAGAAGAAATATGTACCTTCATCTCTATTCTTCTGAGCTCTCACTTGTTGACGGATCATCCTATATTTACTTGATGGCACGATAATTGCTGGATAATTAATAGTTGAAGAAGCCATTTTTTTCTGACTTGTACCTTGATTTTAACATAACGTAGCCAAGAGAGGTTTTAACTTTTAAAAGCTGCAGTGATGAAGTTTTCTCAATTTTGCTTGTTCTAATTGCTTGCCTCGATGTCTGTTTCGCTTCTCATAATTAGTACAATTAGGCTTGGGGTCGTGGGACAGCGGCTCTAATAATGCCACGAAGTTATCTTCGTGATCACGGGAAACTAAATCGAAAAAATTAAAGAAGAAAGAAAAAGCAACAGATACCCTTTTTTAGGAGTGTGTCTACAAAAGAAAAAGAAGTCATAATTAAATTTGTAAGGTTTCAAGGGACCATGTTAATTATGGGGTTAATATTGGTAACAAGAATAATAACTTTAATTATCATACTTTTAGATAAGAAATAGTCTTAGTCTATTTGTTAACTTGAGTCTTAAGTAGAAAACGTCCTAAGTTCAATTCTACTTAATCAAAATTTTTAACCACATAGACTCTCTCAAATATTTGCAAAAAAAATTATGCTAGTTGAGGTTTAAACCTTTGACCTTTTAGAGCAAAATCATATATATAACCAATGCACCAAGAGACAATTCATGTTAACCGATGTTATTTTTTTCCTATCCATTTCCTCACAGTATTAATACATATATTTAGTAAAAAAAATTGACGAAGCGCGTTGCGTGACACCACTTTGTTAAGCGTGTATCCGCCCCTGCTTTTGAATATACTACTTATACACATAATGTTTACGCAAAACTATAGCATTAACTTGCCATGATTCGGACTAACAAATTAATCACTATGTAATGGAAAAAGGGTAATTTGCAGTTTTTTTGAGTAACAAACTCCCACGCATAGTAGAAGCTTAGTGCAACGGGCTACTCTTTTTTAAATTAAACACTGCATTTACCCCTATTCAAGTTAAGGCGATTCTGAGTGTTTTGCTTTGGTCGTATAAATAAGGGCGTATTTCAGGATAGCATTCTAATTTCTAAATATTGGTAGAGTATTTTTCAAAATCTAATCTCCAGAGCATTCTTACTAAAGAGAGATTTTTCATGCATTGACCGTTCAAGCATAACACTTCTGTTCAAAATGCACACAGGAGAAGAAATAGAAATGCACAGTATCAGTTGCATCATATTTCAAGGGAAAGAATATTAAGTTATGCTGTACAATTATGAGAAAACAACTGTAGTAAATTACAGAGATACAAGAGGAGATTCCACCTGTGAATTGGACAAAGTAGCAAGTATTTATAGTATGCCCATTTGAGAATCAGTGTTATCAATCATCATAAGAAGCATGAGGTGCAGCAGTGCAGCCAGTGTCAAATGGATCTTCAGACCCACAACAATGCCAGTATTGAAAAACTTTACCACCGTCAGGGGTGTCCATGGTGCCGCCAGCATAAACACTCTCAAATTTCCTCCTTGTTTCTCCTGCTCGAAGAAACACGAGGAAAAAGAAAGATGAGTTAAGGTACTATCTCACTCATTAAAAAGTCGGACAAAGTAAGGAATGGAATAAGGTAGCAAGATAATATCCTTCTGCAGAAAGAAGCAGAAGCGCTTAAAGGAGAACATAATGTTCCTATATTTTCTTATTCTTGCCAATACAACATATAAAATGATAACAGCGAGGAATAAATCCCAGTACCTTCCATTCAAAAGCATTGCATACGCAATGGGAATACGAAGGAGAAATCACATAACTGACATATATTACTTAATTAGTCTTGCCAAAGGTAAATTCTGCAGAAGTTACTCCTTTCAAAAGAAATTGCTATTGTGAGTTATTTATTCTATCTTTAACGGAGCAGCTTTGCCAAGACGTTCACATCAAACACATGAAACACCAGGGAGATATTGGTTCATCATTACATAAACTTGTATTAACTAAGATCTAAATGCTCCACCTTCCCTATTTTGCTTGGCCTACATCAAGAGAAGAAGGCTATATTAACTTAGGAAGTGATAATTGGTAGATATGTCGAGAAGGTTGAAATATATGCATAGTCTTAAGAACTGCAATCATGGTCCTCATCTTTAAAGTTGATGCTTTCCAGGGGTGACTCTCGCAAATCAACACCTTATCCACTCAGAAAGACTTAGTGGTTGAGGCATGGGATTAACGACATGGAAATCTCCTATTCAAATCTCAGCTACAACACTTTGGTGTGTACTCACCTGCTCAAACTTTGGTGGGTAGGATACCTTGGCAACTTGTGCTAGTGGGTTTGACAAATTGTAATCAAGGCGCCACACAAGTTGATCCAGACACCACCGTAATTTTTTTAAAAAAGGAGAAAGATACTAATATCATCCAGCCAAAACCAACTGACCCATCCCAAGTATATATACATTTATAGAGAGACAAATTCTACTTTTCCTCTCTAGTCCAGCTAAATTTTCATTTCTAAGATTAAGCAACTATAAATCGAGTCCAAAAATAGTCATTTTATGTGAGCTCTTAACCAAAGAAAGAATACATGCAACTAAAAGTAACCTGATTGATCGAAAAGTTCTTGTGGAAAAGCATATAACTAGTTTTTCTCTCTACTCATTTTGTGGAAAAGTTCTTGTTTGTGCAAGTAAGGCAAAACTAGTTGCTGTTCAATAAGAACAAAAATCACTAAAGATCAATCTCAGACTAGTTTTGCTCGGCCATATGAATCTTCTATATCCGTCTGTTCCATTTGAACCCTTTAGGCCTTTACATTCCACTATTGAATAATTGGAGATTCTCAAATTCTCACATCTCTCCCACAATGCCATACAATTTCTAATCAAGCTTAAGAGACTCTTGACGAATCTACTTACTATTGTGGACCATGAAAAGGAAAAGTAACTGATGACAAACATATAAAAAGAAAATCAGGGCAAACCTTCTGCCACAAACACCTTTACCGAATGGAACCAGCTTCAACTCCGAGAAGCCTAAACCCAATTCAATCTAACAGTTTTACCTTCACCAAATAGAATTTTCAACTCAAAGAAACTTGATCCCCATTCAGTCTAAAATTTAACTCCAACGTTCCTACATAAAATTGTACTGCTGAATTGTCCAAAATGATAATGCTGCCACGACCCTTTAAGCAGGATAATGAAGGACAAGAGGAGTCGTTATTAGAAAGCTTAAGTATGACTCAGTGCTGCTCAACTAACCCACTTTTAATGGAAACACTATCATAAGTTAAAACATTCTCAACTTTTAACATGTTCAGAGAGTTGGCATCTTATAATCAAAACAACATCGGGTAAATTACACTAACAACAATTGTGAAGCTCTCAAAAGAAAGTCAAAACCGCAACATGTCCTTCCCCGCACGCTCATTGTCCATTTTAATTAGACATAAGTTTGACCTAGCACAAAGTTTAGACATAGAGTTTATATCACATATTTCCTCCGTTTCAATTTATGTGAACCTATTTTCTTTTTGGTCCGTGCCAAAAAGAATGATCCCTTTCCTTATTTGGAAACAATTTACCTTTATGCAATGATTTATAGCCACACAAAATATATGTGCCTTATTTTACACCACAAGTTCAAAAGTCTTGTGGTGTACTTTAACCTGTAGCTTGTAGATAGACCACGATTAGAGATAAATATCACCTTTGAGTAACTATACGATAATTGCAAACTTCCCCTGATGGAAATAGCTCAGCAGCGCCTCCCCCCACCCCCCCCCTTTCCCCTAAGAATCAAACAGTTATACATTTTTTTTTTTTTTTTTTCATATTCCATAATGTCCAAAGACCGGAACATCTGATACTTAAGAAACAAAAGAGATAAGTTAACAATAGGAATTACCTAAATTAGAGGTTTTATCTACCTATTTTATGAGATTAGTAACTATGGTAGTACAGATGTAAGTGAGAGAAGGGTACCTCCAAAATGTGCAGTGTGGTAACAGCAAGCACGAGGGTGATTGAGCAAAGGGTCGAACTGGGTCTTGCAATTCTTGCACGTCCGGAGATTCTCTGTTTGTTTCTCAGAGCATTGAACTAACAATCTTGCGGCCCGCCGTTTACCGAACTCAATACTCGGAAGCGACCTGAATAATGGAAGAATGGTGGTTCGATTTCGACGACAGATGAAAGAATTTGCATATGAGATTACATGATTTGGACATAATTGGGTGGCCATGGACATGGAGCTATAACGAAATGGAAGACCAAAGGATTTTAGCAGGGAGACCAGGGGAAAATATCGGGGCTATAACTGACGGCAGCCTGGTAGTTTGAGGGTAAAATGGGTAAATTATGTTAAATTTGGGCAAAGATAAAAAAAATGGATCAAATCAATATAATTATGATGATTTAACTATTATAAATTTTTATTTTACAATCAAATTTTAAAAGTTTCTTTATTTTAAATTTCATGCTCACTCTAATTATGCCATATAAATTGAATTGAATAAAGTACATGATGGGTTTTTAATGTTTTTGCCTTATGTTTTGATGATCTAACAAACTTACTGTCACGAACCAGATAGAGAACCTGACACACTTGGTACACATTACAAATGAACGGATTACAGCCGGAACTCCAACTAATGTGAACTACTGCAAGTATAGAAAATAGAGAAACAAATTAAGGACTTGATCCCATGTGTTTCCCCGACAGCAGTACGAAAGTCAACTATACACAGCTGAAAAGTGACTGCCACAGAAATAGTGCACACAGTGCAACAGTTTTGTAGTCACTTGCCTTTGACATACCAAGTACTTACATCATTCAAGTGATGTCATCAAAAGTGTATTAACAAGAGCATTATAACAAAACACCACTTGAACACTTGAGAATTCACTTCAAGCATTCAAGTCTTCTGCAAACAGTGAACCCAATTCTCAAGAGCTTGAAGAACAATGTTACGCTACTACGGACCAGTTCCTAAATCTAGTATTTTATTGTCCTTAGTTGAGTTGTAACTTTGTGATTGTTCTTATTGTAATTCCTAAATTTCTTAGTTAGAAGCGTTGCTTAGGAACCCCTTTGTAAAACCATAAACTTTCTGAGTTTGTGTTGTGACTAGAGTTAGTCATAAGTTAAAGTCTTTGTAACTAGTGAATGACAAAGTGGCTTGTGGTAAGTGTATCACAAGTTAGTTGAGTTGAAGTCTTTGTAATAGAGTCATTACAAAGTGGCTTGTAATAGAGAGTTTACAAGTTAGTGAAGTTGAAAGCCCACAAGTATAGGTCGTGGTTTTTGTCCCCTTGAGTGAGATTTTTCCACATAAAAATCTCCTGTCTCATTTGCTTACTATTTCATTAGTATTCTCAGTGGAAACTCATAGAGGACCAGGTACTCTATAGGTTGGTGGACTCATATAAACAAACAATTTGTATCAGAGCGAGTTCCTTCTATCAGGCTAACACCTAGGAAGGATTCGTATGGCTGCTCCACCAAATTTTGAAAAAGGTCAATCTACGTATAGACCACCCAGGTTCAATGGGCAGTACTATGGGTGGTGGAAGACAAGAATGCATCATTTTATCATGGCCGAAGATTCTGAGTTGTGTGATGTCATATGTGACGGTCCTTACATCCCAACAAAGGCTCTTGAAGAACTTCCATTCTCAATGCCAAAAACTAGAAAAGAATACACCGACACAGATATGAAAGCTGTGGAGAAAAGTTTTCGTGCCAAAAAGATTTTGATATGTAGAATAGGACCTGATAAATACAATAGAATTTCTGCTTGTGAAACGGCAAATGAGATATGGGAAGCTCTACAAACAGCACACGAGGGAACCACTCAAATAAAGCAATCCAAGATCGATATGCTCACTACCGAGTATGAACACTTTAGGATGAAGGACAATGAATCTATTCAAGATATGCAGACAAGATTCACCTCCATCATAAATGAGTTACACTCACTTGGTGAAACCAGTCCTAGAAACAAGCTAGTGAGAAAGATTCTCAGTATCCTGTCCAGTTCTTGGGAAAGCAAGGTAAATGCTATTACTGAAGCAAAGGACCTACAGGAACGGACCGTAGACGAGCTGGTTGGAAATCTGAAGACCTACGAGATGAAGAGGAAGATAGATAGTGAAAAAAGAGAACCAAAGAAAGAAAAGAACCTGGTACTCAAAGCTGATAGCAATGACTCGAGTGAGGAGGACAGTGACATGGCCTACTTAACCAAAAGATTTCAAAAGATAGTCAGAAGGAATGGAGGAATACCAAAAAAGGGTAACTCTAGCAAACCAAAGAACTATGATCTCTACCATAAGTGTGGAAAGCCTGGACACTTCATCAAAGACTGTCCTCTATTGAAGCAAGAGTACTCCAAGTACAATCCTAAGAAAGCAGCCAAGAGGAACCCAGTTCCTGACAAGGACTTCAAGAGGAAGAGATCTACTGACAATATGGTGAAACATGCTCTTGCAGCATGAGGAGATTCCTCTAGTGAATCTGAAAATGAAACTGATACAGGCGACAACTCCATGATGGCAGTCGAAAGTGAGGAAAATGAATATGATTCAATAGTTGCCTTGATGGCCCAATCAGATGATGATGAAGACGATGACAACATCGAGGTAAATTTCAGGGATGTTAAGAGAAATATGAAATCCTACTCCCCTAAGAAACTCATGTCTTTAACTAGTGTATTGATTGATGCCTATCAGTCTTGTGGAGGATAAGGATGCCTTGACCTTAGAGATGTGAGAAGCTGTACAAACTAGAGATGATCTGGTAGTGTGTGTAGTTGATCTAAAGGAATCCAGTTGCGAGCTGGAGAAAGAAAAATGTATTTTAACTAAAAAAAATTGCTAACATAGAACATGAAAGAGATGACTTAGTGGTTGTAGTTGTTGACCATAAGGAAACTATTGAAAACTTCAGAAAAGAAAGAGAAGCCTTATTGAAGAGAGTGACAGAGATTGGGGAAGAAAGAGATAATCTCTTGGTAGTAATTACAGACATAAGGGAAACAATTGAGGGACTAGGGATTGAGTCAAAACCTAGAAATTCTAGAAAAAGAAAAGAGGTAGCCAGTGAGGAACACATTAGGCTTGAAAACGTATTGAAGGCTGTGAGAACTAGTATGTGTCTAGAATTTGAGAAAAACAAGCATCTCCAGACTGAACTGGAAAGAGTAAAAAATGATCTTGAAAAGTCCCTAAAGTGGACCTGGTCCTCAAAAGCTATCACTACCATGTACGTCAATAATGGTGGAAACAAGCAGGGATTAGGGCTCCAAATGGAGAAAACCCCTTACAACCCCCATAGCAAGTATGTTACTGTACTAGATAACTAGCTGTGTACCCACTGTGGAAACAATGGGCATTTCAAGGAAAATTGCCAAGCCAGGGTCCAGTCCATTCAGAAAAACAAACTGTTTGCTGAAAATGTAACTACTAAAAAGGGACCAGGTTCCACTCATAAAAAATGCATGTTACCTGCATAGACTAAGAGAGCTCTTATTCATCCTCTTGCATACTACAAGGGACCCAAACTTGCTTGGGTTCCTAAAACTAACTTTTGATCTCCTTGTGTGCAGGGAACAGTGAGAAGAAGCAGTCAACAATGGTTTATGGATAATGGATATTCAAAGCACATGACTGGGAACACCATAGACTTTCTTTAACTAAAAGCCCTGCAATGAGGGAGTGTATCCTTTGGGAATGGGTGAAAGGGGTACATTCTGGGAGTTGGAAAAGTCGGGAAATCACTCACTCACTCTATTGAGAATGTGTACTAGGTCAATGGTCTTAAATACAGTCTCTTGAGTGTCTCTCAGATCTGTGATAAAGGAAACAAGGTGGAGTTCTTGTCCAAGATATGTACAGTCACTAATTTGGTATAACTGGTGAAGTGGTACTTGTGGCCAAAAGATACAAGAACATCTATGTTGTTGATTTTGAGTCCATACAAAGTGATGATCTGAGTTGTCTGAAAGCTATTGATGATGATGCTGAACTCTGGCACAGAAGATTGGGGCACACAAACTTCTCTCTTCTGAACAAACTAATTCAGACGGACCTGGTCCATGGTCTGCCCATGTCAAAGTTCAAAGTACAGAAAGTATGTGATGCCTGTGCTAGAGGAAAGCATGTGAAGTCCTCTTTTAAGTCTAAAAAGGATGTAAGCACCTCGAAGCCACTCGATCTTCTGCATATAGATTTGTGTGGTCCTATGAGAGTGCAAAGCAGGGGAGGAAAAAGATACATATTTGTGATAGTGGATGACTACTCTAGATTCACATGGACTTTGTTTCTTAGAACTAAAGATGGAACCTTTGAGGTATTTATGGCCTTTGTGAAGAAAATCCAAGTGAAGATGGAGTCTAGAGTCGCATGTATTAGATCAAATCATGGAATAGAATTTGACAATGCCAAATTTGATGAGTTTTGTAATGAAAATGGCATTACTCACAACTTCTCATCTCCAAGAACCCCCCAACAAAATGGAGTAGTAGAAAGGAAGAATAGAACTCTTGAAGAAATGGCAAGAACAATGCTTATCGACAGTGGGATTGCAAAGAATTTCTGGGCTAAAGCTGTCAACACTGTCTGCTACTTGGTGAATAGGTGCATGATCAGATCTCTCCTGAACAAAACCCCCTATGAGTTGCTGAATGGAAAGAAACCCAAGCTGTCTCACCTAAGAACATTTGGGTACAAATGCTATGTTCTCAATAATGGAAAGGATCAGCTCGGCAAATTTGATGCCAAGAGTGACGGAGGAATCTTTTTGGGGTATTCTTCTCAAAGCAAAGCTTACAAGATGTACAACAAGCGGATTCAATGTGTTGAGGAAAGTGTTTATATTATCTTTGATGAGTCCTATCCTTCTTATGAGAAAATGCTATAGATAATCAAGATGGAGAGCCCCTACTGGTTCCTGGTGAAGTCATTGACATGACAAATGGAAAGGCAGATATGATGAGCCAAGTGAAGGAGCCGAGTGGAGACAATGATACATCTTCTTCAATGGAACCAGGTACCTCAATTACCACCACTGGAGCTGAAGAAAGAGTAGTTAACACTGTACAGGGTACTCCACTAGTACCTAAGAGAAGAACACAAGAAAACCAGTTAAATATACCCAGCTCCTCTACTAATGATCCTCAAATACCCAACTGGAAGCACAAAAGCTATCATCCTCTTGACAACATAATTACTCATCTAGACTCTGGAGTACAAACCAAGTCAAAAGTCAAAAATTCACTTGCCTTCTCAGCTTTTCTCTCTCAAATAGAACCCAAAAATACCAAGGAAACCCTAAAAGATGCAGATTGGATTACAACCATGCAAGATGAGCTGCATCAGTTTGAAAGGAACAATGTCTGGCACCTGGTACCTAGACCGTCAGATCAAACCATTATAGGAACCAGGTGGGTATTCAGGAACAAGCTTCATGAACATGGAAATAGTACAAGGAACAAGGCCCGACTAGTGGTTCAAGGCTACAATTAAGAGGAAGGGATTGATTGTGATGAAACGTTTGCTCTGGTCGCTCACATGGAAGCTATTAGAATCCTCATCGCTTTTTCATCTCATATGTAATTCACCCTGCTCCAAATGGATGTCAAAAGTGCACTTCTGAATGGACTTCTTAAGGAAGAAGTCTATGTGAAGCAACCTCCAGGGTTTGAATGTCATGAACACCCTGACTACGTGTTTAAACTGGACAAAGAATTGTATAGGTTGAAGCAAGCTCCTCGAGCTTGGTATGAAAGGCTGTCAAAATTCCTTTTAGAAAATGGCTTTAAAAGAGGGAATCTTGACAACACCTTGTTCCTGAAGAAACGGGGAAGGAACCTGCTCACTGTTCAAGTTTATGTTTGTGATGACCTTTGGGTCATCACTTATTTTAAAACAAATTTTGTATTCCAAGGCCTTAAAACCCTCTTTATATCTCACCTTGAATTGCGTGCACAGTTTGAGTGCATAGCCGGAAAGACATTTTGTGAAAATCTATGAAAAATGATAAATTTTGCCTTTAAAATGAGTTTAAGTTGACTTCGGTCAATATTTTAGGTAAACGGACCCGGACCCGTGATTTGACGGTCTCGGAGGGTTCATAGGAAAATATGGGACTTAGGCATATGCCCGGAATCGAATTCCGAGGTCCCAATCCTGAGAAATGAATTTTTAAAGAAAATTATTTTCTGGATTATTTATGAGTTTTTGGAAATGAAATGTGTTTAAAATTTGATGGTATCAGGCCCGTATTCTGGTTTTGGAGCCCGGTACAGGTCTTATATGTGATTTAAGTTGAGTCTGTGAAATTTGGTAAGAAACGGACTTGAAATGACGTAAATCGGACCGTATTTGAGAAAATTGGAAAATTTGAGGTTCTTAAGTGATTTCATGATTTTGATGCTAAATTTATAATTGTTGATGTTATTTTGGCGATTTGATCGCACGAGTAAGTTCATATGATGTTTTTGAGTTAGTATGCTTGTTTGGTTTGGAGCCCCGAGGGCTCGGGTGAGTTTCGGATAGGTTTCGGAAGGTTTTAAACTTAGAAAAAGTTGCAGGTTTTCAGTTTCTGGTGCACAGATATTTTGTGCTTCGCGTTCGCGTTTCTTCACTAGCGAATGCGGAAGGCAATCTTCCTCAGGTGAAAATTTGTTTTTCGCAAACGCGGATCTTGGGATGCGAGCGCGAGGCTGTGGGGGGAATACCCTACGCGAACGCGTCCAGGCCCTCGCGAACGCGTAGGGTTAGTGGCCTAGGGGAGGAATTTCACACTTTACCTTACGCGAACGCGGCCACCTGACCGCGAACACGATGACTCTGGGAGCTAAAGCTTCGCGAACGCGAGTTTCTGATCATGAATGCGATGGTCAACTGGGCCTGACCCATCGTGAACGTGACAGGCCTATCGCGAACGCGATGAAGGCCTGCCCAGTGATTTTAAAACAGAAGCAAAAACGGGCAGAACCCATTTACTTCATATTTTTCGAAATTTGGGAGCTATGAGGCGATTTTCAAAGAACAATTTCTTCCCCAAAACATTGGTAAATGATTATAAACCTTTTTCTTTCGATTTGCCATTGCATTTCATCAATTTTCATCCTAAAATCTAGGGTTTTAATGGTAGAAATTAGGAATTTGGGTAGAGTTAGGGCTTTTTGATTAATTGGGATTTAGACCTCGTTTTGGGGTCGGATTTCGAAACTAATTGTATATTTGGGCTCGTGGGTGAATGGGTGATCGGATTTGGTCCGAACCTCGAGTTTTGACCAAGCGGGCCCGGGGTCAATTTTTGACTTTTTGGGGAAAATGATAGAAAACTTATAATTAAGCATTAAGTATGAATTCTTTAGCATTTATTGATGTTGTTAAATTAATTTGGACTAGATACGAGTTGTTTGGAGGCAAATTCTAAAGGAAAAGCGGTGTTTGAGGCTTGAGTTGGCCGTGGAAGTTCGAGGTAAGTGTTTGGTCTAACCTTAGCTTGAGGGATTATGAGTTGTGTTCTATTTGCTACGTGTTACTTGTTGAGTACAACGTATAGGCATGGTGAAAAGTATCTATACGTTCGTGTCAAGCATAATCGTGGGTCTTAAATTGAAATTATTGTGTTCTTAATAAATACTACGAATGCCTAAGTTATTGATTCTCTATGTTGAGCAAGGATTATGATTGTTCTCGTGGAAATTGCTTATGGTTGGGTGTTGGTGCTAGTTGAGGTTTCTTTTGTGAAGTTAGATGTTGGAAAAAGTTTGGTTATAGCTGATTTTCCCTTGCCGGGACGTATTTACATATACCATCGATTCCCTTGCAGGGATAGTGTTGTTTTCTTTATTGTTCCCTTGCCGGGACTCTCTTTGTGATTGGTGTTGAACTGTATATGTGGATCGGGTTGCACGCCGCAACAATATTATATTTGGATCGGGTTGCACGCCACAACAATATTATGTTTGGATCGGGTTGCACGCCGCAACAGTTGTTTTTATGATTTGGATCGGGTTGCGCACCGCAACAATAACTAATAAAAGTGTTTATTGATTGATAACGATTTCCTTATTCTTTGCTGTGAATTTTAAATTGTCTTTATACTTTTCTCTTAAATTAATGTTGGTAAATGATATTCCCCGCAGCATGTCCCCCTCCTATCTTTAATTGTCTATTTCTATTTATTTTCCGTTGTATATGATATAACTGCATAGGTTTATTTGGTAGTCTGGTCCTAGCCTCGTCAGTACTTCGCCGGGGTTAGGCCAGGCACTTATTGGCACATGAGGTCGGTTGTGCTGATACTACACTCTGCATTGTGTGAAGATCCCGGAGCGGTAGCTTTTGGACCGTAGCTTTGGGTGGCTGCCTTCAGTCCAGTCGGAGATTCTGAGGTAGTCCTGCAGGCGTTCGCAAGCTCGGTGCTCTCTTCTATCTTTATATTCTGTTTTCATTTACTTCAGAGACAGATTGTACATTTCTTTCCACACATTTGTATGTAGTATTCGTAGATGGACCATGATATTGTGACACCGGTTCCAGGTAGAGATGTACTTGGTATTGTCGTACTTGTTTTTGGCTAAGTTATCATATTACGTCTTCCGCATGTCTTTATTTATTGTTAATATTTCACTATTGATCGTATGTTGCTTTAAACTGTTAAAAAAGGCTAAATAAAAGAGTTAATGAATCTATAATACTCGGCTTGTCTAGCTTCCACGAGTAGGCGCTATCACAACTCCTGAGGGTGGGAAATCCGGGTCGTGACAATGTTGATGATATCATTTTTGGGGCAACAACTGACTCTCTATGTGAGGTGTTGATACCCAATTTTTTCCTATATATTTTTAATATGCAAAATATTTTCAAAATAGCATATATATGCATATATAAGTATGTCCAAATATTTTATTATTTTTCCTTAATTTTTAAAGATTTTTAAACCAATATATTCCCCTATTTTATTCATAAAAACCCAATAATAATTTTCATAATTATCATTTTTGGTGATTCATTTATTGGATTCTAATATTTATGTTAAAATATAGCCAATATGGTTTTTGCATATTTTTACAATTTATTTAGTATTTTTAAAGCTAAATTGCATATAATTGCAATATTAGCCTCTTTTAGGATTTAATTGCGTTTACATTTATAAAAATTAAGTCCAGTATTTTTAAATTGATAATTATATGTTATAAATTATTTTAGTATTTTCAATTTATTTCTAGAATTTTATTTACTATTTTTTATAAAATAAATGGGAAAAATGGCTATTTAAAATCTAGCCAGATTTCATTTCAATTGTAGCCTAATTCTACCCCAATTTAAGCCCAATTTACCCCGATCCAATTCCTACTCATACCCGACCCTCAACCTAATTAAATGACCCACCTGGACTCCCACCTAATCCCAGTCGTTGATCGTTTAGATCAATGGCTCCCATGACCCCCTTCCCTTTTTAACCCAAACGACCCCTTCACCCTAATTCATTTCTCACATACTGCCGCCCTTTGAGTCCCCTTCTCTCTCAATTCTCTCTGCAACACCACCTAAACCCTAGCCGCTGCCACCCTAATCCACCTTGATATATACCTAATCCATGGCCTTCCGAGGTCATCGGAGACCTGTACCAGCCTTCCATGGCTCCTATGTGTTTGTACTTATGGTTTCAAGGCCAGACTATGAAGAACTCTAGTCTAGCCTTCGTTCGATTTTAGTTCATGGCCCTTCTCCGGTCATCTTTGACCTTTCTCTGGCCAGCCATGGCCATTCGAGTCAGACCTTTGACTCTCCTGGTTAGATCGGTAACTTTCAAGGCCTTTCTCGTTGCTTTTGGGTTCTTCTGAAACCCTAATCTCTAAGACCTTCCGATTTCTTTCAGATCTATTTTAGATCTATGCTTGCTTTGAAATTGTAAGCATTTTTCTCGAAGCTTCTTTAACTTTGCTTTCAAAACTCTTTATCTTTCCCGATTTGGGTTTTCCTGTTAAATTATTTCAAATCTCTTCTCTGAATTATGACATGTTTTGCTCGTGTTGTTCTTCTATCTGAGTTAGAATGCTGAAAACACCTAATTTCTTTTGGCTATTTGTCAGGCGAGTGCTTGTTTAGTTAAGTTTTTGTCTGATTTGTTTATTTATCATCTTTTAAGCTCTGCTATTGTTGAGAAAAACTATGTCTTTGGGTTTGAAACTGTTCGCTTGAATACATGACTCGATTTGAAGTTCTTTGTTCTCTTTTTCCTTTATGTGATTCCTCTGACTCTGGGTTTCTACTATCTTTAAAACTCGACTATGCTTGAAACCCTAACTTTTCAAAAGGTTTCTCATCTGTTATTGTAGGACCTTTGCATGCTTCTGATACACTATTTTTTCTCTACTATCGATTCAACTGGACTTGACCTATTTGACTATCATGCTTCAAATGTTTGCTATCTACTGAACTTTGTGCTACTACTATATACTGTTTCTTTTGCCAATGAATTTGGCCTCGCATGTCTGGTGTCCCCGCTCACCCTGTTTAAATACTGAAGTGCAGAAGCATGTTACTTCTTTGATTGATCTTCAAATCTCGTGACTGATTTCAAAACCTTTCTTTTACGAATTCTAATTTCACTCGCCTGCCAATGTTAATTGACTCCTTTCCTTATTTTGCCTTGCTGAATCCTTTCCCAAAATAAGTATATTTTTGTACTTAGACTCGATTGCTTACTTAATATTTTACTATTTCTTTTATGGCAATAATCAGTCCACCTACAAACTGATTTTCTTTCCTTATTTTGAATCTGTTAGCCAAGTGATTCCTCAATTAAAGGGAAATCACTTGGTTGATTGATTCTGACTGTTGATTATTTCCATATTTGTATTGAACTTTACTTATTACCTTATTTCTCACATATTTTTAAAGGCTATAAATACCCTGCACCCCTCTTCTTTCAAAGACACGAACATAAGGAATATGAACACAAGCAATACGAATACTTGAGTTCAGAACACACACTTCACTAAAAACTCTCTCTCTCTCTCTTTTCTCTGTTACTGCTTGTGTTGCTGCCTTATCTAGCCTGCTGAATGCCAAGGCTAGGTTGAGGAAATTTGCCTGCTTTTCTTTTTGCATTTGCTTCTTTACTAGTATGTTCTGATTAATCTTCAGCATCAACAAAAACATATTTATTTACTATTTCTTGCACTTTTGCCTATTTTCTGCTTGTGTTTAATTGAGTTTCATTCCTAAGCATGCTATAATATGCCCTTTCCTTTTCTGAATTAATATTTCCCTTATAAATGAACTCTGTCAGTTACTTATGAATCCCAAACCCCCATCCCCTATGTGTTTGTATTCTTTGGTTGGTTGAGGGCATGTCAGCATCAGACATTGCTGTGCATGACCTAAACCTGACCCTCCCTGGGTCATATGTTACATATACTCTCTATGTGTTATGTCTTTTGGCTGGTTTATGGGCATGCCAGCTTCACTTATTGCTGTGCATGTCCAGACTTAACCCCTTTTCAGGGTCGTATGCCATCTACAATGTATTCCCGAACCCCTGCCCCTTTGTGCAATTGCTGATAATGTACTTTACTACTACTGTTTTTTTAAACTACCCTTATCCCTTACTATTCTCAATCCTGTCTTTTTTTAAACAAATCTCTGCTTCTTCACTTCCACCATATTCTTAGACTTAAGTTCTTCCCCTCTTATGTGAGCCTTGCCTTGGGACCCATGAGCTCCCTCTAAACTTGGACACATAAGGGCTGGCCCTTCCACACTGCACTCATCTCTATCTGGTTATGCAACTTGGGTGTGAGCACTGCCCGGGGTCCTCTTGAGACCCTTAGGGAACTTTGACACACTCAAGTTTAAGAAAGGCTTTGAAACAATGGCATTTGAGGTGGTTTATTCCATAACTCAGAGAGGAAGTCAAGAATCAGGTTTCCTATGGTTGTAACTCTTTCTTTATACTTCTTTGATGTATTTCATTATTCAGTTTTGCAATAATTTGTAATAAACATTTGGAGCTTGGCTAGTGAAAAAGGGCTGAAGGGTAGATATCATGTCTATAGGACCTAAAATTCTACATGTTTAACTTTGCATCTAGATATCATGCCTATAAGATCTGTTGTTCTGCATGTTTAACTCTACATCTAGATACCATGCGTATAAGATATACTTTCATTGAAATTCTGTATGTTCTACATCTATAGAATATGCCTATAGGACCTAAAATCTGCATATTGAACTCTGCATTTAGAGAACCTGTCTATAGGACTTGTTTTAATTTCTGCATTACCACACTTAAAAAACCATGCTTAGGAACTAACTAGTTAAAAATCAGATATCATGTCATTGTTTAAAATCAATACCCCCTTTCGTAGAAATCATGCCTATAGGAATACTGCATGCTTTCAAATCACGTTTGACTAGATATTACGTCTATAGGAATTAAATTAGTAATAATCAATGTTTATAAAATCTGAAATCAGACTAATCTAAAATCAGCTCTCCTCAACTAGTTTTTAAACAACTCTCTCACCTCATATTAGTACGGTTTATAAAGCATGCCTGTAAGATTTCAAATCGTTCGTCTTCAATTGTTACTGCTTTGCCTCATCCGGATAGATACCATGTCTATAGGATCTCACCTAAACGCTTAGGCAAGCCTCAGGTGATAATAACCATAAAATTGAATCAGCCTTTGTTTAATCAATAATTGCTACAACCAGCAGGCAGGCCTGATTCGGGTTTCTTACCTGAGTTATGTAATAAACTGTCTGCCTCAACAAATTGGAATTCCCTTACCTTAGTATTCAGACCCTAAATGTGTATTTAAGTCATGCTATTTATGTGTTTCAATTGAGAAGGTATACATGAACCTTTATTTGTTTACATGCTTCCCCCTAATGTGCAGTATTATGTGTTTTGTATGTCGCCTTAAATTTTTTCACCTTTTTGAAATCAAAAGTCATCCTAACATCCATTCCTTTTAGGAATAGTAGTCCTAAGTTCCTTCGGGACTAATAGGAATGGGATGGGTAATAACATGCAATAGAGATCAAGACCAATCCGCGCTTTAATATCTTAATGAGGTGGGAAGGGTAGATATGGATATGACAACCGATGCACTAATGCCACATGTATCCCCTCTTCTGAGGATTGTCATACCGGGTATCGCATTGATGTGATCTATATTATATATAAACGTAGGACCCCCTATCCTTTTTTATTTGCAAACTTCTTTTCCGAACTCTTCATTTAGCTGTTCTTTCTAACTCTTATGTGTTCAAATTTAAATCCCCTCTTATTTGAGCCTTATTTGATTACTTGCTAATTGCACAAATTTACAGCAAACCGTCTGGCCGGGAACCACACTAGTGGATCCTGAGGGGTGCCTAACACACTCCCCTTAGGATAATTTCAAGCCCTTACCATATCTCTGGTTATCAACAAACTTAGAAGTGAACCCTTATAGCTGTCCTAGTGCACCTTAAAATTATTAGGTGGCGACTCTTCAAATGCAAATCCAGTTCCCAAAAGGAATGAGTTGTCCCATACCAAATGTCACAAACCTGACCTCCCGATTGCATCAAGAGAGAAAAAAGGGGGCGCGACACTATGACGACTCTGTTAGGGATATTTAGGCTTTTACCATTTCAGATTGTTATTGTGAATTTATACCTCTGTATGTGCAACTACTTGTTTAATTCCTTTAAGCATTCAATTCCCTTTTCAACTGCAAAACTGACTTGTCTTCTTTGTTTCTTTCCTTTAGTATTGCTTTAAATTATGAAACTGCTATATTTACTGCTTTCTTGATGTGCAAATACATGTCAACATGCTTTTAATTATTTCATAACCATGCTCAACATCATACTCCACTCGTGCCAAACAAAATACCATAGCAATGCTTATAATGAGTGGTTGCGCTCTTCCTATATTATTACCCCCTAAATTCGAAAAAGGCATATTTGCGGTAAAACCAGTCGATCAGCGATGCAGTCGACGGTTCTGTGCCTTCCCCCCTTGAGTTGTCTGCTCAAGGGTACCAGTCTAAAACCCCATAGAAACCTTACTCTGTTTAAACTGTGCATGCATCATGGTCAAACCTAGTCGTGTCAGTTATGCGGTCTACATAATGACTCTTTAAGATAGCCTTGTCCAAAGCCCACCAGGTTTCCCTGAACCCAAACGGACATCACCACGTTCTGTGCATTTATTTGGAGAACTAAATGCTTCATGCTAATTGTTCGTATTAAATAGTCGAGTCTGGTGGGGTTAAGGGCCTAACCTTATTTGTCTTGCAGAAATGAGGCACGAAATCCCTAGATTCGGCATGGTCACCAACATCCACCCAAGACTACTAAGCTGGTGGGAGGATCTTCCCTCTAGTGATCAAACTCTTGTCCAAAAATATTTGGGAATCTACCTTCTCTCCTAGAGATCCAACCCAACAACAAGATCATAGAAGCTGCTACTTTGTTCTGGGATTGTGAGAGGACCGTATTCCACTTCAGGGACATTGAAATGACACTCTTGCTAGAAGAGATAGGAGGATTGGCCAGTATAGCATGAGAAACTCTGGGTTTGTTAATGCCTGAGAACCGCAAGGGCAGGGGCTTCCTCAAAATGATGAGTTTGAAGAAGAATCCAGAGCTGACATGTTTGAAAGAATCCTACATCCCCTTTGACTATTTGTATGAGAGGTACGGTCACAGCGAATCCTACTGTACCTATCCCGATGAGTTTTCCATCTCATCATTAGGGCACATTCACCGAAGGGTCTTTGTATTCATGTTTTGTTTCCTGAGGGTGATCGTGTTTTCGATGAAGAAAGCAAGAATCCACACCAGGCTGGCTATGGTAACTAAGACTTTAATGGAAGGGATCGGTGGATAGCCATTCAGCATTGTGCCCATGATCGTTGCCGACATATATCGAGCCTTGGAGAAGTGTCAACGAGGAGCAAAACACTTCGAAGGCTGCAATTTATTACTTCAATTCTGGCTCGCGAAACATCTCCAAAGGGGTGAATACCGACAAGAGATTCTGCGAAGGGACTGGGATGATCATATCACTTTCCATCATCCGAGGCGAATGAATTAGATATTCGCTCATCCAAAAGATGCCAAAGGATGGGTAGAGCTATTTGATAATCTAACTGAGGACCGGGTACAATGGATGTTCGAATGGTTTCCGACCGAGGAGTTCATCGCCCGATCCCGAGACGCACCTTTGCTGATATTGATTGGGCTGAGAGGAACATACCCTTATGTCCCTCTCCGAGTTATGAGACAAGCTGGTAGGAAGCAGGTTATACCCAGGGTCGACAAGATGAGTCATTTCCAGGTTGATTTCGAGAAAGATGATAGTCCTTACAAGTGCCAAGCTCAGCATATGTGGCACTGCAAGATCATAATGGGGAGGGATACCATCGAGTCAGATAGGTATCATGTTGGTTGCGCTCCTTTCTACTCAGGTTGGTTAGAAGACAATCATGATGGTCTAGGCTAGCCACGGTTTGCTCGAGGTCACAGGATCATAGATGAAAGGGCCGAGGCACATGTCAAATACAACCAACTGCGTAAAAGAATTCGTGAGTGTGAAAGTGAACACCACGAAATACAAGAGTCCAACCAAAAACTAATTGAGGAATGGAAGGACATGGCTATCAGTGCCAACAAACGACTGGGATACTTGGAGCGAGGCATAGTGGAATTGGAAAAAAAGTTTCTTAAGAGGGTCGAAGACTGCCAAAATGTTGAAGGAATCGAAGGTGGACATCTAGCCAGGGCCTACCTATTGCTGGGACTTCGCAAGTTGGGAAAGCTATTCAATAGAGCCAAGGATGCCGAATTTGGGGAAGGTCCTTCTGGGACCAAGTAGATATGAGTTTTTCTTTTCGCTTTATAAAATGTAATAAGACCAATGGCCATTAGTGATTCTCATTTCCTATTTATTTAGTGTCAATTTGGGATTCTACTACTTTTTATCAATGAAATGAGGCATTTAGCATCCTAAGTTCTCCAAATCAATCTGTTGCTAGGCCTACCTTGGGCACAAAGAGGTTCCCAAATCAGGACACTGTTGATACCCAATTTTTTCCTATGTATTTTTATATACAAAATACTTTCAAAATAGCATGTACATGCATATATAAGCATGCCCAAGAGTTTTGGTATTTTTTCAAAGATTTTAAAATCAATTTATTGTCCATTTTTAGCAGTACAAAAATCAGTAATTATTCCCAAAATTATCAATTTTGGCGAGTAATTTATTTTATTCCCATATTTATACCAAAATATAATTAAGGTAATTTTTTATACATTTTTACAAATTTATTTGGTATTTTGCATCTAATTGCAATTCCAGCCTATTTTAAGATTAATAGCCTTTTACAATTGTAAAATTTGTTCCAGTATTTTAAATTGATATTTATATATTATTAATTGGCTCAGTACTTTTAATTTGCTTTTAAAATCATTTTTACTATTTTTTATAAAATAAAAGGGAAAACTAGCTATTTAACATTTCGCCTTATTTCATTTCAATTACAACCTATTTTACATTTCAATTTTAACTTTTAATTGACCCAATCCTAACCCCAACTGAAATGGTATTGACCCAACTCATAACCCAATTCAAATGACCCTACCCGGTTTCCTACCTACCCTCTTAAATCTAGGCCGTTGATCATTCAGATCAACGATCATTATTCATCCTTCCATAATTAAACCCAAACGACCTACTCTAATCCCTCATTTTCATTCTGATAGCCGCCTTCGGAATCCCTTCGTCTCTTAAATTCTCTCAATGGTTCTTCAGAACCCTAGTCGTCTCCTGCCCTTTTCAACCACCACTCCACCGGAATCCATGGCTTCTCAGGTCATGGATGGCCTGTACTCACCCCCCTCCATCGTTAAACCTTGGGTGTTTGAAGCTTTAAAGTCTGACCTCGATGCTCCTTCAGATCTTCTCAGATCTATAAGTTCTATGGCTTTTCCGGCCTATTCCGGCGTACCCAAAGCATTAGGATCCTGATTCTAACTCATCTGACTCAATATCGGTCCTTCTTCCAAGCCTTTCTCATTTCTAGGGTTTCGCCGAAACCCTAAGCTATTCGAGGTTTTTCTCTGTTTGTTTTCTTAGATCTATGCTGTATCTGTGCTGTACTTGATTTTTAAAGTGTTTTCCCCAAATTTTCTTTTCAAAATCGTTTGTCTTCGATTTAGGGCTTTTGAAAGGATTTCAAAATGTCTTTCTGATTCTCCATTTTTCTTCTCTTTATGTGTGTTTGCCTATACTATGTTTTACCACGCATGTGTTGTTTTTCTGCCTTTCTTTCTGCTATATATGACTCTTCTGTACCTTTGTACTCTATTGTGCCTCTAGAGTAGGCTCGCATGTTAATATTTGTTATGTTTTCCTACATGTTCATTGCTATACTTTCCAGTATTCTCTTACTGTATGTGTTTCTTGCTGAGTTCTTTAACTTTGTTTGTTTTACTGGACTCTTGTTGGAGTTCTAAGCTTGTATTACTACTATTTCTTAAGCTTATATCACCTTTTTTCTCTCCTGAACTTGCTTAAGTTCAGACTTTTCTTAAACATGTTCTTTATGCTCTTTAAGTCAACTTTTTGTTTACTCTGTTGCTTCAAACATGCTATCATGGCCGTTGATTTCTCATGAGTCTCTAAAAGAGACCTCTGATTCTGTTTCAATGGCTTACCTTGTCACCTCTGTGTCTGATTCAAGTGGAAGCCCTAGGATTTGGGGTTTTCTGTGGCAAGTTTGATTTTGTGTTCGGGTTAGGGTTCTACTTTGGGACCCTGGACTGTCTACAAACTGAACTTGTATCCCTTTGCTTATGATTTTTAACCTTTCTATGTTAGACTCTTTTCTAAGTAATTTGACAATCCCCTCTAGTATTCACATATTTGCATGCTTTATATATGAGAAATCCTTTTTTCAAAAGAGTTCTGCCAACTATTGATTGATTCCGAATTCCTTTCAATAGGGTTTGATTGATTATTACTGATTTTCTCTAATTGAACCTTCTGTACCTTTTCGTGACTTGGTTTATCCGAACAAAGCCTGCAATTTCGATTTTTTACTAGCTGTGTGATTGATTCCCTTTCCTTATTTTTTCACAAACCGTGTACCATGGGACTTTTGCCTTAAATAAACTCTGTGTATTTACCCTTCTTGTGTTACTTTGGAAAAGATTTTAATCCAATTCTTTCCTTAATTGTCTTCTACCCGTTTGAAATCAGAATCCCTTAACTAAAGAGAGATTCTATGTGATTGATTGTAGTCCTATTTTCTTACCTTTTCTTACTTGCCTTCTGCACTATAAAAGGGGACTACCCTTCTGCACTTGGACACACTTCGAATTCAATATTTTACACACACACCTCTCAATTACAATATTCTTTCAATACTCTACTCTCTTCTGAGATCTTTTGTACTGTTTGCTTGCAATTTGGTTTACAAGACTTCAACTTTCACTTATTTGTTTCCTTGAAACTGGTATGTCTTAATTTTGATTTTAGCACCATCCCTATGTGTTTACTTTACAGTTGCTACACTCCTATCTACTTTGTTGTTCATGTTCTGTACTGAATATGCTACTCTCTCTTTGCATCTGCTGTACATGTTTGTTATGAATTCCCCACATCCCTACTCCCTTCTATGTGTTTGAGTTAAGGTTTAGGCCTGGCAATATCCAAATTGCTGCTCATGTCTGGACCTAATCCTTAATGGATCCTAACTCCCAATAAATATGGCTAACAGGCTAGTCAGGGGTGTGCCAACACTCCTAATTGATGGGCATGACCACCAGCCTGCCATGGCTTTCCCTAATTCCCCCTCTATGCACTTACACTCTCTCTTAGATTCTAAGTTCTGCCCCTCTCTTATGAGCCTTGCTTTGGGACCTTGAGTTCCCTCTGAACTTGGACATCTAAGGGCTGACATTTCCACACTGCACTATGCTCTTAATTCTGCAATGTGTTTGGGATGTCAGCATTGCCCGGAGCCCTTTGAGACTTTTGGGAACTTTGATACATCCCAAATAAGAGAAAGGCTTTGGAAATCCGATCCTGGAAGTTGGTTTATCTCATATTATTGGACTTTGAGTCTGAATTAGTCTGTTCAGATGTAGTTGGAATTTCTGATGTAATATAGTTTTTCTGTATTTATTCAAGTGGTAATATTTTGTAATAACTATGGGTTGTATAGTAAAATGGGGAAGGGTTTATCATGTTATGCATATGGGGTAGATTTCATGCTTTAGGTTTTATTTTTACAATCACAATATTTTCGTTTATATAACTGCATTTATAAATTCTCTCTATAAGATTTTTTCATTATGCATTTAGAAATCCTGCCTATAAGATTGTTTCATTTCAGCATCAGAAAACGTGTCTATAAGTTTCTATACTTCTGCATATAGAAATCATGACTATAGGCTTCTGCACTTCTGCATATACACATTAGGCAAACAGTCTATAGGTTAAAATAATCAATTGCATCCTAGACACCATGCTTATAGGACTCCTGCACTTACGTAACCATTTTAAACCAATGACACTTAGAGATCATGCCTATAGGAGCAAATCTGTTGAATCGGTTTCGTTTCGAATCTAAAATCAGTCACAAGTCCATAGATTTTCGTTTATAAAACCAACATCCTTTTCGTAAAAAATCAGTGTACACTGTTAGATATCATGCCTATAGGTTTCACTTTGGCAAACTACTAGGTAATTAACCAACTGTATCAGTTTTGATAACTACAACCAGGGAAGGCTAATTCGAACTCCTCATCTGAGAAATATGTGATGAATCAGCCTACCCTAATGCTTTAAATTAAGACCATAACCAGTATTTGTAAGTCATGCTAAACTATTTCTTTAAATGAGGAGGCCCGTTTGAGCCCTTTAAACTGTTATGTGTTCTCCCCATACCTGCCTTATATGTTTTGATTGTCGCCCTAGAAATTTATCCTTTTAAAAACTCTGAAAAGCCAAATCTCCCTTCCCTTTAGGACTAGTAGTCCCAAATGCCTCTGGGACTGATAGGATTGGGGTGGGTACTAGCATGAAATAAGTTACGATACTATTCCGCGCTTAATACCTTAACGGGGTGGGAAAGGGTAGATATGGATATGATGACCGGTGCACTAATACCATGTGTAAACCCTCTTTTGAGGAGTGATTACCGGGTATTGCATTGACGTGATCCTTATTGTTTGTAAACCTAGGACACCCTTTCTATTTAACTTGTTTTATTGTCCGAACTATTTCCTTAAAATTTCTACTTTCTTTATTCTGTTCAAACTTTCAATTTGCTTGCAATAATTTGTGAACCCCTTCTTACTTGAGCCCTTAATTATTTATTTGATTATGTGAAGTCACAATTGTAACATGGCCGGGAACCACACTAGTGGATCTTGAGGGGTGCCTAACATCTTCCCCTCGAGATAATTTCTAGCCCTTACCCAAACTCTGGTTCTCCAAACTCAAACCCTTCTTAGTGTCCTAATGCACTTAATCATTAGGTGGCGACTCTTCAAGTTCCAAAACCCAATTCCCAAAAGGGAACGAGTCATCCTCCCAAATGTCACAAGCCCGATTTCGCGAGAAAAAGGGGGCGCGACAGTGTAGCGACGCTGCTGGGGATACTTCTTTTAGGCTTTTACCATTTCATGTTATTTGTGACTTTACTGCTTCTTTATTGCCTTTATTTAATGTCTTTATTTCTCTTCTATTACGAGTCTGACTTGACTCCTTGTTTCTTTTCTTTAATGCTTTCTTTTACTGCTTTTCTTCAATACTGTTGTAATTATGAGCAATTATTGTAATCATTACTTTATGAACGTGCAAATACGTGACAACTTGTAACTGCATATTCAACATCATATTCCACTCGTTCCAAACAAAATACCATAGCAACGCTTATAATGAGTGGTTGCGCCCTTCCGATATCATTACCCCTAAATTTGGCAAAGGCGTATTTGTGGTAAAACCAGTCGATCAATGGTGTAGTCGACGGTTCCGTGCCTTTCCCTCTTGAGTTGTCCACTCAAGGGTACCAGTCTAATACCTTATAGAAACCCTACTCCATTCAATTGTGCATGCATCACTATCAAAACCTAGCCGAGTCAGTTATGTTGTCCACATAATGACTCTTTAAGATAGCCTTGTCCAAAGTCCACTGGGTTTCCTGGGAACCCAAATGGACGTTACCATATTCTGTGCATTTATTTGGAGAACTAAATGCTGCTTATGCTAATTATTGGTTTAAATAGTCGAGTCCGGCGGGGTAAGGGTCTAACACTTTGTTTTGCAGAAATGAGGCACGAAGTCCCCAGATTTGGCATGGTCACCAACACACCCAAGGTTGCTAAGCTGGTGGGAGGATCTTCACTCCAGTGATCAGGCTCTTGTCCAAAAATACGTAGGAAATTTGCCTTCTCTCCTGGAGGTCCAACCTAACAACAAAATCATAGAAGCTACTACTCTGTTCTGGGACTGTGATAGGTCTTTGTTCGCTTCGGGGAGATTGAGATGACACCTCTGCTCGAGGAAATAGGAGGATTAGCTGGTATTCCGTGGGAGACTCTGAGTTTACTTATGTTGGAAAATCACAAGGGTAGGGGTTTTCTCAAAATGATGGGACTAAAGAAAAATGCAGACTTGACCTGTTTGAAGGATTCCTACATTCCTTTTGACTATCTATACGAAAGGTACGACCATAGTAAGTCCTACCGCACTTACCCAAATGAATTCGCCCTCACCTCATTGGGGCATATCCATAGAAGGGTCTTTCTCTTTATGTTCTGCTTTTTAGGGATGATAGTGTTTCCTATGAAGAAAGCAAGGATTCACACCAAACTAGCTATGGTCACTAAAACCTTAATGGAGGGAATTGGTGGGCAACCCTTTAGCATAGTGCCCATGATCATTGCAAAAATGTACCGAGTCTTGGAAAAGTGTCAACAAGGAGCCCCACACTTCAAAGGCTGCAACTTGCTACTCCAGCTCTGGCTCATGGAGCATGTCCAAAGGGGTAAATATCGGCAAGAGATTCAGCGGAGAGACTGGGACGATCATATAGGCTTCCATCAATCAAGGCGAATGAACTACATGCCTGACATGTTTTCTCAGCCAGAAGATGCCAAAGGATGGGTGGAGCTGTTTGAAAATTTGACTGAGGATCAAATACAATAGATGTCCGAATGGTTCCCTACTAACGAGTTCATCGCCCGATCCAGGGACGCACCGTTCCTGAGACTGATCGGTTTAAGAGGAACCTACCCTGGTTTGTTCGAGGTCACAGGATCATAGAAGAAAAGGCTGAAGCACAGGTCAAGTACAACCAATTGCGCAAGAGGATACGGGAATGCAAAAGTGAGCACCGGGAGATTCAAGTAGCCCATCAAAAGTTGATCGAAGAATGGAAGGATATGACTGTCAGCGCCAATAAGCGACTGGGGTATTTGGAGCAGGGTTTAGTAGAGTTAGAGAGGAAGTTCATCCAGAGGATTGAAAACTGCCAGAACGCTGAGGGAAATGAAGGAGGACACTTGGCTAGAGCCTATTTGCTGCTGGGACTGCGTGAGCTGGTGAAACTGTTCGATGGAGCTAAAGATGCCGAGTCTAGGGAAGGTCCTTCTGGGACCAAGTAGTTAGGAGTCTTTTCTTTTGCTTTGAAAATGTAATAAGGCCAATGGCCATTAGTAACATTTTATTTTCTGCTATTAGTGTCGTTTTGGGATTTTCCTTATTTTTTATCAATAAAATGAGACATTTAGCATTATAAGTTCTCCAAATCAACTTGTCGCTAGGCCTAACTCGGGCACAACGAGGCTCCCAAATTAGGACACGATTTATATTCTTTCAATATATGTTTAAATATTGCAACGTTTTCTTCTCATAATCCGCACTAACTTGCTACCTTTTTTTTACCTTTTGTTTATTCCCCTCCCCAAAGGTTAGTTCGTGCACTCTGGCATCGTCATCATACTCCACAAGATCTAAGGGCCCTCCACCTCCTCCTCCTCCAAGTCCTATCAGAAACAAGAACAAGGGAAAGATGGAAGATTTAAGCAACATCAGAAAGGAGAACTCAGTTGAAAGGGTAGAGGTTCCTCAGGGTATTCAGGTTTCCAAGGAAAGTGCCTCCCAGCTCGAATAGAAGTTATTGAAGTTTCAGGAAGAACTGGACCAAGTTCGGAAATTGGCGAATTTGTCATTTTCCCTCACTACCCCAAATGTCGACTTTGCCAACACTCAAAATCCTACACCTCCACAAAGCATCCCGAAACCACAAAACCAACCCTCTCCCCATCACCACTGCAACACATGCCACACTTCAAACAACACCCCAATACTCATTCCTGAACCAATAAACTTCACAAATGATCATCCCCACAACGCCCCCATCTATGTGGAAACCATGCCACACTATACTCAACTCATTTCAAGCACACCCAAGTCCGATGATAAAGACTCGATTATCAGGAATCTGGCGGAAGAACTCAAGAAGTTGACTAGCAGAATTCAGGGCGTTGAGGGAAGTAATGGGATTGAAGGACTAAATTACGTAGACCTTTGCATTCAACCCGATGTCGAACTGTCAGAGGGGTACAAACCTCCTAAGTTCGAAATGTTTGACGGTACCAGGGATCCGAGAGTTCATCTGAGGACATACTGCGACAAGCTGGTCGGGGTAGGAAGGAACAAAAAGATTCGCATGAAACTCTTCATGAGGAGTTTGAAGGGAGATGCTTTGTCTTGGTACATCAACCAAGACCCTAAGAAGTGGTCAAATTGGGTAAGTATGGCGTCCGATTTCATGGACAGGTTCAGGTTCAACGTGAAAAATGCACCAGATGTGTTCTACATCCAGAACTTAAAGAAGAAACCCACGGAGACATTCCGCGGGTATTCTACTCGTTGGAGATCAGAAGCTGCTAAGGTCAGACCGACTTTAGAAGAAGAACAAATAAACATGTTTTTCGTCCGAGCTCAAGACCCACAATACTATGAAAGGTTAATGCTGATTGAAAGCCAGAAATTTTCCGACATCATCAAGCTAGGGGAAAGGATCGAGGAAGGTATTAAAAGTGGTATGGTCACTAACTTTGAAGCTTTGTAAGCCACCAACAAGTCTCTATAGTCTGGTGGCACGTCCAAGAAAAGGGACGTGAGCGTCGTGATAGTTGCACAAAGAACAAAATCCCCAATTGAATACCAAACCTACCCAATACCTCCACTCACATATCAACCTACCCCAAATTACCAAGCACCCTCGCCCTATTACCAAACTCCACCACCTACTTACCAATCACCTCCACCTCCCACATATCAGCCTACTTCACCCAGATATTCCCAACCCGCACATGTCTACCAAACCTACAATACTCAACCCTCTCACTATCAATCACCTCCCACCCGCCAAAACTTTCCTAGACCCCGACCAAACTTCGACCGCAGACCCCCCAAACAGTATACTGCCATTGCTGAACCTATTGACCAGCTATATGAAAAGCTCAAAGCTGCTGGTTACATCACCCCTATCCCTGCCGTAAACCCTAAAAACCCCTCCTAATGGGTCAACCCAAATAAAACCTATGCATACCATTCCGGCATGAAGGGGCATACCATTGATGAGTGTCGCTCTCTGAAGGATAAGATCCAAGCTTTGATTGACAACAAGATCATCATAGCAAAGAAGCCAGCTCCGAATGTCCGCAACAACCCTCTGCCTAACCATAAGGGTGGGGGAGTTCACATGATTGAAATAGAGGATAATTGGGACCCCAAAGGGTCGATCGGATTGATCGTTGAAGGTGACGAACCAAAGGAACCAACAGCCACACTTAATCCGATTGTGGTCCAGATCCAGCCTTCTGAAAACGCTAAAGTAGACATGTCCATACCACTTGAGTTCGAAGCACCTTCTTCTGCAAAGATGCTAGGACATATTGAGGTCGAGTTTAGGTCTCCAAGGACACCTATACCGTTCGAAGTGGCTGTGTTACCATCTAAGGCAAAGGTGCCCATTCCGGTGGCCATGACAGCCGTAACACCGTTCCATACGAAGGCCATACCATGGGATTACACTGCCGAGGCAAGAAGGAAAGGGAAAACCAAATCTGGAGAAGCCATCGCAGCACAGGGTATGACAAGAACCAGCAGGGTTTATACCCCAGAACATCTAGTCGAGTCCAGTAAGCAGGCCTCTGGACAATCAACCATCACTGAAACTGGTCCTGATGATCTCTAGAGGAAGATACAAGCTAAAGAGTATTCGGTCATTGGTTAGTTGAACAAAATGCCGGCCTAGATCTCTATCTTGGCTCTGCTACAAAGTTCTGACGTGCATAAGAACGCCTTATTGAAGGTGTTGGGCGAGGCATATGTACCCAGCAACATAGCTAAAGGAAAAATGGCAAACATGGTGGGGAAAGTATTGGAGAGTCAAAAAATCACTTTCCACGAAGATGAGATGCCACCTGAAGGGCTAAGCCAGAACAAGGCCTTGCACATCACTGTGTAGTACAAAGATCATTTCATCACTAGAATCCTTATTGACGGAGGGTCCAGCCTCAATATTTGTCCATTGGTGACTCTTAGAAGATTGGGAAAGAGACTGCATGAGATCAAGGACGGAGCCATCAATGTCAAAGCTTTCAATGGATCCCAAAGGTCCACTATTGGGGAAATCAGTTTGTGTCTGCAAATGGGACCGACTTGGTCCGAGGTTGATTTTCAAGTGATATACGTCCCAGCATCTTACAACTTGCTATTGGGACGGCCCTGGATCCATGCCGCTGGGGCTTTAGCATCAACCCTACATCAAGTAGTGAAATTTTAGTGGAATCACCAAGAGGTAATTATTCACGGCGACGGTAGCAATCCCATATACAGTCGCCAGACCATCCCAACAATCGGAGGAAGAAGGAAGATAGGCAAGGGACAAATGGTGGGATAACAAAATTAAAAGTATACTGAATTGGTGTGAATATGAACCTGGCAAGGGACTTGGCAAGAATCTCTAAGGAATCGCTAAGCCTATCAAGTTGAAGAAACACGGTACCACTTTCGGTTTGGGATATAAATACACTTGGGAGGAATTCAACCACTGATTGCCACCATGGTGCAGTCCCTACTACCCACTGGAGCATCCGATACCTCACTTGGAGCAGACTTTCCAGCCAGCCAATGTCATGTATGGGTCAGGAGAAGAGGAAGCATTGGCGGCGATGAGGAATTTGTTTTTGGAATATGATAATATGGACTGTTGTGTCATTTTCGAGGAGGAAGGGGAGGAAAGCCCTTCTATACAAGCTGTGAGCCGAGGAGCACGCCTCAAAAATTGGTCCATCAGAACCACCAGGGCCCGGAAAGCTTCAAGGTAGCAAGGCTGAACAAAGCACCATGCATTATCTTTATTTTTTTGCTAATTGACTTTCTTTCCGCATTTTTAATATTGAAATTAGAGCTCCAATGTTCAAAACAATTATGAAATTTATCAAAGCATTTAAGTTTCTTATAAATCTTGCTCTTATTACTTTTTATCGTTTACTTCATTTACACAGCATTACTATTACTTATCTTGAAGAATCTACGATTGTGACGTGCAACAAGGCAACACAACAAACGGATATGGACTCAGAAGAAGATGATATACTAGAAGAGGTTGTTAAAGAGGTTGAGGATTTTGAGAACAGACCTAAGTCTAATCTGGACGAAACTGAGATTGTCAACCTGGGAGATGCAGAAAATGTCAAAGAAACACGAATCAACGTTCATCTGTCACCATAAAAAAAGAAAGAGTACACGGAATTTTTAAGGGAATATGAGGACATATTTGCCTGGTCTTATGATGACATGACTGGTCTCAGTACATCTATTGTAGCTCACAAACTGCCAACTGATCCGACATGTCCACCAGTAAAACAGAAGCTCAGGAAGTTCAAACCTGACATGAGTTTTAAAATCAAGGAAGAAGTCACCAAGCAAGTCAAAGCCAAGGTTCTTAGGGTAGTAGAGTATCCAACATGGTTATCCAATATTGTTCCAGTGCCGAAGAAGGATGGGAAGGTTAGAGTCTATGTCGACTACCGGGATCTCAACCAGGCCAGTCCGAAAGACAACTTCCCCTTGCCGAACATACACATTCTAATTGACAACTGCGCTAAGCATGAACTGCAGTCGTTCGTTGATTGTTTTGTTGGGTATCATCAGATATGGATGGATGAGGAAGACGCGGAGAAAACGACTTTCATTACATCGTGGGGGATGTATTGTAACAAGATGATGCCGTTCGGGTTAAAGAATGCTGGGGACACCTATATGAGGGCTATGACTGCTATTTTTCATCACATGATACACAAAGAGATCGAAGTATATGTAGACGACGCCATCATCAAATCCAAGAGAGCCAATGACCACATAGAAGAACTGAGGAGTTCTTCAACAGACTAAGAAGGTACAACCTGAAGCTGAATCCCGCCAAATATGCATTCGGGGTTCCCGTCGGAAAACTACTTGGGGTTCATTGTGAATCATCGAGGAATAGAACTGGATCCGTCAAAGGTCAGAGCCATCCAAGAATTGCCACCACCAAAGAACAAGAAAGAGGTTATGAATTTCTTGGGAAGACTTAACTACATCAGCCGGTTCATAGCTCAATCCTCTATCATTTGTGAGCCAATCTTTAAGATGTTGAAGAAGGACGCCGCTACCAAATGGACTGATGATTGTCAGAAAGCCTTCGATAAAATCAAGGAATACCTGTCAACGCCACCAGTTTTGGTCCCGCCTGAGCCGGGTAGACCTCTATTACTCTACCTCGCAGTATTGGATGGAGATTTCGGTTGTGTTCTGGGGCAGCATGATGAAACAGGAAGAAATGAGTTGGCCATCTATTAGCTCAGCAAGAAGTTCACCCCGTATGAGGCCCGATATTCTCTATCGGAATGCACCTGTTGTGCTCTGACTTGGGTAGCTCAGAAGTTGAGACACTATTTCTGTGCCCATACCACTTACCTCATATAAAGAATTGATCCTTTGAAGTACATCTTTCAGAAGCCCATGCCCACTGGCAAGATAGCCAAGTGGCAGATCCTGCTGAGTGAATTCGACATTGTTTACGTAACTCAGAAGGAAATCAAAGGACAAGAACTGGCCGATCATCTTGTTGAAAATCCCGTGGATGGAGAATACGAGCCTCTAAAGATGTATTTTCCTAATGAAGAGGTATCTTTCATAGGGGAAGATATTGTAGAACCCTATGATGGTCGGAGAATGTTTTTTTGACGGAGCAGCAAACTTCAAAGAAATTGGCATAGGAGCGGTCCTAGTATCAGAAACCGGCCAGTATTATCCGGTGTCTGCCAAGCTCAGGTTCCCGTGCACCAACAACATGGCCGAGTACGAATCCTGCATCTTAGGGCTCAAGATTGCCATTGACATGAACATTCAGGAATTGCTAGTGATCGGAGATTCAGACCTGCTTATACATCAGGTCCGAGAAGAATGGGCAACAAAGAACTCCAAGATACTCCCTTATCTACATCATGTATAGGAATTGAGGAAGAGGTTCACAAAGACAGAGTTCCAATATGTTCCCAGAATTCAGAATGAGTTTGTCGATGCATTGGCTACCCTATCGTCCATGATACAACACCCCGACAAGAACTTCATTGATCATATTCCGGTAAAGATCTATGATCAACCAGCTTACTACACTCATGTAAAAGAAGAAGTAGACGGAGAACCTTGGTTTCATGATATTAAGGAATATTTGACGAAAGGAGAATATCCAGAACTCGCAAATCCTACTCAGAAACGCACACTTCGGAGATTATCTAACAACTTCTTTCATAGCAGAGGAATCCTGTATATGAGGACTCCTGATTTGTTGTTACTAAGGTGTGTCGACGCAAAGGAAGCATCCAGGCTATTGGAGGAAATTCATGTAGGGACCTGCGGTCCGCATATGAACGACTTTATCTTAGCCAAGAAAATACTCTGAGCTAGTTATTTTTGGATGACTATGGAAATGAACTGCATCCAGTATGTCCGAAAATGCCATCACTGTCAGATACATGCAGACATGATAAAGGTACCTCCAAACGAGCTTACTGCAACAAGCTCGCCATGGCCGTTCGCCGCTTGGGGAATGGATGTTATCGGACCTATCGAGCCTGCCGCATCAAATGGGCACAGGTTCATTCTAGTGGCAATTGATTATTTCACCAAATGGGTTGAAGCAGCATCGTACAAAGCAGTGACTAAGAAAGTGGTAGCAGATTTTGTCTGTGACCGTATTGTTTGTCGGTTCGGAATTTTGGAGTCAATCATCACTGATAATGGTTCCAATCTCAACATCGACCTGATGAAAGCCATGTGTGAAACCTTCAAGATCAAACACAAGAATTCTACAGCTTACAGACCTCAGATGAACAGAGCTGTAGAAGCCGCCAATAAGAATATCAAGAAGATACTATGGAAGATGATAGAAAAGCATAAGCAGTGGCATGAGAAGTTATCATTTGCCTTGTTGGGATACTGCACCACAATCCGCACATCAACCGGGGCAACTCCCTATATGTTGGTTTATGTTACAGAAGCAGTCATTCTCGCTGAGGTAGAAATTCCCTCCTTAAGAATCATACAGGAAGCCGAACTTGACGATGCAGAATGGGTAGAGAGTCGCTACGAGCAGCTAGCTCTTATAGATGGAAAGAAAATGAATGCGGTTTACCACAGTCAGCTCTATCAGAACAGAATGTCCAGAGCCTTTAACAAAAGAGACAAGCCGAGATAGTTTACACCAAGACAAATGGTGTTAAAGAAGATTTTCCCACATCAAGAGGAAGCCAAATGGAAGTTCTCTCCCAACTGGCAGGGTCCATACATGGTTCACCGGGTCCTCACCGGAGGAGACCTCATACTTGCAGAAATGGACGGTGAAGTTTGGACGAAGCCAATCAATTCAGATGCAGTGAAGCGATACTATGTGTAACTTTTATGCTTTCCTCATATGATGTAATTTGAACTACGCCTGACCTGATTCCCGTTTAAGAGGAGATACATAGGCAGCCCTATGGGTTCGGTCATAATTCAATAAAATTTTCATTTCCCCCTCCCCCGCTATTGGAAACTGGGGCAGAATTTTGAGGAGGACCCTCAAAATTCCGAAATGATTTTAACCATTTGATGCAAGCAGCCGTCGGAAGCAGTAGCCCAGTAAAATGGGGCAGAATTTTGAGGAGGACCCTTAAAATTCCGGAGTGAGAGAAGTTGTAGTATCTTGGACCACGTCACAGTCGTCAGTTCATCTAAAGAAAACTATTCTTAATTATGTATTTATTATCACATTTCTTTACTAAATCATGCATGTCTGTTACCAAAGTTGCTTTGTTTAGCAACGCTACCCCAATGATACACCCAATATCATCAGAATGGGGCCGAGCAGGTCAAGCAGAGCCAACAAGAATACAAACTAACCTCCCCTCTTTACAAAACTCACGATTTTTCTTTGAATGCAGGCACTTGATTTGCAAAATCATCAAATATACTATACACTCACGAGACTCACATTGCTCAGGAATATAACTCTCAGAACCGTTGCACTTACTCATAGCTGCTATCCGCACGCAGTGCTCCTAGTAGACACAGTATCCCCAACAGTCGTAATGCCTCGATCCGCTATCAGCTAAGAAAATTCTATCATCATTTTGCCCTTTTTACTCCTTAAATAAGGCTACCTTTCTGCCTTCCGAGACTAAGCATTGTCTCCATCTGCATTTCCTGCATTGCATAAGGCTACCTTTCTGCCTTCTGAGACTAAGCATTGTCTCCATCTGCATTTCCTACATTGCATAAGGCTACCTTTCTGCCTTCTGAGACTAAGCATTGTCTCCATCTTCATTTCTTGCATTGCATAAGGCTACCTTTCTGCCTTCCGAGGTTAAGTTCTACCTCCATCTACATTTCCTGCATTGCATAAGGCTACCTTTGTGCCTTCCGAGGTTAAGCTCTACCTCCATCTGCATTTCCTGCATTGCATAAGGCTACCTTTGTGCCTTCCGAGGTTAAGCTCTACCTCCATCTGCATTTCCTGCATTACATAAGGCTACTTTTCTGCCTTTCGAGACTAAGCATTGTCTCCATCTGCATTTCCTGCATTGCATAAGCCTACCTTTCTGCCTTCCGAGAATAAGCATTGTCTCCATCTGCATTTCCTGCATTGCATAAGGCTACCTTTCTGCCTTTCGAGACTAAGCTTTGTCTCCATCTGCATTCCTGCATTGCATAAGGCTACCTTTCTGCCTTCCGAGACTAAGCTCTGTCTCTATCTCCATTTCTCTGTATTGCATAAGGCTACCTTTCTGCCTTCCGAGACTAAGCTCTGTCTCCATCTGCATTTCTCTGCATTGCATAAGGCTACCTTTCTGCCTTCCGAGACTAAGCTCTATCCCCATCCCGCATGGCTGAAATATTGCCACTTTATCACTCTTGCATGGCTGAAATATCGCCACCTTTTATTTACGTCTTGCATCGGCTGAAATATTGCCACCTTTTATTTACGTCTTGTATCGGCTGAAATATCGCCACCTTCTACATTTCATGGGCTAAAAGATCGTCAAATTGTCCAAAGGCGTCATTGTTCGGAGGCACCATTTGCATAGCCCGAGAACGCCATGCCAATGCCTGAGGAACCCATTTTATCTTTTGCATATCATTATTCAAAGGCATCATAGTTCGGAGGCATCATTCTCATAGCCTGAGAACATCATTTCATAGCCTGTGAATCCTTTATCATACGCTTCATGGCCCAGGACGTCATAGTCCGAGGGCATCATCCTAACCGTCCGAAGACAGCATTCATGGTCCAATGGGAACTTGCATCACATTTAAATTTATGCACAATATATGCTCATTTGCAGGTAAACCGGCTAGCAACGACCGTCTCAGCAGGGGCGATCTCGTTCCAGTCCCCGCAACTTATCAGACTCCGACCATCCTTCTCAACCCGAACATCGCGTCCGCTTTTTGAAATCTCCATCGGTATATTCCGTCAATGGATCCTGAACTACATATGGCCTGATTCCTGTAAGACCAGGGATATGTAGGCAGCTCAGGAACCAGAGCTCGGTCAAAATTCTTCAAATCGTTTCATTCGGTCAAAATTGGCCATCATATCTTTACCCGGCAACTCTTTCATCTTTTTCGGGTAAAGAGGGACAGTTGTTGATACCTAATTTTCCCTATGTATTTTTATATACAAAATAATTTCAAAATAGCATGTACATGCATATATAAGCATACCCAAGAGTTTTGGTATTTTTTCAAAGATTTTAAAATCAATTTATTGTCCATTTTTAGTAGTACAAAAATCAGTAATTATTCCCAAAATTATCAATTTTGGCGAGTAATTTATTTTATTCCCATATTTATACCAAAATATAATTAAGGTAATTTTTATACATTTTGACAAATTTATTTGGTATTTTGCATATAATTGCAATTCCAGCCTATTTTAAGATTAATAGCATTTTATAATTGTAAAATTTGTTCCAGTATTTTAAATTGATATTTATATATTATTAATTGGTTCAGTACTTTTAATTTTCTTTTAAAATTATTTTTACTAATTTTTATAAAATAAAAGGGAAAACTAGCTATTTAACATTTAGCCTCATTTCATTTCAATTACAGCCTATTTTACATTTCAATTTTAACCCTTAATTGACCCAATCCTAACCCCAACTGAACTGGCCCAATTTCAATTTTGACCCAACCCATAACCCAATTCAAATGACCCTACCCGGTTTCCCACCTACCCTCTTAAATCTAGACCGTTGATTATTCAAATCAACGACCATTATTCACCCTTCCATAATTAAACCCAAACGACCTACCCTAATCCATCATTTTCATTCTCATAGCCGCCTTCGAAATCCATTCGTCTCTCAAACTCTCTCAATGGTTCTTTAGAACCCTAGTCGTCTCCTGCCCTTTTCAACCACCACTCCACCGGAATCCATGGCTTCTCAAGCCATGGATGGCCTGCACTCACCCCCCTCCATCGTTAAACCTTGGGTGTTCGAAGCTTTGAAGTCTGACCTAGATGCTCCTTAAGATCTTCTCAGATCTATAAGTTCTATGCCTTCTCCGGCTTGTTCCGGCGTACCCAAAGCATTAGGAGCCTGATTCTAACTCATCCGACTCAAGATCGGACCTTCTTCCAAGCCTTTCTCATTTCTAGGGTTTCGCCAAAACCCTAAGCTATTCGAGGGTTTTCTCTATTTATTTTCTTAGATCTATGCTGTATCTGTGATGTACTTGATTTTTAAAGTGTTTTCCCCAAATTTTCTTTTCAAAATCGTTTGTCTTCGATTTAGGGCTTTTGAAAGGATTTCAAAACGTCTTTCTGATTCTTCCTTTTTCTTATCTTTATGTGTGTTTGCCTATATTATGTTTTACCACGCATGTGTTATTTTTCTGCCTTTCTTTCTGCTATACATGACTCTTCTGTACCTTTGTACTCTATTGTGCCTATAGAGTAGGCTCGCATGTTAATATTTGTTATGTTTTCCTACATGTTCTTTGCTATACTTTCCAGTATTCTCTTACTGTATGTGTTTCTTGCTGAGTTCTTTAACTTTGTTTGTTTTACTGGACTCTTGTTGGAGTTCTAAGCATGTATTACTACTGTTTCTTAAGCTTATATCACCCTTCTTCTCTCCTGAACTTGCTTAAGTTCCGACTTTTCTTAAACATGTTCTTTATGCTCTTTAAGTCAACTTTTTTTTACTCTGTTTCTTCAAACCTGCTATCATGGATGTCGGTTTCTCATGAGTCTCTAAAAAAGACCTTTGAGTCTGTTTAAATGGCTTACCTCCTCACCTCTGTGTCTGATTCAAGTGGAAGCCCTAGGATTTGGGGTTTTCTGTGGCAAGTTTGATTTTGTGTTCGGGTTAGGGTTCTACTTTGGGACCCTGGACTCTCAGACTCATTATGAGTCTACAAACTAGACTTGTATCCCTTTGCTTATGATTTTGAACCTTTCTATGTTAGACTCTTTTCTAATTATCATGACAGTTCCCTCTAGTATTCACATATTTGCGTGCTTTATATATGAGAAATCCTTCTTTCAAAAGGGTTCTGCTAACTATTGATTGATTCCGAATTCCTTTCAATAGGGTTTGATTGATTATTACTGATTTCCTCTAATTGAACCTTTTGTACCTTTTCCTGACTTGGTTCATTCGAACAAAGCCTGCAATTTCGATTTTTTACTGGCTGTGTGATTGATTCCTTTTCCTTATTTTTTCACAAACCGTGTACCATTGGACTTTTGCCTTAAATAAACCTTGTGTATTTACCCTTCTTGTGTTACTTTGGAAAATTTTTTAATCAAATTCTTTCCATAATAGTCTTCTACCCGTTTGAAATCAGAATCCCTTAACTAAAGGGAGATTCTGTGTGATTGATTGCAGTCCTATTTTCTTACTTTTTCTTACTTGCCTTCTGTACTATAAAAGGGGACTACCCTTCTGCACTTGGACACACTTCAAATTCAATATTTTACACACACACCTCTCAATTACAATATTCTTTCAATACTCTACTCTCTTCTAAGATCTTTTGTAATGTTTGCTTGCAATTTGGTTTACAAGACTTCAGCTTTCACTTATTTGTTTCTTTGAAACTGGTATGTCTTAATTTTGATTTTAGCACCATCCCTATGTGTTTACTTTACAGTTGCTACACTCCTGTATACTTTGTTGTTCATGTTCTGTACTGAATATGCTACTCTCTCTTTGCATCTGCTGTACATGTTTGTTGTGAATTCCCCACATCCCTACTCCCTTCTATGTGTTTGAGTTAAGGTTCAGGCCTGGCAATATCCAAATTGCTTCTCATGTCTGGACCTAATCCTTAATGGATCCTAACTCCCAATAAATGTGGCTAGCAGGCTAGTTAGGGGTGTGTCAGCACTCCTAATTACTGGGCATGACCACCAGCCTGCCATGGTTTTCCCTAATTCCCCCTCAATGTACTTACACTCTCTCTTAGATTCTAAGTTTTTCCCCTCTCTTATGAGCCTTGCTTTGGGACCTTGAGTTCCCTCTGAACTTGGACATCTAAGGGCTGGCATTTCCACACTGCACTATGCTCTTAATTCTGTAATGTGTTTGGGATGTCAGCATTGCCCGGAGCCCTTTGAGACTTTTGGGAACTTTGATACATTCCAAATAAGAGAAAGGCTTTGGAAATCCGATACTGGAAGTTGGTTTATCTCATATTATTGGACTTTGAGTCTGAATTAGGCTGTTCAGATGTAGTTGGAATTTCTGATGTAATATACTTTTTCTGGATTTATTCAAGTGGTAATAATTTGTAATAACTATGGGTTGTATAGTAAAATGGGGGAGGGTTTATCATGTTATGCATATGTGGTAGATATCATGCTTTAGGTTTTATTTCTGCAATCACAACATTTTCGTTTATATATCTGCATTTAGAAATTCTGCCTATAAGATTGTTTTATTATGCATTTAGAAATCCTGCCTATAAGATTGTTTCATTTCAGCATCAAAAAATGTGTCTATAAGTTTCTATACTTCTGCATATAGAAATCATGACTATAGGCTTCCGCACTTCTGCATATACACATTAGGCAAATAGTCTATAGGTTAAAATAATCAATTGCATCCTAGACACCATGCTTATAGGACTCCTGCACTTACGTAATCGTTTTAAACTAATGACACTTAGAGATCATGCCTATAGGAGCAAATCTGTTGAATCAGTTTCGTTTTGAATCTAAAATCAGTCTTAAGTCCGTAGATTTTCGTTTATAAAACCAGCATCCTTTTCGTAAAAAATTAGTGTACACTGTTAGATATCATGCCTATAGGTCTCACTTAGGCAAACTACCAGGTAATTAACCAACTGTATCAGTTTTGATAACTACAACCAGGGAAGGCTAATTCGGACTCCTCATCTGAGAAATATGTGATGAATCAGCCTACCCTAATGCTTTAAATTCAGACCATAACCAGTATTTGTAAGTCATGCTAAACAATTTGTTTCTTTAAATGAGGTCCGTTTGAGCCCTTTAAACTATTTTGTGTTCTCCCCATACCTGCCTTATATGTTTTGATTGTCGCCCTAGGATTTTATCCTTTTAAAAACTTTGAAAATCCAAATCACCCTTCCCTTTAGGACTAGTAGTCCCAAATGCCTCGGGGACTGATAGGATTATGGTGGGTAATAGCATGCAATAAGTAACGATACTATTCCGCGCTTAATACCTTAACGAGGTGGGAAATAGTAGATATTGATATGATGACCGGTGCACTAATACCACATGTAACCCCTCTTTTGAGGAGTGATTACCGGTTATTGCATTGACGTGATCCATATTGTTTGTAAACCTAGGACCCCCTTTCTTTTTAACTTGTTTTATTGTCCGAACTATTTCCTTAAAATTTTTGCATTCTTTATTCTCTTTAAACTTTCAATTTGCTTGCAATAATATGTGAACCCCTTCTTACTTGAGCCGTTAATTGTTTATTTGATTATGTGAAGTCACAATTGTAACATGACCGGGAACCACACTAGTGGATCTTGAGGGGTGCCTAACACCTTCCCCTCGAGATAATTTCTAGCCCTTACCCAAACTCTGGTTCTCCAAACTCAAACCCTTCTTAGTGTCCTAATGCACTTAATCATTAGGTGGAGACTCTTCAAGTTCCAAAACCCAATTCCCAAAAGGGAACGAGTCGTCCTCCCAAATGTCACAAGCCCGATTTCGCGAGAAAAAGGGGGCGCGACATACACAATTTACATTCTTGCACTATGTGTTTAAATATTGCAATACTTATTATAATCCTCACTAACTTGGTTTCCTTTTTTTTTTATTATTCCCCTCCCCAAAGGTTAGTTTGTGCACTCTGGCAACATCATCCTATCCCACGAGATCCAGGGGCCATCCACCCACTCCTTTTAGTCTTGTCAAAAACAAGAACAATGGCAAAATGGAAGATTTGAACAACGTCAGAAGGGAGAATGCAACTGAATGGGTAGAGGCCGCCAATGGTCATGGTACTCAAGAAAATGTATCCCAACTTGAACAGAAATTGCTGAAATTCCAGGAAGAACTCGATCAGGTTCGGAATCTGGCAAGCTTGTCATTTTCCCTCAGCACCCCGGATATCACCTTTCCCAATACTCAAAACCCTACACCACCTAAAAATATCCCAAAGCAATAGAATCATCCCGCTCCCCACACTGTTCCACCGAAGACCCAATGCAATACTTGCCATACCCCAAATAACACTCTGCTACTCATCCTAGAACTCCAAAACTCCACAAATGACCACTTTCACACCCACCATAACACTCCCATCTACGTGGAGACCATGCCACACTCCACCCAACCCATCTCAAGCACACACGAGTCTGACAATAAATACTTGCTCATCAGGAACCTGGCTGAGGAACTTAAGAAATTGACTAGCCGGATTCAAGGTGTTGAAGGAAACACGGGAATTGAGGGGCTAAACTATGAAGATATTTGCATACAGCCCGATGTCGAACTGCCTGAGGGGTACAAATCTCCTAAGTTTGAGATGTTTGATGGTACATGAGATCCAAGGGTCCATTTGAGGACATACTGTGACAAGCTGGTTGGAGTAGGGAAAGACGAAAGGATCCGCATGAAGCTTTTAATGAGGAGTTTGAAAGGAGATGCTTTGTCTTGGTACATCAGCCAAGATCCAAAGAAGTGGTCAACCTGGGTAAGAATGGCGTCCGACTTTATGGACATGTTCAGGTTTAACACCGAGAATGCACCAGACGTGTTCTATATTCAGAATCTAAAGAAGAAGCCTAACATTTTGCGAGTATGCTACTCGCTGGAGGTCCGAAGCTGTTAAGGTCAGACCTGCTCTAGAGGAGAAACAAATGAACAAATTCTTTGTCTGGGTTCAGGACCCGCAGTATTATGAACGACTGATGATGATTGAAAGCCACAAATTTTCCTACATCATCAAACTGGGTGAAAGAATTGAAGGAGGTAAAAAAGTGGTATGGTTACAAACTTCGAGGCCTTGCAAGATACAAATAAGGCCTTGCAGTCTGGTGGTGTGTCCAAGAAAAGGGATGTAGGAGCCGTGATGGTTGCACAAAGGACCAAATCTCCTATCAAATACCAAACTTACCCAACACTTCCACTCACATATCAGCCTACTCCGAACTACCAAGCACCCTCACCCTCTTACCAAGCTCCACCACCACCTTATCAATCACCACCACCCCACCTCCTACATATTAGCCTACTTTGCCCGGATATTCCCAACCCGCACATGTCTACCAAACTTACAATGCTCAACTATCCCACTATTAATTACCTCTAGCCCGTCAAAACTTCCATAGACCCCGGTCAAACTTTGTTCGAAGACCTCCGAAACAATATACATCATTGCTGAATCTATTGACCAGATTGACCAGTTGTACGAGAGACTCAAAGCTGCTGGTTATGTTACCCCCATCCCTGCTGCAACTCCTGAAAACCCTTCTTAGTAGGTTAATCCAAACGAATCCTGTGCATACCACTCCGGCATGAAAGGGCACACCATCGACGAATGTCGTTCCTTGAAAGACAAAATCCGGACTTTAATTGATAACAAGATTATTGTGGCAAAGGAACCCGCTCCAAATGTCCGCAACAATCCTCTACCCGATCATAAGGGCGGATGCATTCACATGATTGAAATAGAGGATGATTGGGATCCCGAGGGATCAATCGGGTTGATCGCAGAAGGCGATGACCCAAAGAAGCCGATAGTTACTCTTAATCCAATCATAGTCCAGATTCATCCATCTGGGGATGCCAAGGTAAATATATCCGTGCCACTTGAGTTTGAAGCAACATCATCTGCAAAAACACCAGCGATAATTGAGGTCGAATTCATGTCTCCAGCAAATGCACCCGCACCGTTTGAAGTTGCAATTTTACCACCCAAGGTGCATGCTCCGTTCGGAGTAAGGACAGCCATGCCAATCCCAGTGGCAATGTCGACCATGACACCATTCCATACAAAGGCTATACCATGGGACTATACAGCCGAGGCAAAGAGGAAAGACAAGGTTAAGTTCAAAGAAACTATTGCGGCACAAGATATGACAAGAACTGGTAGAGTTTATACCCCGGAATATCTAGCTGAGTCAAGCAAGCAGGCTTCCAATCAGTCACCCATCATTGAGATAGGTCCAGACGATCTTTGGAGAAAGGTACAGGCCAAGGAATACTCGGTCATCGACCAGTTGAACAAAACACTGGCGCAAATCTCCATTCTTTCTTTGTTACAAAATTCCGAGGCACACAAGAATGCTCTGTTAAGGGTACTGAGTGAGGCATACGTACCAAGCAATATCACTGGCAGAGAAATGGCTAACATGGTAGGACAAGTGCTGGAGAGTCATAAGATCACATTTCATGAGGACGAGCTACCACCTGAAGGGTTGGGATACAACAAAGCACTGCACATCACTGTGCAATGCGAGGACTACTTCATCACCAGGATCCTGATCGACGGGGGTTCCAGTCTCAACATTTGTCTGCTGGTAACACTTAAGAAGCTAGGTAAAGGACTACACGAGATAAACGATAGAGCCATTAACGTGAAAGCCTTCGACGGTTCCCAAAGTTCCACCATTGGGGAGATTAGTCTATGCTTGAAAATGGGGCCAACTTGGTTCGATATTGATTTTCAGGTGATAGATGTGCCAGTATCCTATAACTTGCTGTTGGGACGACCATGGATTCATGCTGCTAGGGATGTAGCATCAACACTGCATCAGGCCATAAAGATCGAGTGGAATCATCAAGAGGTGATCATTCACGGCGACGGTAGCACCCTATATACAGTCGCCAGACCATTCCGTCAATTGAAAGAAGAAGGAAGCTAGGTGGAGAGACTTACCACCACATTGAACGGGTAAATGTTATTGACAAAGACAAATGATGGGATAACAAGATCGAGAGCATACTGAATTAGAGTGGGTACGAACCTGGAAAAGGGCTCGGCAAGAACCTCCAAGGAATCGCTAAGCCCATAAAGCTCAAGAAACATGGCACTACTTTCGGTCTGGGATATGAGTACACCTGGGAAGAATTCAACAACTGGTCGCCACCATGGAGCCGACCTTACTAATCCACTGGAGCAACCAATACCGCATCTAGAGCAGACCTTCCAACCGACAGATATTATTTATGGGTCAGATGAAGAAGAAGCACTGGCATCGATAAAGAACTTGTTCCTAGAAGACAATGATATGGAATGTTGTGTTGTTCTCGAGGAGGAGGGGGAGGAAGGTCCTTCCATACATGATGTAAGCAGAGGGGCACACCTCAATAACTGGACTATCAGGACAACCAGAGCCCAACGAGTCTCGGGCATTACTATTACTTATCTTGATGAACCAATGACTATGACATGCAACGAGACAACGCAACAAGCGGATATTGATTCAGAGGAAGATGACATACCAAAAGAGATTGTTAATGAAGTGGAGAATTTTGAAAACAGACCTAAGTCTAACCTGGACGAGACCGAAATTGTCAACCTGAGAGATGCAGGGAACGTCAAGGAAACACGAATCAACATTCATCTATCACCATCAGAAAAGAAAGAATACACAGAATTCCTAAAGGAGTATGAGGACATATTCGCCTGGTTGTATGATGACATGACTGGTCTGAGTACATCTATTGTGGCTCACTAACTACCAACCGATCCAACATGTCCGCCGGTAAAGCAAAAGCTTACAAAGTTCAATCCTGATATGAGTTTGAAAATCAAGGAAGAAGTCACTAAGCAAGTCAAAGCTAAGGTTCTCAATGTTGTAGAATACCTGACATGGTTAACCAACATCGTGCTAGTGCCAAAGAAGGATGGGAAGGTCAGAGTCTGTGTCGACTACCGAGATTTCAACCGGGCCAATCCGAAAGATGACTTCCCTTTGCCGAATATACACATCCTGATTGATAATTGTGCCAAGCATGAGCTACAGTCATTTGTAGATTGTTTCGCTGGTTATCATCAGATCTGGATGGACGAAGAAGATGCCGAGAAAACGACTTTCATTACGCCATGGGGAATGTACTGTTACAAGATGATGCCGTTCGGCCTAAAGAATTCAGGGGCCACCTACATGAGGGCCATGACTACCATTTTTCATGATATGATACACATGGATATTGAGGTATATGTAGATCATCGAGTCCAAGAAGGCCATTGATCATATAGAAGATTTGAGGAAGTTCTTCAATAGATTGCAAAGGTACAACCTGACACTGAATCCCACAAAGTGCGCATTTGGGGTTCCCGCTGGAAAATTGCTTGGGTTTATTGTAAGTTGGCGAGGCATAGAACTGGATCCATCAAAAGTCAAAGCCATCAAAGAACTACCACCGCCAAAGAACAAGAAGGATGTGATGAGTTTCTTGGGAAGACTTAACTACATCAGCCGGTTCATAGCACAGTCCACAGTTATCTGTGAGCCAATCTTTAAGATGTTGAAGAAGGACGCCGCCACCAAGTGGACCGATAACTGCCAAAAAGCCTTCAACAGAATCAAGGAGTACTTGTCAACACCACCAGTCTTGGTCCCGCTTGAGCCAGGTAGACCCTTATTACTCTACCTTGCAGCATTGGATGGAGATTTCGGTTGTGTTCTAGGGCAGCATGATAAAATGCGAAGGACGGAGCAGGCTATCTATTACCTCAGTAAGAAGTTTACCCCGTACGAGGCCCGGTATTCTCTGTTAGAATGCACCTGTTGTGCTTTAACTTGGGTAACTCAGAAGCTGAGACATTACTTCTATGCCTATACCACATATCTCATATCAAGGATGGATCTGTTGAAGTACATCTTTCAGAAGCCCATGCCCACTGGCAAGCTAGCCAAGTGGCAAATCCTGTTGAGTGAGTTCGACATTGTGTATGTAACTCAGAAAGCGGTCAAGGGAAAAGCACTAGCAGACCACCTTGCTGAGAATCCCGTGGATGGAGAATACGAACCCCTGAAAACGTATTTTCCTAATGAAGAGGTATCCTTCATATGAGAAGACATTGAAGAATCCTATGACAGTTGGAGAATGTTTTTCGATAGCGCGGCAAACTTCAAAAGAGTTGGCATAGGAGCAGTCCTAGTATCAGAAACCAGTTAGCATTATCCGATATCTGCCAAACTCAGGTTCCCCTTCACCAACAACATGGCCGAGTACGAAGCCTGCATCTTAGTGCTCAAGATGGCAATCGACATGAACGTTCAAGATTTGCTAGTGATTGGATATTCAGACCTACTCCTACATCAGGTGCGTGAAGAATGGGCAACCAAGAATTCCAAGATACTCCCGTATTTGCATCATGCACATGAATTAAGAAAGAGGTTCACGAGAACGAAGTTCTAGCATGTTCCCAGAGTCCAGAATGAGTTCGCCAACGCATTGGCTACCCCCGTCGTCTATGATAAAACATCCAGACAAGAATTTTATTGACCCCATTCTAGTAAAGATCCATGATCAGCCAGCTTATTGTGCCCACATTGAAGAAGAAGCAGACAGAAAGCCTTGGTTTCATGATATCAAGGAATATTTGGCAAAAGGAGAGTACCCAGAACTTGCAAACCCTACTCAGAAACACACACTTTGGAGATTGTCCAACAACTTCTTTCACAGCGGAGGAATCCTGTATAGGAGGACTCCTGATTTGGGATTATTAAGGTGTGTCGATGCAAAGGAACCATCCAGGCTACTAGAAGAAATTCATGCTGGGACCCGCGGTCCGCATATGAATGGTTTTGTCTTAGCAAAGAAGATACTTCGAGCTGGTTACTTTTGGATGACTATAGAAACGGACTGCATCCAGTATGTTTAGAAATGCCACCGCTGTCAGATACATGCAGACATGATAAAGGTACCTCCGAATGAGCTTAATACAACAAGCTCGCCATGGCCGTTCGCTGCCTGGGGAATGGATGTTATTGGACCAATCAAGCTTGCCGCTTCCAACAGACACAGGTTTATCCAGGTAGCCATAGACTATTTCACCAAGTAGGTCGAAGCAGCATCTTACAAAGCAGTAACTAAGAAAGTCGTGGCAGACTTCGTCCGCGACCGCATTGTTTGTCGATTTAGGAATCCAGAGTCAATCATTACTGATAATGGCTCCAACCTCAACAATGACTTGATGAAAGCTATGTGTGAAACCTTCAAGGTCAAACACAAGAATTCCATAGCCTATAGGCCGCAGATGAATGGAGCTGTAGAGGCCACCAACAAGAATATCAAGAAGATATTAAAAAAAATGATAGAGAAGCATAAAGAGTGGCATGAGAAGTTATCATTTGCTTTATTGGGGTATCACACCACAGTCCGCACATCAATCGGGGCGACCCCCTATATGCTGGTTTATGGTACAGAAGCAGTCATTCCTGCTAAGGTAGAAATTCTTTTCCTAAGGATCATACAAGAAGCTGAGCTCGACGACGCAGAGTGGGTAAAAGTCGTTATGAGCAACTGACCCTTATAGATGGAAAGAGAATGAATGCAGTCTGCCATGGTCAACTCTATCAGAACAAAATATCCAAAACCTTCAACAAAAGAGTCAAGCCGAGACAGTTCACATCGGGGCAGTTGGTGTTAAAGAAAATTTTCCCATATTAAGATGAAGCCAAAAGGAAGTTCTCTCCCAACTGGTAGGGTCCATACATGGTTCACCGGGTTCTGACAGGAGGAGCCTTCATACTTGCATAAATGGACGGAGAAGTCTGGCCTAAACCAATCAATTCAGATGCAGTCAAGCGTTACTATGTGTACTTTATGCTTTCCTTGTATGATGTAAATTGAACTACGCCTGACCTAATTCCCGTTTAAGAGGGGATATGTAGGCATCCCTACGGGTTCGGTCATAATTCAATAAAATTTTCATTTCCCCATAAATGGAAACTAGGGCAGAATTTTGAGGAGGACCCTCAAAATTCCGAAATAATTTCAGCCGATCGTCGCAAACAATAGTCAGAAGCATCAACCCATTAAACTGGGGAAAAAGTTTGAGGAGGACCCTCAAATTTCCATAGCAAGAGAGGTTGTAATGTCCCGAACCGCGTCATAGTCATCGGTTCATCTAAAAGTTATTCTAATTATATACTTATGTCATATTTTGACAAAATCATGCATGTTTATTACTGAAACTGCCATGTTTAGCAACGCTACCCCAATGATACATACAGTAACACCAGATCAAATCCGAGCAGGTCAAGTAGAGCTAGCGGGAATACAAACTAACCTCCCCCCTTTACAAAACACACGATTTTTCTTTGGATGCAGGCACTTGGATTTCGAAATCATCAAACATACTATACACTCAAAAGACAAACATTGTTCAGGAATACAACTCTCAGAACCATTGCAGTTACCCACATTTGCTATCCAGTGACATTTCGTGTGTCACAATATCCCCAAAAGTCACAATATCGCAATCTGCTATCAGCTAAGAAAGCTCTTTTACCATCTTCCATTTTATTTCTTGCATAAGGCTATCATTCTGCCTTCCAAGTCTAAACGTTGTCCCCATCTGCATTTCTGCATTGCATAAGGCTACTATTGTGCCTTCTGAGACTAAACGCTGTCTCCATCTGCATTTCTGCATTGCATAAGGCTACCATTCTGCCTTCCGAGACTAAAAGTTGTCTCCATCTGCATTTCTGTGTTGCACAAGGCTACCATTCTGCCTTATGAGGTTATGCTCTACCTCCATATGCATCTGCATGGCTGAAAGATCGCCACATCTACATCTGTATGGCTGAAAGATCGCCACATCTACATCTGTATGGCTGAAAGATCTCCACCTACTGCATTGCATGGCTGAAAGATCGCCACATCTACATCTGCATGGCTGAAAGATCGCCTCATACTACATCTGCATGGCTGAAAGATCGCCACATATTGCATCTGCATGGCTGAAAGATCGCCTCATACTACATCTGCATGGCTGAAAGATCGCCACATACTGCATCTGCATGAGCTGAAAGATTGCTAAATTATTTAAAGGTATCATGGTTCGGAGGCACCATCCTCATAGCCCGAGAGAATCATTTCATGGCCTGCGAATCCTTTATTGCACGCTTCATGGCCCAGGATATCATGGTCTAAGGACATCATCCTAACCGTTCAAAGATAACCTTCATGGTCCGACGAGAATTTGCATCATGTTTAAATTTACGCACAATATATGCTTGTATTGCTTATTTGCAGGTAAACCGGCGAGCAATGGCCATCTCGGCAGGAGCGATCCCGCTCCTGTTCCCGTAGCCATATCAGACCTTAACCATTCACCCCGTCCTGGATATTGCGTCCGTTTTTGGAAAGTCTCCATCGGCATCCTCCATCGACGGATCCTGAACTACATGTGGCCTGATTCCTATAAAGTTAGGGAATCCAGGGCACAACCTGAACCTCTTCGAACCGTTTCGCTCGGTCAAAATTGGCAATCATATCTTTACCCGACAACTCTTTTATCCTTCCCGGGTAAAGAGGGGCAAACTGTTGATACCTAATTTTTCCTATATATTGTTAATATGAAAATACTTTCAAAATAGCATATGTATGCATATATAAGTATGTCCAAATATTTTATTATTTTTCCTTAATTTTTAAAGATTTTTAAACCAATTTATTCCCCTATTTTATTCATAAAAACCCAATAATAATTTTCAGAATTATCATTTTTTGGTGATTCATTTATTGGATTCTTATATTTAAGTTAAAATATAGCCAATATGATTTTTGCATATTTTTATAAATTTATTTAGTATTTTAAAGCTAAATTGTATATAATTGCAATATTAGCCTCTTTTAGGATTTAATTGCGTTTACATTTATAAAAATTAAGTCCAATATTTTTAAATTGATAATTATATGTTATAAATCATTTTATTACTTTAAATGTATTTCCAGAATTTGATTTACTATTTTTTATAAAATAAATGGGAAAATGGCTATTTAAAATCTAGCCAGATTTCATTTCAATTGTAGCCTAATTCTACCCCAATTTAAGCCCAATTTACCCCGATCCAATTCCTACTCATACCCGACCCTCAACCCAATTAAATGAACCCACCCAGACTCCCACTTAATCCCAGCCGTTGATCGTTTAGATCAACGGCTCCCATGATCCCCTTCCTTTTTTAACCCAAATGACCCCTTCACCCTAATTCATTTCTCACATACCTACACCACTGAATCCCCTTCTCTCTCAATTCTCTATGTTCTCTATGCAACACCACCTAAACCTTAGCCGCCGCCACCCTAATCCACCTTGATATATACCTAATCCATGGCCTTCCGAGGTCAACGGAGACCTGTACCAGCCTTCCACGGCTCCTATGTGTTTGTCCTTATGGTTTCAAGGCCAGACTATGAATAACTCTGGTCCAGCCTTCGTTTGATTTTAGTTCATGGCCCTTCTTCGGTCATCTTTGACCTTTCTCCGGCCAGCCATGACCATTCGAGTCAGACCTTTGACTCTCTTGGTTAGATCGGTAACTTTCAAGGCCTTTCTCATTGCTTTTGGGTTCTTCTAAAACCTTAATCTCTAAGACCTTTCGATTTCTTTCAGATCTATTTTAGATCTATTCTTGCTTTGAACTTTTAAGCATTTTTCTTGAAGCTTCTTTATCTTTGCTTTCAAAACTCTTTATCTTTCCCGATTAGGGTTTTCCTGTTAAGTTATTTCAAATCTCTTCTCTAAATTTTGACATGTTTTGCTATGTTTTGCTCGTGTTGTTCTTCTATCTGAGTTAGCATGCTGACAACCTTATTTCTTTTGGCTATTTGTTAGGCGAGTGCTTGTTTAGTTAAGTTTTTGTCTGATTTGTTTATTTATCGTCTTTTAAGCTCTACTATTGTTGAGAAAAACTATGTATTTGGGTTTGAAACTGTTCGCTTGAATACATGACTCAATTTGAAGTTCTTTGTTCTCGCTTTCCTTTATGTGATTCCTCTGACTCTGGGTTTCTACTATCTTTAAAAATCGACTATGCTTGAAACCCTAACTTTTTAAAAGGTTTCTCATCTGTTACTGTGGGACCTTTGCATGCTTCTTATACACTATTTTTTCTCCACTATCGATTCAATTGGACTTGACCTATTTGACTATCATGCTTCGAATGTTTGCTATCTATTGAACTTTGTGCTACTACTGTATGCTGTCTCTTTTGCAAATGAATTTGGCCTCGCATGTCTGGTGTCCCTGCTCACCCTGTTTAAATACTGAAGTGCAGAAGCATGTTACTTCTTTGATTGATCTTCAAATCTCGTGACCGATTTCAAAACCTTTCTTTTACGAATTCTAATTTCACTCGCCTGTCAAGGTTAATTGATTCCTTTCCTTATTTTGCCTTGCTGAATTCTTTCCCAAAATAATTATATTTCTGTACTTAGACTCGATTTCTTACTTAATGTTTTACTATTTCTTTTTATGGAAATAATTAGTCCGCCTACAAACTGATTTTCTTTACTTATTTTGAATCTGTTAGCCAAGTGATTCCTCAATTAAAGGAAAATCACTTGGTTGATTGATTCTGACTGTTGATTATTTCCATATTTGTATTGAACTTTACTTATTAGCTTATTTCTCACATATTTTTAAAAGCTAAAAATACCCTGCACCCCCTTCTTTCAAAGACACGAATACAAGGAATACAAACACTTGAGTTCAGAACACACATATCACTAAAAGCTCTCTCTCTCTTTTCTTTGTTACTGCTTGTGTTGCTGCCTTATCTAGCCGGCTGAAAGCCAAGGCTAGGCTGAGGAAATTTGCCTGCTTTTCTTTTTGCATATGCTTCTTTACTGGTATATTCTGATTAATCTTCAGCATCAACAAAAACATGTTTATTTACTATTTACTGCACTCTTACATGTTTCCTGCTTGTGTTTAATTGAGTTTCATTCCTAAGCATGCTATAATTTGCCCTTTCCTTTTCTGAATTAATATTTCCCTTATAAATGAACTCTGTCAGTTACTTATGAATCCCAAACCCCCATCCCCTATGTGTTTGTATTCTTTGGTTGGTTGAGGGCATGTCAGCATCAGACATTGCTGTGCATGACCTAAACCTGACCCTCCCTAGGTCATATGTTTCATATCCTCTCTATATGTTATGTCTTTTGTCTAGTTTATGGGCATGCCAGCTTCACTTATTGCTGTGAATGTCCAAACTTAACCCCTTTTCAGGGTCGTATGCCATCTACAATGTATTCCCAAACCCTTGCCCCTTTGTGCAATTGCTGATAATGTACTTTACTACTACTGTTTTTTTTAAACTACCCTTATCCCTTACTATTCTCAATCCTGTCTTTTTTAAACAAATCTCTGCTTCTGCACTTCCACCATATTCTTAGACTTAACTTCTGCCTCTCTTATATGAGCCTTGCCTTGGGACCCATGAGCTCTATCTGAACTTGGACACATAAGGGTTGACTCTTCCACACTGTACTTATCTCTATATGGTTATGCAACTTGGGTGTGAGCACTGATCGGGGTCCTCCTAAGACCCTTAGGGAACTTTGACACACTCAAGTCTAAGAAAGGCTTTGAAACAATTGCATTTGAGGTGGTTTATTCCATAACTCAGAGAGGAAGTCAAGAATCAGGCTTCCTCTGGTTGTAACTATTTCTTTATACTTCCTTGATGTAATTCATTATTCAGTTTTGTAATAATTTATAATAAACACTTGGGGCTTGGCTAGTGAAAAAGGGATGAAGGGTAGATATCATGTCTATAGGACCTAAAATTCTGCATGCTTAACTCTCCATCTAGATATCATGCCTATAAGATCTGTTGTTCTGCATGTTTAACTCTGCATCTAGATACCATGTCTATAAGATCTACTTTCATTGAAATTCTGTATGTTCTACATCTAGAGAATATGCCTATAGGACCTAAAATCTGCATATTGAACTCTGCATTTAGAGAACCTGTCTATAGGACTTGTTTTAATTTCTGCATTACCACACTTAAAAACCATGCTTAGGAACTAATTGGTTAAAAATCAGATATCATGTCATTGTTTAAAATTAGTACCCCCTTTCGTAGAAATCATGCCTATAAGAATATTTCATGCTTTCGATTCACGTTCGACTAGATATTATGTCTATAGGAATTAAATTAGTAATAATCAGTGTTTTTAGAATCCGAAATCAGACTATTCTAAAATCAGCTATCCTCAACTAGTTTTTAAACAACTCTCTCACCTCCTATTAGTACGGTTTATAAAGCATGCTTGTAAGATTTCAAATCGTTCGTCTTTAATTGTTACTGCTTTGCCTCATTTCGGATAGATACCATGTCTATAGGATCTCACCTAAACGCTTAGGCAAGCGTCAGGTGATAATAACGATAAAATTGAATCCGCCTTTGTTCAATCAATAATTGCTACAACCAGCAGGCAGGCCTGATTCAAACTTCTTATCGAGTTATGTAATAAACTAGTCTGCCTCAACAAATTGGAATTCCCTTAACATGGTGAGTTTTGGTTGAGGATCGTGGTATTAGGGCGAGGAGGTGTTTCAATTTGAAGGTAATCCAGAAGGAACTTAGAGAAATAAGACAACTTGGTAGTAGGTTGGATCGACATGGTAATGAGTATGATTGGTTATTTGGGTACTTACGACGTGGTGAGTCTCTACTGGTATTTGGTGGCAAAAATCTTGGGTTTGGCATGCATGGCTTGGCTGAGTTAGAGAGATTTCGTTTTGATGGTTTGATTATCTGCAAATGGATTCCAAAGTATTCTCGATGATTTCTACCACGGTTTGAGATGGATATTTCCTACCGGCATGAGGAGCATGTTGAGTATTGTGATTTTCTACTAGATGTGATCAAATGGAAGGTTTCTAGCTGATCGGATATGTATTCTACTTACGACTCAGAGTCAATTTTGATATTTTCGTATTTTTCATATGATGGCATAATAGGTGTGGCGTGTTGTGTTGGATTGAGATTTTCATGTGCAGGTTCACAATTCGGTTTTGAAAGGAAGGTCCTAAATTCTTAGGCAGCATGGATGATTTCAGATGACTAGGAAAATGATATTACTATTTCGTATTTCTGATGAGAGTGTACATTTCAGAAGGGGCAATGTGTTTTGATTTATGGATACTTCACTGGAACTCTGGCACTCTCCCAGTTCATCGACTTTGATATTCAAATTTGGATATGTGGCACGGAAGAATTATAGAAGTATTCCTCGTGGGATGATCATATATGAGAGATGAGTTAGATATTCCGGCGGTGGAGTTGGGATCATATATGGTGATTTGTGTGTTCCATGGATTTGGAGACTGGGAGTTCTCAGGAGCAGATTGTATCATGGTTGTGGACTGTGAAGTCGTGGTCGAAGCTAGCCAGATGATAGTATGTGTTATGATCTAGTCATTGTGGACTTTCAGATGGATATTTATCTATTTGTCGGTGACTAGAGCTGATTTGGGGGTCTATTGGTAGGCCCAATTAGTATATGTATTCTACACTGAGCTGGATTGGTTTGTCGCATACTGCTATTATTGAGGGATATGCCATTCAGTTATTGTTGAGTTTACTCGTGTTCTGAAATGATCTGTGAGTTACTCTTCTATGCTACAAGGGGTTGCGATTCGTTGGTTATATGCGCACACGGTGTGGTTCTATTTGGGCTTTATAGAGGAATTTGAGCGAGATGAGTATTTGGGTATTGTATGACTGATTGCATGTTGGTTATGTTCTTTCCGGATTGTGGTATTGTGTTATTTTCTCTTCGTGGTTATGATAACGCACTTTGGGTACTTTATGTCAAATTTCGCGCGGTTATTGATTTTGAACAAGGTGGCTTGAGGTATTTCATATGGACCGGTGATTGATGGTGTCACGCATTACAACAAAGTTATGTTGGGATATGATCCATTGTGTTAGATTTGTGTGTTATGGTTCTACGGTGTGTGATGGATTTTCAGCGTTTCGTTGTGGCGGTGCCTGTTATGCTTGCAGGGAAGTTCTCTTATTTGAGTCATTTTTCCATGATTGAGTGCATTGGAAGGTTGCTTATTGGTGCACGGATTGCATGAGTTGTAGCTTTAGATGATATTGATGTGACATGTCACTAGGGTGGTCGTGTTAGATAAGGCGAGGTCATAGGACCTAATGGATACTATCGGATTTGATTACAGCATGTTTGGAAGGATAATGTCAGAAGTTGGCTTAGAAATTTGCTATAGTTCTTGTCGAAGGAGAGAGAGCTCCATCACCTATTGATCTAACGAGTGGTTAAGGGTTTCTGTGTGTTTCTTACATCAATGGCAAGGTATGAAGGTTTAGGACGAGGTTTTGTTTGATATGAGGTTTATTACCAGTATTGGGCTGTTTTGAGCAGCTACTGTGATTAGAAATCATTGATATGAGTAATTGAGTTATGTGGAATATGGTGTGATTACATATTAGGTTATGATTACGGCTTGATACAACTTGTTCAAACTTATACAGTGTGTAGATGCGAGATTCTGATCTTATAGAAATTTCGGATGTTGGAAATTGGTTCTAAGGTTTATAGGTTAGGTTGAATTAAGAAATTTCAGTAATGTTTTGTTATCAGACCTATATGGGATACGGTGACGTGGGATCGCCCCGGGGTATGTGCATGGTGAGGTTACACGGCGGGTTGATGGCTTTGAGAATAAGGGTGTGCATTCGAATCGGTTTATCGATAAATTGAATTGATTATTTGTTATCGATTTATCGATTTCGATTTCGATTTTGTCCTCTTCGGTTATCGGTTTATCGATAAATCGATAAGAGATACTATTTTTTTTTACCCTTATTCTATAATACCCTTTCCTTTACCCTAAGTCCCTAACCCTATTATTTCATCTACCACATTTAAGGAATGATCATGCTTAAAGCTCAAGGGAATGAAGTTCAAATTAATGGAAAATAGAATTAGCCATGATGATGTATTTTTATTTTTTTTATACCGTTGGAGTGTTGATGGCATACATTTGATCCCTTACTTTAGTTTCATTGCATGTGCTTGTTGACACAAGTTTTATGTTACAAACGATGTTCGTCTTATTTTAGCTTCTTTTTGTCCATATTAGTTAGGCGTGTTAATTTATAGTGATATACTTTCTGTGGAATCCCGCAAATTTTTTTATTAGTGTAATCGATAACCGAATCGATAAGCCCCCTAAATCGATAAATCAAAATTGAAAAAAATCGAAACCTTATTGAAACGATAACGATAAGCATATGTACAAATCGATAATCGATAAGTAATTATCGATAAGAGGCAAAATCAAATCGATAAATCGAATGCACACCCCTATTTGAGAACAACTCTAGGCATTTTCAAGGACGAACGTATGTCTAAGTGGGGGAGGATGTAACGACCTGACCGGTCGTTTTTAGCATTAGCAGTAAGCTCGGTGGTTTGAGGGAATGAGTAGCTCCGTATGATGTATTATAACTTATGTGAATCGTCAGTTTTGGTTTTCAGGTTTTTCAGAATTGATTTAGAAGAGTGATTCTCAACTAGGGAGTTTTAAATTGGAAGAGTTGATCAAGTTTGACCTTTTAGTATTTGACCTCGGATTGGAGTTTTGATGGTTTCGTTTGCTCCATTGGGCGATATTAGACTTAGGAGCATGTCCGGATTGTGAATTGGAGGTTCGTAGTTGAATTTGGTTTGAAATGGCGGAAGTTGGTTTTTTGGAAAGTTTGACCGGAAGTGTACATTTTGATATCGGATTCGAATTTTGGTTCTGGGAATTGGAATAACTTCGTTATGTTATGTGGGACTTGTGTGCAAAATTTGGGGCCAATCAGACGTGGTTTGTATGTTTCAGTGCGAGTTTTGGAAATTTGAGAGTTCAAAGATTATAGATTTTGATTTGAGGTGCGATTCATTGTTTTGATGTTGTTAGGTGAGATTTGAGGCCTCGAGTAATCTGTGTTATGTTATGAGACTTGTCGGTGTATTTGAACGGGATCCCGATTGGCTCGGGTGACTCTCAGAGTGAAATATGAACGAGCTTGGACATTTCGGTACTTCTGATGATGTTATGGAACAATTGAAGAGTGGAGGGCACATTTTAGAGAGTAGAAGTGCGACCGCAAACTCCCAAAGTGCTGGGGCAGTAGGAATTGTGCGGACCACACTTGAAGATGTGTGGACCGCAGTTAAAATTGTGTGGTCCGCAGAATTCTCCTCGCGGCCGCAGAAAGGCGATTTCGTAGGTTCGCTGGTCCGACTTTGGAAGCTTATATCTTTTGATCTACAAGGAATTTGAAGTTGATCCAAAAAGGAAGGTTGTATTCCTTTGTGTCTAGTTTCCAAAAAATGTAAAACAATTATCATTTGTACATTTTTACAGAAAGTTATGAAAAGTTTACTAAAGCCTGGTAGTGCAGTCATTGTGGAAGTGCGACCGCACACTATGGACTTGCATCCGTGGGACCTGGGATGTGCAGCCGCACAAAATATGCGGTCAACACAATGAGTGGTCAGATTTTGTACTAGATAAACGAGAATTAGAGTATTATTTCACATTTGGACTTTGGTAGCTCAGTTTGCGGCGATTGTTCGTGATTGTTTTAAGAAATTCATCGGGGTAAGTGATTCTAACTCAGATTTGGCTAATATACATGAATAGATCATTGTTTTCATCATTTAATTAGTATTTTGAGATGCAAATTGGGGGTTTTAGCCTAAAGTCTTATAGAGTGGATTTTCGAGTTTTGAACATCGATTCAGAGTTGGATTTGAGTGAAACCAGTATGGTTTAAGAGTGGCAAATGGTCCAGGCCCGGTCCTAAATGGGCCTTGCGGGCCGGGCTTAAACGGTCCGGTTCTAAGTGGGCCCAGGCTTCGTGGGCCAGGCTTAAACAGTCCCGAGTTTCGTGGGCTTTTAGGTGTAACCAGAACAGGACCAGGACCATGTACTAATGGTCCCGGGCTATATGGGCCGGGCCCGGTCTTAAATATGACTAAACGAGTCTAAGGTGGGCCTTGACTATTTAATTTTTTTTATCTAAACTATTTTTTTAATTTTTTTTTATCTAAGGTAATTTCTTGTAAATTATATATATATATGGGCCTATTTATTTGTTTAAATTTTTTATCTAAGGCATTTTCTTGTAAATTATATTATATAATTGTGACTTAAAATTTTTTAATTCAAATTTAAAACATAAAATATTGTAAAAAGATATTCAAAGGAATGCATTATAATTTTTATTATTATGACATTAAGAAAACATGGTCCAATCTTTCTTAGCCCCCCCCCAAATGGAATGAGCACTAATCAAGCCCAACTATGCCTTATAAAAAGGACAAGCGGTCGTTATAAATATAATCAGGGTATTTAGCCAGAGTCGAATCCACAGGGAATTAACCTACCAATTACTCTTGTTAGACTCACTAAATTCTTCGTAATCAACTTCCCAGATATTTTGAATAACAATTGGTGATATTTTTACTAGCTATAACTGAACAAAGTTAAGCAAACTAAAAGCTAACTATGATTGAGTTGTAAACAAATAAGGAAAGCATCTAAGGTTATGATTCCCCTATTGATGGAATCCCTTCCTGTTATGTTTCGCATAGAATTGCCTAATCATCTCTATCGATAATGAGCACTCTTACTACCGTAAATCTCTCCCGAGTAATTACGATAATTTACTACACGAACTCTCCCGAGTTACGCTAGCTGACTTTTATTACAGCTCACTTTAGATCACACCTAAGGTTTCGTTATCCCTAATCACACCTTTAAACCCTCAGTTATTGATCCTTCATATACTTTGGGAGTGTTGTTGTTCAACAACTACCTAAATATGCACACTCTCCCGAGTAATGCATACTCAATAGGCACAGCTAATTGAGGATCCTATCAATTAACTACAACAAGAACGTAGTTGAACAAATAGATATTAAATCAGGCAAACTATATTAATATAACAAGAAGTTTATCCTCGTCAGGTTCCATCAAAACCCTAGATTAAGTAATTAGCTACTCATAGCAAAATAAAACCACAAAAGTATTCATAATTTGCAAATAAAGCTAACAAAGAGAAGATTAAAAAACTCTAATGGTTGCTTGATCTTCTCACACTTGTTCTTGTCTCCAATTCAGTCTAAAAAACAAGCTTAACCTTTGCTTTGGCGAGTTTGTTAAGTTTATAAAGGGTTATCATAATTTTCTCCCAATTTACACTTTAGTCCCCGAATTTCTGGGCGATTACACAGTCGACCGCGGCCGCGGCAGAACGCGGCCCAACTGCGGTGAAATGCAACCATTCTGCCTTAATCGTTTGTCCTACCGCGTTCCAGCCGCGATCAACTGCGGTCGCAATAGCCTCTTGTCCCGCCCTCCTTTGCCTCTTTCTTACTTATTTTCGTTTGGGTTCTTTTTGATTGGCCATATATTCACATTATTGACTCCAAAACACTCCATAGTCTCTTCCTAACTTGGATTAGTTCCTACAAAGTAAACGAACACCAATTAGAGTATTTTGATATCATTTTGTATTTAAAACAACAGTAAACTATGGTTAATTTAGAGTGTAAATCGCATCTATATAGCCTATTATCAACACCCCACACTTAAACCGTTGCTAGTCCTCTAGAAATAAACCACACTCTATAGGCTTAATCATCATAGGATACCTCCCCTACTCTTTATACCAAGAATACTTCACACAGATAGACTATTTCAGCGCAACCTCCTCGCCTCAAGAGTGGACTCCTTTCTAGCCACGCAATACCCTTAAACAGCTCTCCCACCCTCAGTCAGAGGTCTAGACTTACCTTCCCTTCATGAATCATGTGCCTACTCACTACAAAAGAGACTTATATCATTTACAAACAACAAACTGAGGAACTCAAATACAACATTTCACTCACCCTCAGAAAGAAATTCTCATGCCACAATCAACACACCATAGGCTTGCCCGTAGGGTAATTATCAACTAATCGAGCTCATCCGGTCTAGAATCAAATAGGAGTTTATTTGGTTGTAATGTTGGCTATGGGACGGGTATGATACATATGGGTATAGTGACTACACCTCCCTAAGCACTCCACTACCTTGAGTACTTAAGCTCTTAACTTTGTCACACCTTCCTTCCACCATTACATTATTGTGTTAACCCCTTTTTTTCTTTAAGCACACTTTTTCTTTTAATAACTTCCACCAATTTGAGACTTCTCTTTTTTTTTTCTGGTGGCCTCTAATATTGTTTATCAACCAGTGTACTTTTTCTTATCATGTTTGCTTAGTTCCACTTAAAAACCTAACCAACCACCCCACACTTATATTTTTCCATATACATTACACTTTGAGTGCTTCTAAGAGGTGATAGGGTTCAACAAGATAGGTTATTTAAACTCGGGTTAGGCTTGTAATGTTGTTGCCAAGGAAACAGGCTTACAGGCTCAACGGTGTTGACTAAGGTATATACAATTAGGTGGGAGCAAGTATACATAAAAGGGTTAAGCAAAGAAACGATGATATCACTTTCTAGACCAAACGAGGCTACCATTTCGCTTTGCACACACACAGGGCAAGTTCTAGGCATTGAATGTTAACACAGAATACAAAAGCCTCACTCACACATGGCACATGACTCAATTCAGTTAGGGTCATCAGACACTCTGTCCTAAGTACTTTGAACCATTCAGGAGCACACAATTTAAGGCCTTATTTGAGTCAACTAAAGAACCTAAGTATCACACTAAAGCAGTTTTTATTCACGGTACCATAGAGTTAAGAGTCCCTATTTCCATTTTTGTTTCTCGTCGAAGACTCCCTAAACTAAAAGGAAAAAAAAACTAACTACACCCGGTTCAAATAGAAACCCTTGGAAAAGAACCGTGATTTAAAGAAAAGCCAAGGGGGAGTTGATACACTACCTAACAAACGAAAATCTTTTTTTTTTTTTGTTTTTTTTTTATTTTTTTTTTGTTCGACTTAAATCCCTCAAGAGACCCGTCGAGAGGTGTACGTCTTCAGGCCAAGTCGACGTTAACTAACATAAACCAACAATACCAAACAAAAACAACACCATACAAATTTATACAAATATACAACAATAGCCATCCCCCACCCCACACATAAAGTTTTGGCATGTCCCCACGTCAACGAATATAAAGCAGAGTAAGGTAAGGGGACTTCCCTGTGCTCAATGCTGATTAGAGACGGTGCTAGGATCGAGGTGAAATGCTCGTCCTCGAGCCCAGAGCCAGCCCATGATCTTTTTCTCCGACCTAGCATGATGAGTAGTCAAATTGTCAACTCTACTACCCAGGTCAGTGACTGAAGTGTGGAGGCCAGCCATTTTTTGCTCCAGGGCTGTAAGGCGGGTACTTCGGCGGTCTTGTAATGGGCCTGCCTTATCAGCACTCGGCTGTGGTGGGGAGGCAGCGTCCTCATCATCATCACCATCATCATCATCATCATCAACCACCACTACCGGTTCTCTCCCTACTGTGATTTTGCTAGGCCGGAATGGGGCTTTCAATGACAACATCCCATCTACTCTGGGATTTTTAGGAACTCGTGCAGCACAGCACAACTTGGTAACTAGAGAGGGGAAGTAAAACCCTTTGAGTACTTTTAGGGAGTGAATGAACATCTCATCATGAAGGAGCTTGGTCACATTAAAGTCATGGTGCATCATAAAACAGTAGATAGCTGATGCTGGTGGCCCATTGACATCAGTAGTGTTGTTGGAGGGCAGCAAATGGCTGTTGATAATTGTAATCCAACACTTAGCTTCCCAATTGAGAGACTGTGAGTTCAGTGTAATTCGGTGCTTTATCCATATTGGCTTCCTATCAACCACATATATGGCTTCAAGAATCAGTGGCCACCAGACTGTAGGGCATCAGTATTATGTGTTTTGTATGTCGCCTTAGATTTTTTCACTTTTTTGAAATCAAAAGTCAGCCTAACATCGCTTCCTTTTAGGAATAGTAGTCCTAAGTTCCTCCGGGATTGATAGGAAGGGGACAAGTAATAGCATGCAATAGAGATCGAGACCAATTCGCTCTTTAATACCTTAACGGGGTGGAAGGGTAGATATGGATATGATGACCGGTGCGCTAATTCCACATGTATCCCCTCTTCTAAGGAGTGTCATACCTGGTATCGCATTGATATGATCCATATTATATATAAACCTAGGACCTCCTTTCCTTTTTTATTTGCAAAATTCTTTTTAGAACTCTTCATTTAGTTGTTCTTTCTAACTCTTATGTGTTCAAGTTTAAATCCCCTCTTATTTGAGCCTTATTTGATTACTTGCTAATTGCACAAATTCACAATAAACCATCTGGACGGGAACCACACTAGTGGATCCTGAGGGGTGCCTGACACCTTCCCCTTAGGATAATTTCAAGCCCTTACCCTATCTCTAGTTATAAACAAACTTAGAAGTGAACCCTTATAGGTGTCCTAATGCACCTTAAATCATTAGGTGGCGACTCTTCAAATGCAAAACCCAGTTCCCAAAAGGAATGAGTTGTCCCATACCAAATGTCACAAACCCGACCTCCCGATTGCACCAAGAGGGAAAAAGGGGGCGCGACATGAGGAATTTGCAAAATTCATGGGAAGTGAGTTTGAAATGAGCATGATGGGGGAGCTGAATTTCTTCTTGGGTCTTCAAGTAAAGTAGTATACACAAGGTACATTCATTTGTCAGTAGAAATACATCAAGGAGCTCTTAAAGAGGTTTGATATGAAAGCATCAAAAGTGATAGACACTCCCATTGCAACGGCTACTAGACTGGACATGGATGAAACTGGATCTCATGTGAATCAAATTATGTACAGAGGCATTATTAGTCTCTTCTATATCTCACTGCTATCAAACCCGATATTATCTTCAGTGTGGGACTATGTGCAAGGTTTCAATCAAATCCCAAGGAATCTCATTTGAAGGATGCCAAAAGAATTTTGAGATACCTTAAGGGTACCCAGGACCTGGTCCTATATTATCCCTCAGGTGACAGTTTTAATCTCATTGGGTATGCTGATACTGGCTATGCAGGTTATCTTGTGGACAGGAAAATTACTTCTGGAATGGCTCATTTTTTAGGATCATGTCTCATCTTTGGGGCACAAGGAAGAAAAACTCAGTGGCTTTGTCAACATCTGAAGCAGAATATGTAGCTACAACATCCTGCTATGCTCAACTCCTATAGATTAAGCATCAACTGGAGGATTTTGGGGTGTTTACTGAGTGCATGCCTCTTCTATGTGATAACACCAATGCACTCAACATGACCAAGAATCCAGTTCAACAGAAAAGAACCAAACATTGATGTGAGACATCATTTTCTGAGAGACAATGTGGAGAAAGGGCTGATATGTATGAAGTTCTGCAACACACAAGACAAAATTGCAGATATCTTCACCAAAGCCTTAAGTAGGGAATATTTTGAAAGAAACAGGGTGAAGCTGGGGCTATTGAAGCCTAATTGAGAACCTGATTCCTCATCAATTGGCTATGAAAATTACCTTTAGGTAAAACTAGCTAAAGTATTTTCTGGCCAAGTCTAGCTCATTTCAATACTGTTGCAGGTAAACACGCATGATAAGTATATAAGCTGTAGATGCATTGCATAGATGATAAAAGAGGATTGAAATTTTCAATGATAGGTCAAGAACCTGGTTCTTGTACCAAAGGTTAGTAGTTCTGTGCATTCTTTAATACACATCTTGAAAAGATACAAATATAAACTACCATGTCATCCACCTTTTCAGACCCTGTTGTCACGTCCCTTCACTTCAAATCATTCCATCTCCCTCTGAAACGTTGCATATCTCCAAAGCACAACCGCTGTTTCAGAACCGATTCCTATCTCTCTCTTTATAATTATCCTCTCTCCTTAAAAAACCCTTCTCCCCTCTTCGCATACCATAGTCCTCCATTAGAACCTCTCCAAAGACCTTTCTTCTTATCTCTTCCATGGCTGACACCAACTCCGAAATTCCTGTCTCAGTCGTCTCTAACACTGAAGCACCCATTGAGCCCTCCGTCCTCAATGAGTCTTCTGTGACCATTCCTGTTCTCATCACTGAAGTTAATCCTAACCCAAATTTCTCGTTTCCCTCCAGTTCTGATACGACTATCTCTGAAACCCCCAAAATTGCTGATTCTTCTTTTCTATCTTCTACGGTTCCTGTTGATTAAGAGAAGATTGGAGCACTGAGTAAGAATCCTGAGGTCACAGAGGTTTCCACCATTATTGTTTCAAATTATGTGGTGGACACAAAGCCTATTAAGAAAGAAAAGGTTGTGACCATCTTTGTGGTATCTGCTGACGGTGTCCTACATGAGATAATCTCTCAGAAGAATGAGATACAGGGTATGGGGGAAGAAGGAGTCATGGTGACTGTTGAGGGGTCTGCACTAGCAGAAACTAATGGGCCCTCTCGTGAGGAACCTGACCCATCTCTGGAGGAAACAGGTCAGGGTTATCACTCCCAAGACAGTTCTACTCATGTATTTGCTATTGCACCATTGGATATTCGAGTCCCTGAGATGAGGTCTAGTGATAAGGAGGATCTAGACAACCTTGCTCTTGATGCTTTCATAGTCAAGCAAAGGGTGGTGTCCACTCCTGAGTCTTCTACGAAGCGACCTACTACCAGGTTACAAGCAAAGGTAGCCTATGACTCTACTATTCTAAAAAGCAGAAAAAACAATAAAAAGAACAGGAGAAGATTGATGAAAGACAATGTTATCATGTGTGATAAGGCCATTCCAGTGGTGGAGGTTGAAGAGGAAACAACTAAGGAACCCAGTTCCCTGGTGAGAAGGTCCTAGAAGAAGACGGTATCTACTTCCATAGAGCATGTTAAAACCCCCAGTTCCAAGTTGAAAGATATTGTGAGTAAGCTCTCTGCTTCTGATAAGTATGTGTTAGTCAAGTCTAAGGGAAAAACAAAATCAAGTGGTGTGACGTCTGGTAAACGAAAGTCTGAAACCGTTAAGGAACCTGGTTCTGTGATAAAGCTAAGAAGTGAAAGTAGTTCTGCTTCAGACCGCCTAAGGCACCAAAAGGTTGTGCTGGGTCGTACTTTTGACCCAGCAATCTATGATATGGCTGGTATGCGTCAAGTTCTTGCAATAGTTGAGTTTCAATGATGGGGGCATCTGTTTCAAATGGATGCAACCAAAGTGTATGAAGATGAGGTTCCAAGCTTTTATGCCAGCCTTTTCCCCGTTGATACCAACCATATTTGTGCCTTGGTGAATAATGTGGACATTGTGTTTGATGTGAGTTTGCTTGGGGATATTCTCAAGATCCCTACGGATGGTGTGTCGAGTGTGAAAGATGTGTGTGAGTATAATTTCCGGAATGTTGTGGTAAAGGATAATGCGAACCAAAAGGGGGACCAGATCCACAAGAAGGCATTACTTCCTGTTTATCAGTTTCTCTTCGAGTTGGTAAATAAATTTCTGTTACCTCGTGTTGAGAGGAGGTTCATGACCTCTAAGTCTGACCTGTTTTTAATGGAGCAACTGGATGGTTTTAATCCTGTCAACTTGCCTGCTTTCATGATCGAACACATGCAAAAAGTTGCAACCTTCAAGGATGGTAATCATGGTCTTCCATACAGGTTTCTGCTTACACAAGTGTTTAAGTTTTTCAAGATGCCGCTGGGGCAAGGCAAGGTAGGAATCAAGAAGCAGACCTTCTCATAGGAAACGCTGGAAGAATGTGAGTGCATAAAGAAAAATGGGATATTAGGCAGTAGATCAACCATCTCACAGCTCATTAATGCTCAAAATAGTGCAACCGGGGAGATTCGAAGGTTGAAGGCTAGGAATGCTATCCTGGGAGGTCAAAAAACCCAAGGGGTTCCAGAGTCAAATGAGTGTCACGACCCCGGTTCGCCCTCCATGAACCATCGTGACAGCACCTACGACTAGGTAAGCCTAAATTGCGGAAGAGAAACCAAAATTTGCGGAAGTAAAACAATTTAAAAATAGGAATAAAGTAATAATAGTGTTTAAATGTACCGCTCGGCATATACCACACAACATTCTCAAAACCAAGTACACTATCCCAAAACCCGGAAACTCACGGAAACACAAGCCTTTGGAATATCTAACAGTCTAACTCTAGAATATCTAACAAGAAAGAAAATACAAAAGGGCAATGTTTAACAGCTAGAATAGAAAGGGACTTCTTGGTCTGCGGACGTGGCAGATGTACCTCTAAGTCTCTAAAGCAGTCGCCTCCCTCAAGGATGGTAGGCCTGAGTAGCGGTACCTGGATTTGCACATGAAAAACATGCGCAAAAGGGGCACGAGTACACCACAATGGTACTCAAGAAGTGCCAAGCCTAACCTCGGTCGGGTAGTGAAGAGGAAGGTCAGGGCCCTGCTGAGATTAAATAAATATAAAGATGACAGGATAAGATAAGCAGTACAATTGAGAATCTATAGTAAGAATTCTATATAGGATAATAAGAGTACAATAACGAAAACAGAAATGAAGGCAAACCATAAGGAAGTACCACTCATAACAAGGATGATAACCGAGGATCTCCTGGTATCCTCTATGTATACAAGGGATCTCTTGGAATCCCCAAGGATCTCTTAGTATCCTCAATATATTTGGGGATCTCTTGTTATCCCGAGGATCTCTTGGTATCCTCAATATACGTTGGGGATCTCTTGATATCCCGAGGATCTCTTGGTATTCTCAATATACGTGCCAGGGATCTCTTGGTATCCCGCACCTCAGTCTAGGTCATAAATACGTACAGGGAATCTCTCGGGATGCCGTCCTGTAGTCCCAAATTAAAAACACACAACAGCAACGCAAGAATACTCAATAATTGCTAAATTTTGTACTAAGTAAACAGTTAATTCTAGTCTAAAATGCTTTACGAAATACAATTGAGGCAGTTTAAGCAAATAGGCAATTAAGTCAACTAAACATGCTTTTCTAACTAACAACAGGCTAAATTCGCAAGTAGAATAAAACAGGAAAAAAGGAACTCAATTGAAATACTTAAAGAAAAACCAGATTTTCAACAATTAGATCAAGTACGCACTCGTCACCTCACGAGGCATTTCAATTATCAAATATATCATATCCTAAGGGGAAGGTCCCTCACACAAGGTTAGACAAGCCACTTACCTCGAACTAGCTCAAATCAACTCGAAACCACGCTCTTGCCACGAGTACTCGACTCCAAATGGCCCAAATCTATTCAATTCAATTGCATAATGTAAATAATACTTCAAGTAACTGATTCTACAATTAAATTCTAAGATAATACGCGAAATTAGGTAAAATGACCAAACTCCCCTCGGGCCCACGTCATCGAAATAGGGTAAAATTTATATTTCCAGAATCCCCACACTCTCACGAGTTCAGTCATACCAAAAGCATAAAAATCGGACCTCAAATGGTCCCTCAAATCATCACTCAAATGTCTCGAATTAGTCAAGTCCTAACCCCCCAATTACAACTGATTTTCCTTAATTTTTCATGCTTAAATTGATAAAAATCTTTCCAGTAACGAGTTTAGGGACCAAAGACCTTACCCCAATGAACTCCTCTGAAAATCTCTCCTGAAAAGTGCTCCCCAAGCTTCTTCCCATTTTGAAAAAGATGAAAAATGGCAAAATTTCGCGAAGGCAAGAATTTATGTGTTCTGCCCAGCGATTTCCACATTTGCGGCCCTGGGACCGCATCTGCGGTCCCGCTTCTGCGGAGCCTAGGTCGCATATGCGACTTTCACTTAAAGGGCAATATTCCGCATCTGCGGTTACCCTCCCGCAGGTGCGGTACCGTTTCTGCGGTGAACTACCCGCATCTGTAGTTCCTGAAGAGATGGCCAAATGCCGCTTCTGCGGCACCGCACCTGCGGAACCCAAACGACATGTGCGGTTATGACAGAACCAGCAGCTGAAGCTGCAACTATAATTTCAAAATCTTTCCGTCAACCATATGAAATCATCCCGAGGCCTCCGGGACCTCAACTAAAGGAACCAACAAGTCACAAACCACTATCCAAACTTGTACTAATCCTTAGAACACCTAAACAACATCGAAACCTCGAATTAACCATGAATTTAAGCCTAAAAACTTCAAAATCCTCAAAAATAGGTTTTCGATCAAAAAGTCTATCAAACCTCGTCCGAATGACCTGAAATTTTGCACACACGTCACATTCAACACTACGGAGCTACTCCAACTTCCGGAATTCCATTCCGACCCTCGGATCAAGATCTCACTATCGGATCGTGAACTCCAAAAATTTAACTTTTGGCATTTCAAGCCTAAAGTTAAATGCTACTACGGACCAGTTCCTTATAACAAAATATCACTTGAACACTTGAGAATTCACGTCAAGCATTCAAATCTTCTGCAAACAGTGAACGCAATTCTCAAGAGCTTGAAGAACAAAGTTAAACGCTACTACAGACCAGTTCCTAAATCTAGTATTTTGTTGTCTTTAGTTGAGTTGTAACTTTATGATTGTTCTTATTGTAATTCCTAAATTGCTTAGCTAGAAGCGTTTCTTAGGAACCCCTTTGTAAAATCATAAACTTTCTGAGTTTGTGTTGTGACTAAAGTAAGTCATAAGTTAAAGTCTTTGTAACTAGTGAGTGACAAACTGGCTTGTGGTAAGTGTATCACAAGTTAGTTGAGTTGAAGTCTTTGTAATAGAGTCATTACAAAGTGGCTTGTAATAGAGAGTTTACAAGTTAGTGAAGTTAAAAGCCTACAAGTGTAGGTTGTGGTTTTTATCCCCTTGAGTGAGATTTTTCCACGTAAAAATCTCGTGTCTCATTTGCTTACTGTTTCATTAGTATTCTCAATGATAACTCATAGAGGACCAAGTATTCTATGGTTGGTGGACTCATATAAACTAATAGTACATATTAATTATAAAAAAAAATTTACGTTATAAATTTTTTATCATAATAAATGATTTCTTTACGTAAGAAAAGAAATATCTTGTACAAACGAGTTCCATCCTAAAAAAAGAAGGGTAAATTTCATAAATGGTCTGCTCATACTTTTTTATTTTCTTTTTCAAGATTTTTATTCATATTGATAGTAGCATTATATATATATATTGTTATGAGCTTTATGATTATTCATACTTTTTTTAGAACATATATAAAAAATACTCCAAAGAACAAGTTTATTGTATACAAAATACTCCAAATTATTTATGTCAAGTAAGATTCTATGTGGATAATATATATATATATATATATATATATATATATATATATATATATATATATATATATATATATATATATATATTTGGAGTATTTTCTTTTGGTAAATTTCTTTTGGAGTATTTTTCATGAGATTTTGCAAAAAAAAGTATGAATAATCATAAAGCTCATAACAATAATGATATAAATTTAAATAAGAAATTTTAAAAAATAAAATAACAGATAGAAGTAGCATATGTTGGGGAAGGATTTACTTTTAGTAATATTTTACTGTAGGTATTTGGGGATTGTTATATTAGTTACGGGGCGTTTGGTGGGAGGTATTAGAAAAAATAATGCAAGCATTAGCTTTATGCATTACTAATATTTTGTTTGGTACAATTTTTTTTAACATGTGTATAACTAATACTTGTATTACTTATCATCATACTTGGTATTATCCTTTGTATAAGTAATACATAGAAAACTATGGCATTAGTAATACCAAGGCCATTAATGCATGTGTTTGTCATGGGCTGCTTTCCAGACACGCCCCATGACCCCTTGGCCGCGCCCCATGGCGGCCTAGCAGGCCTCACAATGCCTAGCGCCATGGTCGGCCCCATGGTCTTGGCTGCATCAAGTGACAAGCGCGCATGCGCCTTTGTCGCCCTACCGATGCCTCTCGCCAGCGCCCAGTGGCTGGCCAATGACAACAGCGCCGCGGCGCAGATCCTGATGCCTCGCCAGCGCCCAGCTGCAAGCCCATTCTAGCAGCGCCTTGCACACAGACCCTGATGCCAAGCACCAGCGCCCAGCCTCAGGCCAACACAGCAAGTGTCGCACGCACCCACAGCAACGCGCGCGCAGACCCTAACCCGCAAGACAAAGTTGCTGCCATCGGACTTAGTTCCATATTGTAATAAACTAAGTCATTTTCATTGTAATTATAGGCTAGTATACATCATTTTCATTCTATGTGCTTCTATAGCTTTATTAGGACTAGTCATGTAATCTTGGTTTATTTTCTTTAAGTATTATTAGGGGGGATCAAGCAATCAAACATTTTCAGTAATCAATTTTTTGTACTGGTATCTCTCCCCCTCGACACTGCATCTTTTGTAATCAGCATTTCATTCATCAATAAAATCATCATCATCATTCAAAACCCAATTGGTATTCCCGCACGGCACTGACAATCTAGTCTAGCGTGCGGAGGGGACCTCATTGGCGGACAGCAACCGCACTGACATCGGTTGCTTAGCCTTACGTTGCCCTTCCAAAGAATATCAGGAAGGCGTTGCGTAACAGTTGGTATCAGAGCCTAGGCTCGACATCGGACGAGGGAACACATTTGCCATCATCACGATTTCTGACCATGGTGAATCATGGGGAGCGTCTAGCATCCCTAGAAGAGACGGTTGACCGATTACGACCCATCGTGGATACGGTGCCTGATCAAAACAACAACCTAAAGCAAAGGTTGGACGACCTGGACCACCGAATGCGGCAGGCAAAAAATGACATTGCAAACATCAGTCGTGACTCTGAGGATGACCGACAAACGGCAGCCATTGAAACTGCCAATATTCATGGCAAATTTGAGGACCTCCAATAGGATCGTGCCGACGATTTAGCCCATCGGCAACAAGAGGCAGACAGACTAACTGCCATACAGCAAACCATAGACGACTTGACAGGAAAGCTCAATGTTGTCAATGCTGCCCTACAGAGCCTACTTCGAGGAGGCGACAACCACATCAGGGGTGCAACAAACCTCACCCCCATTCCACAAAAGCTTAAGATACTGGAGCCCAAGCCATATGACGGATCCCGGGATGCTAAAGAAGAGGAAAATTTCATCTTCGACATCGAACAATACTTCGATGCTGTGGGCCATTTGGAAGAATCCAAAAAGGTAGCAACTGCTTCCATGTATCTTCAGGGCGATGCCAAACATTGGTGACGGGTCAAATACGAAGCCATCAAGGCCGGTGAAGATACTCTCCAGACATGGGATGAATTGAAGGCAGCCCTACGCCTGCAGTTCTTCCCCGAAAATGTTGAATACAACGCAAGGAGAAAGCTACGGGAGCTCTACCACACCAGATCAATGCGGGAGTACGTGCGCGAATTCTCCGCACTCATGCTAAACGTACGCGACATAGAGGACAAAGACAAACTCTTCGCATTCATAGAAGGTTTGAAACCTCATGCCCGTATGGAACTATAGAGACAACGGGTAGACACCCTGCCCAAGGCTATTCAAGTTGTAGAATGTCTTGGCAATTATCATTTGGGAACTCTGAATGACATGCCCCAGCCGTCTGTCCAAGGGGGATTCAATGTGAACCATCCCAGCAATGGTGGCCCAAGCAAAAGTGGGGGAGATCGCAGTACATCCAAAACTAAGACTCCTCCCTCCAGTAGCAACAGTGTTGCATCCATCAACAACAATCAGGGGAGAAAGCCTCCCTCAGAATGCCGTCATTGCGGTGGGGCACATTGGAACAATGAATGCCCAAACATAAAGGTTAATGCTCATCAAACTGTCGAGGATGAGTCAAATGAATCAGACACATCAGAAGAAGACCAGGTAGGTGCCTTCAATGCAATTGTTGGCTCTATCCCGCATGCCTTAGCAAGGACCAGTGCATGTCCTCCTAAGAAAATCTCAGTCCCAATCACCAAGAAAGGGAAGGAAAAGATGGACGAGAGGCCTTCTAAACAAGCGAGACCCTAATGTTCGTCGAATTGAAAGTGAACGCAAGCCCCTTCATGCATTGATAGACACGGGTGCTACCCACAACTACTTGGCTTCAACTCAAGTAGAGCGCCTGGGTCTTGTTGTGCAAAAGAGCAAAGGTCGCGTCAAGGCTATCAACTCACCACCCCAGACATTGGGTGGAACAACTACAAATCTCCTAGTGAAACTTGGCCCATACAAAGGAAGCATCGACCTACGCATCACAATCATAGATGACTTCGACATCATAGTGGGGTTGGAGTTCATTAGGCAAACCAACACCATAGCGGTACCATATGCCAACATGCTCCTGATGATGGGAGAAAACGGGGCCAAGCCCTGCACCATACCATACTTTCCCATAAAGATGGCCGCTAAAAACATCTCGGTCATGAAGTTGGAGAAGGTAGTCAACAGACATGAACCCCTGGTTCCGGCTACTCTTCGCAGCAACAATCAACCATCATGTCATCGGCCTCAAAAGACTGGTGACGCTCCTCAGCGTGTGAAGACTTGTCAGCCAAGCCACAAGGACAAGTCGGATCACTCATCACAGACGGGACTCTTGCAGCCATTACATGTCCCTCAGAGACCATGGGAAAGTGTTTCCCTCAGATTCATCACGGGATTACCCCAAGTTGGTAATCTTGCATCCATCATGGTTGTCATAGATCAGTTTTCAAACTATGCAACCTTCATAGCAGCCCCGCAAAACGCATCAGCAGAAGATACAACTCGACTCTTCTTCTCGCACATTGTCAAACATTGGGGCCTGCCCAAAGACATTGTTAGTAGGCGCGACTCACGCTTCACTAGCAACTTTTGGACCCATCTCTTCAGGTGTTTTGGGTCAACATTGAGTCACAACTCAGACATCCATCCACCATCGGATGGCCAGACAGACCGGTTTGATGACATGCTCGAGGAATATCTCCACAACTTTGCAACCGGATCACAGAAGCATTGGGTTAAGCTCTTGGATGCTGCTCAACTGTGTTTCAATTCTCAAAAGAGCCATCATACAAACAAAAGCCTTTTTGAAATTGTTACCGGACAACAACCGCTTCTCCCGCAAACGGTGAATGCATCAACCATGCCGAAATCTCCTCGAGCGGCCAACTTCTCGAGCGAATGGGAGCGCAACATGGAGATAGTGCGGAGCTACCTCGTCAAAGCCCAAGAGCGGGCAAAAAGATTCACCGAACAAAATCTTTGCTTTGCCTAACATCAAACAGGGGACAAAGTAATGCTATGCATCCCAAAGCGATACTTTTTTGCAGAGAGGACCCATGACCCTTGCCTGCAACAAAAATACATCGGGCCCCTGCCCATTGAAAAACGCATTGGGAAGTTCACAGACCAGGTGAAAACTCCATCCTGGTGGAAGATCCATCTAGTCTTCCATGTCAGCCGTATGAAATCATTACGTCGCTACAACAGCAAGCTCAAAGAACATAGGGGCGCAGACCTCCCATCCAACAACCACCAGAATCATCATCATCATCATCATCATAAGACTCTGAGGACGGTGCAAACTCAGGTGGAGGAGAATGTCATGGGCTGCTTTCCAAACACGCCCCATGACCCCTTGGCCGCACCCCATGGCGGCCTAGCAAGCCTCACAATGCCTAGCGCCATGGTCGGCCCTGTGGTCTTGGCTGCGCCAAGTGACAAGCGTGCATGCGCCTCTGTCGCCCCACCGATGCCTCTCGCCAGTGCCCAGTGGCTGGCCAATGACAACAGCGCCGCGCGCCCTGACAATGCTGCGCGCGTAGATCCTGATGCCTCGCCAGCGCCCAGCCTCAGGCCAACACAGCAAGTGTCGCACGTGCCCACAACAATGCACGCGCAGATCCTGACCCACAAGACAAAGTTGCTGCCATCGGACTTAGTTCCACATTGTAATAAACTAAGTCCTTTTCATTGTAATTATAGGCTAGTTTACATCATTTTCATTCTGTGTGCTTCTACAACTTTATTAGGACTAATCATGTAATCTTGGTTTATTTTGTTTAAGTATTACTAGGGGGGGATCAAGCAATCAAATATTTTCAGCAATCAATTTTCTGTACTGGTATCTCTCCCCCTCGACACCGCATCTTTTGTAATCAACATTTCATTCATCAATAAAATGATCATCATCATTCAAAACCCAATTCTCTCTCAGCTTCCGCAATTGCTCGTGACATTGGATTTCCTGCATGACACTGACAATCTAGTCTAGCGTGCGGAGGGGACCTCATTGGCGGACAACAACCGCACTGACATCGGTTGCTTAGCCTTACGTTGCCCTTTCAAAGAACATCAGGAAGGCATTGCGTAACACTTAGTATGGTTAAAGATAAAATTATCCTTAAAGTCCCTTAAAGCTAGAGAATATGGAGGGTATTTTTGTAAAGAACTATTTTTCTTAAAAATTATGCAATGCATTATACTTTTAATACACCACAACAAACAATAAATAAGAAATATATATGCATAACTAATCCATGAATTACTAATTCATGCATTACTAATACACCTTATTCCGCATTATTCTTATACACTCTACCAAACGACCCCTTAGTGTTTTGATGTGAGTATTTGAGAAGAGGTTGCTTTGTCACTCATTGAAAAAAGAAAGAAAGGAAGAAGTGTTTAAAAGTACTACTTTATCTTACATGATTTGAATGTTTTAAAGATGTTTTGGAGGAAAACTAGAATTTGACTATATTATTAATAATCAAGATTGGGCACTTGGGCCAATTAAATAGCCCCAAATTTATTTTTTAGTCACCTATTAATTTTGTTAATTAATAAAAACATTTTAATAATTACAACATTTTAACAGCTATTGATTTTGCAAAGGTGACTTTTGATTTTTAAAAGGTGCCTGTTGACAAAGGTTGAGTCTTTTAATCCTAACAGACACCTAAAGGGTTTATAAAAACCCCATTCCTCTCCAAAACGAAAATCATCAGAAAAGCAACAATTTTCATCTTCTTCTTTTTCTACTATCTTCAATTCACAAAGTTTGTTCAAGTGGAAATTCGAGTTAATTGCTGGTACTAGAATTTTAGAGGTTTTATAGAATCCTGGAGGAATTCTGCCATAATCCCTACAGCAATGAAATTGAGAGGCTTAAATTTCTTAAGGATAGTCACTATACCATCAAGGCCTAATTATTTCATCCCCATATTATGTTATTTTTCTAACAGGGTTGGGTTAAGTCGTTTCTATTTTAATTTGATTATTATTTAATAATATAAAATGAAAAAGACATGGAAAAGAAATACTATCATGAAGTTGTGTTGTTCGATTGTTATGATTTTTGTGCGAGTTTAAGAAAGTTAAGAATTTTTGTGTGAGAAAATATAATTATATGACTTTGATGAAAAAAATATAATTATATGACCATTTATGAAATTTACCCAATAAAATAAGGTTAGGTTCTAACAAATTAGCCCTTCTTTTGAATCGAAAAGCATTACAAAAGTAGATACGATCTCAAATATGCATTTCAATGGAACTCAGCCTTTCACATCTAAGTTTCAAGCTTTTGACAATCATATTGAAAAATTTAGGAAAAAATAAATACTTTCAAGTTTATGTTAGAACATGCATAGCGGAAGCAAGCATACAAATCATGCATCTAATACATGTAAACTAGACAATGCTTAATCACAAGATTAGAAGCACTAACCTCTTGAAATCGTTGCACAAATCTTCCAAACAACAAGAATCCAGGGCTGTAGTCTTCTGCTATATGCCTAGTAAAACCTTGGACGATTTTGCTTTTGGATGGGTAAAAACAATACAACGCTAAAAGTAAGTAATTCGGTGAAATTAGTCTTCCTTAAGCAGAGTTATTTTCTGGCCGAAATTATCTTCCAAAAACGTGTAGGATTCTACTTGCACAAGTAGAATCCTACTCTAACTCTATTAGATGACTTTTCTCTCAAGTTACTTTTTACCCAAGTCTTGTCCAGGTTTTTACTAGGTATATCAGGGACCACAAAAATTATAAGAGGCTACCAACTATAGTATTAATTCGAAATTGACATGAATTAATTCTTACTATAATTAATTACAATTTATTGCACTAAAAAACTGCAATTGAACTCCTCAATATGGATTTCAAAAATTCAATAACACTTATTTTAACTTCCCATGTTAAGATCTCAAATACTAGTTAATTAAATTAAATCACTGAAAATTTAATTTAATCAACTAATTAAATCCTTTACAATTCCGCTTAAAATATTTCATGTGACGGATACATAATCCACCGGCCGGGTTTTCACATGAAAACTTATAAGCTTACATAAAAGGGTATCATCAACTCAAAACCGAGTCATGGATTCTATCAACTAATTATTATTCACAAATGTTATTCGTTATTGTCTATCTATTAGGCATATACTAACTCTAAATAGAGTCGTACCTTTTGATAAATCAAAACATAAACAAATTACATTGATCATAATAACTATATCAATATTAGGAGTATAAGCTCATTTAATGAATTAGAGAAAATATTTTATATATTCAGTACAAAAACATCTTTTCTCTATTGGTCTGTTCAATATACATTGAGTATACTAGAACAAGAAGTTGGAGTAAAACTACTCCCATAATCAAGACAAATTATATTATAATCTTGTGCTACAATCATCAAGATACTTTGTCCAACAGTATCTTTAATTGTGAACATAGTTTATTAATTATGAGAACCAACAATTTAATCTTCTGTGCATGAGCTAAGACTCCATACACTAAATTGTCTACTACATAACTAAAAGGATACACATGTAACACAAATGATCTATTTAAAATAGTACTTTATTGAATTGAATAAATTAAATAAATAATTATTTCATAAAAAATAAAATAAAATAATATGTCTAAACTGCATGGTTAATAGTATATCCCAACAGTTACAACTAAAAAGTGATCCCGAACGACATTAGTTGCTCTCTCAAAAGCTTTATAACTCTTAAATGCTTTGCATGTGTTCTATTCCCTCCTACCTACCTCATCATAAGAATATAGTGCAGTTAGAGAATCAGAACAAACATTAAAATCAATTCTTTCTTCTCTTGTAACTTTTTTTAATTATATGAATTAGTTTATATGCATTCCGACTATTTATGATATATCTATAATTACATACCAATACAAATATCGAATAACTGATTTGCTCACAAAAAATTGAGGCAAATGAAAGAAAATAAGGTAGCATTTTGTCTTATTGGGATTTTAACTATAATTTCCCACGATTATCATCCATTTCATTGAACGAGCCATAATATTGAGTGCTTCTAGCATTTTCTTTTGCTAATTAAATATTTCTATTTTTTAACATCGTTAATATCTCAAAATGTTACCATACTTCCTTTCGGCAACCCATCATTGTATAGGGTAAAATATGTTCCTATTAAATGTTTGTATAATAAAGCGACACGTAGAGCCGAAGACAGAAGACAATTAGGTCAGAAGGCAATGGTCTCGTTTGTTACTAAAGAGAATGTCATTCATAAAGGCGAAGTAAATGCGTGACTCCCGGTAATATTTAATGGAGAATATTCTATAGCATTAAGTATATGGTCCATTACATAGAATATGTCATTCACTTCCTACCGTTACACATTCTTCTGTGGCCCTCATAATTGTCATTAAAGATGGGCTTGGTCCTAGTACCTTATTCCCAATGTGCAATTATAAATAGTGAGCTCTAGAACTATTGTGAAAGGGACGAATATTCTAACAAGCTTATATTATACTTTGTTCAAAACCCAATAGTATTTTACCTTCTTGTTTGTTCATATTGTTACTATAGCCTACGGAAGCCCTACTCCCGACATCAAGATTACTACTGTCTTATGTCAATTTCAACGCTAGGTCTTACATCCTTGTCTAATTTATTTATTATTTTAGGATCAAATCAATTCACTTGTCTTTAAATCACGTATAAATTCAACTATACTGTTTTTTGGTTAAATAGTTTAGTGTCCACAATGGGGCTTAGACAGTTGTATAGTTGATTTGATCCTTGCATCTATTACTAACTTGTTTGATTATTTGTTCTTAGCCAAAAATCATAGAAAATGGCAAATAACGGTGTTAACATGACACACAATATTAAGGCTCAAGGAGATCAGCCTCAACACAAAGATTCAATCAGTAATACCCACAACGAGGGGGTGGAGCCATGTCGATCCATGGCAGGCAATATCCGCGACATGTTCGAGAAGCAATTCGTGATGATGTCGAAGACGAGCATGTCATTGAAACAGTAAGGATCTTGAGAGAGCAACAAAAAAGCATTATGGTCCATCACTCACGACAGGATCAGGTCATGACAGAGTTGAAGTAGGCGTTGTTGGGTGCATCCAACAATGCGAATGGATGAGGTGCAGTTCTTATGGTACTTCCGAAAATTAAACAACGCATAGGTTCGACAACAACACCCCGAGGGGCAAAGTCAGCTTCGATGGGGCCGGGGAGGGGGGTGACGGCAACGATTCCAGTAATAATAACAAGAATGATCCCTTTAAAACCAAGCTCATGCAATTTATGAGGGAAATAAACGCCCAAATAGATCAAATTCTGTGAGCACCACCAATGTTGAAAGGACCATACTCAAAGAAATATACCCAGTTGCCGTTCAAACCAAGCGCAACACCAGAGTTGATCCCGAAGCGGTTCAAAATGCCATATGTGCCGAAGTATGATGGGACTTCAGATCCTTTGAAACATATAACCATCAATACAACTGCGGTGAAGGGAAAAGATATAGCTCTGCACGATATTCAGTCAGTCTTACCGTAGAAATTCAGGGAGACCCTTACAAAGGGGGCCCTGACATGGTATTCGTCTCTGCCCGAACACTCCATAGATTCCTTCGAGATACTCACTGATTCCTTCATCAAGGCCTATGCTGGGCCCTGGAAAGTGTAGGCTCGAAAGTTCGATGTATTCAGGATTACACAAGGAGAGTCCGAATTGCTGGGGAATTCGTAACCAGATTCTAGAAAGAAAGAATGTTGCTCCCGGTCGTACAAGACTTGTGGACGGCTGAAACATTTACTAAAGGGATGAATCTGAGAAGTTTTGAAGCTCCCAAAAATTGAAAGAAAATCTACTCGAGTTCCAAGCAACAACATGGGTGGATGTTCACAAACGTTATGAGTCAAAGATAAGAATTAAAGATGATCAACCCGATTTTCTAGCATCAACTAAGGGTTGGGACTAGAAAAGAATAAGGAGAAATCAAGGGATGACTTCTACTCAGATCAACGGTCTTCAAGTGGTTGATTTTTGCCCTATGAGAGGGTCGAAGGATGTGGTAGAGGTTTTAGGTCGGCGGATAGATTCACCATTGATATGAGAGTTGATCGCAATCGGAATAACAAGTCATTGCAAGATTAGGAGATATCAGGTTCTTGAGATTCCTCTTATCCCAGGCTTTCCGAATACAACTTCAACGTTCGGGTAGTGGAGCTGGTATCATCTATGAGGAAAATTAAAGAGGAAAACTTCCCGAAGACAATAAGATCCGACCCCAGCCAAAGGGATCCTAATTTGTGGTGCGAATACCATAGGACCAACGACTACCGGACATGGGACTGCCAGCATATGCATGAGGAGGTGGAGATATTGCTAAAAAATGACCATCTCAGAGAATTCTTAAGCGACCAGGCTAAAAACAACTACGGCCGCAATCATGATCACGAGGAACCTTTGAAAGTAGGAGAATATCCTCTACGTTTGACAATCAACATAATTTTCAGAGGAAACGAAATTAATGGTGTGACTTTTCAGCTACAAAGAAGACGAATATATTAGTAACCCATAGTAAGAGACTCCGGGAAGTCGCTTAGGGAGACATTACTTTGACGGAGGAAGACACAGATGGACTATTGCTGCCGTACAAAGATGTATTGGTAATCTCTTTAAATTTCTTAGATTTTAAAATTAAACATGTTTTGGTAGACCTGAGAAGTTCGGCCAATATTATTCAATGAAGAGTGCTGGAACAAGCCAAGCTGACCGAAAGTATCATTCCGGTCACAAAACTCCTCGCCGAGTTCAATTTGGCAAGCGTGATAACCTAAGGAGAGATTCTGTTGCCCGCAGATAACGAGGGGGTGATGAAGACGACCCTTTTTGAAATAGTAGACGAAGATATGGTCTACAATATTATCTTGGGGGGACCGTGGTTGCACGAGATGAAAGTTGTTCCGTTATCATATCATCAATTGATGAAATTCCCAACTCTAGAGGGAATTAAACAAAAAAGAGGTGACCAACCGGCGGCAAGGGAGATTAATGCAATCTTAGTTTCCAGTAGCAAAAGGGAGGGAACATGCAACATAGCAATTATAGGAACCAGCGCTTGCTCTTGAGTCGAGTGAAGACAACTAGGGCTAGGAGTCATCGGAATCCTATCAGGCACCGAGATATTTCTAGGTACTAGAAGAAATAGACGCGACAAAATTGACAGCGGAAGAACTTGAACAAGTTGCGTTGTTCGAGAAGTTCTTGGAGAGGAATTTTCACTTGGGGAAAGGACTAAAACCCGAGCTCAGGTCTGGATTTAATGAATTTCTTAAGTTTAACGCTGATTGTTTTGCGTGGTCGCATGCAGATATGATAGGTATCCCTCCAGAAGTGGCCATACACAAACAAACTTTAAATCCTAACATCCCTTCAGTAAGGCAGAAAAAACGTCCTATTGTCGAGGTTAGAAAAAAATTCATTAAAGAAAAGGTAACTCGTCTGCTTGATATCGGTTTGATCCGAATGGTAAAATATCATGACTGGCTAGCTAACGTAGTAGTAGTTCCAAAAAATAGCAATAAATTTTGCATGTGCGTACACTATAAGTATTCAAATAAGTCATGCCCAAAAGACTCGTTTCCGTTATTGAACATTGATCAAATAATTGATGCGACATCCGGGCATTAGTTAATGAGTTTCCTTGATGCTTACTCCAAGTACAACCAAATCAAGATTAACCCGGAGAATCAGGAAAAAGTTTCATCCATAACAAACTTTGGCACATATTGTTATAATGTGATGCCTTTCGGGTAAAAGAACGTTGCAGCCACTTATCAACGACTCGTAAACAAAATGTTCGAGAAACAAATAGGGAAAACTATGGAGGTTTCAATAGATGATATGTTGGTTAAGACTTTGAACACATATGATCATCTTAAACACTTACAAGAAACCTTTGGCATCTTAAGGAAGTACAACATGAAGCTTAATCTTGAGAAATGTACATTAGGGGTCAGCTCTGGTTAGTTCCTGGGATTCCTGGTGTCACAAAGGGGTATCGAGGTTAACCCCGTAAAATAAAAGCCATTGAAGACATCCCAGACCAGCTATCAAACATGAAAGAGGTTCAAAGGTTGACAGGGAGGCTAACCGCTTTGAGCAGATTCATTTCTCGGTATTCAGAGAAATGCCATCATTTCTTTTTACTACTCAAAAAAAGAACAACTTCAAATGGAATTTGGAATGTCAGCAGGCCTTTAAGGATTTGAAAAGGTATTTGACAAAACCTCTATTAATGTCAAAATTAAAGGAGGGAAAACAAATTCTGATCTACTTAGCGGTCTCGGAGGTAGTGGTAAGTGCCATTTTCAAATCCTTCAAGGCCTGTTGACATTCCGGAGTCCATTCAAAGTTGGAGGAGGGAGAACAACTACTGTTCTACTTAGTGGGCTCAGAGGTAGTGGTAAGTGCCATTTTAGTCCATGAGGATGAAGGTACACAACCTCCTATTTATTATGTTAGTAAAATTTTAACGGGGGCAAAAACTCGCTACCCACATCTCGAGAAATTGGCCTTAACACTCATAGTCGCCACTCGAATGCTTAGGCCTATTTCCAATATCATCTAATAGCAGCGGTGACCACTTTTCCCCTACGAAATATTCTTCATAAGCCACTTTCAAGTAGGCTGGACAAGTGGGCAGTCGAAATGAGTGAATTTGATATAGAATATAAACCTAGGACTGCAATTAAGTCACAAGTTTTGGCTGACTTTGTGACCGATTTCAGTCCGGGACTGTTACTTTTGGCTACCAAAGAAGTAGTTATGGTTTCATAATCGACATCAGAGTTTAGACCTTGTTCACGGACGGAGCTTCTAATGTAAAGGGCTCTAGGCTCGGTATAGTGCTAATCACACCCTAGGGAGAAACCCTAAGGCAGGCCATAAGAACAGTTCCTCTGACTAACAATGAAGAAAAGTATGAAGATTTGATTGTAGGAATCGAGCTGTCCCGGGTACTAGACTCCAAGGTCATAGAAATCAAATCCGACTCCCAGTTGGTGGTAAATTAGGTCTGCGGTATCTTCGAAACCAAAGAGAAACACATGCAATAATATGTAGTGAAAGTCCAGGCTCTACTCACTCGGTTTAGGGAATGGTCAATTACGCACATCCTGAGGGAAGAAAATGCGGAAGCAGACACACTAGGAAATCTTGGATCGTCCACAAAAATGAAGGGATCAGACTTCGGTAGGTCGTACAACTCGTGCACTTGGTATTAGATGCAGATAGCTATTGCGAGGTAAACGTGACCAATTTGGTATAGGATTGGAGAAATGAGATCATTGTCTATATCGAGCACGGAAAATTTCCTAAAGATCCCAAGGCATCTCGGGTGCTACGCACTAAAATAGCTCAATAAAGCTTTGAGGGGGGGCAAATTATATAGAAAATCTTTTCAAGGCCCGTTGGCCCAATGTATGGGAGCTTCCGAAGCTAACTATATTGTGTGAGAAGGCCACGAAGGGATTTGCGAAAATTACTCAAGTGCATATTGCATAGTGTTAAAAATAATTAGGGCAGGATACTACTGTCCCCGGATGGAACAAGACACCAAGGCTTATGTTCAAAAATGTGATAAATGTCAACATTACGCACCGTTGGTACATCAATCGACATAACCACTACACTCAATTTTGTCGCCATGGCTGTTCATGAGGTAGGGGATGGATATTGTCGGTCTGTTTCCACCAACCCCCAGTAAGGTAAGATTTATTTTGATTTTAACTAACTATTTTTCTAAATGGGTTGAAGCAGGTCCTTATCAAAAGATTGGCGAATGCGAAGTGGTGGATTTCTTGTGGGATAATATAACTTGCATATTTGGAATACCAAAAGATATAGCCTGCGACAATGGGCCATAATATATAGGCACAAAGGTAACAAAATTACTTAAAGACTTAAAAATCAAAAGGATCACATCGTCACCCTATCACCCGAGCACAAACGGTCAAGCAAAATCAACAAAAAAAGTGATTATACAAAATCTCAAAAAGAGATTGGAAGCAGCCAAAGGCAAATGGCTCTAAGAGCTACTAGGAGTACTATGGGCATATCGAACAATAGCCAAATCAAGAACGGGGGAGACTCCTTTCTCTCTTGTGTATGGAGCAGAAGCCCTGGTCCCGGTAGAAGTAAGAGAACCTACCCTGAGATATTTTTGGGCAGATGAAGAAACAAACATTGAAGCAATGTCGGTCAAATTGAAGCTACTCGACAAATGCAGGGATTTGGAACATATAAGGATGGTATCCCAAAATCATAGAATGAAGAGATATTACAATCGAAGAACCAACCTTCGTTATTTTAAAGTAGGAGACTTGATTTTAAGGAAAGTAACTCAGAACACATGGGATCTCAATGCGGGAAAGCTAAGTCCAACATGGGAAGGCCCCTACCGGGTCTCAGCTGTCACTGGGAAAGGGTCATACGAATTGGAAAATCTAGACGGAGTAAAGTTACCGAGCAACTAGAATGTGGAACAGCTCAAAAGATACTATTGCTGATGAGCCTCGCCTATATTGAAAGTATGTGTTGCACTCTTTTTTCCTTCGTCCAGTTTTTGTCCCAATTAGGTGTTTCTCGCAAGGTTTTAAACAAGTCAACAACGAAAAACATACTACGAAGGAAGCTTCGTCAGCAGAAAAAAGACCTTTAAATGACAAGGCATGCAAGCATTGAGCCACTATGAAGCGGTTATATAGTCTTTTGTTGGTAGAAAACTTTCTACCGGGAATAAACATTTTCTATCGAACAAAGATTACCCAACCGTTCACAAGTGCAAGTCACTAGGGGGTTGTTACATAATCTTTGGATCGATAGCAAAAGTTCCCACGGGGAAGTGAAGTTTGCTAACGAACTAAAGATTACCTGACCATTCACTAGTGGAGTCTTCAAAGTTGAAAAACTCCAGAGTTTAAATTCGCATTCCTCGCATTTGAACACTGGGGAGGGGGAATGATATGAGAATACGGCAACAATAACTGCCACATCGATCGAGAGCATGAAACCCGTAAACAAAGTAGTATCATCCGAGACCAGGGACTGCGCGACCAGCCCCGTAAAAACAAGTTATACAAGTTAGCCACAAGTAATGGTAGTTTAGCACAACAAATGCTTGGGTACTTTTGTAAATGGAAGGAATAAAAGTAAAGTCCTTTTATTTTATCTTGTTTCTTGTCTTATTTATCAATTAATTTTATCATTTGAAAGTTAATCAAGTACTTCAAATGCTAGTACTGTAATGAACAGGAGACATCCTTTTCAAGAGCACCGTAAACATAAGAGGGCCCTCTCTTATGAAACCCTCACTTTAAAGGGTTGATTTTGGAAGAACTGATGTTTGGAATCCAATTACTATCTGATAAAAACACACCCGAAGCCTCGCATATCTCGACGCGAAAAACTTGCGAAAATACTTAAGAAAACAGAATGCAAAGAGAAAACTTGCACAATACTTGAACAAAAAGTATTTCTATTATAGCAAACGTGCCAAGAAGCACGAGTATATAATAAAAGTAAAGAAAGCAAAAAGCTAAACTACTGCACCCCTTAAGCATCATCACCTTCTAGTTCTTCTTCAATTCACGAGAACTTGGAACTGGAAGCAGAAGAGTTGGTAGAATCAGGCTGGACCGGGAGACCCCTTCAGGCAGTTGGCTCCAGCTCACGAGCCTTAGCTATTTCGGTATCAAAGTCAATGACGCTTGCTTTGGCCTCTTCCAAGGTTTTTCTCCTCATGAAATACATAGAATATGTTTTTTCAATAATAAGGGAAGCCGCTTGGCACTGAAGTTCTTCTTTAAGATGATCAACCTCGGTTGAAAGGTTACCCCTTTCCCATCTAGTGGCCGCGAGGCTGATATCGAGGTCACAGACAGTGGAGTTGAAAACTTTATTGTGCTTTATGACCTTCTTGTGCCTCTCCTCCAAATGGGCATAATTCTCCTCAGCAGAAACAACTTCTTCAATTTTGGAGTTCAAGGCCGCCTCCAAATTATTCAATCTTTCAACAGAGGCATCCTGACGATCGGATGCAGGAAGAACACCATTATGGAATTCAACCCACTTTGCTCAATATTTTTCAAATTGTACCCTTAACAGGGCGGCCTCTTGTCCAAGGGTTGCTACCTCTTGCTCGCTTTTCTACAACCGATCCTCTAACTCAACGGCCTCAACAGCTCGTACTTCTAGTTTCGGGAGACGAGTAGAAATTTGATCTCGCTTGGTCAACATTTGATCCCGCTCGGAGGAAAGTTCTTTCTTATCAATAAACAACCTCTGAAGGCCCTCGGAAGCAAGGAAGTTAGCCTGCCAAACAGAAGTTCAGACTCAAAATCATGTCATAACAAAGATGGATGAAATAATAGAGGAAACAAAGATTGTACCGCTGTTGCATTATACATGGCATTGATCAACAAACACTCTCTAGAGAAAGATTGTATCTTATTCCTATCCTTTTCTAAAGCCAGGGGCTTCGGATAATTAGTAAGTTCCACCAACCGAGACAACAGATAGCATCCGGTAGAAACCGAGAGGGTGACACTCTCCTCATTTGTTGATCTTCGGAGGAGGCAGAATAATTATGCCCCAAATTCCCATGAAATAGGGATTAGGGAAATGTGACATCCTCTTCTCGGATGACTGTGGAGGTGGAGATTATGTAGCAGTTGCTGGTGGCAAAGTCAAGGTCAGAGAAGAAAGAGATGAAGCTGATGGCGTTGCAGGTTAAGAAGCAACAACAGAAAATACAATGCTAGTTGATGGTTGCTCATCAACCGAAGAGGGTAGAGACTCACTAACCAGCCTCACGATATTGGACGTGTCGACTGGGACTCGGAAGCGAGAGTTAGCATCTTTCACCATATCATATTCCCTCTAGAGCACCGGGGCGTCTTCTTCGGTTGGCATAACTAGCTCAACAAATTGAGCATTTTGTAGAGCTGATGAAGGTCGTCTTCTTCTATGTAGAGAAGCCACCTCATCACTGTCTCCCCTATCATCATCGATCACCATGATGTCTATGGCTGGATCAGGTGCGACGCTCATTACCACAACATCCGAGGATGGCTCGGACGCGACACTCTTTGTCTTTTTATTTTTTCCCTCAACCACAGAGGAACGTTGCCTTTTTGTTGCTTGTTCTCTGGTGGGGGACTTCGAGAAGAAGCACTTGCACTAGAAGTAAGTCCGACTACAACCGTTCGGGCAAAGGCCTCCTGGGATCAGCCAAAACATCCTCCTCGGGAATAGTAACGGAGCCTTGGGGTAGACCTGAATTCAATAAGAGAGAAAGTTTAATCAAGTTTCCTACATGAAAGGTAAAACCAAGATGAGTTCGACCTACCATGATTTTTGGCCTTCCACCAGTATTTAAGGGCCAGTTCTTTCCATGTGCAGGTCTTGGGCGTAGTGACATCCAAAATCTTCTGGACCCATTTGTCCGAGCCTTCAACAGTTGGTGGTGTCCACCGAGTTGCTGAAATGGTGAAAGAAGAAGGGCCAGTAACACCAGAGGATAATCTTTAACTAGAAGAAAAGATATACGATGAACTTACGAGTGCAATTCCATAATTCACGAAAGGATGAAGTCGTGACCGGGATGATGTCCCTAGTAGAAACTACAATGAACTGCTCCATCCACCTATGGTGGTTTTCATCATCCATGCTAGTGAGAAAAGCATGGTGACTATATTTGTTTAAGTTTATCTCCCCCCCCCCACAAAAAATCTTGGGGAATAAAGGTTCATCAATGGAGCTAGGGAAAGTTCCTCCCCCGTCTCCTAGCATAGCCGTTGAAGACAAGCAATAGTCCGCCACACAAAAGGGGTCATCTGTGCCAAGCAGACTTGGTAACGAAGGCAAAACTCCAAGATAACAGAGTTAAGACCCCCGATCAATGATAACGGGCCCAAAGTAAAGGGATATGTATAAAACCCTTCTTAAAGAAGGTTACCCCCTCCGCCAGATCAGAAGCGATATTTAAATATTGATAGCCACAATCTTCCTTCACCTCAGGGATGCTGGAAGGATAGATGGAAGAAGGATACACGCTAACAACCCATGTTCAAGGGTTAGCAGGGTACTTCTTTTCGAAGTCCTTAGTTGTAATAAGTCTTTTGGGAATAATGGTGCTCACCGTGGGAGGAGCAACATTATCAGCACTTCCTTTGTTCTTTGAAGAACTGCAATTTTTGGAAGCAAAAGCCATATTTAGTAGAAGGGAGAAAAGATTTTTTCTCGAGAAAAAGATTATATGGAGTTGAAAACAAGTATGAGTTGAGTAAAGCGAGTTTAAGAGAGTTTGGAAAGTTATGAAGTGTAAATGCAGAAGGTTGTTGCGTATAAGTAAATGAATAGGCGGCTAAATCGTGGTCATAATTACCTCGATAACCTGCAAAAATGTTGCTAAATCGTCGGATGACGTGTGTTCGGGCATTAAATGTGGAGAGACGTCCATCCAATCAACCGTCAAAAACTTTTCAGAGGGAGCCTGAGAATTTCCAGCCAAGAAAGGTATCTTTACCAACTTCCCGATGACACAAGGTTATACCACCGGAAAGCAGGGGGACTGCTCGTATATGTTAAAATAAGTTCATATTAAATGCTCGCATAATAAAGCGACACATGGAGATGAAGACAGAAGACAATCAGGTCCAAAGGCAACGTTCTCGTTCGTTATCGAAAAGAATGACATTCATAAATGTGAAGTAAATACCTACCATCAGTTTGTTAGATCCAGTTTTAATGATGCAAATAATATACATATGCAGGAAATAAATTACAAGGAATCAAGAAGAAACTACAAGATTGCTGGAGTCAAACTTGATGCCTAAGGAAAGAAATCAATCAGCAAAGATTACAATCCAATCAGCAAATCTGGATGCCTAAGGAAAGAACTCGTAAATCTGGATAACTAAGGAAATAACTCAATCAACAAATCAATCAGTAAAGAGTAACGGCCAACTGCGATGGAGAGAATCAAGCAAGCCTAAACATAAGGCATAAATCAAGGCCAGCATCCCGGAAGATCGAAGATCCTGTAAAGGTTGATATGCGACTAATTTCAGAAGAACCAACAATCAAGGAGCAAGCCTTCATTTATACATCTACTGAAAGAAGGAAATCAAGGAAAAACAATGGCTAGCTATCTTATTCTTGGAAAGAATAAATCTCTTTCCAAGGATCAAATCTCTTGGGTTGTCAAGCCTTGACCTTCATCAAAGTATTTATACACAGCCTTATAACTTACTTAGATCGAATCAAAAATCCCTCACTTTATTCTACTGCAAACAAACATTGTAGTTCACTAAGATCTGCTGTGCAACAAGTTATAGAAAAAAGGAGAGTATAACACTGGTGAGGCATTGTATAAAAAAGAAACGAGTGCTAGAGAAACTGTGTTGTCAATTCACTTCAACTGTACTCGGAGAAACACATTTATTAAAGAGAACTCCCTTGCATCCCAAGGGGACTGGGCTAGAATTAACATTGAATCCGAACCAGTATAAAATCCTGGTGTCTTTAATTCCTGCTTTTACTTTCTGCATCTTACTTTCTGTCATTATAACTGCTAAGTTATTAGATCTAGTCGACTACTAAATTAGCTAGTCAACTAATAAGCAATTAAGTTTAAATATTTACAATTCACCCCCTCTTGTACTTTCAATTGGTATCAGAGCAAGGCTCATATTTCACTTTTTCTTAACAGCTTGTGAGAAAAGATCATGACAAATCAAGTTATCATAGGAGCTCTCTTTCAGGAAGGAACTTCACAAGTTAGACCACCATACTTCAATGGACAACATTTCTCCCATTGGAAAGTGCGAATGGAGATCTTTGCCAAAGCTTATGACGTCAAGGTTGGAGAGTCATCTAAAAGGGAAACTATCCCTTACCAGCTGCCACTCCACCACTTGCCGATCCTGAAGATATAGATTCATATAAAAAAGAGCAAATGAAAGTAGTACAAGTTAATTACAAAGCGAGAAATCTGCTCTATAACTCTATAAGTGGTGAAAAATATGAGAAAATCTCAAGCTGTGACACAGCCAAAGAAATGTGGGACAAGCTTGAGGTCACTTATTAAGGAACCAGCAAAGTAAAGGAAACACATATCAACATGCTGGTCCATGATTACAAACTCTTCTCAATGAAATAAGGAGAATCTATTGAAGAGATGTTTGCGAGGTTTAGCAAAATAATTAGCGATCTAAAGGAATTTGGCAAGCCTTACACCAGTGGTGATCAAGTTAGAAAAATTCTTAGGAGTTTGCCAACCACTTGGCAGACCAAAGTAGTCACACTGGAATCTCAAGATATAAACAAATTATCCTATGATGAACTACGAGGAGAACTCATTCTTTTTGAAAAGACGCATCTCAAGAAGACCAATCAAGAAGAGAAAAAGAAAATAGTTGCATTCAAAACCTCTACTGAAATAGCTGAAAATAAAATTGATGATGGTCCTGAATCTTTGCAAGAAGAGATTGCTATGCTATCAAGAAATATGGATGGATTGATGAGAAGATACAGGAACACAAAGAAAGGAAGAATTCCACCAAGACGATCCAGGCAATACAACGAACATGATAAGAATGATGGAAAGTGCTATGAATGTAGAAGATTTGGGCATATTAAAGCTGAGTGCCCAAAACTGAAGAGGAAGATCTCTAGAAGCTTCAACAAGAACAAATCCTTCGGAAGCTGGAGGGATGAGGATAATTCAGACCACGAAGAGATAGCAAATCTCTTCTTCATGACAATTCTGGAAAACGAAATGAACAAATCCTCAGGATGCTGGACAGACGAAGACATTTCAGATGACGAAAATGAAAACTATTTCATGGAACGAGGTGAAACCAGTGAGGTAAGATCTTATAACTGTGAAAGATGCAATGAATTGCAGGATATTCTTGATTTAACTTTGAAAGAGTCTCAAAAAATGATGAGTTAGCTTAAGAGACTCACTAAGGAAGTTAAAGACTGGAAACTCAAACATGAAGTATGTGAAATCGAAAAGGAAGTACTTCAAGAAGAGTTTGAGGAATTAGAAATGCAACTCAATGGCATGTGCAAGTCCACCAGTCACAGTTCTGTTAGGTCAAACTAGACAACTTACAAGTCAACTGGAAAAGGACCAGCCAGAACCAAGTCGACTAGTACTAACACTAATGAAACACCTAAAAGTAAGTCAGAAGTTATGTGTCATTACTATAACAAAAGTGGGCATAAATATTCATTTTGTCGTTTTCGCAAAACAAACATTTTAGGATAGGTTTGGAAACCAAACAATTCTGAACCTGGTAACACTAACCCTCCAGGACCCAGGCAAGCTTGGGTACCTAAAAGAAAGTAGTCATCTTATTTTGCAGGAACACCACAGAATAAGCCGCAAAGGAAAATGGTATCTAGACAGTGCGTGTTCCAGTCATATGACAGGTGACAAAAACGTGTTCAAAGAAGTTACAAAATTGATGTAGGAAGTTTTAAGTTTGGGGATGATTCAAAAGGTAAAATAATTGATACGGGAACAATTCCCTTCAATAACAATTGTGACATCGCTGAAGTTTATCTTGTCGATGGTCTCAACTACAATCTCTTGAGCATAAGTCAACTGTACGACTCAGGATATGAGGTAAATTTTAAGAAAACAGGATGTGCTATTGAAGATGAATCAGGTAAAATAGTTCTTCCTGGAAAAAGGTATTGAAATGTTTATATCCTTGACAGTTTTAAAAAGATAGATGGTCATATTTGCTTATCCTCTATGTTTGATGATCAATGGTTGTGGAATAGGAAACTTGGTCATGCTAGCATGCATTTGATAGAAAAATTGTCCAAACATGAGTTAGTTGTTGGTCTACCCAAACTGAATTTTTCTAGAACTCATATTTGTGATGCATGTCAAATGGGTAAGCAGACCAGAAACTCTTTCAAAAACAAAGATATAGTATCTACTTTCAAACCTTTGTAATTACTTCATATGGATTTATTTGGGCCTACTAGAACTGCTAGTATAGGAGGAAAAAGGTATGCTTTTGTTATTGTTGATTATTATTCACGTTTCACTTGGGTAATTTTCTTATCTCATAAGGATGAAACATTAAGAAATTTTGAAGTTTTCTGCAAAAAGATTGAAAGAGAAAAGGGACATCTGATTTCAACAATTCAGAGTGACCATAGAGGAGAATTTGAAAGTAGAGCATTTGAAGATTTTTGTAATGATCAGGGATACACCCATAATTTCTCTGCACCACGCTCACCACAACAAAATGGGGTTGTAGAAAGAAAGAACAGAACCCTACAAGATATGGCAGGAACCATATTACTAGAACATTCTCTGCCAAACCACTTCTGGGTAGAAGGTGTAAGTACAACATGTCACATTCTCAACCGTTGCCTCATAAGGCCTATTCTGAAGAAGACTCCATATGAATTATGGAAAGGTAAACATACCGATATTAGTTACTTCCATCCCTTAGGAAGTAAATATTTTATCCACAATAACAGTAAGGATAATCTTGGAAAGTTCGACCCAAGAAGTGACGAAGGTATTTTTCTGGGCTACTCATTAAATATTTTATCTTTTGGAGTCTACAATAAATGCACACTATGTGTGAAAGAATCTGTACATGTTATACTCGATGGAAATAATCCCTTGGTCGAGAAAGGAATTACTGCAGGTAATGAAGATCAAGCTCAAGAAACTCTGGAGATAAGCAAATCTCAAGAGTCGACTGATACATTTGCTGCAACAGAGTCAACTGGTGAAGACAACAACAATGTACCAGATCAACCAATCGAGTCAACTACGAATGTAGCTCGTCCAAATAAATGGAGAAGCGGGCCTGAATATCATAAGAAATTCATTATAGGGGATCCAAATGAAGGAATAAAAACCAGGGGAGCTCTCAAAAAGAAATCAAATATTGCATTGATTTCTCAGATTGAGCCAAAGAAGATAGAGGAAGCACTAAAAGATTCAATCTGGGTGCAAGCTATGCAGGAAGAGTTAGATCAGTTCAGTAAGAATCAAGTGTGGAATCTGATACCCAAACCTGATAATATGTATGTAATCAGAACAAAGTGGGTTTTTAGAAATAAATTGAACGAGGATGGAAAGGTCGTAAGAAATAAAGCCAGACTAGTTGCTCAGGGCTACTCACAACAGGAAGGAGTCGACTATGATGAAACTTTCGCCCCAGTAGCTCGTTTGGAATCCATACAAATTCTTCTGGCATACGCATCATTTGAAGGATTCAAGCTATTTCAAATGAATGTTAAAAGTGCCTTTTTGAATGGATTTATCGAAGAAGAAATATATGTGAAACAACCTCCAGGATTTGTAGATTCAAAATTCCTATACCATGTATACAAGCTCACTAAGGCATTGTACGAGCTAAAACAAGCTCCACGTGCTTGGTATGATAGACTGAGTTCCTTTCTTGTTGATCATGGCTTCATAAGAGGTAAAATAGATACTGCCTTGTTCATTAAAAGATCATCGGGAGGTAACCTCATTATTCAAATTTATGTTGATGATATTATATTTGGTAGTCCCTCTCATGTGCAAGGAATTTCAAATCTTATGCAAAGTGAATTCGAAATGAGTATGATGGGTGAGCTAACGTTCTTTCTTGTATTACAAATTCAACAATCTGAAGAAGGAACCTTTATATGTCAGACCAAGTACACAAAAGAGCTGATTCAAAAATTTGGTATGAGCAATGCAAAATCCATTAGCACACCAATAAGCCCTTCTACAAATCTAGACAAAGACGGACATGGTATTCCTGTTGATGAAACTAAATATCGTGGAATGATTGGATCACTACTGTATCTGACAGCAAGTCGACCAGATATTATGTTCAGCGTATGTAAATGTGCTAGGTTTCAGCCAGCTCCCAAGGAATCACATTTGACTGTTGTAAAAAGAATCATTCGATATCTTATTGGGACTGTATCTCATGGACTATGGTACCCTCGCTCTAACTCTTTTAAATTAGAAGGTTTTTTCGATGCTGACCTTGCAGGTGATAAGGATGATAAAAAAGCACAAGTGGTACATGTCAATTACTGGGAAAGGCATTGATATCCTAGAACAGTAAAAAACAAGCATCGGTCGCATTGTCTACTACTGAAGCTAAATACATTGCTATTGGACAATGCTGCACACAACTACTGTGGATGTCTCATCTATTGGGTGACTATGAACTTTCGTTTAAGCCTATACAAATTTTTTGTGACAACTCTAGTGCTATTTGTCTTACAAAAAATCCTGTGCATCATTCTAGAGCAAATCATATAGATATCAAGCATCATTTTATTAGAGATTATGTTCTTAAGGGAGACATAGAAATATCTTTTCTTGGAACTGCTGATCAGTTAGCTGCTATTTTTACTAAACCTTTATTAGAAGAGAGATTTTGTGGTTTAAGAAAATTACTTGGTATTACGTGGATTACTAATAACCCTTAGGACCTATGTGTACTGTTAATTTTCTTTCGCAATAATTGTCCTTTACCCATGCATTAATTATGCCTCCGTTTTTTCCTCTCTTTTCTCTTCTTTCATATCAGTTCGTCGTTTAAAGTTGGAAAGCCAATCATCATGTCTCTTCAACTGACAACTTTTCCTTTTCTATACTCAACCATCAGAAACCCTCTTCTTAAGGCGGAGAACCCTCTTCAATCACTCTCATCTTTATCTCTTCTCCAAAAGCTCCGATCAAACCCCTTCTCTACAATGGCCAAACATCCTAGAAATCCCTCTGCCTCCACCAGAAAAAGCACCCATTCCAAATCAAAACACCCTTCTATGCCCCCAGAACAAGTAGACCTAGGGTCCGATCACTCTGAGGGTTTCGCCTCTTCTTAAGGAGATTTCTCTGAACATTCTCAATCCCTAGGAGAAAAAGCTTTAGGTAAGCGACCCATGGAAGAACCCCCTGTTTCATCCATCCCAAAGAAATCCAAGGTTGATTTCTCTGTCTCTCTTGAATTTGATCTCAATTTCTGGGATTCCCCAAATAGGGATTTCTTCATTGTTCTGAAAGACAAGCCCATTGCTCATGGAAGGGTTGTCGACCTTGACGACATGGAAGCCCTCAATTGCAAGGTCAAAGACCTTTTCATTCATCAAGGTTGGGTTAATTTCTTCTCTATTCCTCCGCCTAAGGTATATGAACCCCTGGTAAAAATATTTTATGCAAATATTCATTCTAGTAAACCTGATAGGTTGGAATCTTTAGTGTTAGGTAAGCGCATTGTTCTTGACTGGGCCTTATTTGATTCACTCTTTTAGTGTCGTTGTTCTGGTTTTCCTATGCTGTTTAAAAACACTCGGCCTAATGAATTTGAAATTTCCTTTGACCAAGCCAAACAGTGTATTGCTGAGTATCCTTTTGACTCCCTTCCAAACCAGTTAGGTCCCAGTGATGTCAGTTTCGAAACTTCGGTTCTGGCCCACATTGTAGCAACTACTTTGCTTCCTCGTACTGGTTCCTTTTCAACCTTCTCTCAAAGAGACACCTTCTTCGTCTATTGCTTCGTGACCAAACTCAAAATCAAGCTTTCCTCCCGGGTCATCAATTTTAATGATCGAGAGTGCTGATGATCCCACTAGTCGACCCTATGGCATGACAATCACTCACATTCTGGAAGCTCATCAAATTTTTCTCACCAGCTATCCCTTCATCACTGTCTCTAAGTCTTATAATTCTAGAGCCTTTGCTAGTATGGGATATGTGAGTGTAAAAGGCTCCTGGATTAAGAAGCACGATAGTGAAGCGAAGCATGCCCCTGTAGAGCCCAAACCTTCACCCTCTGTCCCTCATCCCAGTCTTGACAACCCTAATCTTGGTGACAAGCTTCGTTCTATTGACTCTCAACTCTATGAAATCAAAAATCTTCTCACAGCCACTCAGTCTACTGTTGGTGTCATTCATTCCATTTCTAAGGAGATAGGGTCTGATGTATCCAAAATTAGAGTTGATGTTCTCAGAGTTAGGGAAAATGCTGTCAAAGCCTTCAGGGAGATTCATGACAGGTTGGATGGAGTGAGCATCTCAGCCAATGCAAGCTTTGAACAGTTGAAGGAAGCTATTTGCAACACCCTTACTTATTTTCTGCGCCTTTAGTGTGGTTGTTTTAAGACAATTTCTTTTGCTCTGCTGGTTTTGGGCTGTGTTTTCAGCCTTTGGATAATTTATATTTTTTGCTATGCTGTTTTTGTGGGCTGTGTTCTCAGCCGTTGGGTGATTCCTATAACTCTCCTGTTTAAATGCTATATATTCTGTTTAGTTCTTGGCTTGTTCCCTCTTTGCTGATGCCAAAAAAGGGGTGGAAAAATTATATGTTATATCTATACAGGTACAGTTTATGGCAGAAGTCGACTCTACCATAGACCAGTTAACTGCATACATTGAGGGGGAGTATCATGGACTAGTCAACTACATACATTGAGGGGGAGTAAAATACAGGGAAGTCAACTGGTATATGTTATATATTATTTTGTCATCATAAAAAAGGGGAGATTGTTAGATCCAGTTTTAATGATGCAAATAATATACATATGCAGGAAATCAATTACAAGGAATCAAGAAGATACTACAAGATTTCTAGAGTCAAACTTGATGCCTAAGGAAAGAAATCAATCAGCAAGATTATAATCTAATCAACAAATCTAGATGTCTAAGGAAAGAACTTGCAAATCTGGAAAACTAAGGAAAGAACTCAATCAACAAATCAATCAGTAAAGAGTAAAATCCAGTTGCGATAGAGAGAATCAAGCAAGCCTAAACTTAAGGCATAAATCAAGGCCAGCATCCCGGAAGATCGAAGATCCTGTAAAGGTTGATACACGACTAATTTCGGAAGAACCAACAATCAAGAAGCAAGTCTTCATTTCATACATCTGCTGAAAGAAGGAAATCAAGAAAAAGCAACTGCTAGCTATCTTATTCTTGGAAAGAATCAATCTCTTTCCAAGGATCAAATCTCTTGGGTTGTCAAGCCTCGACCTTCATCAAAGTATTTATACCCAGCCTTAAACTTTCGTTAGATATACTTTGATCGAACCAAAAATCCCTCTCTTTGTTCTACTGCAAACAAACATTGTAGTTCACTAAGATCTGCTGTGTAACAAGTCAGAGAAAAAAGGAGAGTATAACACCGGTGAAGCATTGTATCAAAAAGAAACGAGTGCTAGAGAAACTGTGTTGTCAATTTACTTCAACTGTACTCGGAGAAACACATTTACTAAAGAGAACTCTCTTGCAACCCAAGAGGACTGGACTACGATTTACATTGAATCCGAACTAGTATAAAATCCTGGTGTCTTTAATTCCTGCTTTTACTTTCTGCATTTTACTTTCTGTCATTATAACTGCTAAGTTATTATATCTAGTCGATTACTAGATTAGCTAGTCAACTAATAAGCAATTAAGTTTAAATATTTACAATTCACCCCCCCCCCCTCTTGTACTTTCACAGTTAGCATTTAATGGAGAATATTCTATAACATTAAGTATATGGTCTGTTACAGAGAATATGACATTCAGTGTCTACTGTTACACATTCTTCAATGGCCCTCATAATTGTCATTAAAGAGAGGCTTGATCCTAGGACCTTATTTCTTAGGTGCAACTATAAATAATGAGCTCTAGAACCATTGTAAATGGGATGAATTTTCTGACAAGCTGATACTACACTTTGTTCAAAACCCAATGATATTTTACCTTCTTGTTTGTTCATATTGTTACTACTACCTCCGGAAGTTAGGCTCTCGTCATCAAGATTTCTCGTGTCTTATTTCGATTTCAACGCTAAGTCTTACATTCTTGTCTAATTTATTTATTATTTTAAAATCAAATCGATTCACTTGTCTATAAACCACTTATAAATCAATTGTACAGTTTTTCGGTTAAACAATCGTGATGAGAAGCTGCGTGTAATAGCGAACAAAAGAATGTTCATATCCATACATTTATAAATTATAATCCTTTGCACTCAAGATAATCAACCTACACCAGACACCAATAATTGGGGGCATCGTCTGATAATTGATATTTAAACGAATGAAAAGGCAAAGCCAAACCTGTCGAACGAAAAAAGAAAGCAATCACAAAAGAACTTTACAACAAATTCCCAACTTAACATATACAACTAAATATAAGGAATAACATAAAGAGTCATGACTTGGGGCCTATTTGCACTATTTCTGGACACTTAATTTCTTTAACAAAAAATAGTAAAGAATTTCACAACCTTTTCTAGACGAGCTTAACGGTCCATCTCCTTTATTAATTAAGTCAAGAAATACACATCATTATAAAGATCAGCTTAAGTTCTGAATACTGGATATGTAAAAAATAATTATACAACTAAGTTACTTAAAATCTAACTACGTGTAACTTCTATTTAAAATCATCCATTGATACTTAAAATATTTCTATTAAATTACAAGATAATATAAATAATGATATACAACGTTATTAAACTTTAATCTCATTATAAATACTAGCAATGGTGTGACAATTGTTCTCATTCTCATGACAGCATCTTCTGCAACCCCCCTCCATCCCAAAAAAAATAATTAAAAAACAAACTTTAATCTCATTATAAATACTAGCAATGGTTGCATGCACATCTTTCCTCCAAAGAAAAGGGAAGCTAGCTAGGAGAAGATGGGTGCTCTTCACTATCTTTCAAACTGTTGTATTGTCACTAGCACAAGAACCAATAGGAAACCCATGCAGGTAAATCCTTTTTTGTAATCTTTTCTTCGCTTTTTTTGTCTTTTCTCTTTTTCCCTCTGGTCATTCTTGGTTTAAGTTTTTGTGCTATTGACAAATTCTAATTTTTTTATGTTGGCAGACAGTAGAGATAAAAGTGAAAATGGACTGTGATGGATGTGAAAGGAAAGTCAAGAATGCCGTTAACAGCATGAAAGGTTCTTTACTCTAAAGTATAAAGCTCTCTTCATGAATATAAGACGTGTTTAACGTTTAAATATCAAGAACGCAATTACCAAAAATAAATATCAAGAACGCATATAAAATCGCTTCTAAAGTTATATGGTCTTCTAAATTCACTGCGGTGAAAGAAAGAAAAAAAGTCAAATTCAAACTGCGGTTGGATGTACGCTATTTTGATTTTATAATTTTAGTTATAATACCGATGCAAAGGTCTAATAAGAGGCTCTTAAAATGGAGTATAATCTAATTGGTCTCAAGTCATATAACGAATATACGTTTTCATTTTTATGCCATTGTCCATAAACATAAAGAATTTGTCCCTTTTCTTTTGCCAAAGGATTTATATAATAAGAGGTTAGTTACTTTTTTTCAAATTACTAATTTAATTTATCATAAACATTTACTTGAATTTATACGTGACGACACGACTAGTGCCTAAAACTTGAACTCTTTGTTAGAAATAAAGACTTTACTGATTCCCAAACTTTATCCTTTGAAATAAAAAGAACTCTGGTGGCATTGGATTTTCAGGTGTGAAAACAGTGGAAGTGAACAGAAAGCAAAACAGGGTGACAGTGAGTGGTTATATAGACCCAAACAAAGTACTGAAGAGTGTAAAAAGCACTGGGAAAATGGCAATATTCTGGCCATATGTCCCTTATGATCTTGTCTCCTATCCATACGTAGCTCAAGCTTATGACAAAAAAGCTCCTCCTGGTTTTGTTAAAAATGTTCCGCAGGCAAATGCAGATGAACATACGATTACTTACCTCTTCAGTGACGACAATCCAAATGCTTGTTCCATTATGTGAAAATTATTGATGACTTCTACGTACATGTTATATATATCTCTCGGTTCCACTTTAATTTTCTTCTTCTTTGTCTTTTAGGTTCGGGAAAAAGATATCATTTACTTGTTCTCAATATGAAGATCAAGCTGAATAAAATGTTCCTTGACTCGTTGTTTTGTTAGGACAAAAATGTGTTGGGATTATAATGCATGAATAATACTAATAATACTTGGATATTTAGTATTTATGATTTATTTGGTTAATTAAATTAAAAATGCAATATACGGGGTACGGATAAATGCAATGTTTCGTTAAAAAAATATATTTATTCTCGGAAAACAAGTTTGACTTCCCTAATGGGAGTGTAGGAAAACAAGTCCCATAAGTTGCATGATGATCTCTTCCCACCCACGAACACCCTACTTGGCCCCTCAACCACCTGCCTCCACCCCAGCTTCATCCCACCCCAGCTTCATCCCACCCCTCGGCCCCCACCCCCGCCCACTCCACCCCAAGTACTTTCCCTATCCCTAACCTCCATCCCGAGCCCCTTCCCCACCCTGACTGCATGCCCCTACCATCTCAAAATAAGTTAAAAAAAAATACTTATTTTCTAGAAATATTAAGTAGTAATATTTTTACGGAAAATATTTTCCTCCACACAAAGCACATCCACGATGTATAATCTATGTTTTTTGTTTTATTCCTGATCAATAATCTTGGATAAAATTTGCGTCAATTTTAACCTTGACCTTTTTAATAAACTGGATTTGGCGCAAGAGCAATTTTGTCATTTTATCCAAGTACAGTTAATCCTTCGATTGTTACCCCATAACAAATGTGGTATAAACTAACCTATATTTCAATACAAAAGTTATCGGTAGCACTTGTACTGAACAAAGAAATGCAACCAAACAAAATTATAAAATAATACCTATTCTTATGCTAAACATTTTTTTCATATTTGAATCCTGATAACCAAACGACCTAATACTTATCTGAATCTTAACAATTGCAATGAGGAAGCAGTTCCCCGTAAATTAAAGTGTTCTCAAGCTAAGCATTTAACTTTGGCCAAACCCATATGCGGCCCCTCTAACTTGACGCTAAAATTTATGTGGACACCTCAACTTAGCTATGTTTCATTTAAACACTTCAACTATGTTTTAAGTATTTCACTTAAACATAATTTTGACAACTTTAAACAATGCTAAGTGCCTGAATGCTACTTGCCATTAACATGAAAATTAACACCACTAATAAAGAAACAAGTCAGCAAAAGAAAAAAAACTACAATGAAAGAAGAATCATTTCTTTTTTCTATTTTCTTATTTTCTTTCTCTTTTACAATTTTTTTGCTTAAGCCATTATCAGACATTTTCATGGCCCTACTGCAAAAGTCCATCACTGCTGGCCAGACCCATTTCTCACTTCTCCCCAAGAATGCCATCATCTAAACATGTGGAGTAAAAATCCAGATCTGAATTGAAATTCAAGAACAAAATTGTCCATAGAAACTCCAATAACCACAAACTATATATCTGGGTCAAAATCAACCAACCCACATCTATGAAATTCAAAAACAAATCAAGTGGGAATGAAAACACAACAAGATAACCTCCAAATTCTTCAATTCGAAATTTAAAGCTTCGAACATGAGTGGGTATTTATAGAGCTTTTAAGTTTCAACTTTAATCTTTAATTGATATTATCAGTAATAATATGAAATTTTTAATTTTTCTTAAAGCTTCGAATTTTTGAAGAACCGGGTAACAAGAATTTCAAACTGATGTTACCCAAATTCATCATCGAACAGAGCAACATAAATGGAGGGGCCGCAATTTTCTCTTTTTATGCATTTTATTTTGTAAAAAGCTTCAACACATAAATTATGTCATTATCAAACCAGAGAAATTCCTACAATATTTGGAAGGTTTTCGTCCTATTTTTCTTCAAGACAGTGGAGGAGGAAGGGGAAGAGTGGCAGAGGAGAGAGAGGGGGATGAGAATGGTGGCGGAGGAATTGTAGCAATAGGCCAGAGAAGGTGGTGATGAACTTCTGGGGAGAAGGAATATAAAAAGAAAAGGAAAATATTATATCAGATCCAATCACGCGCCTAAGAGCCGTGAACTACAATCTTTTTGCCATGTCAGTGTTTTGTATTTAAGTGGAACACTTAAAACATAGTTGGAGTGTTTAAATGAAACATAGCTAAGTTTAGATGTCCATATAAATTTTGGCGCCAAGTTAGAGGGGCCTTTAACTTTCTTACATCATATAATTAAAAGTGATGTCTTGGTCAGACTAGTGGGAAGGGTTCTAAAGTCTTTAACTTTCTTACATCATATAATTAAAAGTGATGTCTTGGTCAGACTAATGGGAAGGTTTGGCCTTTAACTTTCTTACATCATATAATTAAAAGTGATGTCTTGGTCAGACTAATGGGAAGGGTTCTAAAGTCAGTAAAGTTATTATCTTAGTACTGTTGCCCATTTCCATCAAAGCGGTAGGTGACGAAGGATCATTATTCTGGCATAATATAGAAAAATAATTAGAGGTTCAAATAATTTTCTTCTTTGTTTAAAAGCAGTGGTCAGGAGTAGGATGGAAGTATATATATGAAATCAGAAAAAATTAGACAGATAAATAAATAAAATTATAAGTGATTGTATACGGTCGAGATAGTATGCCTTTGATCTATCGGCTCGAGAGGTCATCCAAAGCCCGAGTTCAGGTAACGTTGAGTTCGAGCCTGAGAGACCAGATCCGAGTCCGAAGAACAAAGCACGACGCATACCGAGGCCGAGTATGCTCGACCCCGAAATAGTACCGTTGTGGACTTATAATAGAATGAGCAAGATTCCTGCCACGTTCCCAAAGTCATGGCGTAAATCCTGAAATTTGATTGTACTATTCCGTATTAGGCGGTTAGGCAGGTGTACCAATAATATTCCTTACTGTAAATAGAAATGTACCTTAGGGATCCCCTATTATATAAAGGGGACCCCAATTATTTGTAACATCATCTAATCATTGACAAAAGAATATACTCTCTACTTTTTGCTCTTAGCTCATCTAAAGTGTCCCTTTTATCTTTACTGTTCTTGCTTTATTATTCTTGGTTCACCTCGAGGTCACTGAGCTCGAGGTCGCTACTGCCTACTAGTTTATCTACTGGTTTGGTCTTGCTTACTTCCCTTCATCTATACCTCATATTACTTGATTATTAATCGGTATTGAATTAAATCACGTTATCTTTAAAACCATAAATAAAATTTAATTGTTACTCGTATTTTTTAGGAAAACAGTTTGGTGTCCATCGTGGGGCTAAAGATAATAGCGATTATTTCATTACTGATTCTCATTACACATGTTATTTTTATACTTTTTCTTGTCAAGATTTTTTTGATTCTCAGGCTGAAACATGTCTAGCCCACAAAACGCACCTGTTCATGACAATGATGGTCTTGGAGAAAACAACAATGTAGGGGTCAGTGTACAAACAATAAACCCAGTGGAAGTGTCTAATATGGAACTAGTTGATGTAAGTTCGCATATTGGTCTAAACGCGGATTTAGGCATAGACCCCGGGGGGAATGTAGCAGGGAAGCCCGATCTGGTGGCCAAGGAGCACAAGGGATAAGAGATGGGGGAATCAGCCTTCAACTAATATTCGAGATGCTGCAAGCTCAGCAGATCACTATCGCTCAACTTCAAAGTCAGAATAAGACTCCTAGTGTAGCTGAACATGAAAACGCTCAACGCGCTGAACCAGCGCCGGAGAGGTCAAACGAAAATGACTCGGGGACTGAACCCACCATTATGAGGATGCTCGAAGAGGATCAAGTCCGGAGAAAAGAAGATTGAAAACAATGACAAAAAGGTGGAAACTTACAACTCCCGTATTGACCAGATACATGGGGCACCTCCAGTTTTAAAAGGTTTAGATGCCAAAAAGTTTATACAAAAATCATTCCCTTAGAGAGCGGCTCCGATGCCCATACCTAAAAAGTTTTACATGCCTGATATACCCAAGTATAACAGGACAACCGACCCTAACGAGCATATTACCTCATACACTTGCAGGATCAAAGGAAATGGCTTGAACGATGATGAGATCGAATTGGTTTTGTTGAAAAAGTTTGGAGAAACACTATTGAAGGAGCCATGATATAGTAGCATAACTTGCCTCATAACTCTATTGATTCGTTTGCTATGTTAGCAGATGCCTTCGTGAAAGCACACACCGGGGCCATAAAGATGGCCACGAGAAAATCGGACGTCTTCAAGATAAAATAGAGGAACGACGAGATATTGAGGGAGTTCGTGTCTAGGTTCCAGATGGAGCAAATGGAGTTACCACTAGTCTTGGATGACTGCGCAGTACAAGTTTTTATGCAGGGTTTGAATGAAAGGAGCTTAATTGCGTCTCGACAATTAAAGTAGAACTTGATCGAGTATCAAGCTGTGACATGGCAGATGTGCACTACCGTTACCAATCAAAAATCAGGGTCGAGGACGACCAGTTAGGAGCCCCCTTGGGTTCAGTTCATCCTAACAGATTCGCAGCCAAACCCCCGAGAGATGCAGACAGGGAATCAAGATCGAACAAGGAATGGTATCAGCCATACGTCGATCGGAGAAATAATGGCTCTGGTTGAAACGTTCCTCGAAATGATTGAAGGAACGATTGAGTTCAAAGCTCTCGGGGACTCATGAGTAAGAGTGGGTTCGATAAGCATACCGACCCCGTAGAGGCACCTCAATTGTCAGAGTATAATTTCAGCATAGATGTATCAGGGATCATGTCAGCTATTGGAAGAATCAAAGACACCTAGTGGCCAGGTCTATACAAACTGATCCTTCTCAAATGAACCCAAACTTGATGTGCAAATATCACAGAACACATGGTCATAAAACAGAAGATTGATGGCAGCTAAGGGAAGAAGTGGCTCGGTTGTTCAACGAAGGTCACCTTCGAGAATTCCTCAGTGATCGAGCCGAAAACCACTTCAGGGAGAGAGATACAAGAAAAAATGAGAAAGAAGAACCACAACACACAATCCACATGATCATTGGCGGAGTCGATATCCCTCAAAAACCTGTATTCAAGCGCACCAAGGTATCAATCACCAGAGAAAAATAGACTCGGAGCTATGTGCTCGATGACGCCTTATAGTTCTATGACGAAGAAGCAAAAGGCATATCTCAGCCACACAATGACACCCTAGTAATTTCTATCCTTTTATATAAAATTAAAGTTAAACGTGTTTTAGTGGATCCAGGTAGCTCAGCAAACATAATCAGATCGAGGGTCGTAGAATAACTCGGCCTACAAGATCAGATTGTACTTGCTTCCTGGCTCCTAAATGGCTTTAATATTGCAAGTGAAACAACAAAGGGTGAGATTATCCTGCTAGTAAACGTAGATGGGGCCATACAAGATACTGAATTCCATGTCATCAAAGGTGACATGATGTATAACGCACTCCTCGGGAGACCATGGATACACAACATGAGGGCAGTGCCTTCAACTCTTCAACAGATGATGAAGTTCCCAACAGACGAAGGAGTGAAAATAGTCTATGGAGAGTAACATTCTGCAAAGAAGATATTTGCAATCGAGGAAGTGGTACCGATACCAGAGCCTTCAACCTCGGAGAAATCGAGCATCGAAGGTAAACAGGCGGCCAAATAGCAATCACCGCCTCCAGCCTCGACGAAATTGGAGCAATAGGTAATCGAAGACGAAGATGAGAATTTCTTTACTCCCCGAACCTTCATCGTTCCCGAAGAGTCCGATGCAACCAAATCGACTGCCGAGGAGCCGGAGCAGGTCATAATGATCGAATACATGCACGAGAGACAGGTATACTTGGGAACGGGGTTGACCCCCGAACTTAGGGAAAAACTCATTCAATTTCTTATTGATAATATGGATTGCTTTTCTTGGTCCCATTTATATATGACAGGAATTCCACCGGAAACCACACATCGGCTAAGCATCGACCCTAAGTTCAAACCAGTGAAGCAAAAAAAGAGGCCCCAGTCCGAGGTGAAACATGCGTTCATAAAGGACGAGGTAACCAAACTTCTTAAAATAGGGTCTATTCGGGAGGTGAAGTACCCATAATGGTTAGCCAATATAGTTGTAGTTCCTAAAAAAAGAAACAAACTTAGAATGTGTGTAGATTATAAGGACTTGAACAAAGCATGTCCGAAAAATTCTTTCCCACTGCCCAACATCGATCGTATGATCGATGCCACGGCCGACCATGAGATCCTAACTTTTTTCGACGCCTACACCGGGTACAATCAAATTCAGATGAACCCGGAGGACCAGGAAAAGACTTTGTTTATCACTAAATTTGGACCTTATTGTTACAACGTAATGCCCTTTGGGCTGAAAAACGCAGGAGCCACATACCAACGCCTAGTTAACCCGATGTTCGAAGAACAAATAAGTAAAATAATGGAAGTTTACATTGATGATATGTTGGTTAAGTCCTGCACGCAGAGGACCATTTAGCTCATTTGCAGGAAACATTCAAAATCTTTAGGAAATACAACATGAAGCTTAACCTGGAAAAATGTGACTACGGAGTTAGCTCGGGTAAGTTCCTCGGCTTCATAGTGTTGAATCGGGGCATCAAAATTAACCCCGATAAGATCAAGGCCATCGAGGATATCACGATCGTGAATAGTGTGAGGGCCGTGCAAAGACTGACGGGTCAATTTATTTTGAGGTCATCAGATTGAAGTCATAGGTTCTTTTCATTACTCAAAAAGAAAAAAGACTTCGCATGGACCCCAAAATGCCAGCAAGCCTTAGAAGAATTAAAGCGATACCTATCGAGCCTATCTCTGCTTCATACTCCAAAGGTAGATGAAAAGCTTTACCTATATTTGGCATTGACCTAGATAGTGGTAAGTGGAGTACTAGTTCGAGAAGAGAAAGGTACGCAATTCCCTGTTTATTATGTAAGCCGAACTCTAGGGGATGTTGAAACCAGATACCCTCACTTAGAAAAATTAGCACTTGCATTGATAAGATCATCTAGGAAGCTAAAGCCATATTTTCAATGTCATCCCCTATGTGTGTTAACCACTTACCCCCTTCAAAATGTTTTGCATAAGCCCAAATTATCGGGCCGATTGGCCAAATGGGCCGTCGAACTTAGCGGGTATGATATTGAATATCAACCCCGTTCAACCATCAAGTCTCAAATTGCAGATGACTTAGTGGGTGATTTCGTGCTGTACCCAAAGTTGAGAAACAACTCTTACTAAGTTCGGGTACATCATCGGGGGTATGGACCCTTTTCACGGATGGTGCCTCGAATGTGAAAGGGTCCGGGCTTGGCATTGTCTTAAAACCACCCACGGGTAGTATCATTAAACAATATATCAAAACTTCTAGATTGACTAATAATAAGGCCGAGTATGAGGCCATGATTGCAGGTCTCGAGCTTGCTACGAGCTTGGGGGCAAAGGTCATTGAAGCCAAGTGTTATTCACTGTTGGTGGTAAACCAAGTAAATAAAAGTTTTGAAGTTCGTGAGGAGAGGATGCAATGATACTTAGATAAACTACATGTAACATTGCATTGCTTCAAGGAATGGACGCTGGATCATGTGCCTCGAGAGCAAAATAGTAAGGCCGATGCACTTGCTAATTTGGGATCCTCGGTTGAAGAAGATGATATCATCTCGGGGACTATCGTCCAGTTATCGAGGTTTGTGGTTGAATAAGGTCATACCGAAATAAATTCCACGAGCTTGACTTGGGATTGGAGAAATAAGTATATCGATTATTTGAAAAATGGAAAGCTCCCATCGGATCGCAATGAATCGAGGGCTCTGCGAACCAAGGCTGCTAGGCTCACACTAGATGAAGATGGAACATTATACAAGAGAACATTCGATGGACCATTGGTAGTATGTTTAGGGTCGGGGGACACCGATTATGTTTTACAAGAGGTCCACGAAGGTACTTGTGGAAATCACTCCGGCACCGAGTCTTTGGTTCGCAAAATTATTAGAGCAGTGTATTATTGGCATAACATGGAAAGAGATACTAAAGAATTTGTCAAAAAATGTGATAAGTGTCAACGATTTGCACCGATGATCCATCATCCCCGAGAACAACTCTATTCGGTCCTATCCCCGTGGCTTTTTATAAAATGGGGGATGGATATAGTCGGCCCTCTACCAACGACCCCAGGTAAAGCTAAATTTATTTTGTTTATGACTGATTATTTTTCTAAGTGGGTGGAAGCACAGGCCTTCGAGAATGTCACGGCCCGGATTTCCCACCCTCAGGAATCGTGATAGCGCCTACTCGTGAAAGCTAGGCAAGCCGAGTGTTATAAAATCATTACCCTTTTTATTAAGCATATTCAACAATTCAAAGTAATAAGTGATTAATCAGCGAAATAAATTAAATAACTAGAAATGCGAAAGACGAAAACTTAATCGTTTAACCAAACATTGCTACATAATCTGAAGTACAGTACTACCTAAATTTTGGTGTCACAAGTCACAAACCATATAAGAATACTAAAAATAAGGTCTTAATAAAAATACACAAATCTGTCTCTGAATAAGTAAAAACGGAAAGAGAAATGATAGGAGGAGACGCCAAGGCCCGCGGACATCTGTAGGACTACCTCGGGTCGCCTGAGTGGACTGAAGATAGCACCCTCACTGCAGTCCAAACACTCCGGTATCAGTATCTACACACAGTGCAAAGTGTAGTATCAGCACAACCGACCCCATGTGCTGGTAAGTGCCTAGCCTAACCTCGGCGAAGTAGTGACGAGGCTAGGACCAAACTACCAAATAAACCTGTGCAGTTATATCATATACAGCGGAAAATAAAAGCAAATATTTACAGTCAAAGATATGAAGGGGGGAATATGTTGCGGGATATACCAGGAAACAACAGAAACAAATAGAGAAATGCAAAGAACGCCATAAATCAATTTCCAACAAGAAATAAGGAAATAAGAAACAAGTACACATGTAATACCGTTGTAGGCGTGCAATCGGATCTCATTTCATATATTATCGTTGCAGGTGTGCAACCCACTCCCATTTCATATAGGACCGTTGCAGGCGTGCAACCCGCTCCCATTTTATATAGTACCATTGCAAGCATGCAACCGCTCCCATTTCATATATTACCGTTGCAGGCGTACAATCCGCTCCCATTTCATATAGTACCGTTGTAGGCGTGCAACCCGCTACTATTTCATATAGTACCGTTGTAGGCGTGCAACCTGCTACCATTTCATATAGTGCCGTTGCAGGCGTGCAACCCGCTCCTATTTCATATAGTACTGTTGTAGGCATGCAACCCACTCCCATTTCATTTATCAACAACAATCATAAAAGAATCCCGGAAAGGGAACAATAATATAACAACAACATCCCGGCAAGGGAACAATAGTATAACCACAATATCCCGGCAAGGGAACAGTAATATAACAACAACATCCCGGCAAGGAAAAAATAATATAACAACAACATCCCGGCAAGGAAAAAATAATGATAATCCTCATATAAAGCACGAATAACCACAACAGAGTCACAACAATTACAATACAAGACTCACAGGCATGCTTGATACCGACATATAGATACTCGTCGTACTTCGCAAACACATAGCAAATAATACACGACTCCTAATCACTCAAGCTAAGGTTAGACCAAACACTTACCTTGATGCCACGAACACAATTCAAGCCTCAACTATCACTTTACCTCTTGATTCCACCACCAACTTGCTCGTATCTAGCCATAAGTTACTTAACTATATCAATAAATGGTTACTGAATTAATTCTAATGCATGAAAATAGGTTTTCTAAAGTTTTTCCCAAAAAATCAAAAATCGCCCCTGGGCCCACATGGTCAAAACCCGAGGTTCGAACCAAAACCCAATTACTCATTCCCCCATAAACCCAAATATATAATTTGTTTTGAAATCGGACCTCAAATCGAGGTCCAAATCCCCAAAATTTGAAAAACCTAGATTATACACAAAACACCCAATATCCCCAATGAAAACCCTTGATTTTGAGTTGAAATCAAGTGAAAAGATGTTAAAGATTGAAGAAAACGAGTTAGGAATGACTTACAATCGATTTGAAGAAGAACTTTTCTTTGGAAAATCGCCCAAGAGAGTTTAGGTTTTGAAAGAATTTGAAAAATGAGGAAAAATCCGTCTAAGTCCCAATTAACTTGTCGCAGAAGTTGCAATTGCAACAGGAGCTTCGCGATTGCGAAGCTTGCAAATGCGAAGCTCGCAAATGCGAAAAAGGCCTCGCATTTGCGAACCTGGGCATTTTCTACTAACCTCGCAATTGCGAACAACTAGTCGCAATTGCGATACCGGGCATTTTCTGATGGTTTCGCATTTGCGAAGCACTGGCAGGCAAGGCTTTCTTCGCAAATGCGATCAAGCCATCGCAATTGGCAAGCCTGTTGGGATCGCAATTGCAAAGCCTAACCTCGCAATTGCGAGATCAGAGCCTGCAACACAGCTGAACCTGCAACAGCCATTTCCCTAAGTGCAATTTCACTCTGTGGCCTATCCAAAACCCACCCGAACCCTCGGGGCTCAAAACCAAAAATGCATACCAACCTAAAAATATCATACGGACTTGCTCGTGCATTCAAATCCTCAAAATAACATCAACAACTATGAATTAAACCCCAAATTCATGAAATCATTCAAGAACACCAAAATTTCAAATTTCTCAACTTTAAGTCCGTTTTATACCAAACTAATTCCGATCTTTACCAAATTTTACAAATTCAATCTGATTATTATTTCAAACTTGTATCGGGATCCAGAACCCAAATACAGGCTCGATAGCATCAAATTCAAACACCTTTCATCTCCAAAAACTCAATATATTTCAAGAAAATAATTTTCTTTAAAAATTCATTTCTCGGGCTTGGGACCTCGGAATTAAATTCCAGACATACGCCCAAGTCCCATCCGGGTCCGTTTACCCAAAATGTTGACCAAAGTCAACCTAAGTTCATTTTAAATGCAAAATTCATCATTTGTTTCATAGATTTTCACATAATGGCTTTTTGGATACATGCCCGGAATATGCACGCAAATCAAGGTAAGACAAAAAAGGAGGTTTTAAGGACTCGGAACATGGAGTTCATTTCTAAAACAAGTGATGACCTTTTGGGCCATAATATTCTCCGCCTCTAAAACAATCGTTCGTCCTCAAACGGACATAAGAAGGAAGTACCTGAGTCGGAGAAAAGATAGGGATAACGGCTCTGCATATCGGACTCGGACTCCCAGGTCGATGCCTCAGCAGGTTAACCTCTCCACTGAACACGAACAGAAGGGAAAGTCTTCGATCTCAACTGACGAACCTGTCGGTCTAGAATAGCTACCGGCTCCTCCTCATAGGACAAGTCCTTGTCCAACTGGACAATGCTAAAATATAACACATGGGATGGTTCGTCGTGATACTTCCGAAGCATGGACACATGAAACACTGGATGCACGGCTGATAAACTTGGCGGCAACGCAAGTATGTAAGCCACCTCTCCCACTCGATCAAGAATCTCAAACGGGCCAATGAACCTAGGGCTAAGCTTGCCCCTCTTCCCAAATCTCATTACGCCCTTCATAGGCAACATCCGCTCACCGACCATGAATTCCAAATCACAAACCTTACAGCCGGTATAACTCTTTTGCCTGGACTGAGCTGTACGAAGCCTATCCTAAATAATCCTGACCTTGCCTAAGGCATCATGTACTAGATCCGTACCCAACAACTGAGCCTCCCCCGGCTCAAACCATCCAACTGGTGACCGACACTGCCTACCATATAAAACCTCATAAGGAGCCATATGGATACTCGACTGGTAGCTGTTGTTGTAGGCAAACTCTGCAAAAGGCAATAATTGATCCCACGAGCCTCCAAAGTCAATGACACAAGCTCGGAGCATATCCTCCAAAATCTGAATAGTACGCTCGGACTGCCCATCCGTCTGAGGATGAAATGTTGTGCTTAACTCAACCTATGTGCCCAACTCCCGCTGAACTGCTCTCCAAAAATGTGAGGTAAACTGCATGCCTCAGTCCGAAATGATAGACACGGGCACACCATGAAGACGAACAATCTCCTGGATATAAATCTCAGCTAACCTCTCGAAAGAATAGGAGACTACCACAGGAATAATATGTGGTGACTTGGTCAGCCTATCAACAATAACCCATACTGCATCGAACTTCCTCTAAGTCCGTGGGAGTCCAACAACGAAGTCCATAGTGATACGCTCCCACTTCCACTTAGGAATCTCAATCTTCTATAACAGACCACCAGGTTTCTGATGCTCGTACTTTACCTGCTGACAATTCAAACACCGAGCCACATATGCAACAATATCCTTCTTCATTCCTCCACCAATAATGCTACCACAAATTCTGATACATCTTAGTGGTGCCCGGATGAATAGAGTACCGGGAACTATGGGCCTCCTCTAGAATCAACTCTTGGAGTCCATCCATATTAGGCACGCAAACTCTACCCTACAGTCTCAAAACTCCATCATCTCCTAATGTAACCTGCTTCATACCATCGTGCTGCACCGTGTCCCTAAGGACATAAAAATGAGGGTGTTCATATTGCCGATCTCGGATACGCTCCAATAAAGAAGAACGAACAACTATGCAAGCTAATACATGACTGGGCTCAGAAACATCCAACCTCACGAACTGATTGGCCAAAGCCTGAACATCCAAAGCAAGTGGTCCCTCACCGACCGGAATATACACAAGACTGCCCATACTGGGCTGACTTCCTACTTAAAGCATCGACCACCACATTGGCCTTTCCCGGATGATATAAGATGGTGATATCATAGTCTTTCAATAACTCCAGCCACCTTCTCTGCCTCAAATTTAGCTCCTTCTGCTTGAACAAGTATTGCAAACTCTTGTGATCCGTGAACACCTCACATGACACACCATATAGATAATGCCTCCAAATCTTCAACGCGTGAACAATGGCTGCTAACTCCAAATCATGAATCGGATAGTTCTTCTCATGAATCTTCAACTGCCGCGAAGCATATGCAATGACCTTGCCATCCTGCATCAACACCGCGCCAAGTCCAATACGAGATGCATCACAATAAATTGTATATGGCCTTAAACCTGTGGGCAAAACCAACACTGGCGGCCATAGTCAAAGCTGTCTTGAGCTTCTGAAAGCTCGCCTCACACTCGTCCGACCACCTGAACTGGGCACCCTTCTGGGTCAACCTAGTCATCGGGGCTGCAATAGATGAAAACCCCTCCACAAAGCTACAATAATAGCCTGCCAAACCTAAGAAACTCCGGATCTCTATAGCTAATGCGGGTCTAGGCCAGTTCATGACTACCTCTATTTTCTTTGGGTCCACCTGAATACCCTCTACTGATACAACATAACCCAAGAAAGCAACTAAACTCAACCAGAACTCACACTTCGAAAAATTAGCATACAACTGACTATCTCTCAAAGTCTAAAGAACCACTCTCAGATACTGCTCATGCTCCTCCCAGCTGCGGGAATAAATCAAAGTATCATCAATGAAGACTATCATGAATTAATCCAAGTAAGAACTGAACACTCGGTTCATCAAATCCATAAAAGCTGCTGGGGCATTTGTCAAACAGAATGACATCACCAAGAACTCATAATGCCCGTCCGAGTGTGGAAAGCTGTCTTAAGGGCATCAGATGCCCTAATCCTCAACTGATGGTAGCCAGATCTCAAGTCAATCTTCGAAAATACTTTGGCACCCTGAAGCTGCTCAAACAAATCATCAATCCTTGGCAATGGATACTTATTCTTGATTGTAACCTTGCTCAACTGCCGGTAATCTATACACATCCTCATTGATCCGTCCTTCTTCTTACCAAAAAACACTGGCACACCCCAAGGCAAGACACTAGGCCTAATGAAGCCCTTATCAAGCAAGTCTTGCAACTGCTCCTTCAACTCTTTCAACTCAGGCGGGGCCATACGATATAGAGGAATAGAAATGGGTTGAGTTCTCGAAGCCAAATCAATGAAGAAGTCAATATCTTTGTCGGGTGGCATACCCGGCAGGTTTGAAGGAAATACCTCTGAAAACGCACGAACAACATGCACTGAATCCATAGAAGGAACATCAGCACTAGAATCATGAATATATGCCAAATAGGCCAAACACCCCTTATCGACCATACGCCGAGCCTTTATATATGAGATAACACTATGGGTAGAATGGCCAGGAGTCCTTCTCCACTCTAAACGAGGCAACCCCGGCAAGGCTAAGGTCACAGTCTTGGCATGACAATCCAAGATAGCATGGTAAGGCGATAACCAGTCCATTCCCAATATGACATCAAATTCAACCATATCTAAAAGTAACAAATCTACTCGAGTCTCAAGACCCCCAATCACAACTATACATGAACGATGAACACGATCTACCACAATAGAATCACCCACCGGTGTAGACACATATACAAGAGCACTCAAAGAATCACTAGTCATGATCAAATGCGGTGCAAAATAAGATGACATATAGGAGTATGTAGACCCTGGATCAAATAGCACTAAAGCATCACTACTACAAACTAGAACAGTACTTGTGATAACTGCATTGGAAGCCTCAGCCTCAGGTTTGGATGGAAGAGCATAACATCAGGGTTGGGACCCACCACTCTGAACAACCTCCCTTGGACAGCCTGCTGCTGGCTGGCCTCCACCTCTAATACCTATAGCACCACTACATCCACCTCTAGTTGGCTGGGCGGGCAGTGGAACACTCGGAGCCTGAACCATGGCACGGGAACCTTGGTGCTGAGAACTGCTCGGTGCTCGAGTACAAAATCTAGCAATATGCCTCGTGTCGCCACAAGTAAAACAAGCCTTCTGCTGTTGTAACTGACGACCCTAAAAGCTTTGGAGCGGAGGTGCACTGATAGGAGATGGTGGGGCACTGTAGGACTGCTGATCAGAATACTGAATATGAGAACCACGGCCACCTAGGGCATCGTGAGAAGTCTGAAGTGCTAACTGAAAAGGCCTAGGAGGATAGCCCATACCAAAAGAATCCTGCCTCCAAACGAGGCACCTATGAATCTACCTGAATGACGAGGCCTCTTGTCAGACCCCTGAACACCTCCCTGTGATAGAACTATCTCAACTCTCTTGGCCACATTGGCCGCCTCCTGAAAAGAAATCTTGCTCCCCTTCTCCTTAGCCATCTAAAGTCGAATAGGCTGAATGAGTCCCTTAATGAACCTCCTCACTCTCTCTCTCAGTGGGAAGTATAAAAAGAGCATGACGGGCCAAATCAATAAACCTGGTCTCGTACTGCGTGACAGTCATAGAACCATGTTGGAGACGCTCAAACTGACTCCAATAGATCTCTCTCTGAGTGACAGGAAGAAACTTCTCCAAAAACAGCTGAGAAAACTGATCCCAAGTCAAAGCTGGTAACCCAACTGGTCTAGCCAAACAATAATACCTCCACCAAGTATTGGCGGATCCAGATAAGCGAAAAGTGGCAAAGTTACCACTATCCCCATGTTCCTGAGAACCTCATAACAGCTATCTAAATAATCCTGGGGATCCTTAGAAGATGCACCACTGAAAGTGGTAGTGAAGAGCTTGGTGAACCTGTCCAATCTCCACAAGGCATCATCAGACATAGTTGCTCCATCACCGGTCTGAGCTACCGCACCCGGTTGAACTGCTCCAACTGGCTGAGCGGCTGGAGTCTGAAACTGGGGAGCCATCTGCTCCGGAGTTCGAGTAGCAGGAGTTCGGGCTCCTCCTCCAGCCTGAGAGACGGCTGGTGCTACAGAAAGCAAGCCTGACCGGGTGACACTCTCCATAAGGCCTACTAGATGAACCAGAGCATCCTGAAGTACTGGGGTAGCAATGAACCCCTCTGGGACCTAAGCTGGGCCCACCAGAACAGCCTGGGCCGGAACCTCATCATCAAACTCAACCTGAGGCTCCGCCGATGGTGCTGCTGCTCTGGGTTGAGCTCTGCCCCTACCTCAGCCTCTAGCACGGCCTCGGCCTCACCCTCTACCCCTTATAGGAGCTACTTCTTGGGGGCTTGGACTACCGATCAGTGGATGAGGAAGTGCGTGTTATCGCCATCTGCGAAAGAACAGAGTAGAAATCCAATTAGCATTAAGAAACCAAACCACGCGATAAGAAAGAATAGATGTGAAGTTTTTCCTAACTCTGTAGCCTCTAAGGGATAAATACAAATGTATCCGTACCGATCCCTCCGAATCTACTAAGCTTGTCCATGAATTGTGAGACCTATGTAACCTAGAGCTCTGATACCAACTTGTTATGACTTGGATTTCCCACCCTCAGGAATCATGATGGCGATTACTCGTGAAAGCTAGGCAAGCTGAGTGTTATAAAATCATTACCCTTTTTATTAAGCATGTTCAACAATTCAAAGTAATAAGTGATTAATCAGCGAAATAAATTAAATAACCAGAAATGCAAAAGACGAAAACTTAATCGTTTAACCAAACATTGCTACATAATATGAAGTACAATACTACCCATAATTTGGTGTAACAAGTCACGGACCATCTAAGAATACTACAAATAAGATCTGAATAAAAATACACAAATCTGTCTCAGAATAAGTAAAAATGGAAAAAGAAATGATAGGAGGAGACGCCAAGGCCCGCGGACGTCTGCAGGACTACCTCGGGTCGCCTGAGTGGACTGAAGATAGAACCCTCACTGCAGTCCAAACACTCCGGTATCAGTATCTACACACAGTGCAGAGTGTAGTATCAGCACAACCGACCCCATGTGCTGGTAAGTTCCTAGCCTAACCTCGGCGAAGTAGTGACGAGGCTAGGACCAGACTACCAAATAAACCTGTGCAGTTATATCATATACAACAGAAAATAAAAGCAAATATTTACAGTCAAAGATATGAAGGGGGGAATATGCTGCGGGGTGTACCAGGAAACAACATAAACAAATAGAGAAATGCAAAGAACGCCATAAATCAATTTCCAACAAGAAATAAGGAAATAAGAAACAAGTACACATGTAATACCGTTGCAGGCGTGCAATCCTCTCCCATTTCATATATTACCGTTGCAGGCATGCAACCCTCTCCCATTTCATATAGTACCATTGCAGGCATGCAACCCGCTCCCATTTTATATAGTACCATTGCAAGCGTGCAACCGCTCCCATTTCATATATTGCCGTTGCAGGCGTACAACCCGCTCCCATTTCATATAGTACCGTTGTAGGCGTGCAACCCGCTCCCATTTCATGTAGTACCATTGTAGGTGTGCAACCCGCTACCATTTCATATAGTGCCGTTGCAGGAGAGTAACCCACTCCCATTTCATATAGTACTATTACAGGTGTGCAACCCGCTCCCATTTCATATAGTACCATTGTAGGCGTGCAACCCGCTCCCATTTTATGTAGTACCGTTGCAGGCGTGCAACCCGCTCCTATTTCATATAGTACCGTTGCAAGCGTACAACCTGCTCCCATTTCATTTATCAACACCATTCATAAAAGAATCCCGGTAAGGGAACAATAATATAACTACAACATCTCGGCAAGGGAACAATAATATAACCACAATATCCAAGAAAAGGAATAGTAATATAACAACAACGTCTCGGCAAGGGAACAATAATATAAAACACAACATCCCAGCAAGGGAACAATAATGATAATCCTCATATGAAGCACGAATAAACATAATGGAGTCACAACAATTGCAATATAGGACTCACGAGCATGCTTGACACCGATAGATACTCGTCACCATGCCTATACGCCGTACTCCGCAATTAACACATAACAAATAAGACACGACTCCTAATCCATCAAGCTAAGGTTAGACAAACACTTACCTCGATGACACGAACACAATTCAAGACTCAACTACTGCTTTACCTCTTGATTCCACCACTAATTCGCTCGTGTCTAGCCACAAGTTACTTAACTATATCAATAAATGCTTAATGAATTAATTCTAATGAATAAAAATAGGTTTTCTAAAGTTTTTCCCAAAAAGTCAAAAATTGCCCCCGGGCCCATATGGTCAAAACCCGAGGTTCAAACCAAAACCCGATTATCCATTCCTCTACAAACCCAAATATATAATATGTTTTGAAATCGGACCTCAAATCGAGGTCCAAATCCACAAAAATTGAAAAACTTAGGTTCTACCCAAAACACCCAATTTCCCCCATGAAAACCCTTGATTTTGAATTGAAATCATGTGAAAAGATGTTAAAGATTGAAGAAAACAAGTTAGAAATGACTTACAATCGATTTGAAGAACTTTTCTTTGGAAAATCGTCCAAGAGAGTTTAGGTTTTGAAAGAGTTTGAAAAATGAGGAAAAATCCGTCTAAGTTCCAGTTAACTGGTCGCAGAAGTCGCAAATGCGATAGGAGCTTCGCAATTGCGAAGCTCGCAAATGCGAAAAAGGCCTCGCATTAGCGAACCTGGGCAATTTCTGCTAACCTCGCAATTGCGAACAACTAGTCGTAATTGTGATATTGGGCATTTTCTTATGGCTTCACATTTGCGAAGGGAGCTTCGCAATTGTGAACACTAGCAGGCAAGGCTTTCTTCGCAAATGCGATCAAGCCCTCGCAATTGCCAAGCCTGTTGGGCTCGCAATTGCGAAGTCTGACCTCGCAATTGTGAGATCAGAGCCTGCAATACGGCTGAACCTACAACAGCCATTTCCCTAAGTCCAATTTCACTCCCGTGGCCTATCCAAAACCCACCCGAGGCCTCGGGGCTCCAAACCAAACATGCACACCAACCTAAAAGTATCATACAGTCTTGCTCGTGCAATCAAATCCTCAAAATAACATCAACAACTATTAATTAAACCCCAAATTCATGAAATCATTCAAGAACACCAAAATTTCAAATTTCTCAACTTTAAGTCCATTTTATATCAAACCAATTCCGATCTTTACCAAATTTTACAGATTCAACCTGATAATTATTTCAAACTTGTACCGGGCTCCGGAACCAAAATACGGGCCCGATACCATAAAATTCAAACACCTTTCATCTCCAAAAACTCTTATATATTTCAAGAAAATAATTTTCTTTAAAAATTCATTTCTCGGTCTTGGGACCTCGAAATTAAATTTCGGGCATACGCCCAAATCCCATATTTTCCTACGGACCCTCAGGGACCGTCAAATCATGGGTCCGGGTCTGTTTATCCAAAATATTGACCAAAGTCAACCTAAATTCATTTTAAATGCATAATTCATCATTTTTCATAGATTTTCACATAATGGCTTTCCGGATACCCGCCCGAACTACGCACGCAAATTGAGGTGAGATAAAAAGGAGGTTTTACGGCCTCGAAACACGAAATTCATTTCTAAAACAAGTAGGTCATCATAAAGAAGGTCAGAAAAAAAGAAGTTATTGACTTCACGTGGGACCACATCATATGCCGGTTTGGGATACCTGCCGAGATTGTATGTGACAATGGAAACAATTCATCGACACTAAGGTGACGGAGTTTCTCAAGGTACATAAAATAAAAAGGATTTTATTGACACCGTACTATCCAACTAGAAATGGACAAGCCGAGTCCACAGAAAAAATTATAATTCAAAACCTAAAAAAGAGGTTGGACGATGAAAAGGGAAAATGGAGAGAAGTTCTACCCGAGGTAGTTTGAGCATATCGAACAACATCAAAGTCTAGCATGGGGGATACTCCATTCTCTTTAGTTTATAGATCTAAGGCCCTCATCCCTGTTGAGGTAGGAGAACCCAGCGCTAGGTTTCGACATACATCGAAGGAGTCAAATCACGAGGCCATGAATGCTAGCCTCGAGTTATTTGATGAAAGTGAGAAGCTGCGCTAGTTTGGATGGCCGCGCAGAAGCAAAGGATCGAAAGATACTACAATAAAAGGACCAACCTTTGATACTTTGGAATCGGGGACTTAGTTCTACGAAAGGTCACCCTCAATACTCGAGACCCGAATGAAGGGAAACTAGGCATGAATTGGGAAGGACCTTACCGAGTCCTTGTAGTTATCGGTAAAGGATTTTAAAAACTAAGCACAATGGAATGTGAACAACTGCTGAAAAATTGGAACATATCGTTACTCAAACGATACTATTGCTAGGGTATAAATGTATCTTTCTTGAATTTGAACCTAATTCATTGCAGGTGTTCGATCGAAGCTATCGAAGGCACCTTTTTACACGAAGGCCTTAGGTTTTAAATCATGTGTTGCACTCTTTTTCCCTTAGATCGAATTTTGTCCCAAATGGGTTTTACCAGCAAGGTTTTTAATGAGGAAACAACTATGTGCTACCTAAGGAGAACTCAACAGTATCCAAGGCTTCTTTTCAATCAACCTCGAATACTGGGAGGCATCACCCTTGGAGGTTATATTTTTTAGGAAAATACTTCATGCTAAAGAAGGCCTCGATAGGAGACCTTTGTAACGGGCCAAACGGTCAAATGAATCGTGTCCATATAGAATAGTCGAGCCCCAACGGCAAAACATGTACGCATGTATCAATTATTCGAAGAAGTGTTCTGTTTATATCAAAAACACTTTAGGTTTCAAATAAGTCTACTATTTTACGAACTCTACACTTATAATCGTACAGGGAATACTCGGGGACTGTCATCGATAGTCAATGCACCCGAGTCATCAAAACTCGAATTCATAAGACGTCAAAGAGGCATCCCCTCGATATAAAGGCCAAGGCCAACATACTCGAGGACTAACCTTCTGAATAAGTTCAAAAGGTTATCGGGAAACAAGTCCAAAAGACATACCCGAAGGCTATAAAGGCTACGGCCATATTAAAGTCTATGGCCATATTAAAGGCTACGGCCATATTAAAGACTACTGTCATACAAAAAGGCTACGGACAAAATAATGTGGCTCGGAGACGCCCGACTTTCACCATAAATTAAAGGCCTTCAAACACTTTGAAAAAATCAGTTAAACTAGGCTACCCTCCACAAAATAAAAAATAAAGGGCTTCGATAAAATCATCCCTCGAATAATTTTAAGGCTTCTATAACATCAGCCTTCGAAACAACCTCAAGAGGTATTCGAATATGTTTACATAAACAAATTACTAATAAGGTTCTAATACGTCGAACCTTTCAAAAAACCCAAACGGGTACGAAAAACACATGCTAAGGCATACAAGAATTTTCACTAAGTCTTTTAGCCGAATAGAGGGAAATATTATATAGACACATTAGAGGCTGAATTGGCCCAACTTAAAGAGCCTAAGGGCCGATATATAAGAGCCTAAGGGCCAACTTAAAGAGCCTAAGGTACGATATATAAGAGCCTAAGGTCCAACTTAAAGAGCCTAAAGACCGATATATAAGAGCTTAAGGGCCAACTTAAAAAATCTTAAGGGCCAAAACATATAGAGTTCGGGACCTCGTCCTCACCCAACTCGGACTCAAGAGTCCCATTATTCTGAGGTCGCATCGAATCAATTTAAGCTTAGCTCGAGGAGGTATTATGTTGATCGATAAAAAACCTAAGGGTTTATTATGATCTGAGTCCAGTATTCGAACTAGTCATTCGAGTTATACAATAAAAAATTCACAGGTGAAGACAACAGACTTCAACACAAATTGGAGATAAAGCAAAAAAGGTTCCTTATATTCACAAGAGATGATTTACAAAGTATATTCACAATGGCCAAGGGAGGCCCTTACACAAAAACAAAAGGAACATAATCTATTCCGAGGCTACACCCTCGAAAGCAACATCCCCGGGAATGTCCTCGAAAGCTCTATTTTCAGGAATATCCTCCCCCTCGAGGGATCCTTCTTCACCTTCCTCGCCTTCAGAACCACTTTCAGCATCTTCATCATCAGAAGAAACAAGAAACCTGGCATCGGTTTCTACCGCCCTTGCTTGGGCTACTTCTTTAGTAAGGTCAAACCCCCGGGCGTGGATTTCATGGAGAGTCTCCCTTCGGGCCTGGCACTTGGCCAAATCATTGCTCCATTTTTCCCAGTCGGAGGCCTCCCTCAACTCAACTTGAACTGCCTCGGCGCATCCCTTAAGTATGCAGTGATGGTCTTGTCAGCCGGAGCCTTCGTCTTCTCAACTTCAACCCTGGCCTGTATAGTTTCGGCCCAAGCTCTAGCAAGCTCTGCCTCTAACTCCTCAATTTTCTTGGTCTGGGCCAGACCCTTCACTTTAATGCCTTGGAGTTGAGTTTTGGTTGAGGTCAGTTGGGTTGTAACTACTTCCTTATCGGCAGCGAGCTGATCTATGTTCTCTTTCCATCGATGGCAGTCAGCCTTAACTTGATCAACCATGCCCCAGAGCTGCCCAATCATTTCCAACTTCCGCTGTAGCTGAGACATCGAAGTGTTCGCTTCTGAAGTAGGGCCAAAAAGACCATTATCTATTAAAATCACAGTTACCTTCTTATCTAGCTCGATCTCATTTTTCCAAGCTTTGTCCAATTCAGCTCGAAGGTCCTTAAGCTCCTCCTCCTTTTGGCCACAGAGGAGCCTTAGGGCCTTCTCTTCACCCGAAACCCTCCTGAGCTCGGCCTCACATTGGCTCAGCTCAACTCTATACTTGACAATGTCCTATACATGAAATGAAGATGTGTCAGTCAAAGGAAGGGAAGAAAAGAAAAAATTACAACAATGAAAGTTAGTATTTACCTGAGAGAGGAGACATTGAGCCTCTTCGAAGAGGGTGGATGCATTGTTAAGGTCAAAAACATCGTCAACCCCAGTGAAATAGTCTCGAAAAGGGTCTTCTTCGAGGACCTTGATCGATTCGGGTGTTCGCAGAGCCCGAGCATCCTTTATTGTCTCCTCGGAGTAAACTGGTAGAGGAGGTGAATGACCCATTGTCATGGCCCAGAGCTCCTCAGTCGGGGCGCTCTAATTAGCTGTGGCCTTCTCAGCATTTATCCCCTCAGACGTACTTATTGAAGGAGGGGGAATGATCTCAAGCTCCGAGGACTCAAGGGCTTTGCCCAAGTCTTTTTCCAGAGTTCCTCCACCATAAGACGAGGTCTCAAGTTCGGAAGGATTGGCGGCCTCGATTGGTTTTCTAGTTCGGTGCACCAATGTCGTTTCTTCACCCTCGTTCTCTTAATCTTCTAAATATTGAGTGGCGGAATCCAAATCCATGTGTACAAGTTTGCTCCTCGGCTTTCGAGTAAGGGTCCTCGCGTCCTGAGAATCTTCAGGCTTTGAAGTCCTCTTTTTTTTGCTATCCTTCCCCGTTTTCAGGATCGAGTATGTAGTCTTCTCCCCGGGCGGGGCTTGCCTCATTTAAGAGACGTCTCTGATTCCTACACAAGTAAATATGAATGAGTTGACACCACAAATAAATGAAAAATATCTAAAACTTGGGAAAAGCACTTACCATGATGCTTGGCCTCTCATTTGCCCCTCGATAAATCACGCCATTTGCGCTCATCATACGAGGAGGCCGCAACCAACTTTCGAACCTAGTCCTCGAGGTCTAGGACAGCTTGAGGTGTCCAAGCAACAGCTGCATAAAAGATAAAAATATTATGAGATACATGATCTGAATATGAATAGATATTGGGAAGAATGACTCCAGTTACGGTTAAAGTTTCATTTCTCCAGGAACGACATTTTATCCTGGGGGATGACATCCTAAGCCCTTACTCTGATGAACCGGTTCATCCAACCTCGATCTTTGTCTTCATCATTGCTAGCAACGAAGGCTTTCTTTATCCGATGTTGCAGCTTGATGAGCCCTCGAAACAACTGGGGTCGATGCAGCCGAATCAGATGGTTGAGAGTAAATTCCAAACCCTCGGCCTTTCCGATAAAATAGCGCAGCATGATCACGATGTGCCAAAAGGAGGGATAGATCTGACCGAGGGTGACCTCGTATATTTTACAGAAGTCGATCACTACCGGGTCGAGGGGACCCAGTTTGAAAGGATAAGTATAAACACTTAAACATCCCTCCACATAGGTAGTGATGCTCTCCTCGGGGCTCGGGATCTGAACCACGACCTCGTCTCCCCAACCACAGTCCCTCTTTGTAGCTTTGAGGTACTTATTCAATATCAAACTAATATATTTAGATGCATGCTCGCATCCGCTTGGGATATCGGGGGGATTCTCGATATTATAGTCCTTTTTAATCATACAAGGGCTGGGAGTGATTTCTTAAAGAGTCGACGGCACCAGCAATTTGGCCGGCCGGGAGGTAGAAGAAGAAGATGCTTTTTTTTGGGAACTGTTTTGGAAGTCTTAGCCATAATTTTAAGGTAATGAGTACAGACAGTAGCAGAGAGTGGTGTTTTATGGGAACTTGGCATTTTTCGGCACTTAAAAGGGGCGGTGGAAATAGATGATTAGAGAAAGAGATGAAGAAGGGAAAGAATCAGAGTAAATATAATGAAAAAGTAAAGTTCTTTACTCAAAGGAGTAGCCTCATATTTATAGAAAAGTGATGACGGTTCGGCGACGCTAGTGGCCGACCAGTACTGGCGTGCATTTAATATTTTGGGGAAGCGGATTGATGGGACATTTCAGTCACTTTGAGCGCCTACGTCATGGGAATGACATCATCATTATAGACTCCGGGGAATCGAGGTTCAAATCGTTTCTTATCATCTTACTCTAAGAAACGTGGGGACTATCTGTATACGCTCGAGATCATATGCCTTCGATCTATAGGCTCGAGAGGTCGTCCAAAGCCCGAGTTCAGGTAAGGTCGAGTTCGAGCCCGAGGGACTAGATTCGGAGTCCGAAGAACAAAGCATGATGCATACCGAGGCCGAGTATGCTCGACCCCGAAATAGTACCGTTGTGGACTTGCAATAGAATGAGCAAGATTCCTACCACGTTCCCAAAGTCATGGCGCAAATCCCAGAATAGATTGTACTATTCCGTATTAGGTGGTTAGACAACTGTACTAATAATATTCCTTGTTGTAAATAGAAATGTACCTTACTTAGGGATCCCCTATTATATAAAGGGGCCCCCAATCATTTGTAACATCATCTAATCATTGACAAAAGAATGTACTCTCTACTTTTTGCTCTTAGCTCACCTGAATTGTCCCTTTTATCTTTAATGTTCTAGCTTTATTGTTCTTGGTTCACCTCGAGATTACTAAGCTCGAGGTCACTACTGCCTGCTAGCTTATCTGCTGGTTTGGTCTTGCTTACTTTCCTTCATCTATACCTTATATTTTTTGATTATTTATTGGTATTGAACTAAATCACGTATCTTTAAAACCACAAATCAAATTTAATTGTTACTCGTATTTTTGAGGTAAACAGTAATAGGTGGAGCGAGGACTCAACTTGAAGACATTGTGGTGATGGAATCTTAGTCTTTAGGAAAATAGATGGAATTTTAAGCCACTTTAAGAGCAAAGTTACTTCTTTGCTACATTGGCAAGACAAATCAGTTACTTATGATTTCTTGACGCAGTATTAATTATCTTTGTCATCTATATCTATTTTGCGTTATGTAATCCCCAGTAAGTAACTCGATGTTTGCTTTGTACATTTTAGAGCTTATAAAGATATTAAAAGGAAAATGACTTTACTCGTTTCTTTTTTCATGTTCAGGTTTTTTCATTTTTATTTTATAGAATCCTAGTTAAATACAAAGTTGATTACTTTTTTACCTCTGAAATGTTGTCCTAATTAGGTAGTAAAGTATTTAATGCTTATACTTAGAATTTGTCTCTTGCATAGCACTCGGTTGCATATTAATTCTAATTTCTAACTAACATTAGAGAACTGAATTCTCTATTTTTGGAAGTACACAAGACAGCCAAAAGTCAAATTTCACTTCTACTAACTAAATGATATAAAAAGAAATGTATTTTAGTAGTGATCAAGTTACATAAAATAAAGTTCCAATCTAGATAATGTAATAATATATCAGATTTAGGACGGTCAGTATTTTGCAGAAGCAGCAGGACAAATCCAAACACCGGCCAAGAAGAGAACTAACTAACAAACATAAATTTTCGTTCCTATTAAATATGATATTGGTTTCACCTTCTTATAATGAACTTTGATACTATTTCCGTAACAGGCTATAAATGGACCAAGCCGATCCATTTTCAGTATGGGCGTCAGGCCAAGCTCAACCGAGCTTTTTATTGCATCGAGATTGAGCTTTTACAAAATATAATTGAGCTCGAGCCGAGCCCTAGTCGACTCTTTAATATCTAATTCTGCATAATGTTACGCTATTAGAAAAGCTAAAATTCATAATAAGTTAGTTGATCAATAAAAATATGATCCTTACGAGTTTAAATTAATAATTGCATTCAAGTGTGATTGAATTTTATATATAAAGTTTAAATTAGAACTCAAATTCAAACGACGTTAACTTGAATTTCAAAATATATTAGAACTTTCAGGGAAAAAAATAAATGATTTGTACAATATTAATTTTTGTTAATTTTTCAAAAGTAGATGCTGGAACCACTACAAGTCCCAAACCTACCGTGCGCCCACCAGAGAAGGAAATAAATTAAAAAATTAATAAAGGCGGGGAAAAAATGGAGACCTTTTTTTCTTTTCCACGAGTTAGGCTGAGTTGACTATCTGCGCGTAACTTCTATTGTGTAACAAAGATAAGGATTGTATGAAACAACATACTACTACTATAAATTTTTATCATTCTGCTTTTCTGCTTGTTTTTTCAAAAGTTACAGTGAGACCGTAAGTTGCAAAGTCATTTTCAATACAAAAGAGTTTTTTTTGTCTACTTCAATACAAAAGGTCAATTGACACGATTCTTTACTCTACCTTCTTATACAGACGTATGTATCATTAATGGGGTAATAATTGCAGCAAAAATATACTCCTAACTGTTTACCCTAAAAACTGGATAACAATTACATTTATAATGTGGTGCCCTCGAGCAGATGAACCCTCGAACTTAGTAAAGTGAGAACAATTAAAGAACAAAAAGTTGATAAACCAGAGAAAGAGAGAAATATTATATTGCCTTTATCTGTATGAATGTAAGATATTTACAAATGATGGGAACTCCCCTTTATATACTAGAGGAATCCTAATTATGGTACAATTCTAATACAAAAGTAAATCCCATGATTGATACAAATAACCGCCCTTGGTTTGATCTGCTCCGAGATTTCCGCCTTGATCTCCGACCGATTATGAATATCTCGCCTTTCTATTATTGTATTTCACTCGAAGTCGGTCATACTTAGTCTCGATTGTTGCTGGCCTCGGTCTCGACGGACACCTCGATTCTTGAACTCGACACCTCATCTTCGTGCTATAGTCCGATCCATTACATGGCTGACCCTCGATGTAATCCCCTAGTCTCGATTAAATAGCAAAATTGGGCAAGCCCGATTTTAACCGTATGCAGATAGTCCCCTCATTTCTTGGAGTATAATAAGAAGAAACCCTACTTGTCATGATGTTATTGACCGGTTATAATGTCACTCTTGTGAGGTAAGCGACAGAAACGACCGAAGACGGTTCCCAAGATCATTAATTAGCGTCAGTTGATGGTCGGCCACTAGTGCATTTGAACCATCATTGCAAACACTATAAATAGACCATCTTCATAATTTTGTCAAACTTTACTTCTAAAATCTCTTCTGATCTTCAAAGCACTTCTTCTCCCTTCAAGTTTTTTAATTCTTCGCATCCCGTGTTCCAACCTTCTCATCAAACAACAAGTTTTATCTTCTTCTTTCTCTAAACTCGTATAAAAATGGCAAAAACATAAAAAAAAATCCCCAAAAAGGAAAAGCCACTTCATCGCGGCTAGTCAGTGATAAAATGCCTGTAGAGCCACACATCGAATAGTGTGTCCCTGGGTCATGTGATCTTACATCCGACTTTAAAATTGAGAAACCCTAGTTGGTACCTAGCTGATGTGAGCCAATGTCGAGATACATATGCTCAATAAATGAGGGCGATCTTGAGCAGGTGAAAAACGATTGCCATTAGGAAAACAAGGAGGTGGTGATTCCGACCCCTGAAGAGGACATCACCACTCACGTGAAAGGGTTCTTAAGTGTTTACACTTACCCTTTTACGTTGGGTCTCGTCGACCTTATTATCCTCAATTTCTGCCGCCAATACCAAATAACCCTATCGTTATTTTGCTTCGCTTCTTCGTGAGCAAGGTCGAAGGGATGTCTTTCACCCTCGACCATCTCATTAGACTGTATAGCTCCCATCTCTATCGAGGCAGATTAATAAGGCTTCAGTGCCAGGCCACAAAGGTGTTGTTCTTGAGCATAGATGGGGATAAAGATCGAGTATGGATGGGCCGGTTTGTCCGAGTGACGACCTCCGACATAATCCAAGCTGAGAAGATGACATTCCCCGAAGAATGGAACGTGAAGCTTAAGTACAAACCCACTAATAGATTTTGTTGATTGTTTTGCTTCCTTTACCTTCTCTCATCAACATTCTTTCTTATGGCGCAGTGGTCTCTTGGGTGCCTGGTACAATTCCAAACTTTGAGGGCTGGGTTCAAAAATTGGCATCGACCTCTTCATATGACGAGCACTCGTGACTTGATTTGGCTAGGGCCCGATAGGAGGCCAAAAATCATGGTAAGTTTATTTTTTTATGTGTTTGATGTTCTTCTCTGAAATGTCTCTTTTTTATTTCTACCTAGTTTCCTTTCATACAAGTCTCGAGGACAATGCTATTATGGGGCCGCCTCCGCCTGGGGAAGAGGTGGTTCTGAAGCCATCGAAAGAGAAGAAGAGAAAAACGGTCTCGCCTTCCGATACTCCAGAGCCCAAGAAGAGAAAGGCTCGTAAGTCAAAGAAAGATACCGCTGCCCTGCCTGAAAATGTATTTCAAAAGCTATGAGATGAAGAAGAGGAGAATGAAGATGATGGCTATGAGCTGGTGGCTCGAAAGAGGAGTGTCGAGGTCCTTAAGGCCGCCGAGCCGGTAATGATTGAAGAGGTCCAACCTCGAACCTAGGGGATCTCAGAAGATGGTCTGAGCAAAGTCCCCAAGTCATCGAATGCTGAGGATGCCTCCCGCCGTGATGGGCAACTGGTGGATGTACCTGAAGGGGCCAGTTCTGAGGCCCTTCAAAATTAAGAGCATGCCCCAAGTAACCCGTTTGGGGCAATAAATGTTAATAATTCACCGTCCCCTCCTTCATTTTTCGATGGGCAAATTCAGGAAGCCCAGGTCATGGGGACCCCCGATGTGAGAACGACGCACAAAGGGAAGAAATTTTTCGTGGCTGCTTCATGGGGGTCGAAGAGACTTCCGATCTGGGTGATGCATCGAGTATCTTCGATGAACCCCTTCGACTTTTGAGTCAAGTAAGCCTTAGTTACCTTTTTTAATATCATCTTTGTCTTTCTTTCTTCTTTTCTGATTTTCTTTCTTTCTTCATAAGCTTTGATGCTTCATGGGGAAGCATTTTCTAAATATGGGACAGAGCTGGACTGGTGTGAGGCCGATCTCAAAACGCTTACTGAGGGGAGAGATGCCCTAAAACTGCTCATTATGTAAAATGAAAAGGAGGTCAAGGGCCTTAAAGTTGAATTGGCAACAACTCACGAAGGGCAAACCGACTTGATTGAGCAGGTAACACAATTATTAATCCGAAGAGGATGACTAACACTTAAATATTGCAGGTTTCGTAGAAGGTCAAAAAGATCAAAAAACTTCGCGAGGAGGCCAATATGAAGGAGGCAGAGACCTTGTGGTGGAATCAAAACATGGATCGCCTTGCCTCGGAGAAAGACACTGCTCGGATCCAGCTATCTTCGACCGAACGTCAACTCCAAAGTATGAAGGAGGAGCGCTTGGCCCGATCTAAGAAAATCGAGAAGCTCAAGGTTTGGTTGGCTGTGAGCTTGCAAATGCCACATCCGAGGTGGAAAGGGTGAAGTCCTATGCGGAGGCGGTCGTGGCTGTCTATTGAGCTAATGCTAAAGTCCCTCATGCTCAGGCACAGGAAATTTTCGATGTTGCTCAGGTTCGATCATTCTGCGTTGCCAAGCACGCCAAATGCCAGTCTAGGACAGAGACTCTCAAAGAGATTCATGCTCATGGTTTTAACCTTACTGTCGATATCGAGAACTTGAAAGTGCTAGAGGCCGAAGCCAAAGCGCTGCTCTCTGATGAAGATGACTCCGAGAGCTCGAGTGGATTCGAGAGTGGAGGGGATGCAGATGAGGCTCCCGGGGAAGATTAGGAAGTTAGAATTTTTTCTTCTTTTTTCGGATTTTTGTGTAAGACCCTGATTGGTCTTTGTAAATATTTTTGCATATATGAAATATCCCTTTTCTTTCCGACTTGTCTCCACTTTCTGTTTTGTGAAGACTCTGTTTTTTCTTTCGCCTTGTATACTTTATATCTTGTGAGGATATTGACTCACTTCGTTGTCTTGCAAAAATTTTCATTTTCATTTGTTTGTAAATCCGAAACTTAAGCGATTTGATCGAAGTTGGACTAGTATAGTCTCTATCATCGAGTGATTACCAGCTCGAACTCGGAGTAGAAAAAATCCTTAGGTTTCTGTTGAGCGAGGGTGGATCTTCGAAACCAAAAATATAATGGCCCTTAGGCTCTTTGAATTGGGCCGATATGGCCTCAAAATAGTGGTTTCTTCCCTTTTTAGCTTAAAATGATTAATCATAAAAGAATTTATTATGCCTTAGTAAGAAGTAACTCTATACCCATCAGGATTCTCAAGGGTTAGAGTTATCGAAAAACTTTGTTATGCCTTAGCATAAGTTTGTTCGAGAGTTTGAACAATTTGGTACCCCTTAAGGTTTTTAGGGTTGACGTTATCGAAACCCTTTGTAATTTTGCCGAGGGTAGCCTTTTTTAACCGATTTTTAAGAAAATATATGAAGGCCTATTTTATTATGGAATTTGGATGCCTCCGAACCGTGTTAGTTCGGTCGTAGCCTTTAACTTGAGATTTGCCCTTTGGGCTTGTTTTCTCAATAATACTTCGAAATTGTTCGAAGTACCAGTTACCGAGTGGGAGGGTCGTGGCCTATGAAATCGAGGGTTGCCTTTTCAAGGTCTTATGGTCTAGATGTTTAATAATTCGAACATGTCAATTTTTGGACGGCAGTCCACGAGTACGGGGTTGGTAGCCCGAGCTTTAGTTGCGATCGACGCTTGAGCCAGTATCCGTAATAGATCATAAGTAAATTAGAAATTTAACTAAGGCATGGACCACATGGTAAGGAAAAAATACTTCTTTCAATAGATCATTCATGCGTACATGTTTTCTCATCGGGGCTCGATTAATTTACAAGGACAAAATCCATTTGACCATTTGGCCCTTTACAAACTTTTACCTATCAAGACTCATTGATATGGAGTATTGAGAATATAACATCTAAGGGTGATACCCCCCAGTATTTGAGGTTAATTGTAATGAAGCCTTGGATACTGTTGAATTGTCCTCAGGTAGCACAAATAATTGTTGCCTCATTAAAAACCTCGCCGGAAAAGCCCATTTGGGATAAAAATCGATCTAAGGGAAAAAGAGTGCAATGTGTGCTTTAAAACCTAAGGTCTTCATGTTGAAGAACTTCTCGACGTATTCGATCGAACACCTACAATAATTTAATATCAAATACAAATGAAAATGGAGAAAGTCATACATTATCAATAATATCGCTTAAGGAGTGATATGTTCCAATTATTTGCCAATTGTTTGCCGTGCATTGAGCCAAGTTTGTAAGATCTCTTTTTGATGACACCGATGACTTAATATGGCCTTTCCTAATTTTTGCCGAGTTTCCCTTCGTTTGGATCTCGAGTATTGAGGGTGACTTTTCTTAGAACTAAGTCCCCGATTCGAAAGTGGCGAAGATTGCCTCTTCGGTTGTAGTATCTTTCGATGCGCTGCTTTTGTGCTGTCATTCTAACAAGGGCGGCCTCCCATTTTTCATCTAACAATCCGAGGCTTGTGTTCATAGCCTCGTGATTTGACTCTTTCATTGTTTATCGAAACCTGACACTAGGTTCCCCGACCTCGATCGGGATCAGAACTTCGGCACCATATACTAAGGATAACGATGTTTCCCCCGTACTAGATTTTGACGTCGTTCGATACTCCTAAAGGACTTTGGGCAAAATTTCTCTACATTTTCCTTTAGCATTGTTCAACCTTTTCTTTAGGTTTCGAAAGTTGGTCTTGTCTGTTCCCACTAGGATGATACGACGTCGATAATATCCTTTTTATTTTGTGATCTTCGAGGAACTTCGTTATTTTGCTGCCGATAAATTATTTTTCATTATCACATACTATCTCGGCGTGTATCCCGAATCGGTATACAATGTTATCCCATATGAAGTCTATAACTTCTTTCTCTCTAAATTTCTTGAAAGCATGTGCTTCAACTCATTTAGAGAATTTAGTCGGTCATAAATAAAATGAACTTAGCTTTACCTGGGGCCAATGGCAAAGGATCGACGATGTCCATGCCCCATTTCATGAATGGCCACGGGGACAGGATCGAATGAAGTTGCTATCCGCGTTGGTGTATCATCAGCGCATGTCTTTGCCACTTGTCGCATTTTCGAACAAATTCCTTAGTGTCTTTTTCCATATCGATCCAATAGTATCCCGCTTTGATGGCTTTGTAAACCAGTGATTCGACACAGGAATGGTTTCTACAAGTACCTTTGTGAATTTCTCGTAGAATGTAATCCATGTCTCCCTGACCTAAATATACTACCAACGGTCCATCGAACATCCTTTTGTATAATGTTCCATCTTCGGCCAATGTGAATCATACAACCTTTATTCGAAGAGTCCTTGATTCCTTAGGATCCGATGGAAGCTTCCCACTTTTTAGATACTCGATTTATTTATTCCTCCAATCCCAAGTTAGGCTTGTGGAGTTTATTTCGGCATGGCCCTCTTCGATCATTGACCTTGAAAGTTGCATGACAGTCCTGAGCTCAGTTCATTATCTTTGATTGACGACACCAAATTTGCGAGGGCATCAGCCTCGCCATTCTGTTCCCGAGGTAGGTGTTGTAGTGTCCATTCTTTAAATCGATACAGAGACACTTGTAACTAGTCTAAGTACCTCTGCATCCGATCTTCCCGAACCTCAAAAGTTTTGTTGACCTAATTTACCAGAAATTGGGAGTCACACTTGCCTCGATGACATAGGCTCCCAAGCTCTTCGCTAGCTCGAGACCTGCAATCATGGCCACATTGTTAGTCAATTTCAAAGTTTTGATAGACTGCCTAATCGTATTACCTGTGGGTGGCTTCAAAATAATGCCTAGCATGGACCCCTTCACATTTGAAGCACCATCTGTGAAAAAGGTCCATACCCCTGAGGATGTACCCGACTTTAGAAATAGTTCATTCTCGACCTTGGGTACGAGGGCTGGTGTGAAGTCGGCCACGAAGTCTGCTAAGATTTGAGACTTGATGGTCGTTCGGGGTTGATACTCGATATCATACCACTGATTTCGACGGCCCATTTCAGTCGGCCCGAGAATTCGGGCTTGTGCAGAATGTTACGAAGGGGGTAGGTGGTTACAACACAGATAAGATGACATTGAAAATAAGGTTTTAATTTCCTAGAGGTGATTATTAGGGCAAGCACTAATTTTTCTAAGTGTGGGTACCAGGTTTCGGCCTCACCTAAATTTCGGCTAACATAGTAAACAAGAAATTGTGTACCTTGCTCTTCTCGAACTAAGACACCACTTATCGCGACCTCCGAGACTGCCAAATATAAGTACAGTTGCTCATCCTCTTTTAGAGTATGAAGCAATGATGGGCTCAAAAGATACCGCTTTAATTCTTCCAATGCTTGTTGGCATTCCGGGGTCCAAGTAAAATTTCTTTTCTTTTTGAGAAGTGAGAAAAACCTATGACTTCGATCCGAAGACCTCGAGATGAACCAGCCTAAAACGGCTATCCACTCTGTTAATCTTTGTACGACCTTAATGTTGTCTACGACTGTGATGTCTTCGATTTCCTTGATTTTATCGGGGTTGATCTCTATTCCCGATTTGACACCATCCCGAGGAACTTGCCTGAACCCACCCCGAACGTACATTTCTTGGGGTTGAGCTTCATGTTGTATTTTCATAATATGTTAAAGGTTTTCTGCAAATGTGTCAAATGGTCCTCTGCACGCAAGGACATAACTAGCATGTAATCAATATAAACCTCCATCAATTTACCTATTTGTTCTTCGAACATTCGATTTACTAGGCGTTGATGAGTAGCACCAGCATTTTTTATCCCAAACTGCATTACATTATAGTAGTAAGTACCATACTTAGTGATAAATAAAGTCTTTTCCTGATCCTCTGGGTTCATTTGTGTTTGGTTATACCCGGAGTAGGCATCGAGGAAGTTGAGGGTCTCGTGGCCGGCCGTTGCATCGTTCATGCGATCGATATTCGGCAAAGAAAAAGAATCTTTAGGGTATGCTTTGTTCAAGTCTTTATAGTCTACACACATTCTGAGTTTATTCCCTTTCTTAGGGACTACGACTACTTTTGCTAGCCATTTGGGATATTTTACTTCCCGAATGGTCCCTATTTTGAGAAATTTGGTTACCTCATCCTTGATGAATGCATGCTTAATCTCGGACAGTGGCCTTCTCTTTTGCTTTACCAGTCTGAACTTTAGGTCCATGCTCACTCGATGAGTGATAATCTCCGGTGGGATCCCTGTCATGTCAAGGCGGGACCAAGCAAAACAATCCATATTTTTAATAAGGAATTTAATAAGTTTTTCCCTAAGCTCGGGAGTTAACTCCATGACCATTTATACCTTTCGATCGGGCAGGTGCTCAATCAGTATGACTTGTTCTAGCTCTTCAATCGTTGACTTTGTGGCATCAGAATCATTGGGGATTATGAAGGTTCGAGGTATCATATAATCATCATCCTCGATGGTATCCTTCCATTCTGATCTGGTTGAAGCCGGCGACTGTGGTTTCTATTTGACATCCTACTTTTCCTTTGATCCTGGTCCCTTTGTTGATGTTAGAGTCGATACTGGTATCACCTCATCAATTGCAAACATCTCTTTGGCTGCAGGTTGTTCGCTATACACCGTTTTGATTCCTTCCGGTGTTGGGAATTTCAAGACTTGATGAAGCGTTGAAGGTACCTCCCTCATATTATGGATCCAAGGTCTCCCGAGTAGTGCATTGTATCTCATATCACCTTCGATTACATGAAACTTTGCTTCATGGAGAGTTCCGGCCACGTTTACTGGCAACATGATTTCCCCTTTGGTGGTTTCACTTGCTATGTGGAAACCGTTGAGCATTCGAGCTACATGCATGATTTGATCTTAAAGGCTGAGCTGCTCTTCGACCCTCGATCGAATAATATTTGTCGAGCTACCTGGATCAACCAACACACATTTAACTTGAATTTTATTCATAAGGATACATATTACCAGTGCGTCATTCTGAGGCTATTCAATTCCTTCTGCATCCTCATCTTTGAAAGATAAGGTATCCTCTAGTAAGTAATCCCGAGTACGTTTCTCCCTTGTGATTGTCACTTTGCTGCATTTGAATACCAGGCCTTGAGGAACATCGACCCCACTGACGATCATATGAACCACATGTTGCGGTTCTTCCTGTTCGTTTTTCCTGTTTGCGTCCTTGTCTTTGAATTGGTTTTTAGGTCGGTCACTCAAGAACTCTTGAAGGTGACCCTCGTTGAATAAACGAGCTACCTCCTCCCTTAACTGTTTGCAGTCTTCGGTTCTATGACCATGTGTTCCATGGTACTTGCATAATTGATTTGGATTCCTTTGAGCTGGGTCAGCCTGTAGAGGTCTGAGCCACCTAGTATCCTTGATTCGTCCAATGGCTGACACAATACCTGAAGCATCGACGCTGAAGTTATATTCTGACAACCATGGCACTTCTTTAGGCTCGACATGTTTATCAAAGGCACTCTTACTCATGAGCCCTCAGGAATTTTGACCTCGATTATTCCTTCAATCATTTCGAACGGGATTACGTCCTGGTCCGTTGTTTCAACGATCTATGCTATATGGTTGGTACCCATCTCTGTTCGATCGGGGCTCTCTGTCGATGTCTCTTTGAATCCTGCCTTCGGATCTATTTGGGTAAACAGAACCGGATGAGGCTCCCAACTGATCATCCTCGACTCTGATCTTTGACTGGTACCGATTATGCACACCATCCCACGTCATCATTGGATATTCAATCAAATTCTGCTTTAGTTGACGTGATGCTACTAAACTTCGCTTATTTAAAGCCTGAGTAAAGGCTTGGAAAGCCCAATCATCAGTAACAAAGGGTAGGTCCATGTGCTCCATCTGAAATAGAGATACGAATTCCCTTAGCATTTCATTTTCCTTTTGTCTTACTCCTTTATTGCTTCGGCGTGTGCCTTTAAGCACAAATTGGTGAGTATGGCGAAAGAATCAATGGAATTGGGCGGCAAATTGTGGTATCATATCATTTCCCCCTTCGATAAAGTTTCTCCAAATTTTTTCAACAAAACGGATTCAATCTCATCATCTTCTAAGTCATTTTCCTTTATTCCGCATGTGTATGAAGTGATGTGTTCATTAAGATCGATAGTCCTATTGTAATTAGGGATGTCCGACATACGGAACATCTTAGGAATGGGCTTTGGAGCCGCACTTTGAGGAAAATGCTACTACACAAACTTCTTTGAATCCAAACCCTTTAGGATCGGGAGTGCCCTCGGTATTTGGTCAACTCGTGAGTTGTATGTTTCTACCTTTTTGTCATTAGCTTCGAATTTCTTTTCACCTGATTCTATTCGTTTAGTGAGATCCTCAAGCATTTTCATAATGGCGGGATCAGTTCCTGATCCATTATCGTTCAATTTCTCCTGTACAGGTTTGACCCTATGAACAACTTCCTATGATGTATCGAGTTCGATTCTGCTTGGTGCCTAATTCTAGAGTTGCGCTATTGCAACCTGCTGAGTTTGTAACATTTTAAATATCATTTGAAGGCTAATATCGCTTTCTTCACCGCTCTGTGCATTCTGATCGGCTTCCCGGGCGTCTCTACGGACGCTATTTTCATGGTCGACCCCTAAATTTTCATGAATCACAACATGAGGATTGACATCGATTGGATTTATGACCTGTGGTCCATTTACAGCCCGTGGTCCATCGGGATTGATTGGAGGTGTAAGCACGTGATTTTTGCCCTATAAGAGAATTACTCCCAAAAAAATTCAAAATAAAATAATTTTCTTTTGTGTGCAATTTTGAGAATTTTTCGTGGCATTTTCAATAATTATGTGTATTTGTCCATGCATGTTTATTTATTAAATTAATAAAAAGATACAAAAATACATCACATTTGCATTTAGGATTTAAGTTTACAATTAGAAGTAATTTAGTTTGTTTTACAAGAATGAAAATTACAAAAATATGCATCGTTTGCATTTTTAGCATTCAATGTCAAATTGTGCAATTTTATTTTAATGGGTGTTTAATTATGTATGATAAATGTTGCTAGGAATTAGTTAGTATTTTTGATAATTTAATTTAGTTTATAACTTAATTTAGAGTTTTAGTTTTATTAATTAGAAAGTAAAAGAAAATAGAGCAAAAAATATAAAGAAAATCGGAATTGGGCCTCTTCTTCAATTTCAAACCACAGGCCCAAAGATACTCAACCTTCCCCATGACCCGGTCCATTTCAACCCGGGTCGACCCGGTCCGCCCCATAACCCCAAATGACCTAACCCCTCCTAATCTTCATTTCATTTCCTAAACCTAAACCAAAAAGATCCGCCCCCTCTCTTCATCCTCTCCAAGCACCAAGCTCCCCATCAATGACTACCCTCCTCTCTATCACACAGCCACGGACAACCCCCCCTGCCCTTCCGTCTCCTTCCCCTTCACCATCTCCACATACACACACACCACCACGATAGTCCATCACCCCAGCTTTGTTTTCTCCATTGTCGATCTCAAGCTCGACCATGGCTACCTTCACGACCAGCAGCGACCGCAGTCAGTCGAGATCCAGCTCCCATGGCTGCCTCTTGCTGCTTTGCCTTCTCCATGGCGAGCTCAAGCTCGTCCATGGACTGCCTGCCGCCTCCGTCTTCTTCGAACCAGCGACGACCCCTTCCATCGAACACCTTAGTTATTTCTTCTTCTTCGTCCAGCATCCATGGATGCCTCCTTCACCTCCCCAACTGCCTCATCGACCTCCAGCAAACCTAAGCGTTCACGTCCCAAACGACCTCCAGCTTGGCGATGCAGCAACAACAACTACTACGTCCACCATCGCTGTTGCTTCTTCCTCTCCAGTTGCAGCTCTAGTCGCAGCTTTAGGCAGCTCACCATGGCTGCTGCTGCTCGACGACCATAATACAAGCTTACGTCCAAACACATAGCTGCTGCTGCTTCCATGACCACACGCACACACACGGAGGAAAAGCAAGGAAGTCCGGTTAAAGTCCGGTGAAGTTCTGTCAAGGTTTCGTTTGGTTTTGTTTGAGTCCTTTGTTGTTCGTCGTTGGGTGAGGTCCAGTTGAAGTTCGTCAAGATTAAAAGAGAAGGTGGGTTTTCTTTGAATTCGAGATCCATTAGGTCGTTGGCAGTCTTGGTTCGAGTTCGTCGTTGATCCGATCCTATTAGTTGGTTTAAGTTTCATTTCTGTCCGTATCTTGTTTGATATTTTCAGATCTGAAATCAGTATATGTTTGATTCATTTTCTTGATTATTTCTTCAGTTTGTTTTTATTCATTTGTTCTTGTTTAGTTTTAATATGGAAGTGTGTTGGTTATAATGTTGTTAGATTTAATTTGAAGTTCAAATTGATTATTGAAGTTTAGTGATTTGAATTTATTTGTTTGTTGTTGTTGGTGAATCTGAAAGTAGGTTTGTTGTTAATAGAAAAGGAAATAAAATAAAAATATTGTTCAGTCAAATTAATTCCAGTTTGTTTCTTTGTTGTTCATCATTTAGTTAGAATTTGTTGTTTGAAATTGTTTAAGAATTGGTTATAGCTGTTGTATTTTGGTTAGAATTGATTAGGCGGATTGGATATAGCTGATGGGGTAGAATGTTAAATTGCAATATTTTCAGGGGTAAAATGGTAATTTCAGTAAGTTCAGAGGGGTATTTTTGAAATTGAAAAATTGAACAATTATTTAATCTGAGTGCTTCATCCACTAGGCATTAATAATATTACAATAGTACATAGTGGGGGACAAGACATAATGGAGTGGGAATAATGCATTTGTTTAATATAGTGGGGGACAAGACATAATGGAGTGGGAATAATGCATTTGTTTAATATAATAGGGGACACGACACAAGATAGTGGGGGAATAACTCTTTAGTTTAATATAGTGGGGGACAAGACACAAAATAGTGGGGAATAATTCATTTATTTAAGGTAGTGGGGAACAAAGCATGCAATCATGGAAATATTTCGGGGAGTGGTTCAAGACAAGAGTCTTGTTATAAATAGAGTCATTCTTTGACACAAAAAAGAGAGAAAGAAGAGACTTTTGGGGAGAGACTTAGAGGATAGAAGGATAGAAGAAGAAAAAAGAAAGTTGAGAGAGTTGACTAAATCTTGAGAAATCAGAATTTGAGAGCAAAAGAGAAAAAACAAGTTGAACTTTTACTTGAATAATTTCAGGCTGTTTTCCCTTGAGTGTTATTTAAAATCAGTAAACTACAGCATCTTGTATCCGTCTCTCTTCTGCTTTGACTGTGATTGCATTCTGGTACTGCTGGTTTTTCAATCTGTTACTGGGTTATTCTACTGGTCGTTACTGGTTTTGCTGTGTTGCTGAACCTGTTTGTTGCTGAACCTATTTGTTGCTGTGTATTTACGCTACTGCTGCTTCCACTGATCTTCATCTTCTTTACTTGCTTTCCAAATACCAGGTACAGAAACTGATACACTGGTACATCTTGTAAGCTACCCGAAGCATGAATGCCAAAAGTGGGAAAGATTTGAAGCTGTAGTTTAATGTAGTCTTTTCTTTCTTTTACTGTCTGTATTTAGAACATTCTATGCGCTGCCCATGTAAACTCTATAAACGACTCACTTTCGAAACTCAACTATAATAACTCGTGAGCATGTAAATAAGTTAGAACTCTTTTTCTTTCATTATAGAGACGAACGGAATAGAAAACATAGTCACTATAGGTCGATCCTTTTAAAATAAAAATGAGGCGTGCCTTGCCAAACAAAAATGCAAATTGTGGGGCCCTCAATAATTGGTCATAATAAAATACTCAGAATTTGGGATGGACGGTTTAGTGAATTTCACTGCCTTCCCCAAAGAAAATAACGCGTTAGACTCTTTAGGCGCGATTTAATTAAATTACATTCTTAAATTCGGGTGCGCATTTATGTGACCCAAATCCAAATCTCAATGGAGTCGGAATGTATTAACAACCACGGGCACATTGATTGTGACGCGGTTCGAAATGCATTTTCACGACGTTGCAATTCCATAAAAAATAAATAATAATAAAAGCGGTTTAAACCTAATAAAAGCACACACGTTATAACATGTATTAAAATCAGATATTTAGCCATTATAACAATTTAAGTGACCGTGCTAGAACCACAGGATCCGTGGGTGCCTAACACCTTCCCACGGGTCAACAGAATTCCTTACTTAGAATTTTTGGTTCGCATACTTCATTTGGAAAGTCAAATATTTTCCTCGAATTGAGATTCAAGATAAACCGGTGACTTGGGACACCAAAAGTCAAACCTTTCCCAAGTGGCGACTCTGAATTAAATAAATAATTCCATTTCGAATATTGTCACTTAAATTGGAAAAACTCCCTCACGCATTTATCCTTCGGGGTAGGCGCGCAAAAAGGAGGTGTGACAGCTCTGGCGACTCCGCTGGGGAAACAACCCAGAATCTCTTGTTCAGGGTTTAGAATTCGAGCTTAGATAGATTATTATAATTGGCTTTGTTTATTGTCTGATTTTACATGTTTGGGCTTAATGTGCTAAATGCTGCTTTTACCGCTTTGATATTATCTGAACTGTATATAAACTATGCTGAAACCCTCCTCTTCTCATCTTGGGGGATGTGCTTGCTGGTCGAGACTCCCTATTCTGTTAGTGTCATACCTTGAAATAAGAAAGAGGCCGGACAAGTTATAAAGCCGGACGATCTCGCGGGTCCCCGGTACGTAGCCCCCTCCTCGACTCGAGTTGTCCGCTCGGGTACACAGTCTAGAACAAATACCCAGGTTACGAAACTAGAATAACTCAACTTAATGCCGGATCCCTAGTAGGAACGTTTGTTTGCATCATGTTCATTTGACTTTGGAGGCTCAACACAGGGGTTGGGTCTGTCTAGGACAGATGTACCAAAATGAAAAGACCATCCTGATGCATCCTACTTGTTTTCCGTGCATTTATTTGTGTCGGACTTACATGCTGACCGACTTTGGAGTATTTGAAGAATAAAAAGGGGAGAGAAATAGAGTACGGAGAGTTGATTATCGGTTTTAAAAAAAATAACCAATGTCAAAATAGTGTCGAAACTCCGCCGAATTTTTAGAAAAAATGAAAAAAAGAAGAAGAAGAATTTGTTAAAAAAAATGGTTGTTTATTGATCGAGAAAATGTAGAAGATAAATAAAAAAAAGAAGAAAAGTTTCATTTTTAAATAGTTTGTTGAAAAAGAAAATACACAAAAAGAAAAAAAAAGAAGTTTGTTTTATCAGACCGAACTACGCGGGTCTGATTCTCACCGGAAGTGAGATACGTAGGAAAACCTCATCGGTTCCGGCCCATAATTTTCAAAAATAAAAAAATACTTTCCTTTACTTTCTCTCTAGAAAAGTTTTTTCTTAACCCCAATTTTCAAAAAAAAATCCAAAAATATTTTCTTCCAGTCCCTTCTTTGAAAATACTTCCTTAAAAATTTAAACAAAAAAAAAAAAGTGGTTTCCTTCTTTCTAATATCTTCCATACAAAAAAGAAGAAGAGAAAAATCAATAAAAATCAAAATCTAAAATGCGGGTTTCCTTCATTCTGAAGTATTTTTCCAAAAATCCCAAAAAATATCAGAAACAAAAATCCAAAAATATTGCTCTTTAGCTGTTTTTATTTTGTAAATATCCATAAAAACTTTGAAAATATGAGTCCAAAAATATTTTCGTTTTTCTTTAGAAGTGCTTTTGTAAATAAATAAAAAAAAAAACTCAAAAATCCAAAATATTTTCTTAAAAGTGCCTCTTTCAAAAATTAAGAGGCGACAGCCAAAATCCAAAGAAAATATTTTCTTTCTTATTTAGAAAAAGAGAGAACAAATAAAAATTCAAACAAAAATATTTTCTTTTTTACTTCTAAAATTCTCAAAGTTCCAATCAAAAGAAAAGGAATTTTTAGAAGTCTTTCTTTCAAAAAATAAAAATAGAGTCAAAGTCAAAAATCCAAAAAAATATCCTTTTCTTCTTTTAAAGCATTTTTTTTTAGAAAAATCCAAAAGAAACAAAAATAAAAAAAGAAACTTTATTCTTTTAAAGCATTTTTTTTTAAAAAAAAATTATTCCAAAAAGAAAAGAGTTAGTTTACTTACTCTATTCACGATCTCCTGAACTACGCAAGATCTGATTCATGCGGGGTCATGATACGTAGGCAATCCCCATCGGATTCGATCATAGCCATAAAATAATTGAGTAAAAAATGAAAAAAAAAGAGAAAAAATTTAAAAAAAAGTGCCAAAAACAAAAAAGAGCGGCAAAAACAAGATCAAGAGTGGTTAAAGAGAGGCAGGAATAAAAGAAAAGAGGTACATAGTGAAAAGGGCTAGTTTAAGGCCGGGATGAAACATGCAACCCGTTCAAACATATGGTAGAAGCGTTTAACTGTTTAGGTGCATTGCATCCCAACGTGTGATTTCCTATATGTTAAATGCCTCAAAACTAACAAGGTTGTGTGTGTGAGTAAATTAGCCAGGTTTTGTTCAGGTGACTGGTTTTGTTGGTATGCGTTGATGAATGTGCAACCATACACGCGACCACAAATATTATCCACAAAACTGAGCTCCACTTCCCAGAAATGTCCATCCTTACCAAGCTCCATATAATCCTCAATCAGATGTTCCCCGGTATAATCCTCGCCCAAGAGAGCCTTTCAGAAAGAATCAGTTCACCCCTATTGGTGAATCGTATTCAAGCTTGTTCCAAAAGCTGATTAGGCTAGATCTATTGCAGCCAGTGGACCAAATTCGGCTGAACCCCGAGTCCCCACCGCACTGAGCTGACACTATATGTGAATACCACTCTGGAGCAGTGAGGTACAGTACAAAGGACTGTTGGACCCTCAAAAGGGCAGTTGAAGATTCGATTGAAGCTGAAAGAATCATTTTTCGGGATGAAGAAGCTCCTGATGTGATGAACAATCTGTTGCCCGCCCATAACAACATGCCAATAGTCGGAATGATTTGTGAAGATGAAAAATTTGATCCGGCACTGAAGGCCATTATAACCATTGCCGAGATAGAAGAAAAGCCATAAAATGGTTGCCAAACATGAAAGTTCCCCATTAGACGGGAGTCTCGGTAGCTAGTCTTGCTATCCTTTCTGCATCCAGATTATCTCAGGGTGTGATCTAGATGTTTTACTTTATTGTCTTACTTTCTTGTATAAACCCTTCTATATTCAAAAAATTCAAAAAAAAATTCAATCAAAATAAAAAAAAAATTAATATTTCACTGTCTAGGAATGTCTCTTCTCTTAATCTTGTCATTTTTCTTTCTTATTCTCTTTTCAATTCTCTTAAATGCAGATTTCAATAACACGACATGCTTGCGGACTTCATGCCCGGATCCTGAAAGCTGTCAGACCTTGAAATAATGAATCAAGGATTAGATCGCAATGAAGATACGTTTAAGAAAATAAAACAAAGAGTTGGAAAAGCTGAACAAAAATTGGGTCCAGATTGGAAAGGTACATACATTGCAACAAGAGTACTGCCAAAAGAGTGCGTTGTACTGGGTCACATCGAAGGAAATGTAATGTCCTTGAAATAACTGTCAATGTAAATGCAGTCAAAAGGTACTATGTTGGATCCTACATATAGTTCTAATATTTTCCGGTTGAGATGACGAAGGCTTTCATTCTCGCTACCCAAACACTATCAACCCTTTACAAACCCATTTGAGCTGGTTACTCTTCTTTGATTACCCTCTTTGGAACCTGAAAGTATTATTGAAAAATAAAATGAAAAAAAAGAAATTGAAATGAAAAAGAAAAATGAAGAAAAAAAGAAGAAGAAGAAAGAATTGGAAAAATAAGAAAATATATATACAAAAAAGAGGAAGAAAAGACAATGAAAATGAAAAAAAAGGGGAAACGGAAGGGAAGAAGAAAGTGAAAAACAAAGCAAATCAGAAAAACAAAAGAAAATCAAAAACAAAATGTTTGCCTGAACTACGTCTGACTTGATTTCGAAAGGATACGTAGGCAGCCTCTCTCTGGGGTTCAGTCACACAAAAACAAAAGTCCAAAGTCCCCCAAAAGTGAAACTGGGGCAAAAGTTATAGTAGTTCGGCAATGATCCCGCCCAAAAGGTTCCAAAGTTATAGTTCAATCCAAATTCTTTTCACCCCAAACCTTGTTCAAGTCCTTCTGATCAATCGGCAAAGCGGTTCAAAATGGGAGGATGGAGTTATTTGGATCTGATACAACAAAATGAGAGGAATAAAATGAGAGAGTCTTATTGGTGAAAACCCACACGGGCACCGTAAGGCGACGGTAAGCAGAGAAAATCAAAATGAGAGTCTTGTTAGTAAAAACCCACACGGGCACTATAAGGCGATGGTGAGAAGAGAAGTGGGGTGGGTCAGCTCGTGAAAGACCATAAAGGGCGCCCATGATCGAAAATAAGATCCTCGCAGCCATCGGTATCAACAGAGTCCTGGCAAGGTTCCTCGGTATTCAAGGCAAAGTTATGATGAATTTTTGAGAGTCGGACGGTGTACACAGATCAGGCATCCAGTCCAAAAGGCATGTCATGTTCATTGAAGTCCGCATGTACTCCAGATAAGTCCTTCTCTCCTTTCCCCGAAAGGGACACTTCTAGTTTTAAACTCATTCTCCATTCAATTATTTGTTTCTCTTGGAATCCCTTTTGGTCTAACACTGTTCCAAAACCAAGACAAAGAAAGGATGGCAAGACTGATTTACAGGGCTTTCATTTGATACACGCTAATGTGCAAAAGGCACCCAGCCTCAGCAGGTGCATCAAGTCAACCTCAACTGGCCATGGCGGCCGATGCTCAGGGATCAAAACTCTTGGAAGGATAAAATCAAATTAAAGCGCCTATAAAGGCAATTGAAGTTGAAAGGGTTGAGTTTCACATGGCTAATCGCCTCAGCGAAGTTGAAGAAACCAAGGTACCCCCAAATGCTCTAAAATTGAAGTTGGAAGAAAGAAGACAGAAAAGAAAGGCCTACAAAGGCAAAATAAAGTTGGAAAGGTTAAGTCCCACGCGATTAGCCACTGCAGTTAGGTTTGAGGATCAAAATTCCCTGATGCTCCGGAAAAAAAATGATTGGCCTGAACTACGTCTGACTTGATTTTGAAAGGATACGTAGGCAGCCTCTCTCTGGGGTTCAGTCACACTAAAATAAAAATCCAAAATCCCTCAAAATGAAACTGGGGCAGATGTTATAATGGTCCCGCGGTAATCCCGTTTTGAATGGTTCCAAAGTTGTAAATCGATCCAAATCATTTTTACCCAAATCATTTCAAGTCCTTATGATCAATCAGTGAGAGTGGTCAAGGATCAGAGGATACAACTACTTGGATCCGAGGCAAGAAAATGAGAAAAAAAAACGAGAGAGTTTTATTGGTGAAAACCCACACGGGCACCGTAAGGCAATGGCGAGCAGAGAAATCGAAAATGAGAGAGCTTGTTTAGTAAAAACTCGCAAAGAGTGATATCAGGCGACAGTGAGAAGAGAAATGAGAGAGGTCGACAAGCGAAAACCCGCAAAGGGCACCGTCGGCCGAAAAGATGATTTCACCTCAGAAAGTTCTGGCAAGGTTCCCTGGTTTGAAAACATAGATCCGTTTTTTGGTTCATGAGGAAATGCAAGTTCATGAGGTTCGGACATCCAGTCCAAAAAGCATGTCATGTCAATTTAAATTCAGCATGTGCCTCAGATAAGTATTTCTTTTCCCCTAAAGGGACGCTTCTCTTTCAAATTCGTTTCTCCGCTCTTTGTTTACCTTTCCTTGAATCCCTTTCGTTTTAACCCTAAATTCCAAAATGTGTTGGAAAGAAAAGGTGGCAGGACCGGTTTCACAGAGCTCCGTTAAGCAAAAAGTGAAGAAAATACCCCGCCTCAGTGGTGCGTCAATCCAATCCCGACTGATCATGATGTTGATTGCCTTCAAAGTAAAGACAAAAAAAAATAATAATAAAAAAAAATATATATCCCCAACGAGTGTGCCCCAGTGAAAATCCCCAAGCAGAATGAGATGGAAGAACCAAAGCCTTACACGGGCGAATCATCATGAAATCCGGAAATCCAAGTCTGATCAGTTTGAAAGGGGGTCGCCTATGAATCCAATCAATGGCGGAGTTTCTCAACAAAAATGAGGCCAAGACCAAGCAATTGGAACGATCAAGGCCACCGAACCAACCACTGTTTTCAAACTGACAATTGTTCTTTGTTTGGAGAATTGAAACAGATACAATCCAAAGCAATCGTGCAAGAAGCAGGTGCGACCAAAAGGGAAAAGAAATGCACAGGTGCAAGAAACAGCTTTGCAGCAAGGAATCAACCCAAGAGGGAAGTTTCCGCCGAATTCTTTCCTGCATTTTTACTGAACAAAATAATAATAATAAAAAAAAAACCCCAAAAAAAACGAAAAAGAAATAAGAAGAAAATTCCAAAAAAGGGGTTAGTTTAGAATCCCCAGTATCAACCTATGTTTTGCCAATATTAGGGCTCCAATCCCTAAGTTGATATTTTAGACATAGGGTTTCCATTCCCTAGTCGCCTTTACCAATATTAGGGCTCCAATCCCTAAGTTGAGACTTTAGACATAGGGCCTCCATTCCCTAGTCACCTTTGCCAACATTAGAGCTCCAATCCCTGAGTTAGTCGTCTTTAGCCAACATTAGGGCTCCAATCCCTGAGTTGAGCAATTTTCCTTTAGCCGACATTAGGGCTCCAATCCCTGAGTTGAGCAAGTTTTCTTTTAGCCGACATTAGGGCTCCAATCCCTGAGTTGAGCAATTTTCCTTTAGCCGACATTAGGGCTCCAATCCCTGAGTTGAGCGATTATCTTTTAGCCGACATTAGGGCTCCAATCCCTGAGTTGAGCAATTTTCTTTTAGCCGACATTAGGGCTCCAATCCCTGAGTTGAGCGATTTTCCTTTAGCCGACATTAGGGCTCCAATCTCCGAGTTGAGCAATTTTTCTTTTAGCCGACATTAGGGCTCCAATCCCTGAGTTGAGCAATTTTCTTTTAGCCGACATTAGGGCTCCAATCCCTGAGTTGAGCAATTTTCTTTTAGCCGACATTAAGGCTCCAATCCCTGAGTTGAGCGATTTTCCTTTAGCCAACATTAGGGCTCCAATCCCTGAGTTGAGCGATTTTCTTTTAGCCGACATTAGGGCTCCAATCCTAGAGTTGAGCGATTTTCTTTAGCCGACATTAGGGCTCCAATCCCTGAGTTGAGCAATATTCTTTTAGCCGACATTAGGGCTCCAATCCCTGAGTTGAGCGATTTTCCTTTAGCCGACATTAGGGCTCCAATCCCTGAGTTGAGCGATTTTCCTTTAGCCGACATTAGGGCTCCAATCCCTGAGTTGAGCGATTTTTCTTTTAGCCGACATTAGGGCTCCAATCCCTGAGTTGAGCAATTTTCTTTAGCCGACATTAGGGCTCCAATCCCTGAGTTGAGCGATTTTTCTTTTAGCCGACATTAGGGCTCCAAATTCTTGAGTTGAGCAATTTTCTTTAGCCGACATTAGGGCTCCAATCCCAGAGTTGAGCGATTTTTCTTTTAGCCGATATTAGGGCTCCAATCCCTGAGTTGAGCGATTTTCTTTTAGCCGACATTAGGGCTCCAATCCCTGAGTTGAGCGATTTTCCTTTAGCCGACATTAGGGCTCCAATCCCTAAGTTGAGCAATTTTCTTTAGCCGACATTAGGGCTCCAATCCCTGAGTTGAGCGATTTTTCTTTTAGCCGACATTAGGGCTCCAATCCCTGAGTTGAGCAATTTTCTTTAGCCTACATTAGGGCTCCAATCCCTGAGTTGAGCGATTTTTCTTTTAGCCGACATTAGGGCTCCAATCCCTGAGTTGAGCGATTTTCTTTTAGCCGACATTAGGGCTCCAATTCCTGAGTTGAGCGATTTTCTTTAGCCGACATTAGGGCTCCAATCCCTGAGTTGAGCAATTTTCTTTTAGGCGAGATTAGGGCTCCAATCCCTGAGTCGAGCAAGTTTCCTTTAGCCGACATTAGGGCTCCAATCCCTGAGTCGAGAAAGTTTCCTTTAGCCGACATTAGGGATCCAATCCCTAAGTCGAGCAAGTTTCCTTTAGCCGACATTAGGGCTCCAATCCCTGAGTTGAGCAAATTTTCCTTTAGCCGACATTAGGGCTCCAATCCCTGAGTTGAGCGATTATCTTTTAGCCGACATTAGGGCTCTAATCCCTGAGTTGAGCAATTTTCTTTTAGCCGACATTAGGGCTCCAATCCCTGAGTTGAGCGATTTTCCTTTAGCCGACATTAGGGCTCCAATCTCTGAGTTGAGCGATTTTTCTTTTAGCCGACATTAGGGCTCCAATCCCTGAGTTGAGCAATTTTCTTTTAGCCGACATTAGGGCTCCAATCCCTGAGTTGAGCAATTTTCTTTTAGCCGACATTAAGGCTCCAATCCCTGAGTTGAGCGATTTTTCTTTTAGCCGACATTAGGGCTCCAATCCCTGAGTTGAGCAATTTTCTTTAGCCGACATTAGGGCTCCAATCCCTGAGTTGAGCGATTTTTCTTTTAGCCGACATTAGGGCTCCAAATTCTTGAGTTGAGCAATTTTCTTTAGCCGACATTAGGGCTCCAATCCCAGAGTTGAGCGATTTTTCTTTTAGCCGATATTAGGGCTCCAATCCCTGAGTTGAGCGATTTTCTTTTAGCCGACATTAGGGCTCCAATCCCTGAGTTGAGCGATTTTCCTTTAGCCGACATTAGGGCTCCAATCCCTAAGTTGAGCAATTTTCTTTAGCCGACATTAGGGCTCCAATCCCTGAGTTGAGCGATTTTTCTTTTAGCCGACATTAGGGCTCCAATCCCTGAGTTGAGCAATTTTCTTTAGCCTACATTAGGGCTCCAATCCCTGAGTTGAGCGATTTTTCTTTTAGCCGACATTAGGGCTCCAATCCCTGAGTTGAGCGATTTTCTTTTAGCCGACATTAGGGCTCCAATTCCTGAGTTGAGCGATTTTCTTTAGCCGACATTAGGGCTCCAATCCCTGAGTTGAGCAATTTTCTTTTAGGCGAGATTAGGGCTCCAATCCCTGAGTCGAGCAAGTTTCCTTTAGCCGACATTAGGGCTCCAATCCCTGAGTCGAGAAAGTTTCCTTTAGCCGACATTAGGGATCCAATCCCTAAGTCGAGCAAGTTTCCTTTAGCCGACATTAGGGCTCCAATCCCTGAGTTGAGCAAATTTTCCTTTAGCCGACATTAGGGCTCCAATCCCTGAGTTGAGCGATTATCTTTTAGCCGACATTAGGGCTCTAATCCCTGAGTTGAGCAATTTTCTTTTAGCCGACATTAGGGCTCCAATCCCTGAGTTGACCGATTTTCCTTTAGCCGACATTAGGGCTCCAATCTCTGAGTTGAGCGATTTTTCTTTTAGCCGACATTAGGGCTCCAATCCCTGAGTTGAGCAATTTTCTTTTAGCCGACATTAGGGCTCCAATCCCTGAGTTGAGCAATTTTCTTTTAGCCGACATTAAGGCTCCAATCCCTGAGTTGAGCGATTTTCCTTTAGCCAACATTAGGGCTCCAATCCCTGAGTTGAGCGATTTTCTTTTAGCCGACATTAGGGCTCCAATCCTAGAGTTGAGCGATTTTCTTTAGCCGACATTAGGGCTCCAATCCCTGAGTTGAGCAATATTCTTTTAGCCGACATTAGGGCTCCAATCCCTGAGTTGAGCGATTTTCCTTTAGCCGACATTAGGGCTCCAATCCCTGAGTTGAGCGATTTTCCTTTAGCCGACATTAGGGCTCCAATCCCTGAGTTGAGCGATTTTTCTTTTAGCCGACATTAGGGCTCCAATCCCTGAGTTGAGCAATTTTCTTTAGCCGACATTAGGGCTCCAATCCCTGAGTTGAGCGATTTTTCTTTTAGCCGACATTAGGGCTCCAAATTCTTGAGTTGAGTAATTTTCTTTAGCCGACATTAGGGCTCCAATCCCAGAGTTGAGCGATTTTTCTTTTAGCCGATATTAGGGCTCCAATCCCTGAGTTGAGCGATTTTCTTTTAGCCGACATTAGGGCTCCAATCCCTGAGTTGAGCGATTTTCCTTTAGTCGACATTAGGGCTCCAATCCCTAAGTTGAGCAATTTTCTTTAGCCGACATTAGGGCTCCAATCCCTGAGTTGAGCGATTTTTCTTTTAGCCGACATTAGGGCTCCAATCCCTGAGTTGAGCAATTTTCTTTAGCCTACATTAGGGCTCCAATCCCTGAGTTGAGCGATTTTTCTTTTAGCCGACATTAGGGCTCCAATCCCTGAGTTGAGCGATTTTCTTTTAGCCGACATTAGGGCTCCAATTCCTGAGTTGAGCGATTTTCTTTAGCCGACATTAGGGCTCCAATCCCTGAGTTGAGCAATTTTCTTTTAGGCGAGATTAGGGCTCCAATCCCTGAGTCGAGCAAGTTTCCTTTAGCCGACATTAGGGCTCCAATCCCTGAGTCGAGAAAGTTTCCTTTAGCCGACATTAGGGATCCAATCCCTATGTCGAGCAAGTTTCCTTTAGCCGACATTAGGGCTCCAATCCCTGAGTTGAGCAAATTTTCCTTTAGCCGACATTAGGGCTCCAATCCCTGAGTTGAGCGAATTTTCTTTTAGCCGACATTAGGGCTCCAATCCTTGAGTTGAGCGATTTTCTTTAGCCGACATTAGGGCTCCAATCCCTGAGTCGAGCAAGTTTCCTTTAGCCGACATTAGGGTTCAAATCCCTGAGTTGAGCGATTTTCTTTTAGCCGACATTAGGGCTCCAATCCCTGAGTTGAGCGATTTTTCTTTAGCCGACATTAGGTCTCCAATCCCTGAGTTGAGCGTTTTGCCTTTTGCAAATATTAGGGCTCCAATCCCTTAGTTGCTTCTTTTAGACTTGAGGTTTCCAATCCTCTCATCAATTCTGTAGATTTTTATGGCAATTAACTCACGAAATTTTCCTAGTGAAACTGGGGCAGAAAAATTTTGTTCGTTTGTTTGTTTTGTTGTCTGAGCAGGTTTGACCTCGAGGCACAGGTATTGAGATGACCTACGGAGTGAGTCTCAATCCAGAATAAAGAAAGGAAGAAAAGAACAAAAAGAAGATGTTCCCAAATATTGGAGCAAACAAAGTGCAGATCGCTCAAAATCTGATTGAAGTCCCGAGCTCCGCCAATCCCGCTTCACTCAATACTGCAGAAATAAACAAGCACCTACAACTTACGAGCATCAAGATTCGGATCGAAGTCTACAAACAGAATCAGCTAAGACTCAAGATCAAGTTGCAAAAGAATTATAGATAGGAATCTTGTAACTAGTGGTTGATAGGTATAGGTAGCTAGTTCAGTTTCAATTTTCTTTGGGTTGTAATAAGGAGGTCGGTAAAGCAGTAGTAATAGCATGCAACAACAGTAACAACAATATTACAGTCCCATGGTAGTCCCAGCTACCAAAACTTCCCGAACTACATTGACCTGATTCCCCTTTAGCCAGGGATATGTAGGAAACCTTTGAAGCAAAGGTTCGGTTAAATCTCTTTCAAAAAAAATGCTTCACACGGAGTACTCGGATGGACAAAAATCGCTCACTTTATCTTTGCACGAAAACTCTTCGTGTTTTCGAACAAAGAGGGGAAGCTGTAAGTACGTGATTTTTGCCCTATAAGAGATTTACTCCCAAAAAAATTCAAAATAAAATAATTTTCCTTTGTGTGCAATTTTGAGAAGTTTTCGTGGCATTTTCAATAATTATGTGTATTTGTCCATGCATGTTTATTTGTTAAATTAATAAAAAAAATACAAAAATATATCACATTTGCATTTAGGATTTAAGTTTACAAATAGAAGTAATTTAGTTTTTTTTTACAAGAATGAAAATTACAAAAATATGCATCGTTTGCATTTTTAGCATTCAATGTCAAATTGTGCAATTTTGTTTTAATGGGTGTTTAATTATGTATGATTAATGTTGCTAGGAATTAGTTAGTATTTTTGATAAGTTAATTTAGTTTATAACTTAATTTAGAGTTTTAGTTTTATTAATTAGAAAGTAAAAGAAAATAGAGCCAAAAATATAAAGAAAATCGGAATTGGGTCTCTTCTTCAATTTCAAACCACATGCCCAAAGATACCCAACCTTCCCCAAGACCCGGTCTATTTCAACCCGGGTCGACCCGGTCCGCCCCATAACCCCAAATGACCTAACCCCTCCTAATCTTCATTTCATTTCCTAAACCTAAACAAAAAAGATCCGCCCCCTCTCTTCATCCTCTCCAAGAACTAAGCTCCCCATCAATGGCTACCCTCCTCTCCATCACACAACCACAGACAACCCCCCCTGCGCTTTCGTCTCCTTCCCCTTCACCATCTCCACATACACACACACCACCACGATAGTCCATCGCCCCAGCTTTGTTTTCTCCATTGTCGAGCTCAAGCTCGACCATGGCTACCTTCACGACCAGCAGCGACCGCAGTCAGTCGAGATCCAGCTCCCATGGCTGCCTCTTGCTGCTTTGTCTTCTCCATGGCGAGCTCAAGCTCGTCCATGGACTGCCCGTCGCCTCCGTCTTCTTCGAACCAGCGACGACCCCTTCCGTCGAACACCTTCGTTGTTTCTTCTTCTTCGTCCAGCATCCATGGATGCCTCCTTCACCTCCCAGCTGCCTCGTCGACCTCCAGCAAACCTAAGCGTTCACATCCCAAATGACCTCCAGCTTGGCGACGCAGCAACAACAACTACTGCGTCCACCATCACTGCTGCTTTTTCCTCTCCAGTCGCAGCTCCAGTCGCAGCTTCAGGCAGCTCACCATGGCTGCTGCTGCTCGACGACCATAATACCAGCTCACGTCCAAACACATAGCTGCTGCTGCTTCCATGAACACACGCACACACACGGAGGAAAAGCAAGGAAGTCCGGTTAAAGTCCGGCGAAGTTCTGTCAAGGTTTCGTTTGGTTTTGTTTGAGTCCTTTGTTGTTCGTCGTTGGGTGAGGTCCAGTTGAAGTTCGTCAAGGTTAAAAGAGAAGGTGGGTTTTCTTTGAATTCGAGATCCGTTAGGTCGTTGGCAGTCTTGGTTCGAGTTCGTCGTTGATCCGATCCGGTTAGTTGGTTTAAGTTTCATTTCTGTCCGTATCTTGTTTGATATTTTTGGATTTGAAATCAGTATATGTTTGATTCATTTTCTTGATTATTTCTTCAGTTTGTTTTTATTCATTTGTTCTTGTTTAGTTTTAATATGGAAGTGTGTTGGTTATAATGTTGTTAGATTTAATTTGAAGTTCAAATTGATTATTGAAGTTTAGTGATTTGAATCTATTTGTTTGTTGTTGTTGTTGAATCTGAAAGTAGGTTTGTTGTTAATAGAAAAAGAAATAAAATAAAAATATTGTTCAGTCAAAATAATTCCAGTTTGTTTCTTTGTTGTTCATCATTTAGTTTGAATTTGTTGTTTGAAATTGTTTAGGAATTGGTTATAGTTGTTGTATTTTGGTTAGAATTGATTAGGCGGATTGGATATAGCTGATGGGGTAGAATGTTAAATTGCAGTATTTTTCAGGGGTAAAATGGTAATTTCAGTAAGTTTGGAGGGGTATTTTTGGAATTGAAAATTTGAACAATTATTTAATCTGAGTGCTCCGTCCACTAGGCATTAATAATATTACAATAGTACATAGTGGGGGACAAGACTTAATGGAGTGGGAATAATGCATTTATTTAATATAGTGGGGGACAAGACATAATAGAGTGGGAATAATGCATTTGTTTAATATAATGGGGGACAAGATACAAGATAGTGGGGGAATAACTTTTTAGTTTAATATAGTGGAGGATAAGACACTAAATAGTGGGGAATAATTCATTTATTTAAGGTAGTGGGGAACAAAGCATGCAATCATGAGAATATTTCGGGGAGTGGTTCAAGACAAGAGTTTTGTTATAAATAGAGTCATTCTTTGACACAAAAAGGAGAGAAAGAAGAGACTTTTGGGGAGAAACTTAGAGGATAGAAGGATAGAAGAAGAAAAAAGAAAGTTGAGAGAGTTGACTGAATCTTGAGAAATCAGAATTTGAGAGCAAAAGAGAAAAAACAAGTTGAACTTTTACTTGAATAATTTCAGGTTGTTTTTCCTTGAGTGTTATTGAAAAATCAGTAAACTACTGCATCTTGTATCCGTCTCTCTTCTGCTTTGACTGCGATTGCATTCTGGTACTGCTAGTTTTTCAATCTGTTACTGGGTTATTCTACTGGTCGTTACTGGTTTTGCTGTGTTGCTGAACCTGTTTGTTGCTGTGTATTTACGCTACTGCTGCTTCCACTGATCTTCATCTTCTTTCCTTGCTTTCCAAATACCAGGTACACAAACTGATACACTGGTACATCTTGTAAGCTACCCGAAGCATAAATGCAAAAAGTGGGAAAGATTTGAAGCTGTAGTTTAATGAAGTCTTTTCTTTCTTTTACTGTCTGTATTTAGAACATTCTATGCGCTGCCCATGTAAACTCTTTAAACGACTCACTTTCGAAACTCAACTATAATAACTCGTGAGCATGTAAATAAGTTAGAACTCTTTTTCTTTCATTATAGAGACGAACGAAATGGAAAACATAGTCACTATAGGTCGATCCTTTTAAAACAAAAATGAGGCATGCCTTGCCAAACAAAAATGCAAATTGCGGGGCCCTCAATAATTGGTCATAATAAAATACTTAGAATTTGATATGGACCGTTTAGTGAATTTCACTGCCTTCCCCAAAGATAATAACGCGTTAGACTCTTTAGGCGCGATTTAATTAAATTACATTCTTAAATTCGGGTGTGCATTTATGTGACCCAAATCCAAATTTCAACGGAGTCGGAATGTATTAACAACCACGGGCGCATTGATTGTGACGTGGTTCGAAATGCATTTTCACGACATTGCAATTCCATAAAAAATAAATAATAATAAAAGCGGTTTAAACCTAATAAAAGCACACAAGTTATAACATGTATTAAAATCAGATATTTAGCCATTATAATAATTTAAGCAACCGTACTAGAACCAGGGATCCGTGGGTGCCTAACACCTTCCCTCGGGTCAACAGAATTCCTTACTTAGAATTTCTGGTTCGCAGACTTCATTTGGAAAGTCGAATATTTTCCTCGAATTGGGATTCAAGATAAACCGGTGACTTGGGATACCAAAAGCCAAACCTTTCCCAAGTGGCGACTCTGAATTATATAAATAATATCATTTCGAATATTGTCACTTAAATTGGAAAAACTCCCTCACGCATTTATCCTTCGGGGTAGGCGCGCAAAAAGGAGGTGTGACAGGATGTACTCCGTTTCCCGGAGCGACTATATGCTCATTCTCGCCATGAGGACCAAGGCCGGTGTCTGTGTAAGTAGGCATTGCTTGAGAGTTTGACATGTTGATTCCTGAAATCAAACACACTTACGAGAACAAGTGTAAAAGCAGTGTGTGTTATGAAGATTAATACTAGGCAATCACTATTATCCTTAGCCCCACGGTGGGCGCCAAACTGTTTACCTTAAAAATTGGATAATAATTAAATATATAATGTGATTTTAAGGATACGTGATTTCACCTAATACCAATTGATTAACTTAAAGATAAGTGATGAGAATTGACAAGAATGTAAAACAAATCAATGCATGGACAACGCCCTCGAGATTAGTAAAGTAAGAACAATTAAATAACAAAAAGTTGATAAACCAGAGAAAGAGAAAAATGTTATATTGCCTTGATCAGTATGAGTGTAAGATATTTACAAATGATGAGAACTCCCTTTTATATGCTAGAGGAATCCTAATTATAGTACAATTCTAATTATGAAAGTAAATCCCATGATTGGTACAAATAACTGCCCTTGATTTGATCTGTTCCGAGATTTTCACCGTGATCTTTGTCCGGTTATAGATATCTCGCCTTTCTATTATTGCACTTCACTCGAAGTCGGTCATACTTAGTCTCGTAGTCGGTTATAGATATCTCAATTTTATTCATAAGGATAGATATTACCAGTGCGTGATTCTGAGGCTATTCGATTCCTTCTGCATCCTCATCTTTGAAAGATAAGGTATCCTCTAGTAAGTAATCCCGAGTACGTTTCTCCCTTGTGATTGTCACTTTGCTGCATTTGAATACCAGGCCTTGAGGAACATTGACCCCACTGACGATCATATGAACCACATGTTGCGGTTCTTCCTGTTCGTTTTTCCTATTTGCGTCCCTGTCTTTGAATTGGTTTTTAGGTCGGCCACTCAAGAACTCTTAAAGTTGACCCTCGTTGAATAAACGAGCTACCTCCTCACTTAACTGTCTGCAGTCTTCGGTTCTATGACAATGGGTTCCATGGTATTTGCATAATTGATTTGGATTCTTTTGAGCTGGATCGGCCAGTAGAGGTCTGAGCCACCTAGTATCCTTGATTCGTCCAATGGCTGACACAATACCTGAAGCATCGACGCTGAAGTTGTATTCTAACAACCGTGGCACTTCTTTAGGCTCGACATGTTTATCTAAGGCACTCTTACTCATGAGCCCTCAGGAATTTTGACCTCGATTATTCCTTCGATCATTTCGAACGAGATTACGTCCTGGTCCATTATTTCTACGATCTGCGCTATATAGTTGGTACCGATCTCTATTCGATCGGGGCTCTCTGTCGATGTCTCTTTGAATCCTGCCTTCGGATCTATTTGGGTAAACAGAACCGGACGGGGCTCCCAACTGATCATCCTCGACTCTGATCTTTGACTGGTACCGGTTATGCACATCAGCCCACGTCATCGTTGGATATTCAATCAAATTCTGCTTTAGTTGACGTGATGCTACTAAACTTCGCTTATTTAAAGCCTGAGTAAAGGCTTGGAAAGCCCAATCATCGGTAACAAAGGGTAGGTCCATGCGCTCCATCTGAAATAGAGATACGAATTCCCTTAGCATTTCATTTTCCTTTTGTCTTACTTTTATGAGGTCTGATTTCCTGGTCGCGACCTTTATTGCTTCTGCGTGTGCCTTTAAGAACAAATCGGTGAGTATGGCGAAAGAATCAATGGAATTGGGCAGCAAATTGTGGTATCATATCATTGCCCCCTTCGATAAAGTTTCTCCAAATTTTTTCAACAAAACGGATTCAATCTCATCATCTTCTAAGTCATTTTCCTTTATTACGCATGTGTATGAAGTGATGTGTTCATTAAGATCGATAGTCCTATTGTAATTAGGGATGTCCGACATACGGAACATCTTAGGAATGGGCTTTGGAGCCGCACTTTGAGGAAAATGCTACTACACAAACTTCTTTGAATCCAAACCCTTTAGGATCGGGAGTGCCCTCGGTATTTGGTCAACTCGTGAGTTGTATGTTTCTACCTTTTTGTCATTAGCTTCGAATTTCTTTTCACCTGATTCTATCAGTTTAGTGAGCTCCTCAAGCATTTTCATAATGGCGGGCTCAGTTCCCGATCCATTATCGTTCAATTTCTCCTGTACAGGTTTGACCCTATGAACAACTTCCTATGATGTATCGAGTTCGATTCTGCTTGGTGCCTGATTCTAGAGTTGCGCTATTGCAACCTGCTGAGTTTGTAACTTTTCAAATATCATTTGAAGGCTAATATCGCTTTCTTCACCGCTCTGTGCATTCTGATCGGCTTCCCAGTCGTCTCTGCGGACGCTATTTTCAGGGTCAACCCCTAAATTTTCATGAATCACAACATGAGGATTGACATCGATTGGATTTACGGCATGTGGTCCATTTACAGCCCGTGGTCCATCGGGATTGATTGGAGGTACTCCGTTTCCCGGAGCGACTATATGCTCATTTTCGCCATGAAGACCAAGGCCGGTGTCTGCGTAAGTAGGCACTTCTTGAGAGTTTGACATGTTGATTCCTGAAATCAAAGACACTTACGAGAAAAAGTGTAAAAGCAGTGTGTGTTATGAGGATTAATACTAGGCAATCACTATTATCCTTAGCCTCACGGTGGACGCCAAATTGTTTACCTTAAAATCTGGATAATAATTAAATATATAATGTGATTTTAAGGATACATTATTTCACCTAATACCAATTGATTAACTTAAGGATAAGTGATGAGAATTGACAAGAATGTAAAACAAATCAATGCTTGGACAACGCCCTCGAGCCGATGAACCCTCGAGATTAGTAAAGCAAGAATAATTAAAGAACAACAAGTTGATAAACTAGAGAAAGAGAGAAATGTTATATTGCCTTGATCAGTATGAATGTAAGATATTTACAAATGATGAGAACTCCCCTTTATATGCTAGAGGAATCCTAATTATGGTACAATTCTAATTACGGAAGTAAATCTCATGATTGGTACAAATAACCGCCTTTGATTTGATCTGTTCCGAGATTTCCGCCTGATCTTTGTCCGATTACAGATATCTCGCCTTTCCATTATTGCACTTCACTCGAAGTCGGTCATACTTAGTCTCGATTGCTGCTGGCCTCGGTCTCGACGGACACCTCGATTCTTGAATTTGACACCTCATCTTCGTGCTATAGCCCGATCCATTACGAGGCTAACCCTCGATGTGATCCCCTAGTCTCGATTAAATAGCAAAATCGGGCAAGCCCGATTTTAACCGTATACACCTACTATTATATTTGAGAAGACTTATCTATTGGGAACACGGGAACACTAAAGCCTTCTATACCTAAAAGTATTTAAAATCGTATTATCTTTAACGTGTCATTAAACCGAGAAGGCTAAAATTAAAAGTTTAAAAATATAAGAATATGTGTACGTATAGAACAGAGAACCAAATACATATAAGGGAGAAGAAAAAGTTCTTGATAGGCCAGGTGTCTCACTTAAGTGGGAAAAGTTTGGTTTTGTTGACTTGACATAATAACATACTATTTCGGTAACGACGGTAAAATGTTTTATTTTTAAGCATTTCTTCCGACCCTGGTGCAACGGACAACCATGGAAATCAAAAATACAATGTTGCTCCTTTTCCTGCAACTTTTGCCATTCTTCTGCTTTTCTGTCGCAGCTAACAGAAATAGTACGAACCAGAATTTTTCCCTAGGAGATACGCTTGACGCAGAGAAATCCATAACTATTGGCGTAACCATGGTCTCTTCAGGTGGAACCTTTGAGATGGGCTTCTTTACACTAGGTAATCGTTCCAACTATTATATTGGTATATGGTATAAACAAATAACTCCACAAACCACAGTTTGGGTAGCAAATAGAGAAACTCCTATTTCTTTTACCGAAATGGACACCGCACAGCTCAAAATTATACAGGGCAACTTGGTGCTTCTCAATGGGTCTGGACTCTCAATTTGGTCGACAAATATTAATGACTCAAGCACGTCGACGAAAACTGTAGTGGCGATTCTTCGTGATGATGGGAATTTAGTTTTGAAGAATGGGTCCAATTCATTGTGGCAAAGTTTTGATCATCCGAGCGACACGTTTTTGTTTGGTTCTAAACTTTGATACAATAAAAGAACTAAAACAAAGCAAGGTCTCACTTCTTGGAAGAACTATGAAGATCCTAGTCCAGGGCTATTTTCCTTTGAGATGGAGCCGATCGGTGAGCTCACCCTTAAGTGGAACAAAACTGTACAGTACTGGTCAACTGGACCTTGGAATGGACACACTTGGTCCAAGGCGCCACTAAAATCAAACCCTACGTACAACTTCTCATATATAAACAACACGGATGAGGTCTATTTTACATATTTTATCTTTAATCCTTCAGTCTTAACAAGATTCATAATAAATGTGACGGGGGAAATTAAGACTCTTACATGGTTGAATAGTACCAAGCAGTGGAATATGTTTTTAACTTTACCAGAAAAACCATGTGATGTATACGGTTACTGTGGTGTATATGGTGCCTGCAATGACAGCTCAAATAGTACTGCAGCGTTGTGTGATTGTTTGCCTGGTTTCACTCCTAAGTCAATCAAAGATTGGAACTTAAACAACTTATCTGGTGGTTGTGTGAGGAAAACAAGTCTAAAGTCATGTGCTAATTCTAGTGCTTTTACTAATTTGGAGGAGGACAAGTTTTGGATGCACCCCCATATGAGATTACCAGTGGATAATCACACTCATTCTTTTGGTAGTGCATCAATATGTAAATCAACTTGTTTAAAGAACTGCTATTGTACTGCTTATATTTTTTATGGTAACAAATGTCTAAATTGGGAAGGAGACCTCTTCAACTTGCAACAACTCTCCCAAGATGATGCTAGTGGAATGACTATTTATGTCAAATTAGCTGCTTCTGAATTTTTAATTCCCAAAGGTATTCAAAAACTATTTAGCCTATCAGGTTACAAATATCAGTTTTTAATTATTTATGCTTTTTCCCGAGTAGTTGCAGACGAAACACACAAGTCAAGAAGGCTAAAAGTTGTTCTTCCTACTACAATTGCCACTAATCTTTTACTGTGCAGCTTTATCTACCTATTTTATAGAACGAGGAGAGCGAGAACAAAAGGTACATAAGTGCAAATTCTCTGTTGTTGTTAAATTATACACGGCTTAATTCAGAATTACATATATTCTACCCTTTTCTTTCTATCAAGAAAATCCACGACCAAGCTGGTTGAGTACTGAAGAGGGAGAAAACAACATAATAAATGAAGAGGATGAGAAAGGCATTGATGTTCCTTTCTTTAGTTTGGAAAGCATTTTAGCAGCGACGGATAACTTCTCAGATGAAAATAAATTAGGACGCGGTGGTTTTGGTCCTGTTTATAAGGTTATTGCTAAGTACTAGTATCAATTTTTTTAGTTAAACCTTTTATTTATAAGCTGTGAATTTGTTAAGCTAATACAATTGACTGAAAATATTTTCAGGGAAAACTTCAAGGAGGAAGAGAAATCGCAATCAAAAGGTTGTCAACTGAGTCGAGCCAAGGCATAAATGAATTCAAGAATGAAGTAGTATTGATTGCAAGACTTCAACATCGAAATCTTGTTAAACTAGTGGGTTACTGCATCCAAGGAAATGAAAAGATCTTACTCTATGAATATATGGCAAACAAAAGTTTAGACACCTTCATTTTTGGTTAGTCTTCGCATGATTTCTTATTTAACAATATAAACTGCGATTCTTATTATGAATTATAACCATTTTTTAATGTTAACTGCACAAGATGAAAGACATCATGTGCTATTAGATTGGAAGAAGCGACTTGATATCATCTTTGGTATTGCTCGAGGGCTTCTTTATTTGCACCATGATTCAAGATTGAGGGTCATTCATAGAGATTTTAAGACAAGTAATATATTATTGGATAAAGAGTTGAACCCTAAGATTTCAGATTTTGGTTTAGCAAGGATCGTCCAAGGGAATGTTACAGAAGCAAATACAAACAAAGTTGTGGGAACGTAGTAAGGCTATCTGCAATCACTCTAATTTTAGAACTTGAATATTTAATCTATCACTTCTTAAAATTTTCGGTAATATTATTTATAACTTGGCGTTGTACAATGGTTATATGTCTCCGGAGTACGCATTAGATGGATTATTCTCAATCAAGTTAGATGTTTTTAGTTTTGGAGTAGTTATGCTTGAGATAATATGTGGCAAGCGAAATACAGGATTTTATCAAGAGGGAGGAAGCCTTAAACCTCCTAGGTTATGTGAGTGAAGATTTCTTAAACTCTAGGTCCTCTTTTTTTTTTTCTTCCTTTTAATGTTTAGTTAATTAGTAATTGTATTACCTCTTTTTCTAACTCTTTTTTTTTCTTTTGCCTCTTTTCCCGATCTAAAATTACATTTCAGGCATGGAGATTATGGAACGAAGGAAATGCTACGAGTTTAGTTGATGCATCCGTACATGAATCATGCAATGAAGAAGATGCATTGAAATGCATTAATATTGCACTCTTGTGTGTACAAGAAGATGCTAGCATGCGTCCAAGCATGCCAGATGTAACTATAATGCTCAGTAGTAAAAATACATCTCTTCCAAAACCTAATAAACCAGCTTTTACAGCAAGAACACGTGCTTGTAGCACATCAACTTCGTCGTCTAGTAAATCCTACATCAACTCCAATAATGAGTTGACAGTTACTCTAGAGGATGGGCGATAGCCCAACATTCAAAGTTAATTGGGTTTATCCTAAATATGAATTGGCAGAAACTAGAAATTATACTCCATCTTGGTTTATTTGTATGTCTCTTGTTTACTCTTTCTTCTTTCTGAACATTATTTTGTTCTTTTATGTAAATTTCTTATCTGAAGATTTTGGTATTTCATTTTATTGATGTATTTGTCCGTGTACTTTTGGCTCTACCATGGTGCAAAGGAAGATTCTGACTGCTGTCAAACTTATCTGCAACAATAACCCTCGATAATACTAGCATTTCATTATAACTGGGAAATTTCTTTGGAACCAGCTTTAATATTATATTTTATCTCTTTATAACAATCTTTTACTTCTAATTGCAACATTGATTATTTTAAAGATAGATTCTTTTTAAAATTTTCTTTCTATAATAGTTTTCCCAGACCACACTTTGAAAGATTTTGCTAGGTCATCGTTGTTGTATAACAGTTTCACTCAAATACTTTTTATTCATTATTCTATGATAACAAAAAAAAAAGTCATCTATTAATTATATTTTATTAGAGACATAACTTTATAAATTTTATGAGTTTCAATGAGGATTTTGGAACAACAAAAATTCTTGTTAATTAAGAAGGGGAGAAACTAAAAGATGAAGTTAAAACTGTGTATTCTACCATTTTCCACACATTTCACCTTATTAATATTGTATTAGTTTTTTTAAATACAATTTTAATTGATGAAATATGAGTTTCATTTGAGATTTTAAAATTAAATAATTTATTGTCTTTTAAACCTTAAACAGATTGGAAAAAACAATCTTGGGTATTCTTCTATTTTTAGCATCTAAATAAAATATAAGTATCATATCTTGCATCTATTTTTAACATGCAAGATACAAAAATAATCTTGGGTATTCTTCTATTTTTAGCATCCAAATTAAATCTCAATGCCATATGTTGCTATTAGGGTATAATAATTTGTAGCAATCCAGCCGGTCGTTTTTATGTATATTAGGTTCTCCTATTTGATATTTCACGTATATGATGTAATGATCCGACCGGTCATTTTCAGAAATCGCTTTCATCTCGGCAGTTTGAGGTTATGAGTAGCTTCGTCTGGTGTATTATGACTTGCTTGTATCATCGCCTTTGGTTTTCGAGTAGTTCAGAATTGAATTAGAAGGATGATTCTCACTTGAGAAGCTTGAAGTTGAAAGAGTTGACCAAGTTTGTCTTTTGGTGTATTTAACCCCGGATCTCAGTTTTGATGGTTTGGATAGGTCCGGATGTGATTTTGGACTTGGGTGTATGCCCGAATTTGCATTTGAATGTTTTTAGAAGATTTCGGCACTATTTGGCGAAAATCGGCAATTTGAAGTTTGGAAGGTTCATAAGTTTGACCGGGAGTGTTACATCATGTACTTTTATACATTTGATTTGTCGTAAGATAATTGACATCAGCTCAAGGACACGATTATTTTTGAGGTTATAAGTATTCTATTTATAACAAGTGATAAGTAAAGACGTGAAGGTTAGAGGGTAAACGAATCGAAGAAAATGAGTTTCATCGAAGTTTGATATTTTGGGATGAAAAAATGGTCCAAGCTATAATATACCCCTTATTTATGGATTGGCGCTATACCACACGACCCTGATAGTAAGGTATATGAAGTATATTAGTATTTAAGTGAAATAAGACCTAGAAATTATTGGTTAAATGTTGGTATAAAGTTGGAGAATATGAATTTAGTTATAAGTGGAAAAGTACAAGAATTGTTTTGTCCATGTGGGACCATGAAAACTAAAGTAAAATGTGACTAATACATGTATATAATCTGGTGGTGTCACATTTTGGGATGAGTATGCTTGCTAAGCATTAAAATGTATAAGTGGGATGGACTCCGCGGCCTACCAAGAAAGATTAGGTGGGATCCTTCAGTGGGTGATGACGTCTAAATCCACTACTAAAAAGTAAATGGATACGGTTGCATGCAATATAATTTACCCAATTACGAGTCGGGGTCGAATCCCACAGAGAACAATATGTAGACGATTAGGAATGTAAGAGAATTATCACTTGTTATGCAGTGCCAAACACTAAGAATTGTTTTGAGAAAATATTTATACCTAAATGTGGAAATGTAAATTAACCTAGAAAGCAAGTAAAATAATCAATGGCTACAAGTATGGATGCATCGGGAATTACACTCAAGTAACGATCTATTGTATTTCACAATTTTACAATTATGAGCGAGTTTATGTTAATTAGCCGTGGGTAATAATTCTATATTAGCTTCTTCCTAAGACTAACAAGACTTCCTAATTGAATTATCCCTAAAACAATAAAGAGATTAAACACACCCGATTATGGCTACAAGTAGTTCAATCCTATCCCTAGGTAGAATCTATAAAATGAAGGTTAAAGCCTCAAGTTCTTGTTAATTAATCTTTCCCAACCCCAAATAATCTTTCCCAAAATTCAATTCGGAGTTAATGGGCGAGTCCTAGGGTTAGATAATCCCTTTGGAAACATTAAAGAACAAGAATAATTAAAGTAACAATAATTCACTTCATAAAAGGATAAAAATCATTCAATACATAAGCACAACAAGTATTTAATCCACACTTTAAATATAATTATTTCCATAAACAAGATTCAAGTATTGAATACAATACTACATACTTAGATATTCACTACAAAGCAAGAAAATGAAGAAATGAGTACAAAGGAGTAAGAAATTCTTAACCACAATCTTCAACTCTTCAAAACCCAAGTGTAAGTGCATAAACCCTAGCTTCCAACCTTGTTCTCTCTAGTCCTAAGACTGAAAATAAGCCAAAAGATATCCTACAAATGAGCTGGTTTCGGTATTAAATGGTTTGGGGTCAAAGTTGCGAATTTCCAGAACTGCCCAATTTTTCCGCCCAGTTTCTTCTTCGCGTTCGCGACTACACCCTCGCTTTCGCGAAGGTCTGTTTTCCTTAAGCTTTCGCGTTTGCTTCTGAACCTTTGCATTCACGAAGGTTTGAGTTCTGATGCTTCGCGTTCGCGGTAGGTACTTCACGTTCGCGAAGGTCTGGCTTCCTGCTTCTTTGCGTTCGCGTTGGACCTTCGCGTTCGCGAAGGGTAAATCGCTGGGCAGGTTCTTATTATCCATTTTAGCTCCTTTTTGACTTGTTTTCACTTTGATTTCTTCACCATTACTCCTAATTCACATACAACTTGTAAAATAGAAGAAATGACATCAAACACGCGATTTTATCACTCAAACATAGCAAATATATAGGCTTAAAGACAAGATAAGTTGGTAAAATACCAACTTATCAAACCCCCAAACTTAAACTATTGCTTGTCCTCAAGCGATTAAAAGCGACAAAATCTCCTCCCAAGTATTTAACTCAATAGCACATCCATATCATGTCAAGCCAAAAAAGTCTACTATAAGCACAAACACATGACTTCGATTGGTACCAACAATTAATCCAAAGAATATAAATTACCAAACACTTCTCATGAACTTCATTAAATTTCAAGTGCTCAAATACTATGCAAATCAAAGTAACAATCAAGTTATGACACTAAAACTTCACAATTTGCCTCTTTATCGAAATTAACTTTCTTTGGTCATTACTTCCAATTGAAAATGGGATTAAATTCACAATTAAAATCTCAAGTGCCCTCACATTTAAGAGAGAATCCCAAACTCATAAATTTTAATTCAAAACAATAATGGGATATCAAATGAAAAGAATTAACTCTCTCTCACAAAGATGTTCAAACGCATATAAGTAGTACCATAGGCTTGCCCTTCATGTATTTCTCCACTAATGTAGACAACTTGGTTCAAAATCAATTAGGACTTAAAGGGTTGTAGTTTAGGCCTTTGGTTAAGATTGGGAACAATTTTGGTTAGAGTGACTCAAAACCTCCCCAATCACTATAAACTTTACAATCAAAGTCCACTTCATTCAAAAACATTTTTCATCCTTTCTTTAATTTTCATTCAACACCTAATCTTCCCTTTATTCACAACTTCTTATTTTTTTTCTTCCTTCCTTTTCAAAATCAAGGAAGGTTTCACCTTTTTTTTAATTAACTTTCACGTTTTTTTAGCAACTTCCATATCACAACTTTTCCAACCTTCACTCCCAAACTTAGCCTTTTAGCCTATGTTTACACTTTCAAAGTACTTAGGGAGGTAGGGTGTCAAAAGCTAGATCAATAAAGAACAAAGGATTAAAGCTTGTAACATGGTTTCCAAAGAACAAGGTTAAAAGCTCAAAATGGGTTGACTAGGGAAAATATTCAAGGCTAGAAAATTTAAGGCACAATAGCGGTCCACGTCACGACCCCAAACCCCAAACCCGGTCGTGGTGGCGCCTCTTGTGAAGACAAGGCCAGCCAACACTTCCCATTTCCAATTATCAACAGTTAACCATTTAGAAACAGTCTAAACATGGATAAATAAACCAAAATTTAAGCAAATGATAGTATAATATGCGGAATACAAATGTCTGATAAGGGATAGAAATGATAAAGAGGGAGAAACACGGGACTGCGGATGTCAAGCAGCTACCTCATGGACTCCGATATCTGCCGGGAGCTCTCAACTCGCACTGGTAGGATCCGCAATGCCTAAATCTGCACACGGGATGCGGGGATTAAAATGAGTACTCCAACTCAGTGAGTAAAAATATAAATAAAGACTGAAAGCAAGAAATCACGTAAAGCACAAATCATTCTATAATGAAGTAGTAAAACCATTTAAAAATCAATAAACAAGTGAAAGATAGGCAAAAATCCTCTATATCAAATGTAATTTTGTGAAAAGCCTTTTTCAACAATTAAGCAGGTAACTGACAGTAAATTACGAAAAGTAAACACATAAACGTTCGCCTTTCGGGCACATTATCAACAAATCCGCCCCTCGGGCAACATCTCAGAATAGTGCCAGCCCCTCGGGCAATCACATAGAACAATACCAGCCCCTCGGGCTCAATCTCACATCACAATGGGTACTCGCGCTCACTGGGGGTGTATAGACTCCTGGAGGGGGCCCTTACAGCCCAAGAGCAATATCAAGCCACCTCGTGGCATCATCACTAGGCCCTCGACCTCATATCAATCAAGCCACCTCGTGGCATACATATCTTAGGCCCTCGGCCTCATAATCAGCATCAAATGTTTGCTCACAAAATAGGCCCTCGGCCTTACTCAGTCAAAATCCCCACAATCCACTTGGGCAATTGAAAAATAGTGTTTCTCAGCCAAAACATCATTTAAGTATTAAAACTGAGTAAACATGGTTGAGTATGAAATAAATAGTGGAAAATAACATGACTGCGTTCAAGTATAAAGTCAAAACAGTGAGGAAATATCAATAGAAATCCCCCGAAGGGTTCAAATAGTTGGCACGAAGCCCAAATATGGCATTCAACCCAAATAATGATGATAGCAAAGAGATTTCAGTCAAATACGCGGTAAAATCATCAATCGGGACAGAATAAGTCCCAATCCCCAATAGTGCACGACTCCACGCTCGTCATCAAGCGTGTGCCTCATCTCAATATAGCACTACGATGTGCAATCTGGGGTTTCAAACCCTTAGAACATCATTTACAATCATAACTCACCTCGAACCGGCCAAATCCTTAGCTCACGACGCCTTTGCCCCTCGAATCAGCCTCCACTCGCATCGAATCTATCCAAAATCAGAACGAGGGCGTCAAAATATGCTAAGGGAACGAAGCCCAAGCAAAAATAATCAAAATATGACAAAAATCTAGAAATTACCAAAACCCGACCCCCGATCCCACATCTCGGAATTCAATAATTTTTACATCAATAGATTTCTTATCTCCCCACGAGTTCATACATATCAAAAGTTCAGAAATCCGACCGCAAATGATCCTTTAAATCCTCAATTAAAGGCCTAAGTTCCCAAGCCCTAGTTTTGCCCAATTTTCACCCTTAATTTCCAAAATTTCTAGCTCTAATCCGTGAAATAATAGCATAGGAGCGAGCTTTAAGTCCAAATTTCGTACCTCAATAAAGTTCCCTTGAAATCCCTCTTTCAAATCGCCCAAAAAGCTCCAAGCCGAGATAAAAATGGTGAAATAGCACAAAATTCGTGAAGGCCACAATTCATACCTTCTGCCTAGACATTTTTGCATCTGCGGCTATATTTCCGCTTCTGCGATCAAAACCACCACATCTGCGGTCCTCACTTAAACTTCCCTTCCGCAGCTGCTATAAACTTTCCGCATCTGTGCCATCGCAGATGCGGTATTCCAACCTCTTCTGCGGTTCTTGACGACCTCTCCAAAATCCTCTTTTGCGGCCAACCTTCCTCTTATGCGGGGCTGCACCTACGGTCCCCAATCCGCAGGTGCGAAAATACTAGAAGCAACAATTTTAGCAGCTGCAACAAATTCCAAACTTCTCCGTTAACCATCTGAAATGATCCTGAGACCCCCAGGACCTCAACCAAAAGAACGAACATATTCTATTACCTTATTCAAACTTGCACCAATCTTCAAAACACCTCAAATAAAAACAAATCAACCAAAACTCGTCGGATTCAAGCCAAATTTTCTAAAATCTCTCAAATTCCGCTTTTGATAAAAAACCCAACCAAATCACGTCCGAATGATCTGAAATTTTGCACACACACATCCCAAATGACACAACGCAGCTACTGCAACTCTCGAAATTCCATTCCGACTTCTACATCAAAATCTCGCCTACCAACCGGAAATCGCAAAAATATCAACTTCACTAATTCAAGCCTAAATCTACTATGAACCTCCAAAATTCATTTCGATCATGCTTCTAAATCTCAAATCACCTCCCAAAGCTAATCGAACCATCAGAACTCATATTCGAGCCTTTTAACACCTAAGTCAACATCTGGTTGACTTTTCCAGCTTAAACTTACTCTAAAGAGACTAAGTGTCTCAAACCTTACCAAATCCTTTTTGAACTCGATCTAACCAACCTGATACCACATAACACGGATAAACAAAATATGAAGAAGCAGAAATAGGGAAAACGGAGCAGTAACTCATGAGATGACTGGCCGGGTCGTCACATCCTCCCCAACTTAAACAAATGTTCATCTGCGAACGAATCAAGAAACATACCTGAAGCCTCAAACAGGTGAGGATATCGGCTTCACATCTCCCGCTCGGTCTCCCAGGTATCCTTCTCCATAGGCCGACCTCTCCACTGCACTTTCACTGAAGCAATATCCTTTGACCTCAACTTTCGAACCTAACGACCCAAAATAGCTACTGGCTCCACATCATAAGTCAAATCATCATCTAACTTAACCGTGCTGAAATCCAGAACATGAGACGGATCCTCAATATACTTCCGGAGCATAGAAACATGAACTACCGGATGCACACTCGATAAGCTAGGTGGCAAAGCAAGCTGATAAGTCACCTCCACAATCCTCCGAAACACCTTAAAAGGCCCAATGAACCGAGGACTCAATTTACCTTTCCTTCAAAATCTCATGACACCCTTCATGGGTGAAACCTTCAACAGAACTTTCTCGCCAACCATGTAGGACACATCCCGAACCTTCCTATCAGCATAGCTCCTTTGCCTTGACTGCTCTGTATGAAGCCTCTCCTGAATCACCTTCACCTTCTCTAAGGCATCTTGCACCAAGTCTGTCCCCAATAGCCTAGCCTCACCGGGCTCGAACCAACCAACTGGAGATCTACACCGTCTCCCATACAATTCCTCATATGGAGCCATCTGAATACTCGACTGGTAGTTATTGTTATAAGCAAACTCTGCAAGCGGCAAAAACTGATCCCATGACCCTCCGAAATCAATGACACAAGCAGGCAACATATCCTCCAATATCTGAATAGTGCACTCGGACTGCCCGTCCATCTGAGGGTGAAAAGTTGTGCTCAACTCAACCCGAGTACCCAACTCTTGCTGCACAGACCTCCAAAATTGCGATGTAAACTGAGTTCCCCTATCTAAAATGATGTAAACGGGGACACTATGCAAACGAACAATTTCTCGGATATAGATAACTGCCAACCGCTCTGAAGAATAGGTAGTATATACAAGAATGAAGTGCGCGGACTTGGTCAGTCGAACCACAATCACCCAAATAGCATCAAACTTTCTCAAAGTCCGTGGAAGTCCAACAACAAAGTCCATAATGATCCTCTCCCACTTCCACTCGAGAATATCTATCCGCTGAAGCAAGCCACCCGGTCTCTGATGCTCGTATTTCACCTGCCGATAATTGAGACACCGAGCTACAAATCCCACAATATCTTTCTTCATTCTTCTTCACCAATAGTGCTACCTCAAATCCTGATACATCTTCACGGCACCTGGATGAATGGAATACCGCGAGCGATGGGCCTCCTCCAGAATCAACTCCAGAAGCCCATCTACATTGGGCACACAAATCCGACCCTGCATCCTCAACACCCCATCATCACCTATAGTCATTTCTCTAGCATCATCGTGCTGAAATTTGTCCTTAAGGACAAGCAAATGAGGATCATCATACTATCACTCTCTGATGCGATCATATAAGGAAGACCGAGAAACCACACAAGCCAATACCCGACTAGGCTCCGAAATATCCAACCTCATGAACCGATTGGCCAAGGCCTGAACATCAACTACAAGAGGTCTCTCCCCAACTGGAATATATGTCAAACATCCCATACTCACTGTCTTTCGGCTCAAAGCATCGGCCACCACATTGGCCTTTCCCGGATGGTACAATATAGTGATATCATAATCCTTAAGCAACTCCAACCACCTCCGATGCCTCAAATTGAGATCCTTCTATTTGAACAAGTGCTGGAGGCTGTGATGATTAGTAAACACCTCACAAGACACACCATACAAATAATGCCTCCACTCTTTAATGCGTGAACTATGGCAGCCAACACCAAATCATGAACGGGGTAGTTCATCTCATGGGGCTTCAACTGACAAGAAGCATAAGCAATAACTCTACCCTCCTGCATCAAAACACAACCAATGCCAACTTTTGAAGTATCATAATACACGATATATGAACCTGAAGCTGATGGAAAAACTAACACTGGAGCTATGGTCAAAGCTATCTTGAGCTTCTGAAAGCTCTCGTCACACTCGTTTGACCATACAAATGAAGCACCCTTTTGAGTCAACTTGGTCAAGGGCGATGCGATATATGAGAATCCCTGAACAAACCGGCGATAATAACCCGCCAAACCAAGAAAACTGCGAATCTCTATGGCTGAGGACGGTTTGGGACAACTCTGTACCGCCTCTATCTTCTTCGGATCAACCTAAATACCCTCGCTGGACACCACATGCCCCAAGAACGCCACTGAATTGAGCCAAAACTCACACTTGAAGAATTTTGCATAAAGCTTCTCCTATCTCAATCTCTGAAACACAACTCTCAAATGCTCTGCGTGCTCCTCCTAACTACGCGAATATACCAGAATATCATCAATGAAGACTATAACAAAGGAGTCAAGATAAGGCCAAAACACACTATTCACCAAATGCATGAAGCCCAAAAGACATCACCAAGAACTCATAATGACCATATCGGGTCCCGAAAGCTGTCTTAAGAATATCCGAGTCCCTGATCTTCAATTGGTGATAACCTGAATGGAGATCAATCTTGGAGAACACTCTCTCTCCCTAAAGTTGGTTGAATAAATCATCAATGCGAGGAAAATGATACTTGTTCTTAATTGTTGCTTTGTTCAATTACCTATAATCAATGAACATTCTCATAGTGCAATCCTTCTTCTTCACAAATAGAACCGGCACACCTCAAGGTGACACACTAGGCCGAATGAACCCTTTATCAAGGAGTTCCTGAAGCTGCTCCTTTAATTCCTTCAACTCCGCTAGTGTCATACGATACGGTAAAATAAAAATGGGTTGAGTGCTCGACACCAAGTCAATACCAAAATCAATATCCCTGTCCGGAGGCATGCCAGACAGGACGACAGGAAACACACCGGGAAAATCCCTCACAACTAGAATAAAATCAATAATGGGAGTCTCAGCACTGACATCCCTCACAAAGGCTAGATACGAGAGACAACCCTTCCCAACCATACACTAGGCTTTCAAGAATAAGATTACTCTACGGGGAACATAATCTGTCATGCCTCGCCACTCGTTCCATGGCACACCCAGTATAGCCAATGTAACTGTCTTAGCATGACAGTCCAGAATAGCACAACACAGAGATAGCCAATCCATGCCTAAAATGACATCGAAATCCACCATACACAATAATAAAATATCCACATGGGTCTCCAGAACCCCCAATAGTCACCACATATGACTGATACACACGGTCTACAACAACAGTATCGTCCATTATGGTAGATACATGAACAAGTGAAGCAAGAAACTCATCGGGCGTACCCAAATAACGAGCAAAGTATGATGACACAAAAGAAAAGGTGGAACCGAGATCAAATAATACAGAGGCATCTTTGTGCATACTGAAACAATACCTGTAATAACATCATCTGAAGTAATAGCATCGGGTCTACTTGAAAGTTCATAGAAACGGGCCTGACCTCCACCTAATCGACCTCCCCCTCTAGGGTGACCCCTAGCTGACTGACCTCCACCCCTAGCTGGCTGGGCAGGTGGTGGTGAAGTAACTGATACTGAAGCCGATGACTGATTCTCCCGAATGCCTCAAAGTGGAACCAACATAGCACATAACCATGTAGTCAACTATCAATAGCAGATTCCCCCGCTTGGCTCGAAGCCATAGATCAAAACACACTCAATAACTCATAACGCATACACTCTATTGCTTCCATAATACCATAGTGATATTAAACTCAATCCTTCATAAGCTTGTGAAACACAGACCATCTGGTACTTTAACTCTTATGCAAATCTCGCATTCACTCTCATAATAGTTAAACCCACTCTCTTAAGATACCTAAACTTAAAATTCAACACATATATTTCACTTGTAAATGAGATCTTCTAACAGACAAGATAAGGATCACACAACCTCATAACACTTCGCAGGAGATAACCCACCTACTTTGCCTCAATCTAGCATTTCTGTATACCTTCAACCATCATAAACATTACGCAGTCACTTAAACTTTCTGAGTCTGAACTCAAACCACATCATGAAATTTACTCCACTCCCAAGCAGGAAAGATGGAAGGATTCTTCACACACCCATAACTCAGAGCTATACATAAAATCGAGATGAAATCAAGTACCTAATAGTTCTTCTATCCTCCAGCAAACCCTTCTCATCGCTTCTAAATCACATGAATACATCTCGTAGTCACATTACACTCATCACGTAACTATCCAGTCATCACCTCCCTTAATAGGGACACAACAGAACATATGGATCCAGAAACACGCGCTCATGAAATAAACAGCTCAGGGCTCAAGCTATAGGCAAAAATTCGGCCTCGCGTCCTACAGACTAGCCCAATATCAACACACAGAGATCACATCTCGCCCCTTTATCAGGGAATCACAAGCCATCGATGCATATCCAATATCGAGCGCTCGTGCACGAATACGAATGCGTGGAAGGAATTCAAAAAGTTACTTTTCAGGTTGAATTAAGGACGCACGATAAGAATTTCAAGAATATGAAGCTTTTCCTAAAGGTTCTACAGTGTTGACCCAAGTAAAGGTTAGTTTTGAAGACTGACAAAGGAACTCAGGATGAACCAGATCCATTCTTCAGGTTCATAAAAACAGGCAGATTCAAGTATATGGGATGCACGTGAAGGAGATAAGCTTAACTTGGTGTATTTAATATCTCTTAATCGAAAAGGTTGCATAATTGATAAGGAGAGAGTCTCCTTAATCAAAGAGAACACTATCCAATATAGGAAAGAAGTTAGAAGTTGAAATCAACTAGAACTCTTCCACCAAGGAAGAGTTGCATCAGATCTATAATTATTTCTCCTTCTACTAACTCTATAAATTGCAGGATGTTCTCACATTACAGTTTTGCACAAAAACACAGAAGTTAAAGGTGAATTGAGAGCAAAATACCAAGGCTTTTTGCAAGCAGTTCATGTGTAATCAACTGTGCAAACCTGAAGCTACATGAACCAGATTGAAGAACCAGCTCCATAAAGTGTTTTATGTGTCTTTCTTTAATTCTAGTTCAATTGTAGTAGGTATTTTCATATCATACTTTTCAGCTTTATCTAGAAGCAATTGTAATAGGTACTTTGAGTATTCAAGTTAGAGTTAACTTGAAGTTGTCGCAACAGTTAGAGGTTGGTTGCTACAACGGGATTAGAGGTAATCCTTAGGTTTACAAAGAGTTTTGTAAATGTTGTTTTGGATCAGTGATTTAGTGAAGTGTTGCGGAAAATCCTACTGAGTAGTAGGTCGTAGTTTTTTCACCTTTTGAGCTGGGTGTTTTCCACGTAAAATCTTTGTGTTCTTTAATTTTTGTACTTATTATTCTACAACAGTAGTAATTGGAACACATAGAAGAACCAGGTCCTTCCATAAATAGTTTAAGCCAAATATTGGTCACCACACAAACCACCCCTTCTTGTGTGGTATTGAAGTCTAAAACATCAATTGGTGTCAGAGAAGGTTATTCTTGAAGAGGCTAACACCTTAGGAATAGATCAAGATGAGCGCACCACCTGAAAATTGGGAAGGGCAATCCACTGATAAGCCGCCACTCTTTAATGGCCACTACTACTCTTGGTGGAAAAACAGGATGAGAGATCACATCATCGGAGAAGACTATCAGCTATGGGACATTGTCACTGATGGTCCCCTGACTACCATGAAGAAGAATGTTGAAGGAGTAGATGTGTCAAAAACAAGAGCTGACTGCAATGCTGAGGACTTGAAGAAATGGGAAAAGAATGCTAAGGCCAAGAAATGGCTTGTGTGTGGACTTGGTCCAGACGAGTACAGTAGAATTCAAAGCTGTACCACTGCTAAGGAAATTTGGGATGTATTGCAAGTGGCTCATGAAGGAATACCTCAAGTGAAGAGGTCCAGAGAAACACTACTGTATTCTCAATATGAGAATTTCACCATGAAGGAAGGGGAAACCATCCAGGAGATGTATACAAGGTTCACCACACTAACAAATGAACTTAAGTCTCTTGGAAGGGTTATTCTTGAAGAGGAAAAAGTTGAGAAAATTTTGACAAGAGTTCTGCCGGTCACTTGGGAAAGTAAAATCACTGTCATTCAGGAATCAAAAAACATTGACGCTCTTAAGTTGGACGAGATAATTGGAAATCTCACAGCCTATGCACTTAGAAGGCAAAACATGAAGATGGATGCACCCAAGAAGGAAAGGAGCCTGGCATTCAGAATAACTGAAGGTGCTGATCTAGAGGAGGATGAAATGACCATGATCACAAAGGACTTCAAGAAGTACCTAATGAGAGGAAATGGTCCTTTAAGAAGTGGAAGCTATAGCAAAACAAGGGTTCCTAAAAAACAAAAAAATGAGGGGTGTTACAAGTGTGGGAAGACTGATCACCGCATCAAAAACTGCCCTCAATGGGAAATTGAATGGAAAAAGGAAAGAGCTGAACGAAGGAACATGACGAAGGAACAGGTTCAACCCAAGAAGAAAAAAGGATCAATAAAGGCTATAGTTGTTGCCTGGGGAGAAAGCTCAGATGAGGACTCAAAGGATGAAGATGGAGATGAACAAGCACTTACGACAATTGGAGAATCCGATGAGGAATATGAGGTAAGTATAAATCATCTCAAAGACAAGATTAAATTTTTGTCTAAAGAAAGGCTATCTGAGTTACTCCTGGATTTCATTGATGAATCTAAGGATCTAAACAATGAAATGAAACAGCTGTCTAAGGAGTGTGTGATTTTGAAAGCTAAGTGCAAAAATCTGGAACTTAGGGCTAGTGAAAGAGATAGTAAAAATGCTGAGTTAAAGAACCAGGTTCATGAACTTGACACTACAGTCCTAGAGCTTAGATCTGAAAATTTGAAATTGAAATTAGGAACTAGTAAAAAGAAAGCTGATCATACACAACTCACTTTAGAAGAAAATGTATGAAAAATGAAAGATGAGTTGTCCAAAAGAGATGAGCATATAAGAGTCCTTAAGTAGGATCTAAACAAGGTTAAGCACGAGCTAGACAAAACTTGTAAATGGAATAGGTCCTCCGATGCACTTTTATGGCTACATGAACACCATAGTAGCAATAAGAGAGGACTTGGCTACGGGACCCCTGCACCTAAGTGGGATCCCAAAAGTAAGTACCTCACACTTCCTGAGAACATAATTTGCACACATTGTGGTAAGATTGGTCACTATAAATCCGAATGTATTGCAAAAGAAAAGGCTAGTCAAAAGAATAAAGAATTTGTTCAAGGGAAAAATAGGCTTCCAGGTTGAGCTAAAAAGAATTTGATTCACCATTTTGCCTATAGAAAGGGACACAAACTAGTTTGGGTTCCTAAGACTAACCCCTAATTTCCTTTTGCGGGTCCAAGTGAAGGGAAGGAGCCAAATATGGTACATGGATAGTGGCTACTCAAAGCATATAACAGGAAGTAAGAACCAACTCCTTTCGCTTAAGGACCTCAAAGGAAGTGATGTCTCCTTTGGAAATGGAAAGAAAGATGAGATCATTGGGGTTGGAAAGGTAGGTAAGACTGATTCTCACTCTATTGAAAATGTCTACTTGATAGATGGCCTAAAATACAGCCTAATAAGACAATCACAATTGTGTGATAACGGGAGCTTGGTAGCATTCACCTGTACAGAAGGTTTTGTGATTAATCTTACCACTGACAAGATTGTTTTGCAGGGAAAAAGAGTAAACAATACATACATTGTAGATTTGTCCACACTTTCAGAAAATGAAATCACTTGCTTAAGTGTATTGGACAATGATCCCCTCCTTTGGCACAAGAGACTTGGACATGCAAGTCTGAGTCAACTCAACAAATTAGTCCCCAAGGATTTGGTAATAGGGCTGCCTAACATCAAGTTCAAGGAAGATAAAGTTTGTGAGTCTTGTGCAAGGGAGAAGCAGGTAAGATCCTCTTTTAAATGAAAGAAAGTGGTAAGCACCACCAAAACAATGGAACTGGTCCATATGGATCTCTGTGGTCCAATAAGAACATTAAGCAGATGTGGTAAAATATATGTGATGGTGCTTGTTGATTATTACTCTAGGTTTACTTGGACATTATTTTTAACATCTAAAGATGAATCATTTTACATGTTTACTTCTTTTGTTAGAAAAACACAGAAACAACTAGGTAATCAACTTGCACCAATTAGGTCTAATCATGGAACTGAATTTGAAAATGCTAAGTTTGCTGAATTTTTGCATGCTACATCATAAATAGTTGCATGGCTAGACCTCTTTTTAAGAAGATTCCCTATGTGTCACTTAAAGGAAGAAAGCTAAATATATCCCATCTTAGGGCATTTAGATGCAACTGCTTTGTGCACAATAATGGCAGACTTCCTAGGTAAGTATGATCCCAGAAGTGATGAGGGAGTATTCTTGGGATATTCTTCACATAGTAAAGCTTATAAGATATACAGTAAAAGAACTATGTGTGTAGAAAAAAAAATGTATATGTTATTTTTTTAAAAAACTAACATTCGTTCTGAGAGGTAGGAACAAGATAATGAAGAGACTAGGCTGATAAGAAATTCAAATGGTGAAACCAAAGTTTAGCCTGAAGATGCATCACAGGAAGGAACAGGTGATGGAATAGGTCCTTTTACCCAGGGCAACATAATAGAGGGAACTGGCTAGAGAGGAATTGATCCTCAAACTTCAAGGGAACTTGTCCATGAACCTATTCCTCAGTAACAAAAGCAGGAAGGAACATTCAAAGAAATTGACACTCCTATTGCAGCATCCACGAAATTGGATATTGATGAACCTGGTTCATCTGTTGATCAGAAGTTGTATAGGGGAATGATTGGTTCTCTTTTGTATCTTACTGCTAGCAGACCTGACATTATTTTCAGTGTAGAGCTTTGTGCTCGATTTCAAGCATATCTAAAGGAATCCCACTTGGCTGCTGTCAAGAGAATATTGAGATACTTGAAAGGCACTACTGACCTTTGCCTTTGGTATCCAAAAGGCAGTAACTTTAACCTAGTGGGATATGTTGACGCTGACTATGCAGGTTTTCTTGTGGATATGAAGAGCACATCAGGTATGGCAGACTTCCTTGGTTCATGTCTTGTGTCATGGGCTATTAAAAGGAAAATTCAGTTGTCTTATCTACTGCTGAAGCTGAGTATGTTGATGCTGCTTCATGTTGTGCTCAATTGTTGTGGATCAAGGAGAAATTAATGGACTTTGGAATTGATGTTGGTTGCATCCCTATTTTCTGTGATAACACTAGTGCTATTAGTATGACAAAAACCCGTTTCATCATAAGAGAACTAAGCACATAGATGTTAGGCACCATTTTTTTGTGGGACAACTATGAGAAAGGCTTGATCACTGTAGAGTTTTGTGCTACTGATAAGAAAATTGCTGACATCTTCACAAAAGCCTTATATAGAGATCACTTTGAGAGGAATATGTTGAAATTAGGGATGATTAATATCACCTAAAAGGACCGATTCAAGGTTAAACGAAAAAAATGAAAAGAAAATTGAAAAAAAAATTTGGTTAGAAAGTCGGTAAATTGTGTATAATTAGATTAAATCTTGCTCAGTCTCATAATTTTCATAGTATACTCTTGTGCCATGTGTTAACATGACTCATTAATCTCTAATGATATTTTCTCTATTTTGGCAAATTTAAACTTACACAAGAGAATTATCAGTGATGAACCTGGTTCATCAAGATAACACGGTATGTTTTCTACACTCTGCATAATTTGAAATAACTATATTTGGATCATGAGCAGAGTCCTACCAAATACCAAAGTTCTTGTGAACTTATGCGTTATAAGAGAACCAATTACGTTCAAGATTCCTGACCATATTAAACTACCTAGATTCTTTTAAGTCTGCTACTCAGGGGGGAAGAAAGTGGTTCTTCCGAAACTGAACAGGTATCTTCTGATTCTAAAGTTTCTCCAGAGACAATTTCTAAAGTTTCTACAAATTTGGAAAATAGATTTGTAGGATCTATAGCAAGTGTTGAAACTACAGAATCTAGAAAAGTTGATGGTAAAAATGAAAAAGAAAAAAAAGGAGAGCTAGGGTGCTAGGAGGTGAGGGGAAAGGGAACAAGAGTGGTTGATTCTTCACCCACTCTTGTGAGTTTAACCAAAAACGCAGGTGCAATGGTTGTTTGGGGAGATGAACCTGGTTCATCTGTAGAGGAAACCCTCGCAAGACCTGCAGAAGAAAGTGACTGAAAGCTATAATCCAGCTTCTTGATAGAGTTATTAATGGCACCAAAACTCATACCATTCCTTATGGCTTCATTTTCACAATTGTGCTTGCACATTTCAATATACCTATGAAAAGGTGGGAGGTTAGTACAAGCGTGGATCATTTTTGGGTTAATACTCTGCTTCCTTGCGATTATGAAGTCAATGTCACTCCTAAAGAACCTAGTTCATCCAAAAGGCACCAGTGAATAGCAAGGTTAGATCCATGCTGCAAGAAAGTGGGGCTAAGAATGCTGAGATTGAAAGGCTGAAGAAGAGGTTGGTTGAGGTGGAGACTAAGAGAGATGCTCTCAGAATTGAGTTGGCAAGAGAAAAAGAGAAAAATGATGGCATTCTTTAAGGTATGCTGAAACTCCTCCAAGTCAAAAACCAAGCACCTTGTTCTTCCCAACCTTAAGCCTCCTAGCCTAATGTAGATAAACTAGTGACCCAGTTCGGGATTTTTTGTTTCTTTTGCTCATGTTTTCAGTATTTTTATTTCTTCTTATGCTTTGTGGTAGAATCTTATCAATAATCAATGAAATTCACTATTTTTGATCTAACTGTTTGTTCATATTTCTTTGATGGTTAAAATTCTTAGATTGATCTATGATGATTAATCCATGATTGCATTTGAAGTAGCCCTAGTGGCCATGAGTAAGCTTTAATATCTGGTTATCTCACATTTTTTATGTAACTTTTCGATGATGCCAAAAAGGGGAAAAAGGTTGTGCTTTAAACAAGTGATGTTTACACTTTGGACAGTGATGTTTATAACCTACTGTACCTGGTCCTTGATGATAAGTGATAAAAAGAAAAAAAATGTTTCTAACATTGTGTTGAAGTTGAGCTGAGTTGAAACAGGGCCTAAGCTTATGAAAAGCATAGAGTTTGTCATCATCAAAAAGGGGAATTTGTTGGCCCAAGTAAAGGTTAGTTTTGAAGACTGACAAAGGAACTCAGGATGAACCAGGTCCATCCTCCAGGTGCATCCCTCAGGTTTACAAAAATGGGGCGATTTGAGTTTGTGGGATGTACGTGAAGGAGATAAGCTTAACTTGGTGTATTTAATATCTCCTGATCGAAAAGGTTGCATAATTGATAAGGAGAGAGACTACTTAATCAAAGAGAATACTATCCACATTAGGGAAGGAGTTAGAAGTTGAAATCAACTAGAACTCTTCCACCAAGGAAGAGTTGCATCAGAACTATAGTTATTTCTTCTTCTACTAACTCTATAAATTGCAGGATGTTCTCACATTGCAGTGTTGCACAAAAATGCATAAGTTAAACGTGAATTGAGGGCAAAATAGCAAGGTTTTTTGCAAGCATCTCGTGTGTAATCAAGTGTCCAAACCTGAAGCTACATGAACCAGATTGAAGAACCAACTCCATAAAGATTTTTATGTGTCTTTCTTTATTTCTAGTTCAATTGTAGTAGGTATTTTCATATTGTACTTTTCAGCTTTATCTAGAAGCAATTGTAATAGGTACTTTGAGTATTCAAATTAGAGTTAACTTGAAGTTGTCGCAATAGTTAGAGGCTGGTTGCTACAACGGGGATTAGAGGTAATCCTTAGGTTTACAAAGAGTTTTGTAAATGCTGTTTTGGCTAAGTTATTTAGTGAAGTATTGGGGAAAATCCTACTGAGTAGTAGGTCGTGGTTTTTTCATCTTTTGAGTCGGGTGTTTTCCACGTAAAATCTTTATGTTCTTTAATTTCTATACTTATTATTCCTCAACAGTAGTAGTTGGAACACATAGAAGAACCAGGTCCTTCCATAAATAGTTTAAGCGAAAAACTGGTCACCACACAAATAATCCCCCTTCTTGTGTGGTATTGAAGTCTAAAATATAAAGCAACCTCTCGAGGATAAATACAGACGTCTCCGTACCGATCCCCGAGACTCTACTAAATCTGCTCATGACTTGTGAGACCTACGTAACCTAGGCTTTGATACCAACTTGTCACGACCCTAAACCCCAAACCCGATCGTGATGACGCCTCTCGTGAAGACAAGGCCAGCCGACACTTCCCATTTCCAATTATCAATAGTTAAGAATTTAGAAACAGTCTAACTATGGATAAATAAACCAAAATTTAAGCAAATGATGGTATAATATGCGGAATACAACCCAAACACAGTCCGATACCGGGGTGTCACTAGTCATGAGCATCTATAAATCCTGCTACAAGTCCGATAAGTCCATAAACTATTACAAATGTTTGATAAAGGATAAAAATGATAAAGAGGGAGAAACACGGGACTGTAGACGTCAAACAACTATCTCGTGGACTCCGATATCTACCGGGGGCTCTCAACTCGCACTGGCAGGATCCGCAACGCCTGAATCTGCACACAGGGTGAAGGGAGTAAAGTGAGTACTCCAACTCAGTGAGTAACAAATATAAATAAAGGCTGAAAGCAAGAAATCACGTAAAGCACAAAGCATTCTATAATGAAGCAGTAAAACCATTTAAAAATCAGTAAATCAGTGAAAGATAGGCAAAAATCCTCTATATCAAATGTAATTTTGTGAAAAGCCTTTTTCAACAATTAAGCAGGTAACTGATCGTAAATTACGAAAAGTAAACACATAAAGGTTCTCCCCTCGGGAAACACATCAGAATAGTACCAACCCCTCGGGCAATCACATAGAACAATACCAGCCCCTCATGCTCAATCTCACATCACAATGGGTACCCGCGCTCACTGGGGTGTACAGACTCCTATAGGGGCCCCTTACGGCCCAAGCACAATATCAAGCCACCTCGTGACATCATCACTAGGCCCTCGGCCTCATATCAATCAAGCCACCTCGTGGCGTACATATCTCAGACCCTCGGCCTCATAATCAGTATCAAATATTTTCTCACAACATAGACCCTCGGCCTTACTCAGTCAAAATCCTCACAAGCCACTTGGGTAATAGAAAAGTAGTGTTTCTCAACCCAAATATCATTTAAAATATCATTTAAATATTAAAACTGAGTAAACATGGCTGAGTATGAAACAAACCGTGGAAAATAACATGACTGAGTTCAAGTATAAAGCCAAAACAGTGAGGAAATATCAATAGAAATCCCCCAAAGGGTTCAAATAGTTGGCACGAAGCCCAAATATGGCATTCAGCCCAAATACGCGGTAAAATCATCAATCGGGACGGACTAAGTCCCAATCCCCAATAGTGCAAGACCCCACGCTCGTCATCAAGCGTATGACTCACCTCAATATAGCACTACGATGTGCAATTCGGGGTTTCAAACCCTCAGAACGTTATTTACAATCATTACTCACCTCGAACAGGCCAAATCCCTAGATCGCAACTCCTTTGCCCCTCGAATCAGCCTCACTCGCATCGAATCTACCCAAAATCAGAACGAGGACGTCAAAATATGCTAAGGGAACGAAGCCTAAACGAAAATAATCAAAATACGACACAAATCCTGAAATTACCAAAACCCGACCCCCGGTCCCATGTCTCAGAAATCAATAATTTTTACATCAATAGATTTCTTATCTCCCCACGAGTTCATACATTTCAAAATTTCAGAAATCCGACCCCAAATGGTCCTTCAAATCCTCAATTAAAGGCCTAAGTTTCCAAGCCCTAGTTTTCCCCAATTTTCACCCTTAAATTCAAAAATTTCTAGCTCTAATCCGTCAAATAACAGCATAGGAACAAGTTTTAAGTCCAAATTCCTTACCTCAATGAAGTTCCCTTGAAATCCCTCTTTCAAATTGCCCAAAAAGCTCCAAAGCCGAGATACAAATGGTGAAATAGCTCAAAATTCACGAAGGACACAATTTATACCTTCTGCCCAGACATTTTTGCATTTGCGGCTAAATTTTCGCTTCTGCGGTCCTCACTTAAACTCCCCTTTCCGCATCTGCGATAAATTTTCGGCATCTGCGCAATCGTAGATGCGGTATTCCAACCTCTTCTGCGGTTCCTAACGACCTCTCCAAAATCCGCTTCTGCGGCCGACCTTCCACTTATGTGGCACCGCACCTACGGTCCCCAATCTGCAAGTGCAAAAATACCAGAAGCAGCAATTTCAACAGCTGCAACAAATTCCAAACTTCTCTGTTAACCATCCGAAATCACTCCGAGGCCCCCGGGACCTCAACCAAAAGCACGAACATATCCTAATACCTTATTCAAACTTGCACCAATTTTCAAAACACCTCAAACAACAACAAATCAATCAAAACACGTCAGATTCAAGCCAAATATTCTAAAATCTCTCAAATTTCGCTTTTGATAAAAAAACCCAACCAAACTACGTCCGAATGACCTAAAATTTTGCACACACATTCCAAATGATACAACAGAGCTACTGCAACTCTCGAAATTCCATTCTGACCCCAACATCAAAATCTTGCCTACCAACCGGAAATCGCCAAAATATCAACTTCGCCAATTCAAGCCTAAATCTACTACGAACCTCCAAAATTTATTCCGATCACGCTCCTAAGTCACAAATCACCTATCAAAGCTAACCGAACTATTGGAACTAACATCTTATCCCTCTAACACCTAAGTCAACCTTCAGTTGACTTTTCCAACTTAAACTCACTCTAACGAGACTAAGTGTCTCAAATCTTACCAAATCCTTTCCGATCTCAATCCGACCAAACTGATACCACATAACACGGATAAATAAAGCATGAAGAAGCAGGAATAGGGAAAATGCAGCGGTAACTCATGAGACGACTGGTCGGGTCGTCACAGTCCAAGAAAGGCCTAATATCATTTTTCAAACCAAGTTAGTCTATGATTTCGCCTTGAAGCACATTTCAGGCAAGTTCTAGACTACAAATAATGCAAAATAACTCACAATAAATCTCACCACACATGAATACTCAAGTGGAATACAAATCCAAAATCCAATTGAAACCAATGACTCAAAAAGGTTACATATAGCATAAGAAGCTATTTAGTGAATCAAAGAGCTAAAATTTGAGTCTAAAAGTCATGACAATGATCTTTACTTCAATTATTTTTCTTTTTCAATGACCAAAAATTTATATGCCGAGGTTTAAATCATATTGGTACCAAGAAAGCCAGACTTAGTCAATGGGAACAAACCCCAACTCAAACCATTTATTCTTCCTAAATTAACATAAGCTATATCTAAACTACAAGACTAATTCCCTTAAAAAAGTCATCTATCTATCCATCATCGCGAAAAGTCGACAAAAACTCACTAACAGTTACCCGGTTAAAAAAAAATTAGCATCCTCGGAAAAAAACCGTGGTACAAAGAAAACCAAGGATATCGCCACAAAAATAAAGCATACTATATAAACAAAAAATTAAGAAGCTAGTAAATATCAAGTCACTAAAACATACTATATATAAAAACAAAAACTCAAGAACCTAGTAAACATACTAATATAACACATCACATGAAAGTACAATAACAATTAATAAACTAAAACATCGACCAATCTACGCAAGTTATCATACAAAAAAGAAGAAAAAAAATTTCATGCTCCGCATACATCCATCATATCTGAACGAGTCACCCCAACCTAAAGTGTTGAACTGTCCTCAATTCAACTAATCAAAACAATATAAAATGAAGGAGGTGCTTCCTAAAACCGCATCAGTCGGAGCTAGAGGTGGTGGGAAATTTGAGCTCCAAATCCACATCATCATCATCCTCTGATTCATGTGAACCACAAAATGTACTCAGATTATGCATCATCTTGGACAGAAATTTACTTTTCTTCTTTTCATGCTCCTTGAACTTTCTCTGCCGCTTCTCAATCTTTCCTTGCCGGCGACTCATATTCTCCAACCTGGTGTTAATGGCTTCCATCTTGCCCGTGATTGATTTTTTATCTTTGACCACATCCTTCATGGAAGGTGGGGCAGCAGTCCCAATAGATGTGCCAGCCCTAGGTGGGCCAGTGGGAAGGCCAGCTATAAGCTGCCTAATATGTGCATCTACCCCATATATCTGGCTGGACAAGTGGAAGATAGTGTGAGGACTAGACTGGAGTAGTCCCATGGGGTCAAAGGACCCTGATGAAGGTGCAAAGGATCCGGCAGGATCAGTGGTGGCCTCAGAGAACTGCCCAAATGAAGAGGAAGCAACATCAATTCTCCTCTTTTTCTGCTTGTCACTAGGCCCCTTTATCAGTAAAGGATGGATCATTGGTTTTCTAGGACCTTTCTCAACATCACTGGGGCATTCAGGTACCCTAGCATCATAGCATAGTCTAGTGATCAGGGATGGGAAGAAAAGGATCTTGGACCTCCCATAAGTGGCTTCCTCGATTTCTCGAACAATGTGCTCCCCCACATTACAAGTAATCCATCCATGATAGCAGCAATTATTAATGCCTTATCTGGTGTCACATCAATGTCATTTGTAGAGGGCAAAACTCTTGCATAGATAATAGAGAGCCATGACTTTGCCTCAGCCCTGAAATCATAAGAATCAACTCCCTTGTGCACTGACGTCCACTTCGGGGTAACCCCATCATGTAACTTATCCACTAGCCACTGGTTTTCTCCTTCTTTAGCTCTATATCTGTAGACCTCATTATCAGCATTGGGAAGGCCATAAATACCATTGATTATCTCAGGGATGAAATGGACTTGCACCCCCCGCATAGTAGTAACAAAGGCACCTTGGAAGTCGGTTCTCAAGGCATTTGCATAGAATTCCAAAACTATTGTGTGGTTGGCATTATTTGGTTGCTCGGCAAAAGAAATCCACCTGCTTTCTATCAACCATGTGTAGAAGCCCGACATTTTAGCTTCGACCTTTTCCATATTTATGCCTCTTTCCCGGATGATGGTCTTTGACAAGAGTTCATCATATCTTCGCTCACATGCTGCAGATAGAAACTGGTCATGATCAAAGGGTTCCTCTTGTTCAGCTCCAAAGACATGTTCTTGCTTAATTTCATTATGTTCCGGATCCATTTTATGCCAAAAGTACCTAAAAAATAGACCAACAATGTTAAATGCTCATATAGACACTTAAAACAACGTATTATAAAGTATTTAGGCAAAAGAAATGGGCGAAAAAGGTCCAGGGCAGAGCTGTGCGAAGCTACTATTTTGTCACCAATTTTGGGACTGTGAGTGGTTGCTCTTCGCGTTCGCGAAGAGCAAAATTTTTTGGCCTAGAATTAGATCTTCGCGTTCGCGAGCAGACCATCGCGTAAAAGTTTTTGCCCTAGTGATTTGCCTTCGCATTCGCGAGAAGACCCTCGCGTTCGCGAAGGTCATGTTCCTCGCCTAGACCTAGTTTTCTTTCATGCATTTCTTCAATCAGTTGGGGTGCCCTCTTTTCCTTGTTCATTTTACAAATCATTTAAGCACAAATCTTGCCCATATTTTTCTTCAACAAAATACACTCACACTCATAATCACAGATTTTGTCCAAATTTTTCTTCAACAAAATACACTCACACTCAACCAACCTCACCCAGCAAGCAACAACCAATTTCAAACACAAGTTTGCCAATTAATGCTCAAAATTTAAACCCGAAGGACCAAACAACCATGATTGTTCTTCTATTGCTTCACACCAAGAAAAAGAAGAAAGATTTAAGATACAAAGGAGGGAATTACATACCTTGATAGTGGCGAAGGAGAATCACAATGAACTTGAAGAGTATGGGGAATTTTCTTTTGGGAATAAAGGAGTAGAACTGTTCTTGAGCCAAAGAGAGGGGTTAGGGCCGATTTGCAGTGTTTTACAACTTTAAAACCTACCTAACCCTATGCGTTCACGAGGGATTGGTCTCCTACACGAAGAGTAATAACTGCCAACAGGTCGCGAATGCGAGTGAGTCACCGCGAATGCGAAGATTTAAAATTTTATAAACCTATGCGAACGCGAGTGTTCCACGCGAACGCGAAAAGTAGTGTTTTGCAGTTGTATAGTTCTGGCAGCTACTGGTTTTGGCTAGGGCAGTGCATAATTTGATAAATACCAAATTACCGTACTAAACCGAATATTTTGGTATTTAGTATTTGATATTTTGGTATTCAGTATGGTATTTGGTTTAAGTTTTAAAAAAATATTGGTATTAGGTATTGTATTTGGTATTTTAAAATAAAATACCGAAATACCAATACCATACCGAAATATATATTATATTACACAAAATAGATATTATTAACTATAACATAAATATAAAAAATCTAAAATTTTACTTTCCTTTATTCACTAAGTTCATCAATTAACTCTAAACAAGTAACAAGACATTTCTAATTATCAAATTTATTTCTTTATGTGCAATTTTCTCTCTCTAGGTTGATATTTGCTGGTTTTGGACAAAACTTTTGTCAACAAATGATTTTAGTTTTATACTTTTGAGTACTTTAATTAAGAATATTATAGTGTATGACTCTATGCACTAGTTAATATTCAAACCGAATAAACTGAAATTACCGAACCGAATAAACCGAAACCGAAAGGAGAAAAATCGAACCACACCGAATTTAATTATGTACGATATTGGTATAGCATTTTAAGAAACCGAATATCAAAAATACCGAACCGAAATGTCTAAATACTGTATCGTACCGACCGACGAACACCCCTAGTTTGGCTCTCTGGACCACTTCGACCTGCTCAAATCAACTCCAAAAAATTTAAAACTTGGCAGATTAGTCAAATATAATATTTTGAGCTATTCTAACAAAGAAAAATTCAAAAATGACTAAATTTTTTGAAAATGATGGGTTGCCTCACACCAAGTGCCGCACTTAACGTCGTGGCATGACGCAAAATAACTTTACCACTTTTCTCGCCACTTGGACGATATGAATTGGGCAGCAACATGGAATCAAGCTTGTGACCACGAGCGGTGGGGGTGGTAAGTAGATGACCAAGCCAAGCCTTAATTTCTTCATTTTTCACTTCTTGGCTTTCATGTGAGGAATGTCATTTTGCCGTCTTGTTCCCTCAAATTGTAAAATGTATGGCCTTTGTGTTTCCTCCTCGCAATCCCTCATTGACTCGTGTAGTTCAATTCATATATTACCACACAATTCCAATGTTGAAAAATGCTTGGAATGTAATATCAACCCTCCAAATTGCAATTCTTCCCGAATTTTGACATCCTCTTTTCCCTCGGATTAGAGTCAATCTCAACCATATTTTCGTTCACATCAGTTGACTCTAATTTCCTATTTTTCTTGGCATTACTAACACTCATGGAGTCGGTTGGCGGATGTTCAATTATTGATTCCTTAAAGTAGAGCTCACTTTCTTCCTCGTAATCGGACGCTTCTTGACTTCCTTCCACACTCTCAAGTTGATGGGCATAGTTAGCCTCAACCAATATTTTTATTTGATCTTCCAAAGTGCGGATATGTTCATCATTGTGAGTCAAGCTTTGTTTCAAGTCCTTGAGTGCAAAGTTGTGCTTCTCCTCAGTTGCAAGAATGGTCTCCAACCTGAGCATCATCTTCTCATTTTGAGCATTTGAGAGTTCTTCTTGCTTTTGATCAAGTGCCAAGGAAGGATTTTCGGCTTCCACATCTAAGAAAAATTCTTGGCTATTATTAACTTCCGAGACTTTTTGGACCTCTAAAGCTTCAAGCATTTCTCCCATTTGCAAGTTCAACCTTTCAAGTGCCAAGTTATTTTGGAGACTATTTTCCAAAAGCTCCTCCAAGGCACTTTGTTCTTTGTTTTCTCCTTCAATTAGGCATTCTAACATGAGCTTGAACTCTCCATTTTGACCATGCTCAACTTCTTCCACTTCCATGGCCCTATCATTTTCATCATAAAAAGTAGAATCATCATAGCGGGGGCTTGGGGAAGGGAAGGACAAATAATCACAATCATCCCAATGACCATTTTGACGACCACACTTATCACAAAGACTCCACTCATGGGTTTGAGATTGTGCGCACAATCCACCCTCGGGAGAATTTAAATAATTTTGCCACGAGTGTGGTCCTCCACAATAAGGACAAGGGTCATCAAAGTATGAACAACTACCATCCGACAAATTTTCATTATATGATGCCATTTTTCAAAAATAAGAAAATAAACAAGAAACAAACAAGAAAAATAGACCAAGGTAAGAAAAATAATTACACAAATATTCACAAGTTTGGACCAAAGCACTTACGCTTATTTCTCAAACAACCTAAATTACGCCAAACTGTTCCCCGGCAATGGCGCCAATTTTGATGATGTCCAAATCCACTACTAAAAAATAAATGGATACGGTCACCTGCAATATAATTTACCCAACTATGAGTCGGGGTCGAATCCCACAGAGAACAATATGTAGGCGATTAGGAATAAAAGAGAATTATCACTTGTTATATAATGCCAAAAGATAAGAGTTGTTTTGAGAAAATATTTATACCAAAATACGGAAATGTAAATTAACCTAGAAAGCATGTAAAATGATCAATGGCTACAAGTATGGATGCATCGTGAATTACACTCAAGTAACGATCTAATGTATTTCACGATTTTACAATTATGAGCGAGTTTATGTTAATTAACCGTGGATAATAATTTTATATTAGCTTCTTCCAAAGACTAATAAAATTTTTTAATTGAATTATCCCTAAAATAATTAAGAGATTAAGCACACCCGATTATGGCTACAAGTAGTTCAATCCTATCCCTAGGTAGAATTTATAAAATGAGGGTTAAAGCCTCAAGTTATTGTTAATTAATCTTTTCCAACTCCAAATAATCTTTCCCAAAATAAATTCGGAGTTAATGGGAGAGTCCTAGAGTTAGATAATCCCTTTGGAAACATTAAAGAACAAGAATAATTAAAGTAGCAATAACTCACTTCATAAACGGATAAAAATCATTCAATACATAAGCACAACAAGGTATTTAATCCATACTTTAAATATGATTATTTTCATAAACAAGATTCAAATGTTGAATACAATACTACACACTTAGATATTCAATACAAAGCAAGAAAATGAAGAAATGAGTACAAAGGAGTAAGAAATTCTTAACCACAATCTTCAAATCTTCAAAATCCAAGTGTAAGTGCATAAACCCTAGCTTCCAACCTTGTTCTCTCTAGTCCTAAGACTGAAAATAAGCCAAAAGATATCCTACAAATGAGCTGGTTTCGGTATTAAATGGTTTGGGGTCAAAGTTGTGAATTTCTAGAACTACCTAGTTTTTCCGCCCATTCTTCTTCGCGTTCGCGACTACACCCTCGCTTTCACGTATGATCCTTGGTTTGAGTTCTGATGCTTCGCGTTCACGAAGGTCTGGCTTCCTACTTCTTTGCGTTCGCGTTGGACCTTCACGTTCGTGAAGGGTAAATCGCTGGGCAGATTCTCATTATCCATTTTAGCTCCCTTTTGACTTGTTTTCACTTGGTTTCTTCACCATTACTCCTAATTCACATACATCCTGTAAAATGAAAGTAAATGAAATCAAACACACAATTTTATTACTCAAATATAGCAAAAATATAGGCTTAAAGACAAGATAAGTTGGTAAAACACCAACTTATCAAACAACTTATCAGTGGGCGTTTGGACATACAAATTATAAAATGTCGGAAAAAAAGTAAATTGTTTTTCTTCAAGTGAAAATGATATTTAAAAACTAGAGTTGTGTTTGGACATGAATATAATTTTGGGTTGTTTTTGAAGTTTTCTGAGTGAAAATTTTGAAAAATAACTTTTTGGAGTTTTTCAAATTTTCGAAAAAAATCCAAAATTCATTTTCAAATGAAAATTTGAAATTTTATGGTCAAACACTAATTTCAAAAAAAGTAAAAAATTTAGAAAAAAGTAAATTTTTTTTTATGTCCAAACAGGCTCTTATAATTTTGGATAGTTACTATTATAATATTTTCGGATATGCTTTAAATTATACACTTGATATGAGAAAGTTTATAAATGTGATTTTATTTGTTATAAAGATCGAAATTATCTTCTCATAATAAAAAGCTAACTTTACCATTTGGAGAATTAATAGTACAAAATTTTGATAATTTTTTTACCAATGCCATAATCTTCATGTCTCTATGAAATATTAGTGTATGTATTAACCTTATAAAATGCCCATGATTTATTAGTAATTGAAAATTTTCAAAGTTCTATGGTAGGATGAAGACAAAATGATTATTTTCTTTAACCTTTCCAGACGGGTTCATGTGGACTTGCTCCCATTATAAATATATATGTCATAGTATATTAAATTATTTGATAAGAAGATTAAGTTTCTTTATTATTTAACCACACCACCTATTTCAATGTGCTATATTTGTATATGTATATACTTAAAGGGGGAGTGGCCACAGAAGAGTTTTTATACTTGTTATATCTTTTTGGATAATGTTACTTCATGATAAAGATAGCTTCATATTTGTATATATATGTTAATCAACTGTGACGGCCCGACTGGTCGTTTGCTTTTTAGAATTTTGTTCCCCTAAGTAAAACTTATCATAGGTGCTTTTACTGTATTGTGATTTGCGGGAATGGTTAGTTTAGGATTTGGAAGAGTTCGGGTTGAAATCGGAACACTTGGTTCCTTAAGGTTGGCTAAAAAGGTTAGGTTTGACTTCGGTCAATATTTTGAGTAAACAATCTCGGAATCAGGATTTGACGGTTCCAATAGGTTCGTATGATGATTTCGAATTTGGGCGTACGTTCCTCGAGTTTTGATGGACCGGGATTGCTTTGGCGCCTAATAGTGAAAATTGGTTCTTTGAAGGTATTAGAAGTTCTTTAAATTTGATTTGGAGCGGGTTTTAGTGATATCGAGGTCCAAATGGGATTTCGAGTTCGGAAATAGTTCCATGATGTCATTTAAGACTTGAAAGCAAAATTTAGTATCATTCCGAGTAGTTTAAGTATGTTTTGGCACATCAGGAGTAAATTGAAGAACTTGAAGTTCATGTTTTTGATTCAATTGGTTTGGGAGTGTGATTCTTAGTTTTGATGTTATTTGGTGCCTTTCGAGAGTTCGAGCAAGTCTGTTTTATGATTCCAAAGTTGTTGGTATGTTCGGGCGGGGCCTCGGGGGCCCCAGGTGTTAATTTGACGAGGCTCGGGACAAGTTCGAACTTGGGAGCAACAGCTGAAGCTCCCAGCTGCTGCAATAATCGCACCTGCGCTTGGCCAGCCATAGGTACGAGCCACGAGCCGCAGAAGCGGAAAAGCCAAGGCTGCCCAGGATCTGCAGGAGAGAGGAATTTAGCGCACCTGCGAACGCACATGTGCGAAGGCTGTGACTGCAGAAGCGGCAGTGTCCACAGGCGCGAAAGAAACGGTCGCAGTAGCGGTTGCGCAGGAGCTGCCCAGCTCTGTAGGTGCTATGGGCTAGTGGCCTGGCTTTCTCCGCAGAAGCGGACTTTTGACCGCAGAAGCGGTCCCGCAGAAGTAGAAGTCCCTACACAGGTGCGAAAATCGCAATAGGCAGAATCCCATTTAATGTGGGACTTAGTCTTTTTTGGCTTATTTATTCCACTGTTGGGCGATTTTTGGAGCTCTTAGAAAGGGGATATCACCTAGCACTTTAAGGTATGTAATTTCTATACAATGTGTGTTAAATATATATTTTATTGGTAGATTACTACATGTAAATTAGTGAAAATCAGGGGTTTAGGTGAAGTGAGATTTAACCACGAAATTTGTTATGAAATTTAGTAAAATTATACATATGAGTTCATGAGGTTATGGACAATAACGTTTTTCGAAAATTTCCTGAATTCGGCCATGTGGGCCCCAGGGTAAATTTTAGCGATTTTTCAAATAGGTTTGGAAAATCACTTTGATAGTTAGGATGTGAACTTTTAAACATGTATTTATTATTTTGTATAATATTTGACTAGTTTTGAGTTGTTTGGCACCGAGTTGAGGGTTTAAGCACAATCTTGGATCAGAAAGTATGTTTTTAGGTGAGGTAAGTCTCTTTCTAACCTTGTAAGAGGAAATTTACCCCATAGATTGACTTAATTAATATAAGTTTCTATTTGTGGGGGCTACGTACGCATGAATTGACGAGAGTCTCTACGTTGCTACTATTCATGCTTATGTCCGGGTAGTTTAGGTTTACACCATGCGTTGTTGACATAGTTATTTGACTATGCTTATTAATTGTCTTGAATAGAGCTGAGATTGAGGATTTTTAAGATTTTAAAAGCTTCTAGTTGAATTTCTTATTTTGGATTAAATTGAGGGATATTTTGATGACTTGAGAAATTTATGTTCAACCGCGTCGCAAGTATATTCCACGAGCGAGGTAATGTTTCCACTACTCTTATGGGAGTGGTCCATTCACCTCAGTAGGTTAATAGATGCATCTATGGTTCGTGTCGTTCGACCCTCGGCAATGCACACAGTATATGCATATGTATATTTGGATCGGACAGTACGTCCTCGGCATAATTCGTGCAAAATAAAACTGTAAGTCCCTTTATATTTTATATTGTTTTCTTTGGCTTGAGAGGTTACATGGTTAAATGAAGGAAATGATTTGGTTCTTATTAACGGTGAAAGGATTGTTTATTTATTCCTTGCTCTAAATTCTATTGTCATTTATATATATCATGTTTAATTAGAATTTCATATTCTTATATTGTTTACCCATAGTAAGTGTTGAAGTCGACCCCTCATCACTACTTCTTCAAGGTTAGACTAGATACTTACTGGGTACATGTTGTTTATGTACTCATGCTAAACTTCTGTACTAAATGTGCAAAATCTGAGGCAGGTGCATCTGGATATCAGTCTGGCGCGCACATTGATTACCACTTCGAGGCTTCACGGTGAGCTCCCTTCTGAGCTGTTCTGCAGCATCCGAAGTCTTACTTTTGCATATATTTCTTTCTGTCTATTTCACTTCAGATAGTAGACTAATATTCTTTTGTATATTCTACTAGAATGCTCATACACTTGTGATACTAGGTCTTGGTACACACTAGTAGACTTATGATTTTGGGTTCATTTCTATGATTATGATTGCACTTAGTTGCTTTTTTATTTATTTATTTTACATATGTCATTTCTTAAATCTTTTAAATTAAAGAAAGTTTAATTACTTGAAAATCTATTAAAAAGAGCAATCATGTGGTTAGTTCATTGTCGGCTTGTTTAGCAGCGGCGACACTGGGCGCCATCACGGCCTGTAACAGAATTGGATGAATTTACTTCGTGATAAAGATAACTTCATATTTGTATATATATGCTAAGCAACTTTATGTCTTTCTCGATCTTTTCTTTTGCACCAACGAAATATAGCAACACTTTTAGGAGTTAATTCTTTTATTCGGGAAAATTCATACTTTGATCTTGAGAATAAGTTACTTTGGTACAAGGAAGTGTTGGCAACAACGTTCTCACTTTGCGGATAATTCTTTAACCGAGTTTGATTCTTTATCTATGACCTTCTACGACATTGTATGAGCAATTAAGGTATGTTAAGGCTATCCCGTCTTTCTTTTTGGCATGACCCATATGATACAAAGAAAATAAGCAAACGCACAACTTTCATAAATGACTCTATTCATAGAAGTACTAGGGGTCTCAAAAAATATATAAGTTGATAAAGTTTATCCGAATGCATATTGATCTTATTACTTTACGGATCTTTAGATTTATTTCATTATGCATTGCATTCATTATACATGTACATTGACCCATGACCAAATGATGTTATAAACACGAATATTATATATGTTTGGGGTATGGGGAAAGGTTACGACATTATATACGCACCACCACCTGATCAGTTGGTATACGTTAATGATTCCGCCCACATAGGCTGAGATGATATGATGGGATGGCCCCAGAGACTTGATGATGTTATATAGAACTATGCATTATATGACATTTATACGCATATGGATGACAATATAAATATTTCATGATTCACAACGCTATCCAGACTTACAAGTTGAGTCCTTTACTCCATGTTTCTTTCATGTCTTTTATATACTGATTTGCATGCCTTACATACTCGATGTCAGGACCCAAATTCCATCATAGGTCATGATGGTGCCCGACACCGTTGTTAGGTAAGCCAACTCTAATTCAACTAGTGATTTCTTATTTACTTTTACCAATTAATCCCAACATGTTCTTGACTTAAATTGAAAACAAGAGATAAATTAATCAATCCATAATAATAAATATACAACTCAAAATAATAGTCTACCAATGCGTGTGCCAGGAACCAGTGTCATAAGTACTAGGGCAACTAGTAGAATGTACAACAGAATATAAATACCCTACTGCCTGGAATAGGATAGATAGATATAACAAAAAGAAGAGAAGAGACTCCGACATGCTGCTGAACGACTCAGAAGGGGCAGCTCACCTTGAAATCTCGATCAAGTATCAAGGAACGCGCGCCGGAGGGGTAACTAGATGCACCTGCCTCAGATCCTGTACAGTTAAGTACAGAAGCGTAGTATGAGTACATAAACAACATGTACCCAGCAAGTATCCAGTCTAACCTCGAAGAAGTAGTGACGAGGGGTCGACTTGACACTTACTAGGGGTCAATATCAATGATATTTAAGGATTTCGCTAAACATGGATAGCATAAATATAACAACAATCTCAGAATCAAGGAGAGAATGATATATCAATTTCAGTCATGTCATATAATGATTTGCATTTCAAAGCATTTAAACAGAGTAAATCATGGGCAAATTTCACATAAATAACATGCACACATTATCCCGGGGTCGTATGGCTCGGTCCAACATAAATATAACTGTGCACTGCCAGAGGATCGAATGGCGCGAACCATATATGCATATATTTATAATGAGGCGATCGGCCCGATCCACAAATAGGAATTATCATCAAGAAGGCACATAAAAATGCATTTATAGCCAAATAAATTCATACAGTTCTCAAGTAAGTGTGTACATTCTTTTATATTTCTTTTTAATCCTTAACATCTCCTAAGTGATCTCAGTAGCAAGCAAGAGTATAAGAATTTGCAAGTATGGCATAATATGGGTCCTAAACTACCCTGACAATTCGCATAATAGTATCCACGCACGGACTCTCGTCACCACATACGTACATATCCCCCATAGACAATCACATACATTTATTTAATTCACCTAGGAGTTTAATTCCCTCTTACGAGGTTAGAAAAGAGACTCACCTTGCTCCAAAACTTACTTCCAAACTCAAGAACGTGCTCAAAACCTTCAATTCGGACACGAACGATCCAAAACTAATCAAACAGGGTAAGAACTAGTCAATAGAAGCTCAATAGTTCATATTCTAGCTATTAGAGTAATTTCCCAACCCTAAATGCAAAGTTCCTAAAATTCATCCCCAGGCCCACGTGCCCGGATTCCGAAAATCTTTGAAGAAAGTTGTTACATAATCTAAGGATCAAGAATATATAATTTTTACTCCATTCCATAACAAATTTCGTGGTTATATCTTATTTTTATCAAAACCCTATGTTTTACTCTAATCCCATAATTTCTACTAATTCCTATGTGTTACCCAAAACCCAAGTATTAAACTCACGTTAAGTAGAAATAACTTAACTCACAATGCTCGGTTGGAATCCCTTCTGTGAAAGCTCCTAAATCGCCCAAGTGTAAAAATGAAATGAAATAAATGACCTAAGTCCCGTTTTAAAAGCTGAGTCCAGGTCTCGATGTCATATTTGCAACACCAGGTTTGCAAATGCGAAGGACGAAATTGCGACAAAACCATCACAAATGCGAATATGGGCATCCCTCTGCAATGATCGCAAATGCGACAGAAGGGTCGCAAATGCGGACCCTATTGGGTTCGAAAATGCGAACAAAATGTCGCAAGTGCGACCACTGCCCCAGCCCAGGCTTCATCGCAATTGCGAAGCCTTCCTCGCAAATGCGAACAATTCCTCGCATTTGTGAGACCTGCAACTCTGCCCAGAAACACCAGAAAAACTAGGTTGTTTTCACTCCCAACCCACGTCCCAAACTCACCCGAGCCCTCGGGGCTCCACTCCGAATACTCACACAAGTCCAACAACATCATACAAACTTGCTCGTGTGATCAAATCGGCGAAATAACATCTAAAACTACGGATTTAACACCATAACACATGAAATCCTTAAGAACATTTGAAATTCCTATTTTTACAACCGGACGTCCGAATCACGCCAAATCAGCCCCGTTTCTCACCAAATTTCACAAACATGATTTAAATATTATATTGGACCTGTACTGGCCTCCAGAACCAACATATGGGCCCGATAACAACATGATCAAACATTATTTAATTTCTTTAAATCCTTAGATTTTCAATTTAACAATTTTTAACAAAACTTCATTACTCGGACTAGGGACCTCAAAATTTGATTCCAGGCATACATCCAAGTCCCATATTTTATTATGGACCCTCCGAGACCGATAAAACATGAGTCTGGGTTCGTTTACTAGAAATATTGACCGAAGTCATACTTGACCTTTTAAGCCAACCTTAAGGAATCAAGTGTTCCGATTTCAACCCAAACTCTTCCAAATCCCGGACCAACTATCCTCGCAAGTCATATGTCAGTTAAAGAAAGTATGGAAAGTCCCATCTAGGGGAACAAGATTCTATAAAGAACTAATGAATATATATATATATATATAAGTATAATTTTAGATATTTACTATTATTATATTTTTGGATATGCTTTAAATTATACAGTAAATATGAGAAAGTTTATAAATGTAATTTTCTTTGTTATAAATATAGAAATTATTTTCCCACAATAAAAAGTTATCTTTACCCATTTTGAGAATTAATAGTACAAAAATTTGGACCTTTGAGGTTAGATGGGAAATATTAGAATTTGATATATATTTTTATCAATGTCATAATCTTCACGTCTCTGTGAAATATTAGTATATGTATTAACCATACAAAATGCCCATGATTTATTAGTAATTGAATTTTTCCAAGGTTCTATGGTAGGATGATTTCTAGAACCCCGTCCCCCTAAATAAGACTTCTCGTACTTGCTTTTACTGATTTATGTCTTGCGGGGATGGTTAGTTCGGGATTTGGAAGAGTTTGGATTGAAATCAGAATACTTGGTTCTTTAAGGTTAGCTCAAAAGGCCAAGTTTGACTTTGGTCAATATTTTGAGTAAACGACCTCGAAATTGGGATTTGACGGTTCCAATAAGTTTGTAGGATAACTTTCGACTTGGGAGTATGTTCGGAGCGAGTTTTGGATGATCTGGGAGCATTTCAGCACCTAATAGTGAATGTTGGCATTTTGAGCAAATTCCATAAGTTTGGGTTGAAATAGATTTTTACATTTTAGACGTCCGTTAGGGATTCCGAGCATAGGAATAGCTTCGTATGGTGATTCTGGACTTAGGAGCACGTCTGAAAGTGGATTCGGAGGTCCATAGGTCGTTTCGGAGTCATTTGGCGAAAGTTAGAAACTTGAAGTATTGGAAAGTTTGACAGAGGGTGGACTTTTTGATATCGGGTTCGAATTCCAGTTCTGGAAGTTAGAGTAGTTCCATAATGTCATTTAAGACTTGCACGTAAAGTTTGGCATCATTCCGAGTTGATTTGATAGGAATCGGACGTGCGGAAGTGTTTTACAAGTTCATGAGTAAATTCATGCGTTTTGGCGTCCAATTCATGGTTTTTGATGTAATTTCAGTGTTCTGATCGTGCGTGCAAGTTTGTATGATGTTACTAGGCTTGTATGGGTGATTAGTGTGGAGCCCCGAGAGCTTGGGTGAGTTTTGGACGTTCGAAAGGGATGAAAAACACACCAGATTTCTAGTGTTTCTTGGCATCAGTTGCAGGTCTCGCAAATGAAAAAATATGTTCGCAAATGCGAGGTTTGCATTTGTGAGAAGAGATTTGCAATTGCGTAGAAGCTCAAATGGGCATTGTTCGCATTTGCGACACCTGAGCCGCATTTGCGACCTCAACAGTGATCGCATTTGTGACCCTGTGTTGCATTTGCAGCCTGAGCAGCTGAAGCCAGGCTTCACATTTTCAAGTGTTTTGTCACATTTGCGACCCTCACATTTGCGAACCTGGTGTCGCAAATGCGACTTCAGAGGATTGTGCCTAGCTCCTTTAATGCGGGACTTAGGCCATTTATTTCGTTTTACTTCATCTCTTGGGTGATTTTTGGAGCTTTTGGAAGACGGTTTTCACCTGGCACTTTGAGGTAAGTAATTTCTATACAACATGAGTTAAATACATTAATTACGGGTAGATTAACATGTAAACATTAGTGAACATCAAGGGTTTAGATTAAAACCTAGGTTTTTAATAAAATTGAGATTCGACCACAAAATTGGTTATGGAACTTAGTGAAAATCATATATTTATGTTGCTAAGGTTATGGGTAACAACTTTCTTCAAATATTTCCGGAATCCGGGCATGGGGCCTGGGGGTGAATTTTAGGAATCTTGTGATTTGTTTTGGGTAATCACTTTAAAGTAGGGATATCAACTTTTGAGCGTAGATTGATTAATTTACGTAATGTTTGACTACTTTCAAGTCGTTTGGCATCAAATTTAGAGGTTTGAGCGCATTCTTGAATTGGAAAGTAGGCCTTGAGACGAGGTAAGTCTCTTTTCTAACCTTGTAAGAGGGAAATTTCCCTATAGGTGAACTTAATTAATATGTAGTTATTTGTGGGGGATGCGTATGCATGAAGTGACAAGAGTCTGTACGTAGCTACTAATCCTGCTTATGTCCGGGTAACTTTAGGTTTACACCATGCTTTGTGGAACCGTTATTTAAATATATTGGCTAATTGTTACAAATGGAATTAAGTTGAAGATTTCCAAGAAATTAAAAGCTTCAAGTTGGATTGTCTTTATTTTGAAAAGAATCAAGAAAGGATTTGATTTATTGATAAATTTATATTTGACCGCGTCGCATGTATGATTCGCAAGTGGGGTAATTGGATGTATCTATAGTTCGGGCCGTTCGACCCTTGGCAGTGCAAGGTTTACATTTATGTTGGATCGGGCCGAATGTCCTTGGTGGAATTTGTGTGTGATAACTTTACTGGAAGTTATTTTCATAACTTGTATAAATTCATTGTTTGAGAGATCAATTGGTTTAAATTAAAGAAGTGCTTTGGGTTCTAAAATATGATGAAAGAATTGTTCAGTTATTTCGTGTTCTGAGTTTTATTGTTATCTATGTATATCATGCTTAATTAGAATTTCATATTATTATATGATTGGCCCTAGTAAGTGTCGGAGTTGACCCCTAGTCACTACTTCTTCAAGGTTAGACTAGATAATTACTAGGTACATATTTTTGTGTACTCACGCTACATTTATGTACTTAATTGTACAGGATTTGATGCAGGTGCATCTGGTCACCAGTTCAGCGCGCAGATTTGATCCCCACTTCGAGACTTCACGGTGAGTTGCCTTCTTAGCCATTCTACAGCAGCTGGAGTCTCTCTTACGCTTTATTTTTTTGTTGATTTCCTTTCAGACAGTAGGCTAGCATTCTTTTGTATATTCTACTAGATTGCCCACATACTTGTGACACCAGGTCTTGACACACATACTAGTAGACTTGTGATTTTTGGTTTGTACTTACATATTTCTGCTTAATTATTTTACGAAACAAAAATTTCTAAATCCTTTTAATAAATAAGAAAGTGATATTCACTTAGTAAGTTATTTAAACGCGAAAACCACTAGTAGATCAGTGTTGGCTTGCCTAACAACTGTGTTGGGCGCCATCATGGCCTGTAATGGAAACTGGATCGTGACAACATGGTATCAGAGCACTAGGTTCACTTAGGTCTCATAAGTTATGGGCATACCTGATAAAGTCTTGAGAATCGGTACAGAGATGTCTGTACTTATCTTCAAGAGGCTATAGGGTGTTAGGAAATTACTCTTTATTCATCTCATATCGTGCAGTTCATGGTATACTAAGTTCTTTTCTCTTATTCTCTCACAAATGGTGAGAACGTGTGCAAAAGACGTTCTGGGCTACGGTGGAGCTGCTCCTTCTGTTGCTAGAGGCTGAGGCCGGGGGAGGGCACCGGCCTGAGGTAGGGGAAGAGAATGTCCTAGAGTTGCCCTAGCTGCACTACCAGCGGATCCAATAGAGGATCCCATTATTGAGGAGCAGGGCGAGGTAACCACAATAGAGCCCGCCCGGGTAGATTTCATGTCAGCACCGGGCTTTCAGGAGATCATGGGTCGTATGATGCGGTTCATGGATTCTATGACCCAGGCTGGTTTATTTCCAGCAGACCCAGCCACATCTCAGGTGGGAGGGGAGCACAGACCCCTACTTCTCAGGCTTCTGGGCATGTAGCTGAAGTGTATCAGACTCAGGGTATATTACCAGCGGGCGGGGCCCAGCCAGTTGCAGCGGTTGTACCTGAGCCTAGATCAACTGTTCCTAGAAAATCGTAGAAGCTTTTAGAAAGATGGACTAGGCTTCACCCTCCTGTATTTGGAGGTGAGCGGACATGAGGATCCCTAGGAATTCATTGATAGGTGTAGGGACTGACAGCACAATTTGATGATATTAGAGTCGCATGGGGTGGATTTCACTAATTTCCAGTTGGAGGGCAGGGCCCGTAGATGGTGGCAGTCTTGTCTTCTTTGCAGGACAATGGGTTCTCTTCCCATTACTTGAGACTATTTTACGAGTCTTTTCTTGGATAGGTATATTCCACCCTCCCAAAAGGAAGAGTTGCGGTGTCAGTTTGAGCAGCTCGAGCAAGGTTAGATGTCCGTGACCGATTATGAGGCGAGATTTTTTGAGTTGTCTTGCCATGCACTTATGATACTTCCTGCGGACGCAGAGAGAGTGCGGACATTTGTTGTGGAGTTGCACCCCAGTATTTAGGCTAGTATGGCCCGTGAGATTGAGATGGGTACTTCTTATCAGCTAGTGGTAGAGATTGCTTAGAGGATTGAAGACTACCGGTAGAAGGGTAGGGAGCAGATGTAGCAGGACTAGAGGACCCGTTTCTATGGAGAGTTTAGAGGTGCCCCAGCTCGAGGCAGAGGTCAGTTTGGGAGGGGTCGGCCTAGCAGGCCCACATATCCAGCACCACCACCTCCTCGGGGTACTCCAATGCGACCCAATTTTAGTGCGATGCCGTAGAGTTCTTATCGCCTACCAGCGCATCAGGGTTCTTCAAGGGCCTATTTCAGTGCCATGCTAGAGAGTTCATACTGCCTACCAGCCATCCAGAGTTCTTCTAGTAGGTATTCAGGCCATCAGAGTCAGATTTTAGGGCAACAATGTATGATATCGGGAGGTTGTTACGAGTGTGGAGATTCGGGTCACATGAAGAGAACTTGTCCCAGACTTTGGGGCAAGGCAGTACAGCAGGTTCATTAGGCCATGATTACAGCACCAGTCGTCCGACCACCCAGAGGTGGGGGACAGTCTAGTAGGGGCTGGCTAGACGTGTAGGCCAAGCAAGAGGAGGTCACTCAGCTACTGTTCAGTCAGGTGGTAGCCAGCCAGCCAAAGCTCTAGCTAGATTCTATGCCTTTCCAGCTAGGCCAGATGCAGTGGCCTCAGATGCCATAATCATAGGTGTTATTTTGCCTGCGGTAGGGATGCTTCGGTGTGATTTGATCCAGGATCTACCTATTCATATGTGTCATCTCTGTTTGCTCATTTCCTGGTTATTCCTCGTGAGTCCTTGGGTACTCATGTTTATGTGTCCATTCCAGTGGGTAATTCTGTGGGTGTGGCTAAGATTTATAGGTCCTGTGTGGTCACATTCTGTGGTTACGAGACTAGAGCGGACCTTCTTAATATGACCAACTTTGAGGTCATCCTGGGCATGGACTAGTTATCCCCATATTATGCCATCCTTGATTGCCATGCCAAGACTGTTACCTTAGCAATGCCACAGTTGCATAAATTGGAATGGAAGGGTTCGTCTGTCAATACATCTAGTCGGGTTATCTCTTTTCTAATGGCTCGACATATGGTCGAGAAGGGTAGTTTGCCTTATTTAGCCTATGTTTGGGATACCACCGCAGAGTCTTCGACGATTGATTCAGTGCCAGTAGTCTTGGAGTTCACCGATGTGTTTCCTTCTAACCTTCCAGGCATGCCACCACATCGTGATATTGATTTCTCTATTGATTTGGCTCCTGGTACCCAGCCTATACTATCCCACTATACCATATGGCTCCAAAAGAATTGAAGGAGTTGAAGGAGCAGCTTGAGGAGTTGTTAGAAAAGGGGTTTGTGAGACCAAGTGTATCACCTTGGGGTGCACCGATGCTATTTGTGAAGAAGAAAGATGGGACTATGTGGATGTGCATTGATTACCGCCAGTTGAACAAGGTTACCATCAAGAACAAGTACCCTTTGCCGCATATTAATGATTTGCTTGACCAGTTGTAGGGTGCTAGGGTGTTCTCTAAGATCGACTTGAGGTCGGGGTACCATCACCTGAAGATTCGGGACTCAGATATTACGAAGAATGCCTTCTGCAATAGATATGGCCATTATGAGTTTCTACTGATGTCCTTCGTCTTGACTAATGCCCCAGTGGCATTTATGGATTTGATGAATCGAGTGTTCAGGACTTATATTGGTTCCTTTGTTATTGTCTTCATTGATGACATCTTGATTTACTCACTAGCCTAGGGGAGCACGAGCAGCATTTGACAGTGGTGCTTCAGACATTGTGAGAACAGAAACTATATGATAATTCTCCAAGTGTGAGTTTTGGCTAGAGTCTGTAGCATTCTTGAAGCATATTGTATAAGGAGAGGGTATTAAGGTGGATCCCAAGAAGATTGAGGTGGTTCATAGTTGGCCTCGTCCCATTTTGGTGACTGGGATCAGGAGTTTCTTGGGGTTAGCAGGTTATTACAACCGATTTGTGTAGGGTTTTTCATCCGTTGCAGCACCTCTGACTAGATTGACCCAAAAGGGTGCTCAATTCTGTTGGTCCGATAATTGTGAGGTGAGCTTTTAGAAGCTCAAGACAACTTTGACTACAGCACCAGTTCTAATGTTGCCTTCTGATTTAGGGATGTATATAGTATATTGCGACGTTTTACGCGTTGTCTTGGATTATGTATTGATGCAGGAGGGGCGAGTTATTGCATATGCTTCGGGTCAGCTGAAGATTCATGAGAAGAATTACCCTACGCACAATTTGGAGTTAACCATAATCGTTCAGGCTCTTAAGATCTAGAGGCATTATCTTTATGGGGTGTCATGTAAGGTTTACACTAATCATCGCAGTTTACAACATTTTTTCAAGCAAAGGGATCTCAATTTGAGGTAGCGTAGATGGCTTGAGTTACTGAAAGATTATGGCATCACCATTCTTTATCGTCCGAGTAAGGCAAATGTAGTCGCGAATGTCTTAAGCAAAAAGGTAGAGAGTATGGGTAGCTTGGCATTCATTTCAGTAGAGGAGAGGCCACTAGCTTTGGACATTCAATCCATGGCTAACAGACTTGTGAGGTTGGACATTTCAGAGTCCAGACGAGTTCTTGCGTGTGTTGTTGCCTAGTCTTCACTATTGGAGCAGATCAAGGCACAACAGTTTGATGATCCGCACTTGGAAATTCTTAGAGAGCCGATACTACAGGGTGGTGCCAAGGAGGTTTCTATTGGTGAGGATGGTGTTCTATGACTTTAAGGTCTTCTATGTGTTCCTAATGTCAATGGTTTAAGAGGAAAGATTCTCGAGGAGACATATAACTGTCGGTATTCCATTCATCTTGGTGCTACGAAGATGTATCGTGACCTAAGGCAACATTATTGGTGGCGACGGATAAAGAAAGACATAGTTGAGTTTGTAGCTAGGTGCCTAAATTGCCAGCAGGTTAAGTATAAGCACCAGAGGCCAGGTGGCCTACTCCAGCAGATGACTATACTAGAGTGGAAATGGGAGCACATTACTATGGACTTCGTAGTTGGGTTGCCATGGACCTTGCGAAAGTTTGATGTAGTTTGGATCATTATTGACAGGTTGACCAAGGCGGCACACTTCATTCCAGTTGCAACTACTTATACTTCAGAGATGTTGGCTCATATTTATATTCGAGAGATAGTTTGGTTGCACGGTGTGCCTATTTCCATCATATCAGATAGAGGCCCTCAGTTAACTTCACATTTTTGGAGAGTCGTACAAAGTGAGTTGGGGACCCGTGTAGAGTTTAGCACTACCTTTCATCCACAGACCGACGGACAGTCGGAGCGGACAGTTCAGATCTTGGAAGACATGCTCAGAGCATGTGTGATTGACTTTGGGGGACAATGGGATCGGTTCTTGCCGTTGGCCAAGTTTGCTTACAACAACAATCCTCAGTCCAACATCGAGATGGCTCCATTTGAGGCTTTATGTGGTCGGCGATGTCGTTCTCCCATCATGTGGTTTGAGCCCGGCGAGGCTAAGTTATATGGTACTTATTTGGTAAAAGATGCCTCGGAAAAGGTAAAGTTTATTCAGGAACGACGCACAACATAGTCCAGAAAGAAGAATTACGTGGATTAGAAGGCGCGTGATGTACCATTCATGGTAGGCGAGAAGGTTCTCTTGAAAGTCTTGCCGATAAATGTCATTATGAGATTCGGGAAGAAGGGCAAGCTAAGCCCAAGGTTCATAGGCCCATTTGAGGTGTTAAGGTGTTGAGGCGGGTCGGTGAGGTTGATTATGAGCTTGCTTTGCCTCCCAGCCTATCAGGGTTCATCTGGTTTTTCACGTGTCTATGCTCCGAAGGTATCACACCGACTTGTCACATGTGTTAGACTCCAGCACTATTCAATTAGATGAGAGCTTAGGTTATGAGGAGGAGCCAGTGGCCATTGTTGCTAGACAGGATCGCTAGTTGATATCCAAGAGGATTTCTGCGGTAAAGGTTCAATAGAGGGTCCAACCAGGTGAGGAGGCGACATGGGAGTCCAAGAAAGACATATGGAGCAGATATCCACACTTATTCAGCACTTCAGGTATGAATCTAAACTCATTCGAGGACGAAAGTTTGTTTAAGAAGTGGAGAATGTAACAACCCGACCAGTCGTTTTACTTTCTAGAACATCGTTCCCCTAAATAAGACTTTCCGTACTTTCTTTTACTAATTTACGACTTGTGGGGATGGTTAGTTCGTGATTTGGAAGAATTCAGGTTGAAATCGGAATACTTGGTTCCTAAAGGTTGGCTTAAAAGGCCAAGTTTGACTTTGGTCAACATTTTGAGTTAACGACTTTGGAATCGGGATTTGACGTTTCCAATAGGTTCGTAGGATGATTTTGGACTTGGGAGCATGTACGGAGCGGGTTTTGGATCAGCCGGAAGCATTTCGACACCGAATAGTGAAAGTTGGCATTTTGAGCAAATTCAATAAGTTTGGGTTGAAATGAATTTTTACATTTGAGATGTTTGTTTGGGATTCCAAGCCTGGGAATAGCTCTGTATGGTGATTCTGCACTTAGGAGCACGTCCGGAAGTGGATTTAGAGGTCCGTAGGTCGTTTCAGAGTCATTTGGTGAAAGTAAGAAACTTGAAGTTTTGAAAAGTTTGACCGACGGTGGAGCACGTCCGGAAGTGGTTCGGATTCCAGTTCTGGAAAAGACTTGCACATAAAGTTTGACGTCATTCTGAGTTGATTTGATAGGAATCGGACGCGCGGAAGTGTTTTAGAAGTTTTTTGAGTTCAAGAGTAAATTCATCAGTTTTGGCGTCCAATTCGTGGGTTTTGATGTTATTTCAGTGCTCCGATCGTGCGAGAAAGTTTTTGTGATGTTTCTAGACTTGTGTGGGTGATTGGTGTAGAGCCCAGAGGGTTCGGGTGAGTTTCGGATGTTTGAAAGGGATGTATAACACACTAGATTTTCGGTGTTTCTTGGCATCAGTTGCAGGTCTCGCAAATGCGAGAAATAGTTCACAAATGCGAACCTCGCATTTGCGAGAAGAGCTTCGCAATTGCGAAGAAGATCGACTGGGGCATTATTCGCATTTGTGACACCTGAGCTGCATTTGCGACCTCAGCAGTGATCGCATTTGCGACCTCAGCAGCTGAAGCCAGCTTCGCATTTGCCAGTGTTTTGTTGCATTTGCGACACTCGCATTTGCAAATCTGGTATTAAATGCGACATTAGAGGCTTGTGCCCAGTTCTTTTAATGCGGGACTTAGGCTATTTATTTCATTCCACTTCATCTCTTGGGTGATGTTTCAAGCTTTTGGAAGAGGGTTTTCACCTAGCATTTTGAGGTAAGTAATTTCTATACAACATGAGTTAAATACGTAGATTATGGGTATATAAACATGTCAAAATTAGTGAAAATTAAGGGTTTAAATGAAAACCTATGTTTTTGATAAAAATGAGAATTGACCACGAAATTGTTTGTGGAACTTAGTGAAAATCATATATTTATGTTCCTAAGTTATGGTAACAACATTATTCAAAATATTTCAGAATCCGGGCATGTGGGCCTGGGGGTGAATTTTAGGAATCTTGCGATTTAGGTTGGGCAATCACTTTAATAGTGGCGATATGAACTTTTGAGCATAGATTGATTAATTTACATAATGTTTGACTAGTTTCGAGTTGTTTGGCATCAAATTTGAAGGTTTGAGCTCATTCTTGTATTGGGTAGTAGGCCTTGAGAAGAGGTAAGTCTCTTTTCTAACCTTGTAAGAGGAAAAATTTCCCTATAAGTGAATTTAATTAATATGTGTTTTAATTGTGGGGACTACGTACGTACTAAGTGACGAGAGTCCGTACGTAGCTACTATTCCTGCTTATGTCCGGGTAGCTTTAGGTTTACACCATGCTTTGTGGACATCGTGATTTGATTATATTTGCTAATTGTAACAAATGGAATTAAGTTTAGGATTTCCAAGGAATTAAAAGCTTCAAGTTGAATTGTCTTTATTTTGAAAAGAATTAAGAAAGATTTGATTTATTGATAAATTTATATTTGACCACGTCGCATGTATGAATTGCGAACGGGGTAATTAGATGCATCTATTGTTCAGGCCGTTTGTCACTCGGCAGTGCACTGTTTACATATATGTTGGATCATGCCGAACATCCTCGGTGGAATTTGTGTGTGATAACAGAATTGGAAGTCCTTTTCATAACTTGTGTAAATTCATTGTTTGAGAGATCATTAGTTTAAATGAAAGAAGTGCTTTGGGTTCTTAAATATGATGAAAGAATTGTTTAATTATTTCTTGTTCTGAGTTTTATTGTTATCTCTGTATATCATGCTTAATTAGAAATTCATATCATTATATAGTTGGCCCTAATAAGTGTCGGAGTCAACCCCTTGTTACTACTTCTTCGGGTTAGACTAGATACTTATTGGATGCATATTTTTATGTAGTCACGCTACACATTTGTACTTAATTATACAGGATTTGAGGCAAGTGCACCTGGTCACCAGTCCAGCGCACAGATTTAATCCCCACCTGGAGACTTCACGGTGAGCTGTCTTCTTAGCCGTTCTGCAGCAGATAGAGTCTCTCTTATGCTTTATTTTTCTATCTATTTCCTTTCAGACTGTAAGCTAGCATTCTTTTGTATCTTCTACTAGATTTCCCATATACTTGTGACACCAGGTCTTACACACACACTAGTAGACTTGTGATTTTGGATTTGTTTAGATGATTTTTTTATTTGTACTCACATGTTTCCGTTTAATTATGTTATGTTACAAAAGTTTCTAAATCCTTTTAATAAATGAGAAAGTGATATCCACTTAGTAATTTATTTTATACCGGGGAAACCACTAGTTGATCAGTGTTGGCTTGCCTGACAACGGTGTTGGGCGCCATCATGGCCTGTAATAGAAATTGGGTCGTGACAACATAAGAGTTTTTATACTTGTTATATCTTTTTGGATGAAGTTACTTCATGATAAATATAGCTTCATATTTGTATATATATGCTATGCAACTTTATGTCTTTCTCGTTCTTTTCTTTTGCACCAACGAAATATAGCAACACTTTTAGGAGTTCATTCTTTTATTCGGGAACTTCAACCAAGTTTGATTCTTCATCTACGACCTTTTACGAGCTTGTGTGAGCAATTAAGGTATGTTAAGTCTATCCCTTCTTTCCTTTTGGCATGATCCGTATGATATAAACGACATAAGCAAACACACAACTTTCATAAATGACTCTATTCATAGAAGTACTAGGGGTCTCAGAAAATACATAAGTTGATAAAGTTTGTTCGAAAGCATATTGATCTTATTACTTTCCGAGAGATCTTATAGACTTACTTCATTATGCATTGCATTCATTATATATGTACATTGACCCATGACTAGATGGCATTATATACGCGTATATTATATGTATATGGGTTATGGGGAAAGGTTATGTAGTTATATACACACCACCACCTTATCAGTTGGTATACGTTGATAATTTCGCCCACATAGGCTGAGATGATATGATGGGATGCCCTCAGAGGCTTGATGATTTTATGTATGCATAGACCTATACATTATATGACATTATAAGTATTTCATGATTCACAGGGCTATCCAAATTTACAGGTTGAGTCATTTACTCCATGTTTTGTTTATGTGTATTATATACTGATTTTCATGCCTTACATACTCGGTACATTACTTGTACCGACGTCCTTTTTTTGTGGATGTTGCATTCATGCCTATAGGTGTAGGTAATCAATTTGACGAGCACTCTTAGTGGACGAGGTTAGCATTCGGTGAAGGATCGGTAAGACTCCACTTCATTTCGAGTTCAGCCGAGTCTATAAGTCATCGTGTTAGAGTTTTTCTCCAAACTTATGGGTAGGTCAAGGAGCTATCCCATTTGATATAGAATACTCTTATAGGCTTTGTAGACACATTTTTATTATGTACAGTATGTCAGAGGCCTTGATGGCCCATGTGTATTCATGTTTTAAGTACGATGGATTGCTAATACAATGTTTGCCCACTTACAATTATGCATTACAAGTGGTGCCCATGTTGGCCCATCATGATAATGGAAAGAATGCGTTTAGCCCACTTGATCTATGTATGCTCTAGTTTTGGTCGAATGATCTTGAGTTACAGAATAATTCCCTCACGCCAGTACGGCATCGGGTGCCAGCCACGCCCCTCACGTTTGGGGCGTGATAGGGAATTGACTTTGATAATATCGGGTTTGGGTTTTAGTTTAGGGAGTTGGAATAGGTTTGTTATGCCATTTGAAACTTGTGTGCAAAATTTAAGGTCATTCCGAGTTGATTTGATATGGTTCAACACAAGTTTTGGAAGTTGAAAATTCAAAAGTTCATCGAGTTTTGATATTTTATGTGTTATTTGAGTCCCCGAGTAGGTTCGTGACATATTTTCAGACTTGTTGGTATGTTCGGACGGGGTCTCGAGGGGATCAAGTGTGATTTGAATTGATTATGGACTATTTCGGCTTTACATGCATTGCTGGTTTTCTACTGTTATCTGATGCCTCTGGTGTTCTTCGCGACCCCGAAGATCCATCTGTGATAACGAACTGTGTTTTAGTCTACTAGAGTACTTGTTCTTCACGGACGCGATATATAGAACATGTTCGCGAAAAGTTGAGCTGATCGTTATTCGCGTCGTGCCTTGGGCCATGCGTATGCGTAGGAGAGATGGGAGCTGGGAGCTAGAGGAATTGTCTTCGCGTTTGCGAGGTAATTGCAGCATTCGCGAAGGTCTAGGTCAGCTCTACATCGTATTCGCAAGTTCTTTACCGCAAATGTGAAGGTTAATTTTGTAGCGGTGAAGTTTGTGCTCCGCAAATGCGAGGCCTCTTCCGCCTTCACGGAGGGTACCCCTAAAACAGTGTATAAAGTACTCTATTTTGGACCTTTGAGTTATTTTATCACATTTTGAGTTATGGAGCTCAGATTTGAGCGATTTTGGAGAGGATTTTCATGACATGGATTGGAATAAGTCTTTTTGACTCGATTTTTATTATATTCCATGATTCCATCTTTGATTTTGGCGTTTAATTTGATGAATCTAGAAGAGAAATTGGGGGGTTTTGTCAAAACTTTTGTAAATTGAGTATTTGAGATTTGAGCATTGATGCGGAGTCGAATTTGAGCAAAATAAGTATGGTTGGACTCGTATTCGAATGGATTGTCAGAATTTGTGAGTTCTGTCGGATTTCATGTGCGAGCTCAGATTGACTTTTGGGTTGACTTTTAGTATTTAATTAAAGATTCGACATTTGTAATTTGGGTTTGCTTCATATGACATTATTTGAAGATTTTGAGTTGCTTTTGACTAGTTTTGAGCCGTTTGGAGGTATATTTTTGCAAGATGGCACTTCTAGTGTATCAGTTTGCCTTGCTTGAGGTAAGTGTGTTGCCTAGCTTTGTTGAGAAAACTTCTCCTACTAACTAAATATGTTTGCCACATACGAGGGTGATGTATATATGAGGTGATGAGTGAATATGCATGTGCTTAGGTTAACTATGCTTAGGGGTAGCTTATACTGTTCTTTATGTCTTGTTGGAATATGGGACTTTCTTGATTCATGCTTTACCTGACTTTTATATTAAGTGGAATATCAATTTCAATGCTAGAAACCATGATATATCTTATTATAACTTTATAAAAAGTTGATGGACTTTTTGTGAAATTATTGATGTGCTAAATTCGGTCATCACTACACTCAATCACAAATACATTGCTACGATGGTTATTCTTGAGATATTTGGATTCCATACTTGAGTTGAAGATTGCTTTTGAAATTTGTTGAGATACTTGAACAATAAGGTTCATGAGGTTTATTGAATTGTTATTGGCTTGAGAGTTACGATTAACGTTTATCTGGTGTAATTACTTAACCACTTTTCTTGATATTATTCATGCTTCCTACCTTTCTTGTTATTGATATATATATGCTTAGTGAGGAAGAGTATAAAGAACGAAGGGTGAAGCCGTATCATTTCATATATATCATTACGCACAACGGATTACGCTATGTCATTTCATATACTTTATCATGTGAGGAAGAGAGTAAAGTGCAAAAGGTGATTTCATACCATTGCATTTACATTATCGTGTGAGGACGAGAGTAAAATCATGAAGGGTAATATTGTGCCATTATTTTTATCTTTTCGTGTGTGAGAATGATAGAGCATCTGGATATGAGAAGGAGAGTGATACAGATGATAAGACAGATGAACATGTTAATGATTCTGCAGAAGAAGAAAATCATTATGAAGAAGAGAAAGACTCTAATAGTGGGGGTGAGGATCAAGAAAAGATAAGTGGGAGTAAAGGAGGTGATGAAGAGAGTGAGGAAGAAGTTGGGAATGTGAGTGAGGAATCTTAAGGTTCCATGACCATTAGGAACACTATCATAGCCCCTTCAGAAGAAACTAGGGAAGAGACAAGGGCTCAAGACCCTGGGTCTCTAGTAACTCCTTTCACTGGAGATGAAGAAGTAAGCATTGATCAAGATGATATGCCACTATCTGAGGTAGTGAAAAAACCCAGAAAGACCCATGTGAAAGCTACAAAGTCAGTTGTCTAAAAAAGGAATGGAATAGCTCCTCCTGCCAGAACTCCTCTTACAAGGAGTAAAACAAAGGTTGTTGATACACAAATAATTAAAGAGTCTAGTAGTGTAAAGAAGCCAAAGAAGAAGATCTTAATTGTGGAACCTGTTGTTGAGGTGGATGGAGAAGATAAGTCTGACTTTTCATGGCAAGCTAAGTATTTTGAACCAAAGAGAAAGGGTGCCAAAGTTACAAAACCTTCTACCCCTTCAGCGAGGGCCAGTAGGGGTAAGACAAGAAAGAATGTGCCAACCGTAGAGTATCGACTCATTGAGTTTAGGAGCAGAAAAGTGCTAAATGGGAAGCTTTTTACGAACACTAATAAGAAGGGGATAGCTCAACTGGTTGAAAAACTTGAGCTATAGGGGTGGAAAAACATGTTTGTCAAAGCTTTCCCCCAGTATGTGTTCCTGGTGTGGTGGAGTTCTATGCAAATTTCAACTTTGATAGGAAGGTAGTCAAGGGTAAGGTAGGGGGCTTTGAAATGGAATTGGATGTTGAGGAGCTGGGGATGCTTCTGAAAATCACTTCCTTGAGATTTGACAATTATTTGAAGAAAAGTGGCCAACCAAAGGAAATGATGTTGACACTAGCATTGTGGTCACAAGAAAGTTCTCCCAAAAGTTTGAAATAGATCCTCCCCAGAAAGTGTACAAGACTGATATGACTCCCTTCCACAAAGTATTGTTTCATTTTATCAATTCCTGCATTCTACAGAGGTCTAAGAGAATACATGAAGCTACTTTGCTGGACATGGCTGTGATGGAGCTACTTAACACTGGTATACCTATCAATATTCCAAGTCTGATGATTCAGCACATGGATGGAGCTGTAGACACCTCCAAAACCAAGAATGTTATGCCTTATGGTTTCATGTTGACTGAGTTGTTTGACAAGCTCAACATTGCCTTATGTGGGTTTAAGTTTGGAAACCACAATGATGTTTTAGATGTTGTTAATCTCAAACAGTGTGGGTATGAGGATATAAGAGGTTAGAGGACCCACAAGATTTTCTATTCAATATGGGAGCAGTAGGGCTGCAGAGCTCAACAAGAGGTTGGAGTTGGCTGTTGAAATGGACATGATTCGTAAAGACGATAATGAGCTGAGAAAAGAAATAAAGCAACTCAAGGAAGAGATAAGAATAGATAGGGAGGCTCATGCCCAATAGATTGCCAGCCTTTCGAAAGCCTTGATCCCCTCTGCTTCTCACCCATGAACCTGTTCTTTCCGAGTGTCCTCATTTCTTCATGCTATTCTAGTGATGCCTTGTCTTCTTTTTTTTTATATATTTTTTTATGAGTAGTTTGTAGTATGCTTCATGTATTTTATTCTAATGATGAAGACAAGTCCCTTGACTTCTTTTGGCACTACCTAATGTCTCTTATTGCTCTGCTTTACTATTTTGTACTATATTGAATTATCGGTTAGTTTATTTACCTTGATATCTCTTCTGCTTGTGTTGTAGCCTATTTTCCCTCGATTCTTACATTATCTATGCTTAATGTCTAACATTTTATTTGTGGTTTTGATTATGCTAAAAGGGAGAAGATAAGGTTGGAAGGTTGTGGGTTATGAAGGTACATATCTATCAGTAGTACTTGTCACTTGTTGTGATTATCTGGTTCTTTGATGTGATAACCATGTTCTTCTGTGTACAAGGTTTGTCATCATCAAATTATGTATTTATGTTTTTATTATTAACAAAGTATGACTAAGTGTTCAAAGAACTTGGTCCTCAACGTAGCTGTTAAATTGTTCTGAAGAACCACCTCCTTAGAAGAAAGGATCAGCCACTCATTTTGATACTTGTACGTTTGTACAAGAAAATGTCTTTATCTCAAAGTTACCCAAGTTTGAGTTTGGTTGAAGAAGGTTGCTATAAGTGATAAGGGTCGTTGCTCAAAAAGATACGGATAATTCAATCAGCGACAAAGTCCCAAAGCTTGTGGAATCCTTGGAATAGTAGGAGCTATCAAAGAGGAAGTGACTATGAATAGGACTTCTTAAAGATCTCAAGTTGAAGTGTTTTAAATATGATCTACTTTGAACTTTTGAACTATCCATTCACACAACAACAAAAGATTCATAAATTGTTTACTCTAGTCGAGTACTTGCATTGTATTTTTCCTGAGTCAGTCTAGTGAATGTGTTTTAGGAAATTGAGTTATAGTCACGTATCATAAACAATTAGTGAGTTGAAGTGAGTTTTTTGCTTTACAAGTTAGAGTAACTTGTGAATCAAATAGGAGCAGTATGAGTACTGAAGAGTATTTAATTATGTCTTGTAATTGATACATTTTGGCTCATTGTTCTAGTGGTGTTGGAGTTGAAAATCATACGTGGTAGGTCGTGGTTTTTACACCTCTTGAGCCGAGTTATTTTCCATGTAAAAATCGTTGTGTTCATTTTACTGCTTATTTACTTTATACTTAAGGAACACGATAATGAGACAAGTTATTTAGTAATCCATACGGGCACTCAAACTAATAGTTGCTATCAGAGCAGGTTCTCTCATTTACATGTCTAACACCTAGAGAGATCTTGGAAGCAAGATGAGTGCTCCACCCAAAATTAATGAAGGACAATCAACTACCAGGCCACCCATGTTCAATAGAAAATATTGCAGATGGTGGAAAGTAAGATGTGATGACCCAAAAGGTCATCACTTATTTTAAAAACGAATTCTGCATTCTGAGGCTTTAAAACCCTCTTTTAGTCTGACTTCGATTTGTGTGCGTGGTCTGGGCACGTAGCCGGAAAGCCATTTTTTAAAAATCTGTGAAAAATGATAAATTTTGACTATAAAATGAATTAAGTTGACTTCGGTCAATACTTTAGGTAAACGGACCTGGACCTGTGATTTGACAATTCTGAATGGTCCGTAAGAAAATATGAGACTTGGCGTATTTCCGGAATTGAATTCCGAGGTCCCAAGACCGAGAAATGAATTTTTAAAGAAAATTATTTTCTGAAATTATTTATGAAGTTTGGAAATGAATTTTGATAAAAACTTGATAGTATTGGCCCCGTATTTTGGTTATGGCGCCCAGTACAGGTTCAATATGATTTATATATGTTGTCGGTAAAGTTTGCTAAGAAACGAAGTCTATTTGACGTGATTTAGACCTTAAATGCAAAATTTGATGTTTTATGAAATTTTAAAATATTTCATTGATTTTGAGGTTTAATTCGTTGTTCAAGAGGTTATTTTGGCAATTTGATCGCATGGATAAGTTCATATGATGCTTTTGAGTTAGTACGTATGTTTGGTTTGGTTTGGATCCCCGAGGGCTCGGGTGAGTTTTGGATAAGCCACGGGGGTGTATTTTGGGCTTAGAAAATTGCAGATTTTTCAGATGTGCATAGAAGGCCAGCAGGCTTCGCATTTGCGAAGCTTGGCTCGTAAATGCGAGCGGCTTGTCCCAATTGTGAAAGAAGCCCAGGCCAGCTCTATCTCGCAAATGCGAGACTATCTTCGCAAATGTGAAACTTTCCAACTTGGCCTGTGATTGCAAATGTGATGATTGGTCCGCAATTCCTACCTCGCAAATGCGATCCCCCCCCCCTTTCGCAATTCCCAACCTAGCAGAGGTCAGGGTTTGCAATTTCCCATATCTGCAACCTGCAACCTTTATAGTTAGACAAATTTTTAACCCATTTTCACATCTTTTCAAAACACCAACTCCCTAGGGCGATTTTTCAACAACAACTCTTCTTCCAAATCGATTGTAAGTTGGTTTTAACTCGTTTCCTTCAATCATTAACATCTTTTAACATAATTTCAACTCAAAATCAATGATTTTCAGGGGGGGAAATTGGGTGTTTTGGGTAGAACCTTGGTTTTTCAAAAATTGGGGATTTGGACCTCGATTTGAGGTCCAATTTCAAAAAATATATATATTTGGATTCGTGGGGGAATGGGTAATCGGGTTTTGGTTCGAACCTCGGGTTTTGACCATGTGGGCCTAGGGCAATTTTTGACGTTTTGGGTAAAACTTTGGAAAACTCATTTTCATGCATTGGAATTGATTCATTTAGCATTTATTGATGAAATTAAGTAACCTGTGACTAGATATGAGTGAATAGGTGGTGGAACTAAGAGGTAAAGCTATAATTGAAACTTGAATTGTATTCGTGGCATCGAAGCAAGTGTTTGGTCTAATCTTAGCTTGAGGGATTAGGAGTCGAGTCCTATTTTCTATGTAGTAATTGTTGAGCACAACGTATAGGCATGATGATGAGTATCTATGCGTTGATGGCTAGCATGTTCGTGAGTTTTTATATTGTGATTATTATGACATTGTTGTATCTTTCATGCCTTGGTGGTGGTTTCTATTTGTTGTGTAAAGTTCGTGGAAGGAATTGTGACCGATGAATATGAGGAGCGTTGGCTCAAGTTGTAATACGAATTGTGGAAGTATAAGTGATAATTGAACCTTTAGAGCATTGGCTCGAGTTGTGAAGTGAATTGTGAAGTAAAAATGAGAAAGAGAAGAGATCATTATGCTACCATTCTTGTCGGGAAATTTGTTTCTTTATTTGTTATCTCTCTTGCCGGGATGTTGATATTATTGATGTTGTTCCCTTGCCGGGACTTAATTGTTAGATTGTTGTTCCCTTGCCGGGATTCTTATTATAATCTCATTTATTCCCTTACCCTATTGTTTGTGATTGTTGCTTGGGTGAGGAAGAGAGTTAAAGCATGGAGGGTGATGTCGTGCATTGTTCTTGTGAGGAAAGAGTGTAAAACACGAAGGGTGATGCCGTATATGATTGTGAGGAAAGAGTGTAAAGCACTAAGGGTGATGTCGTGTCACACGATGTACCATTCTGCGCCGATTATATTAATTATATGGTAAGGAAAGAGAGTAAAAGAACGAAGAGTGATGTTGTACATATTTTTATTACTTGATTGCTTTGGTGAGGACGAGAGTAAAAGCACGAAGTGTGATGCCGTGCATTTATTGGTTTCTGGTTCTTTTGTTGATATCCGAGATATAATGCTTCTTTCATTTACCTGTTGTCTTTCTATTCGAAATTGATATCTCCCCCGCAGCATGCTCCCCCTCCCTTACTGGACTGTTTATTTCTATATTTCTTTTCCACTATATATATTTGAATTGCATAGGTTTATTTGGCAGTCTGGTCCTAGCCTCGTCACTACTTCGTCAAGGTTAGGCTAGGCACTTACCCGCACATGGGGTAGGTTGTGCTAATACTACACTCTGTACAATGTGCAGATCCCAGAGAAGCTCTTGGACCGTAGTTCGGAGGTTACCTTCAATCCACGCGGAGATCCAAGGTAGACCTGCAGGCGTCCGCAGGCCCTGCCGTCTCCCTCTATCCCTTATTCCCTGTTTCATTTTCCTTAATTCATAAATGGTGTATTGATAATTTGTTCAAACTTGTATGTAGTAAATCTTAGATCGTCTATGACACTATGACACCAAATTTTGGGTGATTAAGGCTTAAGCAGTTGTATAGATACAGATTTCAGATATTTCATTATTTTCTTGCGCTTAAATTAAATTTCTGTTGTTTTTACATTATCGCTTTATGTTGTTAAAAGGAAATAAATGGATAAAGAAGTAATTAATTTAAAGGGTTGGCTTGCCTAACTCACATTAGTAAGCTCCATCACGACTCTCGGGGGTGGGAAATCCGGGTCGTGACAAGTTGGTATCAAAGCTCTAGGTTACATGGGTCTTACAGTTCACAGACAAGCTTAGTAGAGTCTGAGGGATTGGTACGGAGACATTTCTATTTATCCCCCAGAGGCTACAGAGTTAGGAAACACTTCACATTTATTCTTTCCTGTCGTGTGGTTTGGTTTCTCAATGCTGATTGAATTTCTATTTTGTTCCTTCACAGATGGAGAGAACATGCGCTTCCTCATACACTGACCAGCAGCCCGAGCCCCCAGAAGTAGCTCTCACGAGGGGCAGAGGGCGAGGCTGAGGTCGTACTAGAGGCCGAGGTAGGTGCAAAGCTCAGCCCAGTGCAGCAGCACCCGCAACGGAGCCTCAGGTGGATTTTGATGATGAGGTTCTGACCCCAGCAGTTCCGATGGGCCCAGCTCAGGTCCTAGAGGGGTTTATTGCTACCCCAATTCTCCATGATGCTCTGGTCCGTCTAGAGGGCCTTATGGAAGCGTCACCCGGGCAGGCTAGCTTCCTGTAGCACCAACTGTCTCTCAGGCTAGAGGAGGAGACCAGACTCCTGGTACTCGTACTTCGGAGCAGGTAGCTCCCCAGTTTCAGACTCCAGTGGTTCAGCTAGTTGGAGCAGTTCAACCGGGAGTGGTAGCTCAGATCGATGATGGAGCAGTTATGTCTGCCAATGCTTTGTGGAGGTTGGATAGGTTCACCAAGCTATTTACTACTACTTTCAGTGGTTCATCTTCTAAGGATCCCCAGGATTATCTAGACAGTTGTCATGAGGTTCTCAGGAATATGGGGATAGTTGAGACCAACGGGGTCGATTTTGCCACTTTTCTCTTGTCTATATCCGCCAAGACTTGGTGGAGATATTATTGCTTGGCTAGACCATCCGGATTGCCAGCACTGACTTGGGAGTAGTTTACTCAGCTATTTCTAGAGAAGTTTCTCCCATCACTCAGAGAGAGGCCTATCGGAGGCAGATTGAGCGTCTCCACCGGGGTTCTATGACTGTTACCCAGTATGAGACCAGATTCATCGACTTGGCTCGTCATGCTCTTATCATACTTCCCACCATGAGAGAGAGAGAGGGTGAGGAGGTTCATTGACGGACTTATTCAGCCGATTTGTCTTCAGATGGCTAGGGAGACTGGAGTGATATATCTTTCCAAGAGGCAGCCAATGTGGCCCGGAGAGTCGAAATGGTTCTGTCGTATGGATGTGGTCATAGGTCAGACAAGAGGCCTCGTCACTCAGGCCGATTCAGTGGTACCTCATCTGGAGGTAGGGATTCATATGATAGAGGCCATCCTCCTATGCCCTTTCAATCAGCACTTCAGGTTTCACACGGTGCTTCAGGTGGTCGTGGTCCTCAGATGCAGTATTCTGATCAGCAGTCCTATAGTGCACCACCAACTCCTATCAGTGCACCGCCACTTCAGAGTTTTCGGGGTGGTCATTCAGGTCGTTAGGGCCAGCAATCTCAGCAGCCGAGGGCTTATTACACTTGTGGTGATATGGGTCACATTAATAGGTTTTGCCCTCGAGCACTGAGTAGCTCTCAGCTTAAGGGTGGAGGTGATTTGATTGCACGGATAAGTTCATATGATATTTTTTGAGTTAGTACGTATGTTTGGTTTGGATCCCCGAGGGCTCGGGTGAGTTTTGGATAGGCCACGGGGTGTATTTTAGGCTTTGAAAATTGTAGATTTTTCAGCTGTGCATAGCAGGCCTGCAGGCTTCGCATATCGCAATTTCAAAAGAAGCCCAGGCTAGCTCCATCTCACCAATGCGAGACTATCTTCGCAAATGCGAAACTTCCCAACATGGCCTGTGATCGCAAATGTGATGCTTGGTCCGCAATTCCTAGCTCGCAAATGCAAGCCCCCCCCCCCTCCTTCGCAATTTCCCAACCTAGCAGAGGTCGGGGTTCGCAATTGCGAACCCCTGTTCGCACTTCCCACATATACAACCTGTAACTTTTATACTTAAGATGAATTTTTAACCCATTTTCACATCTTTTCAAAACACAAACTCCCTAGGGCGATTTTTCAAGAACAACTCTTCTTCCAAATCGATTGTAAGTTTATTTTAACTCATTTCCTTCAATCATTAACATTTTTTAACATGATTTCAACTCAAAATCAATGATTTTCATGGGAAAATTGGGTGTTTTGGGTAGAACCTAGGTTTTTCAAAAATTGGGGATTTGGACCTCGATTTGAGATCCGATTTCAAACCAAATTATATATTTGGGTTCGTGGGGGAATAGGTAATCGGGTTTTGGTTCGAACCTTGGGTTTTGACTATGTGGGCCCGGGTTGATTTTTTAACTTTTGGGTAAAACTTTGGAAAACTCATTTTTATGTATTAGAATTGATTCATTTAGCATTTATTGATGAAATTAAGTAACTTGTGACTAAATACGAGCATATTGGTGGTGGAACCAAGGGGTAAAGCTATAATTGAAACATGAATTGTGTTCGGGGTATCGAGGTAAGTGTTTGGTCTAACCTTAGCTTGAGGGATTAGGATTCGGTCCTATTTGCTATGTGGTAATTGTTGAGTACGATGTATAGGCATGGTGACGAGTATCTATACATTGGTGTCTAGCATGACCATGAGTCTTTATATTGTGCTTATCATGACCTCGTTATATCTTTAATGCCTTGGTGGTGGTTTCTATTTGTTGTGTAAAGTTCATGGAAGGAATTGTGACCTATGAACATTGAGCAGCGTTGGCTCAAGTTGTAATACGAATTGTGGAAGTATAAGTGATAATTGAACCTTTAGAGAATTGGCTCGAGTTGTGAAGTGAATTGTGAAGTAAAAGTGAGAAAGAGAAGAGATCATTATGTTAACTTCCTTGCCGGGAAATTTGTTGCTTTATTTGTTATCTCCCTTGCCGGGATGTTGATATTATTGATGTTGTTCCCTTGCGGGGACTTAATTGTTGGATTGTTGTTTCCTTGCCGGGATTCTTATTATAATCTCATTTATTCCTTTGCCCTATTTTTTGTGATTGTTGCTTGGGCGAGGAAGGGAGTTAAATCACGAAGGGTGATGTCGTGCATTGTTTTTGTGAGGAAGATAGTTAAAGCACGAAGGGGGATGTCGTGCATCGTTTTTGTGAGTAAATAGTGTAACGCACGAAGGGTGATGCCGTGTATGATTGTGAGAAAAGAGTGTAAAGCACGAAGGGTGATGTTGTGCCGCATGATGTACCATTCCTTGCCGATTATATTGATTATATGGTGAGGAAAGAGAGTAAAAGCAGGAAGGGTGATGTCGTGCACATTTCATTACTTGATTGCTTTGGTGAGGACGAAAGTAAAAGCACAAAAGGTGATGCCGTGCATTTATTGGTTTTTGGTTCTTTTGTTGATATCCGAGATATAATGCTTCTTTCATTTACTTGTTGTCTTTCTATTCGGAATTGATATCTCCCCCGTAGAATGCTCCCCCTCCCATACTGGACTGTTTATTTCTGTATTTCTTTTTCGCTGTATATATTTGAATTGCACAGGTTTATTTGGTAGTCTGGTCCTAGCCTCGTCACTACTTCGCCAAGGTTAGGCTTGGCACTCACCAGCACATAGGGTCGGTTGTGCTGATACTACACTCTGCACCATGTGCAGATCCCGGAGCAGCTCTTGGACCGTAGTTCGGAGGTTACCTTCAGTCCACGCGGAGATCCAAGGTAGACCTACAGGCGTCCACATGCCCTGGCGTCTCCCTCTATCCCTTATTCCATGTTTCATTTTCCTTAATTCAGAAACAATTTATTGATATTTTCTTTAGACTTTGTATGTATTAAATCTTAGATCATCTATGATACTGTGACACTAGGTTTTTTGTGATTAAGGCTTAAGTAGTTGTATAGATACAGATTTCAGATATTTAATTATTTTCTTCCGCTTAAATTAAATTTCCGCTATTTTTACGTTATAGCTTTATGTTGTTAAGAAAAAATAGATGGATAATGAAGCAATTAGTTTAAAGGATTGGCTTGTCTAGCTCACATTAGTAGGCGCCATCACGACTCCATAGTGTGGGACATCCGGGTCGTGACACAAGAATGGAAGACTTCCCCACAACTGAAAACTATGAACTATAGGCCATAGTGAACCAAAGTCGCTTGATTCCTATTAAACAAAATGCACAAAATGAAATAGTTCCTAAGGACCCCGCCGAATTTGTGGCAGCACATTTTAGAATGATGGAGAAGAATATAACGGCTAAGAAAATCCTTATCCATGGACTTGGTCCTGATGAGTACAATAGAATTTATGTATGCTCTAATGTGAAGAAGATATTGGATGCACTCCAAACTTCTGATGAAGGAACAAACCAAGTAAAGAGATCAAGGATAGAGCTACTTATGAGAGAAACTATGAGCTCTTCTTCATGAAGGAGTCTGAGGCCATCTACGATATGATGACTATGTTCACTATAATAACCAATGAACTGAAATAACTTGGAAAGGTGCTTACCTCAGAAGAGTTGGTTAGCAAAGTTCTAAGAATCCTTCCAACTTCATGGGAATCAAAAGTCATTGCAATCCAAGAAGCCAAGGAATTGGACAAAATATCACTTGATAAGTTGGTTGGACACTTAAAACCTCATGAAATGATAAAGATAGAGTTGCGCCAGGAAGAACCCAAGAATGATAAGGCTTTGGTTCTTAAAGAGATTGGGGATGATGAATTTGACTGTGATGATCCTGATATAGCAGTGTTTTCCAAGTACAAGAGGTTCATGAAGAATTCCAAAAGTGCATCCATGAGAGAGACCAGTAGTAAGCCCAAGCAGATCGACAAGGCTAACTATGATGGATGCTACAAGTGCGGTAATCTAGATTACATGGTCAAGGATTGCCCAATGTGGAAAATTGAGAGGAGGAAAGAACGAGGTAAAAAGATAAATGGGAGAAAATAAGAGAAAAGGGTTCCAACAAAGGAAAAATCCTAGGCAAGGATTTACTGAAATAATGAAGCAGGCCTTCATGGCAGCATATGAGGATAGTGGAAGTAATCAATAGGAAGAAAAGGATGATGAGACTATAAGTCTCTATGTTTTGATTGATGAACACCAATCTATGGAAACTGAACCCTAGTACAGCTTGGAATGCACATTGGAAGACCTTATTTGTTTGATGAACACCACTATGATGAATGAAAGCTGCGTATGGAACCATTTCTTCAAGATACTGACTTTGACCTATCGGTAATTGTCAGTTATGGACCAATTCTCTCAACCAAAATGGATAGTGAAGGTAACAAGTGCAACAAAAAGAAGAGGAATACGATGAGGAAGATTGTCAGCTAGTTCAAAAAATGCTAAAGCAAAGGACCTGCTCTATAGAAGCTTGTCTAGAAACACTCTCCTCAGAGTGTCTTCCTGCATATCTGTGCATGATATATGGAGGACCTTGGAAACTAACTTTGAAAATAAAAACATCGGAATGGCCTTGATGTTGATTGAAAAGTCCAAAATAGAGGAAGAAGTGATAGGGATGATGGCCATGAGTGATTCAGAAACTAAAGTTGAAGTAAACCAGGTAAGTATATCTGACTTGAAAGAGAACATTCATGCTATGTCCAAAAAATAATTGATGGCCATAATTGTGACCTTAGTAAATGGAATGAATAAAAAGAGTATTGGAAATGATCAGTTAGTAAGCAACCTTTCTTGTGTCAAACTTGATATAAAAGAGATTGAACCTGACAAAGCTAGTTTAGAGACACAGGTCAAAGACCTTAAGAACCAGGTTCGCTTCTGATATACATGGCAAAGGAAAAATGAGTGATCTACAGGATAAGCTTGAAAATGAATTAAAAATTGCTAAAGACAATATTTGTGATGCTAAATGTAGAAATAATGCCCTGGAGGAAAACCTAGAAAAGGCTAATTATGAACTCTCTAGACTAAGAAAATAGCATAGATCTTCTGATGCCTTGAACTGGCTGAATGAACACTGTAGCTCTAACGAATCTATAATTGGCTACAAAAAACTATCCCTAAGTTTGACCCAAAGTATGTAGGAATTTCATATAATAACATGTGCACTTATTGTAAAAGAATAAGACACTTAAGAGACACTTGTCCTGCCTTAATTCATGACCATTTTAGAAACACCTTTGGTATTACTAAAAATGTGAAGAGGGAAGAGGAGCCAAAGGTTAATCCTCCTTCCCATACTAAGTGGATTAAGGTTAACAAGAAAATAGCTTCTAAACCTCTCCCTTTCTAGGCGAGAAGGGATCTGATTTGTTTTTTTTCCAACAAAAAGGGACCCAAGCTTGTCTGGGTTCCAAAAACGAACTTGTGAATTTTGGTGCAGGCTAAGGTGAGAGGAAATAATCAGGACTAGTATCTAGATAGTTGATGCTCAAGACATATGATTGGAGAAAAGAAAAACTTCCTGTCATTGACAGCCTTCCAAGAAGGGAGTGTGTCATTCGAAAATGAGAAAAAGAGCCAGATAACAGGTATTGGCATGGTTAGTAAGTCACTCTTTAATGCTATAGAAGATGTGTATTATGTGATAGGTCTTAAACACAAACTTCTTAGCATCTCTCAAATGCGCGACAAAGGAAATGAGGTAAAATTTAATTCCAAAATTTGCATTGTCACTAAGCTTGATACTGATGAAATTGTGTTAAAGGGTAAGAGACATAACAATGTCTACATGATAATGATTATGTCACTTCCCCAGAGTGAGCACACATGCTTGAGTGTAGTGGAAGATGATCCATTGTTATGACATAGAAGACTAGGACATGCCAGTCTCTCGCAACTCAACAAGTTGGCAGCAAAGGACTTGGTCCTTGGGCTACCTAAAGTTGAGTTCACCTCTGACAAGGTGTGTGATGCCTGTGTTAGAGGAAACATGTTAGGTCATCCTTTAAATCGAAAAAGTTTGAAAGTACTTCTATTCCTCTGGAATTTCTTCACATGGACCTATGTGGACCAATGACAATAAGGAGCAGAGGATGTAAGAGGTATGTGTTTGTGATTGTTGATGACTTCTCCAGGTATACCTGGACTTTGTTTTTGGGATCCAAAGATGAAACCTTTGATGTTTTCTGTGTATTTGTCAGAATGATTCAACAAAATCTAGGGTGCAATGTATTAAGTAAAAGAAATGACCATGGAACTGCATTTGAAAATTTAAATTTTTTGAGTTATGTAGTTCACATGGTATTGACCATAATTTCTTTGCACCTAGAACTCAAACACAAAATGGGGTTGTAGAAAGAAAGGATAGATCCTTAGAAGACATAGGAGGACCATGTTGAGCTAGTGGACTGCCTAAGATTTCCTGAGTTGAGGCAATCGATACTGCTTGCTACCTGCTAAATAGATGCATGGTCAGACCCATTCTTGAGAAAACTCCCTATGAGTTACTTCGAGGAATAAAACCCAACATCATTCACCTGAGAGCCTTTGGGTTCAAATGTTTTATGCATAATAATGGGAAAGAAGTTCTAGGTAAGTTTGATGACAGAAGTGATGAGGGAATTTTCTTGGGCTACTATATACATAGTAAGGCCTATAAGATTTTTAATAAAAGAACTATATGTGTGGAAGAAAATATTATGTTACTTTTGATGAATCTAACAATCTGGCTGAGAAAGGTCTACATGATGAAGATTGTGACATAGGATTCACTAGTGATGGAGATACAAAAGAATTTGAACCTCAGTATGAAGATGGATCTGAAAACCACAAGGAAATTGATAGTGTTCATGAGAAACAAGAAGAAGAAATAACTACTCTAACTGCTGACAAGAAGATTGAAACCACACCCACTGAACATGCTCCTTTGGGTTACTCCCCGGGTGAATCTTCTCTGGGTATATCGATCAGACCATGGAAGCATCAACGTTCACATCTTCTTGAGAATATTATCTCTAATCCAAATGTAGGGGTGCAAACAAGGTCTTCTCTAAGAAATCTATGTGCACTCATAGCATTCCTCTCACAAAATCTAAGACTATCAAAGAAGCTCTAAATGATCCATAATGGATCATAGCCATGCAAGAGGAGCTAAATCGGGTTGAGAGAAGCAAGGTCTAGCACCTGGTATAGAAAACCAAGAATAGAACTATCATAGGTACCGGATGGGTGTTCAAAAACAAGTTGTATGAATAAGGAAATATCACAAGGAACAAGGCCAGACTGGTGGTTCAGGAATACAATCAAGAGGAGGGCATTGACTATGATGAGACATTTACACTTGTAGCTAGAATGGATACTATAAGAATACTGATAGCCTTTGCTGCCCACATTGAGTTCACCTTATATCAAATAGATGTAAAGAATGCCTTTTTGAATGGTTATCTAAAGGAGGTAGTGTTTGTCAAACAACCTCCTAGATTTAAAAGTGAAGAATTTCCTGACTATCTGTTCAAATGGGATAAAGCTCTTTATGGGAAGAAACAGGATCTAAGAGCTTCGTATTAAAGGCTCTCAAAATTACTCTTAACCAATAATTTTGTAAGAGGAAAGGTGGACAACACTCTATTTCTAAGGAGTAGAGGGAAGAATATTTTGATTGTGCAAGTGTATGTGGATGATAGTATCTTTGGGGCTACCAATGAAATAAAGTGCAAGGAATTTGCTGAAATGATGGGAAATGAGTTTGAAATAAGCATGATGGGTGAATTGAACTTCTTTATGGGGCTGCAAATCAAGCAAACACCTACTAGAACCATGATATATCAGCAAAAATATATCAAAGAACTACTGAAAAAGTTCAACATGGACTTTCCTAAGTCCATTAAAACACTCATATCAACTGCAACAAAGCTGGGGCCTTGATGAATAAGGGAAAAGTGTGTAACAGAAACTATATAGAGGAATGATTGGGTCACTGTTGTACCTCACAGAAAGAAGGACTAATATAGTGTTCAGTGTGGAATTATTTGCAAGATTTCAGGCAAATTCCAAGGAATCTCACTTGAAAGCTGTCAAAACGATACTAAGATATCTCAAGGGGAACCCTGATCTATGTTTATGGTATCCCAGAGGGTATAGCTTTGATTTAATTGGTTATGCTAATGTTGACTATGCAGTTTTTTACGTTGATAGGAAAAGCACTTCAGGAACAGCTCATTTTCCAGGCTATTGTCATGTCCCCTTTTTTTCCCTTTTTGCGGGGAAGTCTGGGTTTTGACATTCATAGGGGAACAACTCGTTTCCTTTTGGGAATTTGGGTATTTGAAGAGTCGTCACCTAACGTATTATGGTGTGTTAGGGCACCTATAGTAATTAACTCTTATGACTAGTTTGCATTACCAGAGATTAGGGTAAGGGCTCGAAATAACCTTGAGGGAAAGGTGTTAGGCACCCCTTGCGGTCCATAATGGTGGGCGGCCGAACTTAAAATATATGAATTAGTCAATTATCAAACAAGCAAGTATTTGCAGATAAAGTAGCTTTCCCCGTGCATATATGATCAAGGAAGTTCAGATAATGAAGGTAAAGAGATTTGGACCGCTTATGTATATGTAAAGGAGGTTTAGGGAATTTAAACACATATGGGAATTGGGAAAGAGGAGTCCTAGGTTGGTTAGCCTACAGGATCATACCCATGCAGTGCCCGATAATCACTCCTCAATCAGGGGCTACACGTGACATTAGCGCGCAGGTCATCATATCCTTACTACCCAATTTCCTCCCCTTGGTCATGGCCTAAAGTGTTCTAGCTACCTTAAGATATACCCTATGCGTGCACTACCCGTCCCTTCTTTGTGGCCCGGAGGTATTTAGAACCTCTAATTTAGGTAGTTCTAGACTATCCTAAGTTACTTAAAGGAGAAAAATCTAGGCGACAACCAAAACAATTAGGGCTGGACCAAAGATAGAAAAATTAAAGGCTCAAGTTTTACCTCCACAAATAGAGCAAGCAAGTGCACGTCTTAAACACAGTTTCAGATATTTAAGAGAAGCCCTAGAACAAGATATCTAGGTGAGTAGAGAATATGCAGTATTGAGTTAAGACTAAAGTGTCAAAGACCTATTCAGTTTGCCTACTGAATTTTTAGAACCTGTTGAATCTGGGCAGTCATAATAAGCAAAGCAGTTTCACAGTTTTTATTAGACATTGATTACCTATAGGCTTTCCTAGGCGTAATACCTTATACACATGCTATATAAATGCAATTAGAATTCTGTGAGCCATTTTTAAAACAATTTGAGTTTATTAAGTCCTATAGACATGCTGGTCTAGGTGCTGAATAACTGATTTTAGATTTATAGATGCCAGCAACTAAATGCAGAAACTGGTCTTAGAATCCTATAAGCATGGCATCTAAATGCAGTGATTAAAACAAGCTGATGATTGATTTGAACATTATTAATACGTAGAATCTGATCTTTTTCAGGCAAGACTGGTTAATATTAAAACCCCTATAGGCAAGGTATCTAAGCGAACATCGCAACAAACTTACAGACATTTTATTAGAATGCAGGATCAATTTTTTTTTGAATCATATTGGCATGATGTCTAAGTGAACAAACGTTGTAACAGCTTATAGGTATGGTATCTAGATAGACAAGATATTGTAACAACCTATAGGCATGGTATCTAGATAGACAAGATATTGTAATAACCTATAGGCATGGTATCTAGATAGACAAGATATTATAACAACCTATAGGCATGGTTTCTAGGAATGTAAGCATTGTTTTAAAATCCTATAGGCAAGATATCTACCCATTCCCCAACAAATGTTATAATAATCCCTCCCAGTTTACTAATTTCTCCAATATCTGTTTACAAAGATTGTTATTACAACCCATAAATTAATTTACATAATGAATAAAAACTATACTATAGGGAGCCTAAAATAGGCCCAAAGTGAATCCTGAAAATACCAGGCCTTCAAATATTCCCAGATGCCATAGCCTCATGATGTTCAATAAGAGTATCCTGGTGTGTCAAAGTTCGCAAGGGCCTTAGGGACCCCGGGCAATGTTCACACCAAGATCCTTTTGAATAGAAGAGTAGTTATGTGCAGTGTGGAAGGGCCAACCCCAGTGTGCTAGAGTTTGGAGGAATCTCATGGATCCCTACGCAGTACACACACTGGAGGGGCAGAACTTAAGTAATCTAGGAGTAGAAGTGAGAGTACTCGACATAGTTGAAATGACTTTTGGGAAAAACAGTGTAGAGATAAGATCTTTAGAAGTGAAAATACTTTCACGAGTAGCAGTAGTTTAGGAAAACATGTTAGGAATAAAAAAAAGATGTTAAAACCTTTTGAGGGAAAGGAAGGTTCAACAAACAATAGCCTAGTCACAAAAACATCCTATTGCCCAACTTCAGTTTGTTAATTAGTTTGGGTAAACAAATAATTGCACAAAAGGGAGCATGAATTGGGAACACAAGATGTTTAAAGCAGGAGCATATAAGATGAAGGGGAAGGCAGTCATTTCAATTAATAGGGACACAGAGCAGGCAGGAATTAATAAGACATACTGATCACTCATATCTTACAATCATACTTAGTGATAGGGTAAGCATGCTACTTAAGACAAGAGACAAGAAGGCCTAGGATTTACACACTGCAATAAACATATTGGTTAAGCATAAGGATACATAGGTCTGGATAAAGAAGTAGTCATATTAAGTAATATAGAAAGAGCCATAGAAATTCAGTCACACAAAGTAGTCATACTAGTTGGGGTTACAGGACAGGGGAGACACAAGTAAGCAGGTTGTTCTAAGGCCATTTTGGATACTCAAGAAGAATAGATATGCTGATTAAAATAAGATAAGGCGAAACTTGAGCATACTGGTCAAAGCAACAAACATGAAACGACATGGAATTATATACATAAGCAATTAAACTAGTGCAAGAATAGACATAGATTTAACAACTATGGAACAAAAAAGAGCACATAGATTTGAATTTCGGAGTGACATTGAGGTAGGAACATACCAGTTAAGGAAGCAAATGCAGAAAATAGAGCAGGCATGACGCAACAGTCTAGCCTTGGTTTTCAGCCGGCTAGATAAGCAATGCGCACAAGTAGCAGAAAGAGAGATAATAGGAAGTTTGTGTGTGTGTGTGTATGTGTTTGAAATACTGTTCGTGTGTTTGAGAGGTAGAATAAGAGTGTATATATAGTACTTAGGGAGTAGAACAAATAAGGTAAAGAGAATCAAAATTCAATCAATTAAGGGCAATCACATAATCACAGAACCAATTTCCATGAGGGAGTCCGGGATAGACCCCCTTAATTAGGGGGTAATCAGTTAATGGTCACAACATGAGGTTTAATTAAAGCAAAGAATCCATAATCATGTCATATAAAGAGTCAATAAAAATCCCTAAACTTCTGTTCAAATAAAATAGGGAAGCATGTGACAAATAAGAAAACAAATAAAATTTCATCACACACACTGATTTTAATAGAACAGTTAATAGGAATCAACCAGTAAAATCTTCAAAGAATATTGATTTTATAGGAAAGACTTATTCAGATTCCCTAAATAGAAATCAATTAAGTAACCTTATAGAAATACCAGATTTAACAAGAGAAACTGGTTCGAAGCCCTAATAGAGATTTAGGGCAAAATCCCAAAGAATACTGGATTTAATAAGGAGAACATTTGAATCCCAAAAATAGAACCAGTTAGTACCACTGATTGCAAGAAATAAACATAATAAACGAAAGAATAAGAAATTAGTATAACCACTAGAAACGTCTAGGGTTCGAGCATTTGTGCAAAATATAGTCAAATGCATAAAGAGATGAGCAGATTAAACATTGAAAGTAGAAAAAATTCTTTGAAGAATGTCTTGGAAGAACCCTAGTTTTAGAAGAGAGTGACTAAGATCGAGATAGTTAGTAAACATAGGGGATTTTTAAAGGAAAACACTTAATAATACTCGAATCACCTCGGATCTATAAAGATTTGTGAAGAATCGAATAGTAGTGAACTAGGGTTTTCAGAAAATAGTACAGATGAAGAGAATCGGTTAAAAACTGATGGATTCAAAAAAACAAGAGAAAATCCTTACTTACAAACGAAAGCGGCCAGAGACAAGTCGGTAAATGAGTTTTAACTGGAACAGGTTGTCTTTCTTTGAGAATCTTCTCAAGGACTCATGAAGTCGAAGAGCCATAGAGTATACGAGACCAGAAGTGGTCGGAGAAGGCACAGAAACACCATAGGAGGGAGGTTCTCGCCGATGATGGTGATTAGGGTTAGGGTTTAGGTGGAGACTATCTGAGAGAGGAGGGAACAGATGACAGCGGGGAGGGGTGGGAAATGATTAGGGTTTGAAGGGGGTATATGGGTTTAATTAAGGTAAGGGGGATCTGGACCGTTAATCAAAATGATCAACGGCCAAGATAAGTCAAGGCATTGGGTCGGGTAGGCTCGTTAGGGTTAGATGGGATTTGGGCTTGGGTTTTGGGCTGGTTAAGTTTGAAATTGGATCTTTTCTATGGCTATATTTTAAATACTCAATTAATTTAGTAAAATAATTTATAAATGATAAAAATGTGATTTGTTTGGGAAAATATTTTAAAATACTTACTTAATGTTATAAAAATATGAAAAGCCATTTTCTATATGAGTAATATAATTTTGCGTATATATAGGCTATTGTTGAAAAAATACATAATTCTAGCCTAAAAATGCAAATGTGATTGTAAAAATACAATTAAAATATTTAAGGGTTTATATGGGCATAAAATGATGAATTTAAATAATCAATCTTCATAAAAAATAATATGAGAAATAGTTATTGAATATTTGTATAATTAAAATACAGAAATAAATTGGCTTTTAAGTGCTTTAAAAATTAGAGAAAAATTATAAAAATATTTGTGCATGTTTGTAAGTGTGTATGCAATATTTTAAAAGTATGTATGCATATTTAAATATATGAAAAAAAAATTGGGTATCAACAGCTCTTGCCTGGTGTCTTGTGGAACCAAGAAGCAAAACTCAATAGCCTTATCTACAGTTGAGGCTGAATATGTGGCAGCAACATCCATGACAACAACTAAAGGACTATGGTATATTTGTATTGTGTTCCAATTTTCTGTGATAATACCAGTGTCATAAACATTGGTAAAAATCCTTTTTAATATAAGAGAACCAATCACATTGACATTAGACATCACTTTCTCGAAGACAATGTTGAAAAAGGAAATATCTCAATTAACTTATGTAAAACTAAAGATCAAATTGCTGATATATTTACTAAAGTTCTGAGTAGGTATCACTTTGAAAGGAATAAACTAGAACTAGGTCTAATCAACTCTTCCCACTAAGTTGAATCTAGTGATTGGCTAGAAAAGGCATAATTAGATGTAGATAATTAAATACAATGTGTTTGATTCAGCTTTGTGCTTGTATGAAGCTCACACACTTGCTTGGAAAATCTGGCTGATAACTGTGGTGTATGATACTAATATGAAGTGCTGAAGCTTTATTGCAGAAACAAATAAGGAGTTGGTTCTTTGACTCAGGTACATGCCATACTGTCTTAAGTCACTAGGACTTTATATCCTAAAATTTTTGCTATACTCAGACTTCTAATTCTATTGGCATCACTTCCAGTTGTCTTCTAGTCAAAGAGTAAGAGGGAATCCTAGTGCAATTAGAGTTCAATTACTCCTGAAATCCTAACAGTCAAAGTAATTGTTATGAGAGTCCCATTAGAACTCAAATTCGGTCATCTTCTCTCTTCCAATCAAATCAGAAGTAACTTCTTTAAAAGGCTCTTATGATCAGCTTCTCAGACCTCACTGTTTCTCTCAAACCCTAAGCAAGAATCAAGAGCAATTATCAAGAACTAATTCGCCCTTTCTCTTCTTCGAGTCTCCCATCTGATCACCATGCCTAAAGCCTATCAAACACCCTCTATAGCCAAATCATCAACCAAGATTGAAGCAAAACCCAAAATCATGAAGCCCGAATCGAAGAAAAATGCCAAGCCATAACCCACACCTATTCATTCTCCCTCGATATCCTCCATTATACCTACATCATCATCCCTTGTTCTTGTTGTTCTATCATCCCCACCTCCATTGTATACCCTCCTCCAAAACCAACCACTCATACACTTGAGCTTATTGCGAAAAATACCACTAAGTCAACAAATGTAAAGGACACTCCAAGAAAATTTGTCAAGAAAGTGCTAGATGCTGCTATGCATGGTGAAACTGTAGCCAAGGAATCTGTGGTTCAGGGGGAATCAGTGTCAGTCACTACTGATCAGGTACAATATCCTACTTCTAAATTAGATATTTTGGTGTCTTCTATTGATGCTGCACTACTAGATACTCAACTACCCATGAGTGAGAAGCCACAAGTGGAGCAATTCACTATTGAAAATGGTGTAGGTGATAGGGGAATGAGGTAGATACTACTGCTATTGAGACTATGGTTGAGGGGAAAGGAAGTAAATAACTTGTGCAAAAGGAGGCTTCTGGTGACCTTTATTATAGTTGGGATGAGGATGAGGAAGATGATGTGGGTAAAAAAGAAGAAGAAGTTGTGAATACTCATGAGGACATGATGCTCAAAACATAGCCAAAGAAGAAGAAAAGAGTGAAAATGAGGGAACATTTAGAGATGAGAAGGAAAGTGATAAATATGATAAGACAGGTGAATAGGTTAATAACTTAGCAGAAGGAGGTAATCATTGTGAAGAAGAGGAAGACTCTGAAAGTGAGGGCGAGGATCAAGAAAAGGTAAGTGACAGTGAAGGAGGTGATGAAGAGAGTGAGGAAGAAGATGGGAATATGAGTGAGGAATCTGAAGGTTTCATGACCATTAGGAACATTGTCTTAGCCCCTTCAGAAGAAACTAGTGAAGAGACAAGGGCTCAAGAACCTGGGTCTCTGGTAACTCCTTTCACTGAAGATGAAGAAGTAAGCAATGATGAAGATGATGTGCCACTATCTGAGGTAGGGAAGAAACCCAAGAAGACCCCTGTGTAAGATACAAAGTCAGCTGTCTCAATACGGAACTAAGTAGCTCCTCCTTCCATAACTCCTCTTGCAAGGAGTAAAAGAAAGGTTGTTGATGCATAAATCATTAAGGAGTCTAGAAGTACAAAGAATCCAAAGAAGAAGGTCTCAATTGTGGAACCTATTGTTGGGGTGGATGGAGAATATGAGTTTGACTCTACCTTGCAAGATATGTTTTCTGCAGCAAAGAGAAAGGGTGCCAAAGTTACAAAACCTGCTACCCATTCAGCAAGGGCCAGTCGGGGTAAGACAAGAAAGAATGTGCCAACTGCAGAGGATCGACTCACAGAGTTCAGGAACAGAAAAGTGCTAAATGAAAAGATTTTTGCGAACACTGATGAGAAGGGGATGGCTCAACTGGTTGAAAACTTGAGCTATAGGGGTTAAATCACATATTTATCGAAGCTTTTCCTCCCAGTATGTGTTCCTACTATGGTGGAGTTCTATGCAAATTTCAACATTAATAGGAAGGTAGTCAAGAGTAAGGTATGGGGGCTTTGAAATGGAATTTGATACTGAGGAGTTGGGGATGCTTCTGAATATCTCTTCCTTGGGATTTGATTACTTGAAGAAAATGTTGCCAGCCATAGACAATGATGCTGATACTAGCATTGTGGTCACAAGAAAGTTCTCCCAAAAGTTTGAAATAAATACTCCCAGAAAGTGTACAAGACTGATATGACTCCCTTCCACAAATTATTATTTCATTTTGTCAATTCTTGCATTCTGCAGAGATCTGAGAGAAGTCATGAAGCTACTCCGCTGGACATGGCTATGATGGAGATGCTTGACACTGATAGACCTATCAATCTTCTTAGCCTGATGATTCAGCACATGGCAAGAGCTGCAGACACCTCCAAACCCAAGCATGCTATGCCTTATGGTTTCATGTTGACTAAGTCATTTGACAAGCTCAACATTGCCTTATGAGAACTTAAGTTTGGAAACCACAATGATGTTTTAGATGATATTACCCTAAAGCAGTGTGGGTATGAAGAGATCAAGGCTAGATGACCCACAAGATCTAGTAGGGTTGCAGAGCTCACCAAGAGGTTGGAGTTGGCTATTGAAGAGAATGCCAAGCTTCGTGAAGACAGTAATGAGCTTCGAAAGGAAACAAAGCAGCTCAGGGAAGAGCTCAGAAAAGATAGGGAGGCTCATGCCCAAAAGATTGCCATCCTTGTAAAAGCCTTGACCCCCTCTGCTTCTCACCCATCAACGTGTTCTTTCCCAGTGTCCTTAGTTCTTCTTGCTCTTCTACTGATGCCTTGTCTTTTTTCTTTCTTTTATCTTAGTATGAGTAGTTTGCAATATGCATTGTTTATTTTGTTCTAATGATGAAGTCTAGACCTTAGTCTTCTTTTGGGACTACCTAATGTTTCATATTGCTCTATTTTACTGTTTTGTACTATATTGGATCATCAATTTAGTTTATTTTCCTTGATATCTCTTCTGCTTATGTTGTATCCTGTTTGGCCTTGAATCTTATATTATCTGTGATTAATGTCTAACATTTTATTTGTAGTTTCGATGACACCAAAAGGATAAAGATAAGGTTGGAAGGTTGTGGGTTGTGAAGGTACATGTCTATCAATAGTACTTGTCATTTGTTGTGATTATCTCGTTCTTTGATGTAATTACTTGGTTCTGTTGTGTACAAGGTTAGTCATCATCAAAAAGGAGAAATTTGTTAAGTATTGAAGTTTTGATTATTAACAAAGTATGACTAAGTGTTAAAAGAAATAGGTCCTCAACGTAGCTGTTAAGTTGTTCTGAAGAACCAGCTCCTTAGGAGAAAAGATCAATTCCTCATGTTGATATTTGTATGTCTGTACAAGACAATAACTTTATCTCAAAGTAACCCAACTCCGAGCTTGGTTGAAGAAGGTTGCTATAAGTGATAAGAGTCGTTGCTCAAGAAGATACGGATAATTCAATCAGAGACAAAGTCCCAAAGCTTATAGAATCCTTGGAACAATAGGAGCTATCAAAGAAGAAGATGACTATGAATAGGACTTCTAGAAGATCTCAAGTTGAAGCGTTTCAAATATGATCGATTTTGGACTTCTGAACTATCATTTCACACATCAACAAAAGTGTCATAAGTTGTTTACTCTAGTCGAATACTTGCCTTGTATTCTACCTAAGTCACTCTAGTGAATTTGTTATGGGAAATTGAGTTGTAATCAAGTATCATAAACAATTAGTCAGTTGGAGTGAGTATTTTGCTTTACAAGTTAGAGTAACTTGTGAATCAAATAGGAGTCGTAGGAGTACTGGAGGGTATTTAATTACAGTCTTGTATTTGATACATTTTGGCTCGTTGTTCTAGTAGAGTTTGAGTTGAAAATCCTACGTAGTAAGTCGTGATTTTTGCACCTTTTGAACCAGGTGATTTTCGACGTAAAATTTATTGTTTTCATTTTATTGCTTATTTATTTTACGCTTAAGGAACATGGTAAAGAACCAAACTCTTTAGTAATCTATATAGGTTCTCAAACTAACTATATGAGACAATAAATTCTTCGCTTTTTAATAATGACAAACTTATTCCTCTTCAAATAAAACAAATTGAAAACTTGAATATGGCAAGGAAAAACAAATTAAATCTTGCTCTTGGCCTAAACTTCTTGACAAGGTAAATTTACTCCAGACTAAGAAAAGGATATGCGAATATGGCAGCAGCCACACAAGCATCTTACTCTTTAATTTTCTGACACAAGCTTCCTTCTCTTCTCCTTCTAGTCTCAAGAACATCTACGCCTTATTCCTACTGCATTTGCCTTCAGTCCTTGTAACTTATCGCTAATTCCAGTGACTTAGCTTGTTGAGTACCAGCAAATTAAATATGAACTAGGTCAGAGCATCAAATATTTAACTTTCCTTAGAAGAAGAAATTGATTTCTTAATATGTGTAGTACAAATAGAGATTATTTTAAATTTTTTAATTCGGTATATATAACATATCAAGTGCTAGCATATATAGTGAAAATAGAATAAAAATCCATACAGAGCAGCCAGTACTCCATGTTTAGTATGTTTCACAATTAGGCCTTTACTTCTAAAAACTAGGACCTCTGTTTAAATTTGATCCCGTTAAGAAAAGTTTTGAGAAAATAAGTTCTGGCTAGAATTTTAAGCACGCTCGTCAGAATTTTGGAAAGCGATTTTTGCAATCGCCAAATTTTGAAGCACTAGAAATTCAGCCACAATGCTGAAAAATTCTAGTGATCGGGCATGATTTGTGACATAATCATGACAATCACCAAATTTTTTAAGTTGTGTTTGAAAATTCAGGTAAGCTTAGAGATTTTATCACAAATCCTAACAATCAAAATTTCTAGCAAGCATGCCTTTAAATCTGACGCGCTATTTTCCCAATACTTCTGTTATCGAGATCAATAAATCAATATCTTATTTTTTTCATTATCCCCTAACTTTGCATTATAATCTAATTATTGTTGGGCTTTTGAAAACCCCAAATATAACGAACCGGCCAGGAAATGAGCACCGAAAAAGAAACAAGAAATTCACTAAAAGAAAGGTTCCTGACATCCGATATTGGACAAAGAAAAGGGTTCTCTTTCTTCATCTTTTTGGCTGTGAGCATTTGATTCTTCCTTTTGTGTGATCAACAAGTTTTTGGCTAACAAAATTGCATGCATGTATAGCCTACTTTTTGGAACGTATCCAGCCATTTTAATCTGTAAAGTCAAAACTAGAAGACTACGAGGCCTAAGGCCATGTTATAACTATATATGCCTTACATGAACAGAAAGGTGTTATTTATTTTGCTAGAGATAGATACACTCACTCACGCACATGATGTGTATGTCTGTGGTGCACGCACAAGTGCTTCTTTATCTTTTTAAATTATTATTTTTTAATGGGGCAGAGGAGGAGAAAATGGGAGAGGGGATTATAAGTTTGGGAATTAAACCCTTACCAACAAGTTAAAAGCCTAAGTAACCAAACAATTGACCTTTTTAGATTTCCTCGCATAGGCACCCTATTTGAGGAGAAGTACCCTTCCAAATTGAACAAATTAGAATTACTCTAAAGATAGAGAAAAAGATAAAGAAGAGATCAATACGAGACCGTCACACTTTTCTCGATCATTGTCACTAGAGAGTTTTTCTGTTGTATCTGCTTCTCACCTAATACTACCACCTAATATGTGTGCGTAGCATATACATTCAAGTTAAATGATATATATACAGGATGATGTATACAACAAAAGGACAAACGACTTTGGACTTTAAAAATTCCGCGCACAAAAAATTGCAAAACTCGCTGGGCCATCCGAAACTCTTTATTACTTAAGATTCGATTACCTAAGCCCTCTCTTTGCTTAATTAGCAAGTGATTCTCTTACCGATTGATGGCTTATATCATGGAGCATATATTCTTTAAGTACATTTCAACCGATGGACTTCGTTACACCATGTATATAGCAATATTCCATCCATTGTTTCATACATGCATCCAAAAAGAGAGAAGAATAATGTTACAACATGTCCTACAACCCAGTAGTAATTAATTAATAACATCACCCATATGCAATTCATTTTCATATCTTTCCTTAATAGTCATAAAAGGAGGCTCATAATGATAGTAATACCAAGTCTCCACCCAGTCATACCCTTATTTTCTATCCAAAATTTATTTATTTAACTTCTACGCACGGGCTGTGTACATTTTTTTTATACTATCAGCTAAGATGACGTACGACGACATGAAACTATCTATAATTAATTTCTATTTCAATAACCTAAAAAATTTAGTAGTGATTAGTAACTTGTTTTAATTGATTAAAATACTCTGAAGTATGTAAGAATTCTTGATGTTACCATATACTATAAGTTAAGACTTTACTTTAGCCTTTCTATCCATGATTGCTAGCCCATGCAAAATGCATCTCACTCTACTTTAAATAATAAGCCACATATATAGGCCACCAAAAGTTCACTTCATATACAAACTCATATTACTCATTCCCTTATTGTAGCCATCTCTTAATATCTATAAGCCTTGAGAAATAGAATTACCGATCAAATAGAGAAACCTTAGCTTCTATATACAATTGCATGCCAATGCATAAACGTAGTAAGAAGTTTCTTCTGATCATGATCATGTCTTGTCTGGTTCTCACGGTACTTATAATTTCTGCCAAAGCCACTGCTATTACCTCTGATCATGACAGTAATGTTGATGGTCCTCTGATGCCTGATCCAAGTATAAAGTGTGGAGAATGCCCGTGCGGGAAACCATGTAATCAACAATTAACTCCTCCCATTTCTTCTCCTCCACCACCACCTCCCAAGGCCAGTAATACATATTGTCCACCAGTTATTCAACAGAATCCACCGTCGCCAAGGTTCATCTATTTCACAGCACCACCAGCAATTCAACAGAGTAAGCCGTCGTCACCGCCGCCGCCGCCAAGGTTCATCTATTTCACAGCCCCACCAGGAAATTTGTACTCAACTGATCCATTTAATTTACGAATATACTCCGGTGCATTAACTAGAAATCCCCTTTGTCTTAATTCCCTGCTTCTTATGATTGGTTGTGGGATTCTAGAGTTGTTGGTCTTAGATTATGTAACTGGCTAGCTAGGAAAGTTGTAGCATTGATTTTAGTGTTTTTAACGTGTCCCTATCAGTAACGTTCAGGGTAGGCTTGATTTAAGTCCTTTATTTTTACTTTTTCTTCAGTGCTGGATCGGATTTATTATGTTCTGTAACAATTTTTCTCTTGTCAGATTATCCACAAGATTAACTTTTGTTTCTTCTCTCTATTGGCTACTTTGTTTGTGAGAGTTTAATTAACTTCTATATGTCAGACATATTTAAAAAATAGTATATATTATTAATAAAAAGTTTACTAAAAGATAATTACGGTTACTTAAAAATAAGATATATTATCTACTACAACAAATTAAAATACTCTTTCAGTATAAAGACTTTTTAATTTGTTAGTACAAGTTAAAAATCCTATTTACTGTTACTTATTTATGTGTTTAACTTTTATACAACTCATGAGTATAATTTTTTTAAACAATCAGGTCAATTAGAGTTTAGGTTCTCTAACCGTTCTGACCTTATAGCATATAATTTTTTTCACATGCAAAGATATCACCGCATAAGGCGAATGGAACAAGAAACTACTATATGTTATATGGCCATTCTGTTATCTATTGGTAAGAGGAAAGAATACAGGGCTAGACAAGAACAATAAATTTTTTTACTGTAAAAGCAGTACATTGCTGAAGTTTACATTAGTATTATTTTGATGAATCATAAAAAGAGATTTCAAAAAATGACAGATATCACTAGATCTATAACCTAAAAATTCATGAATTATTTTACTCTCTTAACTTTGGAAGAAAGGATCTACTTTTAACTAGTTGAAGAAGTGGTTTATTCGTAAATCTAATTAAGTTGTATACAAACGCTCCCGCTAGAGTTCCGATGACTGGCCCAATTATATACACCCAAAGACCTTTATAGACTTGCTTCACAATCGCTGGACCAATGCTCCTTGCTGGGTTCATCGATGCTCCTGAAATTGGCCTGCATCCACTTCATTTGAAAAGTAAGAATTACTATTCTCCATTTCCTTTAAAAATAAAATATAAGAGGGGGAGATTGACGGATTCAAAAACCTGGGTAATTTAAAAATAATTTTTGGTATGAATCTGAAAGCCAATTCCTTAATTTTCTTAAATTAAAATTAAAATATATGTAGATTTTTTTTTTTTTTAAAGTAGTAGAAAGAACAAATTTTTATAGTTAAATATTTAGAAAACTTTTTGTGCTATTCAAAGTAATAAGATGAGTAGTTAACTTTAAGCATACCCGGCAACAAAGACATTCAAGGTTATTGTCATTCCAACAGCCAATCCAGCCAGTTCTCCTATCTGTTTTTCACATGCAAAACAAATGAATTAACAAATGCCCTTGAGAATGGTGCTAAATTTCTAATGAAGTTATCTGCTCAATGTAAAATACAAGAAAGGAATTTTTACCTCATATAGAAAAGTTAACGCCCTTATTTATTTTAAATAAATATTATTTAAAAAAATTATATTCTATAGATACCTTTTAAGGTTTATAGCAAAATATTTAATTTTGGTTACCTCCTAGCTAGCCCTAAGCCACTAAATACGTTATTCAGTTACACTATTTTCTTTCTCTCTCTACTTTAATACATTCCATTCTCTTCCCCCATTCCCTAAAAACACGATTCTCAATGTCAAAATTTCTCTCACCCACACTATTTTCTTTTCATTCCGATCAATTCTTGCACCGAATTGATGCGGTAACCTTTGCTAATGAACTACCCAAATTAGCTGTTTTTAGTGATAATGTTAGTACAATTCATCTAGCAATTTCTTCCATTAAAGTAACTCTATGGCATTCGGATTAGAAAATATTCCAGGTTTGGCTTAATTTGTGTTTTGGAAGATAATTTGTGTTTGTATTTGATTTTGGAAGAACGGAAGAAGAAGAAGAAGAGATGTCGGCCCTAAGTTGTTGTGTATACGCTGTTATTGTTTCCCCTCCTCTCGGCTATGCCTTCTCGCGGGATAGCTCTCTTCCCGCGCCGGAGTTTTTACCTCTGGCGTACCTCCGACAAATTCGTCGGAAATTAGGGTTTGTTCTTGAACAATGACGACGGAGTTTGGGGCTGAGCAACTTGATTTTCTATTAATATATTTCAATGTATTTTCATGTATTTCCTTGTATTCATTGTCTTTTTTTTCATTGTATTTCAATGTATCCTGCTGTATTCTATGTATTTCATTGTATTCACTCTCTCGCTATATGTCATGAATATATTCATATGTTTTTTTAATTAATATAATTTATGTATTCAGATGTATTATATAATTTCTCTGAAGATTGCTATGTTTTTGGGGTATTTTTCGGTTGAGAATCTTTTTTATAACTGACAATACAAAATTTGTGTGTTATAATTGAGTTTGTTGAGTTATATTAGTAGTCTATTATGTTAATTGATTCACTTTCCATTTTAAAAACAGTGCAATCTCATATTTCACGCTGTGAATACAGTCGAATACAATAATCTGTACAACTGTAATCCCATGTTTCACTCCATGAATACAGTCGAATACACTCGAATACAACAAGTAATTAGCTGGACTTCCTTGATTCATGCCTATTTTTGCTACTGTATTCATGAATACAATAGCTTAAATACATCAAATACATCTTATAACCACAAAAAATGTATCTATAATCCGTAATATAGCAAATGATATCTATAGATGACTAATTACTACTAAAAGATAATGCTTTATGAAAATTTTCCCATAAGAAATAACATACCGCTCTATCATCTGTAGAAACTCCGCAAACAACGAACATTAGGAGGAAGGAAATGATGATTTCCATAGCCAAAGATTGGCTATTAGATCCTACTGGAACAGTACCAAAATAAGATGTGGAAGTGACGTCCAACAATAGTGCTAATGTGCCGCTTGCTAGAATTGAGCCCGTTACCTGAGCTATTATGTACAAAGGTGCCTGTGCATTGCATGTATATGATCATATTACTTACACATGTTTACTCGATCAAGACTATCAAATTGAAAAGTTCAAGAGGTTAATTTGAACCGAAAATAGTTCAGGTCTGCGTCGAATAAAAAAATATCAAGTTCAAGGAGATCTCGATATATTATGCGATAAAAATAAGGATTTCCTAAATTTTGTTTGACACAAACTTTCATTTAAACACTTGAACGTAGGTTATGTTCTACATATGCATGAGTACCTTAGGTTGTGAATCTTAATACTAACGTTGTAGATCAGATGTTTCCTCCCAAGATAATTGTGTGAATGGGAAAAAAAAGTACCATTTCCATGAGAAACGACGTTAAAAACTACGTACTACTGATACGTACCAGTTTCCATGAGAAACGACGGAAGATAGTGAAAGCGATCGTAACAGCAGGATTAAAATGACCTCCTGATACGTGTCCCAAAGAGTAAATCATAACCATCACAATTAAACCCCATGTCACGCATATTCCTGGAAAAGTAATACTCCCATCGTATAGCTTATTCACTGCTACTGATCCACATCCTGCAAATATAATAAAGTACGTGCCAATTGCCTCTGCAATCAACTAGAAAAAGGAACAGAACATATTAATAAGCTTACCTTTAATTTAATATACTCATAGTGCAATTTTTATTTATGTCACTTAAAAGATCATTTATTACAAGTAACTATCGTCAAAAACTAACCTTTTGAGCAACAGCAACAACGGAAGGTGATGAACAAAATCCTATGCTAGTGTTAGACTGGGACGCACATATATTATCTGCATGGACACCTTCTTCCAGTTTGGAGATTTCATCTTCTCGGCTACCTTCAGTGTTCGCTGCCATGCTTGTACAAGTATATATAAAGGTTTTTCTCGATCCCTAACAAACCTAATGACGAGTAATTCGTCTTAAATTTTTGTACAAGTATAAAAGGCACTTTTCGATTTCTCTATCTATCTATATATATAGAATTTGTTGGAAGGTTACAAAATGTTTGACCAATCTAATAGCTAGTCCAAGTTGTTCACTTTCATATTGAGAGTCAACCTTTGATGTCTTTAATAGTTGCGCGGAAAATATAATATACGTCTAAGGGAAACAAGATACACACTATATTTAATAGGATCTCCACAGTGTTTCAAACTTTGAATAATCATAGTTAATTATCTTCGAAATTTATACTTCACTCTTATGGTCTAGAATCTCATTCTTGGATAAAGATGAGAGAATACCGTTTATGACTTTTTTTATGTATAACGTTGGTGAAATATGAATTGAAACTTGGTCTTTGGCCAACTTCACGGATTTTATTTGGATTTACCTAGTCCCTGGTCAAAACAGAAATGAGATCAGCAGCCACATGCATGGGACAACTGTGAGTTTGAGGTACCTTATCTAGAGTTGAAAGCAGTCCCCTTAACGTGATCAATCACGAGCTAAATCACATAAAATTGTATTCCTTGGTGTTCCATTTTGTCGTCCAAGAGAAACGGAATCAAATTAACTTATATAAAAAAAATATAAACACAGTTTATTGATCAAACATGAAAAACATGCGCAATTTTCATAAGGTATTATGATATGTTAGTAATATTTTATTTACCATGTTACTATACATATCATGTACTCAAATGAAGTAAATTATCTATGCTATAGTGCTGTGTCACTGCACAAACTCTTTTAATAAATTTCTATTTCCTTTTTTTCTCCAAAATGAATTAAAGGTATCGCATGTCATGGATTGCAGAAGAAGGTGAACATACTTGGTTGGAAAGACAAGGGAGCAAAGCAAAGGAGGAACTGAACTTAAGCTAATAGCATGACAGATAGAAGATTTGATGGCCATGAACTTATTGTACGTAAGAGTTTTGGCAAGATTATCCCTCTTTGAACTTCTCAAATTTCATATATCCTTCCACCCATACAAGTCGCCCCAATATTTCCCGACCTCATTTGTTGACATATACATCCTAGGAAAACATATAAATTTAAAATTTAAATTTAATAAGTTCAAAATTAGTGAGATCTTATTACATGTATACATTTTCTTTTAACATGTAGATACAGTTTGAATCGAAAATAGTAAAGTTCAGTTTAATACGGTCTAAGTCCGCCTTTGCTCATCAATATATATGACTTTCCCCTTTGGAAATAGCTGTTTTTTCCGAATCATTTGGTAATTACAGTAACTATCTTAATTTTGTTGTGTTTTTTTCTTTAAAGGGTGTGAATGGGAAATGGAAGAGGCACCTTTTGGGTTGCACCTCTCCATCTCACTCTTCCTTTGTCTATAAATTTAGAGGTTTGGCCTCATTTTTAAGAGATGGAAAATCTGAAATCTTCTCCCCTCTTTTCTACATTATTGCATTATTTTCTAAATAAACATAAGTGTCAAGTGTGATTTGCTCCGTTTGTTGAGTTCGCTGAAATTCTGTGATTTGAAGTGCCGCTATTACATAATAGTTATTCCGCACAGAGTTTGTCATTATCAAAAAGGGGGAATTTGTTGGCCTAAGTGAAGGTTAGTTTTGAAGATTGACAAAGGAAGCTCAGGCATGAACCAGGTCCATCCCTCAGGTGCACAAAAACGGGCAGATTCTATCATGTGGGATGCACGTGAAGGAGATAAGCTTAACTTGGTGTATTTAATATCTCCTGATCGAAAAGGTTGCATAATTGATAAGGAGAAGGACTCCTTAATCAAAGAGAACACTATCCAAGATGGGGAAGGAGTTAGAAGTTGAAATCAACTAGAACTCTTCCACCAAGGAAGAGTTGCATCAGAACTCTAGTTATTTCTTCATCTACTAACTCTATAAATTGCAGGATGTTCTCACATTACAAGTGTTGCACAAAAACGCAGAAGTTAAACGTGAATTGAGAGCAAAATAGCAAGGCTTTTTGCAAGCAGTTCGTGTGTGATTCAAGTGTGCAAACCTGAAGCTACATGAACCAGATTGAAGAACCAGCTCCATAAAGAGTTTTATGTGTCTTTCTTTATTTCTAGTTCAATTGTAGTAGGTGTTTTCATATTGTACCTTTCAGCTTTATCTAGAAGCAATTGTAATAGGTATTTGAGTATTCAAGTTAGAGTTAACTTGAAGTTGTCGCAACAGTTAGAGGTTGGTTGCTACAACGGGATTAGAGGTAATCCTTAGGTTTACAAAGAGTTTTTGTAAATGCTCTTTTGGCTCAGTGATTTAGTGAAGTGTTGGGGAAAATCCTACTGAATAGTAGGTCGTCGTTTTTTCACCTTTTGAGCCAGGTATTTTCCACGTAAAAATACTTGTGTTCTTTACTTTCTACATTTATTATTTCGCAACAGTAGCAGAAGGAATACATAGAAGAATCAGGTCCTTCCATAATCAGTTTAAGCGAAAAATTGGTCACCACACAAATCACATCCCCCCTCTTGTGTGGTATTGAAGTATAAAACATCACTTGGGCAACAGTGAGGGGATTAAATTCCTTAAAGACACACTGTAAATTTATTGGGCTTGAATTATTTTACAATTTGTTTATTGAACTAACGTTTGTTTGCTTATCTGATTTTCTGATTTTGAACACAGTAATACCAACAATTTTAAGGAATTTAAATGTGATGGTTAATTGAGAAAAGGCAGAAGTGCGGTTCTGGCTAGCGACGCTCCGTTACTTTGGAGGTTTACATGGTCAAGAGTTTCTTTGTGAAATTTTGATAACGTATACTTTCTTAAAGTAATACTGGCGGTTAGTCTCCTTAATTTTGAAAAGGTTTGGAAGTATCTGGCCTCGGAAATTTGGGTCTGGACTTGACTGCACAGATTGGCCATCAATTTACTTCAATTCCCATTGCTTCCTTGGTTCATATTCATTAATTGTATTTTTGTCATCATTTTTTTTCCAACATGTTGCTTTATGTATAGTTTGTGTGCATAGCAACCGAAAAAGTTTGTGCAATGGGATAACAATTGTCACACCTCCTTTTTTCAGCATCTGCGGGTACAAAGAAGTTTTTTCAATTAAAGAACAATCGAAACGGGATTTGTTTATTTTATTCAAAGTCGCCATTTGGTATAATTTTATGGTGTCCCAAGTCACCGATTAAATCCCGAATTGAGAAAAAGAATGACTCTATTTAACAGTCTGCGCACCAGAAATCCGGATAAGGAATTCTGTTAACCCGGGAGAAGGTGTTAGGCATTCCCGAGTTCCGTGGTTCTAGCACGGTCGCTCAACTGTTATATTCGGCTTATTTATCTGATTTTTGACAATTAAGAACTTATATGCAAATTTTAACTTTGAACCGCTTTTATTAATTTCATTATTATTGTTATTATTTTACGGAGAATTGCAACGTTGTGGAAATGCATCTCGAACCACATCACAACTAGTGTACACGTGGTCGTCGACACATTTCGACTATGTCGAGATTTGGATTTGGGTTGCATAAATGCACACCCGAATTTAGGAAGGTAAGATTAATTAAGGCGCGTCCTAAAGAGACTATCGTATCGTTATTTTTGGGAAAAGGCCGTGAAATTTCACTAGACGGCCAACTCCAAAGTCCATCCGGTTATTGAGTCCTTTTATTGAGGGCCCCGCAATTTGTGATTTACTGTGGCGAGGCACACCTCCTTTATTTTAAGGACAATCCTAAAGTGACTACATTTTCTATTTTTAGTTTGTCTCTAAAATAAAAGAAGAAAAATCCTAGTTAATTACATGCTTGAAAAGGCCATCACTTATTTATCGGATTAAAGCAAAACGCACCGGAAAATTTTAATCAAACTTGCGTAAAAGGAGATTATTTCATATCCTATTCTATAAGCCAATACTACTGAAATTGAAATTATAAATAAAGACGGAATTGACAAACAATATATTTTCAAAAAAAAAACTAATCATCCTATAACTAATTTAAACCCACCTTGTTAGATGAAATGAGCCGATCGAACTAATTGTTTTCAAATACTTGAAACTAAACCAACTTTAATTACTAATGATTACGAAAGTTTGCTTAAGCTTGATCATTAATTTAAATAACCTATGGGATTAGTGTTCTTAGCCTTACTATATTGAATCGCGCTTTAAATATATCAAGCCTACGGATTATACGAAATTACTAACAAATTATATTTGCCTAATACTTACGGATCTTTATTACTAACAAGATTCAAAAATCACAAACTTCAAGTTACTTCTATTCCTATATTCGCGAGTTCAAAGCTAGATTTTACCAACCAATTAAATCGATTCACCACATTAACTAATTACCAATTTAGAGTTGGATGTGATTCCGAAGCTACATTATTTTAAACATATGAATTAACCAAACTGAAACTAAATAACTATTCAATTCCTACGGAAATACGTCCAATAGTTCAACAATCTAACAATTCTGCTCAAATTAAACAGGCATACTGTATTGACATATATTCACGTCATTTTAAGGATCTTAGGTCAGTAATCTAACGTTATGCCCTATCTAACTGCTAATCAATGATATTACAAGAATAGTCTTAATACAACATGCCTCTACCCTTCATAAAATTGGAAACACATAACTAATATCTAACTAAAATACAATTATTCTAAAATTAAATACAGAAATCTTCTGTCCATTTTATTTCAACTTTAATAATCAAACGTCGAGGTGATTCAAAGTAGTGTACCTGATAATAGAACAGAAGAAGAAGGTGAGGATTAGTAGATCAGTAGCAGACAACAGCAACAACAACAATAACCAACAGGCAACTTAAAACCAATGGAACAAAATCCGGCAAATAGCAGTCCCGAAAATCAATGGAGGAAAACCCAGAAAAAGCAACGAAACAGTAACAGATGTCCAATAGCACACTTCAGGAAATTACTACTTGATAAACAACAATGCCAAACAATTATTGGTATTGACAACACAAGAAGAAGAGGAGAGAGTCAGCAGCAGCAGCAGTAGCAAACAGAAATGGTAACCAGCAGTGCAGCCACAAATAGCCAACAACTATATACTTCCCCAAGTATAGAGCAGAAGTAAAAGGAAGACAGTTCTAGCTAATCTCAGATCCTAAACCAGCCCAATAATGAAAATAGCTATTCTTTTTCAACTTTTTCTAGCTTTTAGAATTCAACTTTTTCTTCCAGTTGAGTATTCAAGTTTTTTCTCTCCTCTTTTGTTCTGAATTTTCTCCTTTTTTTTTCCTTCTTTTTCAGTCCTCAATCTCCTTTTTATACAAACCTGCCCCCCTTTTCAAACATAGTGCCCGACCCTTTTTCCTTATTCAAATCAGAAATTTTCCACTAAAAATCTGTTTTTTTTCACTTTAAATTCCACTAAGGAAGTTTTTCCTTATTTTCAGCCCCTCATTCCCTTTTGTTCCCCATTAGTGTATTAATTAATACCCCACTAACAAAGTACTAACACTAAAATATAAACCTAACTGTTTCATTCCTAAACCAGCCCTGAAAACCCCTTAATATTACTGCCTCCTAATACAACTATTCAACTGAATTAAAATCTTAATTCTGAAATCTGTTTAACTAACAATTAACCAAAACTGATTTGATTACAGCTATAACCAATTCAGCTAGTACTTTAAGGCAGAAAATACATCAAATATAAAGGTTCCAAGGATTCAGAACAATGCTCATAATCAAAACAGAATCTGAATTAATCGGATAACTAACAATTTGAAAACTATAAACAACAGAATGCCGAATGATTCAAACTATATGAACGACCTAATCAATGAAGCTTAATTAACCGATTACATATTACAATTGACACTGAACAAATTAGCAACAAAGCAATAGGCAATCAGTGTTATTGACAGAATCATAGACTAACAGGAAACTAATTAATCGACGCAACTTATTAATCGATTACACAATTTATAACACATAATAATTACAGCAAACATAAACAAATGACAGAATCGGACCAAATAAAAAGGTCCACTGAAGATGAACAGAATCGATTGACAAAAAGAATTTTAAAACAATAAAACCAAACCAACAAATAAACAGATACATAGATAAAAAAAACATGAACACAGACAAAGGAAAGAAGAAAAATACCTCAGAATACCAGAACTATACGGACCCAGGCTTGAAACTCGGACTAGGATAGTTTGACGTCGAACAAACGTCGAAGTGTTCTCAACTGAGAACACTTCGATTAAGGTCGATTAGACCCCAAATCCTCACTTAATTCGGACGGATTCCCTGATTTGGAATTTCTAGGGTTCCTGGTTTTCGATTTAAGGTTCGAACATTTCTAGACAGATTTGAACGGAACCAAAGTCATTTATGGTATGAGGGAGGTCTGGGGGTTGCCTGGTGTGAATTTGGGGTTGGTTGGTGTAGGTTTCCGTTTGTCTCGAATCTTCAAATGAAGATTCGAGAAGATGGGGGAAGATTCAAACCAAACGAGTAACATATTTGGAACGGGGGTGGTCAGATGGTCTTATGGTGTTAAGGTGGTGACCGGCGGCGTTGTTGCCGCCGGGTTTCAGGCGAAGGGGAGCTAGGGCGGCTAGGGTTTGGGGCTTCGTCTCTGAGACGATGATGAATAGGGCAAGGGGGTGTTTGGTTTGGGGCGTGGGGTGAGAATTGGGGCTTATATACAAAGGGGAGGGATAGATCCTGGCCGTTGGATCAGGTGAGATTGATGGCCAGGATCTCTTCACTTAAGGGAACGGTGCCATTTTGTTTAAACAGGGGGGTTTGGGTCGGTCTCAGACGGGAGTGGGTCGGGTCATGAGGGAAGGCCTGGGAACCATTAGATCAAAAGCAATGAACGGTCCCGATTAAATACAATCACACGTCGTCGTTTGGTTTAATGAAAGAACTGAACTTGACCGTTAGATCTATTTGATCAACGGTCCAGATGGAAAATGCCAATACGGCGTCGTTTGGTTGTCTTTTGATATTACCTGGACGGGCACCATCAAAACGACGTAGCTCTTGCCCTATACTACGTCGTTTGATATTTATTTTTGGGTTGACAGACCTGGGCCGGGTAGGGGGTGCGACCTTTGGGCCTGACTTCTCTTTTATAAACTGGCCCAATCCGAATTTTCTTCATTTTTGAACTTTTTTCCTTTTTCTTCTTTAATTTTTAATTTAAACACAATTCCTAATTAAATTATAAAATCAAAAATAAAACTACACAAATATTAATTAACACTTACAACAATTAACACACAAATTAAAACCTTAAAATAAAATCACACAATGACAACAAATAGAATAAAACGCATATTTTTATGATTTTCCTTTTAGAGACAATTAATGGTTTAATTAATTCTTAAATGCATAATTAAATCCTAGATATGTAACATGTATATTTCTTTTTTGTATTTTTCAATTAACTACAACAAAGTAAACATTTAAGGACAAAAACACAAACAATTATCCAAAAATGCCACGCAAATCCTAAAAATTGCTCACCAAGAGAATTTTGTTTTATTTTTTGATTTATTTTGGAGTAGTTTTTTTCGTGAAGCAAAAATCACGTGCTCACAGAAGCCCCTCTTTGTCCGAAAACACGAAGAGTTTTCGTGCAAAGATAAAGTGAGTGATTTTTGCGCATCCGAGTACTCCGTGTGAAGCATTTTTTTGAAAAAGATTTAACCGAACCTTTGCTTCAAAGGTTTCCTACATATCCCTGGCTAGAAGGGAATCAGGTTAATGTAGTTCGGGAAGTTTTGGTAGCTGGGACTACCATGAAACTGCAATTTTGCCGTTACTGTTGCTGCATGTTGTTGCTACTGCTTTTCGATCTCCTTATTACACCATGCCAAAAGAAAACAAGAAGCTAGACTTAAACTAGGAATTAAAAAATCTTATCTATCTACGACTTGTTCTTGTTGACTTGCTTTCTTGTCGGGTTTTGTTTCCTCCGGTGCTTTTTCTTCCGAAAACTGCTGGGGATGACACTGGCCTTTTGCTTTTACAAGTGTCATCATTTTGTTCGGTCTGCTGGGGATACTGCTTCATTCAAAAACTTGTTACGCTGGGGATTTTTGTTGTAACCCTCCTCATTACTGACTTCTGATTTAATCTTGAAATGTATTCCTCTATTCTGCAGGCGGGGACGCTCCTGACTCCAACATGACTTCTTCAACTTAAAATATAACAACTTCCATTCTACAGGCGGGCTCCTGACTCCAACTTAACATTCAACAACCTTCGTTCTACAGGCGGGCTCCTGACTTCTCCAACCTTAAAAATAATTCAACCTCCGTTCTACAGGCGGGCTCCTGACTTCTCCAACCTTAAATATAATTCAGCTTCCATTCTCTAGGCGGGCTCCTGACTTCAACAACTTCTTCAAAATAAATCAGCCTCCATTCTTTAGGCGGGCTCCTGACTTCAACAACTTCTTCAAAATAAATCAGCCTCCATTCTTCATGCGGGCTCCTGACTTCAATAACTTCTTAAAATGTAGCACCTCCGTTCTCCAAGCGGGCTCCTGACTTCAACAACTTCTTAAATGTAACACCTCCGTTCTCTAGGTGGGCTCCTGACTTCAACAACTTCTTCAAAATAAATCAGCCTCCATTCTCCAGGCGGGCTCCTGACTTCAACAACTTCTTCACAATTATTCAGCCTCCATTCTCTAGGCGGGCTCCTGACTTCAACAACTTCTTAAAAATAATTCAGCCTCCATTCTCCAAGCGGGCTCCTGACTTCAACAACTACCTTTAAAGCTAGTGTTTTATTCCTCTGAAAACTTCTGGGATAACACCGATATTTTATTTCACCAATATGTCATTTTCCTTCTTCCACGACTATTTCCTTTAAAGCTGGTGCTTTCACTTCCCTGAAACCTGCCGGAAATAACACTGCTGGGGAATTATCTTCTTCCTTTTAACAATGGTGGGGATGATATACTGATTCAAAGGCCATTATTTTTAAAACTTTGGGTTATCTTGCTTCTTCCAAGATTGCTTTTCTTTTAAAACTTGTATCTCCCCTCTCGTATACTGCTGGGGATTTTACTTCCTTCAAAACTTGTGTTATTTTCTCTCTTTCCCAAATGACTATCTGATTTCAAGAAAATTTCCGTAATGAGAGAAATTTTTCTACCCCGGTTTAATCTTCTTTGTGACCCTGTCTTCCTTCTGTCAATAATATTTCTTTTCCCTGCTTTAAATCAAAGAAAAATTTGTTAGTTTAAAATGGGGAGAGTGGTCGTGCCACTTCTGCTGGGGATGGTTTTTCCCTTTTCTTTTCCCTGCTTTGCTATAAAACTTGTCGGGGATGATATTATTTGCTGAGGATGATACTCCTGCTGGGGATGGTTTTTCTTTTCTCTTCCTTCCCCGCTCTGTGTTGTCCGACCATTGCGGAACTTGGTCGAGAACCTGTCGGAGTTGTTCCTGTATATCGCAAATCTGCTGGGGATCCCCATAACCCTTTAACTGTTGCTTTTCCGTTTTTCTCCAACTTCCCCTGGAAATTTGGTCCTCTTGCGATCTAGACCCATTCATCATTTGGTCTTGCGACCCACTTCTTTTCATTTTATTGTCTTATCTTTGTCCTGTCCTATTCGCATTTGCTTTGCACCATTTTGGCAACTGGTAGTAAGCTCTGAAAATCCTTTTCTCAAACAAACTGTTGGGGAGGTAAAGTCTTTAAACCAAGAAATGATAAAGTGATGATTTAAAAAAAAAGTCTTTCTGAACAAATGCTAGGGGAAAAGAAAGAAAAGAACTTATGTGAGGTATAACCGATCCCAACGATCATGTCGTGCATTCCGGATTGATCAACACAGTCTATTTGTGTCAATCAATCTTTCGGATGGCCTCATCTTGCTGGGGATAAATAAACACTCAACTCTTTGCCCACCGTGTACCCTTTCCGTCAATCTCGCCTTGTCGCCTCATAGTGCCCTTCGAGGGGTTTTCACTAATAAGACTCTCTCATTTCTCTTAACTCCCGTCGCCTCATGGTGCCTGTGAAGGTTTTCACCGATAAGACTCTCTCGTTTTATTTTTCTCATCTTTCGTCGCCTTATGGTGCCTGTGAAGGTTTTCACCGATAAGACTCTCTCATTTTATTTTATTTTTCAGCTAGGGATTGGAGTGTTGCCGATATGACTCTCTCTGTTGGGGATTCTTTTCGGTTGTCAATTCATTTCCAGTTTATGATCCTCTTCTCTGCTGGGGATCAGAGTGTTATGCATGACTTGGCACTTCTCGGATACTGATCGGAAGGCCTTTTTTGGACATCAATATGGGTTTTCGTGTCTGGCTGAAAGGAAAAGGGGTATCAAAAGGCTCAAAATATTTTTGACGGGTAAAATATTACAACTCTTGGAATCGAACTTTCTTTTCAGAATTACAAACACAAACTTCTGCCCCTGTTTTTCTTGCTTGGGGATTTTTACTTTTTTGTTACCTTATGACCGAGCCATGAGGCGCCTACGTATCCTTCTTTGAGGAATCAGGTCAAACGTAGTTCCCAATTCCTTTGTTTTTCTTGTGATTTTTTCTTTTGTCTTTATTATCATTATTTTTCTCGTTTTTTTTTCTTTCATTTTAATTACTGATTCCAAAAGAGGGATATTAAAGAATAAATAAGGCTCAAAAGAGGAAGCAAAGGATAAAGTGTTTGGATAGAAGAAAGAATTGCCTCCGTCATTTCATTCTCCGATAAATGCCAACCACAAACAAACAACAATTACAATCAAAAGAAATCATACATAATATCTCTTAACTGTGTCAGAATTGATAGCCATGTCGACGCATTTCCCATCGATATCTGTTAAACATAAAGCGCCATTGGACAACACTCGGGTTATAATGAATGGTCTTTGCCAATTCGGGGCGAACTTGCCTTTTGCTTCGGCTTGATGTGGCAGGATTCATTTCAACACCTGCTGCCCCACCTCAAATTTTATGGGGCGCACCTTCTTGTTGTAGGCTCTCGCCATTCTCTTTTGATATAATTGGCCATGACACACAGATGCCAATCTCTTTTCATCAATTAGGTTCAACTGCTACAACCGGGCTTTGACCCACTCGTCATCATCAATCTCAGCCTCAGCGAGAATCCGAAGGGATGGAATTTCAACTTCTGCCGGTATTACTGCTTCAGTTCCATATACGAACAAATAAGGGGTTGCACCTACTGAAGTCCGGACAGTGGTGCGATAACCCAACAATGCAAATGGTAATTTTTCATGCCATTGTCTGGATTCTTCTACCATCTTCCTCAGTATCTTCTTGATGTTCTTATTGGCTGCCTCAACCGCTTCATTCGCCTTGGGACGATATGGGGTGGAATTGCGGTGTGCAATCTTAAACTATTGACATACCTCTTTCATCAAATTGCTGTTAAGATTAGCACCATTATCCATGATGATCACTTTTGGGATCCCAAATCTACAGATGATATGGGATTGAACAAAATCCACCACTGCCTTCTTGGTTACCGATTTGAAAGTTTTAGCTTCAACCCACTTAGTGAAATAGTCGATGGTCACCAGAATGAATCTATGACCGTTGGTAGCTGCCGGTTCAATAGGTCCAATGACATCCATGCCCCAGGCAATAAATGGCCATGGCGCTGACATTGTATGCAACTTTGTCGGCGGAGAATGAATCAGATCTTCGTGTATCTGACATTGATGGCATTTTCGCACGAAATTGATACAATCACGCTCCATAGTGAGCCAATAATACCCTGCTCGAAGAATCTTCTTTGCCAATACATATTCGCTCATATGTGGCCCACAAACTGCAGCATGTACCTCTGTCATCACTGTCGTGGCTTGACTGGCATCTATACATCTCAGCAATCCCAAATCTGGGGTTCTTTTGTACAACACTCCTCCACTGAGGAAGAATCCACTTGACAATCGCCGAATGGCTCTTTTTTGATCTCCGGTGGCCTGCTCCGGGTATATCCCCATCTTGAGGTACTCCTTTATGTCATAAAACCATGGCTCGCCATCCACTTCTTCCTCTACCATGTTGCAATAAGCATGCTGATCACGAACCTGAATGTGCAACGGGTCAGCATGAATTTTATCTGGGTGGTGTACCATCGATGCTAAAGTGGCCAATACATCGGCAACCTCATTATGAAATCTTGGGATGTGTCTAAATTCCACTGATCGAAATTGCTTGCTCAGATCGTGCAAACATTGTCGATATGGTATGAGTTTCAAATCTCGTGTTTCCCATTCACCCTGAATCTGATGCACCAGGAGGTTCGAGTCTCCCAAGACCAAAACGTCCTGGACATCCATGTCTACAGCTAGTCGCAGACCCAAAATGCATGCCTCATACTCAGCCATGTTGTTGGTACAATAGAAATGCAGCTGAGTTGTAACAGGATAATGACGTCCTATTTCAGAAATAAGTACTGCTCATATTCCAACACCCTTCGCATTTGTGGCTCCATCAAGAAAAGCTTCCATCCTGGTTCCCCAGGTAATTCCAACTCATCTATATGCATTACTTTCTCGTCAGGAAAATACGTCCTCAACGGCTCGTATTTTTCATCAACAGGATTCTCAGCCAAGTGATCTGCTAGCGCTTGGGCTTTCATGGTCGTCCTCGTCACATAGACGATGTCAAACTCCGTGAGTAATATTTGTCATTTTGCTAACCTCCCTGTGTGCATAGGCTTTTGGAAAATATACTTTGGTGGATCTAGGCGTGAAATGAGATAAGTAGTATATGAGGACAAATAATGCTTCAATTTCTGGGCCACCCAAGTTAGGGCGCAACATGTCTTCTCGAGTTGAGTATACTTAACCTCATATACTGTAACTTCTTGCTGAGATAATAGATGGCTTAATCGTTCCTTCCTGTAATGTTGTGTTGCCCCAATACGCAGCCAAACGAATTCTCCAGGACCGTTAGATAAAGAATTAGCGGTCTCCCCGGCTCAGGTGGAACCAACACAGGGGGATTTGATAAATATCCTTTGATCTGGTCAAATGCCTCCTGACATTCTGCCGTCCATTCTATCGCAACATCTTTCTTCAGTAGCCAAAAAATGGGTTCACAGGTTGCTGTGAGTTGTGCAATAAACCCGCTGATGTAATTCAACCTTCCTAACAGACTCATTACTTCTGTCTTGTTCTTTGGCGGTGGCAAATCTTGGATAGATTTGATCTTTGACGGGTCCAGTTCAATACCTCGCCGACGGACGATGAATCCTAATAGCTTTCCAGATGGAACTCCAAATGCACATTTGGACGGGTTGAGCTTAATATCATACCTTCAAAGTCTTTGAAAAAACTTCCTTAGGTCTACTACGTGGTCTTCCTGATGCTTGGATATTATGATTACATCGTCCACGTATACCTCAATTTCTTTGTGGATCATGTCATGAAACACAGTGGTCATCTCTCTCATGTACGTTGCCCCAACATTTTTCAAACCAAATGGCATTACCCGGTAGCAATAAGTTCCCTATGGCGTAATGAATGTCGTATTTTCCGCATCTTCTTCATCCATCAGAATCTGATGATACCCAGCATAACAATCTACAAAAGATCCGATCTCACGTCCGGCACATTTGTCGATCAAGATATGGATGTTGGGTAAAGGAAAGTTGTCCTTTGGGCTTGCCCTATTCAGATTGCGGTAATCGACACACACCCTGATCTTCCCATCTTTCTTCGGCACCGGTACCACATTAGCCAACCAATCAGGATATCGAGTGACACGAATAACCTTTGCTTGCAGCTGCTTGGTTACTTCTTCTTTAATCTTCATACTCATATCCGTTTTGAACTTCCTCAACTTCTACTTGACAGGAGGGCATGCCGGGTCAATGGGCAATTTATGAACCACTAAATCCATGCTTAACCCCGGCATGTCATCATACGACCAGGCAAACACATCTTTGAATTCAATAAGTGTTTTGATTAATTCTTCCCTGATATTTAGTGCAATGTGGATGCTTATTTTAGTTTTCCTGATGTCGACTGCATTCCCTAAATTGATGGCTTCTGTGTCATTTAAATTGGGCCTGGATTTTTCTTCAAACTGGCTTAGCTCTCTGTTTATTTCTTCGAAGGCTTCATCCTCATCGTATTCCGATTCATTATCGTAATCGACCTCTTGTATGGTTAGTTTGGAATCAGATTGATCTTTTAGACTATGTTGAAGATCCGTTGTGCATTCCATGTGGTTAAGACCAGTATGAAAAGAACTGTTCAGAAAAAGAAAAAAAACAAGAATTAAAAATAAAATAAAATAAGGAATGAAGAAGAAACTTTTCATTTTATTGAATTATAGGATAACAAGGTTTCACACTTTGTTGAGCAATAATAAAAATAAAAAGGAATCTGTATTACAACCCTGGAATAATCCAGAAAACAAAAAGGAAAATCAGAGCCAACTACCAAGACTCCCTCCAAGTAGGAAGAGGAGTAGCTGTCCAATTGTTGACATTGGCCCTAGGTCCCACAAACTGTATGTCTGCCTTACTGGAACCCTCTCCAGCTTCTATCATGTTGACATCTGCGAACATTCTTTCAAAGCCCTCATTCAAATCTCCATCTGGCCCGATCAAGGGTCCAAGAACTTCCGGGACTGGCAACTTTCTGCACCCTGCTTTGACAAATGATCTGCACAGGCGTGGGATTGGCTTAGGAAGGACCCAGACTCTTTTCTTCAACTTGCGGACCCGCTTTACATCCTCTACGGTAGGCTTGAATCCCAACCCAAAGGTATCCAGGTTCTTGGGCAAAGAAACTGGATGGACCATTCCCTGCAGATCAATCCCCAGACCTTTTCCTGGTACAAACCCGCTGTTCAACATCTCTGAGGCTATCATGAAGGTTGCAGCTGTGATTTTGGGAAGTGGAAGGCCCCCACCCTCAGGAATTTTGTCTACTGAGACTGCTTCAAAAACCTGAAAAACCCATGGGCCCTTGTCATCGTCGGTTTCTATGAAGGGTACAATAGCATCACTGACGGCATGTGTGCTGTCATCCCCGTGTACCACAATCTCTTGTCTATCCCATTCAAATTTGACCATTTGATGCAGTGTAGAAGGCACTGCTTTAGCTGCGTGGATCCAGGGTCATCCCAACAAAAGATTGTACGACACCGTCACATCTATCACTTGAAATTCCATGGTGAACTCGACTGGACCAATTGTTAATTCCAGTACGATATCACCCACTGTGTCAGTACCGCCCCATCAAAACCTCGGACGCAGACGCTGTTCTTGTGGATCCTATCATCAGCAACCTTTAGTTTGTTCAGAGTGGCCAAAAGACAGATATTGGCACTTGATCCATTATCAATTAGTACTCGAGTGACCACCGAGTCTTTGCATTTGACCGTCAAGTAGAGTGCCCTATTGTGTTCTGTACCCTCTACCGGTAACTCATCATCAGAGAATGTCACTCGGTTTACTTCGAAGATCTTGTGCACTATTTTCTCCAAATGGTTCACTGAGAGCTTGTCCGGGACATGGGCTTCGTTTAGAATTTTCATTAAGGCCTGACAATGATCATTTGAATGGATCAATAAGGATAGCAACGAAATCTGGGCTGGGGTCTTCCTCAACTGCTCTATAATTGAGTAGTCCTGGGCCTTCATCTTCTTCAAAAACTCTTCTGCTTCTTCCTCCGTTACTGGATTCTTTATTGTTACAGGATTGGTCCTTCTCAATTCTGCAGGAACAAAACACCTTCCCGAACGAGTTAACCCCTGAGCCTCGTATACCTCTTCCACAACCTCCTTTCCCTTATGCATTACTGTCACTTGACTGTAGCTCCACGGCACAACTTTCTCACTTGTTATCGGCAACTGCATGGCTGGCCTGATAACAACTGGTTCTACGTGGACCGCCTTTACCACCAACACTGGTGTGCTTGATACTCCCGGCAGCACTGCCTTGGATGACTTTGGCTTCTTCGCAGCAACAGACGAACCTTTCCCCACTACCACAAATGGCTTGTGATCTACCTTTCCCAACTGTACCACTGCCTTTCCACTGGTCGAATTTTCGTTTGGACTGGCACGAATCATCATTACCGTTTGTGAGGGTGTTTTAAGTTTTCCTCCTTCGTGCACTAGTTCGATCATGTGGGCCTCATGGTGCACTGGTAACGGGTTTTCATTGATGTTGGGTGCCTCTGGTGCCTGAACCTCGATCCTATTCATGTCAATAAGATCTTGTATGGCAGTCTTCAACTTCCAACACTTCTCAGTATCATGCCCGGGAGCCCCTGAACAATATTCACAGCTTACTGAGTGGTCCAGATTTTTGGGAAGGGGATTTGGCAATTTGGGTTCAACGGGACTTAATAGGCCTATCTGCCTCAATTTGTGAAACATAGTAGTATATGTTTCTCCCAACGGAGTGAATGTTCTCGGCTTCTGCATCCTTTCGTTTTTGAAAGCCTGATTTCCATGGAAGCTTGGCCCTGAAGGATTCCTGTAGGCCCTTGGTGGTGGATATGTGTTTTGTAGAGGGGGATATGTGTTTTGTGGAGGTGGATATGTATGTTGGGGAGCCGGCGCATGCCATTGTGGGCGATCCAGAGGCTGGGTGTTAGTATGGGCGTGATGGACGGAGAAATGTGGCTCTTGTGGTGGATAATAGGGTTGTATGGATTGTGTGGATAATTTGGGTAATGGGGTCTGGTTTGGTAGCGAGGGGCTGGACCTCTTGATCTGGACCAAGTACCTTCTTCGACTGTTGCGACCTCCTCTTTCTTCTTTTTCCCGAGCGCACCTCCCTTGCTGCTTTGGATAGCCTGGGTTGTGGCCTTGATCGCCGAATAACTCATTATCTTGTTGGACCTGAGTCCCTCTTTAACCACGTCGCCCATTTTTACTAATTCATTGAAAGATTTACCAACGGACATCACCAGGTGACCAAAGTAAGTTGGCTCCAACGTTTGTAAGAAGTAGTCCACCATTTCACCTTCCCTCATTAGCGGATCGACTCTTGCCGCTTGTTCTCTCCAACGGAATCCGAATTCTCTGAAGCTCTCTCCAGGCTTTTTCTCAAGTTTTAACAGTGTGAGACGGTCGTGGACGATCTCAAGGTTATACTGGAAATGACCTGCAAACGCTTGTGCTAGATCATCCCAGGTATACCACCTGCTAGGATCCTGCCTTGTGTACCATTCTAATGCGGACCCGCTTAAACTTTGACCGAAATAAGCAATCAGCAACTCATCCTTTCCACCTTCCCCTCTCTTCTTACTACAGAAACCTCGTAGATGCGCCATGGGATCACCATGTCCCTCATATAGATCAAACTTTGGCATCTTAAAACTTGCCGGCAATTGAATATCGGGGAAGGGACACAGATCTTTATAGGACACACTGACTTGGCTGCCAATCCATGAATATTCCTGAAGGATTGCTCCAGGCTTTTCACTTTACGAAGCACTTCGTCTTGCTCCGGATTCTTAGCTGGCCTCTCAGTTTCTGCCGGGGGTTGAAGGTGAGGGGTGTAAGTGTATGGCTCGGGTGCTTTGAAGGTGAGTTCAAGAGGATAGTATTGGTTGTCGTGAACCTGAAACACTGGTTCATCGGGTGATTTTTGCAATGTGGCGGGTGGAGGTGCCACAAAAACAGGAACAGCTGGTGGAGGAGGGTTTTGTTTGGGTGGTGAAGCTTGGGGATTATAGGAAGTTTCCCCTTGATAGTATTGGGCAATGGGGAAGCTCGTTGATGGACCAGTGGAAGGGTGTTCCGGAGTCCGAGCTGGTGAAAGGGTAGGAGTAGGGGGAAGTATTGGTGGTGTTTGTCCCTTAGCCCAGGCTAGGTGCATCCCAGCTATCTCTTGTCTCAACCTGTCTACTTCCTCCTTCATCATTTGCATCTCTGTCTTTTCCTCCTCAACACTTTTGTCCGAACCAGACATACTTTCCGGAATGGTCCCTTTTGATCTTGGTGGTAATGGTAATCTGCTAGAACGTTATACCGAGCTAACTGTTTTGAAATCTCTTTCTCTAATATAAACAACAAACTTGTTAGAGTTTAACACATATTGCAATTTCACATTGGGTAATGCAATGTTCCTAGGCAGTTAACCATTTCTAACATGTTTTTTGCTTTGACTGCATGCGTCATTCCGACTTATGTCTTTTCTTTATTCACTTTGCCTCTTCTTTTTATCTTTTAGTGGTGGTCGAATCATATGTGGATTGCCTACGTATCATGTCCCCTCATGAATCAGACCGGGCGTAGTTCTGTCATAAGTAAAAATAAAGACGCAATTTTGCATTTTATTACCAAAATATGTTATTACAAGCTACGCATTTGAAGAAAAACAAACAAGCGAAATACAGACTTCATACTATTAACATTGTTTGATATGAAAAGAGAACAGAGGGGTAGACAACAAACTTTTTAAAAACCAAACAAGCGCAGACTTGAACTAGGGATACATTAAAGCCTTGAATTTTGGTGCCCGCGAGGCATCGTTCGGCCTTTCCGTGGGCTTTGGGGCCAGGCCTCTTTGCAAGCTTTTTAATTCCTCCATGATCCGGTGGACATAACCCATGACGGAGGCAAAAAGGGTATCACGGGGTATTTCTTCACATGTTAGGCACTTTGTGGTAATGTAGCGCCCAATCTCATCGATCCTACCCCTGATTCTATCCCTTTCCATCCACAGCTGTTCTATTCGTTGATTCTTTAGTCCCAATACTTGAGTGTTGTCAACGAGCTGATCTTGGAACCTCTCCATTTGTTCTTCCATTCGGGCTATTGAATCATAGCAGCGCTCCCTGTCCGTCCTAGCATCTCGGGCTTGTTTAAAGACTCGATCCCTGAGAGTGGAATTTGTTTCTCTCAATATTGCAATGCTCCCTTCATAATCCCTTCTCACTTGCCATAAGTGCTTTTTCCGTGCTGCTGCACCTTTTTCCCATCTGGCCCGCATTCTTGCTATGCTAGCCTCGGATCTTTCCAAGTATTTTCGGCTTTCAATGACCTGATTCCTTAACCCTTCTATCAGCCTTTTATCGGACCGGCTTCTCCGTTGGTTGTCGGCATCCATTTTCATTATCCGGATTTGAGCTTTGAGGATCTCGCTTTCTCGGGCTAATTTGTTCTTTTCTCCTTCATCGGTAGCAACCTGCACCTTGTTCTCAAATTTCAAATCCTTAATCTGTTGTTTTAGCTTGCCTATTTCGGCCCGTTATTCCCGCTCTTTGGCCAACCAGTCCCACGGTTCTTGCGACGCCTCAATGAACTCTTGAATGTGGGCTTTTTTGGGTAGTCGTTCTGGCTCATCTCTTACAACATCTCTCTTCCTGTACCAGGTGATATAAGCTGGTGAGACTTCACCTCGGGATAGGTCGCGCACTCAAGTGTTTACCGTTAAATATTGGCATTCATTCCATATAGAACGAACGGCTTCTTCATGAAATTGGCCATTGATACCAACCTCGATTGCATAAATACTGAGATCTTCATTTGGGTGGACCACCTGGCATCTCCCTAACTGTCTCATCACCCGGTAAGGCGCATAAGGCTGAATGCCTTAGAGTCCCATTAAGAGAAAGTAAGGACCCGTGACGGGCATGTATACAATTTCTTCAACAGTAAGCCAACCCAATGTCCACCATATTTGTGCTGTTGTGATGGTGCGAAGGCAAGATACCCAGTCTTCAGACCCTTCTGGCAATTTGAGCCCTGAAACCCTCATGTTATATCCTGCAATGCAACCTTCGTTTGTAGATCTAGAGCTCATATACTGAGGATGATGACACAAGTGCTCGATCATCCACATTTGCAATAACAAGTTGCACCCTTCGAAAAAGTCTGCCCCGACTTTACAGGCTGTGAGAGCTCGGTATATCTCAGACACTATCATAGGGACCATCGTGCTTTTGTTGTTGGTAATTAAGACCTTGACGACTCCAGCCACCTTTAAATCAATATTTCTGTCTTTCCGAGGAAACACCACAATGCCCAAGAATGCTACCATGAAGGCGAACCGCCTATGTTCATCCCATTTTGTCCGATTCCTCTGCTGCAAACCCCGCTTTCCAGATCGTCGAACCCTCCTATATGCCCATACCTCTGGTATATGAACTGCAAAGTAGAAAAACCCCTATCTAATTCAGAGTATGAGACTCCCTTGCTTATTTTCAGCAGATCCATGAACTTGTGCGAATTGACGGCTCTTGGTGCAATCAGATATTTGTGCCTTAGCCCCTCAGTAATGTCCATATATCCTGCTACCTCTTCTAAGGTTGGGGTGAGTTCAAAATCCGAGAAGTGGAATACGTTATGGGCCAGGTCCCAAAATGTAACCAAAGCCTTTATGATGTCACATCTGGGTCTGACGTTCAACAAACTGGTGAGACCTCCTAGATGTAATTTGATCTTATCTCGCTCTGACTTTTCCAAATCCTCCCACCATAAGCGCAACTCTAAAGGGATCTTGCTCTTAACTGTCACCGGCAAACTTGGACCCGGGCTCATTCTGTATGTTTGTTTGGGGTGATTAATACTCATTGGAATCAAAGAAAGAATAAACTTAAAATTGACACACATTAAAATAAAAATTCGGTCTTTTCAATACGACCTTTCAGCACTTCGAAGAAGATTTAAAGGCTGTGTTTTACCAACCGGACAAAACATTAAAAATGACCAAAAATGGCTATTTTCGCAAAAACAGCCTTCCGACGTCTTTTTAGGGACATTCGGCTATTTTTACAAGAATGAAATCACCCGACTTATTTACGACGAAAGATTAAAATTTTTGACATTTGTGGCTATTTTGCAAAAGGGGAGGTTGGACCCGATGAGAGTTGCCTACGTATCTCACATCCGGTGAGAATCAAACCGGCGTAGTTCGGGCAACGAATATAAACTAATTCTGAAAACAAGACTTGTTTACTAAAAATACTTTTTTTCTCAAAATTTTGGCAGAGTTTGCTATTTGGACACTGTTTTTTTTAAATTTTAAAAAAAAATAGGTAATTATCTCTCTACACTATTTTTTTTGAATATTCCAGTATTTTCAGAAGCCGGTCAGCATGCAAGTCTTCAGCAAATAAATGCGTAAAACAAACAGGATGCAACAGGATGGTCTTTTCATTTCAGGTTGCTTGTCCTAGACGGACCCAACACCTGTGTTGAGTCCCCTAAGTCAAGTGCACATGATGCAAATAAGCGTTCCTACTAGGGATCCGACATGAGGTTTTGTTATACTAGGTTTATCCTGGGTGTTCGTTCTAGACCTGGCTTACCCGAGCGGACAACTCGAGCCGAGGATGGGAGCTGCGTACCGGTAACCAAAAGATCATCCGGTTTTGCAACTCCTTCGAATCCTCGTTCTATTTTGGGATATGACACTAAGAGAAAGAAGTCACGACCAGCGTGCACTCCTCAAGAGATAGAAGAGAGGGATTTCGCAGCAGTTTATATATACAGTTCAGATAATATCAAAGCAGTAAAAAACAACATTTTAGCACATTAGGATAGAACATGCAATAAAATCAGATGATAAATAAAGAAAAATATAACAATTCATCTAAGCTCGAATTCTGAACCCGGAACCAGAGATTCTGGGTTCGGTCCCCAGCAGAGTCGCCAGAGCTGTCACACCTCCTTTTTTCAGCACCCGCGGGGGTACAAGGGAGTTCTTCCAATTAAAGAACAATCGAAACGGGATTTGTTTATTTTATTCAGAGTCGCCACTTGGTATAATTTTGTGGTGTCCCAAGTCACCGGTTAAATCCCGAATTGAGGAAAAGAATGACTCTGTTTAACAGTCTACGCACCAGAAATCCGGATAAGGAATTCTGTTAACCCGGGAGAAGGTGTTAGGCATTCTCGAGTTCCGTGGTTCTAGCATGGTCGCTCAACTGTTATATTCGGCTTATTTATCTGATTTTTGACAATTAAGAACTTATATGCAAATTTTAACTTTGAGCCGCTTTTATCAATTTCATTATTATTGTTATTATTTTATGGAGAATTGCAACGTTGTGGAAATGCATCTCGAACCACATCACAACCAGTGTACACGTGGTCGTCGACACATTTCGACTCTGTCGAGATTTGGATTTGGGTTGCATAAATGCACACCCGAGTTTAGGAAGGTAAGATTAATTAAGGCGCGTCCTAAAGAGACTATCGTATCGTTATTTTTGGGAAAAGGCCGTGAAAATTCACTAGACGACCAACTCCAAAGTCCATCCGGTGATTGAGTCCTTTTATTGAGGGCCCCGCAATTTCTGATTTACTGTGGCGAGACACACCTCCTTTATTTTAAGGACAATCCTAAAGTGACTACATTTTCTATTTTTAGTTTGTCTCTAAAATAAAAGAAGAAAAATCCTAGTTAATTACATGCTTGAAAAGGCCATCACTTATTTATCGGATTAAAGCAAAACACAACCGGAAAATTTTAATCAAACTTGCGTAAAAGGAGATTATTTCATACCGTATTCTATAAGCCAATACTACTGAAATTGAAATTATAAATAAAGACGGAATTGACAAACAATATATTTTCAAAAAAAAAAACTAATCATCCTATAACTAATTTAAACCCACCTTGTTAGATGAAATGAGCCGATGGAACTAATTGTTTTCAAATACTTGAAACTAAACCAACTTTAATTACTAATGATTACGAAAGTTTGCTTAAGCTTGATCATTAATTTAAATAACCTATGGGATTAGTGTTTTTATCCTTACTATATTGAATCGTGATTCAAATATATCAAACCTACGAATTATACGAAATTACTAACCAATTATATTTGCCTAATACTTACAGATCTTTATTACTAACAAGATTCAAAAAATTACAAACTTCAAGTTACTTCTATTCCTATATTCGCGAGTTCAATGCTAGATTTTACCAACCAATTAAATCGATTCACCACATTAACTAATTACCAATTTAGAGTTGGATGTGATTCCGAAGCTACATTATTTTAAACATATGAATTAACCAAACTGAAACTGATAACTATGCAATTCGTACGGAAATACGTCCAATAGTTCAAGAATCTAACAATTCTGCTCAAATTAAATAGGCATACTGTATTGACATATATTCACGTCATTTTAAGGATCTTAGGTCTGTAATCTAACGTTATGCCCTATCTAGCTGCTAATCAACGATCTTACAAGAATATTCTTAATACAACATGCCTCTACCCTTCATATAATTGGAAACACATAACTAATATCTAACTAAAATACAATTATTCTATAATTAAATATAGAAATCTTCTGTCCATTTTATTTCAACTTTAATAATCAAACGTCGAGGTGATTCAAAGTAGTGTACCTGATAATAGAACAGAAGAAGAAGGTGAGAATTATTAGATCAGTAGCAGACAACAACAACAACAATAACCAACTGGCAACTTAAAACGAATGGAACAAAATCTGGCAAATAGCAGTCCCGAAAATCAATGGAGGAAAACCCAGAAAAAGCAACGAAACAGTAACAGATGTCCAATAGCACACTTCAGGAAATTACTACTTGATAAACAACAATGCCAAACAATTATTGGTATTGACAACACAAGAAGAAGGAGGAGAGAGTCAGCAGCAGCAGTAGTAGCAAACAGAAATGGTAACCAGTAGTTCAGCCACAGTAATGAAAATAGCTATTCTTTTTCAACTTTTTCTAGCTTTTAGAATTCAATTTTTTCTTCTAGTTGAGTATTCAAGTTTTTTCTCTCCTCTTTTGTTCTGAATTTTCTCCTTTTTTTCCTTCTTTTTCAGTCCTCAATCTCCATTTTATACAAACCTGCCCCCCTTTCAAACATAGTGCCCGACCTCTTTTCCTTATTCAAATCAGAAATTTTCCACTAAAAATCTGTTTTTTTCACTTTAAATTCCACTAAGGAAGCTTTTCCTTATTTTCAACACCCCATTCCCTTTTGTTCCCCATTAGTGTATTAATTAATACCCCACTAACAAAGCACTAATACTAAAATATAAACCTAACTGTTTCATTCCTAAACCAGCCCTGAAAACCCTTTAATATTACTGCCTCTTAATACAACTATTCAACTATATTAAAATCTTAATTTTGAAATCTATTTAACTAACAATTAACCAAAACTGATTTGATTACAGCTATAACCAATTCAGCTAGTACTTTAAGGCAGAAAATACATCAAATATAAAGGTTCCAAGGATTCAGAACAATGCTCATAATCAAAACAGAATCTGAATTAATCGGATAACTAACAATTTGAAAACTATAAACAACAGAATGTCGAATGATTCAAACTATACGAACGACCTAATCAACGAAGCTTAATTAACCGATTACATGTTACAATTGACACTGAACAAATTAGCAACAAAGCAATAGGCAATCAGTGTTATTGACAGAATCATAGACTAACAGGAAACTAATTAATCGACGCAACTTATTAATCGATTACACAATTTATAACACATAATAATTACAACAAACATAAACAAATGACAGAATCGGACCAAATAAAAAGGTCCACTGAAGATGAACATAATCAATTGACAAAAAGAATTTTAAAACAATAAAACCAAACCAACAAATAAACAGATACATAGATAAAAAAATATGAACACAGACAAAGGAAAGAAGAAAATACCTCAAAATACCAGAACTATACGGACCTAGGCTCGAAACTCGGACTCGGACACTTTGAGGTCGAACAGACCTTAGTCGAAGTGTTCTCAACTAAGAACACTTCGATTAAGGTCGATTAGACCCCAAATCCTCACTTAATTCGGCCGGATTCCCTGATTTGGAATTTCTAGGGTTCCTGGTTTTCGATTTAAGGTTCGAACATTTCTAGACAGATTTGAACGGAACCAAAGTCATTAATGGTGTGAGGGAGGTCTGGGGGTTGCCTGGTGTGAATTTGGGGTTGGTTGGTGTAGGTTTCCGTTTGGCTCGAATCTTCAAATGAAGATTCGAGAAGATGGGGGAAGATTCAAACCAAAGGAGTAACATATTTGGAACGGGGGTGGTCAGATGGTCTTATGGTGTTAAGGTGGTGACCGGCGGCGTTGTTGTCGCCGGGTTTCAGGCGAAGGGGAGCTAGGGCGGCTAGGGTTTGGGGGCTTCGTCTCTGAGATGATGATGAACAGGGCAAGGGGGTGTTTGGTTTGGGGCGTGGGGTGAGAATTGGGGCTTATATACAAAGGGGAGGGATGGATCCTGGCCGTTGGATCAGGTGAGATTGATGGCCAGGATCTCTTCACTTAAGGGAACAGTGCCATTTTGTTTAAACAGGGGGGTTTGGGTCGGTCTCAGACGGGAGTGGGTCAGGTCATGAGGGAAGGCCTGAGAACCATTAGATCAAAAGCAATGAACGATCCCGATTAAATATAATCACACGACGTCGTTTGGTTTAATGAAAGAACTGAACTGGACCGTTAGATCTATTTGATCAACGGTCCAGATGGAAAATGTCAATACAACGTCGTTTGGTTGTCTTTTGAGATTACCTGGACGGGCACCATCAAAACGACGTAGCTCTTGCCCTATACTACGTCGTTTGATGTTTTTTTTTGGGTTGACAGACCTGGGCCGGGTAGGGGGTGCGACCTTTGGGCCTGACTTCTCTTTTAAAAACTGGCCCAGTCCGAATTTTCTTCATTTTTGAACTCTTTTCCTTTTTCTTCTTTAATTTTTAATTTAAACACAATTCCTAATTAAATTGTAAAATCAAAAATAAAACTACACAAATATTAATTAACACTTACAACAATTAACACACAAATTAAAACCTTAAAATAAAATCACACAATGACAACAAATAGAATAAAACACATATTTTTATGATTTTTCTTTTAGAGCCAATTAATGGTTTAATTAATTCTTAAATGCATAATTAAATCCTAGATATGCAACATGTATATTTTTTTTTTGTATTTTTCAATTAACTACAACAAAGTAAACATTTAAGGACAAAAACACAAACAATTATCCAAAAATGCCACGTTAATCCTAAAAATTGCTCACCAAGAAAATTTTATTTTATTTTTTGATTTCTGTTGGAGTAGTTTTTTTCGTGAAGCAAAAATCACGTGCTCACAACAATCAAATTTGATATTGAGCACAAGGACAATATGGCTAAGGGCCAAGGCACATCTCGGTTGATCTAAAAGTAATAAAGCAACATAATGAAGGTTCTTACTCGTCGCATGTTTTGGAGTGCCGGTTCTTATAAGTCACATATGACGCAAAGAACATATTAGGGAGTATTTGAAAATTAGAAATCTGATGGGTTTCTTAAAATTAAATACTATCTCTAACATTGAATATGCTTTTTGTGTTGGTTCAAGGAATCATTCAAGGGAGATCTACATCCTAGTTCCTTCTCGAAAAATTAAATTGCTATGACTTTGAAAGTAATTAAAGTGATGACTCATGAAGAAAGTTGCAAAACTGGGTTCTACTTTCTTTAACTTCACTTATTTGTTTTTATATGTTACTGCTCTAGGTGACATTTAATGAAGTTCAACTTCTACCAATAATAGAGTATAGACATTTCATACATGTGATGATCTCAGAATATATTTTATTTGCATGCATAAGAATAACATATGTTCTGTATGTTAAAGGTTAATTTTGTTATTGCTTGGACCAAATGAAAAACTATTTGTAGTTGATACAATTTGATAACATGCAGTATATTGAAGGAAGTAAGACATGAATTAGTCTTGCACTAATACTTAAAAATATACTTGAGATCATGAATATAATATGTAAAGATGAACATATATGTGTTTGATTACAGAAAGAGATCAAACTGTTTAAAGTGTTATAATGGTTTAGTTGGAAAACTATTTGAAAATGGAATTAATTTCTTGTGATTTTATACCCCTAGTTTTGGAGACTAAAATCTTTGTGATTTTCTACTCCTGCTTCAAGATTAAAATCTGTGTGATTTTCTACTCGTTCGTTGAGATTAAAGTCTTATAAGTGACTTTCTACTTGTTTTGGAGACTAAAATCTTAGTGATTTTCTACTCTAATTTATTATTCGGTTTGAAGATTAAAAACTTCATCGTTTATTAAATTTGATTGTGTCACATATTATTCGGTTTGAATATTAAAAACTTCATCATTTATTAGATCTGGTATTAGTTATTACTCGGTTTGAAGATTAAAAACTTCATCGTTTATTAATTCTGATTATGTCAGATTGGTTTGAAGATTAAAAACTTCACCATTTATTCTAGATCTGTCGTGACACAAACAACATTTCTTGTGGTTGGCTCTACAAAGTAATTGGGGTAGCAAATATAAATCTCCTTTTGAAAAAAATATCTTTAGAATATAAAATTATTCACCAAACGACCGCCCCTTTGTCACCGCAAGCTAATGGAATTGCGGAAAGAAAGAATAGAATGTTAAAGGAGATGATGAATGCCTTATTGAAGAACTTGTGGGGGGGGGGAAGTTATTCTTACAACTAACCGAATACTCATTCGCGTTCCCATAACAAGACACAATTCATTCCATATGAAAAAAGAAAACACAACTTAAATATTTTAAAGTGTAGGGGTGCTTAGCTAAAGTGCAAGTTCCTAAACTCAAAAGGTAAAGATTGTACCGAGAATTATTGATTGCGTTTTCATAGGATATGCAACAAATAATAAGGCATATCATTTTCTGGTTCATAAAGTAGACATTCATATTAATACGGTAATCGAATTAGATAATGCTGAATTCTTAGAATATTTATCCGTATAAAAAGGAATGTGAGTCGTCTAGTGAAATATCTAAACGACCTCAGGAAAAAGGAAAGGAAAGTACACCTAATGAGGTGAATTGAAGACGTAGTAAATGTCAAAGGACAACTACTTTCATTCGATCAGATTTTGTGACTTTCTTGCTTGAAAATGAGCCTCAAACTTTTAAAGCAACTATGTCATCTTCTGATTCAACATTTTGAAAAGTAGCAGTCAATAGTGAGATTCAATCAATTTTGGATAACCATATATGAGAATTGGTTGATCTTCCTCCAGGAAATAAGTCTTTAGGTTCGAAATGGATCTTTAAATGGAAAATGAAAGTTGATGACATTATTGATAAATATAAGGCAAGACTTGTTGTCAAAAGTTATAGACAAAAAGAAGGCCTTGATTACTTTGACACTTACTCGCCAGTAATGAGGATAACATCTATTAGGGTGTTAGTGGCACTAGCGGCCGTGTATGGTCTTGAAATCTATCAAATGGATGTTAAAATAGCTTTCTTAAATGGAGAATTGGAGGAAGAGATTTACATGGAACAACCTGAAGGTTTTGTAGTTCCTAGTAAAGAAAAGAAAGTGTGCAAACTTGTTAAGTCACTTTATGGACTTAAATAAGTACCCAAACAATAGCATGCCAAATTTGACCAATCAATATTGGCAAGTGGGTTTAAAATCAACGAGTGTGACAAATGTATTTACATAAAAAATACTTCAGGTCATGAAGTCACTGTTTGTTTATATATAGATTATATATTGATAGAAAAGGCACATGAAACATGTGAAATGTGGGGGCATTTAGCTATGCATAACAAAAGCTAATGTTAGACGTGATGACTATATTATTTAGAATAACTAGATAATATGATTCTTCGAACCCCACGAATCCTTAAGGATATTGATATGGTAGTCGGTGAAACAGTATTATTGATGACTAGTGATGAAACTACAAATTCGAGAGTTGTTTACGTGCCTTTACGGAAATGATTTGTTCTTTCTTGAACATTTATAATGTTTAGCTATGTTATGAAAGGTGTCACCTGGAAGGCTGTGACTTTTCATGAAAAGTGCGTTTGTATGTTTTGTATAAATATGACTGTTCATGAACGAACGTATTAATATGTTGGTCTATGATGAAGTGAACTAACCGATGAACATGACCAAAATCCATTCCAAGTTAGATTTGTTTCATGAATGAATGTGCTATAATTTGCATATCATATAGACGTATAAATAAATAGCATACAAATGCTTGAAAATGGTGGAATAATCGCGAAATGTGTTATATATTAAAAGGTTGTGGGCACAACTAATACTAATCATTCCAGCTGTTCTTATAATATACTATTACTACATTAAGTGTAGTCAATAATCTGATATGCAATCGAAAACCGAGAAGTATTAGTCTACGACATAAGAAAGTTTGCATTGAACTTTCATGACAATGAAACGAGCTTTGAAGTATTTGAAATATACTCCAGTTATGCTTTGTACTACAATAAGTATCCCACAATAATAGAGGGGTATAGTGATGCAAATTAGATCACTGGTTCAACCGATTCTAAACAGTTGGTGGAGGAGCGATGTCTTGGAAATCATCCAAACAAATGTGCATTGACCACTCTACAGTGGAGGCTGAGTTTATAGCCTTAGACAAGGTCGGTGAAGAAGCTGAATGGCTCCAAAATTTCTTGGAAGATATTCCATTTTGGCCCAAAACTTTGGCACCTATGTGTATACATTGTGATAGTCAAGTGGCAATAGGCAGTGTAGGGAACGTTATGTATAATGAAAAATCTCGTCACATTCGACGAAGACACAATATCGTTAGACAACTACTCTCTAGTGGTGTTATCACGATTGAATACGTAAAGTAAAGAAAAAACGTGTCGGATCTACTTAAAAATGTCCTATTTAGAGAGGCAATTGAAATATATTGAAGGGAATGAGGCTAAGGTCTAGGATAAGTCATCATGGTGGTAACTCTATCTAGCAGGCTGGAGATCCCAAGAGCTAGGTTCAAAGAGATCAAGCAAAGTTATGAATGACTATTCAACATTGTCAAATAACTCAACCCATTCTCGTGATGAAGACAATGTTCAGAAATTAAGGTAAATCATTAAGGCTTTTTGATGAGTCAATAAAGCTTAAAACGTTTTAATGATTTGCTTAGTCTGGCAAGATATGACCAAATAGTGTGTCTATAAGATTACACGTTTAGAATTCACCTATGTGAGTGTGAAGTGTAAGCGGCTTTAAGGGGAATGAAAGTAAAGGCTCATTCTCTAAGCACTCATGAAACTAGGTGGTATTCATGGCTAAAACGAATACAACCGTGAGAACCAAAGACGGTTAAGGATTGATTGTGTGACGTATGGTTGTCTAGATATACACCAAAGCTCGACGGTTCAAAGATATCAAATATACCGATTGACCGAGTATATCTGACATAAGTTCACTAAGGAAAGTTCAAAGGGAAACCTACTTATCCAGATGCGATTAATCCTTACTTGCGAATCACACAGTATTTGCATGCATGTTTTTTCACATATGTTCATTCCCCATTCATGTAGGGGATCATTGCGTTTTTTCTTTAAAGGGTGTGAATGGAAAATGGAAGAGACACCTCTTGGGTTGCACCTCTCCATCTCACACTTTCTTTGTCTATAAATTTAGAAGCTTGGCCTCATTTTTAAGACATAGAAAATCAGAAATCTTCTCCCCTCTTTTCTACATTGTTGCATTATTTTCTAAATAAACATAAGTGTCAAATGTGATTTGATCCGTTTGTTGAGTTCGCTGAAGTTTTGTATAATGAAGTGCCGCTATTATAGAATAGTTACTCCGTTCTATCCTGGGAGGAATTAATCCGTATACCTTAAGCAACAGTGAGGGGATTAAATTCTTTAAGGACATACTGCGAATTCAGTGCTCTTGAAATTATTTTACAATTTATTTATTGAACTAACATTTGTTTGCTTATCTGATTTTTTTTATTTATTTTGAACATTGTAATACCAAAAAATTTTGCTTTCTTCGCCCTCATCCGCGTGTACATATAGTCTTGTCCATCATCTTAATATTCTGCCGTCTTTCAGTCTGGCATATGACCTAGTCCCTAGACAATATTTTTGCTGCCAAGGAATTTAGCCAGTGAATCATCATCACGATATTCTACTCAATATAATGAGTGATCACGCTCAACTATGCTTTATAAAAAGGACTAATTAAGTGGTCATTGCAAATATAATTCGGTTTACAAGTTCGAAGTCGAATCCCACAGAAAATTAAGGTTTAGCTACACTTGTTTAATATCACTAAGAAACACAAGTGCAAATAATTTCCTAATTATAAAGATTATAATGTTTATTTTTATCTAATTAATTAACTAACAAATACTAGAAAGCAATAAAGTTATCAATTGACAAGGATAAAGAATGGAGACAAGATTACGGAGGTCTAGAGTTATGGTTTTCCCTATTGTCGAAATCTTTTCCGCTACATTTTTACAAATTTGCATAAGTTCTCTCAACCGATCATGAGTGATCTGACTGTTGTAATTCTCTTCCGAGTAACTACCACAATTTACTAGACATATTCTTCCGAATTACACTAGCTGACATTAAGTACGGCTCACTCGAATCGCATCAAGGTTTCGTTATCCCTAATCCCACCTTTAAACCATCCGTATTGATCCCTCATATACGTTCGGAGTGATGTTTTTCAACAACTACCTAAATATATACTCTTTCCCGAGTAATGTATACTAAATAGGTACAATCAATTGAGAGCTCTTCAACCAACCACAATAATAACGTAGTTGAACAAATAAAGAATATACTACGGCAAATGTTTATTAACGTAACGAAAAAATCCTCCTCCAATAGGTTTCATCAAAACCCTAGATAACAAATTAGCTATTCATAATAGTATGCATAACTACAATACTAGAATTTATAACCAATAATAGAAATATGAAGAAGGAAGTGAAAAACTCGTAGAAGAATTCTCCACCTTTCTCCTAGTGTGTTCTTTCCTCTTTAGGTCGAATCCCTGGTCTAATGTCGGTCTCTCTCTCCAATCCCTCAAAAGTGACATTTTTAAGTCTATTTATATGTGTAGGAAAAGACCTAAATGTGTAGGCCAATTCCTAGTCAAACCAGGAGACGAAATAAGTCTGCAAAACTCGGAATGTGCACGTCCAGACCTGGCCTCGCGTGGCATAATGCCTGGTGGACCTGGCCCCAGGCCTGGCGTCGCCAGTTCTAACGCATGCTTAAGGCCTTGCATCGCCAAGTATAAAGCCTGCTTAAGGTCTGGCGTCGCCAGCTTTCTCCTTTTCATTATTCTCGAACACGCTTTCAAAGTTTAAGTATCCCTTTTGCTCTACTTTCATCTTCAATTCACCTACACATAAAATAGACTCCCGCCATTAGTCATTACGTGCAAATAAAGTGTAATTTATCATTAAAGCATATAAAATACAAGGTACAGTGGTTTATTAATAAATATGTATACTTATCTTTAGGATAAAACATGATTTATGTCGTCGTGACTGTTAGTATTCGTTTTTTTGTAGCACGAGATTAATTAATGCTGAAATCTGTTATAATTACAGTGAATCCAAAAGCTTATTCACTATCCTACGAGGACCACATAAGCAATATACATATCTTATAATCAATATATCAAATTGAGTACCTTTAATCGACACAGATAGATATATGTTCCTAACAAAGATATATCTCAATCAAAACCTGGACAAATATTTATTACAGCTTGCAATTAAACGAAATTGAGCGTTGAATTCACACACTCGATTTTGGGGGTGTGAAGCTTAAATGAAGCCAAGAAATTAATCATGGTATCATCAAATGTGTCACGCTATTATAATGTGAATTTAACAAAAATAATTAACTATTTAATATAATCAAGCCGTTGTGAAATGCTTAAATCGCTAAATGATTCAGGGTGAGTTGCCATTTTGTTCTGTCCTTTCTTCATTGACAAATAACCCATCGGTTAAAACTAGCCATGGTCCTGTACTATAAAGTTAGATCTTAGAACCCTAAATGGTTGTGGGTATGACTGTACAAAATTAGATTTGGTATGATTTTATTGGTATGATTTGGTATAATGTGATTTGGTATGATTTGGTATAATGTGACTGTACAAACCGAATCGAAAAACCACACCAAACCAATTAAAAAATTTAATTAGATTTGGTATGATTTTATTTGGTATTGAGTAAAAACATGAATCAATCCAACATTAAATATATAATTTTTGTATATACTTTTAAGGCTTTTTATAAAAAAAATCTTTAAAAAATATCTAGAAATACTTGGGATTCTCTTATGGGATGTAATATTTAATAGAATCTTCATTTTTATTAACTTTAAATAATGAGTTGTATGGTCACTTTCTTATCAAGTCTTACTGAAATGCATCAATCTCTTTGTTCTTCCATATTCATATGTCAAGATCTATTAAACTCTTAGGGGTCGTTTGGTAGGATGCATTAGCTTTGTGTATTAGTAATACTTTGTTTGGTACACTCTTTGAACATATGCATTAGTTATGCAAGTATTAGTTATACGCTCTATTTGGTATTATCCTATGCATAACTAATGCATAAGAAACCATGGCATTAACAATGCAATGGATTTTAATGCATGCATTAACTTAGTTAAAGACAAATTTGTCCTTCAAAATTTATGCTTGATAAAAATATGTTATTATATTAAAGCAAGTTTGAAATAATCCAAGAAAGTGAAAAATAAAATTATGTCCCTAGTAAATAAATAAATAATTAGCATATTTTTTTTTATAAATAAATATTAAGTTCTACACTACAATATATGTAGACAAATTAAATAATTTTTTAAAACCTTTTTATATAAAAACATTCCTCAACATATGTTTTTCTAAAAGATAAAGTAATGGACTGATTATGAGGGTATTTTTGTAAACAAATAATTCTTATAGAAATTGTGCAATGCATTAATACATTAAACCAAACAATGGATAAGAAATATCTCAGCATAACTAATGCCAGCATTACTAATGCAAGCATTACTAATACCAGCATTACTCAGCATTATTCTTATACACTCTACCAAACGACCCCTTATATCTTTTTCGAATTTGAAGTGGTATTCCGATAATTTAAAAGTAAATAGAACATATCATTATTTTTAGGATATTGATTTTTATGCTTAATTATTAAATATGGTTAACCTTGAAAGTGTACATCAACGAAAAATTATTGTCAGACGACTAAAAAAATAACTATCATTGTTACTAAGAAAATTCTTCCATAAAAATATTTTAATAGATCATATGTTTATCAATTTTTATTTTATTTTTACTAAACATATATTTACTTATAGTAAATATAACAAAGTAAGATTGAAATAATATTCATGTAACAAAAAAACTCGAAAAACCGAAAAACCCGACAAAACCAAACCAATCCAAATTGATATAGTTGTTTTGATTTGGTTTTGATAAAAATCGAACCAACCCGGTCCATATTATACACCCCATGTTGTGGGGATCACCAATTAATTGAAGACTTACTTTTTTCCAACCCAAATATTGAAACTTGGGTTATTTTTCAACCCAATTTAGGAAAATATTCAAAATAATCTTTGAGATTCACATCCAACAGTAGCGCTAAAGTACCGAATGCCAGAACTGAGCCGATTAGTTGAGCTATTATGTACAGAGGTGCCTGCAACACATGCATATGATGTTAAATACATTTTGCTACTATTCTACCCCAATAAATTACCATATGATTTTATGTCATCCAAAGGTAAATCAGAATTCAAAATAGTTTAGCCTCAAAAAGAAAAATAGTACATTAGTACGTACTAATTTCCATGGGAAGCGATGGAAGATAGTGAAAGTGATTGTAACAGCAGGATTAAAATGACCTCCTGATACTTGTCCCAATGAGTAAACCATCACCATTGCAACTGCTCCCCATGTCGTGCTTATCCCTGGAGATGTTATGCTCTCATCATCAAATAGCCTATTCATTTCAACTGATCCAAACCATGCAAATATAATGAAGTATGCGCCAATTGCCTCTGCAATAAACTGGAAACAAATTAAAATAACAGGGTTTAAATCATTTAAGGGGGTAGGATACAAATAGTATTCAGGGAGGGATATATGGGGCATGGATATAATATTTAAAAAACTGAATTCAGTATTTTTGAATGGTAGTCTTTTCATGGAGATTATTGGGAACGGAAATGCGCCTGGGGTTAAGAATAACGAAAAAATTGCCTTCTGTCTGTTGCCATGGAATGTATAGGTAGGGATTGTTTTGTGCTTGGAAAGCCCGTTCCGCGCTCTCTATGCCCTTTTTTGGGGGTCCCCATGAACTGTTTTTTAATATTCGTGTTCACCTTCTTTCTTCCTTCCCCTCCACATGGAAGGATCATAGGGTTCTCCCAACATACATATCTAGGGTTGCAACTGTTTAGCATGCAAGGATCGGAACGGGCGGATCCCAGAAATTCTTTTCTGATCTATTCGTTTCAGCCTTAGAGGATTGAGCTTTTTGAGAGTGCCGCACTGCGATTGAATGGAGGATGTCAATGATGAAGAGAAAAGTCTAGTTCTCTTTTCATTTGAAAGGGGAATGGATGTCTTATCGAGAGTGATTACGGAAGAGCTTTTTCATAGAGGAGAGCGATAGGTCAATTTAAAGAGCAAAACATAAATAAAGTAAAAATAACTTAAATTTCAACAAATATTAAAATTTAAACTCAATTCAAGTGTGAAATGGGTTCCGAATCCATCAAATTTAAATCTTCAATTAGCCTTGTGAAAGAACCTAACCTTTTGTGCTAGTGCAACAACCGAATTAGCTGATGAAGAAAGCCCTATGTTAGTATCAGATTGGGACCTAAAGATATTGGCTGCATGGGCACCTTCTTCCATTATATATGGTGATTTCTTCTTCTCAGTTGCAATTCATTTCGCCGACATTTGATTAACATAAAACAAGAAAATCGAAGCATAAAGGCGTAAAGGGTTCTCAATTTATTTTCTTCCTTTATTGTCTATCAGGATGAGGATATTATAAGGATATGATGAATAGTTGGAGAATTTGTTCAATCCCGCTGTATAGTAGGATCTCTAGAACTTCAAACTTCGATTCAGCCTTCCGATTTTTCTTTTAATATTTGTGTCTATCTTTTCGTTTTACTTATATACCAATACGGTCTTCTTCACATTTTCGATATATTGTGGACGAGTGGCTTTTTTTGTAATTATCTTTTGTCTATAAAGTTCATGAACTATATGTCTTCGAGGTGCCTTAACTATAAGAAAAGGCAATTGCCATTACATGGCTAGCTAATTCCGTTTAAATGACACAGAGCAGCTTCTTAGAAGTTCTATTTGTTGTCCAAGAGAACGGACTAGTTGAGGCAAGTCCAACTTGAATATTGCACCTTTGAGTTTCAATTATATGCACGGATGATTATGCTCAACTCTAATCCTAAAAAAGATATGCGGTTACTGTAAATATAGTCCAGTCTAAGAGTTCGAAGTCGAATCCCACAGAGAACTAAGAATTAGCTACAACTGTTTGATATCACTAAGAAGACAAGTTGGAACAATTTCTAAGTTATAAAGAATGAGATTTTTTTATTCTAAACTAATTAACTAACAAATCTAAAAATCAGTAAATATCAAGTAACAAGGATAAGAGTTGGAGACAAGATTAAGCAGGTCTAGAGTTATGATTTTTTCTATTGTCAGAATCCTTCCCGCTATGTCTTCTATAATTTCGCTTAAGTATTCTCTACCGATCGTGAGTACTTAGAGTGTCGTAATTCTCTTTCGAGAAACTAACACAATTTACAATATGTATTCTTCCGAATTATGCTAGCTGGAACTAGTGCACCGTTCACTAAGATCGCACCAAGGCTTCATTATTCCTAATCGCACCTTTAAAGGTAAAAACAAATATCACTGGAGCTCCTGGGTCAAAATGTGTTTTCCAACAGAAGAGGGCGGTATTGGATTCAAGAGAATTCATGATATATGTGAAACCTTCTTGGCTAAGAGGTGGTGGTGACTCAGAACTGAAAACAACCTCTGGACTAGGTTCATGATCGCCAAATACTATCCCAAAAGCAACTTAGTTGCCAAGAAAGGGAATTCTAAAGACTCTAATGAATGGAGGAGCCTGATAAATATCAGAAACAAAGTGGAAACTAACATTCTATGGAGAGTGAATGAGGGGAACTTGCTATTCTGGTGGGATAATTGGACAGATGACAGTCCTATAAACTCCTCAGTTAACCTAAACTATAAACCAGGGAATACTAGAGTGAAGGAATTCATTCAAAATAATAGCTGGGATATTGACACCCTTAAAAGTGAAGTCCCACAAAATATTGTAGATATTATAGAGACAGTGAATATAGGAAATTCAGATACTAAAGATCAGGCAATCTGGAAGCCTTCATCAGATGGAAACTTCTCTTGTGCATCTGCGTTACAAATTCTGAGACAAAGGGACGATCACAATTCACTTTTCAGTAAAGTGTGATCCAAAGATATCCCCTTCAAGATCTCCTTCTTTATGTGGAGACTGTTGAAAAACAAGCTTTCACTAGATAATACTAATTTGAGATTTGGATTCCAATTAGTCTCCAGGTGTTGTTGTTGCAGACAATCCAAGGAAGAGAACTTGCAACACGTATTTGTGGAAGGAGACATAGCCAAAAGGGTATGGCACATCATTTCAAGTCCACTTGACATCAATTGTAGGGCCAGTGGTATCAACAATGTGTTATACCAATGGTGGAACCAACATTCTAAGAACCCATTGCACAAACGTATTCTTCACATAACTCTCATTAGTTGGGAGATCTGGAAGGCCATATGCACAAAGAAGTACAGCTAGAAGACTACAACCATTACCAGAATATGCCAACAAATAGTGTTTCTAATTAAAACTGCTATTGGAAAGAAATTTAGCAGAATGGAGGAAGAATGGTGTTGGAATGATATTTGCCACATTGCGGATAATTACCAACCCAGATTGCAAAGCATCATGGTCACTTGGATTAACCCAGAAGAGGATAATTGGAAACTGAACTCTGATGGCAGCTGTATGATGACAATGGGTAAAGCAGGAGCCGGAGGGATTGTTAGAAGGGGAAATGGAGATATGGTAATGGCTTATGCTAATCCTATTCAATTCTTGACTAAGAATTTTAGTGAATTGCAGGTTGCGCTCTTTGGAATCATATGGTGCTGTGAACAACAATTCAACAAGCTAACCGTGGAACTGGACTCACTACTGGTGGTTCAAATGATTCAAGGAAAAGCAAAACCACCATGGAGGCTTCACAAGGACATAAAAGTTATCAAAGAAAAGATATCACATAGAAATATTGAAGTATGTCATTGCTTTAGGGAAGAAAACACTGTAGTTGATTCACTTGCAAAACATGCAACTACCATCATGGAGTACAAGATATACATGCAAGAAAATGATCTGCCTTGCGAGACAAAAGGATATCTGAGAATGGACAAACTCCAAATGCCTTCCTTCAGGATTAGAGCAACCAAACACCCAGGATGGTTCTTTGAACCACCATAGCCTGTTACTACTAGCTGGTAGGATCACATGGAAGACACATTACACCAGCTAGCACAAGTTTAATTTTTTGAGAAATTAGGCTTTCATGCCATTATGTACTGAATGGATTTCCATTCCTTTTGGACAAGGAGGTCAGGCCTAGCCCCCTCCTTTGTAATTGTTTGTTTTAAAGAAAAAAAAACCTCCATATTGATCCCTCACATACGTTAGGAGTGATGTTGTTCAACAACTACGTAAAGGTGTACCCTTTTTCCAAGCAATACATACTAAATGGGCACATATCAACAACAATAAACACGTAGTTGAATAAGCAGAAAAATAAACGGCTCAATTATATAAAAACATAACAAGAATTTATCGTACGAAAGGTTCCATCAAAACCATAAATAACAAATTAGCTATTCATAACAGTATGCAAAACTATAATACTAGAATTCATAACAAATAATGGAAATAGAGGAAGAAAGAGGGAAAAACATGAAGTTGAATCCTTCTCCTTCTTGTTCGTAGCATGTTCTTTCCTCCCCAAAGTCTTCTTTCCTTCCAAAGTAGTGTCTCTACCTCAAAAGTACATTTTAAGATGTATTTATAGCGATTGAGGTTTTTATGGGGCGAATTTTCCTTCTTGAATTTTGGATTGGAGAAGCTGGCTTCTTATGCTCCAGTCCCAGTCTAGCGAAGTGAACCTCGCTTCGTTTTCCGGGAATTTTCTGGTTTCTTCTGCTTTGGTCCTGGTCTGACGAAGTAAAACTCACTTCGTTGTTCAGGACTTGTCTCTTCAGTTTTTTTTACCAATTTTTCTCCTATTTGATCATTTTCCGCATAAATTTGTTCCTACACATAAGAAACACGTATTGAGCATATTTTCACTTCAAAAGTGGTGTGAACTCCCACAACTCACACAAGAATTAACACACATATACACTCAAAACATGTATTTTTCATCCTTTATCACTACCCCAGCTTAAACTCGTGCGCGTCCTCGAGCAACTTAAAATTAAGTACATAGGCAAGAAATACCTTTCAAAACATACTCAAACATCACACAAATGATAATGGTTTATATCAACGCTTAGAACCCAGCATATTCACTCTTTATACATTTCCTCAAGTATTAAACTCATGCCGAGATTATTTAAAATATTCATGTGACTTTTTCGAACTTCCTTGCCTCAAAACCTGACTCTAATGAATTTCACACTCTGATTCGCTCCTTATGCCAACTCAAATATCAATGTCTCTACTAATCCTTTACAAATTATGTGCCCTCGCCAATAAATCATTGAGAAAGTAGTCCACATACTCGATACAAGTACAAATATATTTTATGGACTCTCAAATTGAAAGAATTTCCTCACTTTCACAAAACATTTCTTATGACACCCAAGTTCGTACCATAGGCTTGCCCATAATGTAAGTCTCTACTAATTTAAGCTCGCAAAGTCTAGGATCAAGTAGAACTTTATAGATTCTAACGTAGGCGAAAGGATGGGTAGGATATATTTAAGAAAGTAGTGACTAACCCTCCTAAGAACTTTAATACACTACACTTCATTTCTAACCACATTCTTGTCATGCCCACTTCAATATTTTTCCATAAAACCATACACATTTAGGCCCTTCTTCATTAAGCATATTAACAAATAAATACTTACTAGCCCAGGCAATAATGTGAGAGGTGTTATTCTTTTTTTTTTTATATTTTTTTTATAACACTCTCTTTTATTTGATATTTTTGCTAGTACCTTATTTTTTGTACACAAGTGCACCTTATTGTCGGACTTTGTATGGTTCCACTCAAAAGCTACCCAATTTCTTTCTTTACTCTTCTAGATACTTAAGTGCTTTCGGAGGTAAAAGTTCAACAAGATTTGATTAAGAACAAAGGAGATTCGGCTTGTATTGTGGTTGCCAAAGAAACGGCCTACATGCTCAAAAGGGTTGACTAAGGATAATATTAGCACTGCTAAGAAAATGCTAAATGGTTAATCAAAGAAAGCCTATATAACTTCCCAAACTTATAAGACCTAATCATTTCGCTTCGGCTCACATAAGGGGCAATTTCTGGACTAGCAAAGATGGCTAGAGTATACCAAAACCTCACCTTACAAAATGCACATGACTCACTTAGGACATCTCGGACCCGATCCTCACATTAAAGCAACTAGCACAATCATCATAAAATTGAAGCACATGAGAATTAATCACAAGAGTCAAAAGATGAGACTCAGTGTCAAAAGAAAGTCACACATATTTCAAGGCATATTATTACAAAGATCAAGAAGAAAGTACGCAGTTCAAATGCTCCGTACCTAAGCACCTATATAAAACATGTCAAAATGCATAGATACTCAAGTTCTCCCGATTCCATTATCAGTTCAAAAAGAAAAAAAATGAATTATTTTTCTTTGGACTTTAATCCCTCAAGAAAACTCTCTAGGAAGTCCATCGTCGAGAAAAGTCCAATACTTTTAAAAAATTCTACCTACAAGAAAAAACTACTACCAGGTTCAAAAGTCATCCCTTAAAAAAGAACCATGATAATAAGATAAACCAAGAGGAATTATTTCGGCCTAATTATTATTTTATTTTTATTTTTCAGCTTACATAAAATAACACAACTAAAATAGCATAGAAAACCATCCAAGCAGTCTCGTCACCTCACACTTAAAATTATGCATTTCCGCAATGCACACCTATAAATATAAAAGGGTAAAAGAAACTCCTTGGTAGGCCAAAGGCCGAAGCATTAGCAGCTCATGGATTACTCTGACTCCCGGACTTGGTTCATTGTGCGGGCACCCTACACTTAGTTCTAACCATATCACTTGCTTTTGCTTTCTTCCAATGGATTTTCTTCCCGTGCTCATATAAAAATAAAAATGACACCACAAAAATAATACAATAATAAAAAAATAAAAGCAAAAGAAAGCAGTCGGGTTGCCTCCCAACAAGCACCTAATTTAACGTCGCGGCACGACGTGAATCACTTTCTGCCTCCACCTCGAGCTTATAAATTGAACGCGAAGTTTTTCTTCTAGCTTATGATTATGCGCTTGGGACGATACAATTTTTTTCGAGCCAAAGTTTAAATAAAGTTTCATGCACTTTTTGGCTCTCGACCGATGAGTGTCACCTTATCTAGACGACCTTGAATATTCCAAAATATAAGGTCCATCGACCTCTACCCTTGACTCCTTTTTATGCGCATAAGGATCAATTCTCATTTCACCATCTGAACATAATGTAGAAAAGTGTTTAAAATGCAGTCCAACAAACTCAAATACCTGAACTTCAAGATTTTCAACCACCACGATACAAATTACATTAGAGTCAACTAAATTTGTATCATCAATGTCCTTGCCTAACTCTAGTATCATTTCTTCATCATTGACAACATCAAATTCTAGCTGGTTTGAGTGTTGGTGTTCTATTTTGACGTCCGCCACTAGCACCTCAATTTCTACATATAATGCATGCTCTTTTCTACTACTATCCATAATATCAGTTTGTTGAGTATTAAATGCTTCAACCAATTGACTCACTTATGCCTCCATGTTAAGAATAGTTGCACCTTGCTTTTAGATTGCATCCTATTGCCTTTGTATTTGCAGTTGTTTCTGATTACTTCGTTCAATGAGGCACTTTAATATATTTTTTATCTCCTTCAGGTCAGCTTCCCCTGGTTCTTTGTTCCTATTAACTTCACAAGAAAAAGTAGAACCATCATAATAAGGGGTTGGGGAAGGATAAGACATATAAGTACAACTATAAAAGTAACCCTCTTGACCACCATAAACATCACATACATGCCACACATAAGATTGAGTTGGTACACATAACTCGCTCTAGGGAATATTTTGACAATTTTGCCACAGGTGGTTTCCTCCACAGTACGCACAAGGAGGGTCAAAGTAGAATTATCAATATCAAAATTCTCATAATTCCAAGATGTCATGTTTTTCAAATCAACAAGTCGAATAAAATAAAAATAAAAAATAAAACAAGATAAAAGTTCAAACGTGAAATCTAGCAAGATATACAGCTACAACTACACTATTAGTTCCCCGACAACACTGCTAAAATGTGATCACGTGCAACTCTAGTCCTTAAAAAGATAAGAGATCGCTGCAAATATAATTCGGTCGAAGAGTCCAAAGTCGAATCCCACAGAGAACTAAGGCTTACCTACAACTATTTAATATCACTAAGAAGACAAGCTCGAACAATTTCTAAGTTATAAAGAATTAGATTTTTTATTCAAAACTAATTAACTAACAAATCTATAAAGTAATAAAACTATCAATTAATAAGGATAGGGGTTAGAAACAAGATTAAGGAGGTCTAGAGTTATGATTTTTCCAATTGTCAGACTCTTTCCCGCTACGTCTTTTATAATTTTGCCTAAGTATTCTCTATCAATCGTGAGTACTTAGGTTGTTGTAACTCTCTTTCGAGCAACTACCACAATTTACTAGACGTATTCTTTCGAATTACACTAGATGGCACTAGTGCATCACTAACCAAGATCGCACCAAGGTTTCATTATTCCTAATCCCATCTTTAAACCCTCCGTATTGATCCCTCACATACGTTAGAAATGATGTTGTTCAACAACTATCTAAATGTATCCTTTTCCAAGCAATGCACACTAAATAGGCATAGTTTATTGATGGCCATTCAATCAATAACAATAAATACATAGTTGAATAACTAGAGAAATCCAATGACTCAATTATATAAAAATATAGCAAAAATTTATCCTACAAAAGGTTCCATAGAAATACTAGATAATAATCTAGCTGTTCATAGTAGTATGCAAAACTACAATACCAAAATTTATAATAAATAATAGAAATAGAGGAAGAAAGAGGGGAAAACGTGAAGTTGAATCCTTCTCCTTCTTGCTCGAAGGGTGTTCTTGCCTCCCCAAAGTTTTCTCTCTCTCTCAAAATCACGTTTTAGGATGTACTTATAGCGACTAGGGTTTGTATGCGACGAATTTTCTTTCTTATATTTCAAATTGGAGAAGATGGTTTCTTCTGCTCTGGTCCCAGTCTGGCGAGGTGAACCTCGCTACGTTGTCTAGAACTTTTCTGGTTTCTTCTGTTCCGGTCTGGTGAAGTGAACCTCGCTTTACTGTATGAGACTTTTATCTTCAGCTCTTCTTTCACCAATTTTTCTCCTATTTGGTCCTTTTCTGCATAAATTTATTCCTACACATAAGAAACACATATTTTTACTTCAAAAGTGGTGTAAACTCCTGCAACTCACGCAAGAATTAACACATAAACACCCTCAAAACATTCACTTTTCATCCTTTATCAACTGATAATGCAAAAATATTTATACTGTGAGGTCACTTATTAGGTAATTACCGTAATCTCTTAATAAACATTAATTAATAATATGGCAAAAATGATAATTAGCCTGTTAGCACAAGTTAAAGGTCATTGATATTATAAAAACATCTCTACACTATCAACATAGGAAGCATGACAATGCATGCTGAAAATGCATACTTCTAGTTGTTTCTTTCTCTGTTAAAGACAGATAAAGACTGGTTAACATCTCAGTCATAATTACTAAGTTTCTCTTTTGGCCGAAGTGATACTTGTAGTATTTTTTGTGTACAAATATGTCTCAAACTTTTCTCCCTAATAACTTGTACTATTTCGGTAAGCATTTCTTTTTTTTTCTTTCCTAATTGATCCACTCCATCTATCTGAGATATTATATTGGAAACAATGTTTCTCCAATGTCTTAGGTTGAAGTTCAGAATTAGGATATTGTCTCTGAGCAACCTTAAAAGTGTTTGTGTTTTTGTTTAAGATAGTGCTCCTTGTGTTGGGTGTATGACAAAGTTACATATGGAAAGTAAAAAAGAAAAATAAGCTACTTATAAGGAGTTGAATACTCTTAATGGTGTGAGACGTTTTGGAAAACCTTTAAGGCTTAGCTCAAATCAAACAATATCACACCGTGTTAAGATTACTTTTGGGTCATTTTACCATAAAATTTTCATGTGGTGCCCAGTTTTGCGCCATCGATTGAATCTGTACCCACTTTTGAAATAAAGTTTAACTGATATCCAATTTTTATAATAACTTCAGATACATACACTTTTCTCTTCTTCTTCTTATTCTTCTTCTTCTTCTTCTTCTTCTTCTTCTTCTTAGTTGCAAAATTGTTTTGTAAATTTGTTGTTTTGACAAGTTGATAATTGGGGTTTCTTCTTGTAATGGTCCAACCGGTCATTTTGAGAATTTGCACTTCGCTCGGTAGTTTGAGGAAATGAGTAGCTCCGTATAATGTATTATGACTTATGTGAATCGTCGGTATTGGTTTTGAGATTATTTAGAATAGGTGTAGTAGAGTGATTCTCAACTAAGGAGCTTTAACTTGGAAGAGTTGACCAAGTTTGATTTCTTAGTATTTGACTTCAGATTGAAGTTTTGATGGTTCCATTAGCTCCGTTAGGTGATTTTGGACTTATAAGCATATCCGGATTGTGAATTGGAGGTCCGTAGTTGAATTTGACTTGAAATGGTGGAAGTTGGATTTTTGGAAAGTTTGACCAGGAGTGAAATTTTTGATATAGGATTTGGATTTTGGTTATGTGAATTGGAATAGCTTTGTTATGTCATTTTGGGCTTGTGTGCAAAATTTGGAGCCAATCACACGTGGTTCGATATGTTTCGGCGCGAGTTTTGAAAATTTGATAGTGCAAAGTTCATAGATTTTGATTTGGGGTGTGATTCATCGTTTCGATGTTGTATGTAAGATTTGAGGCCTTGAGTAGGTCCGTATTATATTATGAGACTTGTCGGTGTATTTGAACGGGATCCCTAGTGGCTCGAATGAGTTCCGTAGTGAGTTTTGAACGAGCTTGGGCATTTCAGCACTTCTAATGATGTTATGGAACAATTGAAGTGTGGAGGGCACATTTTAGAGGGAAGAAGTGCGGCCGAAAACTCCCAAAGTGCTGGGGCAGTACGAATTGTGTGGACTACACTTGAAGATGTGCGGACCGAAGTTGAAATTGTGCGGTCCTTAGAATTCTTCTCGCGACCGCAGAAAGGTGATTTCACAGGTTCGCTGGTCCGACTTCGGAAGCTTATATCATTTGATCTACAAAAATTTGGAGATGATCCCAAAACAAAAGTTGTAGCCCTTTGTGTTTAATTTCCATAAAGATAAGTCAATCATTATTTGGACATTTGTAGATAAAGTTATGGCCAATTTACTAAAACCTAATAGGGCAGTCATTGTTGAATTGCGACCGCACAATTTGGACTTGCGGCTGCGGGACTCGGGATGTGTGATCTCACAAAAGAATGTGTGGTCAGCACAATTAGAGGTCATATATTGTACTATATAAACGAGGATTAAAGTATTATTTCACATTTGGACTTTGGGAGCTTGATTTGTGGCGATGTTTTGTGATTGTTTTTAAACAATTCATCGGGGTAAGTGATTCTAACTCGGACTTGGTTAATATACATAAATATATCATTATTTTCATCATTTAATTAGTATTTTGAGATGAAAATTAGGGGTTTTAGCTTAAAGTCTCATAGAATGAATTTTCGAGTTTTGAACATCGATTCAGAGTCGGATTTGAGTGAAATCAGTATGGTTAGACTCGTAAATAATGAATTGTCGGATTTTATGAGTTTTGTCAGGTTTCGAGGCACGGGCCCGGGTTTGACTTTTGGCTGGTTTGGGTTTTGATTGATGATTCGATCTTTATCATTTGAAATTGTTTCCTTTGACTTTTCGCCGGTATTAGCGAGATGGCATTCTTGGAGCATCGCTTGACTTAGTCGGTATTGGAATTTGCTTGTTCAAGGTAAGTAACTCTTCTAAACTTAGTGCTGAGGGTATAAAACCCTGAAATTTATTTATGTGATTGTGCTAGGTGACAGGCGTGTGGGCGTGCACCATGTGAATTGTGAATATGTTATTTTTGTGGCACAGTATAATGGCCCTATTTTGTTGATATTCGTGTTTTCACCATGTTATAAAGTAATTAAGGTGACAATCATGCTAGATATCATGTTTAGGCTTTATGTCGATACTGTTGGGACCCATAGTGGTCGTTTCTTATTGTCATTTCACTAATTTCATTGATATTTCGTACTCAGTAATATTCATGCATTCATATCATATCTCAGTCTAAGTTGTTATTTATTGATACATCATATCATTGTCGTCAGACTAGTTCTATGACATTGTGAGCTTGTGAGTGAGACTGAAGAGATTGATAATTGAGTGAGATCGAGAGCTGATTATGAGTGACAGTTATGGGATCGGGCTACACGCCACATGGGTTATACTGAATTTATGATAGCGCTTGGGCTGAAGGAGCCCCTCCGGAGTCTGCACACACCTCCAGTGAGCGTAGTTGATTATATTGAGGGATGGATTTTCCCTTGACATGGATCTTGTCCGAAGCATTATATACCTGGAAGTGGATCTTCTCCACGGGCTGGATTGGCCCTACTCAGTACTGAGTGACTATTGGTCAGCTGATGTATATATTTCGGGAAGTATCTGTCACGACCCGGATTTCCTGCCCTCGGGAGTCGTGATGACACCTACTAGTGAAAGCTAGGCAAGCCAATCGTTTGAACAAATTACCTTTTTGTCTTTTTAATTCTTTAACAAATGTGAATCAACAGTTTATAAACAGCGGAAATTAAACAAGCGGAACAAATAATTACACCATTTAAATATATCCAATACAACTTCTTACAACAAAGACTACCCAGAACTGGTGTCACAACTTCACAAACGGTCTAGAAATACTATAACAAAGTCTGAAAAAAATAATACACTATTTCTGAAATACGTAAATGAAACAGGATGAAGGGATAGAGGGAGACGGCAGGGCCCGCGGACGCCTGCAGGACTACCTTGAATCTCCGTATGGACTGAAGGCAGCTACCCAAAGCTAAGGTCCATAAGCTGTTGCGCCGGGATCTGCACACAGTGTAGAGTGGAGTATCAACACAACCGACCCCATGTGCTGGTAAGTGCCTAGCCTAACCTTAGCGAAGTAGTGACAAGGCTAGGACTAGACTATTATATAAACATGTATATTTAAATCATATACAGCGGAAAATAAGAACAATAATGTACAGTTAAGTATGAAAGGGGAAACATGCTGCAGGGAAACATCAATTAAGGATAGAAAGACATCGGGTAAATACAAGGAACATCGTATCTCAATTATCAGCAAGAATCAGGAATCAAACAAGTGCACGACATCACCCTTCGTGCTTTTACTCTAGTCCTCACGGTAAGAATTAATATAAATTGCATGACATCACCCTTCATGCTGTTACTCTCATCCTCACCATAAAATAGATATAATCGACAGGGAATCGTACATCGTGCGGCATGGTATAACCCTTCATGCTTTACACTCTTCCTCACAAAATCATACACCATACCACCCTTCGTGCTTTAACACTCTCTCACCAAAACAATACACGACATCACCCTTCGTGCTTTAACACTCTTCCTCACCCAAACAACAATCACAAGCACTAAGGCAAGGAAATGAATAAAATTGCAATAAACTCCCGGCAAGGGAACAATAGTTCAACAACCAAATCCCGGCAAAGGAACAATATCAAAGCATCAACATCTGGCATGGGAGATAGCATTAAAAGAAACAATATCCCGTCAAGGGAGACAATATAATATATCTCTTCTCTTTTTCACTTTTACTTCAAAATTCACTTCACAATTTAAGCCAATGCTCTATAAGGTTCAATTGCCAATTATACTACCACAATTCATTATATAACTTGAGCCAACGCTCTTCAATACTCAAATACCACTATTACTTCAACAAATTTAATCAAAAATAGAAATCATCACAAAAAGGCATGAATAATACAAACAGAGTCATAATAATCATAATACAAGACTCATGGGCATGCTTGACACCAACGCATAGATACTCGTCACCATGCCTATACGTTTTACTCATTATATATCACACAACAAATAGGACTCGACTCCTTATTCCTCAAGCTAAGGTTAGACCAAACACTTACCTCGATACCACGAACACACTTCAAGTCTCAACTATCGCTTTACCTCTTGATTCCACCACTAATTAGTATCTAGCTACAAGTTACTTAACTATGTCAATAAATGCTAAATGATTCAATTCCAATGCATGAAAATATATTTTATAAAGTTTTGCCCAAAAAGTCAAAAATTGCCTCGGGCCCACATGGTCAAAACCCGAGGTTCGAACCAAAACCTGATTACCCATTCCCCCACGAACCCAAATATATAATTTATTTTGAAATCAGACCTCAAATCGAGGTCCAAATCCCCAAAATTTGAAAAGCCTAGGTTCTACCCAAAACACCCAATTTCCCCCATGAAAACCTTTGATTTTGAGTTGAAATCATAAGAAAATATGTTAAAGATTGATGAATCCAAGTTAGAAAAGACTTACAATCGATTTGGAAGAGTACTTGTTTTTGAAAAATCGCCCAAGAGTGTTTTGGTTTTGAAAGGGTTTGAAAACTGGAAGATTTTCGACTAAGTTATAAATTTGCAGGTTGCATGTGTCGCAATTGCGACTAGGGTTCGCAATTGCGAACCCCTCAGAAATTTGACCCTTTTGCATTTGCGAAGATAATGTAGCATTTGCGACCAAGTCAAGTTTCGGTCACCTTCGCATTTGCGAGGGACCTTTCGCAAATGCGATATCGCATTTGCGATAAAACAATCGCATTTGTGACTAAGGCTGCCCAGGTCCATTATCGCATTTGTGATGCTTTGTCGAATTTGTGAGCCAGGCTTCGCAAATGCGAAGCCTGCAGACCTGAACATACTAGCTAAAAAACCTGCAATTTCCTAAGTTGAATTCCACTCTGTGGCCTATCCAAAACTCACCCGAGCCCTCGGGGCTCCAAACCAAACATGCACACAAACCTATAAACATCATACGGATTTGCTTATTCATTCAAATCACCAAAATAATATCATCAACTATGAACTTAGCATCAAAATCATTAAATCATTTAAGAACATCAAAATTTTCAATTTTCTCAAATAAGGTTCGATTCACGTCATTTCAAGTCCGTTTCTTATCAAATTTAACAGACTCGACTTAATCCACATATAAGACCTGTACTAGGCTCCGGAACCAGAATACGGGCCCGATACCATAAAAGTTCAAACACATTTTATTTCCAAAAACTCATAAATATTCTAGAAAACAATTTTTTAAAAAATTCATTTCTCGGGCTTGGGACCAAGGAATTTGATTTCGGGCATATGCCCAAGTCCCGTGTTTTCCTACGGACCCTCCGGGACTGTCAAATCATGGGTCCGGGCCCGTTTACCCAAAATATTGACCGAAGTCAACTTAAATTCATTTTAAAGGGAAAGTTCATTATTTTTCATAGATTTTCACAAAATGGCTTTCCGGCTACACGTATAGACTGTGCACGCAAATTGAGGTTAGACAAAATGAGGTTTTAAGGCCTCGGAACACACAATTTATTTCTAAAATGAGTGATGACCTTTTGGGTCATCACAGGATCCTCCTTGGGCCGTATCGGCCATGTACGGTACTGAGTAATTGGGCATGAAGAGCAGAACATTTGAGACAGTGAGATTGAGTACTCTGAGAGGATGATTACATGATTCATCTCTGATATACATGGCATTGACATGCACACATGACATACAAGCATAAAGATACATTTTCCTCATGCTGTACGGTATCACATCATTCTTGACTTTTCACACATATTGATATGTGGGCATAGAAAGGTATTTCACACTTGCAATCTAGAAATAAAATGAAATATCTTATTCATCGTAGAAAGGATTTTTAGAAAAATTATAGTTTTCAAACTATCTCATATTATTCGACGATTTTGGTAAAGGATTTGGATTTTCACTGATATACTTGAAAAACGAAACTATTTTTTGGGAATTATGAAAAAGCTGAGCAGTTTAAATTCCGAGTTACTTCTTTTATTATTTGCTTTACATTGGTATGAACTGCTGTTGGTTATTGGTGTTGGACCCAACCTACATTCCAGCTCGTCACTTGTTTCAACCTAAGGTTAGTTTGTTACTTATTGAGTATATGGGACCGGTTGTACTCATACTACACTTCTGCACATTGAGTCCAGATGTTGGATTTTGATATTGCTGTATTCGATGGGAGCTAGATTTAAAGATGTACCTGCGTTCCGGTTGTACCTGCCTCTTGTTTATGGTAGCCTTAGATTCATAAAAGTTTGTTATGTACTTTTCAGACAGATGATGTATTTACTTCATACCAGCTTTGTAAACTCTATTCTTAGAAGCTCATGATTTGTACTACCAGTCCTTGGGGGAATGTATCAAATTCAGATATTTCCTTATTTAATTGCCTTATTAAATTGTTAATGGAATTGGATATTGTTAACTGGCTTGCCTAGTGGGTTGGGTTACCTGCCATAATGACTAGTTGGATTTTGGGTCGTGACAGATTGATATCAGAGTCCTAGGTTCATAGGTTCTACAAGTCATGAGCAAGTATCTAGTAGAGTCTTGCGGATCGGTATGATGACGTCTATACCTATATTCGAGAGGCTACAAGGCATTTAAGATAAACTTCTCATATTTTTTTCCTTATCGTGCCGCATTAATTCAGCTTGAAGCGTAGCTCTTTAAATTCCTTCCACGTATTCGTATGCGCATGTGAGCACTCGGTATCAGCTGTGCATGGATGACTTGTGATTCCATGGATGAGGTGAGAGACGTGATTTCTGTGTGCTGATAATGGGCCAGTCTGGAGGAATTGAGGTCAGGGTTTTTACTTTAGCTTGAGCACGAGGATTTCGATTGTGTGAGCATGTGTTTTTGGATTTATATATCTGATAGTGTCCTTATTAGTGGAATTTGTGGTTGGATGACTACATGATGAGTATGATGTGATTGCGAGATATGTTCATATGGTTTGAATATGGCAAGAAGAGTTTGCTTAAGATGTAAAAAGGTCTATTGGGTTCTTGATTTCTGACTTATTGATGAGTTCAAAATCAGGAAGATTAAGTTATTTGCGTAGTAGTTGTGGTTGTGAAAGGGTTTAAAGAGATGTCAATTTGAGGCTAAGCAGGTATGTTATAACCTGGGAGGTAATTTATGGGTGTGTGACTTTTATGATGTTGTGTGGAGGTTTTCTTTCTACCAATATTTGTGCGACTTGAGTTTGGATCAGTTGTAATAGTTGATCTGACTGTCACGAGGATGAATACGAGTTTGTAGATGATTTAAGGTATTAGACGATTTGCGTTACATGAACTTATGAAGGATTTAGTTGAATTTCACTACGGTATTGTGGCAGTAATGGGGTATGTTTGTTGTTCTCAGATGTTTTATTCCATGGCTTGGAGCCAAGTAGGGGAGTCTGCTATTGACGAGTTGATTGCACAGTTATGTATTGTATTGGTTTCGGTTTGAGGTATACTTGTGAATTAGTTATGGCTCGTAGAGGTTAAGATCGAGGATGACCTGAGTAAGGGAATTTCTGGATGCAGGTGCATGGAGTAGGAATTACACTCTATGGGTATACAGGAATCATGAAATGCTTATGTGGTTATTTGTGAAAGATGTAGTGTGTATGGAGTAGGAATTTGCTCGGTTGCTTAGGAGTGTGGATTACATCCTTTGGTGTTGTTATGATAATGGGGTACGGGCTGTTCGGTTCATTTAGTCAGTTTGATTGAGATTTGAGCAGAGTGGAAGACACTCAAGAATGGTTCAAATGGATTTAAGATTTAAATGTAGCAATTGAGAATTTTACGGATTTATATATGGCCAAAATATGAGAATTAAGTTGGATGGTATTGAGACTTGTGGCATTTCTATACCATTATAGATTCTATATGTTAGTGTCAAGAAGGTGAAAGGAACCGTTTTAGGTTCACATAAGGTCTCAAACCTGGTAATGATCTCTCTCCCCAGTGAATACCGATAGTACGTACACTCGGTGAATGGCCTCAAGGAACTCATTCACCCGGGTGTTTCATACTGTGACCACCCTATCAACATGCTCAGAGCAGTTTGCGTAAAACTCTCTTGCAATCATTACATTTGCCTCCTCCGGTTCATCAAAGAAGATGTCCAGCTAACACCTCCTCAACTCTGCAAAGATACTTGGGCATTCCGCTTGCAAGGCATGTGAACTTTAGGTAACAATTTCTTGGATGCCTTAGCGTTAAACATGTCCTTAGCTGCTTTGGAGACAAAACTAGCGTGGTCAAACTGTTCCATACTAGCTTGACCTCGAGATCTAGAAGAACTACTCGGTACACTAGCGGAGGACCCTGTGGTATGTCTCTTCCTGGATTGATGCATTGTACTTGCCAAAAATAGAGGTTCCTATTAGTGAGGGTTTGAATAATGTGAACCCTGGGTGGTTACTCAGACTTCACCACCACATAGTCACCTTGACCATTAAAACTCCATTGGGGCAATTTCACAAACACCTTGTGAGCATGGTCTCTCATCTAACACACCTAGCCCCAACTCATCTCCCTAAATCAACCATTCTCACTTACCATTCCACCCCACCACAATTAATTTTTACACAACAAAACCACACTCTTCTCTACAACATTGCACATAACCCACTAGAAAGCAGAAAAAAATCAAAAGCAAAATCTTATTATAAATACTACACACTTCCAACATTAAAATTGTAAAATAAAAAATCACAAGAAGGGAGAGGAGAAGATTGACATACTTGGGCTTGTAGAAATTGAGATTGATGGAAGATGGAGTCTTGTAGAGGTCTGTGTGTCTGTGTGAAGAGAAGGGGTTATATCTTGGAGAGAAGAAGAAGAAGAAAGAGAGAGAGATATTGGGTTAGGGTTTGTAGTGAGAGAGAATAATGGGGAAAGTGAGGGTGGGGCGGGTGTATTTTGGTGTTTAAGAGAAGAAGAAAATAAAATATAATAAAATAAATTTAAAAACGTGACTTACCTGGGCGACAGACGCTTCGCAAATCATCGCGGCCGCGGTGAGTGGGGGGAGGGGGGGTGAAACAGAATGATCTTGTTTTACCGCGGTCGCGGTCACGAGCACTTTTTTTATAAGGATGTTAGTTTCCTACACATCTGGTACAATATCAAACAAAATAAAAGAAAACAAAAGAAATCATGGGTTGCCTCCCACGCAACGCCTGTTTTAATGTCGCGACGCGACTCAGATGAGCGCATTTAAGGCTCGCTTGACCTCTGAGGTTCAGTCAGATGGATCACTGACACTTCCTTGGATTCATCCATGCCCACATATGTTTCAATCTTTGGCCATTGAGAGTATGAGAGTCTTTCTCTGAGGCAATCTCTACGACATCCGTAGGGATCACTTCGACCACTCGAAATGGTCCAGACCATCATGACTTGAGTTTACTCGGAAATAGCCTTAATCTTGCATTATAAAGCAACACCATGTCTCCGGGATTGAAATTTTGCTCAATAATGTTCTTGTCGTGCAACCTCTTCATTCTTTCCTTGTACAACCTCGTGCTCTCAAAAGCAAGAAATCAGAACTCGTCTAGCTCATGTAATTCTGTGACTCTATTTGTTCCCATAGCTTCAATATCCAGATTTAGCTGTTTCATTGCCTTCCAAGCTCTATGTTCTAGTTCCACTGGCAAGTAACAGGCCTTCCCGAACACCAGCTTATATGGTGACATACCAATTGGTGTTTTGAAAGCGGTTCTGTAGTCCTAAAGTGCATCATCTAGCTTTTTCGCCCAATCTGTTCTTGTGGCATTGACAGTCTTGGTCAGCACACTCTTTATTTCTCTATTCGACACTTTGACCTGTCCACTGGTCTGAGGATGATATGGGGTTGCCACCTTGTAGCGCACATCGTACTTTGCTAGCAATTTCTCAAAGGCCTGATTGCAGAAGTGAGTGCATCCATCACTGATAATAGCTCTCGGGGTCCCAAAACGGGTGAATATATTCTTCTTCAAAAATCCCACCACCACCCTTGCATCATTGGTAGGGAGTGCTGCAGCTTCCACCCATTTGGACACGTAATCTACAAAAACAAATATGTACTTATTTACAAAAGAGCTGATGAAGTGACTCATGAAGTCTATCCCCCATACATCGAACACTTCAACCTCTTGAATTGGGTTCATGGGCATCTCATGGCAACGGAAAATGTTCCCGGTTCGCTGACATTCATTACATCCCTTCACCCATTGATGTGCATCCTTAAACACTATTGCCCAGTAAAACTCGGCTTCTAGCACTTTTGCTGCCATCCTGACTCTTCCAAAATGTCCGCCATATGTCGATCGTGACATGCCTGCAAAACACAAGATTGTTCTATCTCGGGGACACATTTCTGGATCATATTGTCAACACATATTCTAAATAGATAAGGTTCATCCCAGTAATACATACGGCAGTCACGATAAAACTTTTTCTTTTTCACAGAGGAAAGGGCATATGGAAATATACCGCTTGCTAGGTAATTTGCAAAGTCTGCATACCATAGCACTTCCTCAAGGCTTGTGGCGAGTAGCTGCTCATATGGAAAGGTTTTCAGAATATCCTCTACCTCAATTGAGTTTTTATCTCCTTCAAGTCGTGATAGATGATCAACGACTTGGTTTTTCTGTGCCCTTAAGGTCACAAATCTCCAGGCCGAACTCTTGTAATAACAGCACCCAACGAATCAGGCGCGGTTTTGACTCCTTCTTCTTAATCAAGTTCCTGAGTGCTGCATGATCACTATATACAATTACCTTAGAGCCAATTAGGTATGATATAAACATGTCGAATGCAAACACCATAACCAACATCTCCTTTTCAATCATAGTTTAGTTCAATTGGGCTCCATTCAACGTTCTACTGGAATAGTAGATTGGGTGCATTAGCTTGTCTTTCCACTGTCCCAGCACTACCCCCACCGAATAGTCACTGGTGTCACACACGATTTTGAATGGTTGCTCCCAGTCGGGGGCAAAAATTATGGGTGCTATGACTAGCCTTTTTTTCAACTCCTCGAATGCTACCTGCAATCATAAGAAAAAAATGAAAGGGTGATCTTTCTCTAACAACTTACAGAGAGGGTTGGCAATTTTTGAGAAGTCTTTTATGAACCTCCAGTAGAAACCGACATGCCCAAGGAAGCTCCTAAGTGCCTTTACTGATGTGGGGGGTGGTATCTTTGCTATCACGTCAACTTTAGCATGCTCCACCACGATTCCCTTGCTTGATACCCGGCGTCCCAAGACTATGCCCTCTTGTACCATGAAATGGGACTTTTCCCAATTAAGTACCAGGTTAGTCTCAATATATCTTTTCAACATTCGGGTCAGATTTGTAAGGCACTCGTCAAATGAGTTTTCCACCACTGAGAAATCATCCATGATCACCGAATATGGCCATCATGCACCTTTGGAATGTGGAGGGTGCATTGCATAGGCCAAATGGCATCCTCTGAAAAGCATAAATTTCATATGGACATGTGAAAGAGGTCTTCTCTCTGTACTCTAGTGCAATAGAGATTTGGTTGTACCCTGAGTACCCATCCAGAAAACAGAAGTGGGACCTCCCTGCCAGTCTGTCAAGCATCTGATCAATGAAGGAAAGTGGGAAGTGGTCTTTTCGGATGGCCAGATTTAATTTCCTGTAGTCCATACAAATTTTCCAGCATGTGACGGTTCTTGTAAAGATCAGCTAATTGTTATCATTTTTACCACTGTCATACCACCCTTCTTAAGAACACATTGCACAGGGCTAACCCAGTTGCTGTCACAGATGGGGAAAATGATTCCCGCATCCAATCACTTAATCACTTCTTTCTTCACCACTTCCTTCATGTTGGGATTCAGCCTTCTTTGGTGCTCCCTGGAAGGTTTGTGCCCCTCTTCCAACATAAGTTTATGCATACAATATGTCGGGATGATCCCCTTAATGTCTGCCACGGTCCACCCAATGACAATCTTGCAATCCTTGAGTACCTGCAAAAGCTGTTGTGCCTGCACATATAATAAACTAGATGAGATAATTATAGGTAGTGTGGAGTTAGGTCCTAGGAACTCATACCTGAGATGGGTGGGCAGTGGCTTCAGTTCCAACTTTGGTGGTTCTTCTATAGATGGCTTGGCTGGAGGAGTTTCTCTATTTTCTAAATGTAGGGGCTTGAATTCAAGAGTTTTATCCCAAAACCCTCTGCCCTCTAAAGCCAGCACCCATTCTGTCAGTTCTTCCCCATTCACCTCATCTAAATTTACAAGACATGTAGCAAGAGGATCCTCAATAGTCAATGTCTCATCATCTGCTTCCATGATTACATCCACGACATCAATAAGAGAACAATTGGCGAATTCACTTGGTTGCCTCATAGATTTCTGTACGTTGAATGTTATTTCCTCATCGTTCAACCTCATCTTGAGCTCCCCAGTTTCACAATCAATGAGCGCTCGCGTTGTGGCCAAGAATGGCCTTCCCAAAATTATGGGAATCTTTTCATCAACCTTACAATCCAGAATCACAAAATTTGCAGGGAACACAAATTTCCCTACATGAATCAACAAGTCATCCAAGAAACCAGAGGGTCATTTCATGGTTCTGTCAGCCAGCTACAACAACATAGATGTGGGTCTAGCTCTCCCAATCCCATAGATCGCCAGGGGCATAATATTTATGCTAGCTCCAAAATCACAAAGTGCCTTGGAAAAGGCAAAGTTACCAATGGTGCAGGGAATTGCGTAACTTCCTGGATCAGACAACTTCTCAGCAATTGGTCTAGTCACTATGGCATTGTAGGTTTGAGTTAGAATCACTGTGGCCAAGTCTTTGAAATCAAATATTCGGGACATCAAGTCCTTCATCATTTTTGCATAACCAGGCATCTCCTTCAAAACATCAATCAATGGAATATTTACCTGGATTTGTTTCAGCATCTCCAAGAATTTCTTGTATTGTTCTTCTTTTTGGTATTTGGTCAGCCTCTGTGGGAATGGTGTTGGAGGTCTATTCTTTCCAATGATTTGGGTTTTCTATTTTTCAGACACCACCTCAACTACCGGTTCCTAGGATGTCTCAGCTTCTTTCTCAACTTCAATCTGTGTGTTGGTTTCTTCCTGGGCAGGTTGTACTGTCACCTCTGGAATACCGTGGCGTGGACATATAACTAATATCCCTTTGAATCGTTCCCATATTTCTTGCAGCGTCTCCATTGATTTCTGTTTGAGGATCAAAATTTCATCAATTTGCTGAGCAGTCTTGTTGGGTGGATGAAAATTATTCATAAATTGCTTGACTAACTCCTCCTAAGTCATGATGGAGTTAATGGGGAGTGAGTTTAGCCAAGTCTGGGTCGCTCCTGTCACTGAGAATAGAAACAACAACAACTTTATTACTTCCTGAGTTACATTGGGTTGTCTTTGAGTTTTGCAGATTGATAGGAAATTCTTCAAGTGATATTGAGGATATTCAATGTGTGACCCCGAAAATAGTCCCTTGTTTTGCAACAGGTGCAACATATTGTTCGTGATTTGAAAAGACTTGTCCTGTATCTGCGGGACTAATATAATTGTGGCCAAATTCCCTATTGTGGGTTACGCCTAGTATATAGAGTAGCCTCTGGCATAAGAGGTGCTACTGGCGTAGCTGGGTCTACCACGTTATCCCTCATGTCTGGTTCGAGTTGTTTAGTTGATTATTGTTGTTTGTTTTTTCAGTTGGACCGATTCAAGGCCTTGAAAACTTTCTAGGGATCTGATAATGCTTCAAATACTTCACCAGTTCTTGATGAGTTTCTAGGCATGCACCTGTACAACCAAGTTAGCAAACGTTAAAATTTCAATGTATAGATTTTAAAATAAAGAAAACTAACTACACTAAGAATTTTTGCATTTCATTCAACTATAATTGATAACACCGTTAATTCTCCAGCAATGACGCCAAAATTTGATAATGCCCAACTATGCCTTATAAAAAGGACAAGCAGTTGTTGCAAATATAATCAGGGTATTTAGTCCAGAGTCGAATCCACAGGGAATTAACCTACCAATTACTCTTATTAGACACACTAAATTCTTCGTAATCAACTTCCCAGATATTTTTAATAACAATTGGTGATATTTTTACTAGCTATAATTGAACAAAGTTAAGTAAACTAAAAGCTAACTATGATTGAGTCGTAAACAAATAAGAGAAGGATCTAAGGTTATGATTTCCCCTATTGATGGAATCCTTTCCTATTGTGTTTCACATAGAATTGCCTAATCATCTCTATCGATCATGAGCACTCTTACTACCGTAAATCTCTCCCGAGTAATTACGACAATTTACTAGAGGCACTCTCCTGAGTTACACTAGGTAGCTTTTATTACAGCTCACTTTAGATCACACCCAATGTTTCGTTGTCCCCAATCCCACCTTTAAACCCTCGATTATTGATCCCTCATATACTTTGGGCATGGTGTTGTTCAATAACTACCTAAATATGCACTGTCTCCTGAGTAATAAATACTAAATAGGCACAACTAATTGAGGATCCTATCAATTAACTACAACAAGAACGTAGTTGAACAAATAGAGATTAAACCGGACAAATTATATTAATATAACAAGAAGTTCATCCTCAACAGGTTCCATCAAAACCTTAGACTAAGTAATTAGCTACTCATAGCAAAACAAGATAAAATCACAAATTATTCATAATTTGCAAATAAAGATAACAAAGAGAAGATTGAAAAACTCTAATGGTTGCTTGATCTTCTCACACTTGTTCTTGCCTCCAATTCAGTATAAAAACAAGCTTAACCTTTGCTTCGGCGGGTTTGTTAAGTTTATAAAGTGTTAGGATAATTTTCCCCTAATTTACACTTTATTCCCCAAAATTTTGGGCGATTACACAGTTGACCGCGACAAAATGCGCCGCGACTGTGGTGAAATGCAACCATTCTGCCTCAATCATTTGTCCTACCGCGGTCGCGGTGGCCTCTTGTCCAGTCTTCCTTTGCCTCTTTCTTACTTATTTTTGTTTGGGTTCTTCTTGATTGGCCTTATATCCACATTATTGACTCCAACACACTCCATAGTCTCTTTCTAACTTGGATTAGTTCCAGCAAAGCAAAAGAACACCAATTAAAGTATGTTGATATCATTTTGTATTTAAAACAACAGTAAAGTATGGTTCATTTAGAGTGTAAATCACATCTATATAGCCTATTATTAAGCACAACCATGGTGCTAATACCACCATTTAGAAGAAAATAAACTAATCAAGATGTGCCAAAATACAAGTTACATATTAAATTTACATGGTATCTCCTACAAATTTCATAAATCCATCAAGGTTCGGAGGAATTTCTGTTGGTGGTGGCGAAAAAGAAGCTTGTTCATCACCGCTTTCGGGCAAAGCTGCATCCTCCGCAAGTTTAGCTAGCATTTCTTCGTAAGCTTCGTCTACTTCTGGTTGTGATTCAGCAAGTCCAAAATTTCTTCGTTCAGAAGGGATCTAATCTCTGAAAAGTACTCATTTTTCCAAGCTCTCCCTCATATATGCTCTATAATCACCGAGTTGTACTCTTGCTTGACTGAAAGCGCTCTCTGATGCCACTGTTGAATCTTGAATGGTTAAAATGTCTCGGGCCATCCTTGAAAGGATCGGAAAGTGTTTTTCTTTGTCCTTCCACAATTCCAAAAGATTAAATGAGCCATCGGGATTCACTTCCTCAAGTTCATGTGACAAATAAACTTCAAGCTCATTTAGTTGTGAACAATCACTAGTGGTACAACCTTGAGAACCCCTGAACTCGGTCTAAGTAGTAAGTGCTCTTACTCCTATAGTTCTTTTAAATGATTGAGAACTAGAAGAAGAAGGAGTTGGAAAATCTGGTCTAGCATTATCTAGTGCAATTTGATAAGCACTATAAATAGTTAGAGAATTTATTTTAATTGAGGCTTGTGCGTCCAAAAGTATAGACAACTCCTCAGGTGCAAGTGCTAAACCATTATAAATAGATCGATACCAATATTGAGGACCACCTAATTTCATAGTAGGATTTAACAAGACAACAATACCATAAATAGGGAGAATAGGGAAAAAATATTTTTTAAATTTCTTTCTCATAGAATCAATAGCTACTTCATAAATTTCCCTACCCTCTGAAAAATAAGCAAACGAATTTGCAAGATCTACGAGATAAACTAAACAGTTTGAAATAGTAGGATAATATTGCCCAGAAAATTCATTTGTAGCAAAATGAAATCTTTCTAAAAAATCTACAACAATTTTAACATTATCCCAATCCGCATTTGTAAGGTGCTCATCATCATTACTTACATGAGCATTAAACATTGAGTTTATGGGGTCTCTATATTCATATGCAATAACTAAACTTACATACATGTAATTCCATCTAGTTGGACAGGGTTTAGGAACCTTTCTTTCTCTTAGGCCAAATTCATCGCATCTTTTAAAATATTCGCTAAGTCTACTTCTACGGTTTGAATAAAAAAGCCAATTAAGAGCCATTTTAGCCTTTTCAATTTTAACACTTAAAATTCTCATACCATCACCCACAATTAAATGGTAAATATGACAAACACATCTAACATGAAAAATGTTACTAGATGCAGGATTTAGTATAGTGGTAAGCAAGGCTGCAACATTAGTGTTACTAGTAGCATTATACATTGAAATTGACATTATTTTATCACTAATGCAAAAATATCTACAAATATCCGACCCGTGCTAAAATAAACTGCTCTGTGTGACATTAATTATTCTATAAGCAATATTACGCTTTTGCATTATCCACTCGTCATCAATCCAATAACTTGTAACAGTAAGATAATCACAGTCATTACCACTTCTACCAATATCAGTAGTAATAGCAACACGACAATTAATATGAATAAATAAATAGTGCAAATATTGTTCATATTCATCTTTATATATATAAATATCACTCTTTACGGTTGTGCGAGGCCAATATTTATAAGTAAGATTAAAAACTCTTCTAATAAAATGCACAAAGTGGGGGTTAGACGGAAAACTATAGGGTAAGCACATAACGGTAACCATTTTTGCCAATTTTCCCTATCTTTTCTTGGGTCAAAATATAAAATACCACTGGTAATAATGTTAATTCGCAGATGAAATTGATTTGACCCGGTACTAGGGTCAGGCTGACTAGTTGGACTTGACCCCCAGGCCGCAGCTTTCATTTGAAAATATTTAGCTTTATCTTGAGGGTGTATCATTATGTGTCTCTTCAAACTTCCCGTCCCCCTCCCCCCGATCAACATAGTTAAAAGCTAACTCTTTGCCACAAGTTTTATACTTAGCTTTATTTTTTTCTCTTATTTGAATAAAAAATGGACAAACAAGAGATTTTTCCGCCCGTTTAGAAGGTTGTCTAGAAAAAGTAAGGGTAGTAATAGGGGGTCAACAGGGGCATCATTTTGATTAGTTGGGTTAACTTGAGCAACAGAACTAGTGGGTGTATCATCATCCAGATGCGTTTCATCTAAATCTATTTCCTGCTGGACCTGCTATCGCAATAGTTGGATTACCATAAAGAGAATTCATATATTCATGATCTAAGTTTTCACCACCTCTAACATTATGCACATATTGACTCTCCGTAAATTGTAATAAAGTAATATCACTATCAAGAATAGGAGCAGGTGGAGGGCGGGTATGGGGTTTGGGTAGGGGAGGCTGGGGAATTAGAGGAGGAATAGATTAGCCACTAGATTCACCACTTTTGGATTTTTCCTTATTTTTACTAAATATTTTTTTTAAGGAATATGCCATCTTAGTTATAATTATACAAAGTCATTAAATAAAACAAACAAAACTATAATATTAAAACTAAAAAGTTGGAACGAGTTTACCGAATTGACGAACAACTTGTTGAAATTAATTATCGTTGAAAACTTGAAGACTTGAATACTTCAATTCACCAATTTCACAATTATTCACACAAGTTGCAACAACAAAGCAACATTTAGAAAAAAATTAGAGAGATATTGATGAATTTGTGAGAAAAATGAAAGAATGAGGGGGTATTTATAGTTGAAAATAGGAAAAAAGTATAATTATAAATAGTTTGGGGTTAAAACAAAGTTTGGGGGTTAAATGGCTATTTTGCAAATAGCCAACGGCTATTTTGGCAAACGACTATATTGGTAGCAATAACGACTACTTTTTAAATGGGAAACTGTCATAAATTTAATTGAGTTTTTTTTTCAAAATTAGCCGTTGGGGACTGGTTGAGACCGTTTGGGACCGGTTGAACCGGCCCACTTAGGAGCCGGTCCCGGGCCCAAATGAACCGGCCCACATGGGCCTGTATATCTCCTTTGTGTCGAGCTTAAACGGGTAAGACCGTTTAGGCCCACTACCCATATGGGCTCGTGGGCTGGTCCCGGGCCTAACCGGCCTACTTTCCACCCTTAGTATGGTTGGACTCGTAATTGAATGGGTTATCGGATTTTACAAGTTTTGTCAGGTTTCGAGGCACGTGCCTTGGTGTGACTTTGACCTAGTTTTGGGTTTTGATTGATGATTTGATCTTTATCATTTGGAATTATTTCCTTGGGCTTTATTTGATAAATCTGAGTTACTTTTGTCTAGTTTTGAGTTGTTCCAAAGTTTGTACGCGCGAGATGGAATTCTTGGAGCATCGTTTGGCTTGCTCAGTGTTGGAATTTGCTTGTTCGAGGTAAGTAACTCTTCTAAACTTAGTGCTGATGGTATGAAACCCCGAAATACGTGTTATGTAATTGGTATTGAGGTGATACACTTGCTAGGTGAGGGCATGTTTTCACCATGTGATAAAGTAATTGAGCGGTCAATCATGCTAGATATCATGTTAGGCCTTTTGCAGATACTATTGGGACCCATAGTGGTCATTTTTTGTTGTCATTTTACCGATTTCATTGATAATTACTACTCAGTCATATTCATGAATTCACATCATATCACAGTCTCAGTTGTTATTTATTGATACATCATATCATTGTTGTCGGCCTATTTCCAAGAAATTCTAAGCCTGTGAGTGAGACTGGAGTGATTGATGACTGAGTGAGGCCGAGAGCCTGATTATGAGTGATAGTTATGGAATCGAGCTGTATGCCGCAGTGGTTATGCTGATTTTATGATAGCGCTTGGGATGAAGGAGCCCCTTTGGAGTCTGTACACACACCTAGTGAGCACGTTTGATTATATTGAGGGATATATCTTCCCTAGACATGGATCTTGTCCAGAGCATTATATACCTGGAGATGGATCTTCTCTACGGACTGGATTGGCCTTACTCAGTACTGAGTGCCTGTTGGTCAGTTGATGTATATATTCCAGGATGGATCTTCCCTGGGCCGGATTGGCTATATATGGTACTAAGTAATTAAGCATGATGAATAGAAAGTGTGAAATGGTGAGATTGAGTACTCTGAGAGTGTGAGTACATGATTCATATCTGAGAGACATGGCATTGGCATGCACACATGACATACAGGCATTGAGATACATTTTCCTCATGTTGTATGGTATCACGTCATTATTGACTTCTTACACATATTGATATGTGGGCATAGAGAGGTATTTTATACTTTCAATCTGGAAAGAAAATGAAACATCTTATTTATTGTGGAAAGGATTTTTAGAAAACCTACAATTTTCAAACTATCTCATATTTTTCTACGATTTCGGTAAAAATTTTGGTTGTCACTGATATACTTGGAAATCGAAACCTTTTTTCGGGAATTATGAAAAAGCTGAGCAGTTTAAATTCTGAGTTACTTCTTTTATTATTTGCTATACATTATTATGAGCTGTTGTTGGTTATTGGTGTTGGACCCGACCTATGTTCCAGCTCGTCACTACCTTCAAACTAAGATTAAGTTTGTTACTTATTAAGTACATGGGGTCGGTTGTACTCATACTATACTTCTGTACATTGCGTGCAGATGTTTCTGCTTATATTATTGTTATAATGACCCGACCGGTCGTTTTGAGCTCTTGCATTTTTCCTCACCAATTCTCGGGCACGACTAGCCCCGTGTGATGTACTATGACTTATGTAAATCGTCGGTTTTGATTTTTAGGGTACTCAGAATGAATTTGGAAGAACAGTTCTCAGTTTGAAGCTTAAAATTTGAAAGGTTTGACCAAGTTTTGACTTGTTAGTATATGATCTCGGATTGAATTGGCGAAATTGGGATTTTGGCATTTTCCGGTTGTTAGGTGAGATTTTGATATCGAGGTCGGAATGGAATTCCAAAAGTTGCAATAGGTTCATTGTATCATTTGTGATGTGCGTGCAAAATTTCAGGTCATTCGGATGAGGTTTGTAGACCTTTTGATTGAATTTGGAATTCGAAAGTTTTGGGCATTTTTAGGGTTTAATCCGATGATGATTTGATGTTGTTTTGAGCATTTCGAAGGTTGGAACAAGTTTGAATGAAGATATGGGATATGATGGCATGTTTGGTTGAGGTCCCAAGGGCCTCTGGTGAGTTTCGGGTAGTAAACGGATCAATTTTTGGACTTTGGACTTGGCGGTTTTGCTGGTTTTTGTTGCAGAGATTTTTGTTCATCGCGTTCACGGTCAGGGACTCGCGTTCACGAAGAGTGTTCTCGAGGTGGTGAATTCTGTTCTTGGCGTTCGCACTTTGGGTGTTGCGTTCGCGATGTATTGATGTTGTGTTATTCGCGTTCGTGCTTTGGTGGTCGCGTTCGCTTAGGTATGTCTTCCGTAGGTATCGTGTTCGCGAGGCTTGTGCTGCGAACACGTAGAGAATTTTTGGAGCCGATATTTTTCTTCATCGCGAACGCGATGTTCGTCCCGCGTTTGCGAAAGAGGAAGCCTGAGTAGCCTTATAAAGTACTCTATTTCGAAGATTTCGGCCATTTGCATTTTTGGAGCTATGAAGCTCGGGAGAAGACGATTTTGGAGGGGATTTTAAGAGGAGTGATTGGGTAAGTGTTCTTTACCCAAATTTGGTTAAATACCATGATTTTGTCTTAATTTTTATCATTTAGTTTGGGAATTTGGAATTAAAATTAGAAGAAATATTTGGAGAGTTGAATTGGGGATTTGAGGGGCCATTTGTGGTCCGATTTCGATGTTCTTGGTATGTATAGACTCGTGGGAGGATGGAGATTCTAGTGATGCAATTTTTATCAGATTTCGAGATATGGGCCCGGGGTCGGGTTTGACAAATTTCGGGATCTTTGATGTATATTGGATATTTTCGAGCGGGCTTTGTTCCCTTAACATATTGAAATGTTATGATTCTGATTTTGGGTAGATTTGACGCAGGTTGAGGCCGAGGCAAGAGGCAAAGGCGTCGTAGAGTAGTATTTCATCCGGTTGAGGTAATTAATGATTGTAAATGTTGTCCTAAGGATATGAAATCCCGGATTTCACATTATTGTGCTACTTTGACGTGACGCACATGCTAGATGATGAGTTTGGGGTCGTGTACCGTTGGGGATTGTGACTTGGTCTGTCCCGTACGACTGTTAAGTCACGTATTTGATTGAAAACTATTTGATATCATTCTGTTTCGAAAAGTATTGCTATGTTATGGGTGGAATGCCATATTTGGGACTCATGCCAACCGTTTTGGACCCTTATGGTGCTTTTTAAACTACTATTCCTCACTGTTTTGACTTAATAATTGTACTCAAATGCTTTGTTTCATTGATTTCTTAACTCAGCCTTATTTACTAACTTTTGATACTATAAATGATATCTTGAGTTGAACGCCCTGTTTTACTGATAGTCCGAGTGGCTTGTGAGGTTGATGGCAGAGAGAGGCCGAAGGCCTGGTTGTGAGGCTGATGACTGAGATAGACCGAGGGTCTGATTGTGAGGTTAATAACTGAGAGAGTTCGAGGGCCTAGTTGTGAGGATTATATATGTTTACTGTGAAAATGGTAACAACAATTATATTTGTAAATGAGATTCTAAAAATACGTGATCTATTCCTGAGCTAGTTGTTAGAACAGTTGATGCTAATAATATTAAGTTTAACGATAAAGTGCGAGCTAAAACAAGGCAGTAATCAAACCTAAGGTCCTGATACCCGGTCGTAGGGCCGATCGATGGGGACCTCGGGGTCCAGGTTAGGGTCGAGCTCGAGGTATTTGGGGCACCCGGGAATGGGATAACAATTAAGGATATGGTTAAGCAAGGCTTTATACGGCCAATATTGAGCAATATAGTGAAGAACAAGTAAAAAGAAGATAAATATTGAAGCGACCTCGGGTTTGTGAGAACAAACAAGTTAGAGAGAAAAGAGAGAGAGAGAGAGAGAGATTATTGCACTTGTGGAGAATGGAGCAATAACTGTTCTTTACAAAGTGGCATGGGTTCCCCTTATATAGGCTAGGGAACACAATATGGTATAGAGTGCATTAAAAGTAAAGATACGGGGATGGGACGGCTAGGCGAGGTACTAGAGTTCGTTGAGTCCAGCTGCCTGCCTCTGGAATCCCCCATCCTCGGAGCCTTTATCGGGCCGCTGGTGATTTCCTTATTCTCGGAATCTCTGCTGGTTCTCGGATGATCCTCGAGATAGAGAGCTTGATCACAATCCCATAGCCTCGAGGTGCTAAAATGATATTCCAAATATACCTCAATGGCGGGAAATCAATTCCCCTGATTTCACCGCATATAGATAGTCTCCGCGTTTCCTAGAACGAAGTAATAGGAAGCGATATTGAATCGTCGTCTCGAGATCATTATTAACATCGTCAACCATCTAAGAGCATTAAATGCCATGACAACTGTGTAGGGCCGCCGTCAGATACGGTAATCGAGAAACCCACGAACTGCTGTATGCTCGTCTCTTCTGCTTCCCCAGTGCTTCCTATAATTGCACTGGTTGCCAGATACTTCCCATCTCCATCTTTCTTGTAAGCTCGTGAAATAGAATCTTACTACTTGATATCATTCCCTCTTTTCTCAGAAGGGTTTTTATCTTTCTTTATGGCTAGGACTTCTAGGACGGTTCCCCGACGGAGCGTTGCTGCGTCGTCATCCCGATTACCTGAGGGGGAAAACAAATCAGTCCCACTTTAGTGCAATGGATTCCTCCTGATCTCAACACATTGTAGGGTTTTGACATCGAGACTCCCTCATTAACGCCGGGTCGATGCGGGCATGTGTCCCGATATGTTAGTGTCGTGACCGATGATAGCAAATTAAGGAAGGACTGCCGATGGGCCGAGGTAGTGGAGATAGAGATTCCCGGCCCCAATAATAACATTACCGACTTCAAGACTAGCTTTATTTACATATACCCTTACCCATTCACCCTGGGCCCTAATAAGTCTGTCGAATCTCCCCCTTGGAGATCAACCCGATTATTCTTGACTTCTGTGCCTGATATCAGGTGACCCTCGGTTAGATCTACCAATCCTTTTAGAGGATAGTGCTAATGCTTAGGTGTTTCCTCGAAGGGGTTAGAGGTGAAGTTTTCACACTTAGCCATTTGATCAGACTGTACCGCCCTCAGCTGTATCGAGGCTTAATCAAGATTTGCCATCGGTCGAAAAAGTCTTTCTTCACAAGCGTTGATGAGGGGAAGGACCGAGGGTGGATGAGCAGGTTTATTCGAGCGAGGACCTCGGACATCATCCAGGCCCATAGGACATCCTTTCCCGAGCAGTGGAATGATCGACGTAAGCCAACTTCCCTTTAACCACTCCTCAGTTACTCTTTTATTCGTCATAGTAACTTACTTGTGTTCCCTCCAATCGCTGCTTGGTGTCCAGAGGTGGTCCCAGATTTGTCGGGATGGATCCGGCGTTGGGATTAAAAGTTCCCGTATAGTATTCGGTCTTGGACCATCATGGCTAATGAACGTTGGGTGGCCAAGAATCACGGTAAGGTTCCTTTACCGCCTGTGCTTCGTACTTTGTGTTTCCTTCCAAGCCCTTAGCAAAACATATTGTGGTTGTTGTGCTGGTGCATGCCTTGTGAGAATATGCAGATGAGGTCGCCCCCGGTTGGTGAAGCAGAGGCCTCGGGGCTTGACATGAACAAGAAAAGGAAGAGCAGGTCAGCCATTGCCCGACTTAATAGGACTGCTGCCATAACCTCCCGATCGAATCCTGATGTCGAGGGGGAGGATGATTAAGGAAGTCCATTGAGAAGGAGAACAAGGTCCAGTGCGAGAGATTTGCAGGCGCCCCGACAGGAGGCTATTGAATCCGGGACGACTGGATCCGGCTGGGCTGGTGAGCAGAGGGTCCTTGAAGAGGATGCTGATGCAGTTTCTGCTAGGAGGGCCATTGGCATTGATCTTGAGGGCCCGGAGCCCGGGGCCTTCTAGGAGCGTGGGTCACTATTTGGTGAAATCAATGACCCGAACGATTTCATTCAAAACTTTCCGGTCTCATCAGGAGAACTGAGGGATGCTGAAAGGATGATCGGTGCCATAGTTGGGACTCCTCTCAGAGAGGGAGACTTCATTGACAATATTTTTGATGGCATAATCGACAAGGCTGATCTCAACGTCTCTAGCACCGTTAAATTGATGGAGAAGTCCATACATCATGTGATATCTTTTTCCTTGCACGTTTCTTTTCATTCTCGGGCATTATTCACCATCTTTCTCAACTTTCTCATTGCACCACAGTGTAAGGAGATCTATGATCATGCAATTCTTCGGCTTCGAGGGGAACTTTTTTGCCACGAGATTGTGACAGGGGAATTGGAATCATCCCGAGATCTTCTCTCTGGCACTCGTAGGGAGATGGTTACTTTGGCCGCAAATAAATTTGAGGTCGAACAAGATGCTTCCGCTTATAGGAAGGATGTAACCACGACATATACAATGGTCTCCGACATGTCCACGGCAGCTGAGTAGAGACTAATTCGAGCTGTCGAGCACGCCAAAGCGGAGGCGAAAAGGGAGACCCTAGAAGAACTCGAGGCTAGAGGCTTTGATTTGTCTGCCAATCTAGAGGAGGCTCATGCGGTGGAAGGGAGACTAGCACTGTCGATTGCCCCTGATAGGGGTGAAGATTATAGTGCCGAGGAGTAGTCTCCGAGCCATTTTTGTATGCCTTTCTTTTTGCTTCATGTGTTACCCCCAAGAAACAAATAGCGTAAAAATGTTTTCTCTCTTTTCCAATGTATATAAAAAGGAGCTTTTATCCTGTCATCTTTTCTCCTTGCTTGTTTGTTTTTGTGTTCCGGCACCGGCTCATCGGGGCCTTTTCGTGGGGCAGACTAGGGGCCCCGAGATTAGTCACGTCATGAGGTGGAATCAATAGTTCCTCCCGAATCAGTATTTATACCGTCGGGGATCTTTGGTTACATTGCGGATCTCTTGAGGTCCTTCAGTCTTACGAGTTATGTGGGAGCCTGGAATGATTCTGCCAACTCACTCCCAAAAGAAAGAGGAGATGCTAACGCGGCCAGAATTAATTGGCCGTCTTACGCAAATGAGCAGTTGTCGCTTAGCCTCTATATATTTGCTCGTCCGCCCTTCAAGCGACAATTTTGCAGTTTCTAATAAGCCTATCTCATGTGCAGAGCCTGGCGCTTTGTGCGAGTCCTTTCGTTCCCCTGCTTTAGAAAATTTCTGTTTGGATCCTCATCTTCTTCCCCTTATTCTACTATAATCATGGCCGCCGCTTTGACGGCATAACCTCAGACGGAGGGGAGTCCCTGCTGCGCTCCACCCTTGGTTGGTACCAGCGATTCACCCCCGAAGTCGGGAGAGCGAGACTCGGGCACCCTGCCTTGAAGAAGGCTGTCACACCGGGGAGACCTCCCAATGTTCTAGGTCATCGAGAGCATGTGTCGAGGATTATTTATTCGATGAGGGAGAAAAACCTCGAGATGATCAAGAAAGAATACGGATGGGGGGAAGGCATGATTTTGCGAGCACCTTCCCCCGAGGAGAGTATCATGACATATGTTGAGGGGTTCTTGAGTGTGTATATCCACGTTCTTGCGCCGGATTCCCCGGACCGGGTCGTGCTTGATTTTTATAGGAAATGTCAAGTAACATTGGCATAGGTTCATCCCTTTCTTTGGAAAATAGTGCAGTCGATGAGATATTTTGCAAACAAGGCCGGGATAGAATTCACTCTTAGCCACCTCGTGAGGTTGTATCGGCCATTGTGCTATCGGCGCCTCATTGCTCTTCAACGTAGATCCACTTGAGCTCCTGTGATCGGCGGCGAGGAGGATGAGGACCGTGGTTGGATGAATCAGTTTGTTCGAATCCGTACTACCAATGTTATCCCCGAAGAATTTTTGCCGTCCCCTGAGAGATGGAACCTCACTCGTAAGTGATTCGTTTGAGCTATATTTTAACTTAGCATGGGGTTGGCCCCGTAACGGTATCTTTCTGATCTCTGTTTATAGCGACTCTTTGGCTGCCTAATGAGATCCTTAATTTAGCCGAATGGTCTCATAAGCTAGAAGCTTGCTCATCCTATGATAGGCGCCAGTGTCGAGATTTATCAAAAGGGATATGGGAGGCGAATCATCACGGTAGGTGTTCGACATCTTGCTCCCCTAAGGGGCTACTTCCTTCTTGCTAGCTCATCTGATTTGTCTGCTGCAGGTGTCGGGAGTCTCTTCGAAGCGAGGTCAAGGTCGAGTCTCCCGAATGAGGAGGAGAGACTATTGGCCCCAGGGTCAAGGAACACCGGAAAAAGGAAAGATGCCCTAAGGTACGAGAAGTCCTGTCATCAGGCGCCTTCTTCGCAGCGGTTAAGAGGAAGAGATTCTGCTGATCGATAATCTTCTGGAGTTGGTGCATCGTCGCAAGTTACTTTGGCCTTCGGCGAGGCTCAGCGCTTTGGCCTTATGGTGAGTTTCAGCTGCTGTAAGGATGTTCTGGCCTTGCGCTGCTCTCTTTTCTCTTTGTTTACATATCTTTCTTTTTCAAGGTTTTCACAGGCTCAAAGCCGAACTGCTTCGTTGCGATGCCCCGTTGTGGGGTTCTCGAGATTGGGAGAAATCCCTCAGGCTTCTTTGTGCGGAAAAGGATAGCGAGCTCACCTCCTTACGGTGTGAGGTAGACCAGAGTTAGGGTCGGGAGTCTCTCTTAGAGAAACAGGTATTCCGTATTTCGCACTGGCCTGTATTCCCTTTTTGTCTCATCACCTTGACATGTTGCGATTTTAGTTGAAGGATAAGACAGACGAGCTGGAACAACTCCAGGGAGAGGTTGGTAAGGCCAAACGTGTTTTAATCGAGCTATAGGTGCATGTGAATTCCCATTCTAAGGCCAGAGAGAGGGCTCAAGCTAGGGCTTCCACTCTTGAGGTGCAAATTCAGGCTACCCATGTGAATGATTCTGCTCGTGCATAAATGATCGTGATCCGAGCTTTCAAGGGCAAAAATCTAGGCGGTGAATGTCCAGGCCGAGGTAGTGATGAACAATACCAGGGCAGGATAGAAAATGGCGGCTTATTAGAGGAGCGTTGCCGCTGCTAAAGCTGGGTTGCAAAAGACCCTCCATCATGCCAACAAGAGCAAGGAGTATGTGAGGTGCAGATCCTGGAGGGAAATCCTTGAGGAGATTCACGCCAGGGGCTTTGATCTCTCGGGGGAGATCAAGCAAGCAAAAGGAGATGAGTACGATGCCAAGTTCCTGCTGTCCGATACTGAGGATGATGGGGAGGAGATCGCTAGGCCATAACTACTGGAAAGAAGAAGAATGATCATTCTTTGCCTTCTTTGTTGTATATATATAGCTTTCATTATACGACGTGGGCTGAGGTCACGCTTTGTTGTCAATATATAGCAATAACAGGGGGAACCCCGCAACTTATATCCTCTATATTTTTACTTGTTGGAATTTTGATTAGGTTGATTTGATCTCGTATTTGCCCTTAGCTCGCATGATTTAGCTATATTTGGGCTCAGTCTTCGAGTCGCGTTGCGATTAGATCTTTAACTAACCCTAAAGTTCTTTCCTCCCTGCATAGGCGGATGACGATGGCCTTTTGTGTTTCAGATCGATGTGGCCTTACAGGTGCGTATCCCGGGGGCTAGCCGATGGTGGCATTTATGTCGTGCCCTTAGGCATATTGTAGTTTAGCTATTTTAGGTCCAGTCTCTGAGTCGCATTGTGATTCAAGATTTAATTGACCCTTAAGCATTTTTTCTGCCTACATGGGTGGATGGAGATGGCCTTTACGCTGTTTCGTCGTAGAGACCTCTCAATATGTGGCCCGTAAGCTTGTTTAGTTAACTATTTTGATCCGGTCTCCAAATCAGGTTATCATTCGAGCTCACTTTAATCCTCAAGTTGTAAATATTTGGCTGGTGACAATGGCTCTAATGCTATTTGGTTCTAGAGACCTTTTAATGTGTGGCCCGTAGGTTTGCTTAGCTGGCGACAATGTCTATCACGCTGTTTTTGCCTGTAGGCTTTTTTGTAGGCTTTGTTTTCTGCTCGTTAAGGTCTTTCGGAATATTTTTGCCTGACTCGTCGTCAGTTTCGGGGAACCTCGATTTCTAGTCATTATCGACGATGTTTCGAGCACCTTGAAAAGTTCATATCTCATAGGTCGAGTAGATCGATGCTCTTGCGATTTGGAGCCGACATGGTCTGAGCTCATTTTTACCTATTGAGGGAAGCCTATTTTAACTGGTTCTTTCCGAAGTATATTCGGAGTATTGACCTACGATTTTAGCGACAGTCGGGCGTCCCCGAGTCGCGTTATTTTGGCTATATCAACTGTTTTGACCGTAGTCATGTGCATTTGGTCGTAGCCATTTTTGATCCCGAGTGACAGTTTAGGCATCTACACCAAGGGTATGCCCTTTAGGGATTCTTACAAATGCGACGTATAGCCTGAACTTCGGGATTTTTATGCCTGTTGAGGTCTTACAGTTTGTCATGCCTATTGAGGTCGTACAGTTTGTGTAATGTAGAATAGATCTGGTTATGCCGAGATTGCCCTCTAGGGGTCTTACAATTTCGGGTTTTCCAGCGCATGGCAATTGGTGATGAATGACAATCTCCGAGTCATCAAATTTGTTTAAGCGTGAAGACCACTTTTTGTGAGGTCAAAGTTACCTTGTATGGGCTTTATGATCTCGGAGTTTCGACCCTGAGGTCGTGCGGGTGCTGAATTGCTGACGCTAAGTCTTTGACTAAATCGGGATGCGTTTGGTGGAGAGTACCCTGTCGGGGATATACTTAAGATACCCTCATTCGGAGAATAAGATGTTGAAAAGATTTCCTTTTATTTGTTGGTGTAGACATACATTGATTCATTGTTGTGAGCTCGACTCGCACGGGCGCGACTTCTCGGACCATTTGATCCGGTACACAATTCCCTATTGGGATTTGGTCTGTCATTTCCCGGTCCTCCCGAGGGGGCTGTGTCCTTAGAAGCTAATCATTCCTTTGTTATTGGACAGTGGAAGAAGGCCTGTGATCTTGTCAGACCCTACTGGCGGGACCCTCTTTGGAGGTATGTTGCTCCAGTAATAATCTTGCTGGCGTGACCCTCTTCGGGTCTGAAGTCCGATCGAGGGAAGAGAGCATGATGGGCCCTGCCAAGGCCTTGGATATCCGGATGAAGTTAGAACTTCCGAATGCTCCGGCTGACTGCCTGCATAAAGGTTAGTGAAAAAATAATGGATGAGTGAAGTAGTTCTTCCTCACCGTGGGATGTGTAGGTAACATTTCGAGGTTCGGTATATTTCTATTGTTTCAGGGTGTGGGCCCTAGTTCAGCCCTCCGTCGTGTCTTATCAGGCTTTGCCGAAGATGTGGTCTGCTTGCCCTTTTATCCCTTTGAGGGCGGAGGCATTTATATCGGCAATGTGTTATGTGGTGAGGAATTTTCTCTCGTCGCATGTTGCTCTTTGTCGATTTATTTCAGTTCTGCCATTTGCAAGGGGTTCCATGATTTTGGCAAAACGGATCCGGCGCTGCCTCCGGGTGGTATGCCGGTGGTCGTCTGAACAAGACATCCGTGTTCTGCGCCTCCTCCGATGGTACAGAGCTCAACGTTCGGGCCCAAGCACATGCGGGCCGTATTAAGAAAATGATCTTTGTGGCAATTCATCATTAGGAATTTGCCAGGGTTTCGGGATGCGGGAGTGATTTGGTCCGTTAGCCCTGACCGCCCTATAGACTTTGGTCCGAAATCGTTATTATACGTGATTAGACCACCTGAATTCATCAACACATATTTTATTTGAAATAGATCAAATGAGGGAGAGGGTTACCAATGCGTCAGTCTGATGTCGAGGCGGAGTCTTGACGTCCTTTTCCCTGGATGTAAAGGTGTCCTCCGGAATGCTTCCCTAGGGACCCGTCTTTTCTTGGCGGCGAACACTTTCACTTTCCATTTCATGAGTCCACGGAGGGTGCCGCCGCTCCTTCACTATCATGGTAACATGTCATGGCTCGTTCACTCCACTCTTTCCGGTTGCCTTCCTTCCTCGGGGCTGGATCCGAATCGGACCGCTCGATGCTACTCGACAGTAATTTTTACTGAGTAACACAACTATCGTCTTTCTGAGATTGGGGTCATTTCTAACCTCGTGGCCGCGCACGCCCCGCAGTTCGTGCATCGGGTTGTGGTTCTTTTGGGAGGGCCTTGGTCGAATAGGTCTGAGTCGCTCAATGTCCCTGTTTACGCTTATGGTGATCATAATATTTGGTGTGGCAATGTTGAAACCGTACTCTGCTTCTTGCGCTTCGTCAGATCCAATTCCACTGAAAGTTCCTCGAGGATGGTGCCCTCGAAATATTTCCCTACCGTTGTGAGGTAGGTCGCACCTTGTGGCATTCCTCACATTCGCGGTGCATGGATGGTATCTCCACCTGTTCGACATAAGTTTCTTCGCTGGGGGCCTGCTTGGGTATACAGGGCCTGTAAAGTTTCCCGGACGATTGCCATGGCCCTAACTCGTGATCGGTGCTGGGTACGGGCATACGGCTAGGTCTCAGCTAGATATCCGCCTAAGCATCGTTTGAAAAGACCTAGGGTCATCGGACACGCTTCGTTTAAGCTTCAGGTTAAAGCCTATGTTGCCCAATTATCCGAAATTGGGAGCGATCTCATTCGTTCCCTCAAGGAATGAGGTGCAGCTTCCTGTAGTGCTTCACTTCTCTCTTTGTCTAGCCCTAGGTGTGTCGAGCTCTTTCGTCACTACTTTGATGACATCGGTGTGTGCTCCTGCGGAGGTGTCCGCTGATGTGGTAAGCGAGTTTGCAAGGCTAGGTGCTAGGCTGTGGCGCTGCGTCATGGTTTATTTCTAGAGTGCTTCCTCGAACTTCCTCAATGAAACGGACTCGTACTCATCATCTTGGAGGTCGCTGCATTTGAACGAGCACGTGTAAGCGGTGGTGTGCTCGCAAGGATCCATGGTCCTGTCGCACCTAGGGTGTTTCGGCATTCCGGGTTTCCGTGAAGCGAGTTCCAGGACCGCTTCCTCGGGAGACGATTGCTGCATGAACTTCCACGAACTTGAGCCGATCCTTTCGAAGAGATCCCCAAGCATCCTTGTTGCGGTGGGGTCGGTTATAGATCTGTTGTTGCTTGATCTCTCGTGTACTCGTTCGGCATAGAGAGATGTTTCCGGCGCTACTGCGCTGTGAGTCTCCGGGTGACTTTGCAGATGATCGATAGCCAACCAATGTGCCTGCAACATTTTAAAAATAACATGAAGACTAACTTCATGTTCTTCCCGGGCCAGGGTTTTTTGGGCTTCCTGTTGGTAGATATGTTGTATGCTACCATTGGTGTGCGATGCTTCGTCAACTTGTTGTGCGTCCTGTGAATCTGCATCCGCTTGAATCGGTCCGGGCGCGATATCAAGATTCTATGGAGGTGTTCCAGCGGCCGGGGCAGCCACGCCATTTTCCCCATGGTTTTCGTGGTTGTCGTTCTCGATTCCATTTACCGAGCCAAACATTTTAACGTGGAAACAAAGGATCTTGGACAAGAAAAGTGTAACAGATACTCTGTGTTTGTGTAACGAAACTAGCAAGAAAATAATCAATATTATTTTTAGCCCCGCAGCGGGCGCCAAACTGTTTACCGTGAAAATGGTAACAACAAATAGATTTGTAAATGAGATTCTAAAAATATGTGATCTATTCCTGAGCTAGTTGTTAGAATAGTTGATGCTAATAATATTAAGTTTAACGATAAAGTGCAAGCTAAAACAAGGCAGTAATCAAAGCGAAGGGCATGATGCCCGGTCGCAGGGCCGATCGATGGGGACCTCGGGGTCCAGGTTCGGGTCGAGCTCAAGGTATCTGAGGCAGCCGTGAATGGAATAACAATTAAGGATATGGTTAAGGAAGGCTCTATATGGCCAATATGGAGCAATATAGTGAAGAACAAGTAATAGGACGATAAATATTAAAGCGGCCTCGGGCCAGTGAGAACAAACAAGTTAGAAAGAAAAGAGAGAAAGAGAGAAAGAGAGAGAGAGAGAGAGAGATTATTGAACTTGTGGAGAAATGGAGCAACATCAGTCCTCTACAAAGTGGCATGGGTTCCCATTATATAGGACAGGGAACACGATATGGTACAAAGTGCATTAAATGTGAAGATACAGGGATGGGACGGTTAGGCGAGGTACTAGAGTTTGCTGAGTCCTGCTGCCTGCCTTGGGAATCCCCTATCCTCGGAGCCTTTATCGGGCCGCTGGCAATTTCATTATTCTTGAAATCTCTGCTGGTTCGCGGACGATCCTTGAGATAGGGAGCTTGATCACAATCCCATAGCCTCGAGGTGCTGACATGATATTCTGAATATACCTCAATGGCGGGAAATTGATTCCCCTGATTTCACCGCATATAGTATATTTATGGATCGGGCTCTCTATATATATGTATATATATATGTATGTATGTATATGGATCGGGCTGCACACCGCAGAGATATATAGATCGGGCTGCACGCCGCGGCGATATGTTGGATCGGGCTGCACGCCGCAACGATATAGTGCATGGGCTGTATGAGCCCCTCCGGAACACCCCCAGTGAGCGCAGTCGACTATATATATGGATCGGGCTACACGCCGCATCGATATATGGATGGGGCTGCACGCTGCAGCGATATATGGATCGGGTTGCACGCTGCAGCGGTTACCCGAGGGGCTATATATATATATATATATACATGTACAAAAGATGCTTTAAAGTGAGTATCTGTTGAATATGTTGGTTAAAAAACTGCTCTCACTCATCTTTAGATTGAGCCTCTATTGAAAACTTTAAACCAATGCTTTAAATAACTTTTATTTAAATTGATGTTTTTACGAGGCTTTCAGAATTTAGTCATTGATCTGGCTTTGTTACTTCCTCCGAGATTTTTAAGTTATGAAATGGTTATAAATTTCTCTTTGCCGAGGGGCTATATACGAACTATGTTTTTGTCCGAGGGGCCGATTATGATTTTCATCACTTTCACTATAAATTATATTAAACTTCTACTAAAACTGTTTGAAAGACATTTTTCAATGGATTTTTCCCTGAAATGGGAGTTGAACGAGATCTGTATCATGTTTTTTTGGAAACATGTTGTACCCACTGTGGTGCTATGACGTGGTTTACGTGATCTCTTACTTCTCAATATTTATTTACTTTTATTACTTACTGAGTTGGCATACTCACATTACTCTTTGCACCATGTGTGCAGATTCAGGTATTTCTAAGCTCGGTGGCAAGTTTATCGGAGTTAGCAAGGTAGCTGCCTGGCGATCGCAGCCTGCTTTTCTCCCTCCTTATTCTTCCTTAAGTATTCTTGGAATTTTCCCGGCCATATTGGTCTTGATGTTGTTGGAAAGTTGTAGTAGATGCTCATGACTAGTGACACCCCGATGTCGTGCTTGTGTAGTTATTCTACACTATTCATTTAAACTTACATCACGAGATTTATTGATTAATAAATGGTATAAAAATAACTTTTATTGAATAATGGTAGATTGGGGAGTTGTGTCGGCTGGCCTAGTTTCATGATAGGAGCCATCATGATCGGGTCGATTTTTGGGTCATGACAAGTTGGTATTAGAGCCTAGGTTACATAGGTCTCACGATGCATGAGCAGGTTTAGAAGAATCTTGCGGATAGGTACGGAGACGTCTGTACTTATCCTCGGGAGGCAGCAGAACCTTTAGGAAAAACTTCACATTCTTGAATTTTTGTCTTGCGTCTTTTTTTCAGCTTGAAATGTAACTCTTGAAATTCCTTCCACGCGTTCGTATGCACGCATGAGCGCTCAGTATCAGATGTGCATCGATAGCTTGTGATTCCCTGATTGAGGGGAGAGATGTGATCTCTGTGTGTTGATGTTGGGCCAGTGTGGAGGACTTAAGGCCGGTTTTGCCAATAGCTTGAGCACTAAGGCGTTGATTATGCGAGCACATGCTTTTAGATTTATATGTCCGATAGTATCCCTATTAGTGGGAGTGATGACTGGATAGCTATGTGATGAGTATGATGTGACTGCGAGATGTGTATATATGATTTGAACGAGACAAGAAGGGTCTATTTGGGGGTAGTAAGAACTATCCGGTGCTTGATTTCCATTGTGATTTGATGTATAGCCCGAGTTGTAGGCGGGTTGAAGGACTTTTTCATGTTGTCTAGTTGGGAAGTGAAGTAAATTTCACATTGTGATATGAGTTCAAACTCAGGACGGTTAAGTGAATGCGTAATGTTTATGCTGATGGAATGATATAAAGAGATGTTAGTTTGAGGCGAAGCAGGTGGGTTATCTCCTGCAGATTGTTCTGAAGTTTGCGTGATCCTTATGTCATTTATTGGAAGATCTCTGTTACCAGTGATAGATATATGTTACAATTTGAATTTGGGTTGCTTAAGAGAGTGGGTTTGTTTGTTACGAGGTTGAATACGAGATTTGCAGAAGATTTAATGTACTAAATGGTCTATGTTTTACGAGCTTATGAAGGATTGAGTTTAATCTCACTATGGTATTATGACAGTAATAGAGTATATGCATTATGAGTTATAGTGTGTTTTGATCTATGGCTTAGAGCCAAGTGGGGGAGTCTACTATTTATTTGTTGATTGCACGGTTATGTGCTATGATGCTTCCAGTCTGGGACATACTGGTGAATCAGTGATGGCATACAGAGGTTAAGACCGAGGATGGCGTGAGTAAAGGAAATTTCAATAAAGGTTATGCTATACTTTTGAGTGTATGAGAATCACGGAATGACTTAAGTTGTTATTGGTAAAGGAAGTACGGTGGATAGGAAGTTGCTTGGTTTCACTTAGAGTGCTATTGGATCACAAGTCATCTAATCCGTTTGATCGGTCTAATTGCGGTTTCAGTAGAGTAGACGACTCTCGAGAATGGTTCTAATGGGTTCAAGATGTTACATGTAATAATTGGAGATTTTCAAGTTGTATATTTAGCTAGATCTAAGGTTTACATTGGAGGGTGTCAAGACTCATGGTATTTCTATATTATTATGGATTCTACACATCACTATCTGGAAGGTGAAAGTAATTCGGAAGGAACTCAGAGAATTAGGATAGCTTGGTAGTAGGTTAGATCGGCATGGTAGAAGATATGATCGTTTCTTGGATGTTTATGATGCACTGGGTTTCTATAGGTGTTTCGTGGCAATGCTCTTAGATTTTGATGACCTGCGTAGCTGGGTTGAGTTAGAGGATTTTAGTTCTGATAGTTTGGTCTTGTGCAAATGGAATTCGGAGAGTTCTTGATGGTTTCTACCACTGTTAGAGATGTATATTTTCTACTAGCATGAGGAGCCTGGGATGTATAATGATTTTTTCCTTGATGGGATCAAATGGAAACATTCTTGGCTGGCTGAGTACGTAGTTGCTTGTAGCTCGAAGTGAATTATGAAGTTTTCATATTTATCATAGGATGGTATGGTATATGCGGTATGTTGTGTGTGGTTTATATTTGCATGTGTAAGGTCACAATTCAGTTTTGAAAGGAAGGTCATAATTCTTAGGCAACATGGACATCTTCAGATGACTAGATAAATGAGGTCACTGATTGGTGTGGCATGATGAGGGTATACATTTCAGAAAGAGCAATGTGTATGAGTTATGGATGCTTTATTGGTATTGCAGCACTATCTTGTCTGATAGACTGCTAATATTCAAGGTTTGCTTGGTGGCACAAAAGAAATTTTAGAAGTACCCCTCGTGGGATGATCGAGTAGTAGGGATGTGTTAGATATTCGAGTGGTGTAGTTGGGATAAGATATGGTGATTCGTGTGCTTTGTGGATTTGGAGACTGGGAGTTCTCATAAACAAGTTATTTCGCGGTTGTGGACTGTAAAGATGTGGGTAAGATAGTCAGATGATAGTATGTTCTATGATTCAGTCATTGTGAACCTTCAGAGGGTTATTTATCCGTTGTAGGTGACAAAAGTTGATGTGTGGTTCATTGGTAGGCCCAACATGGATGTGTGTTCTGCACCGGGTCAGAATTGTGACTCCGAACTTTATTATAGAGAAATGTACTATTTGATTGTTGTTGAGCTTATTCGTGTTCTGGAGTGATTTATGAGTTACACTTCTGTGTTACGAGGAGTTGTGATTTGTTGGTTATAGGCACATGTGTGCGATTTTATTGGGGTTTCTCAGTGAAATTCGAGCGGCACAAGTATTGGGTATTGCTCGGCGGATGGAGTATCGGTTGTGTCCTTTCGGGTTTGTGTAATGTTATGTCAATCGCTTCATAGTGGTTATGATGATTGCTTTAGTTATAGACATCAAATTGCGTGTAGTTGTCGATTTAAGCATAGTGACATGAGGTGTTTCATGTTGGACCAGTGTTTGGATGAGGTCTCGCATTGGAGTGAAGCTATGTGGAGGTATGACTATGCGAGATAGATTCCCGTGTTCTGGTTTTATGACATGTGATGGGTTCTCAGCATTGTGTTGTGGTGGTACTGGTGAGCTTGTGGTACAGCTCTTTCATTCGGGTCTTTTTAATGATTTGAGTGCATTTGGATTGTTGCTTATCGGTGTGTGGGTTGCACGAGTTGTGGATTTAGATGGTATTGATGTGTCATGTCACCATAGTAGCTGTGTTGGGTTAGATGATATCATTGGGGTCTAGAATGAATACAAACGGATTCGGTTTCAGCATGTTGGAAGGATAATATCGAGGTTCGGCTTAAAGAAGTTACTATTGTTCTTGCCAAAACCGAGGGAGCTTCATGAATTGTTGATCTGAGAATGCTTACAAATCTGTGTATTTATTATATCATTGGCAATATACAGAAGTGTTGGAATGAGGTTTTATTTGATAAGAGGCTTATTATCAAAATTCGGATGTTCTGAGCAGCGGCGGTGACCAGAAGTTATCGCTACGAGAGTTTGAGCTATGTGGTATATCTTGTAATTTCATCTGAGGTTATAGGTATGGCTTGTCCCAGCTTGTTTGGGCTTATTCAGAGTATAGATGTGAGATTCTGATCTTGTGGATGATTTCAGAAGTGGAAATATGGTTCTAAGTTTTATGGGCTATGTTTGGTTGTGAAATTTCAGTTACATTGTGTTATCGGACATATATGAGATAGGGTGATGTGGGATCACCCTCGGGTATGTGCATGGTAAGGTTACACAAGGATTTGATGGTTTTCGGAATAACTCTGGGCACGTTCGAGGACGAACAATGTTTAAGTGGGGGAGGATGTAACGACCCGACCTGTCATTTTGAGGTCTTGCATTTTTGCACGCCAGTTCTTGGGCACAACTACCCCACCATGTGATATACTATGACTTATGTAAATCATCGAGTTTGATTTTCAGGATAATCGGAATGAATTTGGAAGAACAGTTCTAAATTTGAAGCTTAAAATTTGAAAGGTTTAACCAAGTTTTGACTTGTTAGTATATGATCTCGGATTGAAATATTTATGATTTGGATAGCTCCGTTAGGTGATTTGGGACTTAGGAACGTGATCGTAATGTATTTTAGAGGTTCGTGGAAGGTTTAGGCTTGAATTGGCGAAATTGGGATTTTGGAGTTTTCCGGTTGTTAGGTGAGATTTTGATATTGGGGTCGGAATGGAATTTCGAAAGTTGAAGTAGGTCCATTGTATCATTTGTGATGTGTGTGCAAAATTTCAGGTCATTCGGACGAGGTTTGATAGACTTTTTAATCAAATTTGGAATTCAGAAGTTTTTGGGATTCTTAGGCTTGAATCCAATGATGATTTGATGTTTTGATGTTGTTTTGAGCGTTCCGATGGTTGGAACAAGTTTGAATGACGATATGAGATATGTTGGCATATTTGGTTGAGGTACCGAGGGCGTCGGGTGATTTTCGGGTGGTAAATGGATCAATTTTTTGACTTTGGACTTGGCAGTTTTGTTGGTTTTTGTTGCAGAAATTTTTGTTCATCACGTTCACGGTCAGGGACTCGCATTCGCGAAGAGTGTTATCGAGGTGGTGAATTTTGTTCTTCGCGTTCGCGCTTTGGGTGTCGTGTTCGTGATGTATTGGTGCTAGGTTCTTCGCCTTCGTGCTTTGGTGGTCACATTTGCGTAGTAATGTTTCTAGTAGGTATCGCGTTCGCGAGGCTTATGCCGCGAACACGTAGAGCATTTTGGGACCCGATATTTTTCTTCATTGTGGATGCGATGGTCGTCCCGCGTTCATAAAAGAGGGAGCCTGGGCAGCCTTATAAAGTAATCTATTTCGAAAATTTCGGCCATTTTTCATTTTTGGAGCTATGGAGCTCGGGAGAAGACGATTTGGAGGGGATTTTCAGAGGAGTGATTGGGGTAAGTGTTCTTCACCGAAATGTGGTTAAATACCATGATTTTGTCTTAATTTGTATCATTTAATTTGGGAATTTAGAATGAAAATTGGAAGAAAAATTTGGAGAGTTGAATAGGGGATTTGAGGGGCCATTTGAGGTCCGATTTCGATAGTCTTTGTATGTATAAACTCGTGGGTGGATGAGGATTCTATTGATGTGATTTTTATTGGTTTCCAAGACGTGGGCCCGGGGGTCGGGTTTGGCCAATTTCGGGATCTTTGTTGTAAATTGGATATTTTCCGGTGGGCTTTGTTCCCTTAGCATATTCTAATGTTATGATTCTGATTTTGGGTAAATTCGACACGATTTGAGGCCGAGGCGAGAGGCAAAGGTGTCGCAGAGTACTATTTCATCCGATTGAGGTAAGTAATGATTGTAAATGCTGTCATAAGGGTATGAAACCCCGGATTTCACATCATTGTTCTACTTTGAGATGATGTACACGCTAGATGACAAGCGCGGATTCGCGCACCGTTGGGGATTGTGACTTGGTCCGTCTCATATGACTGTTAAGTCGCGTATTTGATTGAAAACTGTTTGATATCATTGTGTTTCGAAAAGTATTTCTATGTTTTGGGCAGAATGACATATTTGGGCCTCGTGCCAACTGTTTTGGACCCTTATGGGGCTTTTTTAACTAATGTTCCTTACTGATTTGACATAATAATTGTACTCAGTCATGTTGTGTTTTATTGATTTCTTAACTCAACCTTATTTACTAACTTTTCATACTATAAATGATATCTTGAGTTGAACGCCCTCTTTTACTCATAGTCTGAGTGGCTTGTGAGGTTGATGGCAGAGAGAGGCTGAAGGCTTGATTGTGAGGCTGATAACTGAGATAGACCGAGGGTCTGATTGTGAGGTTAATAACTGAGAGAGACTGAGGGCCTAGTTGTGAGGATTGTATATTTATGGATCGGGCTGCATGCCGCAGCGATATGTGGATCGGACTGCATGCCGCAACGATATATTAATCGGGATGCATGCCACATCGATATGTTGGATCGAGCTGCACTCCACAGCGATATAGCGCTTGGGCTATAGGAGCCCCTCCGGAACATCCCCAGTGAGCGCAGTCGACTATATATATGGATCGGGCTGCACACTGCATCGATATATGGATCGGGCTGTATGCCGCAGCGGTTATTATATGGTACCTATTGAGCGTTAATGCTAAGTCTGAGCGCGGATTGCAGAGAGTTGAGTCATGAGTGCCTTGCCCGAGGGGCTATATATATACACATATACGAGTGATGCTTTGCCTGAGGGGCCTGTTTATAAACTTACTATTTTTCACTCCTCCTTAAAGTGAGTATCTGTTGAATATGTTGGTTAAATTACCACTTTCACTCATCTTTAGACCGAGCCACTACTAAAAATGTTAAACCAATGCTTTAAATAACTTTCATTTAAACTAAAGTTTTTACGAGGCGTTCGAAATTTAGTCACTAATCTGGCTGTGTTACTTCTTCTGAGATTTTTAAGTTATGAAATAATTATAAATTTCTTTTTGCCGAGGGGCTGTATACGAACTATATTTTTTCCCGAGGGGCCGATTATGATTTTTATCACTTTCACTATAAATTACATCGAACTTCTACTAAAACCATTAGAAAGACATTTTTCAAAGGAATTTTCCCTGAAATAGGAGTTGAACGAGATGATTTGATTTGTCACTTGTTTCTTTTTGGAAACATGATGTACCCACTGTGGTGCTATGACGTGCTTTACATGATTTCTTACTACTCAGTGTTTATTTACTTTTATTACTTACTGAGTTGGCGTACTCACATTACTCCCTGCACCATATGTGCAGATTCAGGTATTTCTGAGCTCGGTGGCAGGTTTATCAGAGTTAGCAAGGTAGCTGCCTGGCGATCACAGCCCTGCTTTTCTCCCTTCTTCTTCTTCCTTATGTATTCTTGTGATTTTCCTGGCCATATTGGTCTTTATGTTGTTGGACAGTTGTAGTAGATGCGCATGACTAGTCACACCCCGATGTCGGGCTTGTGTAGTTATTCTGCATTATCCATTTAAACTTACATCACAAGATTATTGATTAATAAATGGTATAAAAATAACTTTTATTGAATAATGGTAGATTCGGGAGTTGTGTTGGCTAACCTAGTTTCACGATAGGCACCATCACGACTGGGTCGGTTTTTATGGGTCCTGACAGTTATGTTCGATGGGATCTGTTTTTTGAAGATGTACTTGCGTTCCGGTTGTAGCTACCTCTTGTTTATGGTAGCCTTAGATTCATAAAACTCTGTTATGTACTTTTTAGACAGATGATGTATTTACGTCATACCAGCTTGGTAAACTCTATACTTAGAAGCTCATGATTTGTACTACCATTCCTTGGGGAATGTATCAGATTCAGATATTTCCTTATTTAATTGCCTTATTAAATTGTTATTGGAATTGGATATTGTTAATTGGCTTCACTAGAGGGTTGGGTTAAGTGCCATCACGACTAGTTGGATTTTGGATCGTGACAGTTCTTATGATATTTAAAGCTTATGTTTCAAATTTGAGCTCATTTGGAGTAGATTTGGGTGTTGAATCGTGTGTTGGATTGTTGAAATTATAAAAAATAAGTTTATGTCAAGAACTTAGATTCAAAATCTGAAGTTGCATCGAAGAATTGAATTACTTAAGTTTCGAATTTTTAAAGTTGCATTTGAAGGATACAAGAACTTCAAAATCTGAAGTTGCATTGAAGAGATTGAATCACTTAATATTTGAATTTCTGAAGTTGCAACTGGAAGATAGGAGAACATCAGATTTGATTTCTGAAGTTGCATTGAAGAGATTGAACTAGTTCAGACCCGAGCGGGTACACTTTGCACAAATTTTGTGCAATGCGGGACTTCCACCTTCTTTTTATTGGTTTTTGTGGGAGATCAGGTCGAAAGGAGCGAAGGGAAAGTGCCCACGAATCGAAGTTTCAAAAGCCAAAAGAGAGATTTTCCGATAAGAAAAATGTTGGTTGAGACACAAGATGATAGGGCAGGCGGCCGACTTTCGGTACTTTCTGCCAACTCGAGACTTCCTCAATACCGAATTGTGTTTTGTGACTTCAGAGCATTTTTGCTGCATATATAAAACAATTTTCTACGGTCGAGAGCGTAACTTCAATGGCGGCCCAAAAATGGGTATATATAAAATGCCCCCGTTTTTATCCCAACAATAGTATCATAGCCATGGTTTTGCGGGACTATAAAGATGGAAGAGTATGGCATGGGGGCTGGCTTAGTGCCTTTGACCATCTATGAGGTTTACGACCTTTACCCATAACCTTAAAAATACATTACATAACCTTTAGGGCTTCGGTAATCGTGAAAATTTGGATCATGGGGGTCGCACATAGTTAATCTCCAAATTAGCCCATGAATAAAGATTGGCCATGTGCAATTTAGACTAAAAGGGATATTGTTGGATATGCATGACAAAGTTCCATATGAAAAGTAAATAAATAATAAGCTTCTTATAAGTCGTGGGAGAGCCACTCATTGACAAGGAGAGTCAATTAATACCCCTTCATGGAAAAATTAGAATATAGATTAGATATTTAGTTTATATATATATATTCACACACACACACTATGTGTTGATACTCCTTGATTTCTTCGCATATTTACTTATTTATATGTTATTTTCCTTGAATGAGAATTCTGGCTCCGCCCACTTCTAAAAAGCTACCAAAATCCGTCTAGGAATACCGACCAAAATCAGAAGAAAATATTGAAAAATCAATCAATTTCGGACCGACTTTAGTTCGTCGAAATAAGGTTGGTTGATAATAAATATCGACCGAATTTGATCACAATTTTTGATCGATGGTGGTCGGTTTGTTCAACCAAAGGTTGACCAAATTAACTAACACGCTTTCTATAAAAACTAAATATTCCGAACGAAGTCGGTCGATACATTAGAAAATATTTTTTATTTATCTTTTAATATAGCATCTGATATTAGTCGATATATTAATTTTATATTTTTTAAAATTGTAAAATACTGATATAGGTCGGAATTATTAAAATATAATAAATTGTAAAACATAAATTCCGACCGATATTTATTAATCCTGGAGATTTCACATTGAAGTCACCAGCCGATTTTGGTCGTTAGTTTTAAATTTCTGGGATTTTAAAATTAAATTTTTTTACCGACTTTGGTCAGTATGCGGACGTTTTTTGGAAACAAACTGTCAAAATACTGTTACTTTAAGGTACACCACCTACCAATAACAACTAATAAACAATCTATAATGGCAGCACTACATTGCCGACATTCAACCACAATTCAACCTAATACACCTATATATATATATATATAGAGAGAGAGAGATAACGCTAAACACTATAATTAATCAACCACAATAAAGTTATCAATAACAAAACAATTTCAACAATATTCATAGAGTTGCAACAATTCCAACAAACTATTCAAAAGTTCAAGACATCACTGAGCAATACAAACACCATTGAAGAAGTGTTTTATACTGTGTTAGCGGAAACGTAAAATAAAGAAAACAAGATTTAACGTGGTTCAGGTCAAAATAATCCTACGTCCACCAGAGAACAGTTGCCTTTTTAATATTAACAAAGGAAGGGGAGAGTTCTCAATTACACTTAAGAGAATTTCTCTCTTAACTCTCTACTCACTACAATGTGTTGTATTATTTTTGGGATGGTTTCTACAAATGAAGGACTGCATCTATTTATAGAGGTAAAGACCTCCTCTTGATGTCATTGGTGACATCAAACTACCTCCTCTTGATGTCATGGGTGACATCAAAGGAGGAAGCTTCCTCCTAGCATCCACACCAACTCTTTCCACCAACTCTTCCAATTGGCATGCCATTGTTGACTAAACATAAACCAACTCCTTCAATCTCCACCTTGGTTTGCATTTCGAGCGTACGTGTGAAAAACTCTAGCCAAAACTTCTAAGCTTACTGGGCAACCCCGTTGTAAGAAACAAGAGGAATCAAACCATTGTTGAACATACCACATCCACCTAACAACTATTCTCTTCGGAGTTGCATCAGTTGATGCGCACCCCCGCCAAGTCCTTGCAGTGTGCAAACTTAGCGAGTGAGACTATCTTGGTCAACATATCTGCAACATTATTGTCTGTGATAACCTTCGCAACCTTGATAGTTCCCTCTTCAACAACATCTCGAATAAAATGAAATCTGACATCAATTTGTTTAGTGCGCTCATGAAATCTCTAATTTTTCATTAGATGAATAGCACTCTGACTACCACATCTAAGAGTTGATTCCAGCTGAACCAAACTCAATTCCGCTACTAAACCTTTCAACCAGATAGCTTCCTTCACCGCCTCCGCTGCTGCCATGTATTCTGCTTCTGTCATAAACAAAGCGAAAATCAACTACAGAGTCAACTTCCAACTAACGGCACTGCCAACGATGGTAAAGATGTATCCAGTTGTGGACCTTCTTCTATCAAGATCTCTTGCATTGTATGAATCTACATAACCGAGAATTGAAATACCTCCACCACTTTTTCGAAAGGTCAGACCAACACCAGAAGCTCTTTTGAGATATCTCAATATCCACTTGACAGATTCCCAATGCCTCTTTCCTGGGCTGGACATGTATCTACTTACCACACATACAAATTGAGCAATATATGTGTGCATACCATAGCATACATAATGCTACCAACTGCACTGGCATAAGGAATCTTTGAGATATTCTCCACCTCATCCTCGGACTGAGGCATTTGTAACTCTGAAAGTTTAAAATGAGGAGATAATGGTGTACTTACAGGCTTGCACGTATGCATATTGAATCTCTTGAGAACCCTTTCAATATACCTCTTTTGAGAAAGATGTACAACACTATCTTCTCTTGAAATCTCCATACCAAGGATTTTCTTTGCAGCTCCTAAATCCTTCATGTCAAATTCCTTAGTCAACAGTTTCTTCAAAGCATTTGTCTCTGTAATGTTGTTAGTAGCAATAAGCATATCATCAACATACAACAGTAAAAAAATCATTGAGTTACCAGACATCTTCTTGTGATACACACAGCTATCAAATGCACTCCTTAAGAATTCATGTGTAGTCATGAATGCATCAAACCTCTTGTACCACTGTCTAGGGGATTTATTCAAACCATACAAAGACTTCTTTAGTTGACATACGCGATCTTCTTTTCCCTCATCTAGGAAACCTTCAGGCTGATCCATATAGATTGTCTCTTCTAGATCACCGTGTAAAAAAGCAGTTTTGACATCAAGCTGTTAAAGATCCAAGTCAAATTGGGCAACCAATGCTAGTAGCACGCGAATTGAGCTACGCTTCATGACTGGAGAGAAAATCTCATTGTAGTCAATTCCCTCCTTCTGACTGAATCCTTTTGCAACCAATATCGCCTTGAACCTAGCATCTTCCACTTTAGGAATTCCCTCTTTCTTTCGGTAGACCCACTTGCATCCAATTGTCCTCTTCCCCTTTTGTCTTTTCTCTAAGACCCATGTCTGATTCTTGTGAAGAGACTCCATCTCTTCAGTCATGGCTAACCGCCATTGTACAACATCCTTGCAAGAAGTTGCTTCAATATACGAGGAGGGCTCCATATACTTAATCTCTTCTTGTGCAACTACGAACGCATATGCAATCAAGTTTGCTTGATCTATAAGGCATTCCGGTTCTCGTGTTTGCCTCTTCTCCATCCCCTTTGCAATTGTGTATGGTTCATTGACAGCAAATTCTTTAAGGTCTACATCTTCTAACTCATCTTTAACCTGAGTCTCTTGATCCTTTTCCTTGGCAAGCTCCACCGGAAGCTCCACCTGCTCGTCGTTCTTGTTTCCTGACCATATCTCATTCAGAGTCTTAAAGTCAACTGCCGATGCTGGAGATCGATTGACAATATAAGCAGCAGTGTGAACTGCTTCAGCCCAAAATACTTTGGACATTTTGGCTTGTAAGAGCATACAACGAGCCTTTTTAAGAAGAGTTCTGTTCATTCTCTCGGCAACTCCATTCTGCTGTGGGGTATGCCTGACAGTCCTATGTCTTGAGATCCCATAAACCTTGCAGAATTAATTAAACTCTTCATTAATAAACTCCAAGCCATTGTCTGTGCGAAGATACATGATTTTCCGCTCTATTTGATTTTCAACCAAAATTTTCCACTCTTTAAATGCTTTAAAAGAATCACTTTTTGCCTTCAAAAAATGAACCCAAACCTTTCATGAGAAATCATTAATAAAAGTGAGAAGATACCTCTTTTTACCCTTCGATGGAAGTTTAGAGAGACCCCATAAATCTGAATGGATGTAGTCGAGCACTCCTCTTGTCTTGTGTTTGCCAGTGCTGAAGCTGACCTTCTTTTGCTTCCCTAGAACGCAGTGCTCACAGAAGTCAAGTGTGCTGATCTTCTCACCTTCCAAAAGGTTACGATTGCTCAACATCTCCAGTCCACGTGCGCTCATATGACCCAGTCTCATGTGCCATAGTCTTGCCTTGTCATCATTAGATAACTGCACTGTAGATGCATTTGCAGAGCCAACAATGGTGCTTCCGGCCAATGTGTAAAGGCCGTTCTCCAACTTGCCTTTCAGCATGACTAAAGAACCTTTAGTCACCTTTATAGTTCCTACTTCGCTCATGTACCTGTAGCCTTGTTCATCCAGAGTACTCAGGGAGATCAAATTCTTCTTCAGATCAGGAACATGACAGACTTGTGTAATAGTCCTCACGACTCCATCATGGCAGCGAACCCGAACTGAGCCAATGCCAACTATTGCACAAGTTGCATTATTTCCTATTACTACGATTCCTCCACTTTTATCGTAGCTGCTAAACCAGTCTTTTCGGAACGTCATTTCCAGAGTGCAATCAGAGTCTAATACCCATTTGTTTCCATAACTACTATTATTATTACACGATGTTGTTAGTACATAATCATTATCAAAATCATGTACCTATTCAACTGTGGATGCACTTGCCTTTTCCTTGGACTTTGACATTGGGCAGTCTCATTCAAAGTGCCCCTTCTTGCCACAACCCCAACACTCTGTATTCTTCTTGTTCACACGAGACTTTGATTTGTGCTTTGATTCGCTCTTTCCCTATTGGCTAGTCTGGCCTCTCACAAAGAGCCCACTTGCCTGGTCATCTCTATCTCCTTCAATGTGCCTCCGCACATCACTAGAGTTAAGTGCCTGCCGCACTTGCTCAAGCTTGATAGGCTCCTTGCTATTCATCATTGAATTCTCAATATCACGATATCCTGAAGCCAATGAAAATAGCAAAGCACATGCAAGCGTCTCCTCCTCCTTTTTAATTCCTGCAATCTGTAAGTCCATGACAAGTTTATTGAATGCATCTAAATGATCTTGTAACGAAGTACCTGACCCCATCTTAAATGTGTGAAGACGCCGTTGTAACAACATCCTTGTTGTCACTGATCGGTCTTGGTATAGCCCTTCTAGCTTTTCCCATAACTGTTTGGCCGTCTCTTCGGTACCCGTACTCACTTCACAAAGCACGTTAGGTGCAAGGGATAGTTGGATTGCACTCAATGCATCCCCTTCAATCTTCTCCTTGTCGGGAGCTGATATATCCTTAGGATACTTTCCGTAAATATCATGGATTGAACCTTCCCTCCGCAGTAACGCCATCATCTGGATCTTCCAGATATTGAAGTTGTTGCGTCTACTGAATCTATCAATTTCAAACTTCATGGAGCTCATCTTTGCTTGTTCTTCCTCCTTGGATCATTAAAGAATCATGTTGCTCTGATACCAATTGTTAGCAGAAACGTAAAAGAAAGAACACAAGATTTAATGTGGTTCATATCAAAATAATCCTACGTCCACCCGAGAACAGTTGCCTTTTTAATATTAACAAAGGAAGGGGAGAGTTCCCAATTACACTTAAGAGAATTTCTCTCTTAACGCTCTACTCACTACAATGTGTTGTATTATTTTTGGGATGGTTTCTACAAATGAAGGAGTGCATTTATTTATAGAGGTAAAGACCTCCTCTTGATGTCATGGGTGACATCAAAGGAGGAAGCTTCCTCCTAGCATCCACACCAACTCTTTCCATCAACTCTTCCAATCGGCATGCCATTGTTGACTAAACATAAACCAACAACTTCATACTGCATCTTCTTCACTACTAGAAGCTTCATTATCGGCACGGTCCGAAGGATCACAATGAGAAGGAGTAGCATCTGGGGAAGACTCATGAGACTAGGGAATCGAGAAAGCCCCACTAGAAAGAAGATTTGCTAGCTGACCTTGAAGGCTATTAAATTGTTGATCTCTCTTTTCTTCTCTAGACTTTGCATGTTCAAGCTTGGCTAACAGCTGCGCAATCTTCTTCTCTATAGCCGAGAGAGTCGACTTATCAAGTGCCTCTCCTTGCGCGGAAGTCCCTGTACCTTGCAATCCAACCTTATAGCACCGAAATAATCTCTCTTGAAGGATGTATGTTATCCCCTTTTTTACCATCGACAATATCCAACCTATGCCTCTACCCTTCTTTGTTTGAAATAGAAGGTGGGTCGTCCTGATCATTTGTTGGCAGACTCTGATTGTACTCCTCCAGGGTAGTCTTATAATGACTCTTTATTTAAAAAAAGAAAATTAGTAACTCAATAATATTATAAAAATAAATTTTAATTTACAGTAGTTATGAAACTTACATAGGTAATCTCTATTGGTTCTCGACCCATCTGCTTGATTTCATGGGGGCCTTATTCTTCTGGATGCAAGTCTCCATGAAAAACTCATCGTGAGTCAGCTTCCTCCCATAATTATTTACAAAAAATAAAATAAAATATGTTAACAAAATTGAAATGAATATAGTTCGAACAAAATAGATTTCAATGCTTTAAGGTACTACCAATTGTCTCCTCTTAAGTTCTCATGCTCCTTGCACTCACACAGTGTAAGGAGCCACCCTTCTCAGATGTTCTGTCACGACCCCGATTTTCCGCCCTTGGGAGTCGTGATGGCACCTACTCGTGGAAGTTAGGCAAGCTGAATAATAGAAAATCATTACCCTTTTTTTAAATATGTTCAACAATTTAAAACAATAAGTGATTAAACAGCGGAATAAATTAACTAACCGGAAATGCGGAAGGGGAAAACTTAATAATTCAACCAAGCACTGCTAAATAATTTAAAGTACAATACTACCAAGAATTTGGTGTCACAAGCGACAGACTGTCTAAGAATACTAGAAATAAGGTCTGAATGAAATACATAAGTTTGTTTCTGAATAAGGAAAAACAAAAAGAGAAAAGATAGGAGGAGACGCCAAGGACCGCGGACGCCTGCAAGACTACCTCGAGTCGCCTGAATGAACTGAAGACAGCACCCTCACTGTGGTCCAAATGCTCTGGTATCAGTATCTGCACATAGTGCAGAGCGTAGTATCAGCACACCTGACCCCATGTGTTGGTAAGTGCCTAGCCTAACCTCGGCGAAGTAGTGACGAAGCTAGGACAAGACTACCAAATAAACCTGTGCAGTTAAATCATATACGGCGAAAATAAAAGTAGATAAATTACAGTTAAAGTTGGGCGGGGAAACATGCTGCTGGGAGTAAAAGATAACAACAGAATAACAGTAGAGAAATGTAAGGAATGCCATAAATAAATTACCAGCAAAAGATAAGGAAATAAGAATCAAGTACACATGTAATACCGTTGCAGGCATGCAACCCGATACCATCTCATATGATATCATTGCAGGTGTGTAACTCGCTCCCAATTCATATAGTACCGTTGCAGGCATGCAACCCGCTCCCATTTTATATATTACCGTTGCAGGCGTGCAACCCACTCCCATTTCATATATTACCGTTGCAGACGTGCAACCTGCTCCCATTTCATTTATCAACACCAATCATAAATGAATCCCAGCAAGGGAATAATAATATAACAACAACATCCCAACAAGAGAACAATAATGTAACAACAACATCCTGGCAAGGGAACAATAATATAACAACAACATCCCGGCAAGGGAACAATAATATGACAACAACATCCCAGCAAGGGAACAATAATATGACAACAACATCCCGACAAGGGAACAATAATATAATCCTCATATGAAGCATGAATAAACCACAACGGAGTCATAAAAATTACTCCCTCCGTTTCAATTTATGTGAACTTATTTCCTTTTTGGTTTGTTCCAAAAAGATTGACCCCTTTCTAAATTTGGAAACAATTTATCTTAAACTTACAATTCCACCCTTAATGAGAAGTTTTTATAACCACACAAATACTATAGGCCCTTTTTTGACTTGTTTAGGACCACAAATTCCAAAAAGTCTTCATTTTTTGTTAAACTCCGTGCCCAGTCAAACAGGTTCACATAAATTGAAATGGAGGGAGTACAATACAAGACTCACGGGCATTCTTGACACCGACGTATAGATACTCGCACCATGTCTGTACGTTGTACTCCACAATTAACATATAGCAAATAAGACAAAACTCCTAATCCCTCAAGCTAAGGTTAGACCAAACACTTACCTCAAACTTCCATGGCCAACTCTAGCCTCAAACAACATTTTTCCTTTAGAATTCGCCTCCAAATTACTTGTATCTAGTCCAAATTGATTTAACAACATCAATAAATGCTAAAGAATCCATACCCAATGCTTAATTATAGGTTTTCTATTATTTTCCATAAAAAAGTCAAAAATCAACCCCAGACCCGCTTGGTCATAACTCGAAGTTCGAACCAAAACCTGATCACCCATTCACCCACGAGACCGAATATGCAATTAATTTTGAAATCCGACCCCAAAATAAGGTCTAAATCCCAATTAATCATAAAGCCCTAACTCTACCCAAATTCCTAATTTCTACCATTAAAACCTTAGATTTTAGGATGAAAATTGATGAAATGCAATGGGAAATCGAAAGAAAAAGGTTTAGAATCATATACCAATGCTTTGGGGAAGAACTTGTTCATTGAAAATCGCCTTAATGCTCCAAAATTTTGAAAATATGAAATAAATTGGTCCTGCCCGATTTTGCTTCTGTTTTAAAATGACTGGGCAGGCCTTCATCGAGTTCACGATAGGCCTGTCGCGTTCGCGATAGGCCTGTCATGTTCACGATGGGTCAGGCCAAGCTGATCATCGCGTACGTGTTCGACGGCTCATCTGACCCAAGCTGATCATCGCGTACGCATTCGACGACTCATGTTCGCGGAGCTTCAGCTCCTAAAGCCTTCGCATTCGTAGTTAGATGGTCGCGTTCTCGTAGAACAAATGTGAAATCCCTCCCCCAGGCCATTAACCTTACGCGTTCGCGAGTGCCTGGACGCGTTCGCGAAAGGTACTCCCCCCACAGCCTCGCGTTCTCATTCCAAGTTCTGCATTCGCGATGAACAATTTTTCACCTGAGAGATATTTCCTTCCGCGTTCGCGAGTGAAACCACGCGAACGCAAAGCACAAAATCCTTGTGCACCAGAAACTGAAAACCTGCAACATTTCTAAGTTTAAAAACCTTCCGATACCTATCCGAAACTCACCGGAGCCCTCGAGGCTCCAAACCAAACATGCATACTAACTCAAAAATATCATATGAACTTATCTGTGCAATCAAATCACCAAAATAACATCTTAAACAATGAATTTAGCATAGAAATCTAAGAAATATCTCAAAAAATTCAAAGTATCGATTTTCACAACTACGGGTCCGAATCACATCAAACGACTTCCGTTTCTTACCAAATTTTATAGTCTCGACTTAAATCACTTATAAGACCTATACCGGGCTCCGGAATAAAAATACTAGCCCAATACCATCAACTTTCAAACATTTTATTCATTTCTCGGGCTTGGGACCTTGGAATTCGATTCTGGGCATACGCCCAAGTCCAATATTTTCATATGGACCCTCCGGGACCGTCAAATCATGGGTCGGGGTCCGTTTACACAAAATGTTGACCAATGTCAAATTAAATTTAGTTTAAAGGCAAATTTTCATATAATGGCTTTCCGGCTATGCATCCGGACTGCGCACACAAATCGAGGTAATACAGAAAGAGGTTTTTAAGGCCTTGGAACAAATAATTTATTTCTAAAACAAGTGATGACCCACATTTTCCACCTCTAAAACAATAGTTTATCCTCAAACGGACATAAGAAGGAAGTACTTGAGTCGGGGAAAAGATGGGGATAACGGCTCAGCATATCAGACTCGGACTCCCAAGTCGATGCCTTAGCAAGCTGATCTCTCCACTGAACACAAACAGAAGGAAAAATCTTTGATCTCAACTGACGAACCTGCCGGTCTAGAATAGCTACCGGCTCCTCCTCATAGGACAAGTCCTTGTCCAACTGAACAGTGCTGAAATCTAACACGTAGGATGGATCGTCGTGATACTTCCGAAACATGGACACATGAAACACTAGATGAACGGCTGAATCGGCGGCAATGCAAGTCTGTAAGTCACCTGTCCCACTCGATCAATAATCTCAAATGGGCCAATGAACCTAGGGCTAAGCTTGCCCTTCTTTCCAAATCTCATCACGCCCTTCATAGGCGACACTCGAAGCAACAATTGCTCGCCAACCATGAATGGCACATCACAAACCTTAAAGTCGACATAACTTTTTTTCCTGGACTGAGCTGTACGAAGCCTGTCCTGAATGATCTTGACCTTGTCCAAGGCATCATGTACTAGATTCGTACCCAACAACTGAGCCTCTCCCGGCTCAAACCATCTAACTGGCGACCAACACCGTCTACCATATGAAGCCTTATAAGGAGCCATCTAGATACTCGACTGGTAGCTGTTGTTGTGGGCAAACTCTGGTAAAGGCAAAAACTGATCGCACGAGCCTCCAAAGTCAATAAAACAAGCTCGAAGAATATCCTCCAAAATTTGAATAGTGCGCTCGGATTGCCTGTCCGTCTGAGGATGAAGTGTTTTGCTCAACTTAACCCGTGTACCCAACTCTCGCTGAACTGCTCTACAGAAATGTGACTTAAACTGCGTACCTCGGTCCGAAATGATAGACACGGGCCACCATGAAGACAAACAATCTCCTGGATATAGATGTCAGCTAATCTCTCGGAAGAATAGGAGACTGCCATAGGAATGAAATGCACTGACTTGGTTAGCCTATCAACAATAACCCACACTGCATCGAACTTCCTCTAAGTCTCTGGGAGCCCAACAACGAAGTCCATAGTGATACGCTCCCACTTCCACTCAGGAATCTCAATATTCTGGAACAAACCACCAGGACTCTGATGCTCGTACTTAACCTGCTGACAATTCAAACAACGAGCCACATATGCAACAATGTCCTTCTTCATCCTCCTCCACCAATAATGTTGCCGCAAATTTGGATATATCTTTGCGGTTCCTGAATGAATAGAGTACCGGGAACTTTGGTCCTCATCTAAAATTAACTCCTAGAGCCCATCTACATTAGGCACACAAACTCGACCCTATAGCCTCAAAACTCCATCATCTCCCAATGTAACCTGCTTGGCATCTCCGTGCTGCACCGTGTCCCTAAGTGCACACAAATGAGGATCATCATACTACCGATCTTGGATACGCTCCAATAATGAAGAACGAGCGACTGTAAGCTAACACACGACTGGGCTCAGAAACATCCAAACTCACGAACTGATTGGCCAAAGTTTGCCCACAACAACGAGCGACTGCAAGCTAACAACAGTATTTCTACTTGAACAAATACTGTAGACTCTTGTGATCCGTGAATACCTCACATGCCACGCTATACAAATAATGCCTCCAAATCATCAACGCGTGAACAATGGCTGCTAACTCCAAATCATGGAACAGATATTTCTTCTCATAAATCTTCACCTGACGTGAAGCATAAGCAATGGCCTTGCCATCTTGCATCAACACCATACCAAGTCCAATACGAGATGCATCACAATAAATTGTATATGGCCCTGAACATGTGGGCAAAACCAACACCGGCGCCATCATCAAAGCTGTCTGGAGCTTCTGAAATCTCGCCTCACACTCGTCTAACCACCTGAACTGGCACCCTTCTAGGTCAACCTGTTTATCGTGGCTACAATAGATGAAAAGCCCTCCACAAACTGACGATAATAGCCTTCTAAACCCAAGAAATTTCGGATCTATGTAGCTGATACGGGCCTAGGCCAGTCCTTGACTGCCTCTATCTTCTTTGGATCTACCTGAATACCCTCTACTAAAACAACATGGCCCAAGAAAGTAACTGATCCCAACTAAAACTTGCACTTCGAAAACTTAGCATACAACTGACTATCTCTCAAAGTCTAAAGAACAACTCTCTAATGCTGCTCATGCTCCTCCCGACTGCGGGAATAAATCAAAATATCATCAATGAAAACTATCACGAATGAATCCAAGTAAGGCTTGAACACTCGGTTCATCGAATCCATAAAAGTTGTTGGGGCATTGGTCAACCCAAATAACATCACCAAGAACTCATAATACCCGTACAGAGTATGGAAAGCTGTCTTATGGATATCGGATGCCCTAATCCTCAACTGATGGTAGCTAGATCTCAAGTAAATCTTCGAAAATACCTTGGTACCCTGAAGCAGATCAAACAAATCATCAATCCTCGGTAATAGATACTTATTCTTGATTGTAACCTTGTTCAACTGTTGGTAATCTATACACATTTGCATCGATCCGTCCTTCTTCTTAACAAGCAACACCGGCGCACCCCAAGGCGAGACACTAAGTCTAATGAAGCCTTTCTAAAGAAAGTCTTGCAACTACTCCTTCAACTCTTTCAACTCAGGTGGGGCTATACGATACGGCATGATTGAAATGGGCTGAGTGTCCGGAGCCAAATCAATGCAGAAGTCAATATCCCTATCGGGTGGTATACCCGACAGGTCTGAAGGAAATACCTCAGGAAACTCACGAACAATAGGCACAGAATCAATAGAAGGAACTTCGGTACTAGAATTACGAACATATGCCAAATAGGTCAAACATCACTTCTTGACCATGCACCGAGCCTTCGTATATGTGATAACACTACGGATAGAATGACCAGGAGTCCCTCTCCACTATAAATGAGGCAACATCAGCAAGGCTAAGGTCATATTCTTGGAATGACAGTCCAAGATCGCATGGTAAGGTGATAACCAGTCCACCGCCAATATGACATCAAAATAAACTATATCCAGAAGTAATAAGTATACTCGGGTCTCAAGAGCCCCAATCACAACTATTCAGGAATGATGAACATGATCTACCACAATAGAATCACCAACCGGTGTAGACACATATACAAGAGCACTCAAAGAATCACTGTGATAACTACATCAGAAGCCTCAACCTCAGGTCTATCTGGAAGAGCATAACATCGGGGCTAGGCCCTACCACTCTAAACTACATCTCTAGGACAGCCTGCTTCTGGCTGGCCCCCACCTCTAGCGGCTTGAGATCCACCTCTAATACCTCTACCTCTATCTCTAGCATATCTACCTCCACCTCTAGCTGGTTGGGCGGGTGGTAGAACACTCAGTGCCTGAACCATGGCACGGGAACCCTGGTGCTGAGAACTGCTCGGTGCTCGATGACAAAATCTAGCAATATATCTTGTGTCTCCACAAGTAAAACAAGTCTTCTGCTACTGGAACGAATGACCTTGAAAGCTCTGAAGCAGAGATGCACTGATAGGAGTTGGTAAAGCACTGTAGGACTGTTGATCAGAATACTAAATATGAGAACCACGGCCAGCTGGGGCATCGTGAGAAGTCTGAAGTGCTGACTGAACAGGCCTAGGAGGATGTCCGCTACCAAAAGAATCCATGCCTCCAGACGAGGCACCACTGAATCTGCCTGAATAACGAGGCCTCCTGTCAGACCGCTGACCACCTCCTTGTGATAGAACCATCTCAACCCTCTTAGCCACATTGGTCGCATCCTGAAAGGAAATCTCGCTCTTTGTCTCCTTAGCCATCTGAAGTCGAATAGGCTGAATGAGTCCCTCAATGAACCTCCTCACTCTCTCTCTTAGTGGGAAGTATAAAAAGAGCATGACGGGCCAAATCAATAAACATGGTCTCGTACTGAGTAATAGTCATAGAACCCTATTGGAGACGCTCAAACTGCCTCCGATAGATCTCTCTCTGAATAATAGGAAGAAACTTCTCTAGAAATAGTTGAGAAATTTGATCCCAAGTCAAAGCTGGTGACCCAACTGGTCTAGCCAAACAATAATCTCTCCACCAAGTCTTGGCGGATCTAGATAAGCAAAAAGTAGCAAAGTCGACCCCATTGGTCTCCACTATCCCCATGTTCCTAAGAACTTCATAACAGCTGTCTAAATAATCCTGGGGATCTTCAGAAGATGCACCGCTGAAAGTGGTAGGGAAGAGTTTGGTGAAACCTATCCAACCTCCACAAAGCCTCTGAAGACATAGCTGATCTGTCACCCGTCTGTGTTGTTGCTCGACTGAAGAAGCGGTATGTGACTTTGCCATTCGCGAAACGACAATAGTAGAGGTTTCAATTTAACAGTGAGCGAACAAAACCGCACGACAGAGAAAAATAAAAGTGAAACTTTTCCTAACTCTGTAGCCTCTAGGGATAAATACAGACGTCTCTGTATCGATCCCTCAGACTCCACTAAGCTTGTCTGTGAATTGTGAGACCTATGTAACCTAGAGCTCTGATACCAACTTGTCACGACCTAGATTTCCCACCCTCGAAAGTCGTGATGGCGCCTGCTTGTGGAAGCTAGCCAAGCCGAATAATATAAAATCATTACCTTTTTTATTAAACATGTTAAAAATTTTAAAATAATAAGAAATTAAACAGCAGAATAAATTAACTAACCGAAAATGCAGAAGAAGAAAACTTAATAATTCAACCAAACACTACTAAATAATTTGAAGTACAATACTACCCAGAATTTGGTGTCACAAGCCACAGACTGTCTAAGAATACTACAAATAAGGTGTGAATGAAATACATAAGTCTATTTCTGAATAAGTAAAAACAGAAAGAGAAAATATATGAGGAGACGCCAAGGCCCACGGACGCCTGCAGGACTACTTCGGGTCGCTTGAATAGACTGAAGACAGCACCCTCACTGCGGTCTAAACTATCTGGTATTAGTATCTACATATAGTGTAGAGTGTATTATCAGCACAACCGACCCCATGTGCTGGTAAGTACCTAGCCTAACCTCGGCAAAGTAGTGACGAGGCTAGGACCTCACTATTAAATAAATCGGTGTAGTTAAATCATATACAATAAATTTAAAAGTAGATAAATTACAGTTAAAGTTGGGCGGGGAAACATGATGCGGTTAGTAACAGATAACAACAGAATAACATTAGTGAAATGTAAGGAACGCCATAAATAAATTACTAGCAAAAGATAAGGAAATAAGAATCAAGTACACATGTAATACCGTTGCAGTTGTGCAACCCGATCCCATCTCATATGATACCGTTGTAGGCGTACAACCCGCTCTCATTTCATATAGTACCATTGCGGGCATGCAACCTGCTCCTATTTCATATATTAACGTTGTAGGCGTGCAACCTGTTCCCATTTTATGTATTACCGTTGCAGGCGTACAACCATCTCCCATTTCATATATTACCGTTGTAGGCGTGCAACCTGCTCCCATTTCATATATTACCGTTGTAGGGGTGCAACCCACTCCCATTTCATTTATCAACACCAATCATAAAAGAATCCCTGCAAGGGAACAATAGCATAACAACAACATACCGGCAATGGAACAATAATGTAACAACAACATCCCGGCAAGGGAACAATAATATAACAACAACATCCTGGAAAGGGAACAATAATATGACTACAACATCACGACAAGGGAACAATAATATCACAACAACTTCTTGGCAAGGGAACAATAATATAATTCTCATATGAAGCATGAATAAACCACAATAGAGTCATAAAAATTACAATACAAGACTCACGGGCATGCTTGACACCGACATATAGATACTCGTCACCATGCCTATACATCGTACTCCACAATTAACACATAGAAAATAAGACACAACTCCTAATCTCTCAAGCTAAGGTTAGACCAAACACTTACCTCAAACTTACACGGCCAACTCAAGCCTCAAACACCGCTTTTCCTTTAGAATTTGCCTCCAAATTACTTCTATCTAGTCCAAATTGATTTAACAAAATCAATAAATGCTAAAGAATTCATACCCAATGCTTAATTATAGGTTTTCTATAATTTTCCCTAAAGAGTCAAAATTGACCCCGGGCCCGCTTGGTCAAAACTTGAGGTTCAGACAAAAACTCGATCACCCATTTACCCGCGAGCCCGAATATGCAATTAGTTTCAAAATCCGACCCCAAAACAAGGTCTAAATCCCAATTAATCAAAAATCCCTAACTCTACCCAAATTCCTAATTTCTACCATAAAAAGCTTAGATTTTAGGATGAAAATTGTTAAAATGCAATGGAAAATCGAAAGAAAAAGGTTTAGAATCATATACCAATACTTTGGGGAAGAACTTGTTCTTTGAAAATCGCCTTAATGCACCCAAATTTTGAAAATATGAAATAAATGGGTTCTGCCCGATTTGCTTTTGTTTTAAAATAACTGGGCTGGCCTTCATCGAGTTCGCGATAGGCTTGTCGCGTTCGCGATGAGTCAGGCCCAGCTGATCATCACGTTCGCATTCGATGACTTGTGTTCGCGGAGCTTTAGGTCCTAGAGCCTTTGCGTTCACGGTAAGATGGCCGCGTTCGCATAGAACAAATGTGAAATCCCTCCCCTAGGCCATTAACCTTATGCTTTCGCGAGTGCCTAGACGCGTTCGCGAAGGGTACTCCCCCCACAGGCTCGCGTTCGCGTCCCAAGTTCTGCGTTCACGATGAGCAATTTTCAATTGAGGGATATTTCCTTCCACGTTCGCAAGTGAAGCCACGCGAACGCAAAGCAAAAAATCCATGTGCACCGGAAACTGAAAACCTGCAAATTTTCTAAGTTTAAAAACTTTCGGATACCTATCTGAAACTCACCCGAGCCCTCGGGGCTCCAATCCAAACATGCATACTAACTCAAAAACAACATATGAACTTATCCGTGTGATCAAATCGCCAAAATAACATATTAAAAAACAAATTTAGCATAGAAATCTAAGAAAAATCTCAATACTTTCAAAGTATCAATTTTCACAACTACGGTCTACGGGTCCGAATCACATCAAACGACTTCCATTTCTTACCAAATCTTACAGGCTCGACTTGAATCACATATAAGACCTGTACTAGGCTCCGGAACCAAAATATGGGTCCGATACCATCAACTTCCAAACACTTTTCATTTCTAAAAAGTCATATATATTCCAAAAACGAATTTCCTTTAAAATTTCAATTCTCGGGCTTGAGACCTCAAAATTCGATTCCAGGCATACGCCTAAGTCCCATATTTTTCTACATACCCTTCGGGACCGTCAAATCACGGGTCCGGGTCCGTTTACCCAAAATGTTGACCAAAGTTAACTTAAATTCATTTTAAAGGCAAATTTTATCATTTTTCACAGATTTTCACATAATGGCTTTCTGGCTACGCGCTCGAATTATGCACGTAAATCGAGGTGATACAAAAAGAGGTTTTTTAGGCCTTGGAATACAAAATTAATTTCTAAAACAAGTGATGACCTTTTGGGTCATCACATGTTCGGTCATTCTTTCTTTGTTCACTCTTCTTCTCAAACTCCGCAGTGGCCCATGCCTCAGTAGATCCTCCCATAAATGCGGGAGAACCCATGGAGGCTTCTTGTTCTTCTTCCGAGCAGCATAAAAGACATGGAGGATTCTTTTACAGTCCTCCTATGCACATTTAATCTGCAAATCAAGTGTCTAGCGTTAGATAAAAATATTGTTAATTTAACGCTTAAATAGATAAGAATTGTATTAAAACCTTAAATTGGTTGAAAATTTTTGTACGAGCTCCGGTGGAAAATCACTCCAAGTCGCATAGGGTGCATCATACAACTAGCTAATGGCTTCAGTGATTATTTTTGTAGTCTGATAACTAGGTATGAACCTGTAATATGGAAATTATATTAAATAAATAAGACTATATATATTATAATGTAGGAAAATAAAGATGTAATAAATAAATTTTACCCATTGCCCTCATGCTTGATAATCATCGTATGATAACTATCATACTGCACTGCATCTAGATCATCATCTCATGTGTATCTGAAGTGTGCATAGAATGGGGGCAACTAATTCAGAGCTACTATCCTAAAGGTGAAGTCCTGAAATGCTAGGAGACGCACTCTGTGGAGAGAGAGATGGGTCGCTAATGAAGATAGTTGTGATCTAGAGCCCTGTTATGATCTAAGATGTTGCAATCTAGACCCCTGATGCGATCCGGATTTTTGTAATATAGAGTGACGTGATCCATATGACGGTGAAGCAAATGGAGTAGCTGACAGGCGTATCATTTCATGACCCTGTGACTGCTGACCCGTTGTAAAGATGAAAGTATATGCAAGATTATGTGTAGAAATAAGGTATAGCCTTGTGATGAAGGATTGTAAGAATACTGGTGGGTGGGTGAACGAGGTAGTTGGATGTGTATATGGATATGGTAGAAAAGATGTGTGCATAGAAGATTGTTGTTGGCCATCTGCAGCGGAGGAATGCAAGTGTGGAGTGGAATAAAGAGAGGGTAAAGTACTATCCACAAAATCCATTAGCCTCATATCCTTCTTTGACCTACCTCGACCCATGTCGTCCATCTACATAAATTAAAAAAAATGAGAATATAGATTTATATAAGCCGAGAGCGCTTGAAAAAACTAACATGCAAGTCGTCTTCAACATATTTTTCCTCGTCCGAAAATTCTTTCTCTTTACTTATTTCATTTTTATTAACTGGTTCTTCGTCCTCATTTTTTATGGTTGTTATTTCCTCCATATCAACTTCTTCTAATAAGTGTTGAGGATTCTTCAAGTCATTTTCTAACTGATCGTCCACCATTTGGTTGACACTTAGGTATTCTTTTGGTAAGCAACATCTAGCACATTTTCAACATCCACCCTACCAACAGGCTTAGTTTTGATTACCACCAATCAATCAGACTTATCCCTCCGTAATGGATAAAGAGCATAATACACTTGCCTAACATTTTCTGCAATTATAAAAAGATCATAGTGATCATACTCCCTCTTTTTATTAACCTCAATTATGTTGTACTGCGAGTGTATATTTATATATACCTATTCTAGGTGTTGGGTCAAACCACTTGCATCGAGAAAGTATCCTCAAAATAAGTGTTGAGATTGCTCCAAGTCATTTTCTAACTGATCATCCACCATTTAGTTGACACTTAGGTATCATTTTGGTAAGCAACATCTAGCACATTCACAACTTCCACCCTACCAACAGGCTTAGTTTTGATTACCACCAACCAATCAGATTATCCATCCGTAATAAATATAGAGGATAATACACTTGTCTAACATTTTCTGTAATTATAAAAGGATTATAGTGATCATACTTCCTTTTTTATTAACCTTAATTATGTCGTACTGCGAGTGTACATTTATATATACCTCTTCTAGGTGTTGGGCCATCTGCAGCGGAGGAATGCAAGGGTGGAGTGGAAGAAAGAAAGGGTGTAGTACTATCCTCAAAATCCATCAACCTCATATCCTTCTTGGGCCTACCTCAACCCCCATCGGCCATCTACATAAATTAAAAAAATAGAATTTAGAATATAGATCTATATAAGCCAAGAGCGCTTGAAAAACTAACATGTTAGTCGTCTTTGACATATTCTTCATCCGAAAATTCTTCCTCTTCACTTTTTTTCATTTTCATCAATTGGTTTTTCGTCCTCATTTTCTATGGTTGTTATTTCCTACATATCAACTTCTTCTAATAAGTGTTGAGGATGCTCCAAGTTATTTTCTAACTGATCATCTACCATTTGGTTAACACTTAGGTATCATTTTGGTAAGAAACATCTAGCACATTCTCAACTTCCACCCTACCAACAGGTTTAGTTTTGATTACCACCAACCAATTAGACATATTCCTCTATAATGAGTATGGATCATAATACACTTGCCTAACATTTTCTGCAGTTATAAAAAGATCATAGTGATCATACTCCCTCTTTTTATTAACCTCGATTATGTTGTTCTAAGTGTTGGATCAAACCACTAGCATCGAAAAAGTATGACCTTCTTATTTGGAAAACCTGAATATGATAATTCTAGAATCTTTTTGATCACACCATAATAATCAGTATCCCCATCATAGTTGTCTTCACCATTTTTAACCCAATCAGTATGCTCATCCTGGTTGCCTTTACTGCCTTTAACAAAATCAATATCCCCATCCTAGTTTCCTTCACCACCTTCTACTACTTTCACCAATAATTATGTTACGAAATATACCATTAACTTCTCCATCACTAGTCGGCACAAAATAATTATCCATAAACTCCCTACTATTGTCACGACCCATTTCCATTATAGGTCATGATGACACCCAACACTATTGTCGGGCAAGCCAACGCGGAAATATAAATGAGTTCTCATATTAGTTTTACCAAAATAATTGTATTAATTTTTTAAGTTAAAGTTAAAACAAGTAATAACCAGTAATGTACCAAAAATAATTATACAATTCCCAAAAGAATAGTCTACTAATGTGTGTGCCAAGACCTGGTGTCACAAGTGTGAGTTTTGGCTTAATTTAGTGGCTTTCTTGGGGCACGTGGTGTCCAGTGAGGGTATTCAGGTTGATCTAAAAAAGATAGAGGCTGTTCAGAGTTGGCCCAAACCGTCCTCAGCCACAGAGATTGGCAGCTTTCTTAGTTTAGCAGGCTATTATCGGCGGTTTGTTCAGGGATTCTCATATATCGCATCACCCTTGACCAAGTTGATTCAGAAGTGTGCTTCATTTGTATGGTCGGACGAGTGCGAGGAGAGCTTTCAGAAGCTCAAGCCAGCTTTGACCACAACTCGAGTGTTAGTTTTTCCATCAGCTTTAGGTTCATATACTGTGTATTGTGATGCTTCTAGAGTTGGTGTTGGTTGTGTGTTGATGCAGGAGGGTAGAGTTATTGCTTATGCTTCTCGTCAGTTGAAGCCCCATGAGAAAAACTATCTCGTTCATGATTTGGAGTTGGTTGCTATAGTTCACGCATTGAAGATTTGGAGGCATTACTTGTATGGTGTGTCTTGTGAGGTGTTTACTGATCATCGTAGCCTCCAGCACCTGTTCAAGCAAAAGGATTTCAATTTGAGGCAGCAGAGGTGGTTGGAGTTGCTTAAGGATTATGATATCACTATATTGTACCATCCGGGAAAGACCAACATGGTGGCTGATTCTTTGAGCCAAAAGGTAGTGAGTATGGGTAGTCTAGCATATATTCCAGTTGGGGAGAGACCTCTTGCAATTGATGTCCAGGCCTTGGCCAATCGCTTCGTGAGGTTACATGTTTCGGAGACCTGTCGGGTTTTGGCTTGTGTGGTTTCTTGGTCTTCCTTATATGATCGCATTAGAGAGTGCCGGTGTGATGATCCGCATTTTCTTGTCCTTAAGGACAGAGTTCAGCATAATGATGTCAGGGATCTGACTATAGGTGATGACGAGGTATTGAGGATGCAAGGCCTGATTTGTGTGCCCAATATAGATGGGCTTCATGAGTTGATCCTGGAGGAGGACCATAGCTTGCGATATTCCATTCATCCGGGTGCCGCGAAGATGTATCAGGATCTGAGATAGCATTATTGGTGGAGAAGAATGAAGAGAGACATTGTGGGATTTGTAGCTCGATGTCTCAATTGTCAGCAGGTGAAATATGAGCATCAGAGACCGGGTGGCTTAATATAGCAGATGGATATTCCCGAATAGAAATGGGAGAGGATCACTATGGACTTTGTTGTTGGACTTCCACGGACTTTGAGAAAGTTCGATGCTATTTGGGTGATTATGGATCAGCTGACCAAGTCCGCGCACTTTATTCCTGTATGTACTACCTATTCTTCCAAGCGGTTGGCAGAGATCTATATCCGGGAGATTGTTTGTTTGCATGGTATCCCAGTTTCCATCATCTCATATAGGGGCACTCAGTTTACATCGCATTTTTGGAGGTCTGTGCACCGAGAGTTGGGTACTCAGGTTGAGTTGAGCACATCTTTTCACCCTCAGATGGACGGGCAGTCCGAGCGCACTATCTAGATATTGGAGTACATGTTGCGTGCTTGTGTCATTGATTTTGGAGGGTCATGGGATCAATTTCTACCACTTGCAGAGTTTGCTTATAACAACAGCTACCAATCGAGTATTCAGATGGCTCCATATGAGGCTTTGTATGGGAGGCGGTGTAGATCTCCAGTTGGTTGGTTCGAGCCCGGTGAGGCTAGGCTATTGGGGACTGATTTGGTGCATGATATTTTAGAAAAGTTGCAGGTAATTCAGGAGAGGCTTCGTACAGTGTAGTCGAGGTAGAAGAGTTATGCTGATAGGAAGGTTTGGGATATGTCCTACATGGTTGGCGAGAAGGTTTTGTTGAAGGTTTCACCCATGAATTGTGTTATGAGTTTTGGGAAGAAAGGGAAATTGAGTCCTCGGTTCATTGGGCCTTTTGAGGTGCTTCAGAGGATTGGGGAGGTGGCAGAGTAGCTTGTCGAGTGTGCATCCGTACTTCATGTTTCTATGTTCCGAAAGTATATTGGGGATCCATCTCATATTTTGGATTTCAGCACGGTTCAGTTGGATGATGATTTGACTTATGATGTGGAGCCAGTAGCTATTTTGGGTCGTCAAGTTCGAAAGTTGAGGTCAAAGGATATAGCTTCAGTGAAAGTGCAGTGGGGAGGTTGGCCCATGGAGGAGGCTACTTGGGAGACCAAGCGGGAGATGTGAAGCAGATATCCTCACCTGTTTGAGGCTTCAGGTATGTTTATTGACTCATTCGAGGATGAACGTTTGTTTATGTTGGGGAGGATGTGATGACCCGACCAGTCGTCTCATGAATTACCGCTCTATTTTCCCCCCATTTTTGCTTCTTTAAGCTTTGTTTATCCGTGTTATGTGGTCTCGGTTGGTCGGATCGAATCCGGAATGATTTTGGTAAGGTTTGAGACACTTAGTCTCTTTTAAGGAAGCTTAAATTGGAAAAGTCAACAGGATGTTGACTTATGTGTTAGAGGGCTCGGATATGAGTTCCAATGGTTCGGATAGCTTCGGGAGGTGATTTGGGACTTAGGAGCACAATTGGAATGAGTTTTGGAGGTTCGGAGTAGATTCAGGCTTGAATTGGCAAAGTTGATATTTTGGCGATTTCCGGTTGGTAGGCGAGATTTTGATATAAGGGTCGGAATGGAATTCCGAGAGTTGCAGTAGTTCCATTGTGTCATTTGGGATGTGTGTGCAAATTTTCAAGTCATTCAGACGTGGTTTGAATCTGATGTGTTTTGGTCGATTTGATGTTGTTTGAAGTGTTTTGAAGATTGCAATAAGTTTGAATACGGTTTTAGGATATGTTGGTGCTTTTGGTTGAGGCCCCGGGGGCCTCAGGGATTTCGGATGGTTGACAGAGAGTTTGAGAAATTGTTGCAGCTGCAGATATTTTTTTGCTGCTACTGGTATTTCCGCACCTGCGGATTGGGGACCGCAGGTGCGACGCCACATATACGAAAGAGGAGTCGCAGAAGTGGAAGGAACAACAGAACAGTTGTGGGTGAAGACGCAGGTGCGATATAGTTCATCGCAAATGCGAAACCTGGGGGACTTAAGTGATTCCCACAGAAGCGGTTCAATGACTGCAAATGTGGTACTACAGAAGTGGTGATTAGGGCTGCAAATGCGAAAATGCCTGGGTAGAAGGTATAAATTGTGCCCTTCGCGATTTTGAGCTATTTTCACCATTTCTATCTCGGCTTGGGAGCTTCTTAGACGATTATAAAGAGGGATTTCAAGGAAACTTCATTGAGGTAAGGAATTTGGACCTAAGACTCCTTCCTATACTATTATTTCACGGATTAGAGCTATGATTAATGGAATTTAAGGGCTAAAATTGGGGAAACTAGGGCTTGGAAACTTAGACATTTGCTTGAGGATTCGAAGGCCATTTGAGGTCGGATTTTAGAACTTTTGATATGTATGAACTCGTGGGAAGATAAGGAACCTATCGATGGAAAAATTATTGAATTCCGAGACATGGGCCTGGGGGTCGGGTTTGGACAATTTTGGGATTTATGTCATATGTTGATTATTTTCGCTTAGGCTTTGTTCCCTTAGCATATTTTGATGTTGTGATTCTGATTTTTCGATAGATTCGACTCGAGTGGAGGCCGATTCGAGGGGCAAAGGCATCTTGGAGTAGTAATTTTACCGGTTTGAGGTAAGTAACCATTTAAATCTGGAACTGAGGGTACAAAACCCTGGTATTTGACTTGTTTTGATAAATGCGATGACGCACATACTAGGTGACGAGTGTGTGGGTGTGCACCGGTAGGGAATGTGATTTGGTCCGTCCCGTAGCGACTATTAAGCCACGTATTTGATTTGAAATCTTATAATATCATGAATTTTAGATATTAATACTATATTTTGGGTTGTATGCCATGTTTGGGGCCTTGTGCCAACCTGTTGAGACCCTAAGGGTCATTTTTACTATTTTCCTCACTCTATCTGTTTGAAAGCATATCATCAGTCATGTTTTACCTGTTTATTGTTAAAACCTGGTTTTATCCCTCTACTTTTCAAAATGTGAAAACTGTTTGGGCTGAGTTCCCTAATTCCTATTGTTGTGCCCGAGAGGCTGTGAGGTTAATGAATGACATAGGTTGAGAACCTAATGTTGAGGATATTATATGTATATATTATGGATCGGGTACTTATATAGATCGGGATGCATGCCGCAGCGATATATATATTGGATCGGGATGAACGCCAGAGTGATATGATGCTTGGGCTGTAGGAGTCCCTCCGGAGTCTGTACACCCCTAGTGAGTGTAGTCGACTATAAATTACGGATCGGACTACACGCCGCAGCGGTTACTATGATTTCTATTACTATGAGATATTAATGAGCCTGAGTGCTGAGAGTGAGTACTGAGTGACGAGAGTGAGTCACGAGTGACTGAGAGGCTGCCAAAAGGCCATGTTCATAGTGATACCTTACCCGAGGGGCCAAATTATGATGTTTTCAATGATTTCACTTTTCTGTTAAAAATAGCCTCTATTGGAAAAATTGTTATGTGTATAATTTCAAGTGTTTAAGCTGAAGTTGATAATTTTACGACGAAACTGGTTTTAAACTGTGAGGTGGACTTGTTATCTTGTTGTTATTGAGTTATATGATTTTTAACTACTCGTCACTGCTTTCAGACCTTATTTACTTTGGTTACTTACTGAGTTGGTGTACTCACGTTACTCCCTGCACCTTGTATGTAGATCCAAGTGACCGAGTGGCAGAGTGAGGGTCCTCAGCGATTCAAAGGTTGCCAGAGATTTCAAGGTAGTTGCATGGCGTCCGCAGCCCTGTTTTCTCCTTCTTATCTTGTTTTTTTCGTATTTTTCTAGACTTTTGTTGTATCAAACAGTCAGTTATGTAGTAGAGGCTCTAGACTCGTGACACCAGATGTTTGGGCTATGTTTTCTTATGTTTTATTGACTTCCGCATATTTCAATTGTTTTAAACACTTCTTATGATAAATTGGTATTCAAACCCGTGTTAGAAAAATAATTTTATGAAAGGACATTTGTTGTGGTTATATGGTTAGGTTGGCTTGCCTAGCAATGTGATAGGCGCCATCACGACCTGGCATTTGGGGTCGTGACAATATCAAGCAACAAGAGATCCGCTCTAGTCTCAAAACCACATAATGTGACCACACAGGACCGGTAGATCTGATCCACAACCACAGAATCGCCCAAAGGAGTGGACACATTAACAAGAGTGCCCAAAGGCTCCAGAGAAATAACCAGGAATCGAGCAAACAGAGACGACACATATGAATAGGTAGACCTTGGATCGAATAATACCGATGCATCTCTACCACAGACAGAAATATTACCTATGATGACGACATCTGAGGCCAATGCATCTGGCCTAGCCGGAAGGGCATAGAATTTGGCTGGAGCGCCGACTGGCTGGCCTCCACTTGTCTGAGCAGTAGCTGGCTGACCTCTCCCTGTCTGGACTCCACCTCTAGGATGGCCTCTACCAGTCTGCCCCCACCTCTAGATGGTTGGGCAACCGGTGCTGGAATCATGGGCTGCTGAACCTGTTGTACTGCCTTGCCCCGAAGTCTAGGGTAGTATCTCCTCATGTGACCAAGGTATCCGCACTCAAAACAACTCCGTGGTGCGACGACCGGCTTTACACTGAGATAAGAAGCAGAAGAACCCTGTGGACCTGAATACCCATTGGAGGAACCCTGAATAGCTGGCGGGTAATAAGAACTCTCGATCATAGTGATCGAAGCCAACCCTGCACCACTACAAAGTAGCGAGATTGGTCGAAACAGCTTTTACCCGAGAAGGTCGGGATCGATTTTCACAGGGAGCTAGAAATGGGAATTAAGTTTCTATCTAAATTAGAGATGCATAATTGTTCCTAATTTCACTTATTATCATGATTGGTTTTGATATTACTTCTAAATTTATACTACTAAGATGCTAAATTAAGCTAAGTTAAGCTAAGAGTAAGATATTTGAAGGTTGACTAAATAGTTAAAAGGCACTAGGGAAGTGGCTTTCTCCTAGGTGGATACTTGACGGGTTCTCGAGTCTAAGGCTAGGTTGTCATATATGGGGAGTACAATATAACCATTGCATGATACTTCTCACTCTATACCTCTCGGTAGTTTGAGTGATTTCGTCCTAATTGACTTTCTGAGACTTGAAATTGAGGTTCAAGTCGGGTATTACTATCTCTAGGTTTAACCCTTTAATAGGGGCTATCAATCTCTTGAATACACCTCAATTCCTTGTTGGACTAATTTTCCTGGACTTAGGCACCCTTTCTCAACAAGAGCCCAAGTCAAATAGGCATAAATTAGTGTTTGCAACCACTAATCCAACATTAAAACCATAAATTGGTCCAAATATGAAACACCTATAGACATTCAAGCCTTAAAATACCAGACCCATCAAATACCCACACTAGGGTCACTACCAGAAAATAGATTTGTGGCAACGATTTCGAAACTATGCAAAAGGTCGTAAATCTATTGCGATAGTCCTATTGCAACGGTTAAGCAACTGCTACATCAGATCGTGTGCCAATAGCTCTATTGCAACGGTTCTTGGGACGGTTGCAGAACCGTTGCTATAGAAGACCTATTGCGACGATTTTGTCATTGTTGCCTTAGGCCCATCAGTGGCAACAGTTATTTAGTCAAATGGAATGGTTCAAAATCATTGTGATATCATTGTATGCAACGGTTGTTGAGGCTATTGCAACGGTTTCGGATGCTTTAACAACAGTTCATAAGGAGTTGTTGCAACGGTTTATCGGGCTATTGCAACATTTTATCAGAGCTATTGCAACAGTTTATTAGGGCTATTGCAACGGTTAATTGAACCTATTGCAACAGTGTAGTAGAGATGTATCCTTATATTTGGTTGTCAATTAGTTATCTAAATAAAAACTAGTGCGCTAAAATGTATATAAATCATGAAAGGATACTATTATTCATAAAGAAAATCATCATTAAGAATAACATATATAAGTTTTCATATCAATTAGAAGTTCCAAAAAAAATTAAAGTATCTAAACAAAATAATGTTTCATGAACAATCTCGACTCTAAATAGCATCTTCACTGCTCCCATGACTCTAAATATCATATTCACTGCTTCAATAAAATCTTTAACTTATTTGAGCAACCTACAAATGATGACAAATAAATGTTAGCCAATTTTTGAATGGTAAAGAATAATCACTACCTTAGAATTCGTCAGTAATGTGCTACTAAATCAAAAGTTGCAAATTATACCACATAAGTCTACCCATGTAGAGGACTCTGTGCAAGAACAATCATGCAATATAAATGGAGCTCAGAGGAGGATTCAATATTCAGTAGATGTAAATGATTCAATATATTCCAATCCTTATAAATCAATACACGTTAAAAATAAAAGCGGTGAACTTCTTCTTTGTCAAAATTGTCTATAAGATATCTAGATCTTCTGATTGCAAGGTGAGTTGTAAAAGGCGTAAAATTATTGTATAACGAAAAGTTATTGTCCAAAATACAAAAAAAGTTATTAGAAAGAACATATGAATCCCCGGCGTAAGTTGAATTCCATGAAAAAAACCTTTGAGTAATCACTTAGAACTCTAGCATGCGACAAACAACTACCAACTGATAAAAGCACTCAACAATGAAGTGCTCATAAACGCAACATAACTTAGTGTAACTTGAAATATGTATCGGAGAAAGCTCTTTAATAAAATTAAGTCCAATTTCATAAAACATTCTTAAATAGTTGATATATTTTTTTAACATTCATTTAGACATTTGCATATTGAATAAATAGATATCAAAATATTGGTTACCCTAGTAGTGAGCTTGATAGTAAAATTTGTATGTTTAACTTTAAAAGTGTCAGCCATTAGCTTTTACACAATGTTCATACAACTTCAACTTTCCTTCAGTAGCAACCATTCTTTCCCTTACATATATTTTCATGAAATCGATTGTCACTCTAATCTTATAGGACCATAAAATAAAATATAATAACAACTTTTGTAAAATCAACAAATAATAGCTTTAAAGTTGCAGGTCAAAAGTAAAAAAAAGAAAAAAAAAAAGATCTTCCAGAATGCACCTAAAAATATGGTATTCAAGAAACTATTTGCAGCAGCCAAGAACCCATAAGCACTTCAAGATGCTGCAACATTCCACAAGTTTAGCTCCCAATAAAATAAATCAGCATTGCTATGGTAGAGAGATTATGTCTTTCTCATAATTAAGCATAATAAATAAAGTCTCAAAGAGAAAGAATAACTATTACGCAAGTCACAAAATAGTTCAACTTCAGTATTTAATAATGTTCATTAGCTACAAGATCAAAATACAAACTGAGGAAGGCACTCACTGTATTTTTAGCCAAAAACAATGCAGGAACTTGGTATTTTTTGACATTGATTGCTGTAGCTCTATCAAATACAAGATCAGTAAATGTGAACATGTATATAAGACTATGATTTCATAGTACAAGTAATTTCTTTAGGAGATTGAATATCAGTAAAGATGCATTCATAGCTACAAGAAACTAGATTGTTCTTTCACTTTCAATTAATGGATGAGATTATATGGTATCTTAGGATGAAGCAAATTTTTTCCATAGAGCTGGAAAAATATATTAGTGCTTTGCATTCATATAGTCATGAATCTTAGTGTTTTGAATACTTACATCCCTCTGTACAGGAAAGAATATGGGGTGCTTAGGCACTTAATCTTTAAAGCTATTTTTTATGCCTTTCTTTTTATACTTGTATTATTACTCTTCCTAAATAAACTATATTTATATAAAACAAATAAATAGGTGCACAGAGCTATTATATTCTGGATAAATAAAGATTGAAACTCCAATACCACACAGATACATAAATTGGGTAGCTTCAACAATAGGAAGCTAAGAATAACTTGAGGCAAAAAAATAGCTTAAAGTTTCTGCAAATAGTACCAGAATCTCTTTTCCATCCACGAGAACACTTTCCCTGTAAGTGACATTCTTGTTTAAATTATTCCACCAAGAATGTCGTTTTAATTAGGACGCTAACCAACACAGTCAGTATTAACCTAAGAAAATGAATCAAACTAAAAAAACATAAAACAATCAAAAAAGAGAAAAAAAATAAATACAAGAAGCACAAAGACATACACACATCAATAGGGACATAAAACTCCAAACTCTAGCTATGAGAGAGAGAGAGAGAGATAGAGATTTTAAAAGGGTCCATACCCAATTTTGTTTACGAAACAAGAAATTGTCAATATAAACAAAAATTCAAAACCCTAGCTATACACACATAAATCTGAAGCGCTAACTACAAAAACATACACACATGAATTTTCAACATCAAATAATCCTTTAAAGAACAAGAAATTCGAGAAATCTTGAAAAAGCAAAAAAATAAAGAAATGTAGATCTGTTAATGGGTTCTCTTCCCTTCGATTCAAGTAACTAATGAAAAAGGTTGAGGAGAAAGAATTCAAAGAATCTTCAGATGTCCGTTCACGGTTCTTCAACCTTTGGATATCGGAGTTTACAGCTTCGTTTTTTGGTTCTTCAGAGATAAATCGTTCCGATCTAAAATAAGATACGTTGTTTACAGCAATAATGTTCTAAAATTTCTAGAGAAATAAATTTATGAGTTAATATTGAGAGTATTGATTTGTTCTAATATTGGTGCAGACTACATATGTAAAATGACTACGCTTTTAGGGTTTTTTTTTGATGAAATTAGAGGAGCGAAAATATGGAAGGAATAAGAGAAATGTTGTCATAGATAAATATTTTAAGAGAACTGCTGCCATAGAGTAACTTATTGCAACGGTTGCAATACGTATCTCTACAGTGACGGTTCTATCTCTAAAGTAACAGTTTAATCGCATAGTGTTCCAATATGCCCCAGATCCTTTTGCAACGGTTAAGAACCGTACCAATAGGATATCTATTGCAACGGTTAATGAATCGTTACAAAAGAATCGTTGTCATAGATCTTATTTCCAGTAGTGGGTTGAGCCACCATCCTAGTTAATGGGTCTAGATACTCATGATAATAGAAGAAAACAAAGAAATAGATGATGAAAAACCCATTATATTTAATTACAAGCTAAAACTTGAAGATTTAATGATGAAACTATTGTAAAATTACTCAAAATAGTAAAGGAACACTGTTCACGAGCGCAACTCTGTTAAAATTACAACTGATGACCTAAAAATGGGGAAAAAACTATTTATACTAGGCCAAATTTTCTGGACAAAAATACCCCTGCGGGGGTAGTGCGGATTACACAAAATCGAGTGTGGCTGCACTGAGGCTCTTGGCTTAAAACTTCTACTCTCTGAACTTGGCCACCGCGGGCCGCATAAAAAGCACCGCGACCGGGATGGCTTCTGTTACGGTCCGCACAAAAAGGACCATATTGGCAATGTTTCCTCAAAGGCAACTCTCTGAACCTCAACTTTGCGGACCGCACAAAATCGAATGCGGCCGCAATGAGGCCAATGCAGTCTGCATGAAAGGCTTTGTGGCCGCATTGCTTGAATGTCTGAAATGAGCACCTCTCTGAACTTCCTCTTTGTGGACCACACAGAATGGAGTGCGGCCGCATTGTTCCTGTTACACTATGCTTGGACTTGTTTTTGGTACTTGTGCATTTTTCACTCTTTTTTGAGCTGGTTTTGACGAATTGTCACCTTGTTGACCAAACCCTGCAATCAAGTACAACATGTAAGCCTTTAGGACTATTTTGTACACATTTCTAATCAAAACTCAAGTAAGAATGAGTGTAAAATGCATCATAATCCCTAGTTATCAACTCCCCCAAACTTAAGCTTTTGCTTGTCCTCAAGCAAACAAAATATGACATACCCCTTAAGAGTAAACCCAAGAAAATTCAGCTGACCTAGAGTGACCTCATCTAGCATCAATTGTCACTAACAATTGCCCTCAAATCAAATGAATCATTAACAACATTAACTCTTTCAAGCACCATGGATAAAGTGTGACACAAGAACATCATGAGTTGACTCAACACATCAAAGAAACTCTTTCTATTACTTTGGTCATTGTGGAACCCAAACTTACACATCCTCAACTCTCCCTAAGCAAACCTCACCTTTAAGATTGTAGCATTTAGAACGAGGTTAATGGGAATACACTCATCTCTCTCAAAGAAAAATCACAAATCCGACTCTAAGTACCATATGTCACACCTTCTTTTTACCTACACCCCCGTGAAGGGACGTAAAGGGAGTTTTTCCAATTAAAGGGCAATCGAAACATGATTTATTATTTAATTCAGAGTCGTCACTTGGGAGATTTATGGTGTCCCAAGTCACCAGTTGAATCCTAAATCGAGGAAAAGATTAACTATGTATTACAGTACGCGAACCAGAAATCCGGGTAAGGAATTCTGTTAACCCGGGAGAAGGTGTTAGGCATTCCCGAGTTCCGTGGTTCTAGCACGGTCGCTCAACTGTCATATTCAGCTTATTTATCTGATTTTAATTCATATTGAACCTATGTGCAAATTTAAACTTTTTACCGCTTTTATTATTGTTATTTTTTCAACGAGAATTGCAACGTCGTGAAAACGCATCTCGAACCACGTCACATCAATGCACCCATGGTTGTTGACACATCTCGACTCCGTTGAAATTTGGATTTGGGTCACATAAGTGTGCACCCGAGTTTAAGAAAGTAAATTATTAAAGGCGCGCCTAAAGCGACTAGCGTATCATTATTTTGGGTAATGTCGTGAAATTTTGCTATACGGCCCATCCCGAAGTCTAAGTAATTTTACCAACACGTATAGAGGGCCCCGCAACTTGTGTATTTTTGTTTGTCGAGGCTTTTCAAAGCTGGCCCAACGTAGTCTTTGGCCCAGGCCTATGCGAGAATACAAATAAGGTAAAATCCGGGCCATTCGTTAAAGCGCTAAAGCTCAGATGGCCTGGAATTAGGCTGACCACTAGACCGACGCAGCTTCCGTTGAATCAAATCAAGTACCCATCGAAATTACTGCGTCCTTTTACTCAAATGAAGAGAACATGGTTTGAAGATTAGATTATTTTAACTACTGGTCCGTTTTTACTAAATGTGAAAGAGCAAATTAAGAGGTAGCTTTGAGTTCGACAACAAGATTACATATCAAGCCTTCAAAGATTAGACTATTGGTCATACACTTCTACCAATGCTAGTTAACACCTATATATTAAGAACTAATCTGCATGATATGAGTTACTGCAATACAATACATGCTCAACTGGACATCAAACTCGATTTCAAATCCAACTGTTTCCGACTTTTCGTTTTAAACATAAATGAACACTAAACTACACATACACCCATTGTACTGAATTGCAGTTAGATAGTCACGAATTTGAATTGGTTCGAAGCAGTTCAAAGGCAGTTTATTACAAGCTGTAGATTCAGCCATTCCAAATTACTTAAACAAACAGTCCTAATTACAATTCAAACCATTACATTCAATTATAAGGAAGATATAGTAGCTACTGAAGTTTTCCAATGAAGTTAGGTTTCCATTTCATTTTATTTCAGCCAAACTCTACATGATGTGGAGATTCAACATGTACCTGGATTGGAAAACAGGACAAGAAGAAGGAGAAGTCAGCAGCAGGTAAGCAGCAGACAATACAGCAGCAATGGGATTCAGAACAGCTCCAAAAACTAGTTTTAAAACCAGAATAACACTCAACCACAACCCAAAATGAGTTTGTCAACCAACAACAATACAGACACCCAAAACAGAACAAACTGAGCTCGGATAAGTTCAGAAACAGAATCAATAGACTGCCAAATAGATTCAACAATCAAAAGGGGCAAGAACCAGTGCTTGGAATCTAAATTCTGCCTAGAACTCAATGGTACAGTATCTTTTCTCTTAAACTCTCTCTTAGAACTGATTCAAGACTCAAAAATGTTCTCTCAGATTGACTTTTCCTCTCTCCGGGTCTCTTCTCTAATTTTTTAGAATCTCTCTTTTAATGTCTCTATCGATCTCTATATTTATACCAAAACCTTAAACCCTTTCCAGCCCCTCTCCTTTTTCTTTTCCAGTTGTAAAAGAAAACCTTTTATTATTACCCCCTACTCCTTTTTACTTTCCAGCTTTAAATATTCTTCAACTATGTGAACACTTTTAACTTTTCATTATTACTTATTGTTTCTGATTTCCAATTTAGTAAAAAGCATTCAACAGATTATTACTCTCATAACCCATTATAGCCCTACTTATTACTTAGTGGCCCCCCTATTAATAAACTAAAGCATTAATTTAAAGGTACATCAGGACCCTACTGGACAGACTACCCAGTTAAACCCATTTTCAAACCTTTGAACTCCCAAATTACCCCCTGAAAACTCTTGTGATTTACCCTAGAATCTCCTACTGTAAACCATTTAATCTATATTACATCTTTCAACTATAACCAATTCAATTCGAATTCAAATAACCGTTCGAACTAGAATTTAAACCAGATCAAATGGCATCAACATAAGAACAATGATTAAGGATGAACTCCTATTGAACTGTCAATGTTACGGATACATAGAAATGAACTAACACAGTCCTAAATTGAATCCATACAGGAACAAATGAATCATTGTAACTACACTGAATTCATATGCGACAAAATGATAGACAACACAGATGAAACAACTTGAACCAAATAATAGCACCAAACCATTACAGGAGTAATCATGGCTTTATACCAGGCTTTATTGACACTGACTTTTACAACCAAACTAACGGACAAACATACTCAATCGATTCAGCATATGCCAACCAACCATATGAGAAAAACTGGACAAGAAAAAGGTCCGAAAGAGAAGAGAGAAATAAATTAAAAGATGATGAAATACCATGAAGCTTAAGCAGATAAATAACAACAAAAATAGAAAAGAAAAAGAAGAAAAATACCTCAAAATTACTGGCTAACTCCGAACAATTCCCATTTTAGACTTCGACTCGAACTTTTGAGGTCCAAACGGACCTTAATCGAGTGTTCTCGACTGAAAACACTCGACTAAAGTCGATTAAGAACCTTAAATTTCCCCTTTACTCGGACAGGTTCCAGGTTTTGGCTCTCTAAGGTTCTTCAATTAATTTGAAACTCGACCAGTTCTAGCAAAATTCGAGCCAGACAAAGGGCGTTTTAGGCACGTGGGAGGTCAGGTGGATAACTGGTGTGAGTTTGGGGTTCATTAGATGAACTAGGGTTTTGGGTCCTGAGCTTCGATCGAAGATTCGAAAAAGCCGGGGATGATTCGAGGACAACGGAGGGGGGATTCAGGTTGAGGGTGGTTAGGAGGCTCAGGGGTGTTAATTTGAGGGTCACCGGAGAAGGTGAGGTTTTAGGTTGATTCTGTGATTGAAGATTCGAGAAGCTGTGGCGTGAGTCGAAGTTAATAGAGTATGTAATTGTGTTGAGAGAGGTTAGGAGGTTCAGGGGTGTTATTTGGGTGGCCGGCGGCGTCGTTGCCGCCGGGTTTCAGGCAAAGGCGTGGGGTGGCGGCTCTAGGGTTTCGAGAGGTCGCTTGGTCTGTGGTTTGGGAGACGAAGAAGAGGGGTCGGGAAATGAGGGGGGTAAGGGGTTTAGGAGTTTGGTATATTGAGATGGTGAGATTAATGTGATCCGTTGGATCAATGAAAATTGATGGTCTGGATCAATTCCCTTAATGGGAACGGCGTCGTTTGGTTTTAGTAGGGGATGGGGCGGGTATAGGAACAGGTAAGGGAAATGTTTTTGGACCGTTGATCAATTTAAATCAACAGCCCTGATCAGGGCTTCCCCAAAATGATGCCGTTTGGGGTGTCTTTGAGATGGACTGGACCGGGGTCGTTTGGGCCTGTTTGAACGGGCAAAACGGGGTGGGTCTAGGCCCAATCCAATTTTTTTTTCTTGTTTTATTTGTTTCTCTTTCTTCTTAAACTAATTTTCCAAATTAAAAACCAAAATCCTACATTGATTTATTTACAAATCAAATTAACTTATAAAAATGCTAATTAATTATCACACATAATTGATTAACAAATGGGAAAACAAAATCGCACAATCGGACATCAAATGCTAAAAATGCACAGTACATCATTTTTGTGATTTTTGTTCTCGTAAAGCCAAAATTGTTTTAATTAATTCCTAATTGTTACATTAAATCCTAAATGCACAGGCAACACATATTTTTGTATTTTTCATTAATAGAATAAACATTGACAGACAAAAATGCGAATAATTATCCAAAAATGCCACGCAAATCCTCAAAATTGCACACAAAGGAAAATTATTTTATCTTGAATTTTTGGGAGTAGTTCTCGTAGGGTAAAAATCACGTGCTCACAGCTGCCCCTCTTTGTTCGAAAACACGAAGAGTTTTCGTGCAAAGATAAAGTGAGCGGATACGAGCGATTTTTGCCCGTTCGGCTACTCCGTGCGAAGCATTTTTGAAAGATTTGACCGGACCTCTGCTTCAAAGGTTTCCTACATATCCCTGGCTAAAAAGGAATCATGTCAATGTAGTTCGGGAAGTTTTGGTAGCTGGGACTACCATGGAGCTGTTATTTTGTTGTTACTACTGTTGCTGCTGATGTTACCGCTTACTGACCTCCTTATTACACCTTGATGAAAGATAAAGAAGTTATACTAAGCTATGATCTATGAATTACAAAGATTTATTCTCAAACTTGGTCATGTGACTGTTGCTGCCTTGTTGCCTTGTGTTTCCTCTAGTATTTCTTTACTTCTGATTTGACTTGTATTCTCCCTTGATTGCCGATCTCGAACTGCTTATTTCCTTCTTATGAGCTTCGCATTATTTTTCCTTCGAATCTTGAACTGCCTTCCTCTGCTGGGGATTTTTGTTGTTTCCCGCTGGGGATTTTGTTGTATTCCTCTGCTTTACTGACTTCAACAACAATTACTTCTTAAAATATAACACCTCCATTCTCCAGGCGGGCTCCTGACTTCAATAAATTCTCAAAGATAACACCTCTTTTCTCCAGGCAGGCTCCTGACTTCAACCACTTCCTAAAAATATAACAAACACCTTTTTACAGGCGGGCTCCTGACTTCTTTGACTTAAAATTATAACAGCCTACGTTTTACAGGCGGGCTCCTGACTTCAACAGCAATCTAAAGATAAAGCAGCCTCCATTCTTCAGGTGGGCTCTTGACTTCAACGAACCTTAAAATTTTAACACCTCCATTTTTCAGGAGGGCTCCTGACTCCTTTAACTTAAAATATGACAACCTCCATTCTAAAGGCGGGCTCCTGACTCCTTTAACTTAAAATATGACAACCTCTGTTCTACAGGCGGGCTCTGACTTCATCAACTTCAAATATAACAACCTCCGTTCTAACAGGCGGGCTCCTGACTTTAACAATTTCTTAAAATGTAATACCTCTATTCTTCAGGCGGGATCCTGACTTCAGCTACTTCTTAAAAATATAATACCTCCATTCTCCAGGTGGGCTCCTGATTTCAATAAACAATTTAAAGATAACAAACCCCATTCTCCAGGCGGGCTCTTGACTTCAATAAACTTTAAAATGTAACACCTCCGTTCTTCAGGCGGGCTCATGACTTCGATAAACTTTAAAATGTAACACCTCCGTTCTTCAGGCGGGCTCCTGACTTTAACAACTTCTTAAAATTATAACACCTCCATTCTCCAGGTGGGCTCCTGATTTCAATAAACAATTTAAAGATAACAAACTCCATTCTGTAGGTGGGCTCCTGACTCCAACAACAACTTAAAAATAATTCAGCCTCCATTCTCCAGGCGGGCTCCTGACTCCAACATCAATTTTGAAAGTAAATCAGCCTCCATTCTCCAGGCAGGCTCCTGACTCCAACAACAACTTAAAAATAATTCAGCCTCCATTCTCCAGGCGGGCTCCTAACTTCATCGGCAACTTTGAAAGTAAATCAGCCTCCATTCTCCAGGCGGGCTCCTGAATCCAACAACAATTTTGAAAGTAAATCAGCCTCTATTCTCCAGGCGGGCTCCTGACTCCAACAACAACTTAAAAATAATTCAGCCTCCATTCTCCAGGCGGGCTCCTGACTTCATCGGCAACTTTGAAAGTAAATCAACCTCCGGTCTCCAGGCGGGCTCCCGACTCCAACAATAAATTTTGAAAGTAAATCAGCCTCCATTCTCCAGGCGAGCTCCTGACTCTAACAACAATTTTGAAAGTAAATCAGCCTCCATTCTCTAGGCGGGCTCCTGACTCCAACAACAACTTAAAAATAATTCAGCCTCCATTTTCCATGCGGGCTCCTGACTTCAACAACAACTCGAAATGTAGTACCTCCATTCTCCAGGAGAGCTCCTGACTTCAACTATTTCGTAAAATGTAATACCTCCATTCTCCAGACGGGTTCCTGACTTCAACTTCTTCTTAAACAATGCGTTTTATTGTGGTTGTTCCTTCCTGCCTCCCGAACCATTTTCCTTCTAACTTGAATCATCCTCTTTCAGAACTGCTTCCCTCAAAATTGGTGTTTTATTCCTCTGAAAACTGTTGGGGATAACACCGATATTTTATTCACAAATATGTTATTTTCCTTCTTCAAAGACTACTTCCTTTAAAGCTGGTGCTTTCACTTCTCTGAAACCTGTCGGGGATAACACTGCTGGGGAATTATCTTCCTTCTTTAAGACTAGTTACTTTCCTCTTTTTAACAATGGTGGGGATGATACTGATTCAAAGACCACTACCTTTAAAACTTGGGTTATCTTGATTCTTCCAAGATTGCTTTCTTTAAAACTTGTATTGCCTTCTCTCGTAAACTGCTGGGGATTCCACTTCCTTCAAAACTTGTGTTATCTTCCATCTTCTGCAAGTGGCTATCTGATTTCAAGAAAATATTCGCAATGAGAGAAAATTTTCTGCCCCAGTTTGATAATCTTCTTTGTGGCCATGTCTTCCCGCTGTCAATAACATTTCCTTTCCCTACTTCAAATCAAAGAAAAATTTGTTAGTTTAAAACGTGGTGAGTGGTCGTGCCACTCCTGCTGGGGATGGTTTCTCCCTTCTTCCTTTCCCTGCTTTGCGCTTTATTACAAAACTTGTTGGGGATGATATTCCTGCCGAGGATGGTTTTTCTTTTCTCTTCCTTCCCCGCTCTGTGTTGTCCGACCATCGCGGAACTTGGTCTATAATCTGTCGGAGTTGTTCCTGCATCTCGCAAATCTGCTGGGGATCCTTTTGGAATTTGATCCATAACTTTTCAACTGTTTGTTTTTTCTATTTTTTCCAACTTCCCCTAGAAATTTGGTCCTCTTGGAATCTAGACCCATTCATCATTTGGTCTTGCAACAAACTTCTTTTCGCTTCGTCGCCTTATCTTTGGCCCGTCCTATCCATATTGTGTTTTTGTACCATCTTGGCAACTGGTAATAAGCTCTGAAAAATCCTTTTCAAAAACAAACTGCTGGGGAGATAAAGTCTTTAGACCAAGAAATGAAAAAGTGATGATTTCAAAAGAGAGAAAAAGAAGAAATCTTTCTGAACAAATGCTGGGGAAAAGGAAAGAAAAGAACTTATCTGAATGATATAACAGATCCCAACGATCATGTCGTGCATTCCAGATTAATCAACCCAGTCCACTTGTATCAATCAACCTTTCGGACGGCCTCATCTTGCTGGGGATAAACAGGCACTCAACTCTTTGCCAAATGCGGATCCTTTCCGCCAATCTCGTTTTGTCGCCTCATAGTGCCCTTCGAGGGGATTTCACTACTAAGACTCTCTCATTTCTCTAAACTCCCGTCGCCTTATGGTGTCCGTGAAGGTTTTCACCGATAAGACTCTCTCGTTTTATTTCTCTCAACTTACGTCGCCTTATGGTGCCTGTGGAGGTTTTCACCGATAAGACTCTCTCATTTTATTATATTTTTTCCAGCTGGGGATCGGAGTGTTACCGATATGAATCTCTCTGCTGGGGTTTCTTTCGGCTTCCAATTCATTTCCAGCTTATGATCCTCCTCTCTGCTGGGGATCAGAGTGTTGTTCCCGACTTCCGTTTTCATGACTTGGCACTTCTCGGATACTGATCGGAAGGTCTTTTTCGGACATCAATATGAGTTTTTTTGTATGGCTAAAGAAAAAGGGTAAAAGGTTCAAAATAATTTTGATGGGTAAACATTACAACTCTTGGAATCAACTTTCTTTCCCAAAATTATAAACAAAACTTCTGCCCCAGTTTTCTTGCTTGGGGATTTTTTTGTTTTTTGTTACACTATGACCGAGCCGTGAGGCGCCTACGTATCCTCTTTGAGGAATCATGTCAAACGTAGTTCCCAATTCCTTTGTTTTTTTGTGACTTTTCTTTTTGTCTTTATTATCATTATTTTTCTCTTCTCTTTTTCTTTCATTTTCATTACTGATTCCAAAAGAGGGGTATGAAATAATAAATAAGGCTCAAAAGGGGAAGCAAAGGTTAAAGTGTTTGGATAGAAGAAAGAATTACCTCCGTCATTTCATTCTCTGATAAATGGCAAGTACAAACAAACAACAATTACAATCAAAAGAAATCATACATAATATCTCTTAACTGCGTCTGAATTGATAGCATTTCGACGCATTTCCCTTCGATATCTGTTAAACATAAAGCACCATTGGACAATACTCTGGTTACAATGAATGGCCCTTGCCAATTCGGGGCGAACTTGCCTTTTGCTTCGGCCTGATATGGGAGGATGCATTTCAGCACTTGCTGACCCACTTCAAACTTCCGGGGACACACCTTTTTGTTGTATGCTCTTGCCATCCTCTTTTGATACAACTAGCCATGACATATTGCTGCCAATCTCTTTTCATCAATCACTCTCAAGTGCTCCAATCGGGCTTTGACCCATTCATCATCATCAATCCCAGCCTCTCAGCGACAATCCGAAGGGATGGAATTTCAACTTCTGCCGGTATCACTGCTTCAGTTCCGTATACCAACAAATAAGGAGTTGCACCTACTAAAGTACGAACAGTAGTGCGATAACCCAACAGTGCAAATGGTAATTTTTCATGCCATTGTCTCGAACCTTCTACCATCTTCCGAAGTATCTTCTTTATGTTTTTGTTGGTTGCCTCAACTGCTCCATTCGTCTTGGGACGATATGGTGTGGAATTACGGTGTGTAATCTTAAACTATTGACACACTTCTTTCATCAAACCGTTGTTAAGATTAGCACCATTGTCCGTGATGATCACTTTTGGGATCCCAAATCTACAGTTGATATGGGAATGAACAAAATCTACCCCTGCCTTCTTGGTTACCGACTTGAAAGTTTTAGCTTCAACCCACTTAGTGAAATAATCGATGGTCACCAGAATGAACCTATGACCGTTGGAAGATGCTGGCTCAATTGGTCCAATGATATCCATGCCCCAGTCAACAAATGGCCATGGTGCTGACATTGTATGCAATTCTATCGGCGGAGAATGAATCAGATCTCCATGTATCTAACACTGATGGCATTTCCGCACGAAACTGATACAATCACGCTCCATAGTGATCCAATAGTACCCTGCTCGAAGAATCTTCATCGCCAATACATATCCGCTCATATGTGGCCCACAAACTCTAACATGTACCTCTATCATAACTGTCGTGGCTTGACAAGCATCTATACATCTCAGCAATCCCAAATTCTAATCGCCAAATGGCTCTCTTTTGATCTCCGGTGGCCTGCTCATGGTATATCCCCATCCTGAGGTATTCCTTGACATCATAAAACCATGGCTCGCCATCCATTTCTTCCTCTATCATGTTGCAATAAGCATGCTGATCATGAACCTAGATATGCCATGGGTCAACATGAATTTTATTTGGGTGGTGCAACATTGATGCTAAGGTGTCCAAAGCATCGACAACCTCATTATGAACTCTTGGGATGTGTCTGAACTCCACTGATCGAAATCGCTTTCTCAGATCGTGCAAACATTGTCGATATGGTATGAGCTTCAAATCCCTTGTTTCCCATTCACCCTGAATCTGATGCACCAGGAGGTCTGAGTCTCCCAAGACCAAAACGTCCTGGACATCCATGTCTGCAGCTAGCCGACCCAAAATGCATGCTTCATACTTAGGCATGTTGTTGGTACAATAGAACCGCAACTGAGCTGTAACAGGATAGTGATGTCCTGTTTCAGAAATGAGTACCGCTCCTATTCCAACTCCCTTCGCATTTGCTGCTCCATCGAAAAAAAACTTCCATCCTAGTTCCTTGGTTATTACCAACTCATCTATATGCATCACTTCTTCATCAGGAAAATACGTCCTCAAGGGCTCGTATTCTTCATCAACAGGATTCTTAGCCAAGTGATCAACCAATGCTTGGGCCTTCATGGCCGTCCTCATCACATAGACGATGTCGAATTCTGTGAGTAATATTTTCCATTTCGCCAATCTCCCTGTGGGCATAGGCTTCTAAAAATATACTTCAATGGATCCAAGCGTGAAATGAGATAAGTAGTATATGATGACAGATAATGCTTTAATTTCTGGGCCACCCAAGTTAGGGCGCAACATGTCTTCTCGAGTTGAGTGTACTTAACCTCATAGCCTGTAAACTTCCTGCTGAGATAATAGACGGCATGCTCCTTCCTTTCTGTAATGTCGTGTTTCCCCAGTATGCAGCCAAACGAATTCTCCAGGACCATTAGATAAATAATTAACGGTCTTCTCGGCTCAGGTGGAACCAACACAAGTGGATTTGACAAATATCCATTGATTTGGTCAAATACTTCCTGACATTCTGCCGTCCATTCTACCACAACATCTTTCTTCAGTAGCCGAAAAATGGGTTCACAAGTTGTTGTGAGTTGAGCAATAAACCTGCTGATATAATTCAACCTTCCCAACAGACTCATTACTTCTGTCTTGTTCTTTGGCGGTGGCAAATCTTGGATGGATTTAATCTTTGACGGGTCCAACTCAATGCCTCGCCGACTGACGATGAGTCCCAATAGCTTTCCAGATGGAACACCAAATGCACATTTGGCCGGGTTGAGCTTAATATCGTACCTTCGAAGTCTTTGGAAAAACTTCCTTAGGTCTGCTACGTGGTCCTCCTGATGCTTGGATTTTATGATCACATTGTCCACGTATACCTCAATCTCTTTGTGTATCATGTTATGAAACACAGTAGTCATTTCTCTCATGTACGTTGCCCTAGCATTCGTCAAACCAAATGGCACTACCCGGTAGCAATAAGCCCCCCACGGCGTAATGAAGGCCGTCTTTTCCGCATCTTCTTCATCCATCAGAATCTGATGATACCCAGCATAGCAATCCCCAAAATACCCGATCTCACATCCGGTACAATTATCGATCAAGATATGGATATTCGATAATGAAAAGCTGTCCTTGGGGCTTGCCCTGTTCAAATTGCGGTAATCGACACACACTCTGATCTTCCCATATTTCTTCGACACTGGCACCACATTAGCCAACCAATCAGGATATCGAGTGACTCGGATAACCTTTGCTTGCAACTGCTTGGTTACTTCCTCTTTAATCTTCACACTCATGTCTGTTTTGAACTTCCTCAATTTTTGCTTTACGGGAGGGCATGCCGAGTTAATGGGCAATTTGTGAACCACTAAATCCGTGCTTAACCCCGGCATGTCATCGTACAACCATGCAAAAACATCTTTGAATTCAATGAGTGCTTTGATTAGTTCCTCCCTGATGTTCGGCTCAATGTGGATGCTTATTTTTGTTTCCCTAACATCGTCTGCATCCCCTAAATTGACAAATTCAGTGTCGTTCAAATTGGGTTGGGTTTATCTTCGAACTGGCTTAATTCTCTATTTATCTCTTCAAAGGCTTCATCCTCATAGTATTCCAATTCATCATCATAATCGACCTCTTGTACAATTAATTCGGAATCAGATTGATTTTTTAGACTAGGTTGAAGATCCGTTGTGCATGCCATGTCATTAGAACCAGTATAAAGAGAACTGTTCAGAAAGAGAAAAGAAGAAAACAGAATTAAAACAAAATAAAGAGAGAAAACTTTCACTTTATTAAAATGCGGGATAACAGAGTTTCACGCTTTTGTCGAATACAAAAATAAAACAAAACTGGATTACAACCCTGGAATAATCCAAAAACAAGAAAGAAAATCCAGAGCCTACTACTAAGACTCCCTCCGGGTAGGAAGAGGAGTAGCTGTCCAATTGTTGATATTTGCCCTAGGCCCCACAAACTGTACATCTAACCTACTGGACCCTTCTCCAGCTTCTATCATGTTGGCATCGGTGAACAGCCTTTCAAAGCCCTCATTCAAATCTCCATCTGGCCCAATCAGTGGTCCGAGAACTGTCGGGACCGACAACTTTCTGATACCTGCTCTGACAAATGATCTGGATAGGCGCGGGATTGGCTTGGGAAGGATCCAGACTCTTTTCTTCAACTTGCAGGACTGTCTCACATCCGCCGCTGTAGGATTGAACCCCAACCCAAAGGTATCCAGATTTTTGGGCAAAGAAACCAGCTGAACAATACCCTGAAGATCAGCCCCTAAACCTTTGCCTGGCACAAACCCGTTCTTCAACATCTCTGAGGCTACCATGACAGTTGCAGCTGCTATTTTGGGAAGTGGGATGCTTTCACCTTCGGGAACTTTGTCCACTGAAACCGTATCGAAAATCTGGTAAACCCACGGCCCCTTGTCATCGTCAGTCTCTATGAAGGGTACGATGGCATCACTTACGGCGCTTGTATTATCTTCCCCATGTACTACAATCTCTTGCCTATCCCACTCGAATTTGACCATATGATGTAATGTAGAAGGCACTGCTTTGGCGGCGTGGATCCAGGGTCGCCCCAACAGAAGATTATATTATACTGCCACGTCTAACACTTGAAACTCCATGGTGAACTCGACTGGACCAATTGTTAATTCAAGTATGATGTCACCTACTGTGTCTGTACCACCACCATCAAACCCTCGAACATAGATGTTGTTCTTGTGAATCCTGTCACCATCGACCTTCAGTTTGTTCAATGTGGCCAAAGGACAAATATTGGCACTGGACCCATTATCAATCAGTACTCGGGTGACTACCGAGTCTTCGCACTTCACGGTCAAATAAAGGGCTCTATTATGTTTTGTACCCTCCACGGGCAACTCATCATCTGAAAAAGTAACCCTATTGACCTCGAAAATCTTGTTTGCTATTTTCTCCAGATGGTTCACAGAGATCTTATCCAGAACATGGGCTTCATTCAGAATTTTCATCAATACTTGGCGATGCTCATATGAATGGATCAACAACGATAACAATGAGATCTGTGCCGGGGTCTTTCTCAACTGCTCCACAATGGAGTAATCTTGCGCCTTCATTTTCTTTAAAAATTCTTCCGCCTCTTCCTCGGTAACTAGATTCTTTGTCGCTACTGGATTGGCCCTTCTTAACTCTGTGGGTGCAAAACACCTTCCCCAACGAGTTAACCCCTGTGCCTCACATATTTCTTCCATAACTTCCTTCCCCTTATGCATTACCATTACCTGACTGTAGCTCCATGGCACAGCTTTCTCGCTGATTATCGGCAACTATATTACTGGCCTGATAACAACTGGTCCTATGTATGCCCCCTTCATGGCTACTGGTTTGCTTAATATCCCTTGCACCGTTACTTTGACCGTCTCTGGATTCTTGGCAACATCAGACGAACTCTTCCCTATCACCACCACTAGCTTGCCTTCTACCCTTTTCGACTGTCCTACCGTTTTTCACTGATCAACTTTTCTTTCGGACTGGCACGGATCATCATTACCGTTTGTGAGGGCTTCTTGAGCTTCCCTCTTTTGTGCACTAGTTCGATCATGTAGGCTTCATAGTGTGCTGACAACGGGTTCTGATTGATGTTAGGTGCCTCTGGATCCTGGACCTCAATCCTATTTGTGTCAATAAGATCTTGTACGACAGTTTTCAACTTCCAAGACTTCTCAGTATCATGCCCGGGAGCCCCCGAACAATATTCACAGCTTACCGAGTGGTCCAGATTTTTGGGAAGGGGATTTGGCAATTTGGGCTCCACAGGACTCAATAGGCCTAACTGCCTCAATTTGTGGAACAGAGTAGTATAGGTTTCTCCCAGCGGAGTGAATGTTCTCGGCCTCTGCACCCTTTCATTCCTGAAAGTCTGATTCCCACGAAAACCTGGTCCCGAAGGATTCCTGTAGGCCCTTGGTGGTGGATATGTGTTTTGTGGAGGTGGATATATGTTTTGTAGGGCCAGCGCACGCCATTGTGGGTGAGCCGGAGGCTGGGTGTAAGTTTGGGCGTGATGGACAGAGAAATGTGGCTCTTGTGGTGGGTAGTAGGGCTGTGGAGGGTTGTATGGAATGTGTGGGTAATTTGAGTGATGAGGTTTAGGTTGGTAGTGAGGGGGGGATCTCTGGATCTGGACCAAGTACCTGCCTCGACTGTTGCGACATCTTCCCTTTTTTTCTTTCCGAGCGCACCTCCCGTGCCGCTTTGGATGGCTTGCGTGGTTGCTTTAATCGTCGAATAACTCAAGATTTTGTTGGACTTAAGTCCCTCTTCGATCATACCGCCCATTTTCACTACCTCGTTGAAAGATTTGCCAACTGACGTCACCAAGTGACCAAAGTAAGTTGGCTCTAGAGTCTGCAGAAAGTAGTCCACCATTTCCCCCTCCCTCATAGGAGGATCAACTCTGGTCGCCTGCTCTCTCCAACGAAATCCAAATTCCCTGAAGCTTTCCCCGGGCTTCTTCTCAAGTTTCAGCAATGTGAGACGATTAGGGACGATCTCAATGTTATACTGGAAGTGACCTGCAAATGCTTGTGCTAGATCGTCCCAAGTATACCACCTGCTAGGATCCTGCCACATGTACCATTCCAGCGCGGACCCGCTTAAATTTTGACCAAAATAAGCTATCAACAACTCATTCTTTCCACTTGCCCCCTCATCTTACTACAGAAACCTCGCAGATGTGCCATGGGATCACCATGTCCCTCATACAGATCAAACTTTGGCATCTTAAAACCTGCCGGCAATTAAACATCGGGGAAGGGACACAGATCTTTGTAGGCCACACTAACTTGGCTGCTCAATCCATGCATATTTCTAAAGAATTGCTCCAGGATTTTCACTTTGCGAAGCACTTCATCCTGCTTCGGATTCTTAGCTGGCCTTTCAGTTTCCGCCGGGATCTCAAAGTGAGGGGTGTAAGTATATGGCTCGGGTGCTTTGAAGGTGAGTTCGGGAGGACAGTATTGGTAGTCATGAACCTGAAACACTGTTTCACTGGATGATCTTTGCAATGTGGCGGGTGGAGGTGCCACGAAAACAGGAACAATTGGTGGAGGAGGGTTCTGTTTGGGTGGTGGAGCTTGGGGATTATAGGAAGTTTCCCCCTGATAGTATTGGGAAATGGGGAAGCTCGTTGATGGACCAGTGGGAGGGTGTTCCGGAGTCCGAGCCGGTGAGAGGGTAGGAGTAGGGGGAGGGATTGGTGATGGTTGTCCCCTAGCCCAGGCTAGGTGCATCCCAGCTATCTCTTGTCTCAACCTGTCTACTTCCTCCTTCATCATTTGCATTTCCGTCTTTTCCTCCTCAACACTTTTGTCTGAACCAGACATGCTTTTCGGAATGGGCCCTTTAGATCTTGTGTGGTAATGGTAATCTGCCAGAACGTTCTAACGAGCTAACTGTTTCGAAATCTCTGGATTAACAACAAACTTGTTAGCGTTAGAGTTTTAACACATATTGCAATTTCACGTTGGGGGATGCAATGTTCCTAGGAAGTTTAACCATTTCTAACATGTCTTTGCTTCGACCACATGTGTCATTCTGGCTTACTTTGTTTGTGCCTCGTTTAAGTGTTTCTAAAACTTTCTTTATCTCTCTTTTTATTTCTTTTTTCTCCTTTCTTTTATTCACTTTGCCTTTTTTTTTTTCGTGTGGTCGAATCTTATGTGGATTTCCTACGTATCATGTCCCCGCATGAATCAGACCAGGCGTAGTTCTGCCCTATAAGTGCGAAAAGCAAAAAGATAATTTTTTGGAAATTTTCGATTTTTCTTTAATAAACATTCTATTACAAACCAAACGCTTCTTAGAAAGGAAAATAATAGACTCGAAACCAAACCAAGTACGAACTCAATAACTACCAACATACTCTGATGCGAAATAAAGACAGACTCTAACAGACAACATACTCTAAGAGAAAGAAAATGCAAATTCAAACTATGAACACATTAAGGTTTTGAATTTGGATGCCCGCGGGGCGTCATTCGGCCTCGCCGCGGGTTTAGGTGTAAGGTTCCTTTCCATCTTCTCTAATTCATGCATGATTTGCTTCACAAATATCATCATCACCGAGAAGAAGGTAGTACGGGTCATGTTTTCACACTCCCGACATTTCCTGGCGATAGCACGAGCAATAGTCAGAATCTTGTTCCTTGTTCGGTCTTTCTCTAGGAGGAGGCGTTCTATCTGATCCCCTCTAGCCTTCAAAACCTGAGAATCATGCAGATGTTGTTTCCGTAACTGCTGTATTTCATCTTCCATCGAGGCCATCAGATTACAGCAGTGTTTACTCTCGGTTTCAAAAGCCTTGGCTTGTTGAGCCGCCTTGCTCTCTAGGGTGGTCACCTTCCTTTTTAGGCTGACAATGGTCTTTTCATAATCTTTCCTTGCCTGCTGTAAGTACTGTGTGCGCTTTTTCGTTCTCTTCGCCCATTGTGCCTGGAGTTGTGCTATGGTATCCTCAGATTTCTTCAAATCATCCCGGCACTCACCGATTTCCTTTTTTAACCCTTTTATTAACCGCTCATCCGACCGACTCCTTTGTTGTTTGTCAGCATCTCTCCTCATCTGTCGGATTTGGGCTTTCAGCGCCTCATTTTCTTGGGCCAATTATCTCTTTTCTCCCCGATCGGCATCAATTTGCAGACTATTTTCAAATTCCACGTCTCCAATCTGTTGCCTCAACTTACCTATTTCTGCCCTGTAGCTCTCTTCTTTAGCCAACCAACCCCACTATTCTTGCGACGCCTGGACGAACTCCTGGAGATGGGACCTTTTAGCCGGCCTTTCGTGCTCAAGTCCTCTCATGTACCAAGCAAGGTATCCTGGCGCCACTTCGCCTTTGGCCTGATCCTGCACGCAAGTATCTGCTTTTAAATATTGGCATTCACTCCAGATCTGACGGACTCTTGCTTTAGTGAACTGTCCGTCAGGGATAATCTCAATTACTTGAGCACTAAGATCTTCCTCCTGCGGCACTATTTGGCATCTCTCGAGTTGTCTCAAAACTCGATATGGCGCGTAAGGCTGAATGCTCTTGAGCCCCATCAATAGAAAGTGGGTCCTAACTGCCGGCATATGGATGACCTCGTCAACGGGAAACCATCCTAGTGTCCACTGTATTTGGCTGGCGGTGAGGGTCCGAAAGAATGATGTCCATGCCGTAACTCCCTCGGGTAGACTGACCCCCTCAATTCTTGTGTAGAACTCTTCTATGCAAGTTTTCTTCGAGGAACCATAACTCAAGAGCTGGGAACGGTGGCAGAGATGCTCAGTCATCCATATTTGTAGCAACAAGTTACACCCCTCGAAATAGTTCCCTCTGGCTTTGCAAGCTGTGAGAGCTCGGAAGATATCAGATACTATCATAGGCGCAAGAGTGCTTTTATCTTAAGTGAGCAAGGTACTGACGACCCCGGCTCTTTTCAGATCAATGTTTCCGTCTTTCCTTGGAAATACCAAAAGGCCCAAAAAGGCTATCATAAAAGCCATTTGTCTATGCTCGTTCCACTTCTGACGGTTACTTTTGTTGCATAACTTGTTACCCAGGTTGTTGAATCCTCCGATATGACCGTATCTGTCGTATATGAAGCGCGAATTACAAAACCCTGCGGCCAAATCTGGGTTATGGACCGTCCTGGGTATCTTTAACGAATCTAAAAACCGATGCACAGTGACAGCTCTTGGAGCAACTAGGTATTTTTGCCTCAACGGAACTTCAGCATTTCAGATGTACCCGGCTATTTCCTCCAAAGTCGGGGTGAGTTCAAAATCGGAGAAGTGGAAAACATTCTGTGCCGGGTCCCAGCAGGTGACCAAAGCTCTTATGATATTCCCCCGAGGCTGGATTTTCAATAAACCCGTAAGACCTTTTAGATATTTCTTGACCTCATCTTTCCCTTCACCACCTAAATCATCCCACCATAGCCGCAACTTGAAAGGGATTTTAGTCATTATTGAAAAAGGTTCATGTTGCATCGTGCTCATCCTGCACATTTATTAAGGTGATTAAGAAATAAAATTTATTTGACTGAACAAATTGACTATTTTTTTAATTTTTCACAGATTAAAAAGAAGATCTGGTTCCGCACACGGCTTTTTAGCACTATGGGAACGAAGATTTTAAAGCTGGGTGAGTCAACCGGTCAAAAATCCAAAAATGACTAAAAGTGGTCGTTTATGCAAAGTCAGCCTTCCGGCGTCCCTTTCGGGAACATTCGGCTATTCTTGCCAAAAACGGCATCACCCGACTTATTTATGTTGACAATTAAAATTTGACATTTTTTGGCTATTTTTGTAAAAGGGAGGTTGGACCCTATGAGGGTTGCCTACGTATCCCGCACCTTGTGAGAATCAAACCGGCGTAGTTCGAGTAGATAAAACAAACTTCTTTTGAAAATAAGTCTCTTTTCAATGGAAAATAAAACCATTTTTCTTAAACAAAACCCTTTTTTTTTCATTTTCTCAAAAATTCGACAGAGTTTCGACGCTATTTGGACATCGATTTTTCCAAAACAGGGATTAACTACCTCTATCTCTCTTTCCTCAAAGTATTCAAAAGCCGGTCAGCATGCAAGTCCGAAGCAAACAAATGCACAGGTAGCAAATTGGATGCATCAGGATGGTCTTTTGTCGTTTTGGTACACCTGTCCTAGACAGACCCAACCCCTGTGTTGAGCCTCCAAAGTCAAATGCACATGATGCAAACAAACGTTCCTACTAGGGATCCGACATGAAGCTGAGTTATTCTAGGTTCGTAACCTGGGTATTTGTTCTAGACTGTGTACCCGAGCGGACAACTCGAGTCGAGGAGGGGGCTACGTACCGGGGACCCGCGAGATTGTCCGGCTTTGTAACTTGTCCGGCCTCTTTCTTATTTCAGGGTATGAAACTAACAGAATAGGGAGTCTCAACCAGTGAGCACGTCCCCGGAGGTAAGAAGAGAAGGGTTTCGGCACAGTTTATATGCAATTCAGATAATATCAAGGCGGTAAAAGCATCACTTAGCACATTAGGCCCATACATGTAACAAAATCAAATAAAGCCAAATATAACAATTTATCTAAGCTCGAATTCTGAACCCTGAACCAGAGATTCTGGGTTAAATCCCTAGCAGAGTCGCCAGAGCTGTCACACCTCCTTTTTACCTACACCCCCGTGAAGGGACGTAAAGGGAGTTTTTCCAATTAAAGGGCAATCGAAACGGGATTTATTATTTAATTCAGAGTCGCCACTTAGGAGATTTATGGTGTCCAAAGTCACCGGTTGAATCCCGAATAGAGGAAAAGATTAACTCTGTATTACAGTCCGCAAACCATAAATCCGGGTAAGGAATTCTGTTAACCCGGGAGAAGGTGTTAGGCATTACCGAGTTCCGTGGTTCTAGCACGGTCGCTCAACTGTCATATTCGGCTTATTTATCTGATTTTAATTCATATTGAACCTATGTGCAAATTTAAACTTTTTACCGCTTTTATTATTGTTATTTTTTCAACGAGAATTGCAACGTCGTGAAAATGCATCTCGAACCACGTCACATCAATGCACCCGTGGTTGTTGACACGTCTCGACTCCGTTGAGATTTGGATTTGGGTCACATAAGTGTGCACCTGAGTTTAAGAAAGTAAATTATTAAAGGCACGCCTAAAACGACTAGCGTATCATTATTTTGGGTAAGGCCGTGAAATTTTGCTATACGACCCATCCCGAAGTCTAAGTAATTTTACCAACACGTATAGAGGGTCCGACAGCTTGTGTATTTTTATTTGTCGAGGCTCTTCTCACTCATTATTAGGTCCATCCTAAAGTGAACTAAGATTTTCTAATTAATTTGTGTCTAAAAATAAGGAAAAATCCTAATCGATTTTGTTTAGGGCCTAAAACAATAATTGTAAACCAAATATGTCTTAGGGCTCAAGGATAAGCCCGAAAAATGTGAATTGGCACAACCAAAAGCCGGCCCAACGTAGTCTTTGGCCCAGGCCTATGCGAATATACAAATAAGGTAAAACCCGGGCCATTCGTTAAAGCGCTAAAGCTCAGATGGCCTGGAACTAGGCTGACCACTAGACCCACGCAGCTTCCGTTGAATCAAATCAAGTACCCATCGAAATTACTGCGTCCTTTTACTCAAATGAACAGAACATGGTTTGAAGATTAGATTATTTTAACTACTGGTCCGTTTTTACTAAAGGTGAAAGAGCAAATAAAGAGGTAGCTTTGAGTTCGACAACAAGATTGCATATCAAGCCTTCAAGGATTAGACTATTGGTCATACACTTCAACCAACGCTAGTTAACACCTATATATTAAGAACTAATCTACGTGATATGAGTTACTGCAATAAAAGACATGCTCAACTGGACATCAAACTGGATTTCAAATCCAACTGTTTCCGACTTTTCGTTTTAAACATAAATGAACACTAAACTACACATACACCCATTGTACTGAATTGCAGTGAGATAGTCACAAATTTGAATTGGTTCGAAGCAGTTCAAAGGAAGTTTATTACAAGCTGTAGATTCAGCCATTCCAAATTACTTAAACAAACAGTCCTAATTACAATTCAAACCATTACATTCAATTATAAGGAAGATATAGTAGCTACTGAAGTTTTCCAATGAAGTTAGGTTCCCTTTCATTTTATTTCAGCCAAACTCTACATGATGTGGAGATTCAACATGTACCTGGATTGGAAAACAAGACAAGAAGAAGGAGAAGTCAGCAGCAGGTAAGCAGCAGACAATACAACAGCAATGGGATTCAGAACAGCTCCAAAAACTAGTTTTAAAACCAGAAAAACACTCAACCACAACCCAGAATGAGTTTGTCAACCAACAGCAATACAGACACCCAAAACAGAATAAACTGAGCTCGGATAAGTTCAGAAACAGAATCAATAGACTGCCAAATAAATTCAACAATCAAAAGGGGCAAGAACCAGTGCTTGGAATCTAAATTTTGCCTAGAACTCAATTGTATAGTATTTTTTCTCTTAAACTCTCTCTTAGAACTGATTCAAGACTCAAAATTGTTCTCTCGGATTGACTTTTCCTCTCTCCGGGTCTCTCCTCTAATTTTTTAGAATCTCTCTTTTAATGTCTCTACTGATCTCTATATTTATACCAAAACCTTAAACCCTTTCCAGCCCCTCTCCTTTTTACTTTCCAGCTTTAAATATTCTTCTACTATGTGAACACTTTTAACTTTTCATTATTACTTACTGTTTCTGATTTCCAATTTAGTAAAAAGAATTCAACAAATTATTACTCTCATAACCCATTAGAGCCCTACTTATTACTTAGTGGCCCCCCTATTAATAAACTAAAGCATTAGTTGAAAGGTACATCAGGACCCTATTGGACAGACTACCCAGTTAAACCCATTTTCAAACCTTTGAACTCCCAAATTACCCCTGAAAAGTCCTGTGATTTACCCTAGAATCTCCTACTGTAAACCCTTTAATCTATATTACATCTTTCAACTATAACCAATTCAATTCGAATTCAAATAACCGTTCGAACTAGAATTTAAACCAGATCAAATGGCATCAACATAAGAACAATGATTCAGGACAAACTCCTATTGAACTGTCAAGGTTACAGATACATAGAAATGAACTAACACAATCCTAAATTGAATCGATACAGGAACAAATGAATCATTGTAACTACACTGAATTCATATGCGACAAAATGATAGACAACACAGATGAAATAGCTTGAACCAAATAATAGCACCAAACCATTACAGGAGTAATCATGGCTTTATACCAGGCCTTATTGACACTGACTTTTACAACCAAACTAACGGACTAACATACTTAATCGATTCAGCATATGCCAACCAACCATATGAGAAAAACTGGACCAGAAAAAGGTCCGAAAGAGAAGAGAGAAATAAATTAAAATATGATGAAATACCATGAAGCTTAAGCAGATGAATAACAACAAAAATAGAAAAGAAAAAGAAGAAAAATACCTCAAAATTACAGGCTAACTTCGAACAGTTCCCATTTTAGACTTCGACTCGAACTTTTGAGGTCCAAACGGACTTTAATCGAGTGTTCTTGACTGAAAACACTCGACTAAAGTCAATTAAGAACCTCAAATTTCCCCTTTACTCGGACAGGTTCCAGGTTTTGTCTCTCTAAGGTTCTTCAATTAATTTGAAACTCGACCAGTTCTAGCAAGATTTGAGCCAGACCAAGGGCGTTTTAGGCACGTAGGAGGTCAGGTGGATAGCTGGTGTGAGTTTGGGGTTCATTAGATGAACTAGGGTTTTGGGTCCTCAGCTTCGATCGAATATTCAAAAAAGTCGGGGATGATTCGAGGACAACGGAGTGGGGATTTAGGTTGAGGGTGGTTAAGAGGCTCAAGGGTGTTAATTTGAGGGTCACCGGAGAAGGTGAGGTTTTAGGTTGATTCTGTGATTGAAGATTTGAGAAACTATGGCGTGATTCGAAGTTAATAGAGTATGGAATCGTGTTAAGGGAGGTTAGGAGGTTTAGGGGTGTTATTTGGGTGGCCAGCGGCGTCGTTGCCGCCGGGTTTCAGGCAAAGGCGTGGGGTGGCGGCTCTAGGGTTTCGAGAGGTCGCTTGGTCTATGGTTTGTGAGACGAAGAATAGGGGTCGGGAAATTAGGGGGGTAAGGGGGTTAGGAGTTTGGTATATTGAGATGGTGAGATTAATGTGATCCGTTGGATCAATGAAGATTGACGGCCTGGATCAATTCCCTTAATGGGAACGGCGTCGTTTGGTTTTAGTAGGGGATGGGGCGGGTATAGGAACAGGTAAGGGAAATGTTTTTGGACTGTTGATCAATTTAAATCAACGGCCCTGATCAGGGCTTCCCCAAAACGATGCCGTTTGGGGTGTCTTTGAGATGGACTGGATCGGGGTCGTTTGGGCCTGTTTGAACGGGCAAAACGGGGTGGGTCTAGGCCCAATCCGATTTTTTTTTCTTGTTTTATTTGTTTCTCTTTCTTCTTAAACTAATTTTCCAAATTAAAAACCAAAATCCTACATTGATTTATAAATCAAATTAACTTATAAAAATGCTAATTAATTATCACACATAATTGACTAACAAATGGGAAAACAAAATCGCACAATCGGACATCAAATGCTAAAAATGCACAGTACATCATTTTTGTGATTTTCGTTCTCGCAAAGCCAAAATTGTTTTAATTAATTCCTAATTGTAACATTAAATCCTAAATGCACAGGCAACACATATTTTTGTATTTTTCATTAATTAAAATAGAATAAACATTGACAGACAAAAATGCGAATAATTATCCAAAAATGCCACGCAAATCCTCAAAATTGCACACAATGGAAAATTATTTTGTCTTGAATTTTTGGGAGTAGTTCTCGTAGGGAAAAAATCACGTGCTCACAGCTGCCCCTCTTTGTCCGAAAACACGAAAAGTTTTCGTGCAAAGATAAAGTTAGCGGATACGAGCGATATTTGCCCGTTCGGCTACTCCGTGCAAAGCATTTTTGAAAGATTTGACCGGACCTCTGATTCAAAGATTTCCTACATATCCCTGGCTAAAAGGGAATCAGGTCAATGTAGTTCGGGAAGTTTTGGTAGCTGGGACTACCATGGAGCTGTTATTTTGTCGTTACTGTTGTTGCTGCTGATGTTACCGCTTACTGACCTCCTTATTACACCTTGATGAAAGATAAAGAAGTTATACTAAGCTATGATCTATGAATTACAAAGATTTATTCTCAAACTTGGTCATGTGACTGTTGCTACCTTGTTGCCTTGTGTTTCCTATGGTATTTCTCTACTTCTGATTTGACTTGTATTCTCCCTTGATTGCCGATCTCGAACTGCTTATTTCCTTCTTGTGAGCTTCGCATTATTTTTCCTTCGAATCTTGAACTGCCTTCCTCTGCTGGGGATTTTTGTTGTTTCTCGCTGGGGATTTTTGTTGTTTCCCGCTGGGGATTTTTGTTGTATTCCTCTGCTTTACTGACTTCAACAACAATTACTTCTTAAAATATGACACCTCCATTCTCCAGGCGGGCTCCTGACTTCAATAACTTCTCAAAGATAACACCTCTATTATCCAGGAAGGCTCCTGACTTCAACCACTTCCTAAAAATATAACAAACACCGTTTTACAGGCAGGCTCCTGACTTCTTTGATTTAAAATTATAACAGCCTCCGTTTTACAGGCGGGCTCCTGACTTCAACAGCAATCTAAAGATAAAGGAGCCTTCATTCTTCAGGTGGGCTCCTGACTTCAACGAACCTTAAAATTTTAACACCTCCATTCTTCAGGCGCGCTTCTAACTCCTTTAACTTAAAATATGATAACCTCTGTTCTACAGGCGGGCTCCTGACTCCTTTAACTTAAAATATAACAACCTCCATTCTATAGGCGGGCTCCTGATTTCATCAACTTCAAATATAACAACCTCTATTCTAACATGCGGGCTCCTGACTTCAACAACTTCTTAAAATGTAACACCTCCGTTCTTCAGGCGGGCTCCTGACTTCAGCTACTTCTTAAAAATATAATACCTCCATTCTCCAGGTAGGCTCCTGATTTCAATAAACAATTTAAAGATAACAAACTCCATTTCTCCAGGCGGGCTCCTGACTTCAATAAACTTTAAAATGTAACACCTCCGTTCTTCAGGCGGGCTCCTGACTTCGATAAACTTTAAAATGTAACACCTCCGTTCTTCAGGCGGGCTCCTGACTTTAACAACTTCTTAAAATTATAACACCTCCATTCTCTAGGTGGGATCCTGCTTTCAATAAACAATTTAAAGATAACAAACTTCATTCTCCATGCGGGCTCCTGACTCCAACAACAACTTAAAAATAATTCAGCCTCCATTCTCCAGGCGGGCTCCTGACTTCATCTGAAACTTTGAAAGTAAATCAACCTCCATTCTACAGGCGGGTTCCTGACTCCAACAGCAATTTTGAAAGTAAATCAGCCTCCATTCTCCAGGCGGACTCCTGACTTCATCGGCAACTTTGAAAGTAAGTCAGCCTCCATTCTCCAGGCGGGCTCCTGACTCCAACAACAATTTTGAAAGTAAATCAGCCTCCATTCTCCAGGCGGGCTCCTGACTTCATCGGCAACTTTGAAAGTAAATCAGCCTCCATTCTCCAGGCGGGCTCCTGACTCCAACAACAATTTTGAAAGTAAATCAGCCTCCATTCTCCAGGCGGGCTCCTGACTCCAACAGCAATTTTGAAAGTAAATCAACCTCCATTCTACAGGCGGGCTCCTGACTCTAACAACAACTTAAAAATAATTCAGCCTCCATTCTCCAGGCGGGCTCCTGACTTCATCTACAACTCGAAATGTAGTACCTCCATTCTCCAGGCGAGCTCCTGACTTCAACTATTTCGTAAAATGTAATACCTCCATTCTCCAGGCGGGTTCCTGACTTCAACTTCTTCTTAAACAATGCGTTTTATTACTGTTGTTCCTTCCTGCCTCCTGAACCATTTTCCTTGTAACTTGAATCATCCTCTTTCAGAACTGCTTCCCTCAAAACTGGTGTTTTATTCCTCTGAAAACTGTTGGGGATAACACCGATATTTTATTCACAAATATGTTATTTTCCTTTTTCAAAGACTACTTCCTTTAAAGCTGGTGCTTTCACTTCTCTGAAACCTGCCGGGGATAACACTACTGGGGAATTATCTTCCTTCTTTAAGACTAGTTACTTTCCTCTTTTTAACAATGGTGGGGATGATACTGATTCAAAGACCACTACCCTTAAAACTTGGGTTATCTTGCTTCTTCCAAGATTGCTTTCTTTAAAACTTGTATTGCCTTCTCTCGTAAACTGCTGGGGATTCCACTTCCTTCAAAAGTTGTGTTATCTTCCATCTTCCGTAAGTGGCTATCTGATTTCAAGAAAATATTCGCAATGAGAGAAAATTTTCTGCCCCAGTTTGATAATCTTCCTTGTGGCCATGTCTTCCCGCTCTCAATAACATTTCCTTTCCCTGCTTCAAATCAAAGAAAAATTTGTTAGTTTAAAACGTGGTGAGTGGTCGTGCCACTCCTGCTGGGGATGGTTTCTCCCTTCTTCCTTTCCCTGCTTTGCACTTTATTACAAAACTTGCTGGGGATAATATTATTTGTTGGGGATGATATTCCTGCCGGGGATGGTTTTTCTTTTCTCTTTCTTCCCCACTCTATGTTGTCCGACCATCGCGGAACTTGGTGGATAATCTGTCGGAGTTGTTCCTGCATCATGCAAATCTACTGGGGGTCCTCTTGGAATTTGATCCATAACTTTTCAACTGTTTGTTTTTTCTGTTTTTCTTCAACTTCCCCTAGAAATTCGGTCCTCTTGGAATCTAAACCCATTCATCATTTGGTCTTGCGACAAACTTCTTTTCGCTTTGTCGCCTTATCTTTGGCCCGTCCTATCCACATAGTGTTTTTGCACCATCTTGGAAACTGGTAATAAGCTCTGAAAAATCCTTTTCAAAAACAAACTGCTGGGGAGATAAAGTCTTTAGACCAAGAAATGAAAAAGTGATGATTACAAAGAGAGAAAAAGAAGAAATCTTTCTGAACAAATGCTGGGGAAAAGGAAAGAAAAGAACTTATCTGAATGATATAACCGATCCCAACGATCATGTCGTACATTAAGGATTAATCAACCCAGTCCACTTGTATCAATCAACCTTTCAGACGGCCTCATCTTGCTGGGGATAAACAGGCACTCAACTCTTTGCCAAATGCGGATCCTTTCCGCCAATCTTGTCTTGTCGCCTCATAGTGCCCTTCGAGGGGTTTTCACTACTAAGACTCTCTCATTTCTCTCAACTCCCGTCGCCTTATGGTGCCTGTGAAGGTTTTCACCGATAAGACTCTCTCATTTTATTTTATTTTTTCCAGCTGGGGATCGGAGTGTTACCGATATGACTCTCTCTGCTGGGCATTCTTTCGGCTTCCAATTCATTTCCAGCTTATGATCCTCCTCTCTGCTGGGGATCGGAGTGTTGTTCCCGACTTGCGTTTTCATAACTTGGCACTTCTCGGATACTGATCGGGAGGTCTTTTTCGGATATCAATATGGGTTTTTGTGTATGGCTAAAGAAAAAGGGTAAAAGGTTCAAAATAATTTTGATGGGTAAACATTACGACTCTTGGAATCAACTTTCTTTCCCAAAATTATAAACACAACTTCTGCCCCAGTTTTCTTGCTTGGGGATTTTTTTGTTTTTTGTTACACTATGACCGAGCCGTGAGGCGCCTACGTATCCTCTTTGAGGAATCAGGTCAAACGTAGTTCCCAATTCTTTTGTTTTTCTTGTGACTTTTCTTTTTGTCTTTATTATCATTATTTTTCTCTTCTCTTTTTTCTTTCATTTTCATTACTGATTCCAAAAGAGGGGTATGAAAGTTAAAGTGTTTGAATAGAAGAAAGAATTGCCTCCGTCATTTCATTCTCCGATAAATGCCAAGTACAAACAAACAACAATTACAATCAAAAGAAATCATACATAATATCTCTTAACTGCGTCCGAATTGATAGCCATGTCGACGCATTTCCCTTCGATATCTGTTAAACATAAAGCGCCATTGGACAACACTCTGGTTACAATGAATGGCCCTTGCCAATTCGGGGCGAACTTGCCCTTTGCATCAGCCTGATATGGGAGGATGCGTTTCAGCACTTGCTGACCCACTTCAAACTTCCGGGGATGCACCTTTTTGTTGTATGCTCTTGCCATCCTCTTCTGATACAACTGGCCATGACATACTGCTGTCAATCTCTTTTCATCAATCAGGCTCAAGTGCACCAATCGGGCTTTGACCCATTCATCATCATCAATCCCAGCCTCAGCGACAATCCGAAGGGATGGAATTTCAACTTCTACCGGTATCACTGCTTCAGTTCTGTATACCAACAAATAAGGAGTTGAACCTACTGAAGTATGAGCAGTAGTGCGATAACCCAACAGTGCAAATGGTAATTTTTCATGCCATTGCCTCGAACCTTCTACCATCTTCCGAAGTATCTTCTTTATGTTTTTGTTGGCTGCCTCAACTGCTCCATTCGCCTTGGGATGATATAGTGTGGAATTACAGTGTGTAATCTTAAACTGTTGACACACTTCTTTCATCAAACCGCTGTTATGATTAGCACCATTGTCCGTGATGATCACTTTTGGGATCCTAAATCTACCGATGATATGGGAATGACCAAAATCTACCACTGCCTTCTTGGTTACCGACTTGAAAGTTTTAGCTTCATCCCACTTAGTGAAATAATCGATGGTCACCAGAATGAACCTATGACCGTTGGAAGTTGCTGGCTCAATTGGTCCAATGATATCCATGCCCCAGGCGACAAATGGCCATGGTGCTGACATTGTATGCAATTCTATCGACGGAGAATGAATCAGATCTCCATGTATCTGACACTGATGGCATTTCCGAACGAAACTGATACAATCACACTCCAAAGTGAGCCAATAGTACCCTGCTCGAAGAATCTTCTTCGCCAATACATATCCGCTCATATGTGGCTCACAAACTCTAGCATGTACCTCTGTCATAACTGTCGTGGCTTGACTAGCATCTATACATCTCAACAATCCCAAATCTGGTGTTCTTTTGTACAACACTCCTCCACTGAGGAAAAATCCATTTGCCAATCGCCGAATGGCTCTCTTTTGATCTCCGGTGGCTTGCTCAGGGTATATCCCCATTCTGAGGTATTCCTTGTAATCATAAAACAATGGCTCGCCATCCATTTCTTCCTCTATCATGTTGCAATAAGCATGCTGATCACGAACCTGGATATGCAATGGGTTAACATGAATTTTATCTCAGTGGTGCAACATTGATGCTGAGGTGGCCAAAGCATCGGCAACCTCATTATGAACTCTTGGGATGTGTCTGAACTCAACTGATCGAAATCGCTTGCTCAGATCGTGCAAACATTGTCGATATGGTATGAGCTTCAAATCCCTTGTTTCCCATTCACCCTGAATCTAATGCACCAGGAGGTCCGAATCTCCCAGGACCAAAACGTCTTGGACATCCATGTCTGTAGCTAGCCATAGACCCAAAATGCATGCTTCATACTCAGCCATGTTGTTGGTACAATAGAACCGTAGCTGAGCCGTAACAGGATAGTGATGTCCTGTTTCAGAAATAAGTACCGCTCCTATTTCAACTCCCTTCGCATTTGCGGCTCCATCGGAAAAAAACTTCCATCCTGGTTCCTTGGTTATTTCCAACTCATCTATATGCATCACTTCTTCATCAGGAAAATACGTCCTCAAGGGCTCGTATACTTCATCAACATGATTCTTAGCCAAGTGATCAGCCAATGCTTGGGCCTTTATGGCCGTCCTCGTCACATAGACGATGTCGATTCTGTGAGTAATATTTTGCATTTTGCCAATATCCCTGTGGGCATAGGCTTCTGGAAAATTTACTTCAGTGGATCCAAGCGTGAAATGAGATAAGTAGTATATGATGACAGATAATGCTTTAATTTCTGGGCCACCCAAGTTAGGGCGTAACATGTCTTCTCGAGTTGAGTGTACTTAACCTTATAGCCTATAAACTTCTTGCTGAGATAATAGACAACATGCTCCTTCCTTTCTGTAATGTCGTGTTTCCCCAGTATGCAGCCAAACGAATTCTCCAGGACCGTTAGATAAAGAATTAACGGTCTTCCCGGCTCAGGTTGAACCAACACAGGTAGATTTGACAAATATCCATTGATTTGGTCAAATGCTTCCTGACATTCTACCGTCCATTCTACCACAACATCTTTCTTCAGTAGCCGAAAAATGGGTTCACAAGTTGTTGTAAGTTGAGCAATAAACCTGCTGATATAATTCAACCTTCCCAACAGACTCATTACTTCTGTCTTGTTCTTCGGCGATGGCAAATCTTGGATGGATTTAATCTTTGACGGGTCCAACTCAATGCCTCGCCGACTGACGATGAATCCCAACAGCTTTCCAGATGGAACACCAAATGCACATTTGGCCAGGTTGAGCTTAATATCGTACCTTCGAAGTCTTTGGAAAAACTTCCTTAGGTCTGCTACGTGGTCCTCCTGATGCTTGTATTTTATGATCACATCATCCACGTATATCACAATCTCTTTGTGTATCATGTCATGAAACGCAGTAGTCATTGCTCTCATTTACGTTGCCCCAACATTCTTCAAACCAAATGGCATTACCCGGTAGCAATAAGCCCCCCACGGCGTAATGAAGGCCGTCTTTTCCGCATCTTCTTCATCTATCAGAATCTGATGATACCCAGCATAACAATCCACAAAAGACCCGATCTAACGTCCGGCACAATTATCGATCAAGATATGGATATTGGGTAATGGAAAATTGTCCTTGGGGCTTGCCCTGTTCAAATTGCGGTAATCGACACACACTCTGATCTTCCCATTTTTCTTCGGCACTGGCACTAGATTAGCCAACCAATCAGGATATCGAGTGACCCGAATAACCTTTTCTTGCAACTGCTTAGTTACTTCCTCTTTAATCGTCACACTCATGTCTGTTTTGAACTTCCTCAATTTTTTCTTGACGGGAGGGCATGCCGGGTTAATGGGCAATTTGTGAACCACTAAATCCGTGCTTAACCCCGGCATGTCATCGTACGACCATGCAAAAACATCTTTGAATTCAATGACTGCTTTGATTAGTTCCTCCCTGATGTTCGACTCAATGTGGATGCTTATTTTGGTTTCCCTGACATCGTCTGCATCCCCTAAATTGACATCTTCAGTGTCGTTCAAATTGGTCTTGGGTTTCTCTTCGAACTGGCTTAATTCTCTGTTTATCTCTTCAAAGGCTTCATCCTCATCGTATTCCGATTCATCATCATAATCGACATCTTGTATAATTAGTTCGGAATCAGATTGATTTTTTAGACTAGGTTGAATGCCATGTCATTAGAACCAGTATAAAGAGAACTATTCGGAAAGAGAAAAGAAGAAAACAGAATTAAAACAAAATAAATAGAGAAAACTTTCGCTTTATTGAAATGCGGGATAACAGAGTTTCACGCTTTTGTCGAATACAAAAATAAAACAAAACTGGATTACAACCCTATAATAATCCAAAAACAAGAAAGAAAATCCAGAGCCTAATACCATGACTCCCTCCGGGTAGGAAGAGGAGTAGCTGTCCAATTGTTGATATTTGCCCTAGGCCCCACAAACTGTACATATAACCTACTGGACCCTTCTGTAGCTTCTATCATGTTGGCATCGGCGAACAACCTTTCAAAGCCCTCATTCAAATCTCCATCTAGCCCAATCAGTGGTCCGAGAACTTTCGGGACCGACAACTTTCTGATACCTGCTCTAACAAATGATCTGGATAGGCACGGGATTGGCTTGGGAAGGATCCAGACTCTTTTCTTCAACTTGCAGGCCCATCTCACATCCGCCGTTGTAGGCTTGAACCCCAACCCAAAGGTATCCAGATTTTTGGGCAAAGAAGCCGGCTAAACAATACCCTGAAGATCAGCCCCTAAACCTTTGCCTAGCACAAACCCGTTCTTCAACATCTCCGAGGCTACCATGACAGTTGCAGCTGCTATTTTGGGAAGTGGGATGCATTCACCTCCGGGAACCTTGTCCACTGAAACCGTATCAAAAATCTGGTAAACCCACGGCCCCTTGTCATCGTCAGTCTCTATGAAGGGTACGATGGCATCACTTACGGCGTTTGTATTGTATTCCCCATGTACTACAATATCTTGCCTATCCCACTCGAATTTGACCATCTGATGTAATGTAGAAGGCACTGCTTTGGCGGCGTGGATCCAGGGTCGCCCCAACAGAAGATTATATGACACTGCCATATCTAACACTTGAAACTCCATGGTGAACTCGACCGGACCAATTGTTAATTCAAGTATGATGTCACCCACTGTGTCTGTACCACCACCATCAAACCCTCGAACATAGATGTTGTTCTTGTGAATCCTGTCACCATCGACCTTCAGTTTGTTTAATGTGGCGAAAGGACATATATTGGCACTAGACCCATTATCAATCAGTACTCGGGTGACTACCGAGTCTTCGCACTTCACGGTCAAATAAAGGGCTCTATTATGTTCTGTACCCTCCACAGGCAACTCATCGTCTGAAAAAGTGACCCTGTTGACCTCGAAAATCTTGTTTGCTATTTTGTCCAGATGGTTCACGGAGATCTTATCCGGAACATGGGCTTTGTTCAGAATTTTCATCAACACCTGGCGATGCTCATCTTAATGGATCAACAACAATAAAATGAGATCTGTGTCGGGGTCTTCCTCAACTGCTCCACAATGGAGTAATCTTGCCTTTTCTCTTTTTCTTTTTAGGGTGGTCGAATCTTATGTGTATTGCCTACGTATCATGTCCCTGCATGAATCAGACCGGGCGTAGTTCTGCCCTATAAGTGCGAAAAGCAAAAATATAATTTTTTGGAATTTTTTGATTTTTCTTTAATAAACATTCTATTACAAACCAGACGCTTCTTAGAAAGGAAAATAACAGACTCGAAACCAAACCAAGTACGAGCTCAATAACTACCATCATACTCTGATGCGAAATAAAGACAGACTCTAACAGACAACAGACTCTAAGAGAAAGAAAATGCAGATTCAAACTATGAACACATTAAGGTTTTGAATTTGGGTGCCCGCGGGGCGTCATTTGGCCTCGCCGCGGGTTTAGGTTTAAGGTTCCTTTCCAGCTGCTCCAATTCATGCATGATTTGCTTCACAAATATCATCATCGCCGAGAAGAAGGTAGTACGGGTCATGTTTTCACACTCCTGACATTTCCTGGTGATAGCACGAGCAATATTCTTGAAAGAGAGATGTCCTAAACCACTAGACGATGGGGGCCTGCTTGACCAACCGCCATCATACTATGATCATAGTATGATCAGTTTTTTGAAATTGTCAAAGTGATCCCATTTTTTTCATCGGGTCCGGATAAAGACTGCCGCTCAGCCAAAGAAAGATGATGGAGAGTTGACAAGAATCTTGTTCTTGGTTCGGTCTTTCTCTAGGAGTAGGCATTCTATCTGATCCCCTCTAGCCTTCAAAACCCGAGAATCATGCAGATGTTGTTTCCGTAACTGCTGTATTTCATCTTCCATCGAGGCCATCAGATTACAGCAGTGTTTACTCTCGGTTTCAAAAGCCTTGGCTTGTTGAGCCGTCTTGCTCTCTAGGGTGGTCACCTTCCTTTTTAGGCTGACAATGGTCTTTTCATAATCTTTCCTTGCCTGCTGTAAGTACCGTGTGCGCTCTTTTGTTCTCTTTGCCCATTGTGCCTGGAGTTGTGCTATGGTATCCTCAGATTTCTTCAAATCATCCCGGCACTCACCGATTTCCCTTTTTAACCCTTTTATTAACCGCTCATGCTACCGACTCCTTTGTTTTTTGTCAGCATCTCTCCTCATCTGTCGGATTTGGGCTTTCAGCGCCTCATTTTCTTGGGCCAATTATCTCTTTTCTCCCCGATCGGCATCAACTTGTAGACTATTTTCAAATTCCAGGTCTCCAATCTGTTGCCTCAACTTACCTATTTCTACCCTGTAGCTCTCTTCTTTAGCCAACCAACCCCACTGTTCTTGTGACGCCTGGACGAACTCCTGGAGATAGGGCCTTTTAGCCGGCCTTTCGTGCTCAAGTCCTCTCATGTACCAAGCAAGGTGTCCAGGCGCCACTTCACCTTTGGCCTGATCATGCATGCAAGTATCTGCTTTTAAATATTGGCATTCACTCCAGATCTGACGAACTCTTGCTTCAGGGAACTAATCGTCAGGGCTAATCTCAATTACTTGAGCACTAAGATCTTCTTCCTGCGGCACTATTTGGAATCTCCCGAGTTGTCTCAAAACTCGATATGGCGCGTAAGGCTGAATGCTCTTGAGCCCCATCGATAGAAAGTGGGTCCTAACTGCCGGCATATGGCTGACCTCGTCAACGGGCAACCATCCTAGTGTCCACTGTGTTTGGCTGGCGGTGAGGGTCCGAAAGAATGATGTCCATGCCGTAACTCCCTCGGGTAGACTGACCCCCTTAATTCTTATGTATAACTCTTCTATGCAAGTTTTCTTCGAGGAACCATAACTCAAGAGCTGGGAACGGTGGCAGAGATGCTTAGTCATCCATATTTGTAGCAACAAGTTACACCCCTCGAAACAGTTCCCTATGGCTTTGCAGGCAGTGAGAGCTCGGTAGATATCAGATACTATCATAGGCGCAAGAGTGCTTTTATCTTGAGTGAGCAAGGTACTGACGACCCTGGCTATTTTCAGATCAATGTTTCCGTCTTTCCTTGGAAATACTAAAAGGCCCAAAAAGGCTATCATAAAAGCCACTCATCTATGCTCGTTCCACTTCTGACGGTTGTTTTTGCTGCATAACTTGTTACCCGGGTTGTTGAATCCTCCGACATGACCGTATCTGTCGTATATGAAGCGCGGATTACAAAACCCTGTGGCCAAATCTGGGTTATGGACCGTCCTGGGTATCTTTAACGCATCTAAAAACCGATGCATAGTGATAGCTCTTGGAGCAACCAGGTATTTTTGCCTCAACGGAACTTCAGCATTTCCGATGTACCCGGCTATTTCCTCCAAAGTCGGGGTGAGTTCAAAATCGGAGAACTGGAAAACATTGTGTGTCGGGTCCCAGCAGGTGACCAAAGCTCTTATGATATCCCCCCGAGGCTAGATTTTCAATAAGCCCGTAAGACCTTTTAGATATTTCTTGACCTCATCTTGCCCTTCACCACCTAAATCATCCCACCACAGCCGCAACTTGAAAGGGATTTTAGTCATTATTGAAAAAGGTTCATTTTGCATCGTGCTCATCCTGCACATTTATTAAGGTGATTAAGAAATAAAATTTATTTGACTCAACAAATTGACTATTTTTTAAATTTTTCACAGATTAAAAGGAAGATCCGGTTCCGCACACGGCTTTTCAGCACTTCGGGAACGAAGATTTTAAAGCTGGGTGAGTCAACCGGTCAAAAATCCAAAAATGACTAAAAGTGACCGTTTATGCAAAGTCAGCCTTCCGGCATCCCTTTCGCGAACATTCGACTATTCTTGCCAAAAACGGCATCACCCGACTTATTTATATTGACAATTAAAATTTGACATTTTTTGGCTATTTTTGTAAAAGTGAGGTTGGGCCCGATGAGGGTTGCCTACGTATCCCGCACACTGTGAGAATCAAACCGGCGTAGCTCAGGTAGATAAAACAAACTTCTTTTGAAAACAAGACTCTTTTCAATGGCAAATAAAACCATTTTTCATAAACAAAACCCTTTTTTTCATTTTCTCAAAAATTCGACAGAGTTTCGACGCTATTTGGACATCGATTTTTCCAAAACAGGCGATTAACTACCTCTATCTCTCTTTCCTAAAAGTATTCAAAAGCCGGTCAGCATGCAAGTCCGAAGCAAACGAATGCACAGTTAGCAAATTGGATGCATCAGGATGGTCTTTTTTCGTTTTGGTACACCTGTCCTAGACAGACCCAACCCCTGTGTTGAGCCTCCAAAGTCAAATGCACATGATGCAAACAAACATTCCTACTAGGGATCCGGCATGAAGCCGAGTTATTCTAGGTTCGTAACCTGGGTATTTGTTCTAGACTGTGTACCCGAGCGGACAACTCGAGTCGAGGAGGGGGCTACGTACCGGGGACCCGCGAGATTGTCCGGCTTTGTAACTTGTCCGGCCTCTTTCTTATTTCAGGGTATGACACTAATAGAAAAGGGAGTCTCAACCAGCGAGCACGTCCCCGGAGGTAAGAAGAGAAGGGTTTCGGCACAGTTTATATGCAGTTCAGATAATATCAAGGCGGTAAAAGCATCACTTAGCACATTAGGCCCATACATGTAACAAAATCAAATAAAGCCAAATATAACAATTTATCTAAGCTCGAATTTTGAACCCTGAACTAGAGATTCGGGGTTAAATCCCCAGCAGAGTCACCAGAGCTGTCACACCTCCTTTTTACCTACACCCCCGTGAAGGGACGTAAAGGGAGTTTTTCCAATTAAAGGGCAATCGAAACGGGATTTATTATTTAATTCAGAGTCGCCACTTAGGAGATTTATGGTGTCCCAAGCCACCGGTTGAATCCCGAATCGAGGAAAAGATTAACTCTGTATTACAGTCCGCGAACCAGAAATCCGGTTAAGGAATTCTGTTAACCCGGGAGAAGGTGTTAGGCATTCCCGACTTTTGGGGTTCTAGCACGGTCGCTCAACTGTAATATTCGGCTTATTTATCTGATTTTAATTCATATTGAACCTATGTGCAAATTTAAACTTTTTACCGCTTTTATTATTGTTATTTTTTCAACGAGAATTGCAACGTCGTGAAAACGCATCTCGAACCACGTCACATCAATGCACCCGTGGTTGTTGACACATCTCGACTCCGTTGAGATTTGGATTTGGGTCACATAAGTGTGCACCCGAGTTTAAGAAAGTAAATTATTAAAGGCACGCCTAAAGCGACTAGCGTATCATTATTTTGGGTAAGGCTGTGAAATTTTGCTATACGGCCCATCCCGAAGTCTAAGTAATTTTACCAACACGTATAGAGGGTCCCACAGCTTGTGTATTTTTGTTTGTCGAGGCTCTTCTCACTCATTATTAGGTCCATCCTAAAGTGAACTAAGATTTTCTAATTAATTTGTCTCTAAAAATAAGGAAAAATCCTAATCGATTTTGTCAAGGGCCTAAAACAATAATTGTAAACCAAATATGTCTCACGGCTCAAGGATAAGCCCGAAAAATGTGAATTGGCACAACCAAAAGCCGGCCCAACGTAGTCTTTGGCCCAGGCCCATGCGAGTATACAAATAAGGTAAAACCCGGGCCATTCGTTAAAGCGCTAAAGCTCAGATGGCCTGGAATTAGGCTGACCACTAGACCGACGCAGCTTCAGTTGAATCAAATCAAGTATCCATCAAAATTACTGTGTCCTTTTACTCAAATGAACAGAACATGGTTTGAAGATTAGATTATTTTAACTACTGGTCCGTTTTTACTAAAGGTGAAAGAGCAAATTATGAGGTAGCTTTGAGTTCGACAACAAGATTGCATATCAAGCCTTCAAGGATTAGACTATTGGTCATACACTTCTACCAACGCTAGTTAACACCTATATATTAAGAACTAATATGCATGATATGAGTTACTGCAATACAATACATGCTCAACTGGAAATCAAAAGTCGATTTCAAATCCAACTGTTTCCGACTTTTCGTTTTAAACATAAATGAACATTAAACTACACATACACCCATTGTACTGAATAGCAGTTAGATAGTCACGAATTTGAATTTGTTCGAAGCAGTTCAAAGGCAGTTTATTACAAGCTGTAGATTAAGCAATTCCAAATTACTTAAACAAACAGTCCTAATTACAATTCAAACCATTACATTCAATTATAAGCAAGATATAGTAGCTACTGAAGTTTTCCAGTGAAGTTAGGTTCCCTTTCATTTTATTTCAGCCAAACTCTACATGATGTGGAGATTCAACATGTACCTGGATTGGAAAACAGGACAAGAAGAAGGAGAAGCCAGCAGCAGACAATACAACAGCAATGGGATTCAGAACAGCTCCAAAAACCAGTTTTAAAACCAGAATAACACTCAACCACAACCCAGAATGAGTTTGTCAACCAACAGCAATACAGTCACCCAAAACAGAATAAACTGAGCTCGTATAAGTTCAGAAACAGAATCAATAGACTGCCAAATAGATTCAACAATCAAAAGGGGCAAGAACCAGTGCTTGGAATCTAAATTCTGTCTAGAACTCAATGGTACAGTATTTTTTCTCTTAAACTCTCTCTTAGAACTGATTCAAGACTCAAAAATTTTCTCTCAGATTGACTTTTCCTCTCTCCGGGTCTCCCCTCTAATTTTTTAGAATCTCTCTTTTAATGTCTCTACTGATCTCTATATTTATACCAAAACCTTAAACCCTTTCCATCCACTCTCCTTTTTCTTTTCCAGTTGTAAAAGAAAACCTTTTATTTTTACCTCCTACTCCTTTTTACTTTCCAGCTTTAAATATTCTTCTACTATGTGAACACTTTTAACTTTTCATTATTACTTACTGTTTCTGATTTCCAATTTAGTAAAAAGAATTCAACAAATTATTACTCTCATAACCCATTAGAGCCCTACTTATTACTTAGTGGCCCCCCTATTAATAAACTAAAGCATTAGTTGAAAGGTACATCAGGACCCTATTGGACAGACTACCCAGTTAAACCCATTTTCAAACCTTTGAACTCCCAAATTACCCCTGAAAAGTCCTGTGATTTACCCTAGAATCTCCTACTGTAAACCCTTTAATCTATATTACATCTTTCAACTATAACCAATTCAATTCGAATTCAAATAACCGTTCGAACTAGAATTTAAACCAGATCAAATGGCATCAACATAAGAACAATGATTCAGGACAAACTCCTATTGAACTGTCAAGGTTACAGATACATAGAAATGAACTAACACAATCCTAAATTGAATCGATATAAGAAAAAATGAATCATTGTAACTACACTGAATTCATATGTGACAAAATGATAGACAACACAGATGAAACAGCTTGAACCAAATAATAGCACCAAACCATTACAGGAGTAATCATGGCTTTATACCAGGCCTTATTGACACTGACTTTTACAACCAAACTAACGGACAAACATACTCAATCGATTCAGCATATGCCAACCAACCATATGAGAAAAACTGGACCAGAAAAAGGTCCGAAAGAGAAGAGAGAAATAAATTAAAAGATAATGAAATACCATGAAGCTTAAGCAGATGAATAACAACAAAAATAGAAAAGAAAAAGAAGAAAAATACCTCAAAATTACAGGCTAACTCTGATCAGTTCCCATTTTAGACTTCGACTCGAACTTTTGAGGTCCAAACGGACCTTAATCGAGTGTTCTCGACTGAAAACACTCGATTAAAGTCGATTAAGAACCTCAAATTTCCCCTTTACTTAGACAGGTTCTAGGCTCTCTAGGATTCTTCAATTAATTTGAAACTCGACCAGTTCTAGCATGATTCGAGCCAGACCAAGGGCATTTTAGGCACGAGGGAGGTCAGGTGGATAGCTGGTGTGAGTTTGGGGTTCATTAGATGAACTAGGGTTTTGGGTCCTCAGCTTCGATCGAAGATTCGAAAAAGTCGGGGATGATTCGAGGACAACGGAGTGGGGATTCAGGTTGAGGGTGGTTAGGAGGCTCAGGGGTGTTAATTTGAGGGTCACCGGAGAAGGTGAGGTTTTAGGTTGATTCTATAATTGAATATTCGAGAAGTTGTGGCGTGATTCGAAGTTAATAGAGTATGGAATCGTGTTGAGGGAGGTTAGGAGGTTCAGGGGTGTTATTTGGGTGGCCGGCGGCGTCATTGCCGCCGGGTTTCAAGCGAAGGCGTGGGGTGGAGGCTCTAGGGTTTCGAGAGGTCGCTTGGTCTGTGGTTTGGGAGACAAAGAAGAGGGGTCGGGAAATGAGGGGGGGTAAGGGGTTTAGGAGTTTGGCATATTGAGATGTGAGATTAATATGATCCGTTGGATCAATGGATATTGACGGCCTGGATCAATTCCCTTAATGGGAACGGCGTCGTTTGGTTTTTGTAGGGGATGGGGCGGGTATAGGAACATGTAAGGGAAATGTTTTTGGACCGTTGATCAAGTTAAATCAACGGACCTGATTAGGGCTTCCCTAAAACGATGTTGTTTGGGGTGTCTTTGAGATGGACTGGACCGGGGTAGTTTGGGCCTGTTTGAACGGGCAAAACGGGGTGGGTCTAGGCCCAATCCAATTTTTTTTTCTTGTTTTATTTGTTTCTTTTTCTTCTTAAACTAATTTTCCAAATTAAAAACCAAAATCCTACATTGATTTATAAATCAAATTAACTTATAAAAATGCTAATTAATTATCACACATAATTGACTAACAAATGGGAAAACAAAATCGCACACTTGGACATCAAATGCTAAAAATGCACAGTACATCATTTTTGTGATTTTTGTTCTCGCAAAACCAAAATTGTTTTAATTAATTTCTAATTGTAACATTAAATCCTAAATGCACAGGCAACACATGTTTTTGTATTTTTCATTAATAGAATAAACATTGACAGAAAAAAATGCGAATAATTATCCAAAAATGCCACGCAAATCCTCAAAATTGCACACAAAGGAAAATTATTTTATCTTGAATTTTTGGGAGTAGTTCTCGTAGGGCAAAAATCACGTGCTCACACCATATGCTTGCCCCTTATGTGAGTCACCACTAATGTTAGATTCATTCAACTCAAGATCATATAGGGCTTTTGTGGAGTCATAGTGAAGGCTTTTGGCTCAGGGTAGGAAATGTTTGGTCTAAGTAGGTTCTATATTTCCTTTAGCATTTTTTTTCTTCATTTTGGCACATATTTTCTTGACTTTTAAAGTTATTTAACTTTTTTCTAAGGGGTTAGAGAGACACACTGTTACTCTTTCTTGTTCATTTCAAATCTTTTTCTCCTTTTCTTAACTTTCCACACCTTTCATCTCTTTACTTTTAATGAATCCCCATTCTTTTCTACATTGAACATTCTTTATGTCTTTTTGATTTTCTTCCTTTTTCATTGCCTTTTCTTTTCTTCATTTTGTACCTTTTCCCACTTTGTTTCATTCCTCGTCTCCCCCCCCCCAAACTTATGCGTTTGCCTTGTGCTAAGAAAAGATCGGGTGCCAAGAGATGGTATTTTAGAGCGGGTAAAGGCTTATATCATAGTTTTTGAAAGAAAAAGGTCTATGGATCAAAAGGGTTGACTAGGGATTTTATCATTGGTAGGCTATGGAAGTGTTCAAGGTATCATTCGTTTAAAGGAGAGCCTATAATCACATCTCAAGTCAAATCACACTTAGGATTTCACCTAGACAAACATTCAAGGCAAGTTCTAGACCAATCGCTCGGGACTTGGACTTGCAATTCAAATTCTTACCACACACGTTATGGGATTCTAAAGAAACAGAGTCGAGGGCCCACAACAACCTTATCTAAGATTTGAGCAACACAATGGTCCCGAAAAACCACTTGATGATTATCGGCAAACACAAGAGTCTCAAAGTCACAACTTTCACCATCCTATACACAACGATTTGATTTTGACCATAGGATCAAAGGCAAATGTGTTAGGCCCAAGTGAAGATTTTCTTGAGGCACCCTTACCAACTAAATACTAAAAAGCAAAAAGAAAATAGACTTAAACCCTTAAGAAGGTTTCCATGCCATTCGTCATTGGGAAGAGCCACCCGGTTGGTAAACATTCCACCTTTGGAAAGAACTATGGTATTAAGAAAACCAAAGGCTTATTGCAAAAACTCAAAACAAGAAGCTACGAACATACAATAAGAAGCTAAGAAAGGAAAATGTGGAAAGTAAAATGAATATGTACAAGAGGGGATTTAGTCGAATATATAATAGGGAGAATGAATATATACATAAGAACATAACTTTATATATAGACCCAAAGTAAGAAGTATGAAAAGTGCAATGAAATGATAAAATTATATGCATACCAAAGATAAAAAGAAAGAAAGCATAAAATACTTTCATATATACAGTCATCCAACTATCCAAATAGGGCTACCCCCTCAGATGAAAGCTCGCATTGTCCTCAATGCCAACTAACCAAAATAAGCACAAAATAAGGAAAGAGGGGAAAAAGAAACTCCTTATGGGCCCTCCGTCTGCTTATGACTGGGTCCTCTGTCTGCTCAGGAACCTGTGACTGGCTCCCTGTGATCTGTGAATCCACTAGGACCTAGGCCTGGACCTAGACTGAGTCCTGGGTCTGGCTGGAGGAACCTCCCTACGAGTCCTCCAACTGTATGACTGCATCGTCAAAATGGGGAATCGCCATCTTCCTCTTGAGTGGCCTCTTTGACTCCTGCTCTGGCTGGGGCTGGGTTGTTGGCACCGGGTCATGTAATAACAAATCTAAAGGCAGGTGATTTGCCTTCAACCTCTCTACCTCTAACCTTAGCTCCTTCACCGACTCTTTTGAAGCCCGAGTCTTTCTCATTTTCTTTGCCTCCCTAGCAGGCTCCTTCAATGACTTTCCATGAGAGTCAACAACATCTATTGGTTGTCTAGAATTTCTTTTAGAGTGTCCTCAATGGATTGTGGGACCTGTGGTGGAGGGGGTGCTGACTGGGCTGCCACCGTAGTAGATAGTACAAACAGCTTAGAAGTAGTTGTCTGTATCCAGTTATTGCTGCTGGCGAGGGTCTGGCTCAGGTGGTTGCCAGTCAAAGGGTAGGTAGTGGATGATGAAATCTCTGGAGCTAAAGAAGTAGAAGGTCCTGGGGCCATGTCTGTTGTGGTGGACAGAGGCTGAGTAGTAGCCACTACCACTACTGGCTCTTCAGACTGGCCAGTTGAAGTAGTGGCTTTGCCCTTGAAGTGTTTGCCTTTAGGGTTGTCATCACCCTGTAGGCTGTACTAGGAGAATGGTGCATTCACCTTCATTTTCATATAAAATTTCCGCTTCTCCACATCTAAGTCCTCGAGGTACATGCTTAGGAAGTTGGGGAAGGGATAAGATCTGTCACCTTCATTCACCACCCGGGTAATTACCCAAGACATCACATTCCCGATGTTAATCGGGTACCTGCCATGATTGATGCTACCAATATAGCCTGGTGGATAAGAAGTGAGTTGTCGTGGTTGGTAGGGTCTAGCCTGCTACATACAAATGTTTCCCACCCTTTTGCTTCAAAGTTCAATGTTTGCCTCAGAATCTTCACTCCCATAGTCAACCAATCCGGTGTGGTACATGGGATTTCTAGGTACTATACCAACCAAGGACGAGCAGTCTCACCCAATGCCATCTTCTCCAAATACAATAACTCATCCTCCTCCGGGAAGCGCAAGTAATCATTTATTGTCTTGCCATCAAATTTCACCTTCAAATTCCGCACTTTGGTCACTATGGTGCCCTTTTTGATGTGGGCAACATTCGTGTAAAACTCCTTCACCAAGTGCTCATTGGTGTCCTCCACATAGCCTATGAAATAATCCCATCCAGCTCTCTCTCTGAACTACCTCAACACATTGGGGTTGTGAGGCAAAAGGTCTCGGGTGATAAATTTACGCTCAGTTATCAATTTCCTCTCGGGTCACCACTCTCTGAACTTGTGATAGGCAACCTTACTCACAAACCAGTCCAGCCATGCTTTCGGATTTCTGGTCCTCTCTACCACTCCTACTTGGGGCTCACCCCCTTCTAATTCTTCCCCTTCTTTTATGGGCCCCTCCCCGGATAGTTAAGTTGTAGGAGTAGTGGAATATTCATTGCCACTACCTGCAGCTGATCCCTCAGATGACTCAGAAGATATGTGCATTGATGCTTGGGCAGTGGGAGAGACTGGAGGTGTATCCCTCAACTTGTTCCTCTCCGGCCAGTCAGGAACATACTCTGGCACAGAGCCTGACGATGCCTCCCGGGAAGGCTCATACTCACTCCCTGATTGGTCAATAGCTCTGTCTATAGCTTTTATAAACCTTCTCGTATTTTTGATGTTTTGTCTTGCTTGTGGGGTTAATCTTATCATTACTTGTCCCCTACCCTGGGAGGACTCTCCTCTTCCTAATTGTTTACCACATTTGCCTCGTGATTTCACCATTGTCTACAACGAACATTTAATTAAGCCTTGTTAGTATCAATAGGATCAATGAAATTCAAAATTGCAGGAAAATTGTTGCAGACAGTCAAAAGTTGCAGAATGTGGACCGCATAAAATGAGGTGCAGCTACAAAGAGGCTACCGCAGACCACACAAAATCCATTGCGTTCTGCACAGAGGTGGGGTTCAAACTACCCACTCTCTGAATCTATGCATCATGGACCGTACAAAATGCATTGCGGTCCGCATAGAGGCACCGCAAACCGCACAAAATCCATTGCAGTCGTTGTTCTCAAGTGTCAGCTTTCAAAACTTCTACCACCGTGGTCCGCACAAAATAGTATTGCGGACCGCACAAAGGCACCGCGGACCGCACAAAATCCACCGCGGTCTGCGGTGAGTGCCCAGCAGCAACACCAACCTAGGGTTCAAGTTTTGTCCATTTTTAGTCCAAATTATAACCTATTAATGATCCCTTCGGTGTTGCCTCAATGTTGTAGCTAACTATTCCTAATTAAAACAAGATTAACTAACCTATGCTACTAAATTAAAAGAAAAGCAGGAAGAAAAGAAGAAAAACTACGAGAAAATGAAAATCAAAAGAAAATATCAAAATTAAACAACTAAAAAGGAATTAAAGTTACCAGAAAGGAGATGCACTGATGATTAATTGAGATTAAGCAATTGAATTCATGCAATTTAGAGGGTGAACAGATCGAAAAGTTCAAATGGATGGCCTCAGGTCCTATTTATAGAGAAAGGTCATGGGCCCCAGCTCACCTATCCACCGCGGACCGCACAAAATGGCACCGCGGTCCACGGTGCTCAGAAACATGAAGCACTGGGAGATTGGCCACTGCGGACCACAAGAAATCTAGTGCGGCCGCAGTGGTCCACCGCGGACCGCACAAAATGCAATGTAGATGCGGTGGAGAAATTTAGAGACTCTCCACTTTTTACAAATCACTATGCGGTCCGCATTGATTTCTTGCACCCGCACAAAGGTCTTTGCGGTGGTGCGCATTGCATATTTCAGAGAGTGATCATTTTTCAACTTGGTCTTGCACTGCATCAACACAATCCTACAGCATCTCACAACCAGTCAGTCTAAATATAAATCCGACACTACAAATAAAATCAATGAAAAACAAAAAGAAAGACTCATGGGTTGCCTTCCAAGAAGCGCCTAATTTAATATCGCGGCACGACACAGGTTACCATCAAATCACTTTAGATGAAGAAGTGCCACCATGTGGCTATCTTAAATCTTGCCCAGGTAGTGCTTGAACCTATGTCCATTAACTCTGAAAACCTCTCCATTTTGTTCTTCAAGTCAAGGGCACCAAACGGAGTCACAAACACCACTTCAAATGGTTCACTCCATTTCGACTTAAGCTTTCCCGGAAACAGACGTAACTGAGAATTAAACAAGAGAACCAAATCACCCACTTTGAACTCCTTGCCACGAGCATATTTATCATGAAGGTACTTCATCTTGTCTTTGTACAAGGATGAACTGGAGTAGGCATGGAATCAGAATTCATCAAGTTTATTAAACTTCTCCACACGGAGATTTGCTGCCATATCCCATTCAAGATTCAGCTTCCTCAAAGCCTACATGGCCTTGTGCTCTAACTCAACTGGTAGATGGCAAACTTTCCCAAACACCAACCGATACAGAGACATACCAATCGGAGTCTTGTAAGCAGTCCTATAATCCCATAAAGCATCATCCAACTTCTTTGACCAATCGGTCCTATTTGCATTGACCATCTTTGACAATATACTCTTGATTTCCCTGTTTGAGACTTCAACTTGGCCACTCGCTTGAGGATGATAAGGAGTAGATATTTTGTGATTGACACCATACTATCCAAGCAAAGTGTCAAAAGCTCTATTACAAAAATGAGACCCCCATCACTTATGATTACATGCGGAGTGCCAAACCTTGTAAAAATGCTCTTCTTGAGAAATGCAACAATACTCCGGGCCTCATTGTTGGGTAAAGCCACGGCTTCAACCCACTTTGAAACATAGTCAACCGCCACAAAAATGTATGTATTCCCACACGAACTAACAAATGGGCCCACAAAATCAATGTATCATACATCAAAAATAGCAACTTCAAGGATGGTATTGAGAGGCATCTCACTTTTCTTCGAATTTCCACCCGCTCTTTGACATTCGTCACACCTCTTCACAAGTTCACATGCATCTTTGTACAAAGTTGGCCAATAAAACCCACAACTAAAAACTTTGGAAGCTGTCCTCACCCCGCTATAATGGTCAATATAAGGAGAGGAATGACAAGCCTCTAAGATACTCAATTGCTCTTCCTTCGGGACACACCGTCAAATCACACCATCCGTGCAAATCTTGAACAAGTATGTCTCATCCCAATAGAAATCCAAACTATCCCGTTCGAGCTTCTTCCTTTGGTTAGAAGAGAGCTCACACAGGATTATACCAGTCACAAGGAAATTAGCAATGTCCGCAAACCATGGCATACCATTCACCGACACCGAAAGGAGTTGTTCGTCGGAAAATGAATCATTGATATCTAGGACATCACGAGGCCTCCCCTCCTCCTCCAAGCGGGACAAGTGGTCCGCCACTTGGTTTTCACTATCCTTCCGGTCCAAAATCTCCAAATCAAACTCTTGAAGTAACAAGACCCATCACATCACTCTAGCTTTGGAATCCTTCTTCGTCATCAAGTACCGGAGTGAGGCATGATTGGTATGGACTATGACCTTGGCACTCATAAGATATGGCCAAAATTTCTCCATCGCAAACAAAATAGCCAAAAGCTCTTTCTCAGTCACCATGTAGTTCCCTTGAGCATCATTCATTGTCTTGCTAGCATAGTACACCGGATGAAACATGTTGTTCACTCTTTGGCCCAAAACCACCCCAACCGCAACATCGCTTGCATCACACATGAGCTCAAAAGGCAAGCTCCAATTAGGTACAGTAATAATAGGAGTGGTGGTAAACTTGTGCTTGAGAAGTTCAAAAGCTTGCATACATCTCTCATCAAACACGAACTTGGCATCTTTTTCCAATAACTTGCATAAGGGATTCACTAACTTCGAAAAGTCTTTGATAAATCACCGATAGAACCCGGCATACCCAAGAAATCTTCGAACTCCCTTAACAGAGGTAAGAGGAGGGAGCCTTGAAATAACATCAATTTTTGCTTTGTCTACCTCTATACCATGCTTTGAAATTTTATGCCCAAGAACTATGCCCTCTTCCACCATGAAGTGACATTTCTCCCAATTAAGAACAAGGTTGGTTTCTTCACAATGGGCCGACACTCTATCAAGATTTTTCAAGAATTCCTCAAATGAATCACCCATAACACTAAAGTCGTCCATGAATACCTCCAAGATATCTTCCACCATATCAGTAAAAATGGCCATCATACATCGCTTAAATGTAGCCGGTGCATTACACAACCCAAAAGGCATCCGAGAAAAGGCAAAGGTGCCATATGGACAAGTGAATGTGTTCTTCTCCTAATCTTCTAGAGCAATCAAGATTTGGTTGTACCCAAAATACCCATCCAAGAAACAGTAAAAGGCACGCCTAGCAAGTCGATCTAACATCTGATCAAGAAAAGGTAATGGAAAGTGATCCTTGCAGACCACTTTATTCAACTTGCGGCATTCCATATATACCCTCCAACCAGTGACGATCCTGGTAGGAATCAGCTCATTTTGCGAATTTGCAACCACTATCATGCCACCCTTCTTCGGTATACATTGCACCGGCGAAGTCCAAGAGCTATCAAAGATGGGGTACACAACCCCGGCTTCCAACCACTTGATCACCTCTTTTTTCACAACTTCTTGCATTGCCTCATTCAACCTTCTTTGATGTTCCAAAGAGGGTTTTGCATCATCTTTCTAGAATAATCTTGTGCATACAAAATGCGGGGCTTATCCCCCTAATATCAACTAAAGTCCATCCAATTGCCTTCTTTCGCTTTTGGAGCACCGCCAATGTGGCATCAACCTGCATGTTAGTAAGACAAGAGAAAAGAATAACTGGCAAAGTAGAACTAGGGCCTAAGAACTCATACCTGAGGTATGGAGGCAGCGGCTTCAACTCCAACACCGGAGGTTCCTCAATTGAAGGTTTTGTTGGTGGAGTCTTCCTATTCGCAAGGTCTAAAGATAGTTTCTTAGGCTCATAATAGTAAGAGCCTATTCCATGTAAAGCATTCACACACTCCACTCGGCCTTCATCATCATTTACATCAAGATTCAACAATACAGCCTCTAGAGGATCCTTTACATTGATAATTGCACTAATATCATCAACTATCACTGCTGTGAAAAGGTCCACAAAAGAGCACACCTCAGAACTGTTGGGCTGCTTCATTGACTTGCACACATGAAAGACCGATTTCTCATTACCCACCCAGAAGGTGAGTTCCCCTGCTTCCACATCAACTAAGGCCTTCCTAGTAGCAAGGAAAGGTCTTTCCAATATGATTGGGACTTCATAATCTACCTTACAGTCCAAGATCACAAAATCAGCTGGCAAGATAAATTTGTCCACCCGGACAAGAACATCATCAATAATACCCAATGGTCTCTTCATAGTTCTATCCGGCATTTAGAATCTCATGGAAGTCGACCTCGGTTGCCCAATACCCAAAGTCTTCAAAACTGAATAGGGCATCAAGTTGATACTTGCCCCCAAATCACATAGAGCCTTAGCAAAGTCTGTACTGAATTGTGAAAGCACCGGAATCTTCAAGCTTCGGGGCCATTGAATGCACTATTGTACTAACTTGGTGGGTTATCTTGATAGTTTCACAATCCATGCATCTTTTCTTTGACACCAAGTCCTTCATGAATTTAGCATAGCCCGCATTTGTTCAAGAGCCTCCACCTCATTTTTCTGTTTCGCGAGCCTTTGAGGATAAGGTGGAGGTGGTCTTGGAAAATGAGCCTTGGCTTCAGGCACAACCGGATCCGGCATGTCTATTACATGTTCCCTAGATGGGTTTACGTCATTCTGAGTCTCCACCTCGACATCTTGAATATCAATCCTCACTTCTTTATTCACATGCTCATCCATCACATTTTCAACCACCAAAGGAATTTCATCTTTTTGCAACTCTACTTCATCACTCAAAACTGCCTTTTGCTTGGAGGCATTCACATCACCGCCTCTTCTACTTCTCGTAGTCGCCGCCATCACATGATTGTTTCCACCCTTCGGCTTGACTACCATATCACTTGGTAGTGCCCCTTTAGGGCGAGTATTCAAGGATTGTGAGATTTGGCCTAATTGAACCTCCATGTTTCTGATCGAAGTATTGTGGGAAGACAACTGAGCATCAGAGTCCGCATTATTTTTCACCATCTGTTCAAACATCATTTCAATTCTTCCCATTTAGTTGTTGAAGGAACTAGGACCTTGGGATGGAAATGTGGGTGGATTGTTCGGTTGTTGGTACATTGGGGGCCTTTGAAAGCCTTTCCCCCGATTTCCTTGATTGCCATTGTTCCAACCTCCCTAATTGTTGTTACCACCCCAGTTGTTATTGTTGCCATTCCAATTATCCTGATTGTTCTAATTATTATTCTAATTGCCCCAATTGGAATTTTGGTTGTTGTTCCCCCAATTATTGTTCCCTTGTTGTTGTTGATTACCCAATTGCCTTGGGGTCTCCATTGTTATTGGTTGGAAGAATTGCCCATTTGGACTTGATAGTTGTTCATGTATTGTACCTCTTCATTCTGCCAATCATAACCATCATCTTGGAATCCACCACAATCATTGTCAAATTGATCTGAACTCTCTTGGTTCTGCTAACCTCTTTGTCTTATTTTGTTCACTAGCATGTTGACACCCTCCATAGGATTAACTTGGCATGAATTTTGAACTTGTTGCAACTGTGCCTTTGCTAGCTGATTCATTGTAGTTGCCAGCTCTGCTATAACCTGCCCATGGTCATGTTGCTCTTTATGCAAGTGTGTGACCGTGTGGTCACCCTGTGGCACATTAGCTCTACTTTGCCAAACGGAGGATGTGTCAGCCATCTCATCAAGAATGTCACAAGCCTCATCATACGACAGCTTCATGAAGTTACCCCCAACAAGTTGATTCACTATGCACTGGTTTATTGTGTTAATGCCCCAGTAGAAAGTTTGTTGGATCATCACCTCAGTCATATCATTGTTGGGGCATTCCTTTAACATTGTTCTATAGCACTCCTAAATCTCATGTAATGGTTTTGTGGGCTCCTACTTGAAGGCTAAGATCTCACCTCTCAATGCTTCCATGTGCCCTGCTGAGAAAAGATTTGCAATGAACTTATCCTCCAACTCATCCCAAGTAGTGATGGAATGGTTGGGAAGTCTCCAAGCCAATCCAATGCCTTCCCTCAAAGTGAGAAAGGGAAGAATCTCAACTGAAGTGCATCCTCGGACACATTAGTTTGCTTGCTCCCCCAATAGGTATCCCCGAAACCCTTGAGATGTTTGTAAGCATTCTGATTGGCAGCACCCATGAAATACCCACGCTGCTCCAGTAATGTCAGCATCACATTGGTAATTTGAAAATTGTCCGCTCGAATCCGAGGTGGGACAATTGCACTTGCATAGCCTTGGTTGGGAAGCACTCGAGGAGCCACTCTTGGAGGTGGCGGGGGAGGGTCTGGAATATTTTCATTGGCCTGTCGTCCTCTCTTTTGTCCTTGAGACACAATAGGGACCTCATCATCAACATTGTCATCTACCTCCTCCCCCGGCGGATGATCTCCAACAGGTGCGTTGTTTAAGTTTGCTGCCATTTTGTACGTGAAGTTGTGACACACATAAATTAGTAATAAAGAAGGAAAGAATAACAATACACAAAACTATTTAGATAGCCAAAACCGTTAGCTCCCCAACAATGGCGCCAAAAAGTGATCGAAGCCAACCTTGCACCACTACAAAGTAGCGAGAGTGGTCAAAGACGCTTTTACCCGAGAAGGTCGGGATCAATTTCCACATGGAGCTAGAAATGGAAATTGAGTTTCTATCTAAATTAGAGATGACTAATTGTTCCTAATTTCACTTATTATCATGATTGCTTTTTGATATTACTCCTAAATGTATACTACTAAGATGCTAAATTAGGCTAAGTTAAGCTAAGAGTAAGATATTTGAAGGTTGTCTAAATAGTTAAAAGGCACTAGGGAAATGACTTTCTGCTAGGTGGATACTTGACGGGTTCTCGAGTCTAAGGCTAAGTTATCATATTTGGGGTGTACGATATAACCATTGTACGATACTTCTCACTCTATACCTCTCGGTAGTTTGAGTGATTTTGCCCTAATTGACTTTCTCAAGACCAATTGGGTATGATAATTTGTGCAAGCAATTGAGGTTCAAGTCGGGTATTACTATCTCTAGGTTTAACCCTTTAATTAGGGCTATCAATCTCTTAAATACGCCCCAATTCCTTATTGGACTAATTTTCCTAGACTTAGGATCTCTTTCTCAAGACGATCCCAAGTCAAATAGGCATAAATTAGTGTTTGCAACCACTAATCCAACATTAAAACCATAAATTAGTCCAAATATCAAACACCCATAGACATTCAAGCCTTAAAACTCAAGACCCGTCAAATACCCACACTAGGGTTGAGCCACAACCCTAGCTAATGGGTCTAGCTACTCATGATAATAGAAGAAAACAAATAAATAGATGAAGAAAAACCCATAATATTTAATTACAAACTAAAACTTGAAGATTCAATGATGAAATTATTGTAAAATTACTCAAAATAGTAAAGGGACACTATTCACGAGCGCAACTCTGCTTAAAATTACAACTGATGACCTAAAAATGAGAAAAGAAACTATTTATACTAGGCCAAATATTCTGGGCAAAAATACCCCTGCAGGGGTAGTACGGACTGTACAAAATTGAGTGTGGCTGCACTGAGGCACTTGGCTTAAAACTTTTGCTCTCTAAACTTGGCCATCGCGGGCCGCATAAAATGCACCGCGGCCGCGGTGACTTTTTTTGTAGTCCGCACAAAAAGGACTGGGGACAGCATTGGAAATATTTCCTCAAATTGGCAACTCTCAGAACCTCAGCTTTGCGAACCACACAGAATCGAATGCGGCCGCAATGAAGCCAATACGGTCTGCATGAAATGCTTTGCGGCCGCATTGATTGAATGTCTGAAATGAGCACCTCTCTGAACTTCCTCTTTGCGGACCACACAGAATGGAGTGCGGATGCATTGGTCCTGTTACACTGTGCTTGGACTTGTTCTTGGTATTTGTGCATGTTTCACTCCTTTTTGAGCTGGTTTTGACAAATTGTCACCTTGTTGACCAAATCCTGCAATCAAGTACAACACGTAAGCCTTTGAGACTATTTTGTACACATTTCTAATCAAAACTCAAGTAAGAAGGAGTGTAAAATGCATCATAATCCCTAGTTATCACATGGCACTGAAATAGGAGCACGCTGGAGCACCCCGAGCAGGTGGTGGTGCTGAATATGGGGATCTGCTATGCTGACCCCTCCCAAACAGACCTCTACCCCTAGTTAGGGTACCTCTAAACTCTCCGGAGAATCTAGCCCTCTTATCATGTTGCATCTGCTCTCTACCCCTCAGACAGTAGGCTTTAATCCTCTGATCTATCTCCACTACTAACTGATAAGGAGTCCCCATCTCCACCTCTCAGGCCATGTTAGCTCTGATGCCAGAATGCAACCCTATAATGAACCTCCGCACCCTCTCTGCATCAGTAGGAAGTATCATTAATGCATGGCGAGATAACTCAGAAAACCTCGCCTCATAGTCGGTCACGGACATCTGACCACGCTCAAGCTACTCAAACTGATATCGCGGCTCTTCCCTCTCAGAGGGTGGGACATACCTGTCCAAGAATAACTGTATGAACTGACCCTAAGTGATGGGAGGAGAACCTGCTGCCATGCCAAGAACATAGGACTGCCACCATCTATAGGTCCTGCCCTCCAGCTAAAAAGTATTGAAGTTAACCCCTTGCGACTCCAATATCCTCATGTTGTGCAGTCTGTCCCTGCACCTATCAATGAAATCCTGAGCATCCTCATGATGCTCACCCCCAAAGACAGGAGGGTGAAGTCTATTCCATCTATCCAATAACTTCTGTGGCTCACCATCCGCAGCTGGTCTGGGCTCGGGTACCACTACAGCAATTGGCTAAGCCCCATCTACAGGTAGTGCCCCTGGAGTCTGATACACTATAGTTGCGTGACCAGGAGCCTGAGCAGTAAGGGTCTGTGCTCCCCCTCCTACCTGTGATGTAGCTGGATCTACTGGAAATAAACCAGCCTGAGTCATGGTGTCCATAAACCGCATCATACGACTCATGACCTCTTGAAAGCCCGGAGCTTTCATGAAATCTACCGTGGTTGGCCTTGCGGTAGGCGCCTCACCCTGCTCCTCAATAATGGGATCCTCCACTAGATCTGCTGGAGGTGCTACTGGGGCAGCTCTGGGACGCCCTCGTCCCCTACCTCAGGCCGGTGCCCTCCCCCGGCCTCTGCCTCTAGTAACGGGGGGAGCAGCTCCTCCCGGACCTGGAATGTCCGTCGTACGCGTCCTCACCATCTGTGGGAGAATAGAAGAGGGAAATTTAGTATACCACTAACTGCATAATAGGAAATGAATAAAGAGTTGTTTCCCTAACACTCTATAGCCTCTCGAAGATAAATACAGACGTCTCTGTACCGATCCGCAAGACACTATTAAGTTTGCCCATGACTTGTGAGACCTACGTGAACCTAGTGCTCTGATACCATGTTATCACGACTCATTTTCATTATAGGTCATGATGGCGCCCAACACCATTGTCGGGCAAGCCAACGTGAAAATATAAATGAGTTCTCATGTTACTTTTACCAAAATAATTGCAGTAATTTCTTAAGTTAAAGTTAAAACAAGTAATAACCAGTAATGTACCAAAAATAATTATACAATTCCCAAAAGAATAGTCTACTAATATGTGTGCCAAGACATGGTGTAATAAGTTGTGGGCAACTAGTAGAATATACAAAAGAATAAGTTTACCCTACTGTCTGAAATAGAATAGACAGCAAAATAAAATAAAAAGAGACTCCATCAAACTGATGAACGGCATAGGAAGGGAGCAGCTCACCGTGAAAGTCTCAAGATATGCTCAGGGATGCGCACCAGACTGATAGCCAGATGTACCTGCCTCAGATCCTGTACAATTAAGTACAGAAGTGTAGTATGAGTACATAAACAATATATACCCAGTAAGTATCCCGTCTAATCTTAAAGAAGTAGAGACGAGAGGTCGACTTGATACTTACTAGGGTCAAATAATATAATATATTGTTATGCCAAGCATGGAAGTCACAAACAATTAATAATTGTGGCAAGAAGTAATAAGTTTTGTCATTAACAATATCACAATTAGCCATTTACATTTTAAAACACTTAACAAGCAAGTCATGAATAAGGTTTCATATAGATATCATGTGCACATTATGCCGAGGTTGACAACCCGATCCAATAGAAAAGAAACTGTACACTGCCAGAGGGTCGAATGGCGCGAACCATAGATGCATCTATTTCTACCGAGGCACTCGGACCGATCCATAAATATCATTTATCATTAGGAAAACACATGAAGGTGCATTTATATTCAAATAAATTCATAAAAGTGTTCAACAAGTATATACGTTCACTTCTGTTCCTTTCCAATTCTCTAGCATATCCTAATTGGTCACTTTAGCAAGAAAATATAGACATTCGCAAATATGGCATGATATGGGTCCTAAACTACCCGGACAATTAACATAATAGTAGCTACGCACGGACTCTCGTCACATAATGCATACGTAGCCCCCGCGTTTAGTAGCAAATTATTCAATTATTACACTTATGGGGACAATTCCCTCTTACAAGGTTAGAAAGGAGACTTACCTCGCTCCTAAGTGTACTTCCAATACAAAGAACGAGCCCAAACCCTCAATTTGGAGTTGAACGATCCAAAACTTGTCAAATGAGGTAGGAACTAGTCAATACAAGCTCACAAGATCGCATTCTAACTATTTAAGCAATATCCCAACCTTAAACACAAGTTTCCTAAAATCCGACCTAGGGCCCACGTGCTTGGATTTAGAAATTTTTCGAATAAAGTTGTTCTTTATAACCTAAGGATTAAAATTATATGATTTCTACTTCATTTTATAACCAATTCCGTGGTAAAATCTAAGTTTTATCAAAACTCTACGTTTTGTTCTAACCCCTTGATTTTTCCTAATATTTAGATGTTAATCTATCCAAAACACGAGTTAGAAATAAGGGGGATGAACTTACCTCAAGATGCTATGTGGAAATCTTCTCTCAAGAGCTCCAAACCCGCCCAATACACGAGTGCAAAATTGGCAAAAATGGTTGGAGACTCTATTAAATGAAGCTCACTACTTGAGTGATTTCCACATCTGTGGTCCAGGGCCGCACCTGCGCCCACCGCATCTGCGGAAAAGGGCCCACTTCTGCGGAATCTCGACTAGGCCGCTAGGCCGCATCTGTGAGAGGCAAGCCGTATTTTCAGCTCTGCTTCTGCGGAAAAACAGCCGCTTCTGTGGCTTTGGGCCTGGCCTGGCTTGGCCGCATCTGCGAGGGGTTGACCGCTTATGCGGTCTCGCACCTGTGGCTGACCAACTGCAGGTGCAGTTATGACAGATAACTGGAGCTTCAGCTCTTTCCCAAAATTTCCAACTTCACTCGAGCCTCATCCGATTGACACTCGGGGCTCCCGGGCTCCGCTGGAACATCCCGACAAGTTTGAAATCATGAAACAGACCCACTCGAACCTTCAGAACACCTAAAACAACGCTAAATATAAGATTCACCCCCTAAAACGAATTGGATCAAACTTATGAACTCCAAGTTCTTAAATTCACTTCTAACGTGCCGAAACGTATTTACACTACTCGGATTGACACCAAATTTTGTGTGCAAGTCTTAAATGTTATATTGGACCTATACTGTGCTCCAGAACCAACATACGAGCCCGACAACAACATGATCAATCATTATTTTGTTTTTTAAATCCTTAGAATTTCAGTTTAACAATTTTTAATAAAAAATCATTAATCGGGCTAGGGACCTCGGAATTTGATTTCGGGTATACTCTAGGTCCCATATTTTCTTACGGACCCTCCGGGATCGTTAAAATACGAATTCGGGTCTGTTTGCTAACAATAATAACCAAAGTCAAACTTAACCTTTTAAGAAAATCTTAAATAATCAAATGAGGTTATTTCAACCCAAACTCTTCCAAATCCCGAACCAACCATCCCCGCATGTCTTAAATTAGTTTAAGCAAGCACAAGAAGTTTTATTTAGGGGGACAGGGTGAGGAAGAGTAGAAGGAACACCAAGGTATCAGGTCCCTAATCTGGTTCCTGTGAATCTAAAGACAAACTGCCCAGATTATCTTGAGTCGTCTAACTTGAATGATTGTACCAGGCATGCTTCAGGTCCTTCATCTGGTTCTCTCATGAAGTAAGGTGTTTTACCTTCCTTGATTGTGTTTATGCATGTGTGACATCACTTAAAATGATGTAAGCAAGGTAGGTAAAGAGTCATCCATAGAAAGTTGACTTTTGTGATGTTCCTGTGCAGTAGCGTGTGCAGGCAGCAACTTTCCTGCTGGAGAGTTAACTTCATACAGTCTCCTCTGGAACTGGTTGGGATTGGTTCCCTCAGCTGTTCCTTCTACTCTTCCTCACTTAAGTCATTATTGTCAGCTTTGAGTTCCAGGTTCTTTTCTTTCTTTGGTTCTCTTCTTTCACTGTCTGTCTTCCTCTTCATCTCGTAGGTCTTCAGATTTCCAACCAGCTCTTTTATGTTCAGCTCCTGCAAGTCCTTTGATTCAGTAATAGCATTCACATAGAAACAGCGCAACAGTCAACTTTCTGTGAAAGGCTCTTTACCTACCTTGCTTACATCATTGTAAGTGATGTTACACATGCATAAGCATAATCAAGGAAGGTAAAACACCTTACTTTATGAGAGAACCAGATGAAGGACCTGAAGTATGCTTGGTAGAATCATTCAAGTTAGTCGACTCAAGATAATCTGGGTAGTGTGTCTTTAGATTCATAGAAACCAGATTAGGGACCTTATACCTTGATGTTCCCCTGACAGAAGTACAAGTCAACAGTACAGCTGAAAAGCAATTGCAGAAAGTGACTGCCTGCAACAGTGTAGCAGACAGTGCAGCAATCACTTCCCATTGAGATTGGACATCACTAAGGATGTCTTGCGTAGTATAAACCTTATGCAAGGCACAAGATTCAAGTTCCAAGGCTTGCAAAATCAGAAACGAAAATTCTCTCTCAAGTGCTTGCAACAACCTCTCTCAAGAACAAAGCTGCTTCAACGTAAAGGATCTGATTCAAGATCGAAGATATCTTAACTCCTATCTTGCTTTCTTAGAAGCCGTTTTTAGAAAACCCAAAATTCGTAAACTCTTTAGTTTACGTTGTGACTAGGTTTAGTCATAAGCTAAAGTCTTTGTAACTAGAGAGTTGCAAAGTGGCTTGTAATAAGTGTTATTACAAGTTAGTGCATGTAAAAGCCTTTGTAACTGTAGAGTCACAAAGTGGCTTGTGGTGAGAGCATCACAAGTTAGTTAAATTCTTTGTAACTAAGGAGTCACAAAGTGGCTTGTGGTAAGAGTACCACAAGTTAGTTGAATTCTTTGTAATAGAGTCATCACAAAGTGGCTTATAATAGGTGTTTACAAGTTAGTAAAGTTGAAAGCCTACAAGTGTAGGTTGTGGTTTTTGTCCCATTGAGTTGGGATTTTTCCACGTAAAAATCCTCTGTGTTCTTTACTTTCTGCCGAGCTACTGTGGGAACAATTAGAGAACATGATTCCCTATACTGGCTGGTTTTACAGTCTGTTTCTTACAAAGGGAACTTATAGAGAATCTGGTTCTCTATATAGTGGGAACTTATCCTATGTATCATTTACATATTTGTTCAGTAGTTAGCACTGTACCAAACTGATATAGGACCAGATCGCTATATAGTTCGCCTCATCAGTATCTTTAGTGGAAACTCATAGATAACCCGACTCTCTATACAGTTTGGTGGACGCATAGTTTCTAACAAAAAACTAAAACGACCAGTCAGGTCGTTACAACTATAAAGTTGAGTCTTAACATCCTTCGGTCCGAAAAAATTCAAACACTTGCACTTCACACATGACATCTAATTATCCCTCTTATCCAAAATGGTTCAAGTGACATTGCATGCCTATTACTGTCACGACCCTAACTCCGAACCCGGTCGTGATGGCGCCTCTCGTGAAGACAAGGCCAGCCAGACCAAAACAGACCACCTCTTTTAAACAGTTAAATACCATAAGTAGTTCTAAAACATGATATAATAACCATAATTTGCGAAAGTAACGATAACAACAGTATAAACCATCCCAACACAGCCCAAACTGGGGTGTCAGAAGTCACGAGCTTCTATTAGAGTATAAATATGACTACAAGGTCTGAATGTATAAAACAGGACTGATGAAAGAGAAGGGAGAAGAGCGGTGCTGCGAACACTGGCAGCTACCTTGCTAAACTCTTATGACTCAGCCTCTGATCATCTCAACACCCGCTACCGGGTGAATAAATACCTGCATCTGCACACGAGGTGCAGGGAGTAAAGTGAGTAATCAAATTCAGTGAGTAATAAAGGTAAATAACAACTGAGCAGTAAGAAATCACGTAAAGCAAACCAACATGCTGTATAGAAGCGGTGTAAAAACCCTTGAGAAAAACAGTGAAGCTATGAAATCTTTAGAAATACCTTCGCTTAGTTTAAACCTCTTTTGAAAATGGCTTTTTCAACAGTTATGCAAAGAAATGCAAAACAATTAGTGCAGATAAGCACAGAAATAAGCCCTCAGGCTTAACACTCAAGTTAACAGGTAATGCAAGGCAATCAGGAAGATAACACATAAAGTAACACAATCAACAGGTAATGGCAGACAAATGGAAAGAAAGTAAACACATAGAACAGTACCAGCCCCTCGGGCTCTCTCTCAGAACACTCTCAGCCCCTCTGGCTCGCTCTATGATCACAATGGGTACCCGCGCTCACTAGGGGTGTGCAGACTCCGGGAGGTGCCCCTTACGGTCCAAGCGCAATATCAAGCCATCTTGTGGCATCAAATCTAGGCCCTCGGCCTCATATCACTCAAGCCACTTCATGGCGTATAAAAGTATCTTAGGACCTCGGCCCCATATCACTCAATATATCCTCACATATGGCCCTCGGCCTCACTCAGTCCGTAAATCATCACAAACCCCTCGTAGTAATACAGTAGTTCTCAGCTAAAAACATCATTTAGAAATATCATTTAAGTTACAAATCTAAGTAAAAGTGGCTGAGTTTGTAAAACAGTAGATATCAACAGGACTGAGTTCAAGTAATAATTCAAAAACAGTGAGGAAATAGTGATAAAAAACCCCAAAGGGTTTAAATAATTGGCACGAAGCCAAATATGGCAATCAGCCCAAATCAGGAAGATAACAAATAAGTTTCAGTCAAATACGCGGTGAAAACATCAGTCAGGACGGACCAAATCACAATCCCCAATAGTAAACGACCTCATGCTCATCATCAAGCGCGTGTCTCACCTCAATATAGCACTACGATGTGCAATCCGGGGTTTCAAATCCTCAGGACATCATTTACAATCATTACTTACCTCGACCCGGCTACAACTCTAGCTCGCGACGCCCTTGCCTCTCAAATCGGCCTCCACGCGCGTCAAATCTATCCAAAATCATAACAAATACATCACAATATGCTAAGGGAACAAAACCCAAGCGAAAACAGTCGAAAAATATCGAAAATTCTGAAATTAGCAAAAACCTGAGCCCTGAGCCCTGGGCCCACTTCTCGAAACTCAGAAATTTTTACATCATTAGATTCCTTATCACCCCACGAGTTCATACATACCAAAAGTTCTCAATTTCGACCTCAAATGGTCCTTCAAATCCCAATTCAAAAGTCTAATTTCTCATGCACTAGTTGTTCAATTTTAGGCTTAGTTTTCCTGGAATTTCTAGGTGGATTTCAAAATATAATCGAGTTTTAGGTTCAAAAATCTTACCTCCAATAAATTCTCCTTGAATCCCTCTTTAATCACCTTCAAAAAGCTCTCAAAATACTCAGCTATGGAGGAAATATTGCTCAAAATCGCGGATAAAATGACTTATAAACTTTCTGTCCAGGGGTTTTTGCATCTGCGACCCCACCACCGCTCCTGCTGTACCGCTTTTGCGGTCATTTTCTAGGCATTTGCGGAAATCACTTAGGGGGCCAGGTTCCGCATCTGCGGTCCACGAGCCGCATCTACGACTCCGCAGGTGCGGTCCATATGCCGCATCTGCGGTCCCTGGCTATTCTTCCCAAACCGCTTCTGCGGCACTTCTTCCGCATGTGCGGCACCGCACCTGCGGTCCCCAATCCGCAGGTGCGGAAATACCAGAATCAGCAACTTCTGAGATCTCTTTAAGTCCAAAATCTTCCCGTTAACCATCTGAATTCATCCCGAGGCCCCCGGGACCCTAACCAAAAGCACCAACATGACCCAATACCTTAATCAAACTTGTTCCATTCATCAAAGCACCTCAAACAACATCAAATTACTCGAAACACATCGGATTCAAGCCTAGTTTTTGAGAAATCTTTCGAAATACGTTTTCGATCAAAAACCCAACCAAACCACGTCCGAATGACCTGAAATTTTGCACACACATCCCAAATGACAAAACGAAACTACTGCAGCTCGCGGAATTCCATTCTAACTCTCGGATCAAAATCTCACCTACCAACCGGAAATCGTCAAAATCTCAACTTCGCCAATTTAAGCCTAGTTTTACTCCGGACCTCCAAAACCAATTCCGATCACACACCGAAGTCATAAATCACCCAACGGAGCTAACCAAATCATAAAAATTCCGATTCGAGCTCATATAGAAATAAGTCAAATCTTGGTCAAACCTTTAAATTTTTAAGAAACAACTGAGAACTGTTCTTTCAATTTCACTCCGATTTCCGTGAAAACCAAAACTAACGATTTACATCAGTTATAATACATCACATGGGGCAAGTCATGCCCGAGAACTGGCGATCAAAGTGCAAAAACTCAAAATAACTGGTCGGGTGGTTACATCCTCCCCCACTTAAACACACGTTCGTCCTCGAACGTACCCAGATTTGTTCTAGAAGCCAACCAATAACTGAATAACTTTACCATGCATATACCCGGGGGTGATCCCACGTCACCCTATCTCATATAGGTCCGATAAAACATTGCAACTAAAATTGCACAACCCAATCTGGCCCATAAGCCATAGAACCACATTTTCACTTCTGAAACCATCGATACGATCAAATCCTCACACCTATACTCTGTGTAGACCCGAACCAGTTGTAATAACCCATGCCTGCAACCTCGGGAGCAATCCCATGATATACCACATAACTCAAACACTCGTAGCGATAATCTTCTATTCACAGCAGTTGTCCACAACAACCGAATACTGGTAGAAAACCTCTTATCAGCCAAAGTCTCATTCCAACAGTGTCATATACTTCCAACGATAAATGAAATAAGCAATAAACCATAACCATTTTCTCAGATCACTCATTCATGAAGCCACTTCTCCTCTGACAATACCATAGCAAATTTCTGAGCCGAACCTCGATATTAACCTTCCAACATGCTGAAATAGAATTTGTTCGTATTCATTGATGATCCCAACGATCTCATCTAATCCAACACACCACTATGGTGACATGACACATTAATATATGCCTAAGCCATAACTAGCATAATACGCGCACCAATAAGCAACGGTCCGAACATAATCAAATCATGAAAATGACTCAAATGAAGGAGTTGTACCTCAATCTCACCAGTACCACCACAACACAAGGCTGAGAACCCGTCTCACAACATAGAATAGAACATACGAATCTAACCCGCAAGGTCACATCCCACATAGCTTCGCTGCAATGTGCGATCCTATCCAAGCACTGCTCCACATGAGACTCCTCAAGTCACTACTATGCTCAAAATTGACAACCACGCACAATTTGATGTCTAGAACCAAAGCAAATCATTACATCCACAGTGAAACAAGTAACATATACCACGCAAACCCGATAGGACATAACCAATATGCCGTTCACCGAGCAACACCCAATTACTCTTCCCGCTCGACTTCCACTATGAACCTCAATAGAACCACACCATGTGTGCCCATAACCAACAAATCATAACGTCTCGCAACATAGAAAGGCAACTCAGAGATCTCCCCAGATCACCAATAGACTTAATAAAAGTCGAATCGACCCTCAACAATGCAATTTGGAACCAACCAAGCCAACTCAAGTTAGAACATGCATCCACATCGGCCTACCAACGAACTTTTTATCAAGGAAATCCTGAAGTTGTTCCTTCCACTACTATAACTCCTGCCGGTGCCATACGATACGGTGCCCGACCGTAAGAAACACATCTGAAGAGTCTCTTACCACCGGAACTAAATCAACATAAGGAGCCTCAGTACTGACACTCATCACAAGAGCCCAAGTAAGAAAGACAAATCATTCCCAGCCATCCGCTGGGTCTTCGGCATATAAAATTTCTCTAATGGGACATAATCCGCCGAACATCGCCACTTAATCTGTAGCATCTTCCGGCATAGACAACAGCACTGCCTTAGCGCACTAGTCTCGAATGACACAACACGGAGACAACAAGTCTGAACCCAATATCATTTCCAAAGCTAACATACCAAGCAACAAAAGATCCGCTCGGGCCTCCAAATCCCGGTAATTTCTAAACAGTGCCGATACATGCAATCTACAACCACATCATAGCCTGAATATGAGGACTCCCAGTCTCCAACTCTACATAGCACACAAATCATCATACCTGATCCCAATTCCACCGTCTGAATACATACCACACATCAAATACCAAATCACTCCATGAGATATATTTAAATATTCCTCTGTGCTCCCAAGCAAACTCGAATGTCAGCAGTTCATCTAATGAGAAATGTCGCAATACTACTGAAGTGCCATCAACTTAAATCACATTGCCCATTTTTTGAAACATCTACCCTCATCAAATTAGTTCCAATTAGTAGTACCATTTCCTTAATCATATGAGGCTACCCGCTGCTTAAGAGTTTCATGAACTTCCTTCCAGAAATGACCGTAACATTACACATGCAAATCTCGATCCTCACAATATATCACATATACCATGCTGTCCTAGGATAACATGACAACTTCATCTCCCTTCCGAGCCACAGACAACTACACACTCCACTAGTCAAAACTTTCCATTGGTCTCGTTTGTAAGAAAAATCACTATACATCGCATGCCCATAGAAGATATACATCTCCAAACCTCGGTAAAAACCATCAAGAACTCTCTTAGTTCCCTTTGCGCAAATCAGATCTGCCAGGGCTGAATCCTTCTAACTCGATCAAGTTAAGCAAGCCATCAAACTTAAGTGCATTGCGGCAAAATACCCGCAAGAACCCATTACCTCGAACACACACCCGGAATTAATCATATCCTTACCCTACCGGTCCGGTCTACTATCAAGCTACTCCATCTATCGAAATTTCCTTCTGATTCATCTTAAACTAGATATTCCCTCTTGTTGTAGCACCACAATGCCTCAACCCAAGATTACCATACGAGACCCAAGCAAAAAACCACATTGTCTAAGACTCATAAGCCGCTGAATACTCTCTTAAATATTCCCAAAAGCACCACATTCGAAATACTTTGCTCTGAAGAACTTCCTGCAAATCTAAATCTGTTACCTCCTCATATTGATACATAGAATCCCACAATTAATATAGAAAACAGCACAAGTCTTGACATCTTCCAATGAAAACTTAGTCTCTAACCACATATACAACTTTAACTTACCATATTGTTACATGTAGAATCTTGAACACATTAAAACCACTCCCATGAGTTATTCACTCTACTCAAACTGCAATTAGTCTGATCAAACGAACCGATCAACCTGTGCCTCATTAGCACTCTGACACCGCAAGATGAAGTCCTCATCCCAATACAACCAAGCAATTTCCTGCTCTATGCACCGAGCATTCTTTACCAACAACAACTTAAGACATCTAGTGGTTTTCTTACCCTATGAAGCATAATATAACCTTTGTTAAAAATAAATTCCTTTACTCGAGCCATCCTCGGTCTCAATTTCCGCAAGCCATAACTGATTCACCCACACGCCTCAAACTGGAACCAACATAGCACCTAACCGTGCAATCAACCACTCACATCAAACTCCCCCACTTGGCTCGAAGCCATGCATCAAAATACACTTAATAACTCATAACACTTATACTCTATTGATGCCACAATACCATAGTGAGATTAAACTGAGATCCTTTGCAGGCTTGTGAAAACATAGATCATCTAGTACTTTAAATCATCGGCAAATCTCGCAATCATTATCACAACAGTTAAGCCCCATCTCTCAAGCAACCAATAATTCAAATATCAACACTTACATTCCACTTGCACATGAGATCTTCTAACAGTCACATAAGGGTCACACAACCCCAGAATTCTTCGTAGGAGATAACCCACCTACTTTGCCTTCAATTAACATTTTTGTATACCTTCCACCGTCACAAACCATACGAAGTTACTTAGTCTTCTCGAGTCTGAACCCATACCGCAACATGAAATCTACTTCACTCTCAACTGGGAAACATTGAAAGATCCTTCATACGTCCATAACTCGGGGCTACACCTCGAATCAAGATGAAAATCAAGCACCTAATAGTTCTTTTATCCTCCAGCAGACCTTCCTCGTCACTTCCAAGTCATATAGATACATCTCGCAGTACTAACATACTCATCACATAGTTATCCAACCATCACTTCCACTAATAGGGATGATACCAAACATATAAGTTCAAAACACTTGCTCACACAATCAGCACCTCGCTACTCAAGACATAGGCAAAGATCCGGCCTCAAGTCCCCCAGACTGGCCTCACATCAAACTCACAGAGATCACATCTCGCCCCTCGATAAGGGGATCACAAGTCATCAAGGAACATCTGATACTGAGCGCTCATGCGCACATGCGAACGCGTGGAAGGAATTTCAAGAGTTACTTTTCAAGCTGAATCAAGGACGCACGATAAGAATTCAAGAATGTGATGTTTTCCTAAAGGTTTTGCAGCCTCTCGAGGATAAATACAGACGTCTCTGTATCGATCCGCGAGACTCTACTAAACATGCTCATGACTCGTGAGACCTATGTAACCTGGCTATAATACCAACTTGTCACGACCCTAACCCCGAACCCAATCGTGATGGCACCTCTCGTGAAGACAAGGCCAGCCAGACCAAAATAGACCACCTCTTTTAAACAGTTAAATACCATAAGTAGTTCTAAAACATGATATAATAACCATAATTTGCAGAAGTAACGATAACAACAGTATAAACCATCCCAACACAGCCCAAACCGGGGTGTCACAAGTCACGAGCATCTATTAGAGTATAAATACGACTACAAGGTCTGAATGTACAAAACAGGACTGATGAAAGAGAAGGGAGAAGAGCGGTGCTGCGAACGCTGGCAGCTACCTTGCTAAACTCTTTTGACTCAGCCTCCGATCAGCTCAACACCCGCTACCGGGTGAATAAATACCTGCATATGCACACGAGGTGCAGGGAGTAAAGTTAGTACTCCAACTCAGTGAGTAATAAAGGTAAATAACAACTGAGCAGTAAGAAATCACGTAAAGCAAACCACATGCTGTATAGAAGGGGTGTAAAAACCCTTGAGAAAAACAGTGAAGCTATGAAATCCTTTAGAAATACCTTCGCTCAGTTTAAACCTCTTTTGAAAATGGCTAATTCAACAGTTATGCAAATGAGTGCAATACAATTAGTGCAGATAAGCACAGAAATCCACCCCTCGGGCTCAATACTCAATTTAACAGGTAATGCCAGGCAATCAGGAATATAACACATAAAGTAACACAATCAACAGGTAATGGCAGACAAATGGAAATAAAGTAAACACATAGAACAGTACCAGCCCCTCCGGCTCACTCTTAGAATACTTTCAGCCCCTCGGGCTCACTCTGTGATCACAATGGGTACCCGCGCTCACTAGGGCTGTGCAGACTCCGGGAGGGGCCTCTTACGGCCCAAGCGCAATATCAAGCCATCTCATGGCATCAAATCCAGGCTCTCGGCCTCATATCACTCAAGACACCTCGTGGCGTATAAAAGTATCTTAGGCCCTCGGCCTCATATCACTCAATATATCCTCACATATGGCACTCGGCGTCACTCAGTCCGAAAATCATCACAAGCCCCTCGGGCATTAGTAAAACAGTAGTTCTCAACTTAAAACATCATTTAGAAATATCATTTAAGTTTCAAATCTGAGTAAAAGTGGCTGAGTTTATAAAACAGTAGATATCAACAGGACTGAGTTCAAGTAATAATTCAAAAAAAGTGAGGAAACAGTGATAAAAATCCCCGAAGGGTTCAAATAATTGGCACGAAGCTCAAATATGGCAATCAGCCCAAATAATGATGATAACAAACAAGTTTCAGTCAAATACGCGGTAAAAAATCAGTCGGAACGGACCAAATCACAATCCCCAATAGTAAACGACCTCACGCTCATTATCAAGCGCGTATCTCACCTTAATATAGCACTACGACGTGCAATCCGGGGTTTCAAACCCTCAAGACATCATTTACAATCATTACTCACCTCGAACTGGCTATAACTCTAGCTCGCGACGCCTTTGCCCCCAATCGGCCTCCACACGCGTCAAATCTATCCAAAATCAGAACGAATACATCACAATATGCTAAGGGAACAAAACCCAAGCGAAAACAATCGAAAAATATCGAAAATCCAGAAATTAGCAAAAAATCGAGCCCCAGTCCCACTTTTCGAAACTCAGAAATTTTTACATTATTAGATTCCTTATCACCCCACGAGTTCATACATACCAAAAGTTCTCAATTCCGACCTCAAATGGTTCTTGAAATCCCAATTCAAAAGTCCAATTTCTCAAGACCTAGTTCTTCAATTTTAGGCTTAGTTTTCCAAGAATTTCTAGGTGGATTTCACAATATAATCGAGTTTTAGGTTCGCAAATCTTACCTCCCATAAATTCTCCTTGAATCCCTCTTTAATCACCTTCAAAACGCTCTCAAAATACTTAGCAATGGAGTAAAGATGGCTCAAAATCGCGGATAAAATGACTTATAAACTTTCTGCCCAGGGGTTTTCGCATCTGCGACCCCACCACGCTCCTGCGGTACCGCTTATGCGGTCATTTTCTCTGCATCTACGGAAATCACTTAGGGGGCCAAGTTCTGTATCTATGGTCCACGAGCCGCATTTGCGACTCCTCAGGTGCAGTCCATTTGCCGCATCTGCGGTCCCTGGCTAGTCTTCCCAAACTACTTATGCGGCTCTTCTTCCGCATGTGTGACACCGCACCTGCGGTCCCCAATCCGCAGGTGCGGAAATACCAGAAGCAGCAACTTCTGAGATCTCTTTAAGTCCAAAATCTTCCCGTTAACCATCCGAATTCACCCCGAGGCCCCTGGGACCCCAACCAAAAGCACCAACATGACCCAATACCTTATTTAAACTTGTTACAATCATCAAAGTGCCTCAAACAACATCAAATTACCCGAAACACATCGGATTCAAGCCTAGTTTTTGAGAAATCTTCCGAAATACGTTTTCGATCCAAAACCCAACCAAACCATGTCCGAATGACCTGAAATTTTGCACACACATCCCAAATGACATAACGAAACTATTGCAACTCTTGGAATTTCATTCTGACTCTCGGATCAAAATCTCACCTACCAACCGAAAATTGCCAAAATCTCAACTTCGCCAATTCAAGCCTAGTTCTACTCCGGACCTCCCAAACCAATTCTGATCACACACCTAAGTCATAAATCACCCAACGGAGCTAACCAAATCATAAAAATTCCGATCCGAACTCATATACAAATAAGTCAAATCTTGGTCAAACCTTCAAATTTTTTAAGTTACTACTGAGAAATGTTCTTTTAATTTCATTCCGATTTCTGTGAAAACCAAAAACAATGATTTACATCAATCATAATACATCACACAGGGCAAGTCATGCCTGAGAACTAGCGATCAAAGTTCAAAAGCTCAAAACGATCCGTCTGGTCGTTACAATTACATTCCTTAATCCCTTCTATAAATTCATCCCAAAAAAATCGATGATTGGAATAATTTCTTTGATACTTCCAACTACGATATTCCATATATACAAAAAATGTGAAATTACATGTTATATTAATCGAGTATTCAAATTAATTTATAGCTTAAATTGCAAAACAAACTTTAGTTACTATGTAATTAATTTAAAATAATTTAGTTGCATATTAATTTGAGTTAATTAGTGCATAATTAATTTTAATTACAATATAGTTAACAAGAAATCTGATGGAGACATAACTTCATAATTTACGACTCTTAAGCCCTAGTTTATATAACACCACAAATTAATCACAAAATTAAGAGCCATAACTTCATAATTTATATTTCAGAAAATAACTACATTGTTACAAAATATATTTTATTTCACATAATCCCTATTTTATAATATTAAAAATTACTAAACTAATAAGGTGGATTACTAACCTTGAAAGAGAAAAGATAATGCTTTGGCAAAGGATTGGTCGACATTGGCAATGGTGGTGGCAGCGCAACAATGGAGGATGGTGGTGGGCGGCGGATGGAAGAATGGGGGTTGGGGGCGCGGACGTGAGAGAAGAGGAGAGGCTTCGATTTTGGGGTAGAAGACTTGATTTTGGGTGGGATTTGCACTGAAAATAGTGAGTACGATAGATGGGCGAGAGAGGGAAAAGAGGAAAATAGAGAAGAAATATGCCTAGGTTTGTCTAATTAACAGATTATCGATCGACTTCGGTTGGATATATGAGTCGGTACAATTAAAAAAACTTTGACCGCTTGACCACACGAATATCGACCGAATTCGATTAGAATTAAAATTTTTAAAATTCTGACCAATGTCGAAATTTAAATAGTTATCAGTCGGTGTGTGTATGTCTCTCTCTCTCTCTCTCTCTATATATATATATATATATATATATATATATATATATGTATATGTATATATATATATATACATATATATATATATGTATGTATATGCTAAAACACATTTAAAAATAGATTATAAAGTGTATTATTTTGTTTCACTTATGAGAATTTATACTTATATATGACGTGTGTGGATGTTTTATTCTCACCTGATCAATATTTCGCTTGAATACTTGATCAGTGGATCACTAGATCAATTGAAAAATTGATTATATTCTTTTAACATATGATATATTTTTTTTATCACTTTATTTAACCTAGGATATGCATCATTCTTGAATTGAATTAAGTAGCTAAATGCTCTGGAATATATACTGAGTGCTTGGTAAATCTTGAGGTCAAATATGTAATCGATCGAGTAGTGTCCAACATGCTAAAACATATTTATAAATATATTATAATAGAGTGTATGATTTTATTTCATTTATGAGAATTTACACTTACATATTACAAGCATTGATGCTTTATTCTCAATTGGTCATACTTCGCTCGAATATTTTATCGGTAAACAAATTATACTCGATTAAACTAGGATATAGTTTTGAACATTTTATTTATCATGTACATGCATCATTAATCATAAGTTTAAGTGATTAGATGCTCTGGTATAATAAGTGCCTTAGCAAATCTTGAGGTAAAATGTGTACAATCGAACGAGTTTCCGTATTATTATCCATATCCAACATCATAAAAAACATTTAAAAATATATTATAAAATTTACCCAATTTTGTTTCACTTATGACAAATTACATTTATGTATGACGCGCTTGGATGCGTTATTCTCATGTGATCAGTACAGCGATTGAATACTTGATCAGTGGATCAATTGGAAAATTAAGTATATTCGATTAATTCAGGATATATTTTTAATCACTTTATTTAACATAGGACATGCATCATTCCTGATTTTAATGGACTATTTACTCTGACATACTGAGTGCCTTAGTAAATCTTGAGTTTTAATGTGTGATCGATCAAGTCTATATATCTGTATCCAAACACGCTACAACATATCTGAAAATAATGTATAGTACTAAAAGATGTTGTACTATAATATAATAGAACTTATGTTGTAGTGCTATACAAATATATATTAAAATTTAGGATATTAATTGTATGTGGATTGTAAATAACAATGATCTATAAAAGGTTTGACCATATGTGACCATAAAATTGACCGACTTCGTTCGGTATACTAATAATTATTAAAATAGTTTATGGGAGGAAACGGCTGAAATTGGGATAAAATACAAATTACAAATACCGTCCGAAATTGGTTGATAATGAGGAACTTTTTCTAACTAAAATATTTTTTCCTACGTAATATGCAAGTCTGACCAGCTTTTGGTCAAAGATTAATTAGTTTCCGACCGACATCGGTCAGTATTTCAAATATGTCAGATAAATTAATATCTCAATATTTTGGAATCACATTTACCGACCGACGGTGGCCGGTATATCTATTTGGAATTGGTTGTTTGACTTTTGCGACCAACTAACACTCTTTCTGACAGATTTCTGTCGTCTTTTGTTTTCGTCCAATTTAGGTCGGTATGTCCTGGATAGTTTTTTGCTAATTTCTAGTAGTAGCCCCTGCTTATAATAAGAAGTTGAATACTCTTAATAGTGCGAACCCATTTAGGAAAGCCATTGTCACAACCCAAAATCCGTTAAAGGTCGTGATGACGCCTAACGTTGTTGTCAGACAAGCCAACAATACTTAATTAATCATTTTAGTATTTTAAAATTGTTATTTTCATTCAATTAAATAATGAGAAATAAAATTTATGGAGTAAATGATAATATTTTTCCAACTACATTACTGAACAACTCATAAGTACCCCCAAAACCCGGTGTCACAAGTGGATGAGTATCAACCAGGAAGATAAAATAAAATACAACATCTATCCGAAATACAAATTAGACAGGAAAATACATAAGTAACTTTGAAGGAGACTCTGCCGGCTGTGGATCAAAATGTGGAAATGAAGTTCACCTAAGTCCCCCTCACATAACCACGCCTCTGCTCTCATAGGTCTACTAGACACAAATGTACCTGTACAAAAGTGTGCAGTAAGTGTAGTATGAGTACATCAATCAACACATACCTAGTAAGTATCCAGTCTAACCTCTATGAAGTAGTGACGAGGGGTCGACTTTATCACTTACTATGGGCTGTAAATAAAAATACCGATGATATGATTAAGCGTGGATTGCATAGAGTGACGGTAAACTCAATATCATGAAGTAAGTAAACAATTCTTTGTTAATAAGAAATTTTCAAATTTATTTTTTTGTTTTTATCATTTACCACATTATATCTCAGGCAAATGAAGTAATATCAATTATTATGAATTCCAGAACAACCAAATCAATCATTCGGAAATCATGTCGAGGTCGTACGGCCCAATCCAGCATAAATATAAAATGTGCACTGCTGAGAGTCGAACGACACAAACCATAGATGCATCTATCTGCTACCGAGGCGTTCGGCCCGCTCCACAACAAGAGAAAACACATATAACCAACCAATTCAAGATTTATTAATGTTTAAAGAAATATAATGTCACGCCCCGAATTTGACGAGGCATGGCCAGCACTCAATGCCATACTGGGCCTGAGCGTACCACTTTGTAACTGTAAACTCTAGAGGGGTAACGCTCAACTTAGGCCGGTGAGGCCATATTCTGAATCATATGAAAATATCGACTCTCTTATTTGAGGGGTAAGCATACCCAAAAGCTCATATATATATATATATATATATATATATATATATATATATATATATATATATATATATATATATATATAACTATGGAGGCTGACGAGGCCGCCATGAACATCTACTGATATACAAACTATACAGGACTTGTCTACAAACCTCTAAAGCTAATTGAACTATACCATGGTCGGGACAGGGCCTCGACCTACCCATAAAATCTGTATATATAAAATGGACCCCAAGGTCTAGACCTGGTAACTCCGAGGAAGTAGAGCTTAACTGTGGAGGCTGACGAGGCCTCCATGAACATCTATTGATATACAAACTTACAGAACTCATCTACAAGCCTCTAGAGATAATTGAACTATACCATGGTCGGGACAGGGCCTCGACCTACGCATAAAATTTGTATATATAAAATGGACTCTAAGGTCTAGACCTGGTAACTCCGAGGAAGTGGATCTTACCAACCAAGCTGATGTTTGACTCTGTCTGCTGGGAGGGTCTGTCCCAATCAAGCTGATCACAGACAGCACCTACGGAGGAGGTCTACCAATCTGTCTATCTGAACCTGTATGTAACCAGTATGTAAGGCAGTAGAATAACTGAAAGCTAAAACTAAACTGATAATATAATAACTGAAAGTAACCGGGAGTCAAAGATGATCTGGAGATATACTTACCTGTTGATACCAACTCAACTCTCTCAATATCGTAAGTAAAATAGATGTTCGTCCCTCTATATATATATATATATATATATATATATATATATATATATATATATATATATATATATAACTGCTCTGCTGTTGTAGGCTCGTTTGTTGACGCTCGGCCATACTAGGATTTGTAGCCATTCTGGGCTCGCTCATAGGCGCTCGGCGATAGTAGGCTCGGTATATAACTTACCATCTGATTAGAGGTTGCCTAATAGGGGCCTGCCCACCGATTATTGCTCGGTAGTGGGGAAAATACTGTAGTACTACCCAATAGGGGCCTACCCACCGATTATAGCTCGATATTAATACTGTATATATATACTCTCTGCTCTCTTGGCTGACATAAGACAAAACTAAATTGTATATGAAGTCTTGATAAGGGAGAATATTGTAACTTATGAGACTAGGATAGTGTATGTAAATTCTTGAGTATGAACTTCTCTTTATGTCTCGTTGTCAAACATATGTAGTTACTGGATCTTGCCAAATAAAAGAAAGGTTTAGCCTTAACATACCTTATCACAATATGTCCAATAACCATGTTAAACTCATCCTATTGCACTTTAATATACAACAATGATAACAATACTATCATCAAGTTATGGAAGGTACAACTATCGCATAACGAACGACAAGCTTATTTTATAATAAAATGTGCATCATCTCCCCTGTAATCTCTACTTCCTCCTAATTTGATATAAAACCACCAACAATAAGAGCACAATAATAAAAAACATATATAAATCATTTTCCAACCTTATATCTATCACAAAATACCACAAAACATCCCAACATACCCCTATCACTTTATACACAAAACGACAACCATAATAGTGTCAATAATCCGAAATGTTACGACGAACAACCAGCAAACCACCCTGCCATTATGTGGTGTTTCTATAACCTTTCTCCTCCCAAACTCCATATAAACAGCAGCAAAAGAGACACCCCAATAGCAACACGAAATAGCCCACAAAATAGTCCCACAAGTTCAGCAACTCAAAATTGATTTTTTAGTTTACTAAAATACGCTTCGCCTTGTCTTTTCTTTCAAATTGAGCACCACAACAAATAGTACATAATTAAGACTCGTATACAATAAACTATCCAGGAATTCAACTTAAAAATAAGTCTACAACTAGACAATAGTGATGCAACAACAAAAAACATACTACTCTTCCGAAACTCGCTAGGTCTAGTCTTTATGATCGAGTTATAACTCGTACAAGCATAGATAATGGAAGGAGAAGCATAAACATACCTTGGACTGAGTAGAACCACGAAACCTAATCCTTCTCCATGAAAAATCAGTCCCCCAACACAGCTACATTAAGGAGAAAGAGAAACTAGCAAGCTATCCGGGTTTTCGGCACTAGAATCACATCGTAACATCCGAAATAACCTAGGGTTTGTGTGGGATTTTTTGGAAGGAGGTGCAGGGGTTCAATATTATTTTTGGTCTGAGAAATAATTGAATTAAATGAGTTAATATGTCCTTAAAACACCCCTTTTGGCCGACTTTAGGGCTTTTAATTGTGGCCTCTCCTTTTGGCAAGTAGGTGATGCACCTACTTGTCACCTACCATTTTGTGCACTCTTGTAAAAATATGAATATCTCTCTATTAAAATGTTGTATCAATGAATGGTTTAATCCATTGGAAACTAGACTCTTAGATCTTCAATTTGGTAGGTAGATCATCCCGTAATTCCAAGTATATTGGAAGAAATGCTCAACTATATTTGACCTAATTTTCACCATATTTATGAATGTAACTTGTGATGAACTTTTTCAACTTTTGTTTCACAACTCGCTTGACTTCAAAACATGATACACTTTGGGTGATCACTTGTGTTGCAAGTAAATTCAAAGTCCCGAGACGTTAAAACCTCCTTTGTGTCTCACCTAGATATGCATGCGCAGTCCGGGGGTGTATCTGGAAACCTCCTTTGCTTTTAAAACGAATTTGAGTTGACTTCAGTCAATATTTTGGGTAAATGGATCCGGACCCGGGTTTTGACGGTCCGAGAGTGTCCGTGGGAAAATATGGGACTTGGGCGTATGCCCGGAAGCGAATTCCAAGGTACCAAGCCCGAGAAATGAATTTTTTAAAGAAAATTGTTTTCTGGAAAATATATGAGTTTTTGGAAATAAAATATGTTTGAAAGTGATGGTATCAGGCCCGTATTTTAGTTCTGAAGCCCGATATAGGTATTATATAGTATTTAAGTTGAGCCCATAAAAATTGGTAAGAAACGGACTTGAAATGACGTGAATTGGACCCTTGGTTGTTAAAAATGGAACTTAAGAGTTCATGAGATATTTCTTTGATCTTGATGCTAAATTCGTTGTTAAAGGTGTTAATTTGGAAATTTGATCACACGAGTAAGTCCATAGGATGTTTTTGAGTTAGTATGCATATTTAGTTTGGAGCCCCGAGGGCCCAGGTGAGTTTCGGATATGTTCCGGGATATTTTTACACTTAGAAAAGTTGCAGGTTCAGAGAAAATTGCAGGTCTCTGAAGTCCGGTCTCGCGGTTCCCAGAGAAATCTTCGCGGCCGTGGTGGGGACTTGGCGACCGCAGTGGGAATTATGCGGTCCGCGGTGGGGCAAGGCCATACCTTTGCGACCGCGCTCGATTTCTTGCGGTCCACGGTGTAGCTCCGTGGCCGCAGTCCTTTTATGCGGTCCACGGAAAGGGTCTAAGAGGAGTATATTTAATAGGACCTTCAGTTATTTTTCACTTTTCAAAACCCTAAAAACATAAGAGGCGATTTTTCCAAACACTCTTTCTTCTCCAAAACACTAGTAAGTGATTTTAAACTCATTTCTCTCACTCCTTAACTTCTTTTAACAAGATTTAATCCTAGAATCTAGGGCTTTCATGGTGGAATTGGAAATTTTGGGTAAAACCTAAGAATATTGAAATTTGGGGATTTAGACCTCCAATTGAGGTCGGATTCCAAAACCAATTATATATCCGAGCTCGGAGGAGAATGGGTGATCGGGTTTTGGTCCGAATTTCGGGTTTGGACCAAGCGGTCCGGGGGTCGGTTTTTTGACTTTTTGGGAAAATCATTGGAAAATTTATTTTCATGCATTAGAATTGATTCATTTAGCATTTATTGATATCATTAAGTAAATTGTGGCTAGATACAAGCGAGTTGGTGGTGGAAACAGGAGGTAAAGCGGTAGTTGAGGCTTGAATTATGTTCGTGGCATCGAGGTAAGTGTTTGGTCTAACCTTAGCTTGAGGGATTAGGAGTTGAGTCTTATTTTCTATGTGCTAAATGTTGAGTACGACGTATAGGCATAGTGACGAGTATCTATACGTTGGTGTCAAGCATGCCTATGAGTCTTATTCTATATTTAATGTGACTCCGTTTCATATTGTTTATGCTTTACATAATGATTTCTATTAATGAATAAGACTTGTGAAAGCATTATTGGTAATTGAACATTGTAAAGCATTGGCTCAAGTTGATAATTGAATTGTTGAACATTGTAGAGTGTTGGCTCAAGTTGAGAATTGAATTGAGAACTAAATATGGAAAAAGAAGAGGTTTATGATATTATCTCCCTTGTCGGGATGTTATTGCCTTGATATTATCTCCCTTGCCAGGACGTTATTATTAATGATATTGTTTCCCTTGTCGGGATATTAGTGTTGTGCTATTGTTTCCTTGCATGGATTTTTATTTAATTTACTCGATTTCCTTGCCGTAATTGCTTTGTGATTGTTATTTGGGTGAGGAAGAGAGTTAAAGCACGAAGGGTGATGTGGTACATGATATTTGTGAGAGATTGTAAAGTACGAAGGGTGATGTCGTGTATGATTTTGAGAGTGTTAATACACGAAGGGTGATGTCGTGCCAATATTATGAGGTAAAAGCATGAAGGGTGATGCTATGCTACACGATGTACAATTCCGTGCCAATTATATTGATTTCTATGGTGAGGACGAGAGTAAAAGCACAAAGGGTGATGTCGTACAGATTCTATTAACTCTTATGGTGAGGATGAGAGTAAAAGCACGAAGGGTGATGTCGTGCACTTGTCTTCTATTTCTGTTCTTATTGGTGTTTGAACTTTGGTGGATCCTTATATATATATCGGTTGATCTTCTGATTATTTAATGTTCCCCACAGCATGTTTCCCCATCCCATCCTTAACTGTTCATTCATGTTCTTACTTTCCGCTGTATATGATTTAACTGCACAGGTTTATTTGGTAGTCTGGTTCTAGCCTCGTCACTACTTCGCCGAGGTTAGGCTAGGCACTTACCAGCACATGGGGTCGGTCGTGTTGATACTACACTCTGCACTAAGTGCATATCCCGGAGTTTCAGCTTACGGACCTTAGCTTTGGGTTGCTGCCTTCAGTCCATTCGGAGATCCGAGGTAGTCCTGCAGGTGCCCGCAGGTGTTGATACCCAATTTTTTTCTATATATTTCAATTTGCAAAATACCTTCAAATTAGCATATGTATGCATATATAAGCATGTCCAAGAGTTTTATTATTTTTTCATATTTGTAAAGATTTTTAAAGTGATTTATTTCCCTTTTTTTATCCATAAAATCCTAATAATTATTTTCAAAATTATTATTTTTGATAATTCTTATATTGGATTTTTATATTTATACCAAAATATGGGTAAAGTAATTTTTACATATCTTTAAAATTTCATTTAGCATTTTTAAAGCTAAATTGCACATAATTGCAATATTAGCCCTTCTAAGGTTTAATTAGGTTTTATATTCATAAAATTGGATCCTGTATTTTTAATTTGTTATTTATGTGTTATAAATCATTTTTTCCTTTTAAATTAATTTTCATAAACCATTTACTATTTTTTATAAATTAAAAAGTTAAAAAATGGCTATTTAAATTTTTGCCAAATTGGCTTTCAAATCTAACCCAAATCAAAACCCAATTCCCTGGTCCAATTTCTAATTAAACCCGACCCTAACCCTTTTAAACCCTACCAAAACCCGAATACCCACCTACCCCATCTAATCTGGGCCATTGATCTGAATGATCAACGGCCAGCATTCCACCTGCCTAAAATAAACCCAAACGACCCCCTTAACCTAATTCATTTCCACCAACCAGCCGTCCTTGAATCCCCTTCCTCTCAAATTCTCTATGCAACCTCACCCAAACCCTAGCCGCCACCACCTAAATTAACCCTAATCCCCTTCGATTCTCACTCAATCCATGGACTCTCATGGCTGTTTGAGACGTGTACATGTCTCATATGTCTCTTGGTTGCCTATTTTCGTGATTTCATGGAAAGATCTAGAAGAGATCTAGTCCAGACTTTGCTCAACTTGTGTCCATAGTTTTTTCCCGGCAATCCATGGTCGTTCAAGTCAGATCCATGGCTTTTCCGGCTAGAGAACTTTTCGAAGTTTTTCTCACTTTCTTTGGGTTCTCTGAAACCCTAGTTTTAAGATCTTTCCGATTTTCTTTCAGATCTATCTTAGATCTGTGCATGTTATGAATCTCTTGGTGTTTTTCTCAAAAAGGTTTTTCCATTTCTTTCAAAGTGACTCTTCGTCTTCAACTATTAGGGTTTTCTTAACCTCTTTTTGAAAAAGACTTCTTCTCCGATTTTCAATGTTGTCTTATGATTTTACTATGTTTAAACGGTTTGTTTATGTTCTTCTTTTACCTGGTTCATTGTGTTGAAAACCCTAAGTATCTTTGGTTTATCCGGGGTTCTAGAACTGTCTTTGTTTGTTTGTTGGATTGAGTTCTTTGTTTTTAGATCCTTTTATTTTTTGACTGATTCTGAGTTCTTACCATTTTTTAACTCGACTTTGTTAAACCCCTCATGTCTTAAAGGTTTTCCTTACTTGTTACTAAGAGTCTTTATAAAGATCTCCTTTACCTGTTACTATGTGTTAGACTGGTTTCTTCATTTTTGGTTCTATGTGACTACTTGACTTGTTGATTACCATGCTTCGAGTAGTCATTAGCCTGATCATGTCACCTTTGTGTGATTGTGTTCATCCAATTTGCTTCTTTTTGTTTGACCTTGCATGTCTGATACGCCTGTTCATTCTTTTCTATTTATATGTCAAAGTGCAGAATCATGACTCTTTCGTGATTGATCTTGATTTCCTTAAGTTATGGTTTGATTGCAAGATCTTCTTATAAACCCTTAATTTTACTCATTTGTTTAAATTGATTAATTCCCTTCCTTTATTTGTTGTGATGTTTCACCTCTGTTGAATCCTTTCCCCAATTAAGTATATTTTGTACCTAGACTCAATTGTATTCTCTATATTCTTACTATCCCTTATATGGTCAGAAATCAATCTTCCTCAAATTGATTTTCTTTCCTTAATTATCCATGTTGGTATCTGTTAAGCAGTAATTCCTTGATTAAAGGGAAGTACTTGCATTAATGAGATTTTGATTCTGATTATTTCCATATTTGTGTTAAACCTTTACTTGTTGCCTTATTTTCTACTCGTTTTCAAAGCTATAAATACCCTACCCTCTCTTCTCTAATGACACAAACAACTGAGTTCAAAAACACATACTTACGTATTCAAACTCCCTTTCTTTCTCTACTACTTGTGCTACCGCCTTGTCTAGCCGGCTGAAAGCCAAGGCTAGACTATGGAACTCTCATTGCTTTACTTTTTCTGCACTTTGCTCCTTCAACTGGTATGTTCTCCATTTAAATTTTGAAACTCAACTCTATATGTTCCTTTGTTTGTCAATCTTTGTCCCTTTCTACACTAACTTAGTGGCTCATACTGTTAAATTGCACCTTTTGTTTACTGTTTTACTCAGCATGCTTAAAATTCAACCCTCCTTTGTTCCAAATGTGATCAGCATGTTTACTTGTTCATGTTTATGTCCCTCAACTAGAATGTCTCCTAATATACTTGATTCATGACTAATCATGTGTTTCTAATTTGGGTCCTCTATGTCCCCAACCCCCCTATTTCCTGGTTTGTAACTGCTGAAGTTGTACTATGGACCTATTCTGCATGCGTTGATTCCCTGTCCCTTTTTAAAACTATTTTCCCCTAAGCAACTCTTCTGTTGTTGTTGCAAATTTACTTCAAACCAATCATTTTTCAAACTATTTTCCAACTCAACTCTCTTGAATCTATGTCAAGCACTCTCACATGTACTCTTAGAATACTAGGTTCTGCCCCTTTTGTGTGAGCCTTGCTTTGGGACCCTTGAGCTCCCTCTGAACCTGGACACATAAGAGCTGGCCCTTCCACATTGCACTCACTCTCTTGATTATGCAATCTAGGTGTGAGCATTGTCCGAGATCTCTTGAGGTCCTTAGGGAACTTTAACACACCCAGATATGAGAAAGGCTTGGGAACAATATTGGCATTAGAGGTGATTTATTACATAACTCAGAGAGGAAGTCAGAATTAGGCTTCCTATAGTTGTAACTTCATATTTTTCCTTTCTTATGTAATTCTATCACATGGTCTGTAATAATTTGTAAACAAGTATTGGGGTGGCTTGTGAAAAGAGATGGGAAAATATGCATGCTATAGTTGTTAAAGGGTACAAAGCATGTTATTAGGTTTATATTCCTAATTGTGCAATAGAAACCATGTTTAGGATTCATACCTGCATTAGAAAGCCATGTTCTTAGGATCTATGTTTTCTTGCTTCAGCACATCATTCATTAGTCCATGCTTTATGTCTATCCCTTAGAAATCCTGCTCCTAGGGCAATAACAACGCTAGTATAAAAAAGTTGTTATTTCAAAAAATTCTGCAACTCTTGTGTACATTTAGAAATCATGCCTTAGGGATTCAGTTTTCAACAACCTTGTAATTTGCATGTGCATATTAGATACCATATTCTAGGATCCTGTTTGTATTCTGTTTATAACGCTTAGTTAACTACTGATTCATGAAAAGGGTAGTAAAGCAATAATTTTCACACTGTGATGTTTTCTGAGTAAAATTGGCAACAATCTTTTCAACCAGAACAACATGTTTAGGTAATCAAAATAATCTCCAAACTGTATTAATGACTTGGAACAACTGCTGCATCTCGCTTTGCGCCTAGGCAAGCCTTAGGTAATAAATTAAATAAACTGGAACTGCCTTTGTTTAATTATCAACTGTTAAAAATCAGTATGTTAACCTGATTCGGCCATCTTTTATGAGTCATGTGATAAATCTGGTTCTGATGTTACCACTTAAACACCCAGCTTTAGGATTTTGAATTCAGACCTTAACTGTGTATAAGTCATGATGTCAATGTGCATTATCTGTGGAGGTATAACTGAGCCTTCTACTTGCTTATATGTTCTTCCCCCCCCCCCCCTAATTGCAGTCTTGTATGTTTTTGTATGTCGCTTTAGTGTTTTGCCTTTAAACCTGAGGGTCTACCTAGAACCTCCTTCTTATAGGAATAGGAGTCCCAAATTCCTTCGGGGTTGATAGGAAGAGACGGGTAACAACACGCGATAAGAGTTGAGACTAACCCTCACTTTAATTACCTTTACGTGGCAGGAAAGGGTAGATATGGAGATGATGACCGGTGCGCTAATACCACATGTATCCCCTCTTTTAAGGAGTATCATACCGGGTATTGCATTGACGTGATCCATATTACAAACAAACCTAGGACACCCCGTTATATTCATAAGCATGCTTAGATTATAACTCTTTTCAAAACCTTGCTTTTTATTAATCGTTTTTCAAACACTTGTGTATTTAAACTTAAATCCCCTCTTATTTGAGCCTCACTTGTTTATTTGCTAATTGCACAAATTCACAAAAAACTATCTGGCCGGGAACCACACTAGTGGATCCTGAGGGGTGCCTAACACCTTCCCCTTAGGATAATTTCAAGCCCTTACCCTATCTCTGGTTACCAAACGTAGTTATAGATAAACCCTGTAGGTACCCTAACGCACCTTAAAACTTGTTAGGTGGTGAATCTTCAAAAACGCAATACCCAATTCCCAAAAAGGAAACGAGTCATCACACCTCTATAAATGTTGAAACCCAGACTCCTCTCTACGGAGAGAAAAAGGGGACGCGACAGCATGGCGACTCTGCTGGGGATATTTAGGCTTTTACCATTTCATACCGTTTTGTGAATTTGTACACTCTCTATCTACAATTATTTGTTTAATTTCTTTAAGCATTCAATTTCTTTTTCAAAAGCAAAACTAACATATCTTTCTTGTTTCCTTCCTTTATTGCTGCTTTAAATTATAAAACTGTTGTATTAATCGCTTTCTTAACATGCAAATACATGTCAACATGCTTTTAATTATTACATAATCATGCTCAACATCATACTCCACTCGTGCCAAACAAATACTATAGCAACGCTTGATGAGTGGTTGCGCTCTTCCTATATCATTACCCCCTAAATTTGGAAAGGCATATTTGCGACAAAACTAGTCGATCAGCGGTGCAGTCGATAGTTCTGTGCCTTCCCTCTTGAGTTGTCCGCTCAAGGGTACCAGTCTAAAACCCATAGAAGCCTGACTCTATTAAATTGTGCATGCATCATGGTCAAATCTAGCCGGGTCAGTTATGTTGTCCACATAATGATCCTTTAAGATAGCCTTGTCCAAAAGTCCCCTGGGTTTTCCTAAACCCAAACGGACGTCATCACGTTCTGTGCATATATTTGGAGAACTAAATGTTTTATACTAATTGTTGATATTAAATAGTCGAGTCTGGTGGGGGTAAGGTCTTAACCTTATTTGCCTTGCAAAAATATGAGGCACGAAGTCCCCAGATTCGGCATGGTCACCAACATCCACCCAAGATTGCTAAGCTGGTGGAGAGATTTACACTCTAGTGACCAAACTCTCGTTAGAAAATATCTGGGAAGTCTACCATCGCTCCTGGAGATCCAACCTAACAACATGATAATAGAAGCTTCCACATTGTTTTGGGATTGTAAAAGGGTTGTGTTCCGCTTTGGGGACATTGAAATGACACCTTTGCTAGAGGATATAGGAGGACTGGCCAGTCTGGTGTGGGAAACTGCGGGTCTGCTAATGCTTGAAAAACGTACAGGCAGGGGTTTCATTAAAATGATGGGCTTGAAGAAGAATGTAGAATTGACATGCTTGAAGGAATCATACATCCCTTTTGACTACCTGTATGAAAGGTACGGTCACAGCAAATCCTACCCTACCTACCCTGACAAGTTTTCCATCATATCCTTGGGAGACATCCATCATAGGTTTTTCGTCTTCAAGTTTTGCTTCCTGGGTATGATCGTGTTTTCGATGAAGAAAGGGAGAATCCATACTAGGCTGGCTATGGTAACTAAGACCCTAATGGAGGGGATTGGTGGGCAGACATTCAGCATTTTGCCCATGATCATTGCATACATATACCGAGCCTTAGCAAAGTGTCAACGAGGAGAAAAACACTACAAAGGCTACAATTTACTACTTCAACTCTGGCTCATGGAACATCTCCAAAAGGGCAAATACCGACAAGAAATTTAGCGAAGGGACTGGGATGATCACATCGCTTTCCACCATCCAAAGCGAATGAATTACATCCCTAACATGTTCGCTCAGCCTGAGGCCAAAGGATGGGTTGATCTATTTGATAATCTGACCGAAGACTAGGTTCAATGGATGTTCAAGTCCGATCCAGAGATGCACCTTTCCTGATACTAATTGGTCTAAGGGGAACATACCCTTACTTCCAAAATGATTATAGTCCCTACAAGTGCCAAGCCTAGCATATGTGGCACTGCAAGATTGTAATGGGGAAAGACACCATCGAGCCCGAAAGATATCATGTCGGTTGTACTCATTTCTATTCGGGTTGGCTGGAAGACAATAATGATGGTTTGGGCCAGTCAGGGTTCGTTCGAGGTCACAGAATTATAGATGAAAAGGTTGAGGTGCAAGTCAAGTACAACCAGCTGCGGAAAAGGATCCGTGAGTATGAGAGCGAACACCGTGAGATACAAGAGTCCAACCAGAAGCTGATTGAGGAATGGAAGGACATGGCTGTCAGCGCCAACAAAAGGCTAGGATACTTGGAGTGAGGCATAGTAGAACTGGAAAGAAAATTTCTCAAAAGGATTGAAGATTGTCAAGAGGTTGAAGGGACCGAAGGCGGACATCTAGTCAGAGCATACCTGTTGCTAGGACTTTGCAAGTTGGGGAAGCTGTTCGATGGAGCTAAGGATGCCGAATCCGGGGAAGGTCCTTTTGGGACCAAGTAGATAGGAGTTTATCTTTTTCGCTTTATAAATGTAATAAGGCCAATGGCCATTAGTGACTTTTATTGCTTGTTTATTTAGTGTCGTTTTGGGATTCGTCTATTTCTATCAATAAAATGAGGCATTTAGCATTCTAAGTTCTCCAAATCAATTTGTCTCTAGGCCTACCTCGGTCACAAAGAGGTTGCCAAATTAGGACACGCTTTACATTCCCTCACTATGTGTTTAAATATTGCAATACTTTTTATAATCCTCACTAACTGGATTACCTTTTGTTTTATTTTTGTTTTTTATTATTCCCCTTCCCAAAGGTTAGTTCGTGCACTCTGGCATCATCATCTTATTTCACAAGATCCAAAGGCCCTCCACCCACTCCTCCTCTTAGTCCTATCAAAGGCAAGAACAAAGGAAAAATGGAAGATTTAAGAAATATCAGGAAGGAGAACACGGCCGAACGGATAGAGGACACTAATAGCCAGGGTATTCGAGTTCCAAACGAGAATGTGTCACAGCTTGAACAGAAACTGTTGAAGTTCCAGGAAGCGCTTGATCAGTTTCAGAATCTGGCAAGCCTATCATTTTCTCTCAGTACCCCAGATATCAACTTCCCCAACACTCAAAACCCTACACCTCCACAAAATATCCCAAAACAGCAGAATCATCCTGTACCTCATCATTACACAACTCCACTAAAGAACCAATGTAACACTTGCCATACCCCAAACAACACTCCACTACTAATACAAAACCTCAAAACTCCACAAATGACTATTTCCACACCCATACACCAGGCCACCATAACACTCCTATTTACGTGGATACCATGCCACAATCCATACAACCTATCTTAGACACTCCTGAGTCTGACAAAAAGGAACTGCTTATCAAAAACTTGGCCGAGGAACTTAAGAAACTGACTAGCCGAATTCAGGGCGATGAGGGAAGCAAAGGAATCGAGGGGTTGAACTCTGAGGATCTTTGCATACAGCTTGATGTCGAACTGCTCCAGGGGTACAAACCTCATATGTTCGAGATGTTAGATGGTACGGGTGATCCAAGGGTCCATCTGAGAACATATTGCGATAAGCTAGTTGGAGTAGGGAAAAATGAAAGGATCCGTATAAAGCTGTTCATGAGGAGTTTGAAGGGAGATGCATTATCTTGGTACATCAGCCAAGATCCCAAGAAGTGGTCAAACTGGGTAAGCATGGCATCAGACTTTATGGACAGATTCAGGTTTAATAAAGAAAATGCACCAGATGTGTTCTATATACAGAATCTGAAGAAGAAGCCCACGGAGACGTTTCACGAGTATGTTACTTGCTGGAGGTCCAAAGCTACTAAGGTGAGACCTACCTTAGAAGAGGAGCAAATGAACAAGTTCTTCGTCCGGGCTCAGGACCCACAATACTATGAATGGCTGATGATGATTGAGAACCACAAGTTCTCCGACATTATCAAATTGGGTGAAAGGATTGAAGAAGGTATCAAAAACGGTATGGTTACAAACTTCGAGGCCTTGCAAGCTACAAATAAGGCCTTACAGTCCGGTGGTGTGTCCAAAAAGAGGGACGTATGGGCCGTGATGGTTGCACAGAGGACCAAATCTCCCCTCAAATACAAAACTTACCCAACACCTCCACTCACATACCAGTCAACCCCAAATTACCAAGCACCCTCACCTTCATACCAAGCTCCGCCACCAACTTATCAATCACCTCCACCTCCTACATATCAACCTACTTCACCCAGATACTCCCAACTCGCTCATGTCTAACGAACATATAATACTCAACCATCCCATTATCAATCACCCCCTGCACGGCAAAATTTCCCTAGGCCCCAACCTAATTTTGATCGCAGACCTCCAAAACAATATACAACCATCGCTGAACCCATCGACCAGCTGTATGAGAGACTCAAAGCTACTAGTTATGTCACCCCCATCCCTGTTGCAACCCCTGAGAATCCTTCCCAGTAGGTTAACCCAAACAAATCCTGTGCATACCACTCCGGCATGAAAGGGCACACCATCGATGAATGTCGTTCCTTGAAAGACAAGATACAGTCTTTGATTGATAATAAGATTATTGTGGCAAAAGAAGCCTCTCCAAATGTCTGCAACAACCCTCTGCCAGACCATAACGGTGGAGGTATCCACATGATTGAAATAGAAGATAACTGGGATCCCGAGGGATCAATCGGGTTGATCGCAGAAGGTGATGACCCAAAGGAACCAACAATTACCCTTAACCCTATCATAGTCCAGATCTAACTGTCTAAGGATGCTAAGGTGAATATGTCTGTTCCACTTGAGTTTGAAGCAACATCATCCGCAAAGACAATAGCACTTAAAGTCAAATTCATGTCTCTGGCAAATACACCCGCACCATTTGAGGTTTCAGTCTTGCCACCCAAGGCACATGTACTATTCGGGGTGAGGATAGCCATGTCGATCCCAGTGGCGATGTAAACCTTGAAACCATTCCATACAAATGCTGTCCCCCGGGATTATACAGCCGAGGCAAGAAGGAAAGGCAAGGTCAGGTTTGAAGAAACTATCACTATACAGGGTATGACAAGAACCGGTAGAGTATATACCCCTGAACACCTAGCTGAATCAAGAAAGTAGGCTTCCAATCGGCCGCCCCTTATTGAGATTAGTCCAAACGACCTTTGGAGGAAGATACAGGCCAAGGAATATTCGGCCATCGACCAGTTAAACAAGACACCAGCACAAATATACATTCTCTCTTTGCTGCAAAATTCCGAGGCACACAAGAATGCTCTGTTAAAAGTGCTAAGTGAAGCATACGTACCAAGTAACATCACTGGCGGGGAAATGTCTAACATGGTAGGAAAAGTGCTGGAGAGCCATAAGATCACCTTTCATGAGGACGAGCTGCCATCTGAAGGGTTGGGGCACAACAAAGCACTACACATCACCGTGCAATGCGAGGATTATTTCATCACCAAAATCCTGATCAATGAAGGTTCCAGTCTTAACATCTATCCGCTTGTAACACTCAAGAAGCTGGGTAAAGGGCTGCATGAGATAAAAGACAGAGCAATCAATGTGAAAGCCTTCGATGGTTCTCAGAGGTCCACCATTGGTGAGATTATTCTATGCTTGCAGATGGGACCAACCTGGTTCGAGGTCGATTTCCAGGTGATAGATATACCAGCATCTTACAACTTGCTACTGGGACGGCCATGGATATATGCTACTGGGGATATAGCATCAATGCTGCACCAAGAAATAATGTTTGAATGGAATCACCAGGAAGTGATCATTCACGGCAACGGTAGCAACCCTATAGACAGTCACCAGACCATTCCGGCGATTGAGGGAGGAAGGAAGCTGGGTAAAGAGACTTACCACCACATTGAATGGGTCAATGCTATAGACAAAGACAAATAGTAGGATTATAATATCGAGAGTATACTGAATTGGAGTGGGTACGAACCTAGCAAAGCGCTCGGCAAGAACCTCCAAGGAATCTTTAAACCCATAAAACTCAAGAAACATGGCACTACTTTTGGTCTAGGATATGATTACACCTGGGAAGAATTCAATAATTGGTCGCCACCATGGAGCAGTTCTTACTATCCACTGGAGCCGCCAATACCGCATCTAGAGCAGACTTTCCAACAGGCTGACGTTATTTATGGGTCACAAGAAGAAGAAGCGCTTGCGGCAGTGAATAATTTGTTGCTAGAAGACAGTGATATGGATTGTTGTGTTATTCTCGAGGAGGAGGGGAGGAAGGCCCTTCCATACAGGCTATGAGCAGAGGGGCATATCTCAATAGTTGGACCATCAGGACAACCAAAGCCCGATGAGCCTCATGGTAACAAGGCTAAAACAAGCATTATTCATTGTTTTTACTAAATGATTTTCTTTTAGCTTTTTCAATTCCCGCAATAAGATATTCAATGTTCAAAATAGTTATTCAATATATCAAAAGCATTTCTGATTTTTCTTATGAATTAATGTTATTGCTATCATTTTCTTTTCTTGCTTTACCAATAAAGCATTAGTATTACTTATCTTGATGAACAAACGATTGTGACATACAATGAGACAACGGAACAAACTGATATTGATTCAGAGGAAGATGAAATACCTGACGAGATAGTCAAAGAAGTTGAGAACTTTGAGAACAGACCTAAGTCCAACCTGGACGAGACCGAAACTGTCAACCTGGGAGATGCAGAAAATGACAAGGAAACACGAATCAGGGTTTACCTATCGCCGGCAGAAAAGAAAGAATACACAGAATTTCTAATGGAGTATGAGGACATATTTGCCTGGTCATATGATGGCATGACTGGTCAGAGTACATATAGTGTGGCTCACAAACTGCCAACCGACTTGATGTGTCCACCGGTATAGCAAAAGCTCAGAAAGTTCAAGCCTGATATGAGTTTGAAAATCAAGGAAGAAGTCTACAAGCGGATCAAAGCTAAGGTTCTCAGGGTAGTAGAATATCCGACATGGTTAGCCAACATTGTGCCAGTGCCAAAGAAAGATGGGAAGGTCAGAGTCTGTGTCGACTACCGGGATCTCAACTAGGCTAGTCCGCAAGACGACTTCCCTTTGCCAAATATACACATCCTGATTGACAATTTCGCCAAGCATGAGCTACAGTCATTCGTGGATTGCTTCGTTGGTTATCATCGGATATGGATGAATGAGGAAGATGTTGAGAAAACGACTTTCATTACACCGTGAGGAGTGTACTGTTACAAGATGATGCCATTCGGCCTGAAGAATGCAGGGGCCACCTACATGAGGGCCATGACTACTATCTTTCATGATATGATACACAAGGAGATAGAGGTATATGTTGATGATGTTATTATCAAATCCAAGAAGGTCGCTGACCACATAGAAGATCTGAGGAAGTTCTTCAATAGATTGTGGAGATACAATTACAACCTGAAACTAAACCCCGCAAATTACGCATTTAGGGTTCCTGCTGGGAAATTACTTGGGTTTATTGTAAGCTGCTGAGGAATAGAACTGGTTCCATCAAAAGTCAAAGCCATTGCCAAAAAACAAGAAGGATGTGATTAGTTTCTTGGGAAGGCTTAACTATATCAGTCGATTCATAGCACAGTCTACAATTATCTGTAAGCCAATCTTTAAGATGTTAAAGAAGGACGCCGCTACCAAATGGACCGATGACTGCTATAGGGCCTTCGTCAGAATCAAGGAGTACTTGTCAACACCACCAGTCTTAGTCCTACCCGAGCCAGGTAGACCCTTATTACTCTACCTTGCAGTGTTAGATGGAGCTTTCGACTGTGTTTTGGGACAACATGATGAAATGGGGAGGAAGGAACAAGCCATTTATCATCTCAGTAAGAAGTTCACCCCATACGAGGCCCGGTATTCTCTATTGGAACGCAATTGTTGTGCTTTAACTTGGGTAGCTCAGAAGCTAAGGCATTACTTCTGTGCCTATACTACATATCTCATATCGAGAATGGATCCTTTAAAGTACATCTTTCAGAAGCCCATGCCCACTGGCAAGCTAGCCAAGTGGCAAATCCTGTTGAGTGAGTTCGACATTATTTACGTAACTCAGAAAGCGGTCAAGGGACAGGCACTGGCAGACCACCTTGCTGAAAACCCGGTGGATGGAGAATACGAACCCCTGAAATGTATTTTCCAGATGAAGAGGTATCATTCAAAGGAGAAGACATTGCAGCATCCTATGAAGGTTGGAGAATGTTCTTCGATGGAGCAACAAACTTCAAAGGAGTTGGCATAGGAGAAGTCCAAGTGTCAGAAACCGATCAGCATTATCTGGTGTCTGCCAAACTCAGATTCCCCTGCACCAACAATATGGCCGAGTATGAAGCCTGCATCCTAGGACTCAAAATGGCCATTGACATGAATGTTCAAGAGCTGCTAGTGATTAGAGATTTAGACTTACTTATACATCAGGTACGAGAAGAATGGGCAACCAACAACTCCAAGATACTCTTGTATCTGCATCATGTACAGGAATTGAGAAAGAGGTTCACGAAGACGGAATTCTAGCATGTTCCCAGAGTCCAGAATGAGTTTGTTGATGCATTGGCTACCTTATCATCTATGATACAGCATCTAGACAAGAATTTCATTGATCCCATTCCAGTGAAAATCCATAATCATCTAGCTTACTGTTCCAAGTCGAAGAGAAAGCAGACAAAAAGCCTTGGTTTCATGATATAAAGGAATATTTGGCAAAAAGAGACTACCCGGAGCTTGCTAATCCTATTCAAAAACACACACTTTGGAGATTGTCCAACAACTTATTTCACAGCGGAGGAATCCTGTATAAAAGGACTCCTAATTTTGGGATTATTAAGATGTGTTGACGCAAAGGAAGCATCCAAGCTACTAGAGGAAATTCATGATAGGACCTGCGGTCCACATATGAACGGTTTTGTCTTATCAAAGAAGATACTCCGGGCTGGTTACTTTTGGATGACAATGGAAATGGACTGCATCCAGTATGTCCGAAAATGACACCGCTGTTAGATATATGCAGAAATGATAAAGGTACCTCTAAGCGAGCTTCACACAACAAGCTCATTGTGGTCGTTCGCTGCTTGGGGAATGGACGTTATTGGACCAATCGAGCCTGCTGCTTCCAACGGACACAGGTTTATCCCAGTAGCCATCGACTATTTCACCGAATGGGTCGAAGCAGCATCTTACAAAGCAGTGACTAAAAAAGTCGTGGACGACTTTGTCCGCGACCGCATTGTTTGTCGATTCGAGATTCTGAGTCAATCATTACTGACAATGGTTCCAACCTCAACATCGACTTGATGAAAACTATGTGTGAAACTTTCAAGATCAGATACAAGAATTCCATAGCCTACAGGCCTCAAATGAAAGGAGTTGTAGACGCCGCCAACAAGAATATCAACAAGATATTAAGGAAAATGATAGAGAAGCATAAGCAGTGGCACGAGAAGTTATCATTTGCTCTACTAGGGTATTGCACCACAGTCCACACATCAATCGGGGAAACCCCCTATATGTTGGTTTACGGTACAGTGGTTGTCATTCCCACTGAGATAGAAATTCCTTCCCTAAGGATTATATAGGAAGTTGAGCTCAACGACGCAGAGTGGGTAAAATGTCGTTACGAGCAACTAGCCCTTATAGACGGAAAGAAAATGAATGCAGTTTTCCATGGTCAACTCTACCAGAATAGAATGTCCAGAGCATTCAATAAAAGAGTCAAGCCAAGACAGTTCACACCGGGGCAGCTGGTGTTAAAGAAAATTTTTCCTCATCAAGATGAAGCCAAAGGGAAGTTCTCTACCAACTGGCAGGGTCCATACATGGTTCACCGGGTTTTGATAGGAGGAGCCCTCATACTCGTAGAAATGGACGGAGAAGTCTGGCCAAAGCCGATCAATTCAGATGCAGTCAAGCGTTACTAAGTATAACCTTTATGCTTTCCTCATATGATGAAAATTGAACTATGCCTAACCTGATTCCCGTGTAAGAGGGGATACGTAGGCAGCCCTATGGGTTCGGTCACAACTCAATAAAAATTTCATTTCCCCCCGCAATTGGAAACGGGGGCAGAATTTTGAGGAAGACCCTCAAAATTATGAAGTAATTTCAGCCGATCACCGTACGATCAATAGTCAAAATTGTCAACCCATCAAACTGGGGCAGAATTTTGAGGAAGACCCTCAAAATTCTGTAATAGGAGAGGTTGCAATGTCCTAAACCACGTCACAGTCGTTGGTTCATCTAAAAATTATTTTTATTATACATTTATGTCATATGTTTACCAAATCAAGCATGTTTATTATTGAAACTACTTTGTCTAGAAACGTTACCCTAATAATACAGACGGTATCACCAGATCAAAGCCGAATGAGTCAAGCAAAGCTAGCAGGGATACGAACTAACCTTCCCCCTTGCAAAACTCACGATTTTTCTTTGGATGCAGGCACTAGGATTGCGAAATTATTAAACATAATGTATGCCCATGGAACAAACATTGTTCAAGAATACGACTCTCTGAACCGTTGCACTTGCCAACATTTGCTATCAACACACACAAGAAATGCTCCATAGTCACAATGCTCCCAGTAATCACAATGCCGCAATCTGCCATCAGTTAAGAAAACTCTACTGCCATTTGTTACTTTATTTTTGCATAAGGCTACCATTCTGCCTTCCAATTTGCTTAAGGCTACCATTATGCCTTCCAATTTGCATAAGGCTACCATTCTGCCTTCTGAGACTAAACGTTGTCTCCATCTGCATCTGCATTGCATAAGGCTACCATTCTGCCTTCCAATTTGCATCAGGCTACCATTCTGCCTTTCGAGACTAAGCACTGTCTCCACTTGCATTCTTGCATAAGGCTACTATTCTGCCTTCCGAGACTAAACGTTGTCTCCATCTGCATTTCTGCACAAAGCTATCATTCTGCCTTTTGAGGCTAAGCTCTGCCTCCCATTTTTCTTCAAAACCAAGCATTATCTCAAGCACTATTTGTCTCGCTTTTCTTACGGGCTAAGCTCTGCCCTTCAATTCATAAGACTAAGCTCTGTCTTGTCCGCATCATGCTACTGCATCTTTCATGGGCTGAAATATTGCCAACTCATCCAAAGGCGTCATTGTTCGGAGGCACCATCTTCATAGCCCGAGAACACCATGTCATGGCCTAAGGATCTCTTTCAATCTTTTGTATATCATTATTCAAAGGCGTCATGGTTCGAAGGCACCATCCCCATAGCCCGAGAACATCATTTCATGGCCTGCGAATCCTTTATCATACGCTTCATGGCCCAGGACATCATCGTTTAAGGACGTCATCCTCATCGCCCGAAGACAACATTCATGGTCCAATGGGAATTTGCATCATGTTTAAAATTTACGCACAATATATGCTTGTACTGCTTATTTGCAGGTAAACCGGCGAGCAACAGCGATCCCACCAAGAGCGATCCCGCTCCAGTTCCCTCAACCATAACAAACCTAACCATTCCCGTAAATCGTTCACTCACCTGGCTCTAGATATTGCGTCCGTTCTTGAAAAGTCTTCATCGGCATACTCCGCCGACAGATCCTGAACTACATACGGCTTGATTCCTGTAACACCAGGGATATGTAGGCAACTCAAAAGCTAGGGTGAGGCCTAAATCTTCTTCAAACCATTCGCTCTGTCAAAATTGGCCATCATTTCTTTACCCGGAAACTCTTTCATTCTTTCCAGGTAAAAAGGGGCAGATGTTGATACCCAATTTTCCCTATATATTTTCAAAATGCAAAATACCTTCAAACTAGCATATGTATGCATATATAAGCATGTCCAAGGGTTTTATTATTTTTCCATATTTTTAAAGGTTTTTAAATTGATTTATTTCACTTTTTTATCCATACAATCCAAATAATTATTTCCAAAATTATTATTTTTGATAATTCTTCTATTGGATTTTTATATTTATGCCAAAATATAGCTAAAGTAAGTTTTAAATATTTTTACAATTTCATTTAGTATTTTTAAAGCTAAATAGTACATAATTACAATATTAGCCCTTCTAAGGTTTAATTAGATTTTATACGCATAAAATTAGATCTTGTATTTTTAAATTGTTATTTATGTGTTAAAAATTATTTTGGCCTTTTAAATTAATTTTCAAAAACTATTTACTATTTTATAAATTATAAAGGGAAAATGGCTATTTAAATTTTAGCCAAATTGGCTTTCAAATCTAACCCAAATCAAAACCCAATTCCCCTGCCCAATTTCTAATTAAACCCGACCCTAACCCTTTTAAACCCTACCCAAACCCGAAATCCCACCTACCCCATCTAATTTGGGCCGCTGATCATTCACATCAACGGCCACCATTCCACCTTCCTAAAATAAACCCAAACGACCCCCTTAACCTAATTCATTTCCACCAACCCACCGCCCTTGAATCCCCTTCCTCTCCAATTCTCTCTACAACCTCACCCAAACCCTAGCCGCTGCCACCCTAATTAACCCTAATCCCCTTTGATTCTCACTCAATCCATGGACTCTCATGGCTGTTTGAGACGTGTACCGGTCTCCTATGTCTCTATATCGCCTGTTTTCGTGATTTCATGGAAATATCTCAAAGAGATCTAGTCCATACTTTGCTCAACTTCTATCCATGGTCTTTTCCCGGCCATCCATAGTCGTTCAAGTCAGATCCATGGCTTTTCCTGCTAGATCGGTAACTTTTTGAAGTTTTTCTCACTTTCTCTGCATTCTCTGAAACCCTAATTTTAAGAGCTTTCCAATTTTCTTCCAGATCTGTCTTAGATTTGTGCATGTTATGAATATCTTGGTGTTTTTCTCAAATAAGTTTTTCGATTTCTTTCAAAGTGACTCTTCGTCTTCAACTATTAGGGTTTTCTTAACCTCTTTTTGAAAAAGACTTCTTCTCCGATTTTCAATGTTGTCTTATGATTTTACTATGTTTAAACGGTTTGTTTATGTTCTTCTTCTACCTGGTTTATTGTGTTGAAAACCCTAAGTATCTTTGGTTTATCCGGGGTTCTAGAACTGTCTTTGTTTGTTTGTTGGATTGAGTTCTTTGTTTTTAGATCCTTTTATTTTTTGACTGATTCTGAGTTCTTACCATTTTTTAACTCGAGTTTGTTAAACCTCTCATGTCTTAAAGGTTTTCCTCACTTGTTACTGAGAGTCTTTAAAAAGATCTCCTTTACTTGTTACTATGTGTTAGACTAGTTTCTTCATTTTGGTTCTATGTGACTACTTGACTAGTTGATTATCATGCTTCGAATAGTCCTTAGCCTACTCATGTCACTTTTGTGTGATTGTGTTCATCCAGTTTGCTTCTTTTTGTTTGACCTTGCATGTCTGATACGCCTATTTATTCTTTTCTATTTATATGTCGAAGTGCAGAATCATGACTCCTTCATGATTGATCTTGATTTCCTTAAGTTACGGTTTGATTGCAAGGTTTTCTTATAAACCCTTAATTTTACTCATTTGTTTAAATTGATTGATTCCCTTCCTTTATTTGTTGTATGTTTCACCCTGCTGAATCCTTTCCCCAATTAAGTATATTTTGTACTTAGACTCAATTGTATACTCTATATTCTTACTATCCCTTATATGGTCAAAAATCAATCTTCCTCAAATTGATTTTCTTTCCTTAATTAACCCTATTGGTATCCGTTAAGCAGTAATTCCTCGATTAAAGAAAAGTACTTGTATTAATGGGATTCTGATTGTGATTATTTCCATATTTTTATTAAACATGTACTTGTTACCTTATTTTCTATTTGTTTTCAAAGCTATAAATACCCTACCCTCTCTTTTCTAAAGACACGAACAACTGAGTTCAAAAACACACACTGGCACACTCAAACACTTTTTCTTTCTCTACTACTTGTTCTACTGCCTTGTCTAGCCGGTTGAAAGTCAAGGCTAGACTGTGGAACTCTCATTGCTTTACGTTTTCTGCAGTTTGCTCCTTCAACTGGTATGTTTTCAATTTAAATTCTAAAACTCAACTCTATGTGTTCCTTTGTTTGTCAATCCTTTTCCCTTTCTACACTAACTTAATGGCCCATGTTGTTAAATTGCACCTTTTGTTTACTGCTTTACTCAGCGCACTTAAAATTCTGCCCTCCTTTGTTCCAAATATGATCAGCATGTTTACTTGTTCCTGTTTATGCCCCTCAACTAGTATGTCTCCTAGTGTACTTGATTCATGAATAATTATGTGTTTCTAATTTGGGTCATCTATGTCCCCAACCCCTACATTTCCTGGTTTGTAACTGCTGAAGTTGTACTATGGACCTATTCTGCATGCGTTGATTCCCTGCCCCTTTTCAAAACTATTTTCCCCTAAGGAACTCTTCTGTTGATGTTGCAAATTTACTTCAAACCAATCATTTTTCAAAACTATTTTCCAACTCAACTCTCTTGAATCTATGTCAAGCACTCTCACATGTATTCTTAGAATACTAGATTCTGCCCCTTTTGTGTGAGCCTTGCTTTGGGACCCTTGAGCTCCCTCTGAACCTGGACATATAAGAGTTGTCCCTTCCACACTGCACTCACTCTCTTGGTCATGCAATTTGGGTGTGCACTGCCCGGGATCTCTTGAGGTCTTTAGGAAACTCTGACACACCCGGATAGAGAAAGGCTTGGGAACAATATTGGCATTTGAGGTGGTTTATTACATAACTCAGAGAGGAAGGCAGAATTAAGCTTCCTATAGTTGTAAGTGCTTATTTTTCCTTTCTTATGTAATTCTATCACATGGTCCTTAATAATTTGTAAACAAGTATTGGGGTGGCTAGTGAAAAGAGAAGGGAAAATATGCATGATATAGTTTTTAAAGGGTAGAAAGCATGTTATTAGGTTTATATTCCTAATTGTGCAAGAGAAACCATGTTTAGGATTCATACCTGCATTAGAAAACCATGTTCTTAGGATCTATGTTTTCTTGCTTCAGCACTTCATTAATTAGTCCATGCTTTATGTCTATCACTTGGAAATCCTGCTCCAAGGGCAATAATAACGCTGGTACAAAAAAATGTTATTTCAAAAAATTCTGCAACTCTTGCGTACATTTAGAAATCATGTCTTAGGGATTCAGTTTTCAACAACCTTGTAATTTGCATGTGCATATTATATATCATGTTCTAGGATCCTGTTCGCATTTTATTTAAAACTCTAAGTTAACTACTTATTCATGAAAAGGGTAGTAAAACAATAATTTTCACACTGTGATGTTTTCTAAGTAAAATTGGCAACAGTCGCTACAACTAGAACAACATATTTTAGGTAATCAAAATAATCTCCAAATAGTCTTAATGACTTGGAACAACTGCTGCTTCTCGCTTTGCGCCTAGGCAAGCCTTAGGTAATAACTTAAATAAACTGGAACTGCCTTTGTTTAATTATCAACTATTGAAAATCAGTAGGCAAACCTGATTAGGACTTTTTTTCTGAGTCATGTGATAAATCTGGTTCTGATGTTACCACTTAAACGCCCTGCTTTAGGATTTTGAATTCAGACCTTAACTGTGTATAAGTCACGCTGTCAATGTGCATTATCTATGGAGGTATAATTGAGTTTTCTACTTGCTTATATGTCTCCCCCCCCCCCTAATTGCAGTCTTGTATGTTTTTGTATGTCGCTTTAGTATTTTGCCTTTAAACTTGGGGGTCTGCCTAGAACCTCCTTTTTATAGGAATATGAATCCTAAATTCCTCCGGGACTGATAGGAAGGGATGGGTAACAACATGCGATAAGAGTCGAGACCAACCCTCGCTTTAATTACCTTTATGGGGCGGGAAAAGGTAGATATGTATATGATGACCGGTGCGCTAATACCACGTATACCATATTACAAACAAACCTAGGACATCCCATTTATATTCATAAGCATGCCTAGATTATAATTATTTTCAAAACCTTGCTTTTTATTAGTCGTTTTTCAAACACTTGTGTATTTAAACTTAAATACCCTATTATTTGAGCCTCACTTGTTTATTTGTTAATTGCACAAATTCACAAAACACTGTCTGACCGGGAACCACACTAGTGGATCCTGAGGGGTGCCTAACACCCTCCCCTTAGGATAATTTCAAGCCCTTACCCTATCTCTGGTTATCAAACGTAGTTATAGATAAACCCTGTAGGTGCCCTAACGCACCTTAAAAATCGTTAGGTGGCGACTCTTCAAAAACGCAATACCCAATTCCCAAAAAGGAAACGAGACATCACACCTCCATGAATGTCCAAACCCGAACTCCTCTCCGCGGAGGGAAAAAGGGGGCGCGATAGCAGGCCTTGGCATCTCCTTCTATCCTTTCATCCTATTTCATTTATGTATTTCAGAGACAGTGTTGTATTTATTTCCTTCAGACCTATATTTGTAGTGTTCTTAGACCGTGTGTGAAATTGTGACACCAATTCTGGGTAGTCTTTGTTTAAGGAATTGTATTGGAAATATTTAAATCATTTTATTTTGTTCTTCCGCTTATTTAAATTCCGTTATATATATAATGTTGGTTCATAATTGTTAAAGGATTAAAATGGAAAGATGATAAATAATTCAATTGGTTGGCTTGCCTAGCTTTCATTAGTAGGCGCCATCACGACTCGTGAGGGTGGGAAATCTGGGTCTTGACACATACGACTAAAATAACTCATAACATAATCTCCTTATAAGTTTAAGCACCCTAGTCTCACCCCAAACATACACGTTATAATATTCTTAACTTGTCGACTTTCGACAAAACATTATTTTCCTCAATTCCTTAGCTTCTAAACCTTCCAACACTCTTTGTACTTGTTGTTCATGATCTTCAATATATGTAACTTCCGAGATAACATGATACCTTACATTATATACTTCCAAAGATGATCTCATTTTTGGTCTTACATCAATTGACTTAAGACGTACTCTTACGTACGAAAACATGGGGTGTAACATATAAATTCTCATTAACGGTCAAATGACCCGTCCAATACTCAAGTAGGTGAAGTTTACCCTTTTACAACTTTCTTATCATGTTCCAATATATTTTTAACAATTAAATTAACAAGTAGGATGCAAACATCACAAATATAACATGATTTGGGTCCTAGACTACCCGAACATAAGCATAATAGTAGCTACGCATGGACTCTCATCACCTCGTGTGTACGTAGGCCCCACACTTAGAAGAACATATTAATTCAATTCACCTATGGGGTTAATTCGCTCTTACAAGGTCAGAAAAGAGACTTACCTCGCTCCGAAGTTCCATAGCCGGCTCCCAAGCCTTTCCAACAACTCAAATCGATGTCCAATGCTCCAAAACTAGTCAATAAATTTGAAAATCCATAAATATATACTCCAATACTTTTTATAATCCAATTAACATTCCAACTCCGCTCAAAAATTCGATAAAATCAACCATCGGGCTCACGTGCCATGATTCCGAAAATTTTTAAAGATAAATATTACCCATAACATGACGAACTTAAATATATATTTTATTCTCAATTCCATGCCCAAATTCGTCGACAAAATCCAAAAATACCAATTTTTTAGATTTTTTACCAAAACCCAAATTTCCACTTATTTTCCATGAATTTCTATGTTAAAATCTATATACAATCCAAGTATTTAGCTTGCAATAAGTGGGAATCACTTACCTTGACATAGATGATGAAAATGGAGCTCCAAAATCACTCCTAGGTCATCTCCCATGGAGGAAATGAGATGAAATGATTCAAACTCGTTTTTACAAACTTATACACTGCCCAGGCAACCCTTCTTTGCATTTGCGGGCCTCCCATCGCGTTCACGATGAACAAAATTCTCAGAAGTCATTTCCAAACTCTTCTCAGACAGCCTCTAGCATAATGGTCGTGTCTTTTGGTACAAAATTCCAAATGAAAAATGATTTAACTTTCTGAAAAATAGATACCAAGATCTACAACTTTCATGTTTTTGTCATCTCCAAATTCCTTATAAATATTGAGATATAAGCTGCCAAATTCAGCCCTGTGCAACACATATTTCTTCTTCATCTTCCCAGATAGCCTGTAGTGTACCAGGCATAACTTTTAGTACTCAAATACAAATTCTAAATGGTTTACCTTTTCGAATACTAGACACAAAGGGCTACAATTTTCTTTTTTGGATCATCTCAGAATTCCTTATAGATTGCAAGATATGAGCCTCCGAAGTCAGACCTATGCAACAGAAATTTCCTTCTTCGCGAACGCGAGAGTCTCTTCGCGAACGCGAAGAACAAAATCCCAGAAGCCAAATCCTTCTTCGTGAACGCGAGAGGATCCTCGCGAACACGAAGAACAACACCATACATCAGAATATCAGCATCCAAAGCAGTCCTAAATGATCTGAAACACACCCGAGGTCCCGGGACCCCGTCCAATCACACCAACCTGTCTCAAAACATGACACGAACTTGCTCGAGGCCTCAAATCACATCAAACTACATCAAAATCATGCATCGCACCTCAATTAAAGCTTAATAAGCTTTACTTTTACGTTTGACACCGAAACCTATCAGATCACGTCCAATTGACCTCAAATTTTTCACACAAGTCACATTCGACATTAAGGAATTGCTCCAACTTCCGGAATCAGAATCCGACCCTGATATCAAAAAGTCCACTTCCAATCAAACTTCTCAAAAATCTTCAAATTTCTAACTTTTGCCAAACGGCCTTAAAATGACCTACGAACATCCGAATCCACTTCTGGATGTGCTCCCAACACCAGAATCACCATACAAAGCTATTCCTAGACTCGGAATCCTAAACGGACATCGATAACATTGAAATGCACTTCAACCCAAATTTATGAAATTCTTCCAAAATGCCAACTTCCACAATAGGCGGCTAAACGCTCCCGGATCATCCAAAACCCGATCCGGACATACGCCCAAGTCCAAAATCATTATACAGACCTGTTGGAACCTTCAAATCCCAATTCCGAGGTCGTTTACTCAAAAATCACACCTTAGTCAATTTTCCAACTTAAAGCTTCCGAAATAAGAATTTTCTTTCCAAATTAACTCCGAACTTCCCGAAAATCAATTCCGACCATACGTACAAGTCACAATACCTGAAAATGAAACTACTCATAGCCTCAAACTGCTAACGACCGGTTGGGTCGTTACATTCTCCCCCACTTAAACATATGTTCGTCCTCGAACGTGCTAAGAATTGTCCTAGAGTTGTCTGAAATCACTGTTTAACACCTCGTTCACCTACCCGTGCTACCACAACTCAGTTTAGCATATTAGCTTGAGCAATTTTGAAGATTCTCCCTTTTATTTAGTCAAATTAGCCTTATAGCCCAATTCCAACATCTGAAATCCTCTACCGGGTCTGTTTCTAACATACGAACACTGTATCCATCACTACACGATGTACCAATACATGATTGTATACTCTTACCGAATTCACACCATACACCGCATTGTTCACATGACCATAATAACATCCTCTGACAATAACAGTCGAAATCTTACGAATCTGATGCCCTCAACACACCTCATGAAGCATATAAGTCCCGTTTCAACTCTCGCAATACTGCCACGATAGAAGAGATGTGTAGAAACTCATAACCACCTGACAAATCACAATTAATGGAGTCTTTCCTCCCAACAAGAACCACTACCTCATTCTAGACTGAATATCGATATTTACTCTTTAATGTGCCTCATATAAATCTGATCGCACTGATCCCAGGTCCAATAATCTCGTCCCACCCAGTACAAGTTGCTCAGGCGATAAGCCACCTCAAACACTGCAAAAGTCTCATATGATGCTACAGAGTGCTAACAAGCCACAACCTTGAATGAGATACATAAGGAGAAATGAGCTCTGGAAAGAACTTCTCAACCCACATAACTAATTTAATAAGCGAAAAGATGTTATGAACCTTCCTCATAAATGAGAAGCAAAGCACACAAGAATAGATATGGGAACTGTACTCAACATCACATTGTTGCGACATGCAACCCGATCCACACATGATACTGTTGCAGCGTGTAACCAGATCCAACCATGATACTCGTGGCAATGTGCCATCTGATCCAAACAACATACTCGTGGCGACAGGCCACCTGATCCTCACATAATAATTTATAAGGAAATACTTACCTAGCTAAAATTCTCATAACTACGATATACCCGAATATCGACCACAAGCACGCCAAATGTGTAATACCATCCCTAGGGAGACAGATAGCGCCATACGCCACAAAACTCAAACACGACTGATCTGCATCTCGAGAACCATCCTGCTCACATAGAACCATCACTACGCGGAACCTCAACACATGTCCAATTAATCAAGTTGTCTCACAACCCACACGGCACAATAGAGTATTACATGAAATAGCCGATGATGAAATAATATCCAATGTCTGAATACTCTTCTATAAGGATTGTTATGCTGAATGAACACACCCAAGCTGGTCTAGAGTGCACATCCACATCTAGACCCATCAACGGACCTCATCCGATTCTGATCATACCATGCTTGGGAAAATAACCTCTCAAGGACCCACAATGACCTATTCATGACACATAAGAACAAGCGTTGAATCCAGACCAAACTTCCACAATTCACAACCAACTGAATAGAGAGCCTTTCAGGCCTAAACTCTCACATTAGCGATAGTGCCAAAAATCTCCACACTTGGTTTCAATCTTCAATCAATCAAGTGACTGCATGTCACACTTATACAATTTTCCCGTGGACACACTCTCACGACCTTCCGCACCAGGTAACAAGTCTGCACATCCATACCACCAGCCACACTAATGCTGTAAAACAAATCAAGAATCCACAATCAGTACACAAAGCCTCTTACATAGGACACCGATCTCAGGTGATGCTAAACACAATACCGGCTTACTCTAACCATCTAAATCCTTTCTTGCTCACCCGAGCTCGTGATATTCTTGCCAACACCAAACGGCAACCTTGATTCTCAACTTCAAATTCCCATGCCGCTTACTGCACCTAACATGTCAATACACGACAATACAAGAATTTTACCATAAATCCTGAACCACTAAATAGAATAAACACTTCATCATATAAAAACCTTTTACTTAGATCATCTCAGAAGAACCATTGCAACACACAACTGAATTCTCAAACCGCAGGAATTACAACCTCGTGTCGCGATGTAAACTGTCATGACTCTTTCGGAATCCATTTACTCAACCTAGTCCTTAAAACCAAATACCTCCCAAATCAATCGAAATATGGTGGATGTCAAGCCTTGCATGTTCCTCCACAAATCACATATTTAACTAAACACGCTAAAGGAAGTGATCACGGCCACAATCATGTCGATTCAAACATTACTAGCCAACCCGTCTTCTCCCAATTTATTCTTAATTTGCCTTAGAAATAATAATAGCTCCATTCATAAACGTAACAAAACCCAACAACACTCATCCTGAGTGACCCAATCCACGAGATCACATCGTCTCAATACCCATGAACCATCTCATATTCTCCTTAAGCGCACAATAGCATCGCCAAATGGTACCACCCATTCTGCAAGACCTTTCGCGAATTCGAAGCTACTTCTTCCCTTCATCCAATACTGCACCGCATACCCAATGATAACATAGAGCATTCCAAGTCCTTAGGTACTACACTCAAATTCTTGAACACACTAAGACCACTGTTGAGAGTCACCCACTCTCACTTGGCCCCAAATATAAGCCAAACTCTAGTGCTCTACTAGCACGTGAACACCCTATCCGAGAAGCACCCGACTGAATTATTTTCCCTTGTACATTACACCAACTAGAAGCAAAAACTCTTGAGTCTTCCCAAAACTGAACATGAATCGAAAAGGCCCAAATATATCACACATTCCTCAAGTCATTTGCTCGAATTACCACTAATTCTTTCTTTCCCTAGTCATATTAACCTTTTGATACACTGATAACCAGAAATTGCACAAGCAGACAACCGCATGATCCAATCATAGACGGTGGGGCTCCCCTACTTAGCTTGAAGTTACAATTGCATAACTCTAGAACCCACCAAGATTCCTTATCCCCCATTGACATGATCGTGCACAAGTAACCCGCTAAATTTCTTGAAGTCCTTCTGTTAGCATTTCATGAACGCTCTGAATCACTAGCCACATTTACATATTCAACCTCTTACCGGATAGCCAATACAATTCTTCGTGGAAGCTTCGTCAACCACGCGACCGCTAACCTGCTCACAGGAGATAACCCACCTATGGAAATCACATACCAACATATTCCAACGCTGTTGCACTGGGTACAATTACTACAAAATCAGTAACATATCCTGAGCATGTGCTTATTCACCAGTTGTACAAGTTCGTTCACTCCTCATGGATGTTAACTAAAGGTGCAACAATACATTCCAATAAAAGTCATGTTGTATCCTTCTTCATATCAAACAACTCCTTTCTGTATCCTATCTCCCACCGTATAATAGTCAACATTCCAAATTAATTTTGTAGACCTAGTCACTGTCCAACATGAATCCCGAATCACTCTAAACTTTTCCTAAGGCGTGTAGTCATCCTACCACAGAAACCATATGCTACCCTGTCACTCTCCCACTTTGGTAGAACTCACTCCTTTAAGCAACTACTTGACTCATGTTTCTCACACTTGGCCTTCTAGAATTTTATCGAATGTAAGACACCTCCCACATGTCCTTCCTCATCCTTTGCTGCCCAGTTCTTGCCTTAAGTCAAAATTCATCTCTGTAGAACTTGAACCAATAGATTGCTACCAACTTAAACCTCTCCGAAGATCATCTTCCTCGAGCCGTCAATATTAGAAATACCCATTTGAATTTTGAAACTTCTACACTCCACTATCTCCAATAATTGCTTCTCTAGCACTATCTCACACTACTCTGCCTCGAAGGTAAAAACACCGGCTAACCTTAACGCGTTCCACAAGGATGACTACACCACATCACAGATGAAAATTCCACCACGCTCGAACATACCAAGTCTCATTAATCCATCAACTCAAGCATGAACATTCATAGTACGATTGTCTTTCCTCCGCTGGAAATAAAATACTGAATCTCTAAACCATGAACTGAGTAAACCTCCTTCCAAGTCATTCATTGCATCAACGCATACACAAGTAACCTACCATTATACCAACACTGTGTGATAGAAATGCAAGAATCGTTATAACAATCAATTCCAAATCTCAAAACCTTAGGTAGTACTAATACTGAGCTAAAACAATAGAACAGCCTTCCGCAAGGCGACGACAATAGCTCAATCAAATACACGCAGGGAGAAACATTCTACACCACATCTATAGTACCATTATAATTCCTCAATTCCCGATTTATAACAAGCCCTTCACATCGCATAAGATCGAGTAGGAAAGAAACAAAGGCATAAGCCTCAAAGGAATCAAATCCCATGATGAGGAATCAAGAATATAAGTGCTTCTAACAGCCGTGTAGCCTCTCGAAGATAAGTACAGACGTCTCCGCACTGATCCGCAAGCCTCTACTAGACTTGCTCATGACTCATAGAACCTAAGTGAATCTAGTGCTCTGATACCATGTTGTCACAATCCAAAATCCATTAAAGGTCGTGATGGCACCTCACACCACTGTCAGGCAAGCCAACAATACTTGATTAACATAATTACTTATTTAATATTTTGAAATCATGATTTTTCCTTCAATTAAATAATGAGAAATAAAATTTACATAGTAAATAATAATAATTTCCCAACTACACTACTGAACAACTCATAAGTACCTTCATGTGACGACCCGGCCAGTCGTCTCATGAGTTACTGCTCTGTTTCCCCCCATTTATGCTTCTTTATGCTTTGTTTATCAGTGTTATGTGGTATCGGGTTGGTGGATCGAATCCGGAATGATTTTGGTAAGGTTTGAGACACTTAGTCTCTTTTGAAGAAGCTTGAGTTAGAAAAGTCAACCGGATGTTGACTTATATGTTAGAGGGCTTGAATGCAAGTTTTGATGGTTCGGTTAGCTTCGGGAGGTGATTTGGTACTTAGGAGCGTGATCGGAATGAGTTTTGGAGGTTCGGAGTAGATTTAGGCTTGAATTGGCAAAGTTGATATTTTAGCGATTTCCGGTTGGTAGGAGAGATTTTGATATAGGGGTCAAAATGATATTCCAAGAGTTGTAGTAGTTCCGTTGTATCATTTGGGATGTGTGTGCAAAATTTCAGGTCATTCGGACGTGGTTTGGTTGGGTTTTTGATCAAAAGCGAAATTCGGAAGATTTTGGGAATTTAGGCTTGAATCCGATGCGTTTTGGTTTATTTGATGTTGTTTGAGGTGTTTTGAAGATTGGTACAAGTTTGAATAAGGTTTTGGGATATGTTGATGCTGTTGGTTGAGGTCCCGGGGCCTCGGGGGGATTTCGGATGGTTGACGGGGAGTTTGATGAATTGTTGCAGCTGTAGATTTTGCTGCTTCTGGTAATTCCACACCTGCGGATTAGGGACCGTAGGTGCGAATCCGTATATGCGGAAGAGGAGTCGCAGAAGCGGAAGTTAGGGTGTAGGCAGGAAACCGCAGAAGCGGTGAGGAGGACCGCATCTGCGATGTCGCAGCTGCAGAATGTGGATCGCAGATGCGATTTAGCCGTTAAGTGAAGGACCGCAGAAGCAGTTAGTTGGACGTATATACGGTACCCCATAAGCGGTTATAGGTCCGCAGATGTGAAAATGCCTTGGCAGAAGGTATAAATTGTGTCCTTCGCGATTTTGAGCTATTTTCATCATTTCTATCTCGGTTTTGGAGCTTTTTGGACGATTTGAAAGAGGGATTTCAAGGGAACTTCATTGAGGTAAGGAATTTGGACCTAAAACTCATTCCTAGGCAATTATTTCATGGATTAGAGATATGATTAATGGAATTTAAGGGCTAAAATTGGAGAAACTAGGGCTTGGAAACTTAGACCTTTGCTTGAGGATTTGAAGGACTATTTGAGGTTGGATTTTAGAACTTTTGATATGTATGAACCCGTGGGGAGATAAGGAATCTATTGATGTAAAAATTATCAAATTCCGAGACGTGGGACCGGGGTTCGGATTTTGGTAATTTCGGGATTTGTATCGTATTTTGATTATTTTGCTTGGGCTTAGTTCCCTTAGCATATTTTGATGTCTTCGTTCTGATTTTGGATAGATTCGATGTGAGTGGAGGCCGATTCGAGGGGCAAAAGCATTGCGAGCTAGAGATTTGATAGGTTCGAGGTGAGTAATGATTGTAAATGATATTCTGAGGGTATGAAACCCCGGACTTGCACATTGTTGTGCTATATTGAGGTGACGCACACGCTTGATGACGAGTGTGGGGTCGTGCACTGTTGGGGATTGTGACTTAGTCCATCCCGAATGACTATTTTACCGCGTATTTGACTGAAATCTATTTGCTATCATCATGATTTGGGTTGAATGCCATATTTGGGCCTTGCTGAATGCCATATTTGGGCCTTGTGCCAACTATTTGAATCCTTCGGGGATTTTTCTAGTATTTCCTCACTGTTTTGACTTTATACTTGAACTTAATCATGTTATATTTCACTGTTTTCGTACTTAGCCATGTTAACTCTATTTTAACACTTACATGATCTTTTAAATGATATTTTTGGGCTAGGAATCATGTTTTACTATTGCCCGAGTGGCTTATGAGGATTTTGACTGAGTAAGGCCGAGGGCCTATGTTGTGAGGAAACATTAAATATTGATTATGAGGCCGAGGGACTGAGATATGTACGCCACGATGTGGCTTGATTGATATGAGATCGAGGGCCTAGTGATGATGCCACAAGGTGGCTTGATATTGTGTTTGGGCCGTAAAGGGCCCCTCCAGGAGTCTGTACACCCCAGTGAGCGCGGGTACCCATTGTGATGTGAGATTGAGCCCGAGGGGCTGGAGTTCTATGTGATTGCCCGAGGGGCTGGTACTATTCTGAGACGTTGTCCGAGGGGCGGATTTGTTGATACTGTGCCCGAGGGGCAAACCTTTATGCGTTTATTTTTCATAATTGACTGTCAATTACATGCTTAACTGTTGAAAAAGGCTTTTCAGGGAGTTAAATTTGAGTTAAAGGATTTTTACCTATCTTTCACTTGCTTACTGTTTTAAAGGGGTTTTTACTACTTCATTATAGCATGTTTTTGTGTCTTACATGATTTCCTGCTTTTAGTCCGTATTTATGATTATTACTTACTGAGTTGGAGTACTCACTTTACTCCCTGCACCCTGTGTGCAGATTCAGGCGTATCTGGTCCTGCTCCAGAATGCTGATCATTCCGGCTCAGGCGGATCCGAGGAGTCTCTAAGTAGTTGTTGGTGTTCGCAACCCGGAGCTCTTCCCTATCTTATTTCTTTATGTTCTTAGATTCTGTATTAAACTCTGTAGTTATACATATTGGAGTATTCCGTTTTGCTAGATGCTCATGACTAGTGATACCCCGGTATCGGGCTGTGTTTGGGTTGTATTCCGCATATTATACTATCATTTGCTTAAACTTTGATTTATTTATCCATGTTTAGACTCTTTTTAAATGCTCAATTATTAATAATGGGAAAATGGGAAGTGTCAGTTGGCCTTGTCTTAACGAGAGGCGCCATCACGACCGGGTTTGGGGTTTAGGGTCGTGACACCTCAAAATCCGGTGTCACAAATGCATGAACATCAACGAGGAAGATAAAATAAAATACAGCATCTGTCCGGAATACAAATTAGACAGGAAAATACATAAGCAACTCTGAAGGAGACTCTGCTGGCTGCGGATCGAAATGTGGAAATGCAGCTCACCTAAGTCCCCTCACTTAACCACGCCTCTACTGTCACAGGGCTACTAGACACATATGTACCTGCAAAAAAGTGTGTAGCAAGTGTAGTATGAGTACATAAATCAAAACATACCCAGTAAGTATCCAGTCTAACCTCGAAGAAGTAGTGACGAGGGTCGACTCCTACACTTACTATGGGTTGTAAATAAAAATATCGATGATATGATTAAGTATGGATTGTATAGAGCGGCAGTAAACTCAATATCATGAAGTAAGTAATCAATTCTTTGTTATTAAGAAATTTTCAAATTTATTTTTTTATTTTTATCATTTACCATTTTATATCTGAGGCCAATAAACTAATATCATTTATTATGAATTCCATAACAACCAAATCAATCATGTGCAAATCATATCGAGGTCGTACGGCCTGATCCAACATAAATATAAATTGTGCACTGCCGAGGGTCGAATGACATGAACCATAGATGCATCTATCTGCTACCGAGGTGTTCGGTCCGCTCCACAACAAGAGAAAATAAATATAAACAACCAATTCAAGATTTATTAAGGGCTAATGCTCAAAGAAATATAAATTCTCATTAACTATCAAATGACCCCTCCAAAACTCCAGTAGGTGAAGTTTAACCTTTTACAAATTCCTTATCATGTTCCAATATATTTTTAACAATTAAATTAATAAGTAGGATGCAAACATCGCAAATATAATATGATTTGGGTCCTAGACAACCCGGACATAAGCATAATAGTAACTACGCACGGACTCTCGTCACCTCGTGCGTACGTAGCCCCCACACTTAGAAGTACATATTAATTCAATTCACCTATAAGGTTAATTCCTTCTTACAAGGTTTGAAAAGAGACTTACCTTGCTCTGAAGTTCCATAGCCAGCTCCCAAGCCTTTTAACAGCTTAAACTGATGCCCAACGCTAAAAAAATAGTCAATAAATGTGCAAATCCATAAATATATACTCCAATACTTATTATAATCCAATTTATAATAATTTCCAACTCCGCTAAAAAATTGATAAAATCAACCCACCATCGGTCACATGTGCCCCTATTTTGAAAATATTCGAAGATAAACATTATCCATAGCATCACAAACTCAAATATATAATTTATTCTCAATTCCAGGCCCAAATTCGTGGTCAAAATTCAAAAATACTATTTTTTTAGGTTTTCTACAAAATCCAAATTTTCACTAATTTTCTAAGAATTTTCATGTTAAAATCTATATATAATCCAAGTATTTAACTTGCAGTAGGTGGGAATCACTTACCTTGGCATAGATGATGAAGATGGAGCTCCAAAATCGCTCCTAGGTCGTCTCCCATGGAAAAAATGAGATGAAGTGAGCCAAACCCATTTTTGCAAGCTTATACACTGCTCAGGCGACCCTTCTTTGCGTTCGCTGGCCTCCTATCGTGTTCGTGATGAACAAAATTCTCAAAAGGCATTTCCAAACTCTTCTCAGATAGGCTCTAGTATAATGATCATAACTTTTTATACAAAATACCAAATGATAAATGGTTTAACTTTCTAAAAATTAGACACCATGATCTACAACTTTATGTTTTGATCATCTCCTAAATCCTTATGGATTTCAAGATATAAGCTGCCAAATTCAACCCTGTGCAACACAAATTTCTTCTTCATCTTCCGGGACAACCTGTAGTGTACCAGCCATAACATTTTGTACAAAAAGTCAAATGCTAAATGGTTTATCTTTCTAAAAGTTAGACACAAAGGCCTACAATTTTTATTTTTGAATCATTTCCAAATTCCTTATATATTCCAAGATATGAGCCTCCAAAGTCAGACCTGTGCAACAGAGATTTCTTTCTTCGCGAACACGAAGAACAATACGAGACATCAGAAAATTAGCCTCCAAAGTAGACCAAAATGATCTGAAACACACCCGAGGCCCCCGGGACCCCGTCCAATCACACCAACCTGTCCCAAAACATGACACGAACTTACGTGAGGCCTCAAATCACAACAAACAACATCGAAATTTGTAATAACACTGAAATATTTATTAAGATACTACGTACAACCTATTGTAATAACTCGAACCTTTTTTATTGCTGTCCAATTAATTTGTAATCCGACATGTATTACACCTAACGTAGTTCTAAGGTTACACCTAACTTTTTTTTAAATTATCTAAATTAATTTGTAATGCGTTATGATTCATTAGCCATCCTCATATTTGTTTAATTAGATTGAGAATTTGAAACAAATGTGGCCAGAATCCAGTCTCAAGGCAAAGCCGAGCGAATGATAAAAGAGATACCATCTAAACTGTTAAGGAATGGTAGTTGGAGAATCAGAAGGCCACCAAACTACATTTGTCATCTCTTCTGATTTTCCTAATCAATTAATGCTTCATAATTATTTGAAATTCTATATTAAAGGACAAACTTAATTGCTTTTCTGCTTCATATATTGCTACACCTTGCCCGTCAGGCCATCCATCTCAGTACGTCCCCTATGAAAGTGGCTAATAATTAAATCTGTTCATACTTTTTAAGAGCTTGAATTAAGCTTTTATTTCATTGATTTCGTGTCAATATTCAAAAGCCAAGCATCCCTCTCATTTTCTTAAGAGAAAAGTCCCTCCTACTCTCTAAGCCAAGAATCTTGTTCTTGTGGTTTAAGATTGTCTTATTTAGCCTAAAGAGGAAGAGGGTGTTTGGCTAAGCTTATAAGCACCTTTTAGTTATTTATGCGTTTGACAAACATCATAAGTGTTTTTAAAAGTTATGTGTTAAGTTGGGACCTTCAACTTATAATTTTTTAGTGGCAAAATACCTTAACCCCCCCCCCCAAACTTGACACGGACTATTAGTTACAGCTTAAACTATTTGTGGTCTTAATTACCCCCTTCAACTTGGTCTTTTGAGAGTCATTACCCCCCTGGACGCTGATGTGGCAAAAGGTGTGGGTGCATTCGCCTGCGGCGTGGATTTTTCTGTATATGTGGCTTTTTTTGAAAAATAAAATATATTTTTACCTTTTTAAGAATGTTACTTTTTTAGATAATTTTTTTCGAATACAATTTATAATAAAACTTGGATAGAACTACATTATTTAGGCTAAAAAATTTATTTGGCTAAAAATAATAAATTTTTAGTTAATCTTTTTTTGAATTTGACCTGGAAATAAAGATTTGTACAATTGAAATAAATAGTCAAAGCATCTAAAAAGTGATAAAAACACATAATTTGAAATTAATTATTTTAGCTATAATTTTTTATATAGCTCTAAATTACGGTGCTCTAAAATATATATTACAAATTTTACCTGAAAAGGTAAAAATATACAGTTAAAATAAATAGTCATTGCATCAAAAGAAGAAATAAAAAAAGTGTACAATTGTAATATAATGAAAGTGATTCGTTTTATTTCTTGCAATGGTGCACTCTTTTTATTTCTTCTTTTGATGCAATGACTATTTATTTCAATTGTGTATTTTTACTTTTTCATGTAAAATCTGTAAAAGAAAAAAAATATATATTTTTAGAGCACCGTAATTCAGAACTATAAAAAATTATAGCCAAAATAATTAATTTTAAATTATATATTTTTTATAACTTTTTAGATTCCTTGACTATTTATTTCAATTGTTTAAATCTTTATTTTTAGGTCAAATTGAAAAAAAGATTAACTAAAACTTTATTATTTTTAGCCACATAAAAAATTTTAGCCTAAATAATGTAGTTCTATCCAAGTTTTATTATAAATTGTATTTGAAAAAACTTATCTAAAAAAGTAATATTCTTAAAAAGGTAAAAATATATTTTATTTTTAAAAAAAATTCCACATATACAGAAAAATCCACGTGGCAGGCGAGTGCACCCACACTCTTTGCCACATCAGCGTCCAGGGAGGTAATGGCTCTCAAAAGGCCAAGTTGAGGGGTAATTAAGACCACGAATAGTTTAAGGTTGTAACTAAATAATCCGTGTCAAGTTTAGGAGGGTTTAAGGTATTTTACCTTTTTTAGCTTATAAGCACTTCTAGTTTGACCAATTATTTTACTGTTTTATTCTTAATTATTTTACGTAATCTCTAAAATACATTTTCCAAAACGAATCCCCTAATTTTGCTCATCGCTCAAATTTTCATGGCTTGCTTAAACTATTTTGTTTATTATCATGTGATAGAATATACTACGTTTGTGCTGATTTAAGCTAATTCTTAAGTCATTGTAATATTTTCTTGTGATTGTACACATTTTCGCACAAACAATAAAAAAAACATCATAAACGCAAAATATGAATATTCAAACTAAATGCGTTCGTCTATAAAAATAGTTTGTGAACAATTTTATTGGTACCTTTTTAATAACTACCAAACTTCGTGCAAATAATTAATGATTATAATTATTTATTAAATTCAATGTTGAATTAAAAACCAGATGAGATATAAATTGTTTTGTATTTGCAATATGGAACTTAAAAGCATGTACCTTGTTAGTATACATAAATTTAAGGGCATTTAAATCATTTTAACAATAAATAAATGCTTATCATTACTATTTTTTTAATAAATATTTTAACCGCTTATTATCAATTTCATCACTTAAAAGGTACTTTCAGCTCTTATGCTTATAAGCTATTTAAATATTTTTTGTTTTTTATTTCGTATAACGCCATTAACGTGTAACTATACAATATAGATTATTAAACCATGTATCTTATTTATTTTTTTTTAATATATACATAGAGGTCAATTCATATATGCATGATAAAATCACTTTTACATATTGTAATAGGTCATTATCACTTATCGTGGATTACCAATCCATAATTGCAAATTTGCAATGTAAATTTATTGATAATTAACTTTTACATGATCTAATAGTTTAAATCATTCTTACACATCAGTATAAATCAATTATACTCATATATCATAATTACATCATGGCAAACCTTGGCTAAATACAGTTAAATTTGTAACGTGATTTATAGACACGTGTATTAATTTGATCCAGAAATATAAAATAAACAAGAATAGAAATAAGATTATAAAATAAACTTTAAAAGAAATACAAGTCTGACTATGAACTTAGCCTCTCTGGTAACAGAAGTAAGAACAATATTAAGGACAAGGTAAAAGAATGATGTTATAAAATGAGAGCTGATTCAAGCTTTTTTGTACAGAATATTTCGTATCCTACAATAGATACTAATTCTCCTATTTATAGCCATATTTAGGGAGACAAGATCCCCAAATCAAGCTTCCCTTGAATGAGAATAAAATTGTTATTAATGGTTGCATAACGTTTGGCTATAAATGCAGATATTCTCTGTAATGGTTGCTCATTGAATGCTATCCGACATCAATTCTTCAAATCCTTGTTATCGATTACACTGTCTTCGAAATTCACCCAGCACCGGTCACATGCTTGCAACCGGCATCAACTATTTCGTGACTCACATCTTACCTCTCTTTAGCTCTACGTCTCACCTCCTCATTCGTTCAACAGTCGGTAACCATTTTTATCTTCGTATTACTGGGAAGTAATAAGATCTTTTTTCTTGGCGGGAAAGTTTCTGAACGGTTTCTATGCTTGAAAAGACACACATCTCTTCACATTTAATGATCCGAACACGTGTTACTCCGTGTTTCAGCAAATATTTTTGCCAGTTTTTGAGCTAATCATGACCATGATTTTTGCCGTCTATAAACTTCTCCACTACATATCACTTTTTCCTTTCACTTTTACAAATCCTTCTTCTTCTTTGAATCCCCTTAGAATCCTAAATTCATCTTTTTCAGCAAAAATCTTCTTACACAAATTTCTCACCAACATGTCTTCTAACATTGTTGTACTCGGAAACTCTGGCCTTCTCTTTGGTGAAGGCCCTAAGAAGAATAAAACCAAAGAAGTTGATGTTAAATTTGAACCTCCTACCATGAACGTCATTGTCCAACTTAACACCAAATCTGACCTTCAAAAACAAAAAGATCTCATTAATATAAAAAGTGACAGACACTGGCCCATTCGTTGGTACCTTTCTATTTGTCTTTCTAGCATTTCAGTTGTGAAGGAAGACTGTGAATGGAACAATATTAAAATCTTCACCCCTAGTGAAATAAAAAGGGCCACCTTCTCTAAATCAGGGTTCATGTATGTTTACACATATATTTCACTTTGGGAGTGAGAAAAGAAATCGACTCAATAATCTTGGAATTTTATCACCTGTACCAAGTCTGTATGGCACAAGCAAGCCCATCAGTTTGGCATGCGGTGGCTTGCCTCCGCCAATTGTGCTCTAAGACCAGAGAAACCCTAACTCTTACTCACGTGATGAATCTCTACTCTCCAAAGATCTTCCGTGGAGGTGTGCTAAAACTTAGCAAACGCAGTCATCATGCGCTCCTTACCAGTGTTGACGACGACAATGATCGTGGATGGACAGAATAGTTTGTTGTTATTGCTACCAAGGACATCCTTCCGGCATAGCACCTGCTTTTTCTGAATCATGGAATCTTCTTCGTAAGTCTTCCGATATCTTTTCCTTTCCATATTTAAAAAGATTTTCCTACTTTATTAACCTTGCATTTTTCTTATCTCAACTACTCATTGGGAACCACCACGGGTTCAGGATCTGGCTCAATGGGTACAAATAATTTACTACACCGGAGTCCCGAAGGTGGAAAGAAATGGCTCCCAAATAAGGGGGAAATCCAAAAACCATGGTAAACAAAAATTCTTCCTCTCCTTTTTCAATATTTCAACATAACATAGAAATAAATTATTAACTACCTTTTTGTACCACACAAGACTTCTGAAGGGATCCGTTGTTTGCCCCGACATCGAGGTTCTCGATGATCTGGTGGAAGCCGAATGGGTAATGTAAAATGCCCTTAACTGTAGGAGAGCTCCTGAATCTACTCTTACTTCTAGTGAAGGTGCCTCCTCCCGGAGTCCCTAGCCTAAAAACAAGAAACCAAAGAGGAAACATACCTCCTCAGCTAATCCTCAAAAGAAAAAATTATAAAGAACACCAACTTGCAGACCGGCCACAGTAGTCCTCAACGACGAAGAAACCGATGATAAAGCAGTTACTCTTCAGAAAAGAAAAGGATTTTCATCAGTTTAACTAGATGCTCAGCCGGGAGATCTTTGAACACCACCTCCGTGGGAAGTTCAGAGACTATACGAAAATGGATTTCGTTGAAAATGTCGATTTTCATTTTTTGATGCCTCCGGTCAAAGGAGTTCAATCCCTAACCTTTCTCCACCACCAACTTCTGAGCTGATAACAATTGCCTCTCCTTATACACCACCTGCTACCTCCCCACTAGCGTCATTCGAACAAATGGAAGATGTTCCTTCCCCACGGTCACCCCACCATGGAAATTTGGGAAATACCTACTCAACAACCAGTCAAGACCATCATGGAATACGAAATGTCATCCTTTATAGTTTTGAATAAGTGTCATATACATTTCAAGCAGGTGGAGCTTGTGAATTATCTAAAGTCGCTGGCCACAGAAAAAGGTTGGAGAAAATGTACTCTCTTTCTGCGGCTGTCTTTTAAACAACAACATGCACTGCTCGGCACATGTATCAATGTAATCCATCACTCTTCATTTGTTATATTTTGAATTAATAACCTTAGCTTCAACCCCTTCAGGCTAACCTTCTTGCTTCCAAAGGCCTGCAAAAGTTAATGTTAGATAAACAATCACTTACTACGAAACGAGATCAACTTTTGGCTAAACAGAATCAGTTTGTTGAGTGCCTCCCGATGTTGGAAGCAAAAATTGCTCAAATAGATGATCTCGAGGCTCGTTGTAGCAATTCGAGCAAGATAGAATGGCCCAGAACCAAGAGGCCGCTCAATTGCATGAAGACCTTAAGAATGCAATGGCTAAGTTGGCTGACCTACATGATACCGTAACTGCAGCTGCCGAGCGCGAGTCTGCTTTCATGGAGCAAGTCAATAACTTGGAGGCTATCTTACGCTCCAAAATCGAGGAGGTCAATGCTATCGAGGAGAAGAGAACAAGAATAGAAGAAAGGCTCAAAAGAGTCATGGAGTTGAATCAACTTTACACGACCACCAATGTTAAGCTTGATTCCAAAATCAGCATTATGAAAGCTGGAAATTATAAGCTTCAATCCAAGATTGAAAAACTCCAAGCTAAACTCCAAGTCAAGGAAGATTCTATCCTCTTCAGGGAAACCTACCATATATCATAAAAAGAAGAAGGCTTTGGAGGAGGCCAAAAAAGGCATTATAAACACTGATGAATGCATTGCCAAAGCTCGTGAACTGGAGACAACTGCTTTCAAGAATCTCCCAGCTCAGCCCGCTGCTTCTGACTCCTCAAATACTAACTTTGAGTATTCGGGAACCAAAGAGGAAACTGAAAAGTAAGCTGAAGAAGATGAATATAAAGATGAAGGCCCCGAACCGAAAGCGGAACAACCTTCTCCAAATAAAAAAAATGAAGTCTCTTCCCTCCCTTCGGGCTCTGGCACATACATACATACATACATATATATATATATATATACATACATATATATATATATATATATATATATATATATATATATATATATATATCTGTGTGTGTGTGTGTATGCATCAATTACTATTTATGTAACTATGCCCAAACTTCTTTATTGAGTTCGGCATTTTAATTAATGAAAGAAACTATTTGCTTAATTGTTGCGCAAAAAATATTCTTTTTCATTAAACTAACAAAGTTTCAAGAATATTTTCACATCCGATAGCTTTTGATTCCGAGCATTAACTCCAAAATCTACCCTTTGAATATGAAGGTTTCATAAGAGAGAGCCTTTATATTTACGGTTCTCTTAAAGAGGACGTCTCTTGTTCATTCTGGCACAAGCATTTGAAGTTTTAACTAACTTTCAAACGATAAAGTATATTAACTTATCATTCGAACAAGAATAAGATAAAAATAAAAGGACTTTGATTTATTCCCTTTATCTTGAAAAGTACATTTACATAAACATTCTTTGCTTAAGTAAATAAAGCTGCCAATACATGTGGCTAACTTGTTCAACTTATTTCTATGCGGCCGATCCTCAGTCCCTGGTCCTGATAAGATATTATTCCAGGTTCTAATAGTCTCCGGTCTTCATAACACTTTTAGTGCCTTCATACATAATAGTTTCCCCTAGTGTTCGAATGCTAAGTATGAGAATTCAGACACTAGAAGTCTTGTTTTTGCCGATGACCCTTTCCTCATAATATAATTTATATTGTTGCCTCATTAAAAATCTTGCTGGAAAAACCCAACTAGGACAAAAACTGGACGAGGAGAAAAAGATTGTAACACATACTTTCAGTTCTAGCAAGGATCTTTAGAAATAATATCCTTTGAGGTGAGCCATGTTCTAATTGTTTGACAATTTAACTCCATCTTGATTTTCCAATTCTTATGAACCTTTACGGGTTATAACTGAAACACGGTAAGGTCTCCCATGTTGGTCCCAGCTTTCAAGTGTTAACTTCCCAAGTATTTTGAGTTACCATTCTAAGAAGCAAATGCCCAACTTTAAAATATCAGAGATTTGCTATGCGGTTTTAATAAGTTCTCATTCTTTGCTATTGTGTCACCATCCTCACATATGCCAGATTCTAGTGTTGTTCAAACAAATCCAATTTAACCAGCAGTGCTTCATTGTTTGTCTCCTCGTTTGCTCGGAAAAACTTTAAGGTCGGTTCCCCCACCTCCACCGGGATCCAAGCCTCTAAACCCTATACAATTGGGAAGGGTGTTTCACCCGTGATCGGCTTAGTCATGGTCCGATATGCCCATAACACACCCGGTAGCTCATCTGGCCACTTTCCTTTAGCATCTTCTAACTTCATTTTAAGGTTTTGGATTATTACCTTGTTTGTTGACTCTGCCTGTCCATTAGCACTCGGGTGGTATGCTGAAGACATTATTCATTTGATCTTCAATCTTTCCAAAAATTTTGTAACTTTAGAACTATGGCCCATTGTCACAAGCGATTTCTTTTGGTATTCCAAACTGGCAGACAATGTGATCCTATATAAAATCAATTACTTCTCGTTCTCTGATTTTTTTTGTTAAGCACCTGCTTCAACCCACTTAGTAAAATTATCAGTTAAAACCAAAAGAAACTTTACCTTACCGGGTCCTTATGGTAAGGGACCGACTATGTCCATCCCCCATTTCATGAATGGCCATGGTGATACCATCGAATGAAAAAGGTTCTGCCGATTGATACACTAACTGTGCATGAAGTTGACTCTTATCATTATTTTGAACAAATATCTTTGCATATTGCTCCATCCAGAACCAATAGTAACCATCCCCTATCAATTTGAGCACCAATGAGTCCGCACAGGAATGGTTCCTGCATACTTCTTCATGGACTTCCCTCATCAGGTAGTCAGCCTCCGATGTCCCTAAACACCGAGTCAATGGTCTTTGGAACGAACTTCTTTACAATTGACCGTCAACAAGACAGTAACGAGCTGCCTTTGTCCGTAGTGCCCGAGATGCTCTCAGGTCTTCAAGCAATTTTTCATGCATTAGATATTCAATAAACTCACTTCTCCAATCCCAAATTAAGTTGGTTGAGTTAACTTCATAGTAACCTTCCACATCCAACACGAATGCAATAATTGAACTACCGCACCAGAACCAGACCTTTTCATTTGCATGGACGAACGCAAATTAGCCAATGCGTCCCCCTCTATATTTTCTTCCATTGGAATGTGGATGATTGACCACTCCCTAAACGGAGAAAGTAATACTTGAACCTTGTTCAATTATTGTTACATGCGCTCTTCCTTGGTGTCGAAAATTCCATATACTTGGTTCACCACCAGCTGGGAGTTGCATTTTATTTCGATGACCTCAGAACCTAGTCTCTACGCTAGTTCAATTCCTGCAACCAAAGCCTCGTACTCGGCTTCATTGTTAATTAATGGCATAGTTTTATTGGCTTGCCTCAGGGTTTCCCCCGAATGAATGATTAATACTACCCCGAGACCGGACCCTTTTATATTAGAAGCTCCATCCATAAACAAAGTCTACACACCTGATACCAACACTATTTCTTTAGCAACTAAAGGCATTAACCATGGACTAAAGTCAGCCAACATTTGTGACTTGATAGTACTGGGCTTGTATTCAATGTTGAATTCACTAACTTCAACTGCCCATTTAGCCTAACGAACCGATAATTCAGGCTTATGAAGGACATTTCTCAAGGGAAAAGTTATCACAACGGCTATAGGATGACATTGAAAATATGGCCTAAGCTTTCGAGAGGCGACTACGAGAGTTAGGGCCAATTTTTCAAGGTGTGGATAACGAGTCTCCGCTACCGATAGAACTTTACTGACATTATAAAAAGAAAATTGCATACCTTCCTCCTCCTGGACCATAAAAACGCTTACCGCTACTTTTGAGATTGCAAAATAGATTAACAATTGCTCACCTTCTATCCATTTTGATAGCAATTAAGGGTTAGATAGGTAGAATTTTTGATTTTTCAATACCTAATGGCATTGTGGAGTCCATAAGAAATCATTCTTCTTTTTCAAAAGTGAAAAGTAGTGATGACATTTCTCTGAAGACCTTGAGATAAACATGCTTAGAGCTGCCAGTCTACCGGCCAACCTCGATACTTCTTTCACACTTGTTAATTGATCTGGGATATCCTCGATGACTTTGATTTTTTATGGAGGTTTACTTTGATTCCCTTTTGTGAGACTAGAAACCCCAAGAACTTTCCGGAACCAACTCTGAATGTGCATTTCTTCTGGTTGAGCATCATGTCGTATTTTCTAAGAATATCAAATGCCTCTTGGAGATGTTTTACATAATCTCTTGCATTAAGAGACTTAACTAACATGTCGTCAATATAAACTTTAATTGTCTTACCTATCTGTTTTTCAAACATTTTCTTAACAAGCCTCTAATAAGTGACTCCAGCATTCTTAAACCTAAAAGGCATCACATTATAGTAGTATGTGCCAAAATTTATGATAAAAGAAGTCTTCTCTTGATCTTCCGAGTCCATCCTAATTTGATTATATCCGGAATAAGCATTAAGAAAACTCATTAACTCATGCGCCGCCGTAGCATCAATCATTTGATCAATGTTTGGCAACAGAAAAGAGTCTTTAGGGCATGCCTTATTTAAATCTTTATAATCTACACATATTCTAAATTTATATTTTTAGGTACTACCACTGCGTTAGCTAGCCAATCGAGAATTACTTCTCGAATTGAACCTATATTTAGTAACAAGGTTACCTCTTCCTTGACAAACCTATTTCTGACTTCTACTATCGGTCGTTTCTTCTGCCTTATTGGAGGAAAGTTAAGATCCAAACTCAGATTATGGACAACCACTTCTAATGGGACACCTGTCATATCTGAATGCGACCATACAAAACAATCAACATAGATTTTAGAAAATCTATTTTTAACCTGAGTTCGGGACTCAACCCCGTTCCTAAATGAAATTTTCTTTCGAAAAACTCCTCGAACAAGGCCACTTGTTCGAGCTCTTCTATTGATGATTTGGTTGCTTTCATTTCCTCTGGTTCCTGAAAAGACCTCGGTACCTGATAAAATTTCGATGACTCCTTTTCCTTATCATCCTCAATTGCGGTAGAAGAAAGCATCGGTTCTTGTAATTGCTATTTGCTCGTTTCTTTGTCCTTGCTATTGGGAACGGTCACTGTGTTCATCTCCCTTGCAACCGTTTGATTTCCCCTGGTTTTCTTGATCCCTTTTGGTGTGGGAAAATTCAATAGTTGATGGTACGTTGAAGGTACAACCTTCATTTCATGTATCCATGGCCTTCCAAGGATTACATTATAGACCATGTAGCCATCTACCACTTCGAACAAGATGGTCTTCATTACTCCTTCGGCATGCGTGGGCAGCAAAATTTGTCCTCGGATCGTAACACTTGTTAAGTTAAACTCAGCTAAAAGCTTTGTTTCCGAAACTATGTTTCCGGTTAACTTTGCTTGCTCCAAAACTCTCCCTTGTATGATGTTGGCTGAACTTCTTGGATCAACTAAAACACGCTTAATTTTGAAATCTAAAATGTTAAGAGAAATTACTAGAGCATCGTTGTGTGGTAGAAGAAGTCCATCAACATCTTCTGCTGTAAAGGTGATGTCATCTTTTGAGACCTCTCAGATCCTCTTGCCATGAGTTAATGATATCTTTGTCTTTTTGTTGCCAAAAATGTCAACCTATTTACTTCGTCTCCACCGAAGATTATCTTTATCATCATACGAGGTGATCCTACAATATGTTTTGATGGTTCTGCAATATCCCGATTTTTTCCATAGTTGTTCTTCGCCCGATCACTTAAAAACTCTTTGACGTAACCATTCTTCAACAATGTTGCTACCTCTTCATGAAGGTGTCAGCAGTCCCCAGTCCTATGGCTGCGAGTTCCATGGAACTCACACCACAGATTAAGATCCTTTTGGCTAGGATCTGACCGGATTGGATTCGGGAACCTAGCTTCTTTAATATTCCTCATAACCAAACCAGTTCTACCAAGCTAATATTAAAGTTGTAATTGGATAACTTGGGATATGTTGAATCTCAGGACCCCGACGCCTCTTTCTCCTACAACGATCTAGTACTTCGACCATAATCTGCCCTTCTATCAGAAGCAAACTTATCTGATTTTTGAAAACCTTGATTTTCACGCCCATCGACATCCTCGTAAAGTAAAAATAGACTCCTAGAGACCTACGATATGCATCAAAATCATTTTTAAATTTATTCTGATTCTAATTACGATTCATCTTTTGGAAGACACCGAGGAACGCAGTTGATCATCTTCTATTTTGATCTTTAACTCATAGCGATTGTGATCATCTGCCCATGTGGTTGCCAGAAATTCTAACAAGCTCCCTCAATTTCTCGGAGGCATCGAAACTCAATAGGTTGAGACACTTTGTAAATGCCTCCGCTGTCCACCTATCCGGTATTGTCGGTAACTGCATCTTCTCCTTTTGAAACCGGATCACGAACTCTCCAATAGTTCAAATTCTCCTTGAGATATTATGAATATATCTGCCTTCCTTGCTTGAACATTTCTTTCTCCAGCATAAGATTTAAGAAACGAATTTGCAAGCTTTTTAAAAGATCAATGTAATGCTCAGGTAAAAAAGAGTACCAAGTTAAGGCAACCTTCATCAGGGTTTTTCCAGACTTCTTCAACAAAACAGATTCGATCTCGTGTTGAGCCAGGTCGTTTTCCTTTACAGACGTAGTGTAGGTCATGGCGTGTTCCTGTGGATCCAAAGTTCTATCATACTTCACAATATCTAGCATTTTAAACCTCTTCAGGATTAACTCTGGAGCGTTTGGTTTAAATGGAAACTATGTATACTTTTTGGAATCTAGTCCATTTAACACCGGCGGTGCTCCCAGAATCTGATCTATCCATTTTGCTCCACTCGCTCATTCATTTCTCTTATGAATCTCATGAGCTTTATTTTGAAAGGGTCGTTTGTATTGTTGACGTTCCCAGATCCACTACCCGTACATCCTGCCTCGTTAAAACAAAATCCTTCTTTGGAGCGTCGTGATTGTTTCTTTGAACTGTTTAATTTGCAGGGACACTGGAAGGAATCTGAGCTCTTCTATTAGCATTATTGGAAGCACCGGATAATGCCTATTTCAACTCTGTCATCACATGATCTTGTCTTGAGGGGTGATCCATAATTGCCCTTTGTTGCTCTCTCAAGATTTTGACCGTTTCAACAACGTGTTCATCATCCGCCTCATTAGGAGTTGAACTTCTCACATGTCGAGAATTTTGACTTTTGCAAACTGGAATTGTTTCATCTCCTTCATTGCGGGTTTCCCTAGTAGAATCATCATGTTGGAACACATCCTCACGTTCATTGTGTGCTCCAACATTATAGGAATTGTTGACATCATTAGCTGCCATATCTGATTTTCTTATGCTAAGAAAGGAGTCAAAATTTGTTAGTAACATATGAATGGATGATCAAAGCAATTACATAATTGTATATGCCCCATGGTGGACGTCAAACTATTTATCTGTAAAAGTATAATTTAATTTGTAACGTGATTTATAGACACATGAATTAATTTGATCCAAAAATATGAAATAAACAGGAACAAAAATAAAATTATAGAATAAACTTTAAAGGAAATACAAGCCTAAATATGAACTTAGCCTCTCCGATAACAGAAGTAAGAACAAGGTAAAAGAATGATGTTATAAAATGAGAGTTGAGTCAAACTTCTGTGTACAGAATATTTCGTGTCCTACAATGGATACTAATTCTCCTATTTATAGCTATATTTAGGGAGACACGATCCCCAAATTAAGCTCCCCTTGAATGAGAATAAAACTGTCATTGATGGCCGGAACGGTTGGCTATAAATGCAGATATTCTCTATAACAGCTGCTCATTGAATGCTATAAATTCTTCAAATCTTTGTTATCGGTTACCCTGTCTTCGGAATTCACCTAGCACCGATCATATGCTTGCAACCGGTATCAACTATTTGCTGACTCACATCTTACCTGTCTTTAGCTCCACATGTCACCTCCTCACTCGTCCAACTGATTAACCAATTTTACTGCATACACTATTTTTTTCCAAAATCCTTTTAGAGTTCTATACTTTTAGTGTAATTTTATTTTATACAGTCACATGAAAAGATATTTTAAATAACTTTTAGTATATTATTTTAGAAAAAAATCGATAGGTGGACTACTTTTTAAATAAGCTCAAGTAGTCGCCTAAAAATTAAGACAAACAACTTAAGTATAACAAACTAAATTAAATATTTGAATCATTTTAATTATAAATTCCCTCTCATTGTCCAAGACAAGACTCTCTTCTGTCTTTCTCTATCCAGGGATTAATTCTCTCCTCCCCTTCAAGCAAAGTTGTTCCCTCTCTCTCTCTACACCTTTTCTTTATTCTTTCTTTCTGTTGGTTTCTGGGTTTCCGTGTAGCTTTTAGAGATCCACTTCCACTTCACCAAAAATGGGGTATTCCCCAAGTAGTTGTACTGACTCTTTGGAGGAGCGTTTTCACAACTCACACTCCTCAAAGACTCAAAATTTAGCCGTTAAAACTAATCACTACGAGCTAAAGATTAAATCTTTAATCTACAAAATGATTTGGGATTTGGGATTAGCCTGTATTATCCCACCTCGTAGACGTCGAAATTCTGTAATCAAGAATCAGTGCAAAAATAAAGATAATGAAAATGGCAAGAATTTGGAGCATAACAAAGCTTGGTTACTTGCAGAGGCTGGAGGGTGTGGTGGTCCAGAGTTGATTAATGCGGACCCACATTCGGTTCACTCTTCTTTTAGGTTCAATTTATGTACTCAAGTTGAGCTTGATGAGTCAATGAAGTTGGAAAATAGCTGTTCTTCTTCTTCTGCTACTACTACTGTGTTAATGGTGAATTTGGATAATGGGTTTACTGATCTTAATAAGTCTGATCAAGAGCTGAAATTTAGAAAAGTTGAGTCTTTAGAGAGGAATATTTCTCCTGTGGTTCATTCCTTGATTAGGTTCAGCTTTAATGAGATTGTTTCTGCTACTAGAAATTTTTCTAAAGGTATGTTCAATTTCTTGCCCCTTCTCTTTTTTTTTTTCCTTTTTTTTATCTCGGTGGTGGCAGCTTGCATGTACCTCTACTATTTTGCTTAATACCTACTACCTCTCACCGGCACAACTAATCGGCAACTCTGTAACCTAGTGTTTTTTTGCTATCTTCTTGGCCTTTCTCTTTTCATGTATTTCAGTTTATGTATCTTGAAATAGGTTTCAATTTCTAGGCTTTTATTTTCTTTGATATGTCTTGATTTATATTTCTTGAATTGGGTAGGAAGAGTTTTGGGAAGAGGAGCATTGAGCTATGTATTCAGAGGAAGAGTGGGATTTTTGAGGACAACAGTCGCAATTAAGAGGTTAGATATGGAGGATAAGGAATCTCCAAAGGCATTTTGTAGGGAATTGATGATTGCTAGTTCTCTTCATAACCAATACATTGTTCCTCTTGTGGGTTTTTGCATTGATCCAGAGGAGGGTTTATTTTTGGTGTACAAGTATGTATCTGGTGGAAGTTTAGAGCGGTATTTGCATGGTAAATAGTTCTTTGCTTTCCTTTTTTTCTTTAGTGGAATGATTTTTAGTTTGACTTTACAGTATTTCAGTGAGACTTAAATTTATTCATTTATAGGGAAGAAGAGGGGAGTTAAAGGTGGTCCAGCACTTACATGGTCTGCTAGGTATAAGGTGGCTGTTGGTATTGCAGAGTCAATTGGGTATTTGCATAATGGGACTGAGAGATGTGTTGTTCACAGAGACATCAAACCCTCAAACATTCTTCTTTCATCAAAGAAAACTCCCAAGGTAATGAAAAGGATATCATTTCATTTAGAAATCTCATTTAGGTAATTGTCAATACTTTGATGGATATACTAGGCAATAGTTATTCTTTTGTTCATAAGGGTGGTGTCGGGGCAAGCTTTTGTTTCCTCGACTATTCCATCGGATACCTGCTAATTCCCTCGGCACATTACTGCGTGACTCTGTCTACCAAGGCTTAGACAGATGGGAAGAAATTACTTATTGTTGTTTAGGCTCTATTGGACTTCGAAGTCCGGTACCCTATAGTTCTCCTCCACTTCATTGAACATTTGGCCACACTTTTGCGTGCTAGCCAACAGTAGCTTTTTCTGGTGGATTGTGCTCTAATTTAATTGTTACTTGGTCTATGCAGTTGTGTGACTTTGGCTTAGCTACATGGACTCCTGCACCTTCAGTACATTTCCTTTGTAAAACTGTGAAAGGAACATTTGGGTAAGATTTCCACCAGGAAAACTCTTTAGCATAACAATGACTACGATCCTAATGTAGCTTAACAACAACAGTATTTCCTACATTTTATCAGGTTTTAAAACTGCATTTGCAGGTACTTAGCCCCAGAATATTTTCAGCATGGTAAAGTGTCTGATAAAACTGATGTTTATGCTTTTGGAGTTGTCCTGTTGGAGCTATTAACTGGACGGAAGCCAATTGAAGCGAAAAGAGGACCAGGAGAAGAAAACTTGGTTTCATGGGTAGGTGATTGCTTAAATCTATTCCTAATCTGCCTTCTGTATAGCCTTATTTTGATATTTGTCTGTCACCCTCTAAAGTTATACACTACTGTCATTGCTAACTATAAATGCCATTAAATTTGTCCAAACTCTGTTTCTCCCAAAGTTTCTGATCCTAAATTTCAGTGGTGGGAAACGTTTTGGAATTGCATGTGATCTTGAGATGATAAAATACTTTCATTTAGCTGTTGTTGCACAAGTGAGTCTGCATCTGAAGTAGTTGTACTCAAACTCATTGGAGTAAAGTTTTGTACCAAAACTTGAAAAATGTTGGCACTTCGCTATCCTTCATTTGGACTTCCCTTCAAAATTTAGAAGATGTTCAATTGGTCATTACCAGCTTTCTATGCTGATTTTTAAAATTTGATGTTTCTCCTTACACAGGCAAAGCCACTACTGCAGCAAGATGTTCTTGAAAAGTTTCTTGATCCAAGACTTAAAGTTCCTCGAAAGAATGTGCACCAAATATCTCGGATGGTTCAAGCAGCAACTGCATGTATACACAGTGAAGAATCTCGAAGGCCTGATATTGATGAGATCATCGACATATTAAGAGGCAGAGAGCCTGATTCCTTCACTAAGAAGAAGACCATTTTACCAAGTAACAGCTATGTGATTGACCCCCAATTGCAGCAGACTAGAAACGAAATGAAGAGTCATTTAGCCTTGGCGATGCTAGGAGTTGCAGATTTTGAGGATGATGACCTTTATTTTCGTTGAAACAAAAAGTTGAATGTGAAGTTTTTATCCTTGTTTGCCATTGCCCCATTCAACTTGAAAGGGAGGAGAATTATAGTGTGACAACTGAAAAACTCTTTAACTTGTAGATAAAAGTGATAGCCTGATCGACGAATTCTGTGTTTGTACATACTGGTTTCTTGTCCCCAACTCTAAGGAAAAACTAAGGCAGTATCTGTTTTTCAAGGTTAGATAAGAAAGTTGCAACATTGTTTTCTTCATTGCAAGTTAGTCTTTCCTTGGACATTCTAAGTGCCATGTATTTTAGCTATAACAGCCAACTTTATATATGTAATTATGTATTTTACTACTTGGTGAATAGAAGAGTACATAGGTGGGCACTTTTTACCATTTCCTTTCAGATTCTTTCTTCTTTTTTTATCGGCTTCCACTATTTGTTACCTTATCTTGGAAACACCTTCTCTATCTCTATAAAGTAGAGCTAAGATTTGCATACACACTGTCCTCCCCAAGCCCCATTCATGGGATTACACTGGGTTTGTTGTTGTTGTTGTTGTTGTTGTTGTATCTGCTTCCAATTATAAATCCATTATTCCATTTAAACAAGCTCCTTTTCTCATCTTCAAGAAAACCGTTCATCCTAAACATATAGGCAGAGACGAAGCCAGAATTTAAAATTTATGGGTTCTGAATTTGCTATAGATCCTATAACTCGTCTTAAATATTGGGTTCGTATGTGTATATATATATATGAGTAGCATCCCACAGTCTCTTGAATTTTAGAGTTAGACATACATTTTAGAACACACTTTTTCAAATCGGAAGTCACGTCTAAATTTTATATTTGTATTTGGTTAAGGCTTTGGGTGGGGGGAGGGGGGGGGGAGAGGGCGGGGGGAAGGGAAGAAGAAAAGAAAAAATGATATTGTCCATTTCCATAACATATTCCCTCATGCCAGTTATCTATCGTGCACGATTACATACTATTTCTTTATTAATACAAGGACAGAAGTTGATCGATCCAATTCAGGTTAGGTAATTAAGAAAGAGATGGTTCAGAAAGTACAAACGCTATGCCATGCACAACGATCAAAATCAAGGTCAACTTGCGATAATTTGGCATGGGGAAACCAAGACAGCTCAACTCTCACATGCGACAACCAAAAAACAAAAACAATTCAAATACAAGGTTAACAAACTTGTTGCTGTATCTTGTTGACCCACGTTGTCACATTAGGAGGGAAAGAAGATGAACAACAACAGCAAATTTTGTTGTAAACCCCACAAATTTAAATGAAAAAAATACATACAATCAACCTCAATATGATGTAAGCAAAATGGATGTTACAGTTTAACTAACTTAAACGGTTTCTTCAACAAGAAAAGAAAAAGAAAATTTGAGATGGACAGATATCGAGGTTAACACTATCAGGATCTATACGATAACTACAAATAATCGCCCGTTAAGTGAGATTAATAATAAGGAAGATAAGGCAAGTTACGTGCTACGACATGTTGAATACATAATCGTGTAAAAGTTCTTTACACTACCCTCGTATATATTAAAATTAAATCCATATCAAAATGGTGAAAGAGGAAGCTAGAAAATTTTAGCAACATCCCTAATCAAGCCTCTGTTGGCTCGGGCAAATTCTATGAACTCTTGAAAGGAAATGAAACCATCTTTATTAGTGTCAATTTCATCCATCATATACTTAACTTCTTCAGGAGTAACAGAGCCCAGGGTCTGCAACGTCTCCCCAAGTTCTGTAGCAGATATTTGCCCATCACCATTTGCATCAAATCGCTTGAAGATTCGTTCTCGATCAGCTATATCTTGTGGATCGTCAGCCTCAGCCATTCTTTAAATATTTTTTATTTGTTATTATATTTTTTCTGATGGAAATAATGTGACAAAGTTTGTTCTTCTTTGTGATTAATCTAATTTTCAGTCACTTAGATTCAAGAAATGACTTATTTTTGGGGTTAAAAAAGGTATACCACAACTAATGTATGATCACCCTTAGCCTTAGGAGGTGGGCTTTTTTGTGGAAGAAATTCTAAAAGGGTCTAGAGAGAGACAGCCGTCCATAATTAATGACCATTAACGGGAATAACACATTCAGAATTGAGCTATTTAAGGGACCAATTAGAGAAATTGAATCTGAAACCAAGAATTAGGATAATAAATTTGAAATATACAAATCTACTAAAATAAAGTGAGGAATAATGTGCATCCATATTGTTTGCCTGAGTAAGTTTGTTTTAATGTTTGACAAAGGAACTCAAGCATGAACGAGGTCCATATACAGTGTACACAAACACAGGCAAATTTGAGCACAAGACATGCACGTGAAGGAGATAAGCTTAACTGCTTATATATGATATCTCCTGAACGAAAAGATTGCATAATTGCTAAGGAGAAAGACCTCCTCAATTGAAGAGAACTCTATCCTAAATAAGGGAGGAGTTAGAAGTTGAAGATAATTAGAACTCTTCCACCAAGGAAGAGTATAGCATTAGAACTCTAATTAATCCTATTCTACTAACTCTATATATTTCAGGATGTTCTCCTTTTACAGATACACACAAATGTTGAAGTTAAACAAGAGTTGAGAGCAAAATAGCAAGGCATTTTGCAAGCAATTCATGTGTGATTGAAGTGTGTGAACCTGAAGCTACATGAACCATCTAGAAGAACCAGTTCCAAGTATCTATCTTTTATTCTAGTTAAATTGTAATATGGGTTTTTGAGTTGTACCTTTCAGCTTTCTTTAGAAGCATTTGTACTAGGTACTCTGAGTGTAGTGTTCAAGTTAGAGTTAACTTGAAATTATCGCAACATCTGAGACTGATTGCCACAAAGGGTTAGAGGTAATCGTTAGGTTTATAAGAGTTTTATAAACGTTGTTTTTGACCAAGTGATTTAGTGAAGTGTTGGAAAAAATCTTGCTAGGTAGTAGATCGTGATTTTTTCACCTTTTGAGCCAGGTGTTTTCCACATAACAATACTTGTGTTCTTTACTTTCTGCATTTATTATTCTGCAACAGTAGTATAAGGAACACATAGAAGAACCAGGTCCTTCTATAATCCGTGCACGCAAAAAATTGAACACCACACAAATCACTCCCCCCCTCTTGTGTGGTACTGGAGTATAAAACATCAATTGGTATCAGAGGTGGTTATCCTTGAAGAGGCTAACACCTTAGGAGAAGATTAAGATGGGTGCACCACCTGGAATTGGGAAGGGCAATCCACTACTAGGCCACCACTCTTTAATGGACAATACTACTCTTGGTGGAATAACAAGATGAGAGATCACATATAGGGAGAGGACTATGGACTATGGGATATTGTCATTGATGGTCCACTAGCTACTTTGAAGAAAAATGCTGAAGGAGTAGATGCACCAAATACAAGAGTTGATTGCAATGCTGAGGATATGAAGAAATGGGAAAAGAATGCCAAAGCCAAAAAATGGCTTGTTTGTGGACTTGATATGAATGAGTACAGCAGAATCCAAGGTTGTTCCACTACTAAGCAAATTTGGGACACACTGCAAGTGGACCATGAAGGAACAACTCAGGTAAAAAGATCTGGAGGAACTCTACTATATTCTCAGTATGAGAACTTTGTTATGAAAGATGGAGAAACCATTTAGGAGATGTACACAAGGTTCACTATATCGACAAATGAACTAAAATCTATTGGAAGGATTATCTCTGAAGAAGAAAGAGTCGAGAAGATACTCACTAGGGTCTTGCCAATCACTTGGGAGAGCAAGATCACTGCCATCCAAGAATCAAAGAATATTGCCACTCTCCCACTAGATGAATTGATTGGGAATCTCACTGCCTATGAACTTAGGAGACAAACCATGAAAATGGATGTACCTAAGAAGGAAAGGAGCTTGGCACTCAGAATCATTGATGGTTCTGATATGGAAGATAATGAAATGACTATGATAACCAAAGACTTTAAGAAGTACCCAAGGAGAGGAAAAGGTTCTTCAAGAAGTGAAAGCTACAACAAGGCAAAAGCTCCTGAGAAGACAACCAATGATGGTTGGTACAAGTGTGGTAAGACTGATCACATGATTAAAAGCTGTCTTTTGTGGAAAATTGAATGGAAGAAGGAAAGAGTTAAACGAATGAACAAGAAAAAGGAACATGTTTAACCCAAGAAAAGCAACAACAAAGGATCAACCAAAGCTGTGGTCACTACTTGGGGAGAAAGCTCAGATGATGATGATGATGAACGGGCACTTATGACCATTGGAAAATCTGATGAAGAAACTGAGGTAAGCGTTTTTCATCTCAAAGACAAGATTAAATTTTTGTCTAAAGAAAGGTTATCTGAGTTACTACTAGAGCTAATTGATGAATATGAGGATGTGAATAATGAAAAAGAACATCTGTCAAAAGAATGTGTGATTTTGAAAGCTAAGTGTAAAAACCTAGAACTTAGGGCGTGTGAAACGGAAAGTGAAAATACTCTGTTGAAGAACCAGGTTCATGCACTTGACACAACTATCCTAGAACTTAGATCTGAAAATATAAAATTGAAATTAGGAACATACAAAAAGACAACTAATCATACACAACTAACTTTAGAAGTAAATGTAGGAAAAATAAAAGATGAGTTGTATAAGAGGGATGAACAGGCAGGAGTCCTAAAGAAGGATCTGAAAAAGGTCAAGCATGAGCTAGATAAAACTTGTAAATGGAATCAGTCCTCTGATGCACTATCATCACAACAAGAACATCATAGTAGCAACAAAAGGGGACTTGGCTTTGGGAACTCTGCACCTAAGTGGGATCCCAAAAGAAAGTACCTCACACTCCCTGAGAACAAGATTTGCACACACTATGGTAACACCGGTCACTATAAGAGTGAATGTATTGCAAAAGAGACGGCAAGTCAAAAGAACAAAAAATTTGTTCTATGGAAAAATAGGCTGCCAAGTTGGGCTAAAAAGAATTTGATCTATCATTTTGCCTATAGAAAGGGACCCAAACTAGTTTGGGTTCCTAAGACTAACCCCTGATTTCTTTTTGCAGGTCCAAGTGAAGGGAAACAGTCAAATATGGTACATGGATAGTTATTGTTCTAAGCATATGATAGAAAGAAAGAACCGGTTCCTCTCACTTGAGGACCATAAATGAGGTAATGTCTCCTTTGGAAACGGAAATAAAGGTGAGATCCATTGGGTTGGAAAGGTAGGTAAGATTGATTCTCACTCTATTGAAAATGTCTACTTGATAGATGGACTGAAGTACAGTCTAATGAGTGTATCACAATTGCGTGATAGAGATAACATGGTAGCCTTCACCTCTACAAAATACTTTGTGATTAATCTTACCACTAATAAAATAGTTTTGCAGGGAAAAAGAGTAAACAACATATATGTTGTGGATCTGTCCACACTTTCAGATATTGAATTCACTTGCTTAAGTGTGTTGGATAATGATCCCCTCCTTTGGCATAAGAGACTTAGACCTGCCAGTCTAAGCCAACTCAACAAATTAGTCTTCAAGGACTTGGTGATAAGGCTGACTAACATTAAGTTCAAGGAAGATGAAGTTTGTGAGGCTTGTGCAAGGGGGAAGCAGGAAAGATCCTCTTTCAAAAGCAAAAAAATGGTAAGCACTACTAGGACGATAGAACTTGTCCATATGGATATTTGTGGACCAATGAGAACGTTGAGTAGAGGTGGTAAGAGATATGTTATGGTGCTTGTTGATGATTACTGTAGGTTTATTTGGACATTATTTTTAACATCTAAAGATGAAGCATTTGACATGTTCACATCTTTTGTTAGAAAAACTCAGAAACAACTAGGTAATCAATATGCATCAATTAGGTCTGATCATGGTACTGAATTTGAAAACGCTAAATTTGCTGAATTTTGTAATGAGTATAGCATAAATCATAACTTTGGTGCTCATAGGACTCCACAACAAAATGGAGTAGTTGAAAGAAAGAATAGGACATTTGAAGAAATGGCTAGGACTATGCTTCTTTCTAGTAAACTGCCCCATAGTTTCTAAGCAGAAGTTGTGAACACTGCTTGCTACATAATAAATAGGTGCATGAACAGATCTCTAGTCGAGAAGACTCCTTATGAGTTACTTAAAGGGAGAAAGACAAATATATCTCATCTTAGGGCATTTGGATGCAAGTGCTTTGTGCACAATAATGGTAAAGACTCCCTAGGTAAGTTTGATCCCAAAAGTGATGAGGGAGTATTCTTGGGATATTTTTCGCATAGTAAAACTTATAAGATTTATAACCAAAGAACTATGTGTATAGAAGAAAGTGTACATGTGGTTTTTGATAAAACTAACATTCTTTATGAGAGGCAGGAACAGGATGATGAAGCAATTGGGCTAGTAAGAAACTCAAATAAAACCACAGCCCAGACTGAAGCTTCACCGGAGGAAGTAATAGGTGATGGAACAGGTTCTTCCACCCATGACAACCTGACATGGGGAATTGAACAAAGAGGAACTGATCCTCAAACCTCAAGGGAACCTATCCATGAACCTGTTCATCAACAACAAAACATTGAAGGAACATCTAGGGGAAACTAGTTGGTTGTGAAACCTTACAAGTATCAAAGATTCATCCCATTAAGAATATAATCACTGATCCAACCTCTGGAATGTAAACCAGATCTTCTTTGAAGAATATTTATGCTTTTGATACTTTTTTATCTCTTATTGAACCTAAAAATATTGTTGAGGCTTTGTAGGATACAGACTGGGTAAATGCAATGCAAGATTAACTCAACCAATTAGAGAGAAGTCAAGTTTGGCATTTGGTACCAAGACACAAAGACAAATCAGTAATTGGCACAAAATGGATCTCCAAAAACAAACTTGATGAAGATGGAATAGTTGCAAGGAACAAGGCAAGATTGGTGGTTCAAGGATATAGTCAAGAGGAGGGCATAGACTATGATGAGACTTTTAATCCAGTTGCAAGATTGGAAGCAATTAGACTTCTTATAGCCTTTGCTGCTTACATGGAATTCACTCTCCATCAGATGGATGTCAAAAGTGCCTTACTCAATGGTTATCTAAAGGAAGAAGTGTTTGTCAAGCAACCTCCGGGCTTTGAAAGCAAGGAATGTCCTAATCATGTGTACAAGCTTGACAAAGCACTATATGGGCTCAAGCAGGCTCCAAGAGCATGGTATTAAAGATTGTCAAAATTCGTGCTTGGGCATGGCTACAAGAGAGGTAAAATTGACAATATTTTGTTCTTGAAAGAAAAAGGTAAAGAGACCTCTTGGTAGTTCAGATACATGTTGATGATATAATCTTTGGAGCAACTATTGATAGGTTAAGTAAAGAATTTGCTAAACTAATGGGGAGTGAATTTGAAATGAGTATGATGGGTGAGTTTAATTTCTTTTTAGGCTTACAAATTAAACAAAATTCAAATGGTACTATGATCCATTAGTAGAAGTATGTGAAAGAGTTGCTTAGAAGGTTTAAAATGGAGGACCCCAAAGAAATTGACAGTCTTATAGCAACAACCACAAAATTGGATATAGATGAACCTAGTTCATCTGTTAATCAGAAGATGTATAGGGGAATGATTGGCTCTTTGTTATATCTCACTACTAGTAAATCTAACATTATTTTCAGTGTAGGCCTTTGTGCTAGATTTCAAGCAAATCCAAAGGAGTCTCACTTGACTGCTGTCAAGAGGATCTTGAGATACCTAAAAGGCACCGCTGACCTTTGTCTATGGTATCCAAAAGGTAGTAATTTTCAACTTAGTGGGATATGTTGATGCTGATTATGCAGGTTTTCTTGTGGATAGACAGAGCACCTCAGGTATGACACACTTTCTTGGCTCATGTCTTGTGTCTTGGGCCATCGAAAAGCAAAATTTTATGGCTTTGTCTATTGCTGAAACTGAGCATGTGGCTGCTACCTCATGTTCTGCTCAATTATTGTGGACCAAACAACAATTCATGGACTTTGGAACCGATGTAGGTTGTATCTCCATCTTTTGTGATAACACCGGTGCAATTAGTATGACCAAGAACCAGTTCATCACAAAATCACTAAGTAGATAGACGTTAGGCATCACTTTTTGAGTGACAACAATGAAAAAGGTTTGATCACTATGGAATTTTGTACCACTGACAAACAAATAGCTAACATCTTCACAAACGCTCTAAGTAGAGATCACTTTGAAAGGGATATGTTAGAATTAGGGATAAATAAAATCACCTAAAAGGAACGGGTTCTAACTCAATGTTTGGTTTAATAGTTGTGAATTGTTGTAAATAATTAGATTAGCTTTTGCTCAGTATCATACTTTTACTAGTATACTCTTGTGCCATATGCTAAAATGTCTCATTAATCTCTAATGATATTATCTCTATTCTCTTAGAAAAATTCAGATTTACACAAGAGAATTCTCAGTAAAGAACCTGGTTCATCAAGGTTACATGGTATGTATTCTCTACTCCGCATATTTTGAAATAATTGTATTTCGATTATGAGCAAAGAGCGAGTCCTATTTAATCCTAACCTCCCTCAAGCCTGTCCGTTATAAATGAACCAATTTCACTTAGAAGAAAGTCCCCAATACCATAATTTTCTAGATTCCAGGGAAGTCTCCAATGTCTTTTCAAACTGACTCCCAGTTTGATTAGACTTCTGAGCTTCTAAAAAGCTGTCGTTACCCAATTAAACTCTCCCTCCTTAAATTTATTTGGCCTTACCTATTTTCTCACTTCTAATTTTCAGCCGCCAAACAATACTCTCTATCTACTCTATTCTCTTCTATACACACATACTCTCATCTCTTCTATACACACATCGACACACATCAATGGCAAATCTTTATGAAAATCCCTCATCACCACCCAAAGAATTATCAACTACACCATCTATCACACTTTTAACCATACCCACCTCTAGGAAAGGGAGGTTTAAGATGCTTGCTCACAAAGAAGTCACTGGAGGAGAACAAATCAAGAAAATTAATGAGCAATTAAGGTCAAGTCAGGTAGAAGAACCCAAGAAATCTGAAGAATCATTTAAGTACGCAACTAAGGGCGAAAAAATGGTTGCATCTAAAATAGAGCAGGTAAGTTCTGGTTGTAAGATTGCGTCTGATATAATTTCTAGAGTTGCTGAGAATCTACAGAACAAATTTGTTTTGGTTGGAACTATTGCTGGGGTTGAAACCACTGAATTTGGGAAAACTGGTGGAAAAAATAAAAATAAAAAATGGGTGCTCAAAGTGATATGAGGGGAAAGGGAAAAGAAAGAGTGGCTGAATCTTTACCTACTCATGTTGAATACCGAAGATGTTGCCGAGGAGAAAGAAAGTTGCAAAGAAGAAGGGGGTAGTGGGTCTAGTGATGCAAGTGCAGTTGTGGGGTTGGTTAGGTTGAGGAAGAGGTTCCAAAAACCTATTCCATCTGTGTAGGAACCCCTCGAAGACCTACTAAAACGGGTGTCTGACAGCTACAATATAAAAAAAGAAGAGTTCAGGAGTTAAAATACCTGGAACTGATAGGGCAAACAAGAAGAGAAAGGCTGTCTCTTCTATCCTTGTAGAGACGCGTCCTACAAGAGGAAGAGCTACAAGTAGTCAGAATAAGCAAAGTGAGACTGAACTGGAAAGAGCCCTACAAGAGAGTGAAAGAAAAGCTGCTACAAAGGGGAAGAAGGGCTGTTAGTGAGCCTGTTGAGGCAATTGAAATTGAAGAGACGGACATGGTTCTTCATGATGAACAAAGCAGAGGAGGTGGAGGTTGTGACTCCAAAGGCAAAGAAAAGAAAGACTTCCAAGAAGAAGTCACCTTCAAACCTTATTGATGCAAAGCCTTCTACCTTGGCAAAGAGAACCAGGTCTACCAGAAAATCAAGGAAAATGCAAGTAATGGAGGAAGAGGAAAGTGAAAAAGAAGAAGAAACTGATGAAAAGCAGGAAAAGATGGTTAAGTTTGGGAAAAGAACCATCCTGAAGGGTAGACTTCTCAGGGACTTGGAGGAGGAAGACATGGCGATACTACTGGAAAAACTACAACTGCAGGGTTGGAAGGACATGGTCCTTCAAATGGAAGAAAGACTTGCCAGAACTGAGATTGTAGAGTTCATGGTAAATTGTGAAATCAAGAATGTCAGAGTCACTAGTATGGTGAAGGGGGTGACTGTGAGCTTTGATGACAAGAAATTGGGAGAGATTCTAGGAGTACCTACTGAAGAGTACAATGATTACACAAAGTTGAAATGGCCTAGCCTAGAAAACCTCCCTACCTCCCTTGCCATTACAAAGAAATTTATCGATAATGAGGAAGAGCTACAGCCCACGGCTATGTACAAAACTGAGATGAAGCCTGCCCACAAAGTGTTTTTTGAATTTGTCAGCAAGGTCGTGTTGTGCAGGTAGGAAAGAAGGCACATTACCACCTTCATGGACCTGGTTCTTATGGAATGCATTGATAGTTGGGGCAGATCAATTGGCTAAGGTTTATCATCCAGCTCCTTGATAAGGTTCTAACTGGCACAAAAATTCATGCCATATGCTATGGTTTCATTGTTACAGTTGTGCTTGCTCACTTCAAGTTACCCCTGAAGAAATGTGATGTTAGTACAAGCAAAGATCACTTTAGATCCAAAACCTTGACTGCATGTGACTATGAAGTACATACTGCTCCCAAAGAACCTGGTTCATCCAAGAAGGTGGTTGTGAATAGCATAGTGAGAGCCTTGGTGCAGGAGAATGGGGCTAAGGATGCGGAGATTGAGAGGCTGAAGAAAAGGCTGACTGAAGTAGAAACTGAGAGGGATGCTCTTAGGACTAATCTTGGAAAGGAAAAGGAGAAGAATGAAGGCATTCTTCATAATATGTTGAAACTACTTCAGGCCAAAAACCAAGAACCTGGTACTTCCCAGCCTTAAACACTTCCTAGCCTAGTTAGTAAACCAGTAACCAGAATGAGATGTTTTTTATTCTTCTTTTTTCTCATGGTGTAGTAGTGTTATTTCCTTCTATGCTTTGTAGATGACTATTATAAATGCTAATCAATTGCTTTTTGCTCTAATTATTTCTTTGTGTTTCTTAGATGGCTAATATCCTTAGATTGATAAAGAAAGAATTGAATCCTTGATTGCATTTGAAGTAGTCCCAGTGGACATGAGTAAGATCTAATAAAATTTGGTTATCTAACATAATTGTGTAACTTTTTGATGATGCCAAAAGGGGGAAGATAAGTTGTGTTTTTTTACTTTGGACTGTGAAGTTTATAACCTAATGAACCTGATGTTTGATGATTTTTAACTTTAAAATGGAAAATGTTATAACATTATGTGTATGTTGAGCTAAGTTGAAACATGTCTCATGCTTATGAAAAGCATAGAGTTTGTCGTCATCAAAAAGGTAGAATTTGCTAGCCTAAGTAAGTTTGTTTTGATGATTGACAAAGGAAATCAAGCATGAACTAGGTCCATACACAGTGTACACATCACGGGCAGATTCGAGCACAAGGCATGCACGTGAAGGAGATAAGCTTAAGTGGTCACATATGATATCTCCTGAACGAAAATGTTGCATAATTGACAAGGAGAATGACTCCTTACTCGAAAAGAACTCTATCATAGATAAGGGAGAAGTTAGAAGTTGAAGATAACTAGAACTCTTCCACCAATGAAGAGTATAGCATTACAACTCTAGGTAATCCTATTCTACTAACACTATAAATTTCAGGATGTTCTTCTTTTACAGGTACGCACAAACGCTGAAGTTAAACGAGAGTTGAGAGTGCTAAGGCATAGATTAATTATTAGTTAATTGATGAGTTTGCTTGTTAGTTAGTAGTTTGTTAACTTTATTAGTTAGTTGTTAGTTGCCAGTTGTATGGCAGTTAGCTGCCAGCTGTATTAGTTATATTGTTTCTTCCGTAGTTTGTATATAACTCTTTATCTGAAGCATCAATAGATTGAAATTTATTTTTACATTTCTTTCTTCTCCTTCTTATCATCTCTTCTTCTTCACACGACTGCCACATCTAGAAGCTTCCATTGAATCTCCATTAGAGCTCAGCTCGAGCTCATCTCTAGTTGGCCATCTAAGTTTGATAGAGAACAAAATAGCAAGGCATTTTGCAAGTAATTCCTGTGTGATTCAAGTGCACGAGCCTGAAGCTACATGAACCAGATAGAAGAACCAGTTTCAAGTGTCTGTCTTTTATTCTAGTTCAACTGTAGTAGGGCTTTTGAGTTATACCTTTCAGCTTTCTTTAGAAGTATTTATACCACGTACTCTGAGTGTAGTGTTCAAGTTAGAGTTAACTTGAAATTATCGCAACAATCTGAGGCTAGTTGCTGCAAAAGGTTAGAGGTAATCCTTAGGTTTACAAGAGTTTTTCAAAATCCTACTAGGTAGTAGGCCGTGATTTTTTCACCTTTTGATCCAGGTGTTTTCCTCGTAAAAACACTTTTGTTCTTTACTTTCTGCATTTATTATTCCGCAACAGTAGTATAAGGAACACATAGAAGAACCGGGTTTGGTCAGAATTACTATTTACAAAGTGGAGTTATTTACTCTTTCAAAAAAAAAAAAAAAAACCTCAGCCAGCTAGATATTGGACTCAATGTGATAAATTCTATTGCCTAAACAATGAATTTACGCTGGAGGATAGGGGCACAGCTACGTAAAAGATTTGCTTAAGCGCTTTGTTCCTCACTCATGCTTTTAAATGACATGTTGCATATTTCCTGTCTCACTAACTTCTCATTCTTACATGTTTCAAGAGTTAATCCATGAACATCATATAAAAATTGTCGGCTAGGTATAACATTCTTCTAATGCATATAAAACAATTCCAATATTTACTCTGAACCTATTCAAAGCTAGAGTTAAGCCATATTCCTATGCCTATATATTGCATTGTAGCTTTTTACTTTCATATATACATTAACATTTTCTCAATAATTGTAGTCTGCTAGTTTCTCAAAATTTACAATAAAATAAATACTAGCATCACTTTTTATTTTCTATTTTTTTTGCCTTGCTTTTTTAATTTCATTGGGTTAGAAGTGATGGTGTCAGGAAATGAGTTGGACTTTACATGCTATAACACAACAGGAACATGAGACAACAATGTTTCAAAGCCTGTTTGACATCCAGAAGAAAACGTTTTCGTTCTTGATACCAACAAGTGATCAGCTTTCACTTGTTTGATTTAAAGTTTATAAAGACGTTTTTGTAGGTGGATATGTCATTGGGCTTTAACTTTGGCAAAAAATTTAAGGTCATATTCTCCTCTCCAAACATTTTAAGTAGGCGAGTTTTGGAATTTTTTTTTTCAATTTTTTTTTAAAAATATGTGTTTGTTTATAGAATTAATTTAGTTTTTGGGAGATTTTAAAAATCAATATTTCAAATTACAAATATAGCTTAAGACCTTTTTTGGGCCAAATCATGATCATTTGGAACTTTTTAGCTGGAAAAAAAAAGAATTTTCAACATGTCAAAATTTGCCCCAAAATTCATATCCAAACGTATTTTCAATTTCAAATCACACTTTACCCAAGTTAGCTTTTTCAAAAAAAAAAATTGGGAATCTATGTTCAAAGGTGTCCTAAATATCTAAACGCAATTTAAGAAAATCCAAGCATGCATTTGTTTTCCAAAATTCTTCTAAACACTAAACGATAACCAAGAGTGTTATTGTGTGTTAAACCAAGTAGTGCAACTTACCTTTGATAATTTTTCCGCAAACCTTACCTTTGAGTCTGACATTCCCTAAAATAAACTCTCCTCTCTTTTTCCTCTTTCCCTTAGCTTCAAAGAAAAGTGTAATTTAAGTTCTGTTTACTCCAAAGCTCAAGAACCTGTCTTTGAGTATGAGACGCTTCCGTCGGGAAAAATATTTAGGATTTAGATTTGACAGGTTTAATTTTTAATTGTAAGCACTAAACATATTGAATATTTAGAATTATTACTTCAAAATTTAATATTTATTGAGATTTTAGTATTATTTTACATATATATATAATATTCTTTATAAAAAATATTGAGTACAATTGAACTCATTACATCCACCTCTGCCCCTCTCCCAAGCAGAAACTAAATCACCATGCATTTTTTATTATTGATGCCATAGTGTGATGTATCTTTAATCAGTATTCATTATTTATTTTATAGAAAAAATGTAGCAATTGAACCAAAACAATTAAACAAAATATAGCACAAAACAACTAATCCACTAATATGGAAACAGTACCGAAACTCATACATTTCCTATCCTTTTTAACTTGTAATATACCGTACATTAATATAGACCATTAATATCAAAATGGGAGTTATGTTCACCAATTCAAGTAAGAACGCTTGGGAATGGAGACAGTAAAAAATAAGAGAAGTCAAATCCAAGACGTGCAATACAATACAATAAAAATTAAAAGTAGGGGTGATTTACTCAAAATAATGATTGCCTCAAATACATACATACCTTACGTACATAAGAATAAATAATTGCGTTAATTGTGAAAATAATTTGACAAAAATCTCATTCTGCTCTGGCTGTCACTTGGCTCTAGTTTGGGATAGAAACAATGACGATAAAGTAGGCAGGTTAATATGCACGGGGTTTTATTACTCCTGCTAGATAAAAATGGATTCTTAGTTTAATGATACCGATAAAAATCTCTCGCACTATTTGTGTCGATTGGATTCTCACGGTAACCTTTCTCCCTTTCCCTTCCCTAATCCCTAGTGTAATAAAAAAAATTATAAAAGAAAAATATTTTTGGCATTATATTAAGGTTCTTTTTATTATTATTTTCTTGTTTTCATAACTTATTGTTAATTGCCTATCTTCTAATTTATATGGTTTGACTTTTTCTAACCATTTTATTCCCAGTGTAATGTTTTTATCGCCTTGATATATTTTAAAATTTATTAATATTGGTATTCCTCCAATAATTAATTCTTTTTCAGTTGTTTCTTCGTTTTTTCTTAACGCTTTTGGTAGTTCTGAATTTTGCTGTTCTATTGTTACTATCTCTTGTTCTGGTATCAATTCTCTTATAACATAATTCTCTTCCTGTCCTGTATTTATTAGTATTAAATATTTTCTTTGGTCCATTATTCCTGTTTTTTAGAATGGTGTGGGTTTATTTCTTCTATTTTTTGTTCTATTAATTTTTGTGGAGTGGTATAATTTATTCTTCTTGATGTACTTCTTGATGTACTTATTCTTGATGACGTTTCTGGCATTTTATTATTTATTCGTTTTGATGTGCTTAATCTTTCTTTTACTATTTCTAAATCTTCATCCATGTCCATTTCCGTATAACTGTAATCATTGTTGTCTATAACTGATACTATTCTTTCGAATGGATTTTCTATTTTTATTTTATTTATTTTATTTTTAGCTGTTATCTTATGTTTTGTTGTTAAGACATATAGATTTTTACATCTTGCTGTGAATATTTTACTTCCTGGTGCTAATTCTATTCCAGACATTTTCCAGTATAGTACTAATGATTTATCTATATTTTTATCATCTACTGCTACTGAATAGTTAGCACTTATTATAAATTTAAATTTTTGGTATATTAAGTTACCTCTTACGGCACTTATTATACTCTTTTCTATAGGTTGTACAATTCTATCATCTGCCAAGTATATTTCTATAGGGGTATCTATTCCTTCCCTAAAACATGCTTTTATTAGGATCTCCGTTCCTCCTAAGTGTACATATTTTATTGGATTTTTTTCTTTTATATCTTGTATTTCTTTATTTAGTAGTCTTTTATTTAAAATTGGTATTTGTGCTTTACCTTTGATGTATTTACAATCTATTATATGTTCTCTTTGGCTTACTACATAGTATTCTTCTTTCTGTCTTTTAAACCAATTCTTTATTATTGGTACTTCTAATAATTTGTCTATGCTTAGATCCAATTCTTTTCCTTTTATTTGTTCAAATATATTAGCGTCAAATATTATTTTTTGTTCTGAAGATTGTTTATCTTGGTGTTCAGTCCTGTTATAAATAGAGTTTTATTTAAAGTGAATGTCTATATTTTAGAGAGATTTTAGGGATTTTACTTGGTGGCTAAGTCACTCTTTCCCTATAAATAGAAGGGTCCTATTCCATTGTAATTCATCTCAAAACAATAAGAATTCTCTCTCCCTTCCTTTGCAATATTCTTCTTTACTGTTTTATTTCACGTTATCAGCACGAGACTCTACCATCTCAAGAAGCTCTTTGAGAAGATTAAGGTATAACTTTTCTCCTCTTTTTAATTATGACTGACATTATGAAAAGAAAGTTCGCTGCCCCTTGAAATTTCGGGCAAGAACTATATGACATGGGTGTTGGATGCTGAAATCCATTTAGATGCAATGGGTCTTGAAGACGCCATTAAAGGCAAAAATAAAGCATCTACCCAAGACTATGCTAATGCCTTAATTTTCTTGCGCCATCATCTTGACGAAAGGTTGAAAATAGAATATCTCACAGTCAAACTCATCTGAGGCTCCAAGACTTTAAGCCTGTTTCTGAATATAATTCTGCGATGTTCAGATTTGCTTCTAAATTGAAACTTGTGGAGATACTATCACTGACTATGATATGCTTGAAAAAACGTTTACAACGTTTCATGCTTCCAATATGGTCCTCCAAAAACAGTACAGAGAGAAAGGTTTCAAGAAGTAATCTAAGTTGATTTCTCTTTTCCTTGTGGCTGAACGAAACAACAACTTGCTTACGAGAAATCACAATAATCAGCCCACTGGGTCTACACCATTGCCTGAAGTAGATGAGGTGTATTCCTATTATGCTAAGCGTGGAAAAAGGTCGTGGCCCTATTCGTGGCCGTGGCCGTAGCCATAGCCATGGAAGAAATTTTCCTGGTGTTAATCACCTCCCAAAGAAAAATAATCACCAAAAGTGGAAAGGGAATGATGAGAAGCCAAAGGCAAATGGTTTAGAAACTGAATGTTATCGTTGCGGTGGAAAAGGGCATTGGGCAAATATTTGTCGCACACAAAGACATTTGGTTGAGCTTTATCAAGCATCTCTAAAGAATAAAAGCCCTGAAGCCAATTTTGTCTCTGACAATGAATTTGACATCACCCACTTGGATGTGACAGACTTCTTTGAGCACCCTAATAGAAAAATAGTCCACTTGATTGGTGATGGATCTGTGGTTAAAGATGATTGTGTAGTTTGATATTTATTTTTGCATATTCATAATAACTAGTGAATAAACATTATGTAATCATTGTTCTTTGCATGAGTAGTACTCATTAATATCAATTAGTATTATTTATTTTATGGAATATTGTTAGTTCGTTTTGATTAAATGTAGTTCTAGTATTCGTTGCAAATGACGTTTCAATTTATTTAGTCTCCAATGATTAATATATTATTTATTAAAGTAATTTTGTTGTGAACAAAAAAAGTTACTGGACTTAAACAATAGAAGTTGTAACATTCCATGTATAAATTTGGTTAATAAATAACACGTTTAAGTTTTCAATATCCAGTTGATTATTACATTTTATTGTTTAACAATTGGCTTTATATGTGTAGAAACATGTTTTAAGTTTTCAATATCCAGTTGCGCCTATGCTGAAAGGTTGTGTACGTAAGTCAGTAGTGTTCGTTGTCTTCCCTAACCTCTTAGAAAAGAATTAACAAACAACAATTGATCAAGACCTAGAATACCTTTCAACTGTGAATCAAGATTAGAAAATGTTTGTCGCACCCCCCTTTTCCTCGCGAAGTTCGGGTTTCGACATTCATTGGGAACAACTCATTTTCTTTTGGGAATTGGATATTTGAAGAGTCGCTACCAAATAGATTAAGGTGCGTTAGGGAACCTAGAGAAATTAACTCATGTAACCAGTTTGTATTACCAAAGATTAGGGTAAAGGCTCAAAATAACCTTGAGGGAAAGGTGTTAGACACCCCTCGCGCTCCACAACAGTGGGACCCGACCAAACTTAGTTATGTGAATTAGTCTTTTAACAGGCAAGTAGTCTAAGCACACATTTGCAAATAAGGGAAGTTTATGCAGTCTAAGCACACATATATAATCAAGGAAGTTGGGACAATCTAAGCATATATACGTAAATTAAGAAAGGGAAGTTCTAAGTTGGTTAGTCTATAAGATCACATATGTACAATATCCAATAAGCCTTCCTCAAATAGAGGGGTTACACGTGGTATTGGTGCATAGGTCATCATATCCTTTTACTACCCATTGCCCTCCCCTTAGTAGTGGTATCAGCTAATTTAATTAACCAAATCTAAGCGTGATTTACCCGTCCCTTCCTTGTGTTCCCGGAGGTGTTTAAAACCTCTATACTTAGGCAGTTCTAGACACTCCTAAGGTATTTAAAAGGTAAATCTAAGCGACAACAAAGAACATATAGGACTATCAAATAGAAAAGCAATTTAGGGGCTCATGTTTACCTCCACATGTAAACAAATAATTAGCACATCTCAAACAACTGATTACAGAATTTTAGAAGGCCCTAGAATATGATATCTAGATGAACATTACAAACACAAAATATGCAGCATTTGTTTTAAGGCGAAATGGCAGAATCCTAATTAGTTTGCCTACTGATTTTGAAGCCTGTTAAACCTGGATAATTTCACACATAAGCAGAGCATAATTTCACAGTTTAGACCATTAATTACCTAATGCTTGCCTAGGCATGGGCTGTGTGCGATCATAATTCTCAGAACTAATTAAAATAACTTAAGGTTATTCAGTCCTATAGGCATGCTGATCTAGGTGATTAATGTTACAAAACTGATTTCATGCATGTTTATACTAGATATGATATATACGTGTTGGACTGCTTTAAAACCTTTTTTATAGACAGTTATTTATTTAAGCGACGTAGACATGATTTAGAGCAAATGCAAACAGATTCATAAGGCAGGATTTCTAAGGCACATAGAGAGATGGTCATTTTATTAAGCATGATTATAATAATGACTTAATGACGGGATTTACACGTGGTAGCAACTTATGCAGAATCAGAAAAAGAAGTGATTAACTTATAACATGTTTTCTAATATGCAAAAGTAATAAACGTGAGCATCCTAAGGCAGAATTTCTATTGGAAATAACATAGACCTATGACATGTTTCTAATGCAAGTAACATAGCATATAGACCTAAAGCATGATTTCTATCATAATATAAACCCAAAGCAGGAAATCCATATATATAAACCTAAGAGCATGATTTCTACTGCAGATTAACATATATAAACCTAAAAACATGATTTCTACTCGGTTTCTCCACAAAAATCATATAGGAATCCTCACCTTTTTACTAATTACCCTAATATCTGTTTACAAAGAATATTATTACAGACCAGGATCAAATGAGTTACATAAATAAATGAAGCTATACTATAGGGAGCCTGAATCATGTCCAAAGTAAACCTGGCAATGTCAAGCTTTCAACACAATCTCAAATGCCAAAGATCTCAAAGCCAATAACGTGTCTTGGTGTGTTAGAGTTCCCTAAGGACCTCAAGGATCCCGGGCAGTGCTTACACCAAGACCTTTCTCAAATAGGGATTGGTTAGGTGCAGTGTAGAGGTGCCAGCCCTGGTGTGCCAGAGTTCAGAGAGATCTTAAGGATCCCTAAGCAGTACACACACCAGAGGGGTAGAACTTAATGGTCTAAGAGTAGGGTGCGAGTGTTTGATATAGTTTTGAAAGACTTAGTAAAAATAGTATAGAGATAACCTTTTAAAATGGAAAGATTTTCAGAAAAAGTTTAAGAAATATTAAGAGAGGAAATCGGTTTGAAATCAGTTCTAAGAAGAGCAAGGATACAATCACACAGAGAACACTTAGGATCATACCATTTAACAGACAGTTTACACATAATGGTAAAGGGGTTGGGGACATATAAAGTTCATGTAAGGGACACATGAAAGGGGAAGTATATAGATAACAAATGCACAAAATACTTAGAAGTCTGTTGACTCAAAGACTTAACAAGTTAGCCATGATAATAGGCACTAAGAACATAGAGCACGAATGCAAAAAGAAGTCATATTGAAAACAGGGGTGCATTGGACTGCATTAGTCATACAATTAGGGTTAATCAAGTTCATTAGGAGGCTAAGTTGCTAACATGATCACATCAGTTAAAGGGGGAGGGTAAGCAGGGACTAAGTAAACATGCTGGGCAAGTATTAAATAACCAAGTGAAGTTAGACATGTTGATTACACATTGAATAAGAGAACATGCTTAATAAAACAGGAAACAGGAAACAAATTGAATAACATAGCCAATTGAACTAGTGTAGGAAAGTAACCCATGGAGTTTAAGTTTCAAAATTTAACTAGAGACATACCAAGTGCAGAATGTAAAGCAGGTGTAGTTCCAATGCCTAGCATTGGCTTTCAGCCAGCTAGACCAATAGTTATCACAAGTAATAGAGAAAGAAGAGAGTGTTTGAGTGTGAGTGCATGTATTCTGAACTTAGTGTTCGTGTCCTTGAGAGGTAAAAATAAGAAAGTTTATATAGTTCGAGAGTAGAGTAATTAAGGTAAAAGAATCTACTTCAGTCAATTAAGAAAGTCACAGAATATAATCAAATAAGGATTCAGATTAAACCTCCCTTAATTGAAAGCAATTAGCCAAACGGTAATAATAGGGAGTCTAATTAAGGAAATAAGTTCAAATAAAACCAAATAAAGGAGTTCAGAATAAAATAATTAGGGGTCTAATTAAGGGAAGAATCATGTAAAGGAATTAGTAAATATACAGGTAATCAAATGAGGGAAGAATGACTAATTAAGGTCGTAAACAGGGAAACAGACAAGACTTAGGCATACAAATCTCTAACGGAGCAAATTAATCAGCCAAATTTTCAAGTAACAATTTCTGGAAAGAATATATCAACTCCCATAAATAGAAAATAAACTAAGTAAAGATTTTACAAAAATATAGAAATTAGCCGAAAAGCCAGATTCGAACCCTAATAGGGCTCAATTAGGGTAAAATTATAGAATACTGGATTTGACAAAGGAAAATCATGTAAGTCAAAAATTACAGGATGAGTTTGCGATTGGTAACACTAAAAAACTCAAAATCGAAGAAAAAATTAGAAGATCAGAGTTTCACATAAAATCAACTAGGGTTTAAGCATCTTTTGGACAAGTCAGTCAAGAAGATGAAAAGAGGATCGATTAAACATTTAGAAGTCAGAAAACCTTTGAAAAACAACTTGTAATGAACCCTAGCTTTAGGGAAAAGTAAGAATAGTCGATTAAAACAAGAAATTTTCAGAGAAAACATGTAATAGTGCTAAATTAATCTCAGATCTATACATATCTGGAAATGATCGACGGTAATAGGCTAGGGTTTTTTAGAAAACATAACAGAGATGAGAACATAAGTTTAGAAACCATAGATTCGTAACAAAATAAAGAGAAATCTCTTACTCATGGTCGAACAGTGGCCTGAGACAGGCTATCAAGCAAAGCTTCAAACCAGAACCAACTAGGTTCTTTGAGGTCTTCTCAAGGATCAAATAAATCAAGGAGCCATGGCGTGTAGAAGGCCAAGGCTGGTCGGAGAAGACATAGAAGAACTATAGGAGGGGTTCATGTCGGTGACGGCGTTTTAGGTTAGGGTTGGGTCTCAGAGAGATGGAGAGGATTAGGGATTCTAGGGCAGCTATTTGGTAAGAATGAAAGGGTTTAGGGGGTCGTTTAGGGGTTACTTTTGGTAAGAAAGGTTGTGGACCGATGATCTAAAAGATCAATGGCCATGATCAAATGAGGCGTTGGGTCGGGTAGGTGCAGATTGGGCTTAGGGGGTGGGTTGGGTCGGTATATTAAGGGGTTTGGGCTGATATAGTTGGGTTATATTGGAATTAAAAAAAGGCTATTTGTTAAATACCCAAACAATTTATAAAATAATATTTTATAAAATAACTAACATATTATAATAAATAATTTTCATGCATAAAAATATTTTAAAACAATTACTACATATTTAGAAAAATACAATGATCTATTTCTATTAAAATAATACGATAATGTATACATAGGCTATAATTGCAAAAATTATTGCAATTGTAACCAAAAGGTATAAATCTGGCCATTTGTAAAATAATTTGAACCTAATATAACTATAAATAGCAATATTAAGTCATGAAATGCTATAAAGTTATTTGTGATGCAATTTGTAATTATTTATGTAAATAAAATACTAGGATAAATTAATTTTAAAATATAGAAATTATGAAAAAATATCAATTGATGCTAATTCATGGTTTTGAAGGTATATATGCACTTAAAAAGTATTATAGAAAAAAATTGGGTATCAACAACTGCCCCTCTTTATCCGAAAAAGGTGAAAGAGTTTTCGGGTAAAGAAATGATGGCCAATTTTGACTGAATGGGCGTTTTGGAAAATATAGGCCGAGCCCTAGTCTTTGAGCTGCCTACATATACCTAGTTTTATATGAATCAGGCTATCTGTAGTTCTGGATCCACCGGTGAATGAAGCCGATGGAGTTGTTATAGGAATGGCATCCATTTCAGCAAAGGTTCTTTTATGAAGGGTAATGTCGGATGGAGTTATGATTATGGGTCTAGAGTGTATCAGATGTATTATAGGGCAGATAGCTGGATATCACGAGGTAGGATGGGTAATAATGAGAATCGGTTATGAATGGCGAAGTGAAAATGGTATAAGCGGAAACCGGAGTGAAGGTTGCTCCTGTTTGAAAAACGGTTACCTCCGAGATCACCTGCAACTCAAAATATGATGCATGCAAGTACGTAGATTACTGCGAAAATTTAAACGTGATGCAAATTCCCTTTGGTCCATGAAATATTGCCTTTGGACGGTGCGGATGACGTCCTTAGACTATGATGTCCTGGGACATGAATTGTGAGATAGGAGATTCGTAGGCCATGAAATGATGTTCTTAGGCCATGAAAATGGTGCCTCCGAACCATGACACCTTTAAATAATGATATGCAAATTTGAGAGATCCTTAGGCCATGGCATGGTGTCTTCCAACTTTGAGGATGGTGCCTTTAGACAATGACGCCTTTGGACAAGTTGGCGATATTTCAGCCCATGAGATGTAATAATATGATGCTAAAATCAACAAGACAAGGCTTAGTATTGTGAGGTTGAGGGTAGAGCTTAGCCCAAAATAGGAGCAAATAGATAATGCCGGAATAGAGCCACATTTATGCAAGGAGGGATAATGCTTAGTCCCATGAGAAGCCAGTGCTTAACCTTATGCAAAATTGGAGACAGAGCTTAGTATCATGCAAGATGCGGGACAAGGCTTAGTCCCATGCAGGTGGAAGGTAGGGCTTAGCCTTATACAAATATGGAGGCAGGGCTTAGCCTCATGTAGGATGCGGGACAGAGCTTAGTCTCATGCAAATGGAAGGCAGAGCTTAGCCTTATGCAAAATGGAGGCAGGGCGTAGCCTCATGCAAGGTTTGGGACAGGGCTTAGTCTCATGAAAATGGAAGGCAGAGCTTAGCTTTATGTAGATATGGAGGCAGGGCTTAGCCTCGTGCAAGGTTCGGGATAGGGCTTAGTCCCATGCAAATGGAAGGCAGATCTTAGCCTTATGAAAAATTTGAGACAGAGCTTAGTCTCATACAAGATGAAGGACAAGGCTTAGTCCCATGCAGGTGGAAGGCAGGGCTTAGCCTTATATAAATATGGAGGCAGGACTTAGCCTCATGCAAGGTTCGGGACCGGGCTTAGTCCCATGCAAATGGAAGGCAATGCTTAGCCTTATGCAAAATTGGAGACAGAGCTTAGTCTCATGCAAGATGCGGGACAGGGCTTAGTCCCATGCAGATGGAAGGCAAGGCTTAGCCTTATGCAAATATGGAGGCAGTGCTTAGCCTCATGCAAGGTTTAGGACAGGGCTTAGTCCCATGCAAATGGAAGGCAATGCTTAGCCTTATGCAGTGAACAATTGGTAAATAGGAGTGAAGTATTTCTTAGCTGGAGATATATTCGGTGCTTGGTGGCCCGATTGATAGTGATTCTGCTGCGTGTATATATTTGCATATGCTATGGTTATGTAAGATGTGCCTGCACTTAAAGAAAAATTGTAAGTCTTGTAAGGGGAGGTTGTTTCATGCCTTCGTCCGTTGCTCTGCTCCTTCGTTCTAGAGTCCTTGTTTGAGTTTCCCTGGGTAGCCTTGCTGTTGCGGAAATAGGGATTTCGAAAATATGCAATTATTGATGAGAATAGAGTTATTTTAGAAAACATAGTGAAACATCAAGTAATTTTAGATGAACTAGTGACTGTAACACATTTCAGAGACATTGCAACTTTCTTGTATTAGAGTTTTGAGGGTCCTCTTCAAAATTCTGCCCTAGTTTGGTAGATGAGTCTTCAGCAGTCTGCAAGTGACGAAACTCGTTGAACCTTCTTTTGAATTTTGAGAACCTTTCTCAAAATTCTGCCCTAAATTCTTAACCAATTTCTAACTCTCTGGCATGCGATGGCATCGGCTGGACTTTCTTCGAAATTTTGAGGGTCCTCCTCAAACATCTGCCCCAGTTTAAGGTTTTGGGGAAATAAAAATTTTATTACGATATGACCGAACCCACAAGGCTTCCTAGGTATCCCCTCTTAAATGAAAATCAGGTCGAGGGTAGTTCAATTACATCAGATGAAGGAACGTAAACAATCTAAACATAGTATCTCTTGACTGCATCTGAATTGATGGGTTTTGGCCAAATTTCTCCATCCATTTCTGCAAGAATGAGTGCTCCTCCCGTTAGTACCCTGTGAACCATATAGGGACCTTGCTAGTTGAGCGAGAATTTCCCTTTGTCTTCATCTTGATGTGGAAAGATCTTTTTCAGCACCAGCTGTCCCGGCACATACTGTCTTGGTTTGACCTTTTTGTTGAAAGCTCTAGACATTCTGTTCTGATAAAGCGGACCGTGATATACTGCATTCATTCTTTTTCCGTCTAAAAGGGCCAATTGATCATAGCAACTCCTTATCCATTATTCATCCTTGAGTTCGGCTTCTTGTATGATCCTTAAGGAAGGAACCTCTAGCTCGGCTGGGATGACAGCTTCGGTACCATAAACCAGCATGTAGGGATTTGCCCCGGTTGATGTGCGGATTGTAGTGCGGTACCCTAATAGGGCAAAAGGTAACTTCTCATGCCATTGTTTGTGATTCTCTACCATCTTCCTTAGTATCTTCTTAATATTCTTGTTGGCGGCTTCTACGACTCCATTCATCTGCGGTTTGTATGCTGTAGAATTCTTGTGCTTGATTTTGAAAGTTTCACACATGGCTTTCATTAGATCACTGTTGAGATTGGTAGCATTATTAGTGACAATGGACTCGGGAACTCTGAATCGGCAAACAATAGGGTCCTTGACAAAGTCTGCGATGATTTTCTTGGTTACAGCTTTGTAGGATGCAGCCTCTACCCATTTTGTGAAGTAGTCAATGACCACTAGAATAAACCTGTGCCCCTTTGAAGCAGTGGGCTCAATCGGACCATTGACGTCCATTCCCAGGCGGCGAATGGCCAAGGTGAGCTTGTTGTATTGAGCTCATTTGGCGACACTCTTATCATATCGACATATACTTGACATTGGTAGCATTTTCAGACGTACTGGACGCAATCTGTCTCCATAGTCATCCAAAAATAACCGGCCCTAAGTATTTTCTTGGCCAAGACAAAACCATTCATATGCGGGCCGCAGGTCCCAGCATGTATCTCCTCAAGTAACTTAGAAGCCTCTTTTGCATCGACACACATTAGCAATCCCAAATTAGGAGTTCTTTTGTACATGTTTCCTCCGCTGTGGAAGAAGTGATTGGACAATCTCCGAAGTGTGCGTTTTTGAGTATGGTTGGCATGCTCCGGGTATTCTCCTATCACCAAATATTCCTTGATGTCATAGAACCAAGGTTTTCCATCCGTCTCCTCCTCAACGTGGGCACAATACGCCGGCTGATTATGAATCCTCACTGGGATGGGATCAATGAAATTCTTGTCTGGATGCTGTATCATGGATGACAAAGTGGCCAATGCATCGACAAACTCGTTCTGAATTTTGGGAACATGCCAAAACTATATCTTCATGAACCTCTTTCTCAATTCCTGCACATGGTGCATATATGGCAATATCTTGGAATTCTTGTAGCCCATTCTCCTTGTACCTGGTGCACAAGCAAATCTGAATCACCGATTACCAGCAGCTCCTGAATATTCATGTCGATTGCCATGTTGAGCCCTAGTATGTAGGCTTCATACTCTGCTATGTTGTTGGTGCAGGGAAATCTGAGTTTAGCAGACACCAGATAATGTTGCAATGCCCATTCCTTTGAAACTTTAAGCTCCATTAAAGAACATCCTCCAACCGTCGCACGCTTCGGTAATGTCCTCTCCTACAAATGACACTTCTTCATCAGGAAAATACATTTTCAAGGGTTCGTATTCTCCTCCCATAGGATTTTCAGCAAGATGGTCTGCCAATGCTTGTCCTTTGATTGCCTTTTGAGTTACATAAATGATGTCGAACTCACTTAATAGTATCTGCCACTTGGCTAATTTTCCTGTCGGCATGGGCTTCTGAAAGATGTACATTAGGGGGTCCATCCTCGATATGAGATACAGGGCAACTGTGAGCATGTGATTTTTGTCCTATATGAATTACTCCTATAAAATCCAAGAAAATAGATTTTTTCCAATTATTTGCCATTTTATAGGATTTTTGTAGGATTTTATTAATTGTTTGCATTTTTGTGCACGTTTAATTTTTATAGAAAATCATTAAAAATGTCAAAAATACCATACATTGCATTTAGGTTTTGATTTTACATTTTAAGGATTAATTAGTTAATTATTTGTTTTATTAAAAACGAAAATTACAAAAATGGTCCATTTTTACATTTTTATCTTTTAATTTTTAGATTAGTGATTTTTCTCTTCTAATTTAGGATCATAGTAATTTTATAATTTTTGTAACTAAATATTTGGCTTAATTTTACAATTTTAGACTAATTTAGGAATTTAATATAGGATTTTTAATTAAAGAAAAGAAAAAAAAGAAAAATAAAAAGGAAATAGTTAGTTATTTGAAAAGGGTGTTTATTTTTCGAATTTGGGCTATTTTTAAGCCAAAACCCCACCCAAAATCAACCCAAATCCGAGCCCAAAATCCATTTGCCTGGTCCAGCCCCCCATCTAAACTAAACGACCCCGTTTTGCCACCTTTGATCACAGTCGTTGGATCCTAGTGATCTAACGGTTCGGAATTGGTTAACCCAAAGCCATATAACTGTCCGAAATTCCTCCACCCCATTAGAACCCCCTCTCATTCCTATCTCCTTCAACCAAACCCTAAGAGACCATCCGCCACTAAATTCCTCGCCGCCTCCGTCGCTAACCACCACCGAAAATCACCTCACGACGGTTCCGGTGTTCCAAACATCACCAAATCAACACCCCAGAACCTCCGTCATCTCCCCTTTCCAAATATCTTACCCAGTTCCTTCGAATTATCACCAAACATCTCGAATCTTAAATCTAAGATCGATGCCTAAACACCCTAGTTCACCAAAATGCCACCAAATTAACACCCTACAATCCTCACACCCCTCCGAACCCTAAACTAGCATCAATCCCCTTCGAATCAGCCTCAATTTCCTTGAATTTTGAATCTGAAGTCCCAGGAACCCTAACTTTCTTTCACTTCCAAATTTCCGACAGTTTTTGGAGCTTTTGACTCCAAGATTTCGATGAATCCATTGCTCTTGATAAGAGCAGTTGATTGATGGTTGTCTAAAGTTTATTTGTACCCCGAAAAGTTGGGTCAAAATTCAAAGACGATCTAGTTTTATTGTTGGAAGAATTTAGCAATAGGTAATCTCTTGTAACTTTTTCTTTAGTTTTTCTTTTGGTTTCAGTCTTTTACCCTTATTGTTAATTATTTTTGATTTGGCCGTATGATTTGGTTACCTTTTCTTTTGTTTAGCTTCATTAATTACATGTTTAGATTTCATCATTAGGAGTTTAATTTGCCTAGTTTCAGCATGTCTAGTTTCTGATACCCCTTTTGTTTTGTTCCTTTTTTCTTTCATGATTGTTCATCTTGCAAGTTTGTTTCCAGTATCTATTAGTTTAACTACCTATTTCAGCTAATTTCTAATTGATTCAGCTTTAGCCTGATATAGCCTCATCTTAGTAAAAATAGGTTAATTTTGATTTTTTGATGTTTCTTTGCACAAAGCATGCTCAATCTCATTAGTTGTTTGAATGTGAGACTGCTTAGGGTTAATTGAGTTTAAGTTTTTCAATTAGGTTTGAATCTCTTAATAGCAACTCAAATTTTAGTTTAATATTAGAAAAGTAAACTGCAATTCCCTAGGTTTGCAAATTAGGGCAACCTAATCACTTGTTTGTTTCTAGAAGGTCCTAAAATGGTTGGAATTGATTTGAAATTGAAAATAGGACAAAGCTGAAATAGTCAGTAATTAAAAGGTTAAAATGGACTTTTACATAGGCTAATATCATAATGTTCTAGATTTTGCATAGCTGTCCCCATCCTTAGCATAAAAATGCTGGTATTGGATAAGAAAAATGATAGACAACTGTAAAAAAGATGTTGTACTATTTTGCAGTTTCAAAATTAGGTTAGAATATTCCTTTTTGGATGCCTTTTGTACACTCTATAAAAAGAAAATATTCCCTCACTCACACACACATATTCATCACCATTCTCTGCACAAAAGTTTTCTAAAAAAACATCATATTTCAGAAACTCTAGAAAACATTTAAAACTCCTTATTTCTGGTTTTCACAAGCTAAGAAACATGGTTTGAAGTGGGGGATTTTCTTGGTTTCTTTAGCTGGGATTTCTAGTTTCAAAGTTGGCTGGATTTGGTTTAAATTTCTAATTTCTTTTAGGCTGCTGTTACTGTTATTGATTTCTGCACCTTCAAGCTTCAGCTGGCTTTCTTTGTTCATCTTTTTATTTGCTGGCTTTATTGCTGTTTGTTCAAGGTACTATGTTTAACCTTTTTCATGTAAAGCTTTTATTTGAAATGATATGAAATTGAAGCTGCTAGAATTCATATGATAGTGCATTCTCATGATTAACTTGTGATTGTGTTGATTGGGTCTGATTAGTTTTCTATTTTATGAGCTTTTGACATGGTCAGTTTTGTTTAAAAGAACCTTGATGTATTGTATTTTCTCCTTTTAGAACTAACTTTGTGTGAAGATGCCTTTTCAGTCACATGTCTGTAATCTGCAGATTTGGCCACCAGTTGGCCAAATCAGCTAGATCTAAGCTAAAGATAGGATTCTGCTGGTTAAAAGTATGCTAAAATTGTTATTTTCCATGTGGTGGATCAACTGTGATGGACAAATCATGTCCAAAAGAGGCAAGTATTGGTTGTGTTGCTGAAATTGTAATAGAGTAGTTTTGTTTACATAATAGTTTATATGTTAATAGGTCTGATGCAACATGCTTGGGATTTTCTGGAAAAACATTCTTCTTTCATTTGTTTATTTATTCGGGACTGTAATAAATTAAATTTTAATATCATGTTAAGGATCAAAATATTTGCTCTAGGGGTACATTTGTTTTGTCATTCTATTATTACCATTATGGTGGAACAAGCTAAGCTATGAGCCCTATCCGTAAGGATAAAGGGCTATTCTCTAATTCAAATGGGCTGAAGCTATGAGTAAACCCAGATGAAAAATACCAAAGAATCTGGGCTTAGCCCATTGGGCCTGAGCCACAAGAGTGAAAAATTGTCTTTCACCCGTAAAAAGGTTTCCTGTATCAGTCATATTGTAAATATATGTTTTTATTCATCTTGCAAACCATGTAATCAATTGATGAATTAGAGTTATGTTGTATATCCAGATTTTATTTGAAAGCAAGTTGATTTTTAATTATTGTAAATATGTGAGTAATGGTTAAAGGTAGAGGTGGACAGGCCCAGTTGGAAAACAAATAGTGACTGAGCCCGCCTATTACAAGTCCAATATGTGCCAGCTTTGTTCAAATCGGACCAGCAAGGGCATGTTGAGGCTCTTTCGTTTTTTTGGGCCAGGTCTTAAGCCTAAAAAAAGCTTTTCAAAGATGATTTTTTCCCGATTTAATCAAACGATGAGCGTCCAGGCCCAAACTCCTTTTCAAAAGAAATAATTCAAAAGCCTAGCCCTCTCACACTTTAAGCTAAAAGGCTCATAGTTTGAACTTAAAATTAGGACTTAAATACAAGTATCCTTAGTCTTGCTTAAGTGAAATGCAACCCTTTGTTAAAATAAAATTGAGATGTGCCATACACAAACAAAAATTCATAAGCTATGACCCTCACATTAATATTAACTTAGTATTAAACGATCTTAAATACTCGCAGTTTGCTTTAGGCTCGACATAGATTATTATTGTAATTATGTATACGTTCGCGTAATATAATTACGAATTTAATTCTAAAAAGTAATTCGAGAGATGCGTTCACGCAACTTCAACCAAACATTTTTATAATAAAATAAACAAAGCGTTATTAATTGTGGACACGTTCGCGTGACATAATTTTTGATGCGCCAAAAGAAAAGAGTATATGTACGCGTAACTCAATTCTTTAATTACGAATAAATCAAGTGATTAAAAATGATAAAAGATAAATGTACATAGGTCCTAAAAAATGAGTAATTAGATAACCTAAGCCAAGTATAAATCGCTAAGCGACCGTGCTAGAACCACGGAATCCATGAATGTCTAACACCTTCTCCCGGGTTAACAGAATTCCTTATCTAGAATTTTTGGTTTGCAGACTTTTAAAATAAAGTCGAAATTCCTTAATTTGGGTTTTAAAAATAAACCGGTGACATGGGACACCATAAATTATCCCAAGTGGCGACTTTGATAAATTAATTAATCCCATCTCGATTAATGTCACTTAAATAGGAAAAAACTCCCATATACCCTCGGGTGTAAAAAGGAGGTGTGACAGCTCTGGCGACTGTACTGGGGATAAGAACCCAGAACTTCTGGTTCAGGGTTCAAGAATTCGAGCTTGCTAATGTGATTTTTATTTGGCTTTATTTATTGTTGATATTACTGTATTTTGTGAACCTAATGTGCTTATTGCCATTTATTTACCACTTTAATATTACTTGAACTGTATTTAAATGTCTTCTTACGCCTCCCCTCTAAGTCTTCTAAACAAAATGGTGCTCACATTCGCGTGGCCCACTTTTCTGTTAGAGTTATACCAAATAGAATGGGGCTGGGCAAGCAAGGCTGGGCAGACTTTCGTGCTCCCGGTACGTTGCCCCCTCCTCGACTCGAGTTTATCCTCTCGGGTAAGCCAGGTTTAGAACACAACCCTAGGTTTAAACCTAGAATAATGCAACCTCATGTCGGATCCCTAGTAGAAACGTTTGTTTGCAGCATATGCATTTGACCTTGGGGACTCAACATAGGGGTTGGGTCCGTCTAGGACAAGTGTACCCAAAATAATAGACCATCCTGATGCATCTTACGTGCTATATGAATATTTATTTGTTTCGGCTTGCATGTTGACCAGCTAGGAAAAGAAATTCAAGAGAAAAAAAACAAAGAGTGAGATAGGATAGAGAATTTACCCGGTTCTAAAAATCTCGGTATTTGAAAATATCTCGAAACTCTGCCAAATTTTTTGAAAAAAGAAAAAAAAGAAAATGTATTTAAAAAAAAAGTGAGTCAGATATCATGTTTTTTATGTCAAAATTAACCGAACTACGCAGGTCTGATTCACACTGGATGTGGGATACGTAGGCAACCCACATAAGGTTCAGCCTCATTTTTTACAAAAAATAATTAAGTAAAGTGTAGTTTAGGGTTTTGGTCAAAAGAATAAGCTAACCCAGCTTCGGTTGTGATTTAAGTCGTTCTTGCCAGGATAGCCTTACATATCTTTCAATTGTCAAACGGCTATTTTCGTGATGAACGGGAAATTCTGTCAGTAAGGTATCTTTTTCCATAAAATACCTTCCCCTGACCTCAAAATTTGTTTGGAATTGTGAAGGGCCACGTTTACAAAAACGACCATTTTTGCTAAAGTAGCATAAGGGGGGTCATTTTCCGTTGATTTTTCTTTTAGTAATCAAAAACTTATTTTGCAAAAGAGTCCACAAGAGTCAACCCTAGCCTCAACCCTCCATAGGTACAAATGAATATTGTCCAGAACCCGTCACAATTGGTCATAAAATAGGCTCAGCTGCTGCTTCGCATGTGGTGGAATGATTTAGATAAAGATGGTCCGGATTGGGTAAAAAAGCAGTTGGGTGCCCTTATAGACATACATAGAACCCCAGGAGAATCTAATCAAAGCTTTGGTAACCTTTTGGGATCCTGTCCACAACATGTTCCGTTCTCGGATTTCGAGTTCATCCCTACTCTAGAGGAAATGGCCGGATGCATTGACTTTGTCTAGGACTTGATGAAACAATAACTTATATTCCCGAAGGCTCCCTCTGTGCACAAGTTCTTTGATTTTCTAAATATAAACAAGCAATGAAGAAGGCCCATGTAAGCAAAGGGTGTTGTTCTTTCTACTTCTTATATTTCAGGTTCGGGCACCCAGCTTGGTTTGAAACGCATGGGAAGAGATTAACCAACAAAGAAGATAAGAGCACCTGGCAGATTCATCGCCAGTTCGCTTTCAACGTGGCATTTTTGGGAATCATGGTCTTTCCGATGCAGAAGGGACAATAGATACTCGCATGGCCAGAATTGCACAAATCCTCACTACTAAGAAATATCACACACTTGTTCCGTTAGTGCTGGCAGACATTTATCGAGCACTAACCTTGTGTAAATCTGGGGCTCAGTTCTTTGAGGGTTGAAATATTCTTCTTCAAATGTGGTTAATCGAACATCTCCGCTGTCACCCCAAGTTCATGAGTTATGGCTCGGACGGGAACAACTTCATCAAGAATTATAAGGAAAGGGTGGAAGATTACAAATCTCCAAAAAGGTTTGAGGCCTGGGTCTCCCACATAAAAATTCTGAAAGCAACTCAAATTGAAAGGACCATAGGATAGCTTCCGGTGACGGAAGTCATTTACATGACGGCTTCAAAAGGCTACTTGATGATGATGGGTCTAAGGGGTATCCAACCATATACACCGCAAAGTGTTCTAAGGCAACTGGGAAGATATCAAGTGGTACTCGAAGATGTAGATTTGAGTACCCAAGTCATTGAGCTACACCCAGAAGCAATACTACTTGAGGCTTTAGTCCAACGTGATTGGAATGGTTGTCGATATCTGAAAAGTGACACCCAGGTACCAGATCTTGCGAGAGGTGAAGTGGATCCAAATTATGTTGCATGGTTTGAGAGAAGGTTTTGTGCGAATGATGAGCCAGAGCCCGAACCTGAAAGGCCCGCCAAAAGACCTCATGTTCAAGATTTTGATGACAAAGTCTGGGAATGGTTTGCCTGGGGAGAGAAGGAGAAAAAATATCAAGCCACCATTCACGCTTTACAATAAGAATTGAGAAACATCATATTCAATAATGATCTACAGGAACAAGAAGCTGAAGGTGAAAGAAGAAGGTTGCCCCAAGAAAATGAAGCTCTCCGGGCCCAAGTTCGAAAGATGAGAATAGCAGCTGAGAACCCGGGCAGAAGCAGAAAAGATGAAAAGCTCATCTACATCCTTACGCAAAAAGTACGTGACTATGAGGATGATTTGCAAAAGACTGAGGCTACAATAGTGAAAGTTCGAACAAAGTTGGCCAGAAATACAGAAGAACGGGCAACTTTTGTTTGACAATTGAAGGGAAAATATGACAGAGGGGTCCTGGGCTGGAAAAAGGAGCTTAATAGCCTTGAATGTGAAATGACTAAACAAGCCAAGAGCTTCAAAGCCGATAGACAACATTGCTATGCTTTGATGGCATAGCTAGAGGAAGACCTACAACATTTACAAGAGCAGAATCATACGGCCACCCATGTTTTGGAATCCATATCTCAGCAGATTGGGCGTTTGTTACAAGAAAAGGGCATCATCAGGGAAATGGTTAGAAGAATCGTCGACTATATTGTGATGAAGTGCAAGGAGTACGAGGACATGACCAGGTCCATGTTCTTTGCCATAATAATGATCTTTGTTCGCCAGATAATGGATGACCTCTATCGCCTCTAGGATGACATGGCATGCAGGCCTGCGGCAAGACCAACCGGTGTTCTTAGGGCAAGATTAGAGGCACTTATGTACTCCTGATTGTTTTCCTTTCTCTTTTCGAGTCTGTATTTTCATTCCTAGAGTCTGTTTTGAGTCTGTTTTAGTTTCTCGAGTTTTAAGTATGTATGATTGAGTCTTTGTAACAGAATTTTTTGTTTTAATGAAAATTTGAAAAACCCAAAAATTCTTTATTTTGCATTTATCCTTTGAACTACTTGATGATCTGATTCACGCGGTGTCGTGATATGTAGGCAATCCCTATCAGATCCGATCATGGTTTTAAATAACTCAAATAAAAGAGAAAATGACGAAAAGAGAAAACCAAAAGGAAAAAAAGAAAAGAGAGAAAATAGTGAGAGAGTGCAAAAGAAAGCAAGAGAAAGATCGGGGAGATAAACAAAAGCCGGGATGAGACATGCAATCGTTGCAAAACATGTAGAAACACATTTAACTGTATAGGTGCATCACTCCCCCAATGTGCGATTCCCTATGTGTTAATTTCCTCGAACTAACCGGTTTGTTGTGTCTACTGTTGAGATTAGGTTCAGTTTTAAGGTGGTTGGTTTTGTGGTAACCTGGCTTCGCACCCTTACGTTACAAGATCCAAGGGAAGTGTCGAATTGTCATCAGAAAGTCATCTACCAACAATTCCCATCCCAGAGGATAGCCCGATATCGGTTATCCCAACCTCAGAGTCAGCAGATGCTAAAGAGAATAGGGCACTTTGCCTCCGCCTATTGGAAATGTGGGATGCTTGGTCCAATGGTAGAGAGCCATGGGTGCAATACCTGGTTTCCCCGAGCTACTTCCCAGAGCAAGTGGAACTTCCAATATCCTAATAAGTTACCCGAACACCCCACTTGGATACCTCACCATGTCAGCCCACTTCGCTGAAACGCCTTCAGAGGTTCGCCCCCAGGCATTGATTTTGGGAGTGGCTTCTAACATATTCATGGAACCACTAACTTCGGCAACGACACAACCAACCTTGCCCAGGCCAAGTTTTGATCCATCTTCCTTTACTTTACAAGTACCATCTTTTCCACCAGACACTGCTCATTTCACCACCAATTCTTACCCTTAACAACCCCGGTATGCGTTTACCGTGGGGCAAGAGAGAGCTACAAAGAATCTCTAACAAGAAGAAATCACTCGGAAAACGAGAAGCATGGAACAAAGCCTTAAGAATATAAAAGGTTTAAGTGGCCAAAAGAGCGTATCCTACACTGATTTATGTATGTTCCCGCATGTTCATTTGCCCATTGGTTTCATGACCCCCAAGTTTGAAAAGTATGATAGGCACGAGGACCCCATAGCCCACCTCAAGAGGTATTCCAATCAACTAAGAGGGGCAGACAGAAAAGAAGAGCTCCTAATGGCTTATTTCAGAGAGAGTCTTGTTGGCATTGCCTCCGAGTGGTATATGGATCAAGACATATCTCGCTGGCATATATGGGATGATTTGGGTTGAGATTTCGTCAGGCAAATACAGTACAACATAGATATAGCTCTAGATAAAAATTCCCTATCTAATCTCAAAAAGAAGTCTTTGAAGAGTTTCCAAGAATATGCTGTTAAATGGCGCGAACAAACGGCCAGGGTGAAGCCCCGATGGATGAGACCGAGATGGTCAGTGTTTTTTTACAAGCCCAAGAGGCTGACTATTTCCAGAATATGATGTTTGCAATGGGAAAGCCGTTTGCTGAGGCTATAAAAATTGGGGAGATTGTCGAAAATGGTTGAGCTACATCCCAAGCAATCCAGAGTAGGTCAGGAGGTGTAGCAAACAGAAAGAAGAAAGAAGAAAGAAGAAAGAAGAAGTGGCGATGGTGGCTTCAAGTCTGAGAAACCCCCGTCAACTCCGAGGTTCCTTCTCGCCAAACACCCCGCAACATCATTATCCTCACCAGGATGTGGCTTATGCCATGGCTCCTCAGCCTTATGTGGTGATGAATGCCCAGCCACACGCTCGACTACAACAACAGTTTAACCAAAACCGAGCTCCACTTCCTAGAAATAACCTTCCTTACCAAGTTCCACATAATCCCCGTCCCCCACAAAATAATTTTCCATACAATGCCCATGCCCGGGAGCCACCCAGAAGAACCAACTTCATGCCTATTGGTAAATCATACTCTAGCCTTTTGCCTAAGCTGGTCCAAATGGGTATGTTGTAACCCATACCCCAAAACAGGCAGAACCTAGAGTCACCCTCCTACCGACACGGTGCTCGATGTGCTTATCATTCTGGGGCAAAAGGGCATGACACTGAGGACTGTTAGACTCTCAAAATGGCAATAAAAAACCTAATAGAGCAAAAAGGGTAGTGCTAAAAGATTAAGAAATCCCCAATGTGACCAATAACCCATTGCTGGCTCACAACAACGGGCCAGTTATTGGGATGATTTGTGAAGATAAAGAGTTTGACCCACCTCTAAAAGCCATCATTGCTATCGCCGATGTTGAAAAGAAGCCAAGGGTGGTTGACAACTAAGAAAAGGGGGAGAAGAACAACAACTCCACTTCTAGAAGTATAGAAATGACTGTGGAGGCCAAAATATGGGCAGTACCTCCTAAGGATGCCATTCTTTACGTTCCCCGGGCCTTCAGGAAAGAACAATTTGCGTTGAGTCCTCCTTTCGAGCTGAACAAGGGACCTAAGATGTATGTACCCAAAGGAACTTATATGGCGTGGGGACCAGTAATTCCACTCAGGCTGAACAAGCCCGTGATCATTAGCCGCGCACCATAAAAGCCCATGAAAGACCCCACTGCAGTCCCCTGGAACTACAACAGAGCAATTGTGACGTACAAGGGGAAAGGAATTATGGGGATGTATATGAAACTAAACCATCTGGGAAGTAACTCAATTTGGAAGAAGTGAACAACGCCAAGCAGAAGCGTTTCCTGCTTAAAAAGCCAGTCACTGCCGAAGAAGCAGAGGAATTCTTTCGAAAAATGGAAACTATGGACTACGAGGTAATTGACCAACTCCGGAAGTCTCCCTCTTAGGTCTCGCTTTTGTCTCTACTGATAAGCTCGAATGAGCATCAAAGTTTTGATAAAGACCCTCAATGAAGCATATGTTCCGATTGAAACTAGTGTCGAGCAACTGGAAAGAATAGCGGAGCGATTCTTTGAAGTCAACGGGATTTTATTTAGCGAGAATGACTTGCCCACAGAAGGGGCTGCCCACAACAAGGCTCTTCACTTGACAGTCAAATGTGAATGGTACTGAGTGAAAATAGTCATGCTGGATGGCGGATCTGTGGTTGACATCTGCCCTCTCTCAACTTTGCAAAGAATGGAAATTGTGACTAAGAGAATCAGGACTAACAATGTTTGTGTATGTGCTTTTGATGGCATCAAGAGATACACAATAGGAGAGATTGATTTGATCTTGACTATCGGTCCGGTGGATTTTGAAATGACATTTCAGGTCTTGGACATGGATACCTCCAATAATTTTCTCTTACGAAGGCCTTGGATCCATGCTGCAGGGGCCGTACCTTCTACTCTCCACCAAATGATAAAAAATGAACACAAAGATCAGGAAATCGTGGTCCATGGAGAGGACGTGCAATCAATTTACAGGAACCTGTCAGTCCCATGTCTCGAGGCTAGGAAAGGTAGCGAGCACATAGTCTATCAAGCATTTGAGGTTGTGGTCACAGATCAATGTGAGGAAGGAAGCCCATGTCCTCAACCTTTTTTGTCAAATGCATCAATCACGATCGTTACTGAAATGATCAAGCACAGGTATAAGCCCGAGAAGGTGCTCGGGGTATCGTTGCAAGGTATTACGAAACCTTTCACTTTGGCTGCCAGTGAGAAGTTTTTCGGTGTAGGTTTTAAAACCACCAAAGCTGATGTGACATGGGCAAATAAATGACAGAGCAATGGTTGGGTGTTGCCTCAGTCGGTCCCGCATCTCTCCAAAACATTCGTCAAGCGAAAGTACATAGAGGAAGAAGAAGATGAGGCCTTCATGGCCGAATAAATTGAGGACATATGTGGATCTATAAGGAAAATGTTATATAAAGCTCACATTGTTCAGCCGGGTGAAGGCTCGAGCACTGCTGAGGTAAAATTTATGGGGCCCAATGCCAAGCTGCAAAATTGGAAGGCTACTCCATTCCTAGTCAGAAGGGAATCCCGATAGTCCCGTCTTGCCACCTTTTCTACATTCCGAGTTATTCCAGGGTGTAACTCGAATGTTTTATTTTATGTTTATTGTCTTTAAAATTCCAATGTAAACCCATCTATCTTCAAATTCAATGAAATGAAATCGATATTTCATCGTCTATGAATCTCTTTCTTTATTCTTTCTGATTTTGTTATTTTTCTTATTTCTTCTTTCAGTTCTAATAATGCAAACATAAATAACATGACATGCTTGTGGACTTCATGCCCAGATCCTAACGCGCTATCTAATTGTGAAATAATGAATCAAGAATCAGAATACGATGAAGATGAGGCTTTTAGGGAAATAAATCGAGAACTGGAACAATTTGAGAATAAGCCTAAGCCAAACCTAAATGAAACTGGTCCAGTTAATTTGGGTAGTTCAGAAGAGGTCCAAGAAACCATGATCAGCATTCACACTGATGAAATGACTAGGGATGCATTGATCGAACTTTTGTTCGAATTCAAAGATGTGTTTGTTTGGTCCTATGATGATATGCCAGGACTAAGGGTTGATTTAGTGGTGCACAAATTGCCAACTTACCCCGATCATCCCCCTATCCGGCAAAAACAGAGGAAGTTCAAAACTGACATCAGTGACAAGATCAAAGAAGAGATCACCAAACAGTTAAATGCGGGGGTGATCTGAGTGGTCCGATACACCACATGGTTGGCTAATGTGGTTTCACTGCCAAAGAAACATGGGAAAACTCGAGTGTGTGTTGACTATCAGGATTTGAACAAAGCAAGTCCCAAAGACAACTTCCCTTTTCCAAACATTCACATCCTTGTTGACAACTGTGCCAAACATGAGATACAGTCTTTCGTGGATTGCTATACTGGATATCATCAGGTTTTGATGGATGAAGAAGACGCGGAAAAGATAGCATTCACCACATCCTGGGGCTCCTATTGTTACATTTTTGGTTTGAAGAACGCTGGGGCAACTTACATGAGAGCTATGACTGCCATCTTTCATGACATGATACACTAGGAAATCGAGGTGTATGTGGACGATGTTCGGGATCTGAGAAAGTTCTTTGAGTGTCTGCGTAAGTATGACTTGAAGTTAAATCCAACCAAATGTGCATTTGGAGTTCTGTCTGGGAAACTCTTGGGATTTATAGTCAGTCGGAGGGGCATCGAGCTAGATCCCACTAAGAAAGTCTAATCGGGATTTGCCTCCTCCGAGAACTAAGAAAAAGGTTATGAGTCTGTTGGGAAGGTCGAATTACGTCAGCCGGTTCATTGCTCAGTTGACTTTCACACGTGAGCCCATATTTAAGCTGTTGAAGAAAGATGCAGCGATTAGATGGACAAATGAGTGTCAAGAAGCCTTAGACAAAATCATAGAATATTTGTCGAATCTACCAGTCTTGGTCCTACACGAACCTTGGAGGCCTTTGTTTTTGTATTTGACAGTGTTGGAGAATTCCTTTCGGTGCATTCTTGGGCAACATGATGTGACCGGGAAGAAAGAACAAGCAATATACTATTTGAGCAAGAAGTTCACTAGTTATGAAGCCAAATACACTTTGTTGGAAAGAACTTATTGCGCCCTGACCTGGGTTGCTCAGAAACTTAGGCATTAGTTGTTGTCTTATACCACCTACCTCATAACCAGGTTGGACCCTCTGAAATACATATTTCAAAAGCCGATGCCCACAGGAAGGTTAGCAAAATGGCAATTCCTGCTCACCGAGTTCGACATAATCTAGCAAAATGGTAAATCATGCCCACCGAGTTCGACATAATCTATGTCACCCGCACGGTAATGAAAGCTCAAGCTTTAGCGGATCACCTAGCTGAAAATTCTATTGATGATGAATATTAGCCTTTGAGTACTTACTTTTCGGACGAGGAAGTAAATTCAGTTGAGGTAATCTCAAAAGACACCAATGCCTGGAAAATGATCTTCGATGGAGCTGTGAACGTAAAAGGTGTCGGGATTGGGGCAATCTTGATCTCACCCACTGGTCAGCACTATCTGGTCACAGCCCGGCTCCAGTTTTTCTGCACAAATAACACTGCCGAGAATGAAGCCTGCATTATGGGTATGAACATGGAAATAGACCAAGATGTGGAAGAATTGTTAATTATGGGAGATTCAGACTTGATTATCCGACAAGCTCAGGGTGAATGAGAAACTCGGGATGTCAAGCTTATTCCATACAGGCAAAGTGTGGATGATCTTAGCAAGCGGTTCAAGTTCGTCGAGTTCAGGTACATTCCTCGGTTTCACAATGAGTTAGCTGATGTACTAGCTACTTTGGCCTCGATGCTACCATATCCAGGAAATGTCCACATTGACCCATTGGAAATCCAAATTCATGAAAGGCATGGTTATTGTAGTGCAGTTGAAATAGAGCCTAACGTTCAGCCATGGGATCATGATATCAAAAGATTCTTAAAAACAAAAGAATATCCCGAACAAGCTAGTGGAGACCAAAAGAGAACTATTAGAAGGCTTGCCGGTGGCTTCTTCTTGAGCGGAGAGGTTTTGTACAAAAGGACTCCAGATCTGAATATTTTAAGATGTGTAGATGCCCAAGAGGCCGAAAGAATCATGAATGAAGTACACACAGGAGTGTGTGGACCCCATATGAATGGATACGTCATGGCAAAGAAAATCCTTCGAGCAGGTTATTACTGGATGACTATGAAAAAAGATTGCTTTAGTTTTGTCCGAAAGTGTCATCAGTGTCAGGTACATGGTGACCTGAATCATGCACCACCTTCAGAACTACATCCTATGTCAACACTGTGGCCGTTCGTTGCTTGGGGTATGGATGTCATTGGGCCAATCGAGCCAAAAGCATCGTATGGGCACAAATTCATATTGGTTTCGATTGACTACTTCACAAAATGGGTTGAAGCAGTCACTCTAAAAGCCGTCACTAAGAAAGCAGTGATAGACTTCGTGCACTCCAACATCATATGCCATTTTGGTATTCCTAAAACTATCATTACGGACAATGCTGCAAATCTGAATAGTCATTTGATGACGGAAGTATGCGAACAATTTAAGATCATGCATCCGAGTTCTACCCCTTATTGGCCCAAAGCTAATGGTGTCGTCGAAGCAGCAAACAAGAACATCAAGAAGATTCTTAGGAAGATGATCCAAAGTTCTAGACAATGGCATGAAAAGTTGTCGTTTGCATTGTTGGGATATCACACAACTGTGCGCACATCAGTTGGAGCAACACCCTATCTATTGGTTTATGGCACTGAAGCCGTAATACCCGCAGAATTTGAAATTCCTTCTCTTCGAATCATCGTCAAAGTCGAGATTGGGATAGTGAGTGGGTCAAGACCCGTCTAGAACAACTAACCCTGATTGATGAAAAGTAAATGACCGCAGTTTGCCACGGGCAGTTGTATCAATGAATAATGGCCCGTTCCTACAACAAGAAAGTACGACCTAGAAACTTTGAAGCGGGACAACTCATTTTGAGATGTATTCTCCTGCATCACAAGGAAGCAAAAGGAAAGTTCGCTCTAAACTGGAAAGGTCCATACATTATAAGGGAATTGTTGCCGAAGGGGCATTGTACTTGGGAGACATTGAAGGAAATAACCCTGAAACAACTGTAAATGCAGAAGCTGTCAAAATGTATTACATTTAACCCTTCAGCGGTACTAATATTATCCGATTAGGATGACGAAGGCTTTCATTCTCGCTACCACAAACACTTAAACCCTTTGCTAACCTTTTGAGTCGGTTATCTTTCTTTGATTACCCTCTTTGGAACCCGAAAGCTTTTGTAAAAAAAAAATTTAAAAAAACATGGTATCCTAGGGTCCCCAATCTCTAGTTACATGTGTGTTTAACATAGTGTCCAATCCCCTAGTCGCTTCTAGCATAACATGGTAGCCTTTTCCGTTATAGGGTCCCACTCCCTAGTTGTTTCCCGGCATAACCCGAGGACCTTTTTTTTCCCGGCATAACCCGAGGACCCTTTCCCAGCATAACCCGAGGACCCTTTTTTCTTTTTCCGACATAACCCGAGGACCCTTTTTTTTTCTTTTCCCGGCATAACACGAGGACCCTTTTTTCTTTTTCCGACATAACCCGAGGACCTTTTTTTTTCTTTTCTCGGCATAACCCGAGTACCCTTTTTATTTTCCCAGCATAACCCGAGGACCCTTTTTTCTTTTCTTAGCATAACCCGAGGACCCTTTTTTCTTTTCCCGGCATAATCTAAGGACCTTTTTTCTTTTCCGGCATAACTCGATGACTTTCCCGGCATAACTCGAGGTCCTTTTTTTCTGGCATAACCCGATGACACTCCCGACATAACCTGAGGACCTTTCTTCTTTCCCGGCATAACCCGAAGATCTTTTTTTCTTTTCCCGGTAGAACCCGAGGACCCCTTTTTTTCCTCGCATAACCCGAGGACCCTTTTTTCTTTTCCCGGCATAACTCGAGGACCCTGTTTCTTTTCTCGGCATAACCCGAGGACCTTTTTTCTTTTCCTAGCATAACCCGGTCATTTTTCCAGCATAACCTGGTAATCTTCCCAACTTGGGGCCTCCGATCCCCATTTGATTGTATTTTAGACATAGGGTCTCCACTCTTCAATCTCTTCTTCTCAGGGATACACAATCCCGATTTTAATTGCTTTCAATAAAGAAATAGTTTAGATTTTTGTTACAAAAACTCACAAAATTTTCCTAGTGAAAACTGGGATAGAAAATTTTGTTCATTTGTTTGCCTTGGTGCCTGAACAAGTTTTCACTGTGAGCCATAAGTTTTGAGATGACCAAAAGAAGGAGTTTCAATCCAAATAAATGAAAAGAAGAACAAGAAAAGAAGTTGAACTCTAAGTATAGAAGCGGAGAAAAGATGCGAATTGCCCAAGATATGATTGAAGTCATAAGCTTTGCATGTCCCGCCTTGATATGAGAAGCTGAAGAAGAATGAACCAGCGGTTGCAGCTAACGAGCATCAAGATTCAGATCAGATTCTGCAGGAAGAACTGGACAAGACTCAAGATCGAGCTTTAGAAGGTTTATAGATAGGAATCTTGTAACTCGTAGTTGATAGGCTTAGCTAGTTTAGCTTTTCATCTTTCATTTCGATGTAATAAGGAGTTCAGTGAGCAGAAACAACAACAACAACAGTGAAATCACAGTTTTCCGGTAGTCCCAGCTACCAAAACTTCCAGAACTACACTGACCTGATTTCTTTATAGCCAAGGATATGTAGACAATCTCCAAAGCAAGGTTCGGTCAGACTTTTTAAAAGGTGCTTCTCATGGAGTTTCAAACGGGCAAAAATTGCTCGTAATTTCTCATTTTATCTTTGCCCGAAAACCCTTCATATTTTCAAGCAAAGAGGGGCAGCTGTGAGCATGTGATTTTTTTCCCTATATGAATTACTCCTATAAAATCCAAGAAAATAGATTTTTTCCAATTATTTACTATTTTATAGAATTTTTGTAGGATTTTATTAATTGTTTGCATTTTTGTGCACGTTTAATTTTCATTAAAATCATGAAAAATGTCAAAAATACCATGCATTGCATTTAGATTTTGTTTTTACATTTTTAGGAATAATTAGTTATTTATTTTATTAAAAATAAAAATTACAAAAATGGCCCATTTTTACATTTTTATCTTTTAATTTATAGATTAGTGATTTTTTTCTTCTAATTTAGGATCATAGTAATTTTATAATTTTCCTAGATATTTGGCTTAATTTTACAATTTTAGAGTAATTTAGGAATTTAATATAGGATATTTAATTAAAGAAAAGAAAAAGAAAAAAGAAAAACAAAAAGGAAATAGTTAGTTATTTGAAAAGGGTATTTATTTTCGAATTTGGGCCATTTTAAGCCAAAACCCAGTCCAAAATCAACCCAGATCCGAGCCCAAAATTTAATTTCCCGGTCCAGCCCCCTATCTAAACTAAACGACCCCGTTTTGCCACCCCTGATCACAGCCGTTGGATCCTAGCTATCCAGCGGTTCGGAACTGGTTAACCCAAAACCATATAACTGTCTGAAATTCCTCCACCCCCCATTCGAACCCTCTCTCATTCCTATCTCCTTCAACCAAACCCTAAGAGACCAACCTCCCCTAAATTCCTCGCCGCTTCTGCTGCTAACCGCCACTAAAAATCGCCTTACGGCAGTTCCGGTGTTCCACCACCAAATCAACACCCCAGAACCCCCGTCATCTCCCCTTTCCAAATCTCTAACCTAGTTCCTTCGAATCATCACCAAACATCTCGAATCTTAAATCTAAGATTGATGCCTAAAAACACTAGTTCACCCAAATGCCACCAAATTCACACCCTACAATCCTCACAATCATCTGAACCCTAAACTACCATTAATCCCATTTGAATCAGCCTCAATTTCCTCGAATTTTGAATCTAAAGTCCCAGGAACCCTAACTTTCTTTCACTTCCAAATTTCCGGCAGATTTTGGGGCTTTTGAACCCAAGACTTCCATGAAACCATTAATCTTGATAAGATTAGTTGATTGATGGTTTTCTAAAGTTCATTTGTACTCCGAACATTTGGGTTAGAATTCGAAGACGGTCCAGTTTTATTGTTGGAAGAATTAAGCAATAGGCAATCTCTTGTAACTTTTTCTTCAATTTTTCTTTTGGTTTCGGTCTTTTCCCCTTCTTGTTAATTGTTTTTGATTTGGACGTATGATTTGGGTTACCTTTTCTTTTGTTTAGCTTCATTAATTATATGTTTAGATTTCATAATTAGGAGTTTAATTTGCCTAGTTTCAGCATGTCTAGTTTCTGATAACCCCTTTGATTTTGTTCCTTTTTTTCTTTCATGATTGTTCTTCTTGCAAGTTTATTTCCAGTATCCGTTAGTGTAATTGGCTATTTCAACTAATTTCTAATTGATTTAACTTTAGCCTGATTCAGCCTCGTCTTAGTTAAAATAGGTTAATTTTGATTTTTTGATGTTTCTTTGCACAAAGCATGCTAAATCTCATTAGTTGTTTGAATGTGAGATTACTTAGGGTTAATTGAGTTTAAGTTTGTCAATTAGGTTCGAATATCTGAATAGCAACTCAAATTTTAGTTTAATTTAAGAAAAGTAAACTGCAATACCCTAGGTTTGCAAATTAGGGTAACCTAATCACTTGTTTGTTTCTAGAGGGTCCTAAAATGGTTGGAATTGATTTGAAATCAGAAAATAGGACAAAGTTGAAATAGTCAGTAATTAAAAGGTTAAAAATGGACTTTTACATAGGCTAATATCAGAATGTTCTAGATTTTGCACAGCTGTCCCCATCCTTAGCATAAAAATGCTGGTAATGCATAAGAAAAAGGACAGACAACTGTAAAAAAAATACTATACTATTCTGCAGTTTCAAAATTAGGTTAGAATATTCCTTTTTGGATGCTTTTTGTGAACTCTATAAAAGGAAAACATTCCCTCACTCACACACACACACATATTCATCATCATTCTCTGCACAAAAGTTTTCTGAAAAAACATCAGATTTCAGAAACTCTAGAAAACATTGAAAACTCCTTATTTTTAGTTTCTTATTTTTAGTTTTCCTAAGCTGAGAAAAATGGTTTGAAGTGGGAGGATTTTCTTGGTTTCTTTAGCTGGGATTTTTGGTTTCAAAGCTGGCTGGATTTGATTTAAACTTTTGATTTCCTTTGGGCTGCTATTGTTGTTGTTGATTTCTGCTCCTTCAAGCTTCAGCTGACTTTCTTTGTTCATCTATTTATTTGCCGGTTTTATTGTTGTTCGTTCAAGGTACTATGTTTAACCTTTTTCATGTAAAGCTTTTATTTGAAATGATATGAAATTGAAGATGCTAGAATTCATATGATAATCCATTCTCATGATTAACATGTGATTGTGTTGCCTGGATTTGATTAGTTTTGTATTTTATGAGCTTTTGACTTGGTCAGTTTTGTTTAAAAGAACCTTGATGTATTGTAGTTTCTCCTTTTAGAAGAAACTTTGTGTGAAGATGCCTTTTCGATCACATGGCTGTAATCTGCAGATTTGGCCCCCAGTTGGCCAAATCAGCTAGATCTAAGCTAAAGATAGGATTCTACTAGTTAAAAGTATGCTGAAACTGGTATTTTTCATGTGGTGGATCAACTTGTGATGGACAAATCATGTCCAAAAGAGGCAAGGATTGGTTGGGTTGCTGAAATTGTAATAGAGTAGTTTTGTTTACATAATAGTTTATGTGTTAATAGGTCTAATGCAGCATGATTGGGATTTTCTGGAAAAACTTTCTTCTTTCATTTGTTTATTTATTCGGGACTGTAATAAATTAAATTTTAATAACATGTTAAGGATCAAAATATTTGCACTAGGGGTACATTTGTTTTGTCATTCCATTATCACCATTGTGGTGGAACAGGCCAAGCTATGAGCTCTATCCATAAGGATAAATGGCTATTCTCTAACTCAAATAGGCTGAAGCTATGAGTAAGCCCAGATGAAAAATACCAAAGAATCTGGGCTTAGGCCATTGGGCCTGATCCACAAGCCTGAAAATTCGTCTTTCACCCGTGAAAATCAGTCATATTGTAAATATATGTTTTTATTCATCTTGCAAATCATGTAATCAATTGATGAATTAGAGTCATGTTGTATATCCTGATTTTATTTGAAAGCAAGTTGATTATTAATTGTTGTAAATATGTAAGTAATGGTTTAAGGTAGAGGTGGTCAGGCCCAACTGGGAAACAAATAGTGACTGGGCCCGCCTATTACATGTGCAATATGGGCCAGCTTTGTTCAAACAAAATTCGGACCAGCAAGGGCCTGCTGAGGCTCTTTCATTTTTTTTGGGCTAGGTCTTAAGCCCAAAAACAACTTTTCAAAGTTGAATTTTTCCTGATTTAATCAAATGATGAGCGTCCAAGCCCAAACTCTTTTTCAAAAGAAATAATTCAAAAGCCTAGTCCTTTCACACTTTAAGTTAAAAGACTCTTAGTTTGAACTTCAAATTAGGACATAAATACAAGTATCCTTAGTCTTGCTTAAGTGAAATGCAACCCTTTGTTAAAATAAAATTGAGGTGTGCCATACACAAACAAAAATCCATAAGCTATAGCCCTCGCATTAATATTAACTTAGTATTTAACGATCTTAAATACTCACAGTTTACTTTAGGCTCGACTTAGATTATTATTGTAATTATGTATACGTTCGCGTAACATAATTGCGAATTTAATTCTAAAAAGTAACTCGAGGGATGCGTTCGCGCAACTTCGACCAAACGTTTCTTAATAAAATAAACAAAGCGTTATTAATTGTGGACAAGTTCGCATGACATGATTTTTTGACTCGCCAAAAGAAAAGAGTATACGTACGCGTAACTCAATTCTTTAATTACGAATAAATCAAGTGATTAAAATCAGTAAAAGATAAATGTACATAGCTCCTAAATATGAGTAATTAGACAACCTAAGCCAAGTATAAATCACTAAGCGGCTGTGCTAGAACCATGGAACTTGGGAATGCCTAACACCTTCTCCCGAGTTAACAGAATTCCTTATCTAGATTTTTTGGTTCGTAGACTTTCACAATAAAGTCGAAATTTCCTCGATTTGGGATTTAAAAATAAACAGGTGACTTGGGACACCCTAAATTATCCCAAGTGGCAACTCTGATAAATTAATTAATCCCATCTCAATTAATGCCACTTAAATTGCAAAAAACTCTCATATACCCTCGGGTGTAAAAAGGAGGTGTGACAGGCACAAAAGTAATGCCTCAATTTCTGGGCCGTCCAGGTCAAAGCACAACAAGTGCATTCCAACAGAGAGTATCGTGCCTCGTAAGGTGTGAATTTCTTACTCAGGTAGTATATGGCTTGCTCCTTTCTCCCTGTCTCATCATGTTGTCCAAAACATATCCGGAGGCTCCATCTAATACAGATAGATAGAGTAGAAAGGGTCTATCTGGCTCTGGCGGGACCAAGATCGGTGGTGTGGATAGGTACTCCTTGATTTTGTCGAAATCTTTCTGACAATCTTCGAGCCAACTTGTTTCAGCATCTTTTCTCAACATCTTAAAGATGGGTCCGGATATAACTGTGGATTGTGCTATGAAGCAACTGATATAGTTGAGACACCCTAGGAAGCTCATCACATCCTTCTTGCTTCTTGGTGGTAGTAACTCTTGAATAGCTTTAACTTTGTACGGGTCCAACTCGATTCCCCGATGACTGACAATGAATCCCAACAACTTTTCTGTGGGACTCCCGAATGCACATTTTGTGGGGTTCAATTTTAAGTTGTACCTCCTTAACCTATCGAAGAACATTCTTAAGTTTGCTATGTGATCTGCGGCCCTCTTAGATTTGATAATGACGTCGTTAACATACACCTCTAGTTATTTATGTATCATATCATGGAAGATAGTTGTCATGCTTCTCATGCAAGTAGGCCAAGCGTTCTTCAGACCAAATGGCATCATCTTGTAGTAGTATACCCCCATGGTATAATAAAAACTGTTTTCTCTGCGTCTTCTTCATCTATCCAGATCTAGTGATAACCCGTGAAGCAATATACAAAGGATTTGATCTCATGCTTGGTGCAATTGTTGATAAGGATGTGTATATTTGGCAGTAGGAAATCATCCTTAGGACTTGCTTTGTTTAAGTCTCAATAGTCGACACATACTCTGACTTTCCCATTTTTCTTCGGAACTGGTACAATGTTGAAAAACCAGGTTGGGTATTCAACTACCTTGAGGACTTTGGCCTTGATTTGCTTAGTAACTTCCTCCTTGATTTTTAGGCTCAAATCTGGTTTGAATTTTCTGAGTTTCTGCTTCACTGGCGGACACATTGGATTGGTGGGCAACTTTTGAGCCACTATGGATGTGCTCAGACCGATCATGTCATCATATGACCATGAAAATATATCCTCATATTCCTTTAAGAAACGGACATACTCCTCCTTCTTTGTCGGCGATAAGTGAATGCTCATGCGAGTTTCCTTGACGGTTTCGGCGTTTCCCAAATTTACTGCTTCAGTTTCGTCCAGGTTGGACTTAGGCTTATTCTTAAAGTTCTCAATTTCTCTGACAACCTCCTCAGGTATTTTATCTTCCTCCTTCAAGTCGCTATCCTTATATTGCGTTGTCTCATTACACGTCACAGTCACCGATTCATCAGAAAAAGTAATAATAACGCTGTAGAAAGAATAGTGTGGAAGATAATAATAAATAATAAATAGCAATGCATTGATTAAAACTGAAATCATCCAATACAAGTACGGCTCCATAAATCAAGCAATTATTTTGAAACAAGTGAGTCTTTAAAACAAAATTACTAAAAATATCTTAAATGCCTAGCATGGCTATAGAAATAAAATTAAGCTAATTGCCAAGCTACCCAGGGACTCGGTGGACCCGGGATAGTATGGCAGTCCAGTTCCTGAGAACAACTCCCTTCTCCACAGTCTGAATGGTGAGGTCTTCCTCCTCTTCCTCCTCAATTATTGCAATGCAATCCTCCAGGAACAGATTTCTCAGCGTAGCTAACGCTTCTTCCTCTGCAGTTCCCCATATTGTATCAGACTGGTGAAAAGTCTGACCCAGATGTGGCACTAGTTTCTTGAGAGGGTAATAAGATCCATGCCATGGAGGCGACCAATCATCATAATCCTGCCATGTATACTGGTATCCAAGCCCGAAAGTAGTACCATGACATTTCAGCTGTATTGGTTTGGTAATGCCCTGGAGATTCTTCCCAATCCCTTTGTCGGGTTCATACCCAGACCATGCTAATATGCTTTCTATTTTGTTACTCCACCATTTGTCTTTCTCAACGGCATTGACATTTTCAATGTGATGATAAGTTTCCCCTCCTAGCATTCTTCTGTTCCGAATAACTGGATGGTTTGACTAGTGTAAATAGGGTTACTCCCATCTCTATAAATGATCACCTCCTGATGGTTCCATTCAAACTTTATGGCCTGGTGTAGTGTGGAAGTCACAGCCCCAGTGGCATGTATCCAGGGTTGGCCTAACAACAGATTGTATGGAGCTATTATGTCAAGCACTTGGAATTCAATGTCGAACAAAGTTGGCCCCATCTGTAGACAAAAATTAATCTCCCTAATCGTGGCCCTTTGAGACCCATCAAAGTCTTTCACGTTCATGCTTCCTACCCGTATTTCATGGAAACCTTTGCCCAATCTTTTTAGAGTATTCAACGGACAAATGTTGAGGCTTGAACCTCCATCGATCAGGACCTTGACAATGAATTTGTCTTCAAATTGTATCATGATATGCAATGCTCGATTATGATTCAACCCTTCAGGTGGTAGTTCATCCTCGTGGAAGGTTATTTTATGACTTTCTAGCACCTGCCCTACCATGTTGGCCATTTCCCCGCATGTGATATTGTTAGGCATGTAAGCTTCACTCAACACCTTCATCAAAGAATTCTTGTGCGCCTCCGAATTTTGCAGTAGTGACAGGATGGAGGTCTGGGAGGGGGTTTTGTTCATATGATCAATAACAGAGTATTCCCTCACTTGTACTTTCCTCCAAAGGTCATCTGGTCCTGTTTCAATGATATGCTGCTTGGTAGTGGCATCCTTACTTGGTCCTCCCAAGTGTTCAGGTGTATAGATTCTTCCGGTCCTAGTCATTCCTTGTATAGCATTAGATTCTTCCATCTTTACCTTTTCTTTTCGCCTAGCTTCGACAACGTAATCCAAGGGTATTGCTTTTGAATCGAAATGAGGTGTGGTTGATACTGTCACTGTGAAAGGTGTGGCCACTTTTACTTCAAATGGAAGAGGTGTGGCTACAGGTGGAGCTACCTCTACCTCAAATGGAACTGATGTGGCTACCATAACCTCGACTGGTGACTGAGTCTGTACTACAATAGGAGTAAGTGTGACTGCAGGTTTAAAATCATCGTCTTCTCGAATAAGCCCGATCAATCCCTCAGGATCCCATTCCTCATCTATCTCTATGACATGTATTCCACCGCCCCTATGATCCGGGAGAGGATTGTTGCGGATGTTGGGTGCAGCTTCTTTTGCCTATATGACCTTGTTGTCAATCAGTGTCTGGATTTTGTCTTTCAATGATTTGTACTCGTCGATCGTGTGCCCCTTCATACCAGAGTGATATGCACAGGTTTTGTTTGGATTGACCCATTGGGATGGGTTCTCCATTGCCACAACGGGAATAAGAGTGATGTAACTATAAGCCTTCGACCTTTCATACAGCTGGTTGATGGGTTCAGCAATAGCTGTGTATTGTATAGGTAGTTTGCGGTCAAAATTGGGCCACGGTCTTGGGTAGTTTTGGTGAGTTGGAGGTGACTAGAAATGAGATGGTTGGGAATTATAAGTGTGATAGACAGTGGTTGGTTGGGAATATCAGAGAGATGAGGGTTGATATATGGGTGGAGGTGTTTGGTATGTGGGTGGGGGTGTTTGGTATGTGGGTGGAGTTGTTTGGTATGTGAGTGGAGATGTTTGTTATGTGAGTGGAGATTTTAGGCCTTGAGCCACCATTACTGCCCGACGTCTTTCTTCTTCGATATGCCGCCTGATTATAGTGCTTTGTTCGTGGCATGTAGTGCTTCAAAGTTTGTTACCATCCCCTCTTGATGACTTCTTCGATCTTTTCCCCAAGTTTGATGATGTCAGAGAACTTATGGTTTTCAATAACCATCAACCTTTCATAGTATAACGGATTTTGTGCTCTAACGAAGAATTTGTTCATCTGTTCCTTGTCCAAAGCTGGTCTGACTTTGGCCGCTTTTGACCTCCAACAAGTAACATACTAGCAGAAAGTCTCGGTGGGCTTCTTCTTGAGGTTCTGAATGTAGAAAACATCCGGTGCATTTTTTGTGTTGAACCTGAATCAGTCCATGAAATCAGATGCCATACTCACCCAGTTGGGCCATTTCTAAAGATCCTGGCTGATGTACCAAGACAAAACATCTCCCGTAAGACACCTCATAAAAAGCTTCATCTGGATCTTTTCATCCTTTCCGACCCCGACAAGTTTGTCACAATAGGTCCTTAGATGAACCATGTGATCACATGTACCGTCAAACATATCAAACTTGGGAGGTTTGTAACCCTCTGGTGGTTTTACATCCGGTTGTATGCATAAGTCTTCATAATTCAAACCCTCTATCCCTTTGCCTCCTTCGACACCCTGAACTCGACTTGTCAATTTCTTGAGTCCTCAGCCATTTCTTGATGAGCAGGTCCTTCTCAGTGGATTCTGGTGTATAGGAGGTTGGTTGAGTAGAGTGAGGTACGGTTTCCACGTATATAGGGTTATTTTGGTGAGTGCCAGGGACTTAGGTTTAGTAGTGGTCGTTGGTTGAGTTTTGAGGATCGGAATAGGTTGTGGTGTGTTATAGGGAGTGTGATAGGTAGCGGTTGGTGGGTACTGGATTAGTTGATGATTGTGTTATGGTGGAGTTGGTATTGGTAAGGGATTGAGATTTTGAGGTGGAGTTGCATATTGACACGGTGCGGGAGGGTTTGGTGTATTTTGGGGAGGTGCTGGGTTTTTGGTGCTTTGTTGGTTGACATCGGGGACATTCAGTGTGAGGGATAGGTTTGCTAAGTTGCGGACCTACTCAAGTTCTCCCTGTAACTCTAGTATCTTTTGTTCCAACTGTAAAACCAAATTATTTGGTGCCGGAGTACTCCGACCATCTGAAGTTTTTGCATTTTCCGTATTTTCCTTTAGAATACCACTTAAGTCGTCCATTTTAGCTTTCCCTCTGTTCTTTGTATTACTTAGAAGAGGAGGAGGTGGAGGGCCTCTAGATCTGGTGTGATATGCTGATGATGCCAGTATGTGCGAATCAACCTTAGGAGATAGGAATAAAGAAAAACAAAAGGTAAACAAGTCAGTAAGGGTTTTGAAATGTTTTCAGTATTTAAACACATATTGTGGGAATGTAAATTCGTGTCCTAATTTGGGAGCCTCATTGTGCCCGAGGTAGGCCTAGTGACAAATAGATTTGGAGAAATTCAGTGCCAATAATTGCCTTATTTGATTAATGTAAAAAATAAATGACCCAAAAACGACATTAAATAAGAGAATGTTACTAATGGTACTTGGACTTATTACATTAGAAAAGCAAGTAAACCTAATCTACTTGGTCCTAGAAGGACCTTCTCCAGACCGGATGCTATTGTCGATCAGTTCCCCCCAGCTCGTGTAGGTTCAGCAGTAAGAATGCCCTTGCCAAATGTCCTCCTTCGTTTCCCTCAACGTTCTGGCAGTCGGTGACTCTCTTTCTTATCTTCCCCTCCAATTCTATCAAACTGTACTCCAGATATTCCAGCATTTTGCTGGATTTAACAACTCTCTCTTTCCACTCATTAATCATTTTCATATCTGCTTTAGGTTGCGCCCTATGCTCAGCTTCAAACTCTCGAACTCTTTTGCACAGATTGTTATACTTCACCTCTGCTTCGGCAAACTCATATATGACCCTGTTTCCTGGACCAACCCTTGGCTCGAAGATTCCTGATAGATTATCATCCAACCATGAGAGGTAAAAGTATGAGAGACCCGCATGATATCGGTCTGGCTCGATGGTATCCTTCTCTATGATAATCCTTAAAGTCCACATATGTTGTGCTTTATTCTTATACGCGATGGTTTCACCCTGGAAATCAGCTATAAAGTGACTCATTTGAGGAACCCGTGGTATGACCTATCTCCAGCCTGCCTGTCTCATAATCCTGAGGGGAGCATAAGGGTATATCCCTCTTAATCCAATCAATACCAAGTATTGGACGTCTCTGGATCTGATGATAAACTCATCGGTGAGGAACCACTCAAACATCCACTGAACTTGGTCCTCAGCTAACTTGTTGAAGAACTGCACCTATCCTACAACATCCTTAAGTTGAGCAAACATATCCGGAATGTAAGTCATTCTCTTAGGGTGATGGAAAGCTATGTGGTCATTCCACAGCCTTCGTGGAAACTCCTTATGGTATTGACCCTTTTGGAGATACTCTAACAACCAAACCTATAGCAGCAAATTGAAACCCTCAAAGAACTTGGACCCCTTCTGACAGCAATCCAAGGCGCAGTACATATCTGTAATGATCATAGGGACAATGGTATATGTCTACCCCTTGATCCCGTCCATTAAAGTTTTGGCCACCATGGCCAGCCTGGTATGGATTATATCCCCTTGGATTGGGAATACCAACATGCCCAAGAAACACACAATGAACATGAAGACCCTACGATGAACCCAGCCCAAGGAGGTGATTGAGAACTCACCATCAAAAATACGGTAAGTGCTACTGCGACTGTATCTTTCATAGAGGATGTCAAAAGGTATGTAGGAATTCTTCTGGCACTCCAAATCGTCATTTTTATTCAGACCCATCATCTTAAGGAATCCTCTAGTGGTGCAATTTTCAGGTGCTAACAGACCAGGACTATCCCAAGGCAACCCAACAAATCCCGCTATTTCTTCTAGAAGAGGAGTCATTTCTATGTCCCCAAAGCGGAACACGATCCTTTCCTTGTCCCAAAACATAGTGGCAACCTCGATCAACAGTTTGTTTGGTTGAAGATCCAACAGTGAAGGAAAATTTCCTAAGACTCGTTTCACATAATTTTGGTCACTTGAGGGAAGATCCCTCCACCAATCTAGCTAAAGGGAAGGTATGCTACCGACCATACCAAATATGGGGATTTCGTGCCTCATTTTCTACTAAACAAAAGATGGTTAGGCCCTTACCCCCTCTAGGTTCGTCTATTTATAAAACAATGATTAGCATATTGGCATTTATTTCTCCAAAATTAATGCACACAATCATGGTTGCGTTTGTTGGGATTATGGAAAACCCGATGGACTTTTGGATGAGGCTTGTCTTAAAGGGTTATTATGCGGACAACATATTAACCCGGCTAGGTTTGACCATGATGCATGCACAATTAATCAGAGTAAAATTGCTATAGAGGTCTAGACTGGGACCCTCAGGAGGACAACTTGAGGGGGGAAGGGCACGGAACCGTCGAACGCACTGCTAATCGACTAGTTTTACCACAAATACGCCTTTCCGAATTTAAAGGGCGATGTATAGGAAGAGCGCATACACTCATCAAGCGTTGTTATAGGATTGATTACGCACGAGTGGAATATGATGTTGAGCATGATTTATGCAACAATAAATAGCATGTTGTCAAGTATTTGCACGTTAAAAAAATGATAAATGCAGTATTTAAATAATTGAAAGACAATTACGGAAAAAGAAAACAAATAGACAAGTCAGTTTCAGGAAATAAAGAAAATCATAAATAAGCAGTTAAATCCAAATAAGGGGGAGGGTGCACGAGATAAAGCGTGCTTAAGATTAATTCACAAAAATAAGTTCGTTATAGTAAGAGCCTAAGATATTCCCAGCAGAGTCCCGATGCTGTCGCGCCCTTTTTTTCCTCGCGGAGTCCGGGTTTCGACATTCATTGAGAATAACTCGTTTCGTTTTGGGAATTGGGTATTTGAAGAGTCGCCACCAAATGTATTAAGGTGCATTAGGGCACCTAGATCAATTAACTCATGTAACCAGTTTGTATTACCGAAGATTAGGGTAAGGGCTCGAAATAACATTGAGGGGAAGGTGTTAGGCACCCCACGCGGTCCACAATGGTGGGTCCCAGCTGAACTTAGTTATGTGAATTAGTCTTTTAACAGGTAAGCAATCTAAAGCCACATTTGCAAATAAAGGAAGTTTATGCAGTCTAAGCACACATATATAATCAAGGAAGTTTGGACAGTCTAAGCATACATACGCAAATTAAGGAAGGGAAGTCCTAAGTTGGTTAGCCTATAGGATCACATTTGTACAATACCCGATAAGCCTTCCTCAAATAGAGGGGTTACACATGGCATTAGCGCACAAGTCATCATATCCTTTTACTACCCACTACCCTCCCCTTTGTGGTTATATAAGCAAATTTAATTAACGAACTCTAAGCGTGCTTTACCCGTCCCTTCCTTGTGGTCCCAGAGTTGTTTAGGACCTCTATACTTAGGCAGTTCTAGACACTCCTAAGGTATTTAAAAGGTAAAATCTAAGAGACAATAAAGAACATATAGGACTATCAAATAGAGAAGCAATTAAGGGGCTCATGTTTACCTCCACATGTAAACAAATAATTAACACGTCTCAAATAGCTAATTTTACAAAATATCAAATGGCCCTAGACATGATATCTAGATGAACATCACAAATACAAAATGTGCAACATTTGTTTTACGGCGAAGTGGTAGAATCCTAATAAGTTTGCCTACTGATTTTGAAGCCTGTTAAACCTGGATAATTTCACACATAAGCAAGCATAATTTCACAGTTTAGAACATTAATTACCTAAGGCTTTCTAGGCATAGGTTGTGTGCGATCATAATTTTGAGAACTAATTAAAACAACTTAAGGTTATTCAGTCCTATATGCATACTGATCAAGGTGATTAATGTTGCAAAACTGATTTCATGCATGTTTATACTAGAACATGATATCAACGTGTTGGATTGATTTAAAACCTTTTTCATAGACAATTATTCATTTAAGCGACGTAGACACAATTTAGAGCAAATGCAAATAGATTCCTAAGGCAGGATTTCTAATGCAAGGAGAGAGATGATCATTTTATTAAGCATGATTAGAGTAATGACTTAATGACGAGATTTCCAGGTGGTAGCAACTTATGCAGAATTAGAAAAAGAAGTGATTAACTTATAACATGTTTTCTAATATGCAAAAGTAATAAACGTGAGCATTGTAAGGCAGGATTTCTAATGCAAATAACATAGACCTATAACATGTTTCTAATGTGAGTAACATAGCATATAGACCTAAAGCAGGAAATCCATATATATAAATCTAAGAGCATGATTTCTACTGCAGATCAACATATATAAACCTAAAAGCATGATTTCTACCCGGTTTCTCCACAAAAATCATATAGGAACCCTCCCCTTTTTACTAATCACCCCAATATCTATTTACAAAGAATATTATTACAGATTAGGATCAAATGAATTACATAAATAAATGAACCTACACTATATGGAGCATGAATCAGGCCCAATGTAAACCTGGGAATGCCAGGCCTTCAACACAATCTCAGATGCCAAAGATCTCACAGCCAATATCGTGTCTTGGTATGTCAAAGTTTCCTAAAGACCTCAATGATCCCGAGCAGTGCTCACACCAAGGCCTTTCTCAAATAGAGGGGACAGCCCTGCTGTGCCAGAGTTCAGAGGGATCTCAAGGATCCCCAAGCAGTACACACACCAGAGGGGCAGAACTTAATGGTCTAAGAGTAGGGTGAGAGTGCTTGACATAGTTTTGAAAGACTTAGTAAAAACAGTATAGAGATAACCTTTATGAATGGAAAAATTTTCTGAAAAAGTTTAAGAAATATTAAGGGAGGAAAACGGTTTTAAATTAGTTCTGAGAAGAGCAAGGATACAATCACACATACTCAGAACACTTAGGATCACACTATTTAACAAACAGTTTATAAACAAGGGTGAATCGGTTGGGGACATATAGAGTTCATATCAGGGACACATGAAAGGGGAAGTATATAGATAACAAATGCACAGAATACTTAGAAGTCTGTTGACCTAGAGACTTAACAAGTTATCCATGATAATAGGCAGTGAGAACATAGAGCAGGAATGCAAAAAGAAGTCATGTTGAAAACAGGGGTGCATTGGACAGGATTAGTCATACAATTAGGGTCAATCAAGTTCATTAGGAGACTAAGTTGCTAACATGATCAAATCAATAAAAGGGGGTAAGCAGGGACTAAGTAAACATGTTAAATAAGTATCAAATAACCAATGAAGTTAAACATGCTGATTACACATAAGGCAGAATTTAGACATGCTTAATAAAACAGCAAACATGAAACAAATTGAATAACATAGCCAATTGAACTAGTGCAGGAAAGTAAGCCATGGAGACTAGAGACATACCAGTTAAAGAAGAAAGTGCAGAATATAAAGCATGCATAATTCCAATGTCTAGCCTTGGTTTTCAGCCGGCTAGACCAATAGTTATCACAAGTAACAGAGAAAGAAGAGAGAGTTTGTGTGTGAGTGCGTGTATTCTGAACTTAGTGTTTGTGTTCTTGAGAGGTAAAAATAAGAGAGTTTATATAGTAGTTCGAGAGTAGAGTAATTAAGGTAAAAGAATCAACTTCAGTCAATTAAGGAAGTCACAGAATACAAGCACATAAGGGATCAGAATAAACCTCACTTAATTGAAGGCAATTAGCCAAACGGTAATAATAGGGAGACTAATTAAGAAAAAAAGTTTAAATAAAACAAAATAAAGGAGTTCAGAATAAAATAATCAGGGGTCTAATTAAGGGAAGAATCATGTAAAGGAATCAGTAAATATACAAGTAATCAAATGAGGCAAGAATGACTAATTAAGGTCGTAAACAGGGAAACAGGCAAGAGTTAGGCATACAAATCTCTAACAGAGCAAATCAATGAGCCAAATTTCCAAGTAACAATGATTTCTGGAATGAATATATCAACTCCCATAAATAGAAAATAAACTAAGTAAAGACTTCACAAAAATATAGAAATTAGCCGGAAAGACAGATTCAAACCCTAATAGGGCTCAATTAGGTAAAATTACATAATACTGGATTTGACAAAGGAAAATTGTGTAAGTCAAAAAATACAGGATAAGTTAATGCGATTGGTAACACTGAAAGACTCAAAATAGAAGAAAAAATTAGAAGATCAAAGTTTCATATAAAATCGACTAGGGTTTAACACTTTTGCACAAGTCAGTCAAGAAGATGAAAAGAGGATCGATTAAACATTTAGAAGTCAGAAAACCTTTGAAAAACAACTTGTAATGAATCCTAGCTTTAGGGAAAAGTAAGAATATTAAAACCAGAAATTTTTAGAGAAAACATGTAATAGTGCTCGATTCATCTCAGATATATACATATCTGGAAATGATTGACGGTAATAGGCTAGGATTTTTTAGAAAACATAACAAAGATGAAAGCATAGGTTTAGAAACCATAGATTCGTAACAAAATAAAGAGAAATCTCTTACTCATGGTCGAACAATGGACTAAGCCAGGCTATCAAGCAAAGCTTCAAACCATAACCAACTAGGTTCTTTGAGATCTTCTCAAGGATACAAGAAATCAAGGAGCCATGGCATGTAGAAGGCCAAGGGTGGTCGGAGAAGACATAGAAGCACCATAGGAGGGGTTCACGTCGGTGACGGCGTTTTAGGGTTAGGGTTGGGTCTTAGAGAGACGGAGAGGATTAGGGATTCTAGGGCGGCTGTTTGGTAAGAATGAAAGGGTTTAGGGGGTCGTTTGGAATTAATTTTGGTAATAAAGGTTGTGGAACAGGGCGCTGGGTTGGGTAGGTGCAGATTGGGCTTAGGGGGTGGGTTGGGTCGGTATATTAAGGGGTTTGGGCTGATATAGTCGTGCTATAATGGAATTAAAAAAGGCTATTTGTTAAATACTCAAATAATTTATAAAAAAAATTATTTTATAAAATAACTAATTATAAAAAATAATTTTCATCCATAAATGTTTCAAAACAATTACTACATATTTAGAAAAATACAATGAGCTATTTGCTGTTAAAATAATGCGATAATGTATACATAGGCTATAATTGTAAAAATTATTGCAATTGTAATCAAATGGTGTAAATTTGGCCATTTGTGAAATAATTTGAACTTAATATAACTATAAATAGCAATATTAAGTCATGATATGCTATAAAGTTATTTGTGATGCAATTTGTAATTATTTATGTAAATAAAATACTAGGATAAATTAATTTTAAAATATAGAAATTATGAAAAAATATCAATTGATGCCAATGCATGGTTTTGAAGGTATGTTTGCACTTAAAAAGTATTAAAGGGAAAAATTGGGTATCAACAATGTTCAACTGTCTTTATTCAATGGATCAAACAAATGTGGATATCTTTCAAAGTAAACTCGGACCAAAGTTTAATTGTAAAAATATTTGTTTAATTGATTCATGTACGACACATACAATATTCAAAGAGAAGAAATATTTCTCTCATTTAAGTATGTGTAAGGCATATGTTACTATAATAACTGGTAGTAGTAATCTAATTGATGGCTCTGGAAGAGCTACTATAACTCTGCCTAAGGGAACAATATTTATCATAGAGAATGCAATGTTCTCCTCTAAGTCCAAGAGGAACTTGTTGAGTTTTAAAGATATTCACCAAAATGGATATCATATTGAGACAATAGATGAGAAAAACTTTGAATATCTCTTCGTTACCAAGAATGTCTCTAGCCAGAAAAGGGTCATTGAGAAATTTCTATCTTAATCTTGTGGCTTGTATTGGACAAGAATTAGTGCAATTGAGGCACATTCTATCATAAACCAAAAGGTTACTGATTCCAATACTTGTCACGACCCAAGTTCTCCCTCCGTAAACTATCGTGATGGCACCTAGTCCCTACGACTAGGTAAGCCTAACAATTTGCGGAAAAAGGAAACAAAGATACGAATTAGCAATTTACGGATAATATAATAGAATGGTTTAAGATGTCGCTCGGCATATACAATAACAACACTCTCGATCAATATTAACACTCCCCAAAACCCGGAATCTCATGACTCACAACAAGAGGAAATACAAAATGTTCTAACTCCAGAAGTCTAAACAAAATAGTTATAGAAGGTCTATAGCTAAGATAGAGAATAGAGAGGGACTTGTTGGTCTGCAGATGCGGCAGATATACCTCGAAGTCTCTGGAAGTCACCTCGCCTCACTGATAGTATGGCTGAGCCGAAGAACTTGGTTATGCGCACAAAAAACATGTACAGAAAAGGGCATGAGTACACTACAGCGATACTTAGTAAGTGCCAAGGCTAACCTCGATCGAGTAGTGACGAGGAAGGTCAGGGCCCTACTGGTTATATATATATATAAATGTGGTAAAATATTATAAAGTGCGACAGTATAATTAAAGACACTAATAGTTGATAAAGAGTAAGATCACAGACATAATATACTCAGTACACAGAGATAGCAACAGGGGATCTTCTAGGATATCGTCATGTAGTACCAAACGTAAAAGTGTAGAGGATCTCCCGGGATATCGTCCCATAGTCCAAATTATAAATATGCAGGGGAACTCCCGCAACACCAATCCGTAGTCCCAAAGTAAATATTCAGTACAGGGGATCTTTCGGGTGCCGTCCTGTAGTCCCAAACGTAAAAGTGCAGGGGGATCTACCGGAATACCGATCCGCAATCCCAAAATAAACATGTAGGGGGATCTCCCGGGAAATCGTCTCGTAGTCCCAAAGTAAACACACAACAGTCCCAAGAAAAGAATTTACATTTCTATTCGATAATTAGGTAGGAAGTTCTACTCTAAACATGATGCACAGAGTACAAGTAAGTAGTTAAAGCAGGTAAGACAATTGAATCACATAAGCATTCTATTCCTAAGCTAAACAGGAGGTTTCAAGTACAAGGATTGCTCGATTTCAAGAAATTACAGATATTTACTTAATGAAAATGGGGTTTTTCAACAATTAGCATGTGTATGCACTCGTCAGCTCACGTACACGACACTCATATAACAACAACACCAAAATCCTAAGAGGATTTCCCCTACACAAGGTTAGGCAAGCCACTTACCTCGAACCAGCTCAATCAACTCGAAATCACGTTCTTGCTACGAGTACTTGACTCCAAATAGCCCAAATCTATTCAAATTAATTGCATAATGTAAATATAACGTCAACTAACTAATTTAACTAATTAATTCGAAGCTAACACGCAAAATTAAGAAAATCACGCAACAAGTCCCCCGTGCCCACGTCTCGAAATTGGATAAAATTAACAAATTCAGAACCTCAGACAACTCACGAACACACTCGAACAAAAATCACCAAAATCCGATGTCAAAATCTCACTCAAAACTCGGATTTTTCAATTGGGGAACCTTTCTCCCATTTTCAAACTTTTACCCCCAATTTTCTTAATTTGAAGAGGAAAACAACAATATATTATAGTTCTAGTATCAAAATCAAGATAGAAATCGTTACTCAATGTTTCTCTTTCCAAAACCCTCGAGAAATCGCCCTCAACCGAGCTCCAAATTATTTTTCCAAGTTATGAGTTCAAACCCTCATTTTTTCCCTTTTACTGCCCAGCGATTTTCGCACCCGCGAGGGCCTTACAGCACCTGCATTCCCGCTTCTGCGGCATTTTATCCGCACCTGCGACTTTTCATTAAGCGGCCATATGTCGCACCTGCGACCCTATACTCGCAGATCCGGTCCGCTTCTGCGGTTCTTGGGCCGCATATGCGAGCAACTCCACCTAGGCCTCAGACCGCACATGCGGCCCTCATACCGCTTCTGCAGTGCCGCACTTGCGGTCCTATACACGCAGGTGCGGTTATGACAGGTTCAGCAACTCAGATTTTTGCTTAAGTCCAAATTCCAATCCGTTAGACATACGAAACTCACCCGAGGCTCGGGACCTCAACCAAACATACCAACCAATCCTTAAATACCATACGAACTTGTCCCAACCCTCAAATCATATCAAACAACGCTAAAACCACGAATCACCCTCCAATCGAAACCTAAAGAACTTGAAACCTCAAGAAACCTACAACCGATGCCGAAACCAACCAAATCAAGTCCGATTGACCCCATATTTTGCACAGAACTCACATTCAACACTACAGAGCTATTTCAACTTTCGGAATCGGATTCCAACCCTGATATCAAAATTTCACTATCGATTCAGAACTTAAAAAATTCAACTTTCGGCATTTCAAGCCTAAAGAAGCTACGTACCTCTAAAACACAATCCAAACATGCCCCTAATCCCGATATTACCCAACAAAGCTAACCAACTCGACGAAATTCTATTCCGAGGCCGTCTTCACACTGCTCCGACTATGGTCCAAATTCTAAAACGTAAGCTCACATTGAGGGAATAAGTGTCCCAAAACACTCCAAACACACAAAATGAATCCTCCCGGCAACTCACAATAGCAGAAACAAACCCGGGGAAAGCAGTTAATAGCGGATCAGGGCATTAATTCTTAAAATTACTGGTCCGGTCGTTACATCCTCCCATATTAAAACATTTGTTCGTCCTTGAACGAGCATAGAGACATACCTGAAGTAGTGAAAAGATGATGGTAACAGCTGCACATATCTTACTCGGTCTCCCAAGTCGCTTCCTCGACAGGTTGACCCTGCCACTGAACCTTCTCTGATGCAATGTTCTTTGACCTCTGCTTTCGAACATGCCTGTCCAATATCGCCACTAGATCCTCAACATAAGATAAATCCTTGTCCAACTAGACTGAACTAAAATCCAACACGTGTGAAAGATCACCGTGATACTTCCGGAGCATCGAAACATGAAATACCGGATGAGCTCCTGCCAAGATGGGAGGTAAGGCAAGCTCATAAGCAACCTTCCCATCACGTCTCAATACCTCAAAAGGACTAATAAACATCGGACACAATTTCCCTTTCTTCCCAAATCTCATAACGCCCATCATAGGTGAATCCCGAAGCAAGACCTGCTCTCCAACCATATAGGAAACATCACGAACCTTCCAATCCGCATAACTCTTTTGTCTGATCTGGGCTGTGTGAATTCTATCCTAAATTACCTTAACCTTCTCCAAGGCGTCCTGAACCAAGTCTGCGCCTAATAATCTAGCCTCACCCAGCTCAAACCAACCCACCGGGGATCTACACTGCCTACCATACAAAGCCTCATACGATGCCATCTGAATGTTGGACTGATAATTGTTGTTGTAGGCAAACTCCGCCAGCGGCAAGAACTGATCCTAAGAACCTCCAAACTCCATCACACATGCATGGAGCATATCCTCAAGAATCTAAATAGTGTGCTTGGATTTTCCGTCCATCTAGGGGTGAAATGATGTGCTCAACTCCTCCCAGTACCTAACTCATGTTAGACAGCCCTCCAGAACCGTGATGTGAACTGAGTACCTCTATCTGATATGATGGAAACTGGAATACCATGCAAACAAACAATCTCCCAGATATAAATCTCCGCCAACTGATCCGAAGAATAGGTAGTACACATAGGAATGAAGTACGCGGACTTGGTCTACCGATCCACAATCATTCAAATGGCATTAAACTTCTTCAAAGTACATGGGAGTCCACCTACGAAGTCCATGGTGATCCGCTCCCACTTCCACTCTAGAATCTCTATCTATTAAAGCAACTCACCCGGTCTCTGGTGCTCATACTTTACCTGCTGATAATTGAGGCACCAAGCTATAAACCCAACTATATCTTTCTTCATCCGCCTCAACCAATAGTGTTGCCTTAAATCTTGGTATATCTTCGCGGCACCCGGGTGGATGGAATACCGTAAACTGTGGGTCTCCTCTAAAATAACCTCCCGAAGCCCATCAATATTGGTTACACATACCCGAACCTACATCCTCAATAACCCATCATCACCAATAGTCATATCTCTGGCATCACCATGCAAAACCTTATCTTTGAGGATGGGCAAATAAGGGTCATCATACTGATGCTCTCTGATACGATCAAACAAGGAAGACCGAGAAATCACGCAAGCTAGAACCTGACTAGGCTCTGAAATATCCAATCTCACAAACTGGATGGCTAAAGCCCGAACATCCATCGCCATGGGCCTCTCCGTTGCTGGTAAATAAGCCAAACTCCCAAATCTCTCCGCCCGACGACTCAAAGCATCGGCCACCACATTGGCCTTGCCCGGGTGATCCAAGATAGTGATATCATAGTCCTTCAGCAGCTCTAACCACCTTCGCTGGCACAAATTAAGACCCCTCTGCTTGAATAGATCCTGCAAACTCCGGTGATCAGTATAGATCTCACAAGGAACACCGTACAAATAATGACGTCAGATCTTTAAGGCGTGAACAATAGCAACCAACTCAAGATCATGGATAGGATAATTCTTTTCATGTACTTTTAACTGTCTAGATGCGTAGGCAATCACCCTACCATCCTGCATCAATACGGCTCCAAGGCCAATCCCTGAAGAATCACAATAGACAGTATAAGACCCCGAATTTGTAGGCTATATCAAAACTGGGGCTGTAGACAAAGTTGTCTTGAGCTTCTGGAAGCTCACCTCACACTCTTCTGTCCACTAGAATGGAGCACCCTTCTAGGTCAACCTAGCCATACGTGCTGCAATAGATGAAAATCCCTCAACGAATCAACGGTAATAACCCGCCAAGCCAGGAAAACTACAGATCTCTGTAGCCGAAGATGGTCTGGGCCAACTCTGCACAACTTCCACTTTCTTTGGATCCACCTTTATCCCCTCACGCGATACCACGTGACCCAAGAATGCCACAGAATCCAACCAAAAGTCACATTTCGAGAAATTTGCATATAACTTCTTTTTTCTCAAAGTCTGAAGCACTGTCCTCAGGTGTTGCTCATGATCTTCCTGGCTCCGGGAGTATACCATAATATCATCAATAAAGATAATGACGAACGAGTTAAGATATGGCCGGAACACATTGTGCATCAAATGCATGAAGGCTGCTGGGGCACTGGTCAGCCCAAATGACATAACAAGGAACTCGTAATGACCATACCGAGTCCTGAAAGTAGTCTTCGAGATATCTGGCTCCAGAATCTTCAATTGATAATAACCTGAAAGCAAGTCAATCTTAGAAAACACTCGTGCACCTTGTAACTGGTCAAACAATTCATCAATATGGGGCAAAGGATACCGGTTCTTCACTGTAACTTTATTTAATTGGTGATAATCAATGCACATATGCATAGAACCATCCTTTTTCTCATAAACAAGACATGAGCACCCCAAAGTGATACACTGGGTTGAATAAAACCTTTGTCAAGCAATTCTTGCAACTGTTCCTTTAACTTCTTCAACTCCGGAGGAGCCATACGATAACATCTCTCACATAGGCTAGATACGTGTCACACCCCTTCTCAACCATTCGCTGAGCCTTAAGGAAAGAAATAACTCTATCGGGAGTGTGATATAAAGTATCCCTCCACTATACTCGCGGTACACCTGGCATAGCCAGTGTCACAGTTTTGGCGTGACCTTCAACGATGCATAATGGGGTGACAACCAGTCCAGGCCCAAGATAACATCAAAATCTACCATGCTGAGCAATAGTAAATTAGCTCTGGTCTCAAAACCACTAAGAACAACCAAACACGCCCGATAAATGCGGTCCATAATAAGAGAATCCCCCACAGGAGTAGAAACATAAATAGGGGAACTCAAAGAATCCCGGATACACTCAAATGGGGGGCAAAATAAGTAGACACATAAGAATAAGTGGAGCCTGGATCAAATAAAACTGATGCATCTCTATGACAAACCAGGACAATACCTGTGATGACAATATCGAAGGCGAAAGCCTCAGTACGGGCAGGAAGGGCATGGTATTTGGCCTGGCCTCCCCCTCTAGGGTTACCTCTACCTCCCCGACCTCCAGTTCTAGATGGATGAGCAGGTGGGGCAGCAACTGGTGCTGTAATCATAGCCTGGGAACTTTGCAGGGCACGTTGTGGATGAGAAGTCTATAGAGGTGTACCCCTTCTAAGTATGAAGCAATCCCTCACCACATTGCCATGTGTCACCACACTCAAAAAGAGCTCTTGGAGGACGTGGCGGCTGTGACTGGCTCGGGCCAGGTCTGTTGGACTGACCTTTGAAAGCACCCAGTGTAGGAGGCTCACTAGAAACTGGAGGTGCATAATAAGGCTCCTGAGGCCTAGGAGGAGCTGGAATACCACTGGCTGCTGGAAGAGCTGAATGAACAGGGCGACTCATATAACCCCTACAAATTACGAACTTCAACTGGGGCACGAGCACTAAATTATTGGCCCAACTCTCGAGACCTCTTAACCTCCCTCTCCTCTCTATCCCGAGCATGCATACCCTCTACTCTCCTAGCAATTCTCACCCCCTGCTGATAAGTAATATCCATCTCCAACTCCCAATCCATGCTAGACCTAATGCTGGGAACGAGCCCCTCAATAAACCAGCAAACTCTCACGAATTGTGGAAGCCAAGGCTAGTGGATGCCTAGCCAAGTCAGTGAAACAAACAACATACTCTGAAATAGTCATAGTGCCCTAGCGCAAATGCTCAAACTCTGCACGCCAAGCATATCTAAGGCTATGAGGAACATACTCTCACAAAAACATATCTGAAAACCAGGTCCATGTAAGGGAAGCTGCCTAAGCTGGGCTGTCTAACTCATAAATATACCACAACTGGTAGGCTGCTCCTCGAAGCTGAAAGAAACCCCACTCGATCCTGATATACCCATAGTGCAGAGGATACGATAGCACTCCTCTAGAAATCCCAAGGCATCATCTGATACTAAACCACTGAATTCGAGAGGCTTGTACTTCTTGAACCTCTCAAGCCTCTGCTGCTCATCCTCGAAAACTGCTGCCCTGTCCTTGGGCTGAACTGGGGCTAAAGGTGCTACCAGTATAACCTCTAGGATCTGATCAACCTGGACTCGCTGCTCAGGAGTGCGGGCGGCGGGAGTCTGTGATCCTCCCCTAGCCTGGGATGTGGTTGCGGCAAGGGGAATCAACCCTGCCTGAGCCAGAGTGGTGTACATCCTCACGAACTGTGCAAAAGTCTCCTGAAGAGCTAGAATAGTAGTAGCAGTAGGCGTATCAGGTGTTTGTACTCCGACTGGAGCTACTGGTGGATCCTATGTGGTAGCTCACGCGAGTGCTCTAGTTGCACCACATGTGCGTCCTCGGCCTTTACCCCGGCCCCGACCTCTGACAGCTCTAGCAGGGGGCGCGAGTGCCTAGTCATTTACGATAGCACGTGTCCTCAACATCTGTGAGGGAATAGAAGACAAAAGATTAGAATGGTGATATCAAAATCTCGTAAGACAAGGAAATCAATTAAAGTGTAATTTTCCTAACAGCTACATAGCCTCTCGTAGATAAGTACAGATATCTCCATACCGATCTGCGAGACTCTAATAAACCAAATTGTGATTCATGACTCCTATGAACCTAGAGCTCTAATACCAATTTGTCACGACCCATGTTCTCCCTCCGTAAACTGTCATGATGGCACCTAGTTCCTACGACTAGGTAAGTCTAACAATTTGCGGAAAAAAGGAAACAAATATACGAACTAGTAATTTACGGACAATATAATAGAAAGGTTTAAGATGTCGCTCGGCATATACAATAACAACACTCACGATCAATATTAACACTCTCCAAAACCCGGAATCTCATGAATCACAACAAGAGGAAATACAAATTGTTCTAACTCCAGAAGTCTAAACAAAATAGTTATAGAAGGTCTATAGCTAAGAGCTTGAAACTTAAGGAACCTACAACCGATTCCGAAACCAACCAAATCAAGTCCGATTGACCCCAAATTTTGCACACAAGTCACATTCAACACTATGGAGCTTTCGGAATTGGATTGCGACCCCGGTATCAAAATTTCACTATCTATCCGAAACTTCAAAAATTCAAGTTTCGGCATTTTAAGCCTAAATAAGCTATAGAGCTCCAAAACACAATCTGAACAGGACCCTAAGCTCGAAATCACCCAACGAAGCTAGCAGAATCAACAAAATTGCATTCCGATTCTGTCTTCACACTGCTCCCACTACTATTCAAATTCTAAAACTTAAGCTCACATTAAGGGACTAAGTGTCCCAAAACACTCCAAAACACAAAATAGATCCTCCCGGCAACTCCCAATAGTAGAAAGAAATACGGGGAAAGCAGTTAATAGGGGATCGGGGCATTAATTCTTAAAACGACCGGTCGGTTTATTACAATACTTTTATACTTTTTCATGATCGATTGAGACATCCTGGATCAATTATGATGAGACGGATTATAGAAAACTCAAATGGGCATCCATTAAAGAATTTAAAGATTCTTTTAAATAATGAATTTTCGTTCACTTCTTGTTATCAAGGCAAGTTAATTATTAGACCATCACCAACAAAGGTTGGGATTGAGTCCCCCACATTTTTGGAACGTATACAAGGGGACATTTGTGGACCTATTCACCCACCTAGTGGGTCGTTTAGATACATTATGGTCTTTATAGATGCATCTTCTAGATGCTCTCATGTGTGCCTATTGTCATCTCGCAACCTGGCATTTGCAAAATTAATGGCACAAATAATCCGTTACAATTTCCGATAATCCAATTAAGTCTATTAGACTCGATAATGCTGTTAAGTTTTTATTCCAAGTATTTAATGATTATTACTTATCAATTGGGATAAAAGTGGAACATCCCGTAGCTCATGTTCACACTTAAAATGGCCTTGCAGAGTCTTTAGTTAGACGTCTGTAATTGATAACAAGACCGTTACTCATGAAAACGAGGTTGCCCCGTTCTGTTTGAGGTCACGCCATTTTACATGCAGCAATTCTAGTTCATCTTCGACCGACAAATTATCATAAATATTCCACGTTGCAATTAGTTTTGGGTCATGAACCTAATATATCCCACTTAAAATTTTTTGGATGTGCAGTATATGTGCTTGTAGCACCACCATACCGCACCAAAATGGGCCCCCAAAGAAGGTTAGGAATATATGTTAGGTTTAAATCTCCCTCCATTATTCGCTACCTCAAAACATTAACGAGGGATTTGTTCACTATACGATTTGCAGACTGTTGATTCGATGAGACACTTTTTCAAAAATTAGGGGGAGAAAATGGTGAAACCAAACAAGAAATTTTATGAAAAAATCCATCATTGTCTCATCTTGATCCATATGCCTCTATGTGTGAAAAAGAGGTGCAAAAGATTATTCATTTTCAAAAAATAGCAAATCAAATGCTAGATGCATTTACGAATCTGAAAAGGATAACAAAATCACATATCCCTACAGAGAATGTTCCAATCCGTATTGATGTCCCTGTTGGACAATCTTCTAGTGTCATAGCTAATGAGTCAAAAGCACACCTATAATGTGGCAGACCATTAGGTTCTAAGGATCAAAATCCTAGAAAATGGAAAACAAATTATCAAGATGACACTATGAAAGAGTCTAATAAAGAAATCCACGATTTAACCAATCCTGAGCTTCATGAGGGAATAAGTGAGCCTAATACTCAAGCAAATAAGGAACTATCAATAAATCCAATCGGTATTGAAACAGATTTGAATTGATTAGATATAGTGGTGGATTATGTCTTTGCATATAATGTTGCATCTAGCATTATGCAAGATAGTGATGATCTTGAATCTCAATCTATTGGAGAATGTCAACAAAGACTTGATTGACCAAAATGGCAAAAAGCAATCTAATTAAAGTTGAATTCACTTGCAAAACGTGAAGTTTTCGGGCCTGTAATCCAAACACCTAATGGTGTTAAGACTATTGGCTATAAATGCGTCTTTGTACGCAAGAGGAATGAGAAAAATGTGGTACAAAGATATAAGGCACGCCTTGTTGCACAAGGATTTTCACAATGGCCTGGTGTCGATTATGAAGAGACATATTCACCCGTTATGGATCCTATAACGTTTCGTTATCTCATTAGTTTTGCTATCCATGAAAAGCTTGACATGTATCTAATGGATGTGGTTACCACCTACCTTTATGGCTCTCTTGATAATGAGATATACATGAAAATTTCCAAGGGATTTAAAATGCCTAACGCATATAATTCAAAGTCCCGGGAAATATTTTCAATCAAATTACAAATATCTTTGTATGGTCTAAAGCAATCAGGACGAATGTGGTATAATCTTTTTAGTGAGTATTTATTAAAGGAAGGCTATATAAATGATGTAATTTGCCCATGTGTTTTTATAAAGAAAACAACATCGTAATTTGGTGTACTTGCTATATATGTTGATGACATAAACCTTATTGGAACACCTAGATAACTTCAAAAGGCAATTGATTATTTAAAGAAGGAATTCGAGATGAAAGATCTTGGATAGAAAAAATTATGTCTCGGTTTACAAATTGAATATTTGGAAAATGGAATTTTCGGTCATCAATATACCTACATAGAAAAGTGTAACGACCCGACCGGTTGTTTCATGAAGTACCGCTCTGTTTTCCCCATTTCTGCTTCTTATTTCCTTGTTCATATGTATTTTGTATTATCGGGTTGGTTGGCTCGGGTTCGGAGAGGTTTTGATACGGTTTGAGACACTTAGTCTCTTTTGAGGAGGCTTAAGGTGGAGAAGTCAACCGGATGTTGACTTATGTGTTAGAGGGCTCAGATGTGAGTTCCTATGGTTTGGATAGCTTTGGGAGGTGATTTGGGACTTAAGAGCGTGATCAGAATGTGTTTTAGAGGCCCGGAGTGGATTTAGGCTTGAATTGGCGAATTGGAATTTTGGCATTTTCTGGTTGATAGGTGAAATTTTGAAATAGGGGTCGGAATGGACTTCCAGGAGTTACAGTAGGTCCGTTGTGTCATTTGGGATGTGTGTGAAAAATTTCAAGTCATTTGGGCATGGTTTAGTAGACTTTTTATCGAAAGCGGAATTCGAAAGTTTTTAGAATTCTTAGGCTTGAATCCGATGCAAAATTGGTGTTTTGATGTTGTTTTGAGCGTTCCGAAGGTTGGAACAAGTTTGAATGATGTTATGAGATATGTTGGCATGTTTGGTTGAGATCCCAAGGGACTCAAGTGAGTTTCAGGTGGATAAACGGACCATTTCATGTTGAAAAATATTGCATAAAAATCTGTTATTGATGTTGCAGGCAGTTGGCCTCCGCATTCATGAGTGGACCCTCGCATTCGCGAAGGGTTAGCATGTGAAGCTGAAGGTTTAGCTCGCATTAGCGAGGGAGATCCCGCATTCACAAAGGGCTGGGGTCATTGAGCTATGCGTTCGCGAGAGGGGAGCCGCTTTCGCAATGGGTTGTGAAGCTGAGCCTTCGCATTCGCGAGAGGGGAGACGCATACGTGAAGAAGGAAAATGTGGTCAACTTTAGGTTGTGCTTCGCGAACGCGAGGCTTTGACCGCTTTCGCAAAGAAGGATTGAAATGTCTGGGCAGAATGTTTTAAAAGCTCATTTCCGCGATTTTTAGCCTAAGTTCCTCCATTTTTGGACGATTTTGAAGCTTTTTGAAGAGGATTGAAGAGGGAATCAAGGGGTAACACTTGGAGGTAAGATTTATGGACTTAATACTCAATCCTAATGTGATTTCTACCGAATTAATCATGGAAATTATGAATTAAAGCCTTAATATTGAAGAACTAGGGCTTGTAATTGGAGACCTAGAATTTGGGATTTGAGGGGTCGTTTGTGGTTGGATTTTGGTGCATTTGATATGAATGAACTCAGAGAGTGATAAGGAGTCTATTGATGTAATTTTTATCTGATTCCAAGACGTGGGCCCGGGGGTCGGGTTTGGCCAATTTCGGGATTTGTGTTGTAATTTGATTTCTTTTGATTGGATTTTGTTCCCTTAGCATATTTTGATGGTTTTGCACTGATTTTGGATAGGTTTGGAGCATCCGGAGGCCGATTCGAGAGTCAAGGGCAACGTGGGTTAGAATTTTGACCGGATCGAGGTGAGTAATGATTGTAAATGTTGTATTGAGGGTATAAAACCCCAGATTTCACATCGTTATGCTATTTTGAGGTGACGCACATGCTAGATGACGAGCGTGGGGTCGTGCACGATTGGGGATTGTGACTTAGTCCATCCCGAATGACCGTTTTACTACATATTTTATTGAAAACTATTTGGTATCATCATGTTCTGGGTTGAATGCCATATTTGGGCTTTGTGCCAATTATTTGGACCTTTAGGGGATTTTTACTGCTATTTCCTTACCGTTTTGATTTTATATTTGTACTCAGTCATGCTATATTATACTATATTCATAACTTAACCATGTTTACTCTATTTTAATACTTTAAATGATATTTTAGGCTGAGCATCATATTTTAATATGCCCAAGTAGCTTCTAGAGATTTCTGATTGAGTAGGGCCGAGGGCCAGCGTTGTACTAATTAAGATTATGAGGCTGAGTGCCTGAGTTGTACGCCACGAGGTAGCTTAATATGAGGTCGAAAGCCTATTGATGATGCCACGAGATGTATTGATATTGCGCTTGGGCCGTAACGGGCCCCTCCTGGAGTCTGTACACCCCTAGTGAGTGCGGGTACTTAGTGTGATATGTGATATAGCCCGAAAGGCTGAGGTTGTTCCATGTTATTGCCCGAGGGGCTGATTTCTGTTGGTATTGGGCCCGAGGGGATGATTTTATGTGTTTATCTTTTCTCACTGCTTTTCATTTACTTGTTTAACTGTTAAAAAGGTGTTTTAGAAAAGTTTGTACTGAACAAAGGTGTTTTTATATGATTTCACTATTTTATTGGTTTTACACTGCCTCTTTATAGCATGTTATTGTGTTTTTACGTGATTTCTTATCGCTCAGTCTTCATTTATTTTTATTACTCACTGAGTTGGAGTACTCACTTTACTCCCTGCACCCTATGTGCAGATTCAGGAGCTTCGGGTCCCACCAATGAGGGTTGATTGCTCATAGCAGGCTATTCGGAGTCCACTAGGTAGCTGCTCGGCGTTCGCATCCTAGTGTTTCTCCTTCATATCTTACTTTCTATTTCTAGTTCTGTAATAGACTGTATAAACTCTTTCAGACTCTTAGACACATGTGTAGATGCTCATGACTAGTGACACACTGATGTCAGGCTGTGTTGGTTTCCGCAAACTATACTAGTTCAATTTTATTATGGGATTATTAACATGTTAATGACTTAAATTGTGTTATTTTAATTGTTTAAAATGAATTGGGTGTTGTGTCGGCTAGCCTTGTCTTCACAAGAGGCGCCATCACGACCGGGTCTAGGTTTAGTGTCGTGACATGTTGGTATCAGAGCCTAGGTTACATAGGTCTCACGAGTCATTAGCAGGTTTAGTAGAGTCTCGCGGATAGGTACAGAGATGTCTGTATTTATCCTCGAGAGGCGGCAGAACCTTTAGGAAACACTTCATATTCTTGAAATTTTTGTCATGCGAATCTGTTGATCCGAGTACTAAAGTTCTATTATTCTATTCTCCCACAGATGGTGAGGACACGTGCTACCGGTCAGGATGGACGACCACCAGTACCACCAGCTGTGGCCACTAGAAGCTGAGGATGCGGTCATGGTCGCTGTAAGGGCAGGGGTGTGGCCCGCATAGCAGCTAAGGCAGCACCTGCAGATCTACCAGCCACCCTAGTTCAGGATCACGTCCCAGTTGTGGATGCTGCAGCAGCACCAGCTCAGGCACCAGCCGTGCCCATTGTGATTCCGGGTCTTCAGGAAGACTTGGCTTAGATTCTATCAGTATGCATTATCCTAGCTCAGGCGCTCTCAGTAACTACAGCCGCAACTACTTCTCAGGCCAGGGGAGGCACTTAGACTCCCGCCACTCGCACACCTGAGCAGGTCGTGCAGGAACTTCCGATACCGGGGGCACATCCATCCCAACCGGTTGCAGCTGCTTAGGACTATGTAGCTCCTTCCATGTTAGAGGATGAGCAGCGCAGGTTGGAGAGGTTTGGTAGACTTCAGCCTCCGACTTTCAGTGGTGCAGTGGGCGAGGATGCCAAAGGTTTCTTAGATAAGTGGTAGAGGATTCTTCGTACAACAGGTATTCTGGAGACCAGCGGGGTCGCTTTCACTAATTTTTAGTTTTCTGGAGTCGCCTTCACTTGGTGGGAGGCATATGAGAGGCGTAGGCATGTTGGTGCAGCACCCCTTACCTAGCAGCAGTTTTCCGTTCTCTTTTTGGAGAAGTGTGTGCCACAGGCGAAGAGAGGAGCTGTGCAGGCAGTTCGAGTGGTTGCATCAAGGAGATTTGAGTATGATGAAGTATGAGATAAGGTTCTCAAAGTTAGCTCGTCATGTTATTTGGTTGGTTCCGAAAGAGAGAGAGAGGATTATGAGGTTTATTGATGGCGTCACATATCAGCTTCGTATTCTTATGACCAGGGAGAGGGTGTCTGGTGCTACTTTTGAGGAGGTTGTATACATTGCTCATGAGATTGAGTCAGTTCGTTGCCATGAGCGAGATGAGAGGGAGGCCAAGAGGCCTCGAGAATTTGGTAGTTATGGTGGTGCTCCTTCGAGAGGTCAGTTTCAGCACGGCAGAGGCCGTCCATTCAGACATGCTCAGCCAGCTCGCCTAGGTTATCGTGGGGCGTCATCGGGTCATGGTTCTCACAGTTCACATCAGGGCCAGTCATCACTCAATTCCCTTCTAGCTTATAGTTCATCCCGTGCTCCATCAGTTCAGTGCTCTTCTATGCCAGGTGCATATGCTGTTCATTCCGGTGCTAGGGGTTCCCTTCAGTCCCCGTCTCCAGCACCTAGGAGTTGCTATGAGTGTGGAGAGATGGGTTATATGCGGAGGCAATTTCCTCATCGTCTTGGGGGTTCATCTCAACAGAGGACTCAACTATAGACTTCAGCGCTAGTTACTTCACCATCACCCACCCAGCCAACTAGGGATGGAGGTCAGTCACCTAGGCGTCTCCCTAGAGGGGGAGGTCGATCAGGTTGCGGTCATGCTCTTTTCTATGCACTTCCAGCTACACCCGATGTTATTGCTTCAGACGCCGTGATCACAGGTATTGTCTCAGTCTACCATAGAGATGCCTCTATATTATTTGATCCCAGTCCCACTTATTCTTATGTGTCATCATACTTTGCTTGTGATTTGGATACACCTCATGAGTCTCTTATTTCATTTGTTCGTGTATCTACTCCGGTGGGAGATACTGTTATTGTAGACCATGTGTACCGATCATGTGTGGTGACTAATGGGGGATTGGAGACTCGAGTGGATCTGTTGTTATTATGTATGGTAGACTTCAATATTATATTGGGCATGGATTAGCTATCTCCATGTCGTGCTATTTTGGATTGTCAAGCTAAGATAGTGACATTGGCTATGCCGGGTGTACGACGGATTAAGTGGCGAGGTTTGACTGAGTATGTTCCTAGTAGGGTAATTTCATTCTTGAAAAGCCCAACGTATGGTTGGGAAAGGTTGTCTTTCATACCTAGCCTTTGTGAGGGATGTCGGTGCAGAGACTCATAGTATTGATTATGTTCCTGTTGTGAGGGAGTTTCTCGATGTGTTTCCTGCAGACCTACTGGGCATGCCATCAGAATGGGATATTGATTTTGGTATTGACCTGATGTCTGGCACTCAGCCCATCTCTATTCCACCGTATCGTATGGCACCAGCGGAGTTGAAGGAGCAGCTTCAGGAACTCCTTGATAAAGGGTTCATTAGGCCTATTTGTGAAGAAGAAGGATGGTACTATGAGGATGTGCATTGATTATAGGTAGTTGAACAAAGTAACAATTAAGAACAAGCATCCTTTGCCTCATATCGATGATTTGTTTGACCAGCTTCAGGTAGCAAGAGTGTTCTCCAAGATTGATCTCCGTTCAGGTTATCACCAGTTGAAGATCAGGGACTTGGATATTCTTAAAACGACTTTCAGGACATGATATGGTCACTATGAGTTCTTGGTGATGTCTTTTGGGCTGACCAATGCCCCAGCAACGTTCATGCATTTGATGAACAACATGTTTCGGCCGTATCTCGACTTGTTCGTCATAGTTTTCATTGATGATATTTCGGTGTATTCACGTAGTCAGGAGGAGCACGCGAAGCATTTGAGAGTTTTGTTGAAGATATAGAGAGAGGAGAATCTTTATGCAAAGTTCTCCAAGTGTGAGTTTTTGCTCAGTTCTATGGCTTTCATGGGCGACGTAATGTCTAGCGAGGGTATTCAGGTTTATCCGAAGAAGATAGAGGCGGTTCAGAGTTTGCCCAGACCATTCTCAGCCACAGAGATTCGCAGCTTTCTTGGTTTGCTGGGTTATTACTGTCGATCTGTTTAGGGATTCTCATCTATCGCATTGCCCTTGACCAAGTTGACTCAAAAGGGTGCTCTATTCAGGTGGTTGGACGAGTATGAGGAGTGCTTTTAGAAGCTCAAGACTTCCTTGACCATAGCTCTAGTGTTAGTTTTGTGATCAGCTTCAGGTTCATATACCGTGCATTGTGATGCTTCGAGAGTTGGTATTGGGTGTGTGTTGATGCAGGAGGGTAGAGTCATTGCTTATGCTTCTCGCCAGTTGAAGCCCCATAAGAAGAACTACCATGTTCATGATTTGGAGTTGGTTGCTATTGTTCACTCGTTGAAGATTTGGAGGTATTATTTGTATGATGTGTCTTGTGAGGTGTTTATTGATCATCGTAGCCTCCAACACTTGTTCAAGTAGAAGGATCTTAATTTGAGGTAGTGGAGATGGTTGGAGTTGCTAAAGGATTATGATATTACTATCTTGTACTATCCGAGGAAGATCAATGTGGTGGCCGATGCCTTGAGTAAGAAGGCGGTGAGTATGGGGAGTTTGACATATATTCCAGTTGGTTAGAGACCTCTTGTAGTTGATGTTTATTCGTTGGCCAATCGGTTCGTGAGGTTATATATTTCGGAGCCCAGCCGGGTATTGGCTTGTGATTTCTCGGTCTTCCTTATATAATCGTATTAGAGAGCGCCAGTATGATGATCCTCATTTGTTTGTCCTTAAGGATAGATTTCAGCATGATGATGCCAGAGATGTGATTATTGGTGATGCTAGGGTGTTGAGGATGCAGGGCTGGATATGTGTGCCCAATGTAGATGGGCTTCGAGAGTTGATTCTAAGGAGGCCCATAGCTCGCGGTATTCCATTAATCCGGGTGCCGGGAAAATGTATCAGGATCTGAGAGAGCATTATTGATAGAGGAGAATGAAGAAGGACATTGTGGGATTTGTAGCTCGGTATCTCAATTGTCAGTAGGTGAAATATGAGCATCAGAGATCGGGTGGCTTGCTTCAGCAGATGGATATTCCAGAGTGGAAGTAGGAGTGGATCACCATGGACTTTGTAGTTGGGCTCACATAGACTTTGAAGAAGTTCGATGCTATTTGGGTGATTGTGGATCGGCTGACCAAGTTCGTGCACTTCATTCCTGTGTGTTCTACCTATTCTTCTGAGCGGTTGGCAGAGATCTATATCCGGAAGATTGTTCATTTGCATGGTGTCCCAGTTTCCATCATTTTAGATCGGCGCACTTAATTTACTTTGCAGTTTTGAAAGTCTGTCCAGTGAGAGTTGGGTACTCGGATTGAGTTGAGCACAACTTTTCACCCTCAGACTTACGGGCAGTTTGAGCGCACTATTTATATATTGGAGAACATGTTGCGTGCTTGTGTCATTGATATCGGAGGATTGGGGAGGTGGATTATGAGCTTGCATTGCCACCTAGCTTGTCGAGTGTGCACCCGGTATTTCATGTTTCTATGCTCCGGAAATATATTGGGGACCCGTCTCATATTTTGGATTTCAGCATTGTTCAATTAGATGATGATTTAACTTATGATATGGAGCCAGTAGCTATTTTGGAGCGTCAGGTTCGGATGTTGAGATCAAAGGATATAGCTTCAATGAAAGTGCACTGGAGAGGTCGGCCCGTGGAGTAGACTACCTGGGAGACCAAGCAGGAGATACGGAGCAGATGTCCTCACCTGTTTGAGGCTTCAGTTATGTTTCTTGACTCGTTCGAAGACGAATGTTTGTTTAAGAGGGGGAGGATGTAACTACCCGACCGGTCGTTTCATGAGTTACCACTCCGTTTTGCCCATTTTTGCTTCTTACTGCCTTGTTCAGCTGTATTTTGTATTATCGGGTTGGTTGGCTCATATTCGGAGACGTTTTGGTAAGGTTTGAGACAGTTAGTCTCTTTTGGGGAACCTTAAGTTGGAAAAGTCAATCGAATGTTGACTTATGTGTTCGAGGGCTCGTATGTGAGTTTCCATTGTTCGAGTAGCTTTTGGAGGTGATTTAGAACTTAGGAGCGTGATTGGAATGTGTTTTGGAGGCCCGGAGTGGATTAAGGCTTGAATTGGCGAAATTGGAATTTTGCTATTTTCTGGTTGATATGTGAGATTTTGATATAGGGGTCAGAACGGAATTCCGGAAGTTTCAGTAGGTCCGTTGTGTTATTTGGGATGTGTGTGCAGAATTTCAGGTCATTCGGATGTGGTTTGGTAGACTTTTTGATCAAAATCGGAATTTGGAAGTTTTTAGAATTCTTAGGCGTGAATCCGATGCAAATTTGGTGTTTTGATGTTGTTTTGAGCATTCCAAAGGTTGGAACAAGTTTGAATGATGTTATGGGATATGTTGGCATGTTTGGTTGAGGTATCGAGGGCTTCAGGTGAGTTTCGGGTGGTTAAACGGACCATTTCATGTTGAAAAAGATTGTAGAAAAATCTGTTGTTGATGTTGCAGGCCGTTGGCCATCGCGTTTGCAAGTGGGCCCTCACGTTCGCGAAGGGATAGCATGTGAGGCTGAAGGTTTGGCCTTCACATTTGTGAGGGAGGTCTCGCATTCGCGAAGGGCTGGGGTCATTGAGCTACGCGTTCGCGAGAGGGGAGCCGTGTTCGCAATGGGTTGTGAAGCTGAGCCTTCGCGTTCGCGAGAGGGGTGACGTGTACGTGAAAAAGGAAAATGTGGTCAACGTCAGGTTGTGATTTGCGAATGCGAGCCTTTGACCGCTTTCGCGAAGAAGGATTGAAATGTCTGGTTAGAATGTTTTAAAATCTCATTTCCGCGATTTTTAGCCTAAGTTCCTCCATTTTTGGGCGATTTTGAAGCTTTTTGAAGAGGATTGAAGAGGGAATCAAGGGGTAACATTTGGAGGTAATATTTACGGACTTAATACTCAATCCTAATGTGATTTCTACCTAATTAATCATGGAAATTATGGAATTTAAGCCTTAATATTGAAGAACTAGGGCTTGTAATTGGAGACCTAGAATTTGAGATTTGAGGAGTCGTTTGTGGTTGGATTTTGGTGCTTTTGATATGAATGAACTCAAGGAGTGATAAGGAGTCTATTGATGTAACTTTTATCTGATTCCGAGACGTGGGCCCGGGGGTCGGGTTTGGCCAATTTCGGGATTTGTGTTGTAATTTGATTTCTTTTGATTGGATTTTGTTCCCTTAGCATATTTTGATGGTTTTGCACTGATTTTGGATAGATTTAGAGCATTCAGAGGCTAATTCGAGAGGCACAGGCATCACGGGTTAGAATTTGTACCGGATCGAGGTGAGTAATGATTGTAAATGTTGTCTTGAGGGTATGAAACCCAGGATTTCACATCATTGTGCTATTTTGAGGTGACACACACACTAGATGACGAGCGTGGGGTCGTGCACCATTGGGGATTGTGACTTAGTCCATCTCGAATGACTGTTTTACTGCGTATTTGATTGAAAACTGTTTGGTATCATCATGTTTTGGGCTAAATGTCATATTTGGGTTTCGTGCCAACTATTTAGACCCTCAGGGGATTTTAACTACTTTCTCACTATTTTGATTTTATATCTATACTCAGTCATGCTATATTATACTATTTTCATAACTCAGCCACGTTTACTATATTTTAATACTTTATATGATATTTTAGGCTGAGCATTATATTTTACAGTGCCCGAGTGGCTTCTAGAGATTTCTATCTGAGTAGGGCCGAGGGCCTGTGTTGTTATAATTATTATGGGATCGGGCTGCGTGCCGTAGAAGTGTTGTACTGATTATGATTATGAGGACGAGGGCCTGAGTTGTACGCTACGAGGTGGCTTGATATGAGGCTGAGAGCCTATTGATTATGCCACGAGATGGCTTGATATTGCGCTTGGGCCTTAATGGGCCCCTCCCGGAGTCTGTTAGTGAGCGCGATTACCTAGTGTGATATGTGATATAGCCTGAGGGGATAAGGTTGTTCCATGTTATTGCCCGAGGGGCTGATTTATGTTGGTATTGTGCCCGAGGGGATAAATTTATGTGTTTATCTTTTCTCACTGCTTTTCATTTACTTGTTTAACTGTTAAAAAGGTATTTTAAAGAAGTTTGTACTGAACAAAGGTGTTTTTATATGATTTCACTATTTTATTAGTTTTACACTGCCTCTTTATAGTATGTTGTTGTGTTTTACGTGATTTCTTATCGCTCAGTCTTCATTTATTGTTATTACTCACTGAGTAGGAGTACTCACTTTACTTCCTGCACCCTGTGTGCAGATTCAGGAGCTTCGAGTCCCGCCAGTAAGGGTCGATTGCTCCCAGTAGGCTATTCGGAGTCCACTAGGTAGGTACTCGACGTTCGCAGCCCAGTGTTTCTCCCTCCTATCTTACTTTCTGTTTTAGTACTGTAATAGACTGTATAAACTCTTTCAGACTCTTAGACACATGTTTAGATGCTCATGACTGGTGACACCCTGATGTCGGGCTGTGTTGGTTTCCACAAATTGTACTAGTTCACTTTTATTTTGGGATTATTAGCATGTTAATGACTTAAATTGTGTTATTTTAACTATTTAAAATGAATTGGGTATTGTGTTGGCTGGCCTTGTCTTCACAAGAGGCGCCATCATGATCGGGTCTAGGTTTAAGGTCGTGACAAGTTGGTAGCAGATCCTAGGTTACATAGGTCTCATGAGTCATGAGCAGGTTTAGTAGATTCTCGCGAATCGGTACGGAGACGTCTATATTTATCCTCGAGAGGCTGTAGAACCTTTAGGAAAAACTTCATATTTTTGAAATTCTTGTCGTGTGAATCTGTTGATCCGAGTACTAAAGTTCTGTTATTCTATTCTCTCATAGATAATGAGACACGCGCTACCGGTCAGGATGGACGACCACCAGTACCACCAGCTGCCACTAGAGGCCAATGACGTGGTCGTGGTCGCGGTAGGGGCAGGGGTATGGCCTGCACAACAGCTAGGGCAGCACCTGCAGATCCACCAGCCGCCCCAATTCAGGATCAGGTCCCAATTGCGGATGCTCCAGCAACACTAGCTTAGGCACCAGCTGTGCCCATTATGATTTCGTGTCTTTAGGAGGCCCTAGCTCAGATTCTACCAGTATGCACTATCCTAGCTCAAGCGGTCTCAGTTACTACAGTCGCAGCTACTTCTCAGGCCGGGGGATGCACTCAGACTCCCGCCACTCGCACACCTGAGCAGGTCGTGCAGGGACTTCAGACACTGGAGGCACATCTAGCCCATCCGGTTGCAGCTTCTCAAGACTATGTAGCCCCTGCCATGCCAGAGGACGAGCAGCGCAGGTTGGAGAGGCTTGGTAGACTTTAGCCTCCGACTTTCAGTGGTGTAGCGGGCGAGGATACCTAGGGTTTCTTAGACAAATGTTAGAGAATTCTTCGTACAACAGGTATTCTGGAGACCAGCGGGGTCTCTTTCACTACTTTTCAATTTTTTGGAGCCGCCTTCACTTGGTGGGAGGCATATAAGAGGCGTAGGCCTGTTGGTGCAGCACCCCTTACCTAGCAGCAGTTTTCCATTCTCTTTTTGGAGAAGTATGGGTCACACTCTCGTAGAGAGGAGCTGCGCAGGCAGTTCGAGTGGTTGCGTTAGGGAGATTTGACTGTGACACAGTATGAGATGAGGTTCTTAGGGTTAGCTCATCATGCAATTTGGTTGGTTCCGTCAGATAGAGAGAAGATTAAGAGGTTTGTTGATGGCCTCACATATCAGCTTTTTATTCTCATGACCAAGGAGAGGGTGTCTGGTGCTACTTTTGAGGAGGTTGTAGTCATTGCTCGTGAGATTGAGTCAATTCATTGCCAGGAACAATATGAGATGGAGGCTAAGAGGCCTCGAGGAACTGGTAGATATGGTGGTGCTCCTTTGAGAGGTTAGCTTCAACACGGTAGAGGTCGTCCATTCAGACATGCTCAGCCAGCTCGCCCAGGTTATCGTGGGGCATCATCGGGTCATGGTTCTCACAATTCTCATCAGGGCCAGTCATCACTCAGTGCCCTTCCAGCTCAGAGTTCATCTCGTGCTCCATCAGTTCAGGGCTCTTCTATGTCAGGTGCATGTGCTGGTGATTCTGGTGCTAGAGGTACCCTTCAGACCCCGTCTCCAGCACCCGGGACTTTCTATGAGTGTGGAAAGATGAGTCATATGTGGAGGCAGTGTCCTCGTCGTCTTGGGGGTTCATCTCAGTAGAGAAGTTAGCCATCGGCTTCAGCGCTAGTTACTTCACTATCACCTACCCAGCCAGCTAGGAGTGGAAGTCAGTCAGCTAGGGGTCGCCCTAAAGGGGGAGGTCGATCAGGTGGCGGTCAGGCCCGTTTCTATGCACTTCCATCTAGACCCGATGCTATTGCTTTAGACGCCGTGATCACATGTATTGTCTTAGTCTGCCATAGAGATGCCTCTATATTATTTGATCCCGGTTCCACTTATTCTTATGTGTCATCATACTTTACTCGTTATTTGGATACGCCCCGTGAGTCTCTTATTTCATTTGTCCGTGTATCAACTCTGGTGGGCGATACTGTTGTTGTAGATCGTGTGTACCGGTCATGTGTGGTGACTATTGGGTGTCTGGAGACTCTAGTGGATCTATTGTTGTTATGTATGGTAGACTTCTATGTTATATTAGGCACGGATTGGCTATCTCCGTGTCATGCTAATTTGGACTGTCATGCTAAGACAGTGACATTGGCTATGCTGGGTATGCCACTGATTGAGTGGTGAAGTTCGATTGAGTATGTTCCCAGTAGGGTAATTTCATTCTTAAAGGCCCAACGTATGGTTGGGAAGGGTTTTCTTTCATACCTAGCCTTTGTGAGGGATGTCGGTGCAGAGACTCCTAGTATTGATTTTGTTCCTCTTGTGAGGGAGTTTCCTGATATGTTTCTTGCAGGCCTGTCGGGCATGCCATCGGACAGGGATATTGATTTTGGTATTGACGTGGTGTCGGGCACTAAGCCCATCTCTATTCCACTGTATCATATGGCACCAGCGGAGTTGAAGGAGTTAAATGAGCAATTTCAAGAACTCTTTAATAAGGGGTTCATTCGGCTTACTGTGTCGCCTTGGCGTGCACCTGTTCTATATGTGAAGAAGAAGGATGGTACTATGAGGATGTGCATTGATTATAGGTAGTTGAACAAAGTAACAATTAAGAACAAGTATCATTTGCCTCGTATCGATGATTTGTTTGACCAGCTTCAAGGAGTGAGAGTGTTCTCCAAGATTGATCTCCGTTCAGGTTATCACCAGTTGAAGATCAGGGACTCAGATATTCTTAAGACAACTTTCAGGACCCGATATGGTCATTATGAGTTCTTGGTGATCTCTTTTGGGCTGACCAATGCCCCAACAACATTTATGCATTTGATGAACAGCATATTCCGTCTGTATCTCGACTTATTCGTCATAGTTTTTATTGATGATATTCTGGTGTATTCGCGTAGTCAGGAGGAGCACGCGAGGCATTTGAGAGTTGTGTTACATAGATTGAGGTAGGAGAAGCTTTATGCAAAGTTCTCCAAGTGTGAATTTTGGCTGAGTTTAGTGGCTTTCATGGGGCACGTGATGTGCAGCGAGGGTATTCAGGTTGATCCGAAGAAGATAGAGGCGGTTTAGAGTTGGCCCAGACCGTCCTCAGCCACAGAGATTTGCAGCTTTCTTGGTTTGGTGGGTTATTACCGCCGATTTGTTCAGGGATTCTCATCTATCGCATCGCCCTTGACCAAGTTGAATCAAAAGGGTGCTATATTCAGGTGGTTGGACGAGTGTGAGGAGAGCTTTCAAAAGCTCAATACTGCCTTGACCACAACTCTAGTGTTAGTTTTGCCATCAGGTTCATATACCGTGTATTATGATGCTTCGAGAGTTGGTATTGGGTGTGTGTTGATGTAGTAGGGTAGAGTCATTGCTTAGGCTTCTTGCCAGTTGAAGCCCAGAAGAACTACCTTGTTCATGATTTGGAGTTGGCTACCATTGTTCACGCATTGAAGATTTGGAGGCATTATTTGTATGGTGTGTCTTGTGACGTTTTTACTGATCATCGTAGCCTCCAACACTTCTTCAAGCATAAGGATCTCAATTTGAGGCAGCGGAGATGGTTGGAGTTGCTAAAGGATTATGATATTAATATCTTGTACCATCCAGGGAAGGCCAATGTGGTGGCCGATGCCTTAAGTAGGAAGGCGGTGAGTATGGGGAGTTTTGCATATATTCCAGTTGGGGAGAGACCTCTTGCAGTTGATGTTCAGGCCTTGGCCAATCGGATCTTGTGGTTAAATATTTTGGAGCCTAGTCGGGTATTGGCTTGTGTGATTTCTCGGTCTTCTTTACATGATTGCATCAGAGAGCGCCAGAATGATGATCCGCATTTGCTTATCCTTAAGAATAGAGTTCAGCACGATGATGCTAGAGATGTGACCATTGGTGATGATGGGTTATTGAGGATGCAGGGCCGAATTTGTGCGCCTAATAGATAGGCTTCGGGAGTTGATTCTAGAAGAGGCCCATAGCTCGCGGTATTCCATTCATCCCGGTGCCGCGAAGATGTATCAGGATCTGAGACAACATTATTGGTAGAGGAGAATGAAGAAGGACATTGTGGGATTTGTAGCTCGATGTCTCAATTGTTAGCAGGTGAAATATGAGCAGGAGAGATCGGGTGGCTTGCTTCAGCAGATGGATATTCCATAGTGGAAGTGGGAGTGGATCACCATGGACTTTGTAGTTGGGCTCCCACAGACTTTGAAGAAGTTTGATACTATTTGGGTGATTGTGGATCAGCTGACCAAGTCAGCGTACTTCATTCCTGTGTGTACTACCTATTCTTCTAAGTAGTTGGCAGAGATCTATATCCGGGAGATTGTTCGTTTGCATGGTGTCCCAGTTTCCATCATTTGAGATAGGGGCAGTCAGTTTACTTCGTAGTTTTGGAGGTCTGTGCAGCGAGAGTTGGACACTTAAGTTGAGTTGAGCACAGCTTTTCACCCTCAGACGGACGGGCAGTCCGAGCGCACTATTCAGATATTGGAGGACATGTTGCGTGCTTGTATCATTGATTTCGGAGGATTGGGGAGGTGGCTTATGAGCTTGCATTGCCACCCAACTTGTCGAGTGTGCACCCGGTATTTCATATTTCTATACTCTAGAAGTATATTGGGGACCCATCTCATGTTTTGGATTTTGGCACGGTTCAGTTAGATAATGATTTGACTTATAATGTGGAGCTAGTAGCTATTTTGGAGCATTAGGTTCAGAAGTTGAGCTCAAAGGATATAGCTTCAGTGAAAGTGAAGTGGAGAGGTCAGCCCGTGGAGGACGCTACCTGGGAGGCCAAGCGGGAGATACGGAGTAGATATCTTTACATGTTTAAGGCATCAGGTATGTTTCTTGACTCGTTTGAGGACGAATGTTTGTTTAAGAGGTGGAGGATGTAATGACCCGGCTGGTCATTTCATGAGTTACCGTTTTTTCCATTTCTATTACTTATTGCCTTGTTCAGCTGTATTTTGTTTTATCGGGTTGGTTGGCTCGGGTTCGGAAAGGTTTTGGTAAGGTTTGAGACACTTAGTATTTTTGAGGAAGCTTAAGTTGGAAAATTCAACCGGATGTTGACTTATGTGTTTGAGGGCTCGGATGTGAGTTCCGATGGTTCGGATAGCTTCGGGAGGTGATATGGGACTTAGGAGTGTGATCGGAATGTGTTTTGGAAGTCAGGAGTGGATTTAGGCTTGAACTGGCGGAATTTGGAAGTTTTTGGAATTTTTAGGCTTGAATCCGATGCAAATTTGATATTTTGATGTTGTTTTGAGTGTTCCGATGGTTAGAACAAATTTGAATGATGTTATATGATATGTTGGCATGTGTGGTTGAGGTTCCGAGGGCCTCGGGTGAGTTTTGGGTGATTAAACGGACCATTTCATGTTGAAAAAGATTGAAGAAAGATCTGGTGTTGATGTTGCAGGCAGTTGGCCTTCGTGTTCGCGAGTGGGCCCTTGCGTTCGCGAAGGGTTATAATGTGAGGCTGAAGGTTTGGATTTTGCGTTCGCAAGGGAGGTCCCGCGTTCACGAAGGGCTGGGGTCATTGAGCTACGCGTTCGCGAGAGGGGAGCCACGTTCGCGATGGGTAGTGAAGCTGAGCCTTCACGTTCGCGAGAGGGGAGACGCATTCGCGAAGAAGGAAAATATGGTCAACGTCAGGTTGTGCTTCGCGAATGTGAGGTTTTGACCGTGTTCGCGAAGAAGGATTGAAATGTCTCGGCAGAATGTTTTAAAAACTCATTTCCTCGATTTTTAGCCTAAGTTCCTCCATTTTGGGCGAATTTGAAGCTTTTTGAAGAGGATTGAAGAGGGAATCAAGGGGTAGATCTTGGAGGTAAGATTTATGGACTTAATACTCAATCCTAATGTGATTTATACCTAATTAATCATGGAAATTATGGAATTTAAGCCTTAATATTGAAGAACTAGGGCTTGTAATGGAGACCTAGAATTTGGGATTTGAGGGGCTATTTGTGATTGGATTTTGGTGCTTTTGATATGAATGAACCCGGGGAGTTATAAGGAGTCTATTAATGTAATATTTATCGGATTCCGAGATGTGGGCCCGGGGGTCGGGTTTGGCCAATTTCAGGATTTGTGTTGTAATTTGATTTCTTTCTAGTGGGCTTTGTTCCCTTAGCATATTTTGATGGTTTTGCACTGATTTTAGTTAGATTTGGAGCATCCAGAGGCCGATTCGATAGGCAAGGGCATCGTGGGTTAGAATTTGGACCGGATCGAGGTGAGTAATGATTGTAAATGTTGTCTTGAGGGTATGAAATCCTAGATTTCACATCGTTGTGCTATTTTGAGGTGACACACATGCTAGATGACGAGCGTGGGTCATGCACCATTGGGGATTGTGACTTAGTCCATCCTGAATGACTGTTTTACTGTGTATTTGATTGAAAATTATTTGGTATCATCATGTTTTAGGCTGAATGCCATATTTAGGCCTCGTGCCAACTATTTTGACCCTTAGGGGATTTTTACTACTATTTCCTCACCGTTTTGATTTTATATTTGTACTCAATCATGCTATATTATACTATTTTCATAACTCAGCCATGTTTACTCTATTTTAATACTTTAAATGATATTTTAGGCTGAGCATTGTATTTTATTGTGCCCGAGTGGCTTCTAGAGATTTCCGACTGAGTAGGGTCGAGGGCCTGTGTTGTGAGGATTATTATGGGATCGGGCTGCATGCCACATCAGTGTTATACTAATATTATGAGGCCAAGGGCCTGAGTTGTACGCCATGAGGTGGCTTGATATGAGGCCGAGAGCCTATTGATTATTCCACGAGATGGATTGATATTGCGCTTGGGCCGTAAGGGGCCCCTCCCGGAGTCTGTACATCCCCAGTGAACGCGGGTACCTAGTGTGATATGTGATATAGCCCGAGGGGCTGAGGTTGTTCCATGTTATTTTATGTGTTTATATTTTCTTGCTGCTTTTTATTTACATGTTTAACTGTTAAAAAGGTGTTTTAAAGAAGCTTGTACTGAACTAAGGTGCTTTTATAAGATTTCTCTGTTTGCATTTTATTGGTTTTACACTGCCTCTTTATAGCATGTTGTTGTGTTTTACGTGATTTATTATCACTCAGTATTTATTTATTATTATTACTCACTGAGTTGGAGTACTCACTTTACTCCCTGCACCCTGTGTGCAGATTCAGGAGCTTCGAGTCCCGCCAGTGAGGGTTGATTGCTCCCAGCATGCTATTGGGAGTCCACTAGGTAGCTACTCGACGTTCGCAGCCCAGTGTTTCTCCCTTCTATCTTACTTTCAGTTTCTAGTTCTGTAATAGACTGTATAAACTCTATCAGACTCTTAGACATATATTTAGATGCTCATGACTAGTGACATCCCGATGTCGGGCTGTGTTGGTTTCCGCAAACTGTACTAGTTCACTTTTATTTTGATATTATTAACATGTTAATGACTTAAATTGTGTTATTTTAATTAGTTAAAATGAATTGGGTGTTGTGTTGGATTGTCTTGCCTTCACGAGAGGCGCCATCACGATCGGGTCTGGGTTTAGGGTCGTGACAAAAAGATATTGAAATGGTTTTACATGGATGGAGCACATCCATTAAGTACTCCGATGGTTGTTCGATCACTTGATGTGAATAAGGATTCATTCCAACCTTAAGAAACTAATGAACAGCTACATGGTCCTGAAGTACTATATCATAGTGCAATTGGTGCACTAATGTATCTTGTTAATAATACAAGGCCTAACATAAGTTTTTCAGTTAATGTCTTAGCAAGATATAGCTCTGCTCCAACAAGGAGACATTGGAATGGAATCAAACACATATTGCAATATCTAAAAGGAACTACCGATATGTGCTTATTTTATGGCAAAAATTACAGTCTCGATCTTGTTGGTTTTGCCGATGCTGGGTATTTATCTGACCCAAACAATGCTCGATCATAAATAGGTTATGTGTTTACCTGTGGAGGCACTGACATATCTTGGAGATCTACTAAGCAATTAATTGTGGCTACTTCATCTAATCATGCTAAGATAATTGCTATTCATGAAGCAAGTCGAGAGTGTATGTGGTTGAGATCTATAATACATTTTATTCCAGACAAATGTGGTTTGAAGTGTGACAAACTACCCACGAGTTTGTATGAAGACAATGCAACATGCATAGCCCAATTGAAAGGAGGATTCATAAAAGGAGAGAGGACAAAGAAAATTTCACTAAAGTTATTTTTTACTCATGATCTTCAAAAGAATAGTGATATCAATATGCAACAAATTCGTTTAAGTGATAATATGGCTAATTTGTTCACCAAGTCTCTATCGATATCAACCTTCAAGAAGCTAGTGTACATGATTGGGATGTGAAGGCTAGAGGATGGAATTGATGCTCTCATCAGGGGGAGTTAATGCGCGTTGCACTCTTTTTCCCTTACAAGGTTTTGTCCCACTAGATTTTCCTTACAAAGTTTTTAACGAGACAACCAAAAGGGGTGTTGTTAGATATATGTACTCTTTTTCCTTTACTAGAATTTTTTTCCACTGGGTTTAATTTTAGTTAAGGTTTTAACGAGACACATTATTTGTTGAATAGACATTCAAGGGGGAGTGTTATAAATAGATTTTGATTTAAGGTGAATGTCTATATTTTAGAGATATTTTAAGGATTTTACTTGGTGGCTAAGTCACTCTTTTCCTATAAATAGAGGGGTCTTATTCCATTGTAATTCATCTCAAAGCAATAATAATTCTCTCTCCTTTCTTTGCAATATACTTCTTTATTATTTTATTTCAAGTCCAACAATTTTAAAAAGTTATCACATTTAACGGTTCTATTCATGGAGCAAGGATAGCAAAGGTTTCATGTAACGACCCGGCCGGTCATTTTAAGATTTAAGCTCCATTCAGTGGCATAAGGTCTTGAGAAGCTTCATACTATGAGTATCAGTTTGCGTGCATGGTTGAATTCAGTTAACGAATGATTCGGAGTGGAATTGGAAGAAGGAATCTAGTTTTGGAAGTTTAAGCGGTGAGAATCTGATCGAAATTTGACTTGTAAGTAAACATCTTCGCAATGGGTTTTAGATGATCTCAACAGCTTTGTATGGTGATTTTGGACTTAGGCCTGCGTTCGGATTTGGATTTAGAAGTTCGTAGGGTAAATTGAGGCATTTTGGCGAAAATTATATTTTTGGAGTTTCGGGTCGGTAGTGGAATTTTTTATATTTGTGTCGGAATGTGATTCCGAGAATTGCAACAGCTCCATTATGTCATTTTGGACTTGTTTGCAAATTTTACCGTCATTCTGGGTTTATTTGGTAGGTTTCGGCACGAGTTCTAGAAGTTGGAAGATTTGGAAGTTCATAAGCTCGATTCATGGTGCGATTTGCATTTTCGGTGTTGTTTTGATGTGATTTGAGACATTGAACGAGTCCGTTTTAGGTTGTAGAACTTGTTAGTGTGTTTAAATGGGATCCGAGGGCCTCGGGTGTGTTCCGGGTAGGCTACAGACCATTTTTCTCCTATTTTGAACTGTTGTTATCTGTCAGCTGGTTTTCTTCTTCGCGTTCGCATCTGCTCCTCCACGATCGCGAAAAGTAATTTTGGAGGAGGTATTAATTGGTCAAAGCATTTGCATGACCATGTTCACGATCGCGAAAGTCTGTTTGTTCCTTCTTCACGTTCGCATCTTCGGGTTCGCATAGTTCTTTCATTTGAGCAGCAAATTAGTCCTTCCACGCGATCGCATCTTCCTCTTCACGATCGCGAAGAGTGTATTTGTGCAGCAGATAATTCCTTCATTATGCGATCGCATAAGACTTTCCACGATCGTGTAGCACATTTCGTACAGTAGCCATTTCCCTTCTATGCGATCGCATCATTTCTTCCGCGATCACGATGCATAATTACCTGGGCAGACAGAATATATTCCTAAATCTAGGGTTAGACCATATTTATCATATCTTGACTTGTACAGATCGTTTGAGCGATTCTTTGTGGATTTTTCAAGTAAATCGATTGGGTAAGTGTTCTTCATATAATATTTAATATATTCCATAATTTTATCTTTGTTTTTATCATTTAATTTGTGTTTTGAGTTGAAGATAATGGTGGTTTTTAAGAAAGTTTTCAAAATGAAAAATCATGATTTGAGAGACCAAATAGTATCGGAATTTGATAATTTTTGTACGGTTAAACTCATATTGGAATAGGTATTTGGATTTTTTAAAATTTGTCGGGTTCCGAGGCGCGGGCCCAAGGGTCGACTTTTTGACCAATTTTTGGATTTTGTTAAATACTGAGACTTTATGATCCGGAATTGTTTTTTATGTGTTTTATTTGTGCTTTGGAGTTATTTTGGTTAGATTTGAGCCATCCAGAGGTCATTTCATCTGAGAAGCTCATTTTAGAGTATCGGTCTGTCTTCTTTGAGGTAAGTATCTCGCATAACCTTGTGTGAGGGATTTCGCCCAAGGATTTGAGTCTTTTATGCTTAATGTTATCCGTGTACGCGAAGTGACGAGTGTGTGCTCGGACTTATTTGTGGAAAAAATAGCCTTTTAGGGTCCTTAGGTCCTTATATTCACTAAGTAGGAAGTTGTTCTGGATGTGATTGAATTTTTATTTGCTTGTTGCACCTCTACATGCTTTAATTGGAATTTATTGCTTCATAATCCACTGTTATTGTAAGGACCCGACCGGTCGTTTTGAGCTCTAGCACGTCATTCAGCAGTCTGAGGACATGAGCAGCTTCATTGCAGGTATTATGACTTGTACACATCGTCAGAATTTAACTTTGGGAAGTTCGAAGTTGGTTTGGAAAGAAAATTCTCATTTCAGAAGCCTTAAATTGAAAGAATTAGCTAAGATCAGATTTTTGAGTAAACAACCTCAGAATCAAAATTCGAAGGTTCCAGCAGGTTCGTATGATGATTTCGGACTTGGGCATATGTCCGGGTCGGGTTTTGGATAAACCAGGAGCATTTTGGCACCTATTGTGGAAGTTAGCATTTTGGAAGAAATTTCATAAGTTTGGGTTGAAGCGCATTTCAGTGTTATCGATGTTCGTTTGGGATTCCGAGTCTGGGAATAGCTTTGTATGGTGATTCTGGAGATGGGAGCGCGATCGGAAGTGAATTCGGAAGTCCGTAGGTCATTTTGAAGTCATTTGGCAAAAGATAGAAATTTGAAGGTTTTTGAGAAGTTTGACCGGAAGTGGACTTTTTGATATCGGGGTTGGATTCTGATTCCAGAAGTTGGAGTAGGTCTGTAATGTCAAATACGACTTGTGTGCAAAATTTGGGTCAAATGAACGTGATTTGATAGGTTTAAACATCGAAAGTTGAAGTTTGAAATTCTAAAGTTCATAAAGCTTAGATTGGAGGTCGTTTCATGATTTTTGCATTGTTTGATATTATTTGAGGACTCGAGCAAGTCCGTAATGTGTTTTGGGACTGGTTGGTATGATTGGTTGGGGTTCCGGGGGGATCGGATGGATTCCGGGTGGTTAACGGATAGAAATTTGGAATTTTGGATAGCTGAAGGGGTCTGGTTGCTGGTTTAACCGCTTCTGCGGAGGGTTCACCGTAAAAGCGAGGAATTGAACTGCAGAAGTGGTTAGGCGTGAAGAGGGTTGGGACCGCAAATGCGGTCGTTTGGCTAGATGTGGGACCGCACCTGCGGTAGAGAAGGCGTAGAAGCGAAGAAAGGGCAGCCTGGGAAGGACCGCAGATGCGGTAGTGGGGATGCACCTACAGAACTGCAGAAGGGGTCGAGGGACCGCAGGTGCGGAAAGTGCTGAGGCAGTGAGGGTGTTAGAATCGGGGGTTTTGGCCATTTTACTCCATTTTACTCTTGTTGGGGCGATTTTTAGAGAGCTTCAAGAAGGGATTCTCTTCATCAACAATAAGGTAAGCTAACCCCACCTATCTTGAGTTAAATACATCGATTATGTATGGATTTTAGCATGTAAATTGGTAGAAATTTGGGGTTTTGGCAGAAAGACCTAGAAATTTATATTCTTGAAATTTGACCACGATTTTGGGTATGAAATTAAGAGAAAATCATATACTTGAGTTCATGATTTCATGGGTAAACTTTATCTTCGAAAAATTTCGGAATCCGGGCACGTGGGCCTGAGGGCAATTTTGTCAACTTTTCGATCGGGGTTGGGAATTGCTATAAATTGGATTGTAATGAGTATTTGAGCATATATTAATGGATTTGTATAATCATTGGCTAGTTTTAGAGCATTGTGCGTCGATTTAAGTCTTCGTAGGAGCCTGGAATGCCGGTTATGGATCTTCGGAGCGAGGTGAGTCTCCTTTCTAATCTTTTAAGAGGGAATTGTCCCCATAGGTGAATTAATTGATTATGTACTCCTAATTGTGGGGGCTACGTACGCACAAGGTGATGAGAATCTGTGCGTAGCTACTATTATGCTATTGTCCGGGTAGTCTAGGACCCAAAAGCATGTTATACTTGGAATATTTGTAATAATATTGACAATTTGAATTGCTTAAATCACATAGAAATAGTAAATGAATTTCTAAAAAGATTTAAACTTCATTTTCTTAAATTGTTAAAAGAGAATTTTACCTCTTTCTTGAGCAACTGCTTTCTTGATAAAAATGTGAACTTAATGTGGAAATATGTGTATTCATGAGTACCTGAGTCGCATGTATGATTCGCGAGCAGGGTAACTCTATTATTGTGTGTAACCGCATCGCATGTACGATTCGCGAGCGGGGTAAATAGATGCATCTATGGTTCGAGTCGTTCGACCCTCGGCAGTGCAAATTTTATTACTGTTGGTCCGCGCCGTTCTACCCTTGGCATTGCTTGCGCATGATAATTGCTGCAAATTATTTGTGATCTTTAGTTGTTATTGTCTTTTCCCGGCTTATGAAAATATGTTTAAATGATGAAGAGAAATTTGGGAAATTCCCTATAAAAGAAAGAATTTTCTACCTGCTTCAACCTATTGAATTGCAAACATGTTTATAAAAATCCGATTTAATATATTATTGATATGACATTATTGGACCACTAGTAAGTGTCGAAGTTGACCTCTCGACTTTACTTCTTCGAGATTAGACGGGATACTCATTGGGTACTCGTTGTTTTCGTACTCATACTACACTTCTATGCATTTTTGTTGCGCAGGCACATGCATCTCTAGTAGCCTAGTGAGCGCAGCGGCATGGTTGATACGGAGACTTAGGTGAGCTGCATTTATTGGGACGCCCGTGGCCAGCAAGTCTCCTTCAGAGTATTGTACTGTATCTTCATTTCTGTCCATCTGTATTTCGGACAGTGGTTGTATTACATTTTTTCTTAGAAATTGCTCATGCACTTGTGACACCGAGTTCTGGGATGTCTATGGGTTTATTCAGAAGTTTTTTTAAAGCTGTTAAAGGTTTGATTATTTATTTAGAGGATTTTCTTATGTATTGTTTAAACTGATAAAAGAAGTGATTTTGAAAATAATTAAAAATGAGAATTTATTAGTACTTTCGCGTTGGCTTGCCTGACAACGGTGTCCGGCACCATCACGGCCCTTATTGGATTTTTAGGTCGTGACAACATGGTATCAGAGCACTATGTTCCCTAGGGTCTCACGATTCATGAGCAAGTCTAGTAGAGTCTCGCAGATCGGTACAGAGACGTCTGTACTTATCTTCAGGAGGCTACAAGGCTGTTAGGAGTACTTCCCTTCTTGATTCCTAATCGTGCGATTTGATTGCTTAAGGCTTATGCCCTTGTTTTCGTTTTTACTCAATCTTATGCGACGCGAACCGCTGGTTATAAATCAAGAATTTAAGGATTGTAATGGTACTACGAATATGGTGCGGGGTATTTCTCCCTGCAGGGTTGTTTGAGCTAATATCGTCGCTTGTGGAAGGATATTCTGTCGTTTCAGCTCAGTAGCAGTAATTCTGAGAGCTTTGAGGCTAGGCACAGTTTGCCATGATGCTTATGAACGATTATTCTGCAGTATTGATATGATAGTAGGATGTTTGCCTACGTGTCGAGGCAGTGAATGACTTGAAGGGAGGTTTACTCAGTGCATGATCTAGGAATTCGGTATTTTATTCCTGGCAAGGGAAAGGCAATCGGGCTGAGAATGTTCAGGTTTGGGTTGATGGGGTAACAAGACTTGGTAATTGCGGGCGTAGAGGAGTTTTCTTCTATGATGAGGTGTTGTTGTCCTTATTGAGTGTACTAAGTTCGTCGATGTTATGAACTTCTACAATTCGCCTCTGGAGCAGGATATTGCGGGTCAGTATTGAAGAAACGACTGTTAGATATCGCGGGGTGTGGTGGTTCAGGATTGAATTGGTGTTCTTAATATCAACGGTTCGAGAAAGATGATCCTCGGAAGGGTTTAAAAGTGAGTAGCGATATGTTGGTTCAAACGTTACCGAGATAAATTTCGATCTAAGGTAATAACTGAGCAACAAAGCATGAGGAAGGACATATGGGAAATGTCAACCGGTGGTTAAAATTTCTAGAAGACCAGGTCTAAGGAGCAAAGGTAGAGTAGTCGATTAAATGGGTGAGTTCCACCGAAGTGGGAGAGTGGCGGAGTTGTATATGGGCTTGGTGGTAGGATGACCACGCACCTTGAGGGGAGTTTGGAATGAATTGGGAATTTTAGAGATTGGTGATTGGTGCCTGCGGATTTGATTTGGAGCATGGGCTATTATGCAGTAGGAGGTTTGATATAACGGAAAGAAGCTGCTTGAAATGAAGAAGGATACAACATAACTTTTGAATTGGAAGGATGTTGCCGCACATTTAAGCGATGTCCACGAGGGGTGAATAGACTTGTGCAGCTAGAGAGTGAGCTCGGACTCAGGATGGGATATTGATGTCGTAGTGAGTGTACCCCATGCAACAACGTTGGGAGATGTCGGAAAGTGATTTCCACAGGTGGGTTATTCCCTGTGAGAAGGTTAGCGGTCACGTAGTTAGCGAGGCTTCTGCGAAGAATTCTATTGGTTATTCAGCAAAGAGATCGGTCGTGCGAATGTGGTTGATGATTCAGAGTATAAAAAGGGGTTTTACAGAAGGATTCCACGAATTTTCGCGGTTGATTGCGCATGGTCATGTCAATGAGAGATAAAGAATCATGGTGAATTCCAGAGGTGTGTAATAGTGGCTTCAAGCTAAGTGGGAGAGTCCCACCGCCTATGATTGGGTTGCATAGTTAACTACTTGCGAGATTTCCAGTTATTAGCATGTTGATGGGTTATTTCAGCTACGGGAAAAGACCATAAGTGGTAATTTGAGCAGGAAATTGTTAAAGGGGTACTATGGTTGGCCTTGTTGGCTCATGTTCAGACTTGGAGGATGAATTCAGGATTTGTGCTTTGTATAGATCGGGGTTCCAATAGAAGTGATTCTGCCAGATGTTTCGTCGAGAGGGTGTTCATGTGCTAGAAAATACATGGAATTGATTATAGTCGGGACCAAGTCAAAGCGGGTGGCTCTCAACAATGGTCCTAGTGAATTCAGAAGTTAAAGTATGGTGCCTAATGATTTCGAGCCTATAGGTACTATTAAGGGTCAAGCTTTGTAGCAGCTTATAAGACAAGGCCCAGAATGTTCTATGATGTTTGGATGTGCAGTGTAGACATATCAGTCTTAGAAAGGACTTCAGATTCTTAGAAGGATTATCAGAATAGACATATCAGTTGAGGGTGAGAATGTGCGCACAAGGAAGGTATGAAATGGTTCATGAGATTTGAGACAACACGATCTCGTGATTCAAGGTCACTCGGGGAGAGAGTCCGGATGGAGTTATTATCATTTCTAAGTCAATCAGGGTAAATTGAAAGAGGATAGATTGGTTAGCCATAGTTGAATTGGCCTACTACTGGCAGCGATCAGCTCCTTTAGCGTGATCAAGTTATGCAGGTGATTTGTGACGATACCTGTGAGGCTTATCGGCCACCGTAATTGATGTTATTCAGAAGTATTCTACTATTATGGCATGTTGTGTGTAGGCGTATCCCGGAAGGGCTATGGTGGCTTAGTCCACTACTTAGAGATTTGTATATTTTTCAGTTATAAGAATTCACCTGTTTGTTGCTATGGTTCTCCTGAAGTGAGTTAATTGAAAAGTTTTTATATGAGGAGGTGTTAACCTATTAGTGGTTCGGGAGTTATGATATAAAGCGTGTTCTATTGTACAGTGGCATGTTAGGTGCAACGAGTAGTATGGAATTTGAAGTGAGGATCAAAGTTGCAGTTCGGTGTTGACAAGGATGTCACGACCTCGGATGAGCGGGAAAGGAGTTTCGATGTTTAAGGTAAGTTGGTATTGTCTTCAGCATCACTTGAGATCGGTGTTTCGCGGAAAAGGCCTTGCATATTGGTTAAGGATTCTTGATCGCTTTTTAGCCGTAGTGCGGCCGGTGGTTTGGATGTACGGACCTGTTGTTTGTTATGGTAGGTTGTGGGAGTGTCTCCCACAGGAAGATTGTATAAGTGTGGCATGTAGTCACTTGATTGATTAAAGATTTAAACCCAGTATGAAGATTGTGGTGATATTGTCAATTTGAGAATTGACGTCTGGAGGGCACATGGCTTACTGAGTTGTGGACTGTGGATGATTACTCCGGCCATGATGGTAGTTCTAGGGTGTTATGAGAAAAAGGGGAGTTATTATGGACCTTTGAAAGGTTATTAGCCTAGTTCAGTGCGATCAGAATCAGCTTGAGGTCTGTGGATGGATTTAAATGTGAATATGGGCCTTATATCAGGCCGAATGTGTTCATTTCAGCATAGCGCTCCTCATGGAGGAGTATTCAGATGTTGAATGTTATTTCGTCATCAGCTACTTCATGTAATGATATATCGCGCCGTGTGAGTTGTGAGACGGCTTGATGAATTGCTTATGTGTTGAGATTCCTCGTAGAGATGATGTTATAAGAGCAAAATGTCTCTTGAGATTCAGATCGTATCTCGCACCTCAGTTGTGCTTGCGTTTTGTAGCTTATAGCGCTATATGTTCCCTCAGGGATGGTATTATGCACTTGGCGTGCTTATGACCGATATTCGGTATTTTGTAGTAATGAGCAATCTAGCTCGATGTGCATCTCCTTAGGTGAGTGTTATGTTATTTGGATCGGGTTGCGTGCCGCAACAGTGTGATGTTGAGTATAGTTTTCTATATGCTATTTTTTGTATGTCTTGCTTCCTCTTTTCTAAGGAAAGTTCGTATTAGTGCGTGAGTTGAGTATTTCTTTCTAGAGTTCGTCTTCCTTTTGTAACGCATTCGAGTTAGCAGCCTATTGGCACAATGTGGCATCATATGAGACTTTTGAACATGTATAGGGAGGCTTATTGCCTGAGCAGTTTGTACTGGATGAGACGAGATCATTGGATTTAGGATCAGTGCAATCTGATTATATGAAGTATATTAGGGAGCTAAGACCATTATTTGGTTCAGAATGAGGTGATGGTTCCTGTCAGGAGTGTATACTCAATGATGTGTCGACCTGGTAGTTGATCATAAACTTCTACACCTCTCTTCTGTCATGGCGGTATTGCGAGAGTTGGAATAAGACTTATATATATCATGAGGTGCGTTGTGAGCATCAGATTCAGGGAGTGTTGGTTATCATGATCAGGGAATGTTATTATGGTCCTATGGATGATGTGGTGCATGGTGAGAATTCGACAAGGGTATGCAGTCATGTTCCGGTGCATCGTGTAGTGATTTATGTGATGTTCTTATATTGGGAGCAGGCCTGGTAAAGAATTTCGGATGTTGCAACTGGGCTCTAAGGCTCATTTTTTTGAATAAAAGAGAATATCTTTAGATTTACTGGAGTCAATGTGCTCAACTGAGTTGTGGTGGCATGGGTAGGTGCACAAGGTGTTTAACTGTGATTTTAGACGACTTCAGTATAGTTATCAGCACGTTCGAGGATGATCGTATGTTTAAGTAGGAGAGAATGTAATGACCTGACCAGTCGTTTTGAGCTCTAGCGCGTCGTTTAGTAGTCTGAGGCCATGAGCAGCTTCATTTCAGGTATTATGACTTGTACGCATTGTCGGAATTGAACTTCGGAAAGTTCGGAGTTGGTTTGGAAAGAAAATTCTCATTTCAGAAGCCTTAAATTGAAAGAAATAGCTAAGATCAGATTTTTGAGTAAACGACCTCAGAATCAGGATTCGAAGGTTCCAGTAGGTTTGTGTGATGATTTCGGACTTGGGCGTATGTCCGGGTCGGGTTTTGGATGACCCGGGAGCGTTTGGCGCCTATTGTGGAAGTTAGAATTTTGGAAGAAATTTCATAAGTTTGGGTTGAAGCGCATTTCAGTGTTATCGATGTCCGTTTGAGATTCTAAGTCTGAGAATAGCTCCGTATTGTGATTCTGGAATAGCTCCGTAGAAATTTGAAGGTTTTTGAGAAGTTTGACCAAAAGTGGACTTTTTGATATCGGGGTTGGATTCCGATTTCGGAAATTGGAGTAGGTCCGTAATGTCAAATATGACTTGTGCGCAAAATTTGGGGTCAATCGGACATGATTTGATAGGTTTAAACATAGAAAGTTGAAGTTTGAAATTCTAAAGTTCATAAAGCTTGGATTGGAGGTCGATTCATGATTTTAGCGTTGTTTGATATGATTTGAGGACTCGAGCAAGTCCGTAATGTGTTTTGGGACTGGTTGGTATGATTGGTTGGGGTCCCGGGGGCCTCGGATAGATTCTGGGTGGTTAACGGATCGAAATTTGGAATTTTGGATAGCTGAAGGGGTCTAGTTGCTGGTATAACCGCTTATGCGGAGGGTTCATCACAGAAGCGGCCCCGCAGAAGCGAGGAATTGAACCGCAAAAGCGGTTAGGCATGAGAGGGCTGGGACCACAGATGAGGTCGTTTGGCCACAGATGCGGGACTGCACCTGCCTTGGAGAAGGCATAGAAGCAGAGAAAGGGCTGCCTGGGAAGGACCGCATATGCAGTAGTGGGGACGCACCTGCGGAATCACAGAAGTGGTCGAGGGACCGCAGGTGCGGAAAGTGTTGAGGCAGTGAGGGTGTTAAAATCGGGGGTTTTGGCCATTTTACTCCATTTTACTCTTGTTGGGGCAATTTTTGGAGATCTTCAAGAGGGGATTCTCTTCATCAACAATAAGGTAATCTAACCCCACCTATCTTGACTTAAATACATCGATTATGTATGGATTTTAGCATGTAAATTGGTAGAAATTTGGGATTTTGGTAGAAAGACCTAGAAATTTATATTCTTGGAATTTGACCACGATTTTGGGTATGGAATTAAGAGAAAATCATATACTTGAGTTCGTGAGTTCATGGGTAAACTTTATCTTCGAAAAATTTCGAAATCCGGGCACGTGGGCCCGTGGGCAATTTTGTCAACTTTTCGATTGGTGTTGGGAATTGCTATAAATTGGATTGTAATGAGTAATTGAGCATATATTAATGGATTTGTATAATCATTGGCTAGTTTTAGAGCATTGTGTGTCGATTTAAGTCTTCGTAGGAGCGTGGAATGCCGGTTATGGATCTTCGGAGCGAGGTGAGTCTCCTTTCTAATCTTTTAAGAGGGAATTGTCCCCATAGGTGAGTTAATTGATTATGTGCTCCTAATTGTGGGGGCTACGTACGCACGAGGTGACGAGAGCCCGTGCGTAGCTACTATTATGCTATTGTCCAGGTAGTCTAGGACCCAAAAGCATGCTATACTTGGAATATTTGTAATAATGTTGACAATTTGAATTGCTTAAATACATCGAAATAGTAAATGAATTTCTATAAAGATTTAAACTTCATTTTCTTAAATTGTTAAAAGAGAATTTTACCTCTTTCTTGAGCAACTGCTTTCCTGATTAAAATGTGAACTTAATGTGGAAATATGTGTATTTATGAGTACCTTAGTCGCACGTATGATTCGCGAGCAGGGTAACTCTATTATTGTGTGTGATCGTGTTGCATGTACGATTCGCGAGCGGGGTAAATAGATTCATCTATGGTTCGGGCTGTTCGACCCTCGGCAGTGCAAATTTTATTATTGTTGGTCCACGCCGTTCCACCCTCGGCATTGCTTGCGCATGATAATTGCTGCAAATTATTTGTGATCTTTAGTTGTTATTGCTTTTTCCCGGCTTATGAAAATATGTTTAAATTATGAAGAGAAATTTGGGAAATTCCCTATAAAAGAAAGAATTTTCTACCTGCTTCAACCTATTGAATCGCAAACATGTTTATAAAAATCCGATTTAATATATTATTGATATAACATTATTTGACCACTAGTAAGTGTCGAAGTTGACCTCTCATCTCTACATCTTCGAGATTAGCTGGGATGCTCATTGGGTACACGTTGTTTTCGTACTCATACTACACTTCTGTGCATTTTTGTTGCACAGGCACATGCATCTCTAGTGGCCTAGTGAGCGCAGCGGCATGGTTGATACGGAGACTTAGGTAAGCTGCATTTATCGGGACGCCCGTGGACAGCAGAGTCTCCTTCAAAGTATTGTACTGTATCTTCATTTCTGTCTATCTGTATTTCGTACAGCGGTTGTATTACATTATTTCTTAGAAATGGCTCATGCACTTGTGACACCGGGTTCTGGGATGTCTATGGGTTTATTCATAAGTTTTTTTTAAAGCTGTTAAACGTTTCATTATTTATTCAGAGGATTTTCTTATGTATTGTTTAAACTGATAAAAGAAGTGATTTTGAAAATAATTAAAAATGAGAATTTATTAGTACTTCCGTGTTGGCTTGCCTGACAACGGTGTACGGCGCCATCACGACCCTTAGTGGATTTTTGGGTCGTGACACTTATTGCCTATTTGACTCTTATTTGACTTAAGTGGAGACTTTTACCTCTCCTGATATTGTTGAGTATAGATGTACACCCTTGTCTACTTGCCATATATGTGAGAGTTGCTCTATTTAGCAAATGAGCTGTTAGCATAAGCATAAGGTGTGATGAGGGCACAGTATGCCAAGTGCTAGGGTCTAGGTATTGAGACTCGTGAGTTGTAATTTGTCCGAGGTTCGGTACTTCGTGGATTATGTTGGCTAAGACATGATGTGAAAACTGACATAGTTGCTGAGTTATTACGTATCCTTACTATAATTGTGATTTCGGATTTAGGTTGTATTTCCGTTCACTCTTCTATGTCATTATTATGGTCTTTCCGCTATTACTTGTTGTTTTCCTTACTTATTGCAATTATTGTATTGTTAGCCATATTGCGTAGTCTTTATGTAGACATCATGTTCAGTTGTTCCTATTCTTATACTTGTACAATTTATCATACCAGTAGGGTCTTGACTGTTCCTCGTCCCTGCTCCACCGAGATTAGCCTTGATACTTACAGGGCACCGCTGTAGTGTGCTCATGCTACTCTTCTGCACATTTTTGTTCAGATCCAAGCATTTTTTACTCGTTAGTAGCTGTGCGGATCGTTGCTGTAGAGACTCAAGGTAAATCTATTACTGCGTTCGCAGGCTTCGGAGCCACCTTCCTATTTTGTATTCACACTATTCTTACTTATTTCCAGAGAGTTCTAGTTAGCAGTTGTAGCAAACTATGTAGAGTTTATGACTTGTACTACCGGTTTTGGGGTTGTAAAGTTTAAAGAGATTATTGTTTCAAATTTGTTAGATGTTATTTAAATATTGTTGTTGTTTCATTTAATGTTAGGCTTACCTAGTCCCTAAGACTAGGTGTCATCATGAAACCCAACGGAGGAAAAATTGGATCGTGACAAGTTGGTATCCAAGCTCTAGGTTCTTAGGTGCTATGAGTCATAAGTGAGTTTAGTAGAGTCTTGCGGATCGGTACAGAGACGTATGTACTTATCTTCGAGAGGCTACGGAACTATTAGGGCAATATCACTTCTTTCATTCCTATCGTGCGAACTTATTAATCTCGGTGTTTTAACTTCTATCATTTTATTCTCTTACAGATGGTGAGGACACGCATTGCAGTTACCGAAGATGTTACTTTCGAAGTAGGGATCGCTAGAGGTAGAGGCCGACGAGGAGTATGTGTCCCATCTAGGACACCTACCAGAGCAGCTGTTGATAGGGGTGTGCATTCGAATCGGTTTATCGATAAATCGAATTGATTATTTGTTATCGGTTTATCGATTTTGATTTCAATTTTGAAATTTTCCTTATCAAGTTATCGATTTTGATTTTATCCTCTTCGGTTATCGGTTTATCGATAAACTGATAACATATTCTAAAAAGACAAATATACCCTTATTCTATAATACCCTTTCTTTTACCTAAGTCCCTAACCCTATTATTGCCTCTACCCAATCTTCAGCGTCGATTTTACCTTTGTATAAACAGAAGAAGCCTCCAGCTAGAGTTATTGACTTGCAAACCGAGCCTGCTCAACTCCAAGATGAGTTGAAGAAGGTAAAGGATCAGCTCACTTCATCTGAGTCCTTAAAAAGGAGGCTCAAATAGAGGCAGAGGAGGCTAAGAATTAGCTCGCAGCAATGTCAGAGAAGCTCGAGGAGTCCGAGAAACAACTAGTTGAGCTCTCAGATTCTGAGGATGCTTGAATCCTGGAACTTCGTAAAATCTCACAAGATCGAGATCGAGCATGGCAATCTGAACTCGAGGCTGTCCAGAAGCAGCACGAATACGAACTGCAAACCCAGCAGAGAAAGTGAACTCCGGCGAACTCCGGCGTACTCTAGCGTACTACGGAGACTTCAATAGTATGTTTCTCCCTCTCTCTCCGTGCCTTTGACACAATTTTTATGTTATAGATGTTATTCATCTTATTTTTGCTTCTTTTTGTCCATATTAGTTAGGCGTGTTTATAGTGATATACTTTTCGTGGAATACCGCAAATTTTCTTATTGGTGTAATCGATAAATCAAAATAAAAAAAATTGAAACCTTATTGAAACGATAACGATAATCATATGTACAAATCGATAATCGATAAGTAATTATAGATAAGGGTCAAAATTGAATCGATAAATTGAATGCACACCCCTAGCAGTTGAGGAGCCACCAGTAGCTCTAGTTGAGAGGCAGGTACCGGAGGCGCCTGTTGTTACCCCCGGACTTTAGGAGACCTTAGCATAATCCTAAGCATGTTTGGTATATTGGCTTAAGAGGGGTTGATTCCATTTTCACCAGCTACTTCACAAACTGAGGGAGGGACTCAAACTCCTGCCGCCCATACTCTAGAGCAACGAGTTCATATTGGTCAGGTTCCAGGCATCATGGTGGCACAGCTAGTGGTTCTAGTTTAGCCCGTAGTCAGGGCAATACATCTAAAGAAAGAGCAACTTAGACTTACAAGGTTTAAGAAATACGACCCTCCTACATTCAGTGGTTTGGCTTCAAAGACTGCATAGGATATTTTGGAGGAGTGCTATCGCATTCTCCGCACTATGGGTATTTTTGAGTCGAGTGGGGTTGATGTTACTACGTTCCAGCTTAGGGGAGCGGCTTATTAGTAGTGTCGGGCATCTGAGTTGGGTAACCCAGCCGAGTCAGTTTCATTTACATAGGTTCAGTTTTTAGAGATGTTCCTGTGAGAGTTCGTACCTCAGTCCCTTCGGGATGCATGGCGCACGGAGTTTGAGCAGCTACGCCAGGGCACTATGTCAGTATCAGAGTACACTATCAGATTCAGTGATTTGGCCAGACATGCACCGTCCTTGGTTTCTACTATTCGGGAGAGGGTCCATCGGTTTATTGAGGGACTCCATCCCAACATCAGGACTAACATGGCTTAGGAGTTGGATATGGATATTTTGTATCAGCAGACCATGAGTATTTCTAGGAGGGTGGAGGGCATGCTGGTGAGAGAGAGAGAGGAGAGCGAGGTCACGCAAGGCCAAGAGAGATAGGACAGGCGGGGCCATGAGAAAGAGGGCAGGCTAGTTTAGGAGAAAGAATACAGGGAGGCAAGGGGGCCTCGTAGACTAGGGAGATCTGCGGGTCCTTATTTTGGAGGCGGGGTGCAACATGGTAGTAGTTTTGTGGTTCAGCCAGCTCAGTTTGCGCTTCAGGCTTTGTACAGTGATTCCAATGTTTATGTGTCAAGGAATACCCATACCGCACAGTTCCCATAGCCACGTCAGTAGAGTGGTTACTTTGAGTGTGGAGATATTAGCCATATGGTGAGAGATTATGCCAGACTTCGAGCCGATATGTCACAGCGAGGTATTCATGTGAGTAGTGGGTGCCCAATAGGGGGAGGCCCAGCCCGTTGATGTGTTTCATATAGTAGGCTTGAGGCTTCTATGCCAGATGATGTCATACAAGTGATTTTTGTTTGTTATAGAGGAGCACCATCCGTATTTCATTACAGTTGTACTTATCGAGGTAAGTTACCCTATTTGTTGCTCCACTTATGGATGTGTTTCATGATTTTCACTCTTTTTATGTGTTGCCATGTTGGGAGGCTCTATGAATGATAGCTCATGTCTATCGTCTGTTTCTGTTCATTATTTAGAGTTATGAGACTAGTACTAAATTCCTGTTGTCCATTACGGTATGCTTGATGTAATTTCTGAGTATTCTTTGGTTATGAGCTGTGATTTTTATGCTTCACCGGTGTGGGCGCCAGTACGTGTTGTAGTTTTGTTGACAGAATTGATTTAGTGAAAGGTTCCAGTTGGTTTGTTGTATATCCTACTTGTGATTCAGAGTTGAGGGCGGGACCCTCATGATTTCATGTGATTTGATGTGTTCGAACCGGGCTGTGTACCATGGTGGAAGTTATATCAGGATGAGAACCTTGTGATTCGTTCATATATTTTGATTTTCCTTATATTGATTCGTAGAGTTTTATTGATAGAAAATTGTTCTTGTCGGGTTTATTTAGTAGTTCCCTTATGTGTTTCTCTTTTAATATTCAGTCATTCTCGTTCTATGCTTCTTGAGTTTTAGCTTGCGGGGTGTGTGCCCGGTGGTATTAGTTGTGGATTGTCGATTCGGATGTTTGGTTATGAGGTCTTCGTGTTTTCTTGCATCATTGTCAGTGTTATGGAGGTTTGAAATAGAGTTCTATCGGATATGAGGCTAGTGGCCGGTGTAGGATTTGATTTCGGGCAGGTATTGTGATCAGGAATGTTGTTATAGGCCTATGTGTGGTGTGTATATTATGTGGTTGTACTCTATGGTTGTAGGCATAATGGTTGCAGCTAGTTAAGACTGATACCGGATAGGGATTTAGAATCGGGTTTTTTGGAAGAGAATGGAAGGTGAGAATTTTGGCTATAAGGCTTATCAATGTTGGTAGAAAGGCTAAATTATAGTAGATATGGTGTCATCAAGTTTATGTGGATTGGGATGACGTGGGATCACCACAGGTGTATGTTGGAAGTGTGTAGTCAGTGATTTGAGGACTTCGAGGCAAATATTGGCACATTTGAGGACGAACGTTTGTTTTAAAAGGAAAAGGATGTAACCATCCGGCCGGTCATTTTGAGAAATTAAGCTCCGTTCAGCGGCATAAGGCCTTGAGAAGCTTCATATTATGTGTATCGATTTGCATGCATGGTTGAATTCAGTTACCGGATGATTTGGAGTTGAATTGGAAGAAGGAATCTAGTTATGGAAGTTTAAGCGGTGAGAATTTGACTGGAATTTGACTTACGAGTAAACGACTCTGAAATGGGTTTTAGATGATCTAAACAGCTTCGTATGGTGATTTTGGACTTAGGCGTGCGTCCAAATTTGGATTTAGAGGTTCGTAGGATAAATTGAGGCATTTTGGCGAAAGTTGAATTTTTGGACTTTCGGACCAGTAGCGGAATTTTTGATATCGGGGTCGGAATGCAATTCCGAGATTCGAGAAGATCCACTATGTTATTTTGGACTTGTCTGCAAAATTTGGCATCATTCCGGGTTGATTTGATAGGTTTCGGCGTGAGTTCTAGAAGTTGGAAGATTTGGAAGTTCATAAGCTCGATTCATGGCGCGATTTACATTTTCGGCATTGTTTGATGTGATTTGAGACCTCGATTGAGTCCGTGTTAGGTTATAGAACTTGTTTGTGTGTTTAGACCGGGTCCCGGGGGCCTCGGGCGTGTTCCGGGTAGGCTACGGGCCATTTTTCTCCTATATTGAATTTTTGTTATCTGTCAGCTGGTTTTCTTCTTCGCGTTCGCATCTGCTTCTCCACGATCGTGAAGAGTAATTTTGGAGGAGGTATTAATTGTTCATTGCGTTCGCATGACCACATTCACGATCACGGAAGTTTGTTTGCTCCTTCATCGCGTTCGCATCTTCTATGTCCGCGTTCGAATAGTTCTTTCATTTGGGCAGCAAATTATTCTTTCAACGCGATCGCGAAGAGTGGATTTGGGCAGCAGATAATTCCTTCACTACGCAATCGCAGAAGACCTTCCGCGATCACGTAGAACATTTCGGACAGTAGCCATTTCCCTTCTACGTGATCGCATCATTTCTTCCGCGATCGCGATGCATAAATACCTGGGCAGGCAGAATATATTCCCCAATCGAGGGTTAGACCATTTTTATCATATCTTGACTTGTAGAGCTCGGTTTTGAGCGATTCTTTGTGGGTTTTTGAAGCAAACCGATTGTGTAAGTGTTCTTCATCTAGTAGTTAATATATTCCATAGTTTTATCTTTATTTTTATCATTTAATTTGTGTTTTGAGTTGAAGAAAATGGTGGTTTTTGAAGAAAGTTTTCAAAATGAAAAATCATGATTTGAGGGACTAAATGGTATCGAAATTTGATAATTTTTGTATGGTTGAACTTATATTGGAATGTGTATTTGGATTTTGTAAAATTTGTCGGGTTCCAAGGTTCGGGCTCAGGGTTGAATTTTGGACCGATTTTTCTATTTTAATAAAGATTGAGACTTTATGATCCAGAATAGTTTCTTATGTGTTTTATTTGTGCTTTGAAGTAATTTTGGTTAGATTTGAGCCGTTCTGAGGTCATTTCACCCGAGAAGCTCATTTTAGAGTATCGGTCTGTCTTCTTTCAGGTAAGTATCTTGCATAATCTTGTGTGGGGGATTTCCTCCTGGGATTTGAGTTTTCTATGTTGATTGTTGTCCATGTACGCGAGGTGACGAGTGCGTGCTCGAACTTATCTGTGGACAATTAGCCTTTTAGGGTTTAGGTCTTTATGTTCTCTAAGTAGAAAGTTGTTCTTGATGTGATTGAGTTTCTATTTGCTAGTGTCACCTCTGCGTGCTTTAATTGGAATTTATTGCTTTATGATCCACTCTTATTGCATATTTGACTCTTATTTAACTTAACTGGAGACTTTTACCTCTCCTATTGTCATGCTATCTTTCTTCATAGCTACTAGTTTTTATTGGAATTCATTATTATCTCCCCTGTAGTTGTTTAGTCTTAATTGAGGTTATGATTATCTCCCTCGCTGCTTATCCTTAAACTAAAATTGTTGTAAACTTTTAGTAATTGCCCAACCTTAATGGAAGTTTAGACACCCTATATTCTAGTTGACATGTCCTTATTTGTAATTATTTGACTCGTGTTAGCTTCCTTGTTGTTAGACTGTATATTGTGAGATCATGGTTGCGTATTATTTTCTTTCTTGTTGAGTTGTTCTTATTACGCCTAGTATTCCCTATTGTCGTTATTCCTTGTGAGCTAGTTTTACCGTCTCTTTGTGATCGAAAGTTCTTGAGTTGATTTACTTGACGTGTTCTTGTATTTATTATCATTGTTGATCTTGTACTTGTCATGGTGGTGCACGAGGTTTCTGCTATGTGGTTGTTTTTATGGAGTTGCACAATGTTTCTATGGTACTGTTGTTACTATTGATATAAGTACATGCGACGTGACAAGGCAGGATATGTATATATTTATATGTGGGTTGCGCATGTGGCGAGACAAGTTGGTGACATTATGATGCACGTGTGGCGAAATAAGGCGGTTACTCACTATATTATTGCACACTTGACAAGACAAGGTGAACTACGTGAGGGATTATTGTGATGATTTGTGATGGCCTGGGGGCATTCTTGTTGTTGATATTGTATTGTAGTACACTTACCTGTATGAGCTTTATCTCATGAAAGTTGTGAGAAAACATCTTACATGATGTATGTTCTTTTCCTTATGCTTTTAGTTGGTATGAATTATGTTAGAGCATTTGCACAAGTATACATGTAGTTAAACACTCCTATTGGATAAGAAGCTCTCCTGATATTATTGAGTATAGATGTACACCCTTGTTTACTTCCCATATATGATAGAGTGGCTCTATTTAGCAAGTCAGTTGTCAGCATGATCATGAGGTATGATGAGGGCACACGATGCTAAATGTTATGGTTCAGGTATTGAGACCCGTGAGTTGTAATTTATCCGAGGCTTGGTACTTCTTGGAGTTTGTTGGCTAAGAGCTGATGTGAAAACTGTCGTAGTTGCTGAGTTATTACTTGTCCTTACTGTAATTGTGATTTCGGATTTAGCTTGTATTACTGTTCACTCTTCTATGTCATTATTATGGTGTTTCCGTTGTTACTTGTTGTTTTCCTTCCTTTTTTCAATTGTTGTATTGTTAGCCATATCGCATAGTCTTTATATAGACATCATGTTCTATTGTGCCTATAGTTATACTTGTACAGTTTATCAGAACATTAGGTGCCTTGACTGTTCCTCGTCACTACTCCACCGAGGTTAGTCTTGATGCTTACTGGATACCGACGTGGTGTACTCATACTACTCTTCTATATATTTTTGTGCAGATCCATGTATTCCTTGCTCGTTAGTAGCTATGCGGATCGTTGCTATGGAGACTCAAGGTGAACCTGTTGCTGCATTCATAGGATTCGGAGTCACCTTCCTATTTTGTATTCACACTGTTCTTACTTATTTCCAGAGAGTTGTATTTAGCAGTTGAGCAAACTCTGTAGAGCTTATGACTTGTACAACCAGTTTTGGGGTTGTAAAGTTTAAAGAGATTTCTATTTCAAATTTGTTAGATGGTATTTAAATATTATTGTTATTTCATTTAATGTTAGGCTTACCTAGTCCCTAAGACTAGGTTCCATCAAGAAACCCAATGAAAAGGAAAAATTGGGTCGTGGCATTTCATACTGAACCAGTGTTTTTAAAAGCGAGAGCATGAGGCGAAGCATTTTACTTAATACGGGCGAGGTGAAAGTCTTGAGATATTGGGCGTAAGCCCCACAGATCTTTAATTTTGTAAATTTATGAATTAATAATATAGTATTATAACACAAAAAATATAAAAAAATACATTAAATGTTTAAGAAATTAAAAAGAATTAAAGAAACTCATATAAAGTATAATATCTAGCATGTTTTACAAGTATAAATAATGCAATATTTAAAGTTAATATGAAATATAAATTAACTACAACGTCTTAATTTTCAAGCAATTAAAAATCATAATTTCTTAAAAATATTATCAAAATGCATATTTTACTTCCATAAAAGTAAATAGTCAATAAATTTATCAACGCCGTAATAAAAAATATTACTCTTTCATTAGTATATATAAGTTATTTAAAAAGAGAAATAATAAATGTATGATAATTTTGAGAGACATATAACTAAGACATGAAGATCTATCAAGTAAAGATATAAATATTGATTATCTATTTTCAGAAGAAATATTCAAATGATATTCAACTTCACGATATGCTCAATTAGTAAATATGCAATACAATGGTTCGTTATTTGAGTTATCCATAATTTTCATATTCCTTTAGATAAAAAAGAACTTTAATCATTCATTTATTAAAGAATTTTGAGAGACAATAATGCCAATTAGTGAATTCAACACATGATTTGCATAGGAACTATTGGACGAGTCTCGAGCGTATAAGCGTTAGACGTAAGCCTCACAGAACTAAGCCCCACACATAAGCCTCAAGGCGTTTTGATAGTGTCCCGCCCCAAAGCGAGACCCGAGGCGAGTCCCAAAAAATCAATTTAAAACAATGAACTAAACTAATTAAAGTTAGGTCCCTTATGTTTTACATGGGAGAAATTCAAAAATAGCCAGATTTACAACTGGTCATTCAAAAATAGCCAAGTTTCAAAAGTAATCGAAATTTAGCCACTTTTCATGTAAAGATAAATCTGAGCGAAAACATTGTTCAAAACCCAAAAAATATGCCAGTATATTATACTAGAGTTCCAGCATAAGTATGTTTGAACTCCAGCATATTATACTGGAGTTCCAGCATAAGTACACTAGAACTCCAGCATAATATACTGGAGTTCCAGCAAGTATAATTGTCCAGTATAATATACTGGAGTTTGGAGTACCGGTGCTCCAGTCTCCTGTATATTATACTAGAGTCAGCAAAGTATACCGGTCCAACATAATATGCTGTAGTTCATACACAGGTGCACCGAACTCCAGTATATTATGCTGGACCGGTCTCTGTTACAATAAAATAGTAGCTATTTTTCATTGACTTCGTAAACGCTGGTTATTTTTGAATGACCAGTTTGAAAACTGTCTATACCGTGCTATTTTTACGTTTTACACAGAAAAGGAAGGCCCAATTTACTTCTGTTGAGGCTGGTAAGTTTTATAATTGGCCAAATATATACACAACCCCTTAAAGTTGGCACCAAATTCGATTTAGACACCTCAACTAACCCTCATACCTATTAGACACTCTAACAGCCATTATAGTGTACCTATGGAATACCTGGGTCTCAATCTTTTGCAAAAATAAAAGGCAAAATGGCCTCCGGTCCATCTAAATTTGTACCTAACTATCATCCTCGTAAATAAAGTTAGAGGTTTCTCATTTGAATACTTCAACTTGAAAGAATGAGTACTAATAAATACCCCCAGCTAAGCATGTAACATTTTCTTAACCAATTATTATTTGACATGTGTAATTTATAGGTCCTAGACTCTTTTAACCAATTTATTTTTTAAAAAAAAAAATAAAAAACTTTTTCCTTTCTTTCTTCTTCACCATGAAAGCACCACCATCACATGTTTCATTTACCATGGACACCACTTTCATCCACTCTAAACATAAATTCAAATTAACTAGGAACTCCATCATTCTCCACTCTAAACTCTCAAATTAACAAAAAAAAATAATTTCTTAAATGTTTTAATTTTTTTCTATTCCTTTTAACCATACCTGCTAGGATTATGGAGGAGCTAAGAGAAGGGGGTGGAAGAATTAGAGGAGTTGTATGAGATGTATGGAAATTCTGATAGATATTTAATTCTCAAAATCCAAAAATTCAAATTAACTATCGGCAACTAAGAGAAGAACAATTAATCCACCCCAGAAAAACGGTACTCATCAAAAATCATATGTAATACTTTTTTACTTTTAACTACTGAACCCAATCAAAATCACAATCCCAAAAAAAAAAACGAAAAAGTTGCACAAAATTTTCTTCATAAGAAAAAAATCTAACAGAGAAACTGAAGAAGATGAGAAATTAAAGGAGAATTGGGGGAGGTGGAAGGTAAAAACTAATAGGGGAGAGGAACTGAAAAGGGGGGGGGGGGGGGAGAAAGGGGGAGGGGGGATCCAGGGAAAGAAAGTGGTAGAGTGTACTGTTTTCCTTTTTCTTTTTCGCCGTTTGTCTTTCTTTATTTTTTTGTAATTTAGTATTCTTTTTTTGTGAAAACTAGCAGAATCACGTGCCATACAACGTGAATTGCATGTAGTTTGGCCAAATTAGTTGTGTTATTGCCACATAAGCGTGGTCAATGGTTAAAGTAGTTTATTAATATTCATTCTGTCAACCTGAAGTATTCAAATGGGAAACTTCTAACTTTATTTACCGGGTTGACAATTGGGTACAAGTTTATGTGGTCCGAGGCCATATTACCAAAATAAAATGCTTGATTTGCAAGTGCGCTGACTGGAAAATGGACCAATCACTGGGTAACATGTGTCAAATAACAAAAGAAAAAAAACTTTTTTCTTCTCTTCGTGTTCTTCAATGGAAACCACCAAACACAGAAAAACTTGGCGACACCTCTCTGAAACACTATCGGAACGACCCTCAACAATATGTAGAATGAAGCGGCTCAATCAGCCCAAAAGAGATAACACAAGTCAAGATCCGGCGAGTTAGTCTGCTTCATCTGTGTTATTTAATTTCAACCACACATAAATAGAGATAACTGCTACAGGCTGAAAAATTAAATTGCTTCTCTACAGCCCTATGTCCCCATATGCACTATTACACATTCAGTCTAAGAGTTTTAAGTAGATGACGATTCGTAAGAATGTCACTCCATCTCCTAGACCGTTTATTTTATTTGGAAAACTATGTCCTAATTCCTAATTTAGTCGTTTGTTCACAGAGAAGCTTCATGTTCCCTATTTATTAAACCAAAATTCAGGTTTTTCTATAATACTCAATTAAATTGAATTAAACTTTTGTCACAAGATTTTTTTTTTTTTGCTGTTGTATGATGGTGAGGTGTTGTGGGCTTGTGGCATGTATGGCCAGTGATCATAACAATAGTTTTTTTTGCAGAATGAAGTCCGCGGAACAAATGATGGGGGACGTTTGAGTTGTTGGAGGGGTTGAGATTCGGCTGTTTATTTTTTGTGAGAATAGAGGAAGAAGTTGGAGGAACAGTTTTTGAGAAAGAGAAGAGGAAATTTGGTGACATGTAAACATAATTCACGCGCCCATATATGAGTGAGAGTCTCTCTTTTGACATATTATTGATTTGTATTTAATCGGTAGAGTATAATGTTTGTTAAAGTGTTTAATAGGTACAAGGGTTAGTTGAGGTGCTCAAATGAAAAGTGATGTCAGCTTTAAGGGTCTGTTTATATATTTGGCCTTTATAATTCATAAATTTAACTACTAAATGTGTCATTTACTCAAATAGTCACTCTATTGATGTTTAAAAGCAAAGTACCTTCACCTCCGGGTTTGTTATTTTTTTAGTATACCTCATAGCTCCAATAAAGTTAAAACAAACAAATTACAAAGAAGGAAAAGTGGGAAACACGCATGCTCTGAGTAAGAGAAGCGCATATTAACATATAGAAGGTAACAAGGGGTCACTCAATTGACCAAAATGTAATTATAGTTTAATTAATAGTATGACGAGTTACGTTTGCACCACTGCTACTTAAGTTTTCGTACCATCTTTTAACTATCTGCAGCCCCCTTCCCGAAAAGAAAAGGGGAAGAGGATCAAATTTGTTCTACACTATTTGAAACTGAGCAATTTTTTGTCATCCGTGAAAATAATTGGGCATGTGGCATCAATTCATTCCATGTTGGAGCTCTATTAATAACTAGGGTAAATACAAGATAATTTTCTATGGACAAGGATATGAATGGACCAAAAGTGTAACAACAAAAAATTGAACAATTTCATATAAAACATGGACAAATTCAGACATTTTACCTAAACAAAGACTATATTATCGCCTTTTTCCTTCTTCTTTTTCCTCTATAGTCTATTACTAAGGAAGTAAATCTGGGAAAATATAGGAGTAATTAACGGACTCGAAGTTGATACAAATCAGAATAACTTACCTTATAGGAAAATTATTTTTCCAGAATTATAACAAAGGAAGTGAGTAGAATATACTCCTAGCATCTTCGTTTAGACAATTTGTAAACGTGAAGTACAAGCATAAAGACCTGAAATTAAGCGTTAGTTTTCCAGATCTGAAGAAATAAATTAGATAACTGTTTTAGCATGTGAAGTTCCATTATTGGGAGGGGCAGCTAATCAACAAATAAAAGCAGATCACTCGTTTTCTTTCAGTTTGTTCCCCAGCATTTACCTGCACCCATGCCTTGACAGGTAGTCCTTTTAGCCTACTATTGCAAGAAATTTATTCATACATAGTTCCTTTTTGTGTCAAATCAAATAATTATATATATATACCATGTTAAATTATAGTAATAACATATTATGTATTTATTGATTTAATGTAAACCTCAAATATAAATAAGTTCTAGCGGTTTAGCCTTCTCGAATCAAATATTATTCCCATCTTTGCTTAGACTCCAAATATTATTCCCATTTTCGCTTGCACTTCTCCATTTCTTTTGAGTTGCATTAGACTTTACAACCAGTAACCGAAAAGAAGGGTGATAAGTTCGAAAAATAATTAGAGAAAAAAAAAAAGGTTTCAATAATCATGCATGTGTTACCTACTCAACAACCTCATAGTGTCACCTTCCCTTTTGCTCAACATAAATGGTACACTTAGCATATCTGAAATTGAATTATGTATAATCTTTTCAGATTAATGATTAATTAACTTTTTGAAAAGTGTTCCCAATAATGGGTAGCATTAAAAGAATCTTTAGCCTCATATTTTTAAGTGATTGATGCAAATTATTAGCCTTTTAGGAATTGTCGTTCACATCTAAAAATTAATTTGTCCCAATCTTATTTTTCTAGCAAATAAAATTGCATTAACCAAACCTAGTAGTCAGTGATACAAAACAAGAGGAAGCATCATTGACAATCCAAACAAAAAAAGTGCCAAATCAAGAGACTTCACTAAATAATAATAAAGCAAACTTAGCTAACTTATGGCACAAGTATTAAAACGTTAAATTATATACACAATAGATATATTATTCAAGTAATGCTTGAAATAATTTGTCCCAACTTCATATATTTTTCTATTTAACACCAAATAGTGTTCTATTTTATACCAAATTAAGAGGAAAAAAGGAAAGATAATTCATGTGTTAGGTCAATTTTCTTTAAAAGAAAACCTGTCCCCTATAGATTTGGAGAATGGATACTTTGCGTTTGCAGCCACTATGCGATTGTGGAGTAAACTTCACGCGAAAAAAATCCGCGTGACACACAATTATATCCCCTTCTTGCGCGTTAAACCGCGTAATTCTCGAGTATAAATTAAACCGAAGCAACTATCTCGCAACTGAGAATCTCCGGAACATGGCTAAAAATCCGAGAGATTCCTCACCGCCCGCGAGCCTGACGGCGGAGATGGAGGAAGTCAAGAAGGTATTCAAAAAATTCGACACTAACGGCGACGGTAAAATCTCCTTATCGGAGCTCGGCGGAATTTTGAATGCTCTCGGCACCAAAACGACGCCGGACGAAGCAAAGAGAATGATGATAGAAGTTGACACCGATGGCGACGGTTTCATCGACTTGAAAGAGTTCGCTGCATTTCATTGTCCCGTTGAAAGCCCTAACACTGTTAATAAGGATCTCCGTGATGCTTTCAATTTGTATGATAAGGATAAGAACGGGAAGATTTCGGCGGCTGAGTTGCACTCCGTTATGAAGGGCATTGGAGAGAAGTGTTCGCTTAAGGATTGTCGGCGTATGATCAGTTCAGTTGATGATGACGGTGACGGTAGTGTTAACTTTGAGGAGTTCAAGAAGATGATGTCCAAGGCTTAATGTCTCAATCTGCTTGTGGAATTAACGGTAGGAGTTTAATTGGATTGAATCTCGTAGATTAGTAGATAAATATCGCCATTTCGTTATATTTAGTGAAACTGTTAATAGGGATTCGATCGGACTAATTTGAAGTAAACGAATATCATCTTTTATTCGTTATATCGTTTCTTTTCTTTTGCTTCTATTTTTTGATGGGATTAGACATTGGAGTGGTGCACAAAGAAATTTTCGATTCACGAATTCATAAATGTCACAGATTGTACCCATGGAACCACGGGAACTTATCTGAATAGGGACGGACTTACAATACCGGGTTCGATGGGGAATCCAATTGAAGAGGAGTAGGGTTGGCAAACGGGCGGGCCGGGTCGGGTTTGACCGGATTAAAAACCGGTAAAGTAAATAAATTATTTGACCCAACTCGACTATATTTAATATGTTGATAATACATACGAATGGAATTATGCATGACTTTTTGAATATGATCATTTTTAGAAAAATTACTAGTTATTCAAACTTGCCCAATTTAACTTTTTGCAAATGTAAAAGTTAAACCCTTTGTTTATCCTTTTTTAAGAGACTAATATAAATTTTATCCATTTTTAAAAAGTTCATTATCCAATCCATTCTTTAGTGGAATATGGATGGATAATCATATTTTTTTCATTGTGCCACCACTATCAATAAGGAATATAAATTTCTGTGTAAAACTCTACTAAATTTATAAATACATTTTAAAAATATAATATGTTCAACGTTAAAACCTTAAAAGTATAACGGAAAAAGGCCAAAACTATCCCTATCGTTTTCTAAATGGATTATAAATACCCCCGACCATCTATCCGACCAAAAAAACACACAATGTTAATTCTATTAATAAATTATCCCCTCAACTAACGGCAAATTGGTAGGCCTATAATTTAATGACGTGTCATTTTTCTACTGGGTCACGTGGTAATCTCGGACTAAAAGAAAAAATAAATCTTATTTAGACTCAATGGCTTCCTTATTTTCACAATCTTCTTCTTGATTTCACCCAAACTCTCTCTCCCCCATTCATCTTCTCTCTTGCGCAACTACCGCCATTTGGAGTTGACCTCCACCATCATACTGGCGCAACACTATTTTCACCACTGTAGCGGTTGTCTCCGCCACGCCATCATCGTAGCTACTGCTCCCACCACCATAGTCGTTGCTCTCATCACCTCCTCTACCACCTTGCCTACCTCACCACCATAGCCATTTCTCCCATAAACAACACCCTAAAGTTATAGAAAACTAAAGGAAAAGTGAGGAAAAAACTTCTTATTTTACACCATAAAAGTGAAAATAAAAAAGCTTATATAAATCGTTGGCATCTTCAAGTAATTAAGTTAAGAGTACTTAATTGAGAAACAAAATTTTCTGATGGGTGGTGAGATATCTGAATTCAATATTGATAGCATCAGTTAGGTTTTTTTTTCCCAAATTCAGTAAATTGCCTAGTCCTTTCACTGGTAACTGAAGATGAGATGTTGGTTGACTGAACTAAAGCTCTAGACGTGATGGACCTCAATAATACCAAAAGACCCAGAAGATTCTTCAAGATTGAAAAGAGATAGAGAGAATAAAGGGAAAAGAAATAGAGAGACCTTGAAAAAGGTCGGCCGTATATTACTATAAAATTAGTTAGGTGGGTTAATGTAATTTTATGACCCAGATAACAAAACCTTGGGTCGGATAAGGTAAATAGATCGAAATAATATTCATTTTTGTTCCAGTCAAAGATTGCCACGTGACTTAGTAGAAAATGACACGCCATTAAATTGTAGGTCCACCGGTTCTGCCGTTAGTCGTGGGGGTAATTTTATTAATAGAATTAACGTCGTGTGTTTTTTTGGACGGATAGATGGACGAAGTATATTTATAAACCATTTAGCATACGATAGAGGTAGTTTTGGCCCTTTTCCGAAAGCACAATCATTTTGTACTTATATAGAGTTGGAGAATGTATACTTTGTTTTTACTTAGTGTTTGTACCCATTTGATAGAGACTGTATTCACCCCCCCCTCCACCCCCCTCTTCCAATTGCATCAGTCATGTTAATCGCAGGTCACTCTATTTTCTTATAGAGGTAAATCTCTTGAATCATGGTTAAGGTTGTAGTTTAATAAAATAATAAAATAGATGGGTTGGATTATGTATACGGCAAAAATCAAAGGGTCCGATTTTGTGACCGTTGAGGCACCTCATAAAAACTGCTCCCAGAAGGCTCGAAGTTCAGCTCGGGGCTCAACCCCGAGGGTTCTCGATGATCGACCTCGATGCAGTACAAATCAGCGGCTATGATGGACTAACGGGAAGTTCTCAATGCACGTGACTAAAGCTGACCAAGTCTATTAGGCTTGCTACACTCATGCTTGGCCTGGCCGACCTCGTCCCAATGGCATTCCAAATACTCTACCTTGCTCTGCAACTGAGGTATCAAAATATTAATCCTTGAAGATAGAAGAAGAAACATACATTCCCTCGGAGCAAAGGTTACCTATTTCTTAAGGTGGCTTTCATAGTTCAGGCTCCGATTCTCTTCATACCGCAGGTACGCCAACTCATCTCCCCTCTTATCACAAAGAAGCCTGAGGGATTTCTCCCCATCCAAGGCTTTCCTCAACCTGGCTTCACAGTGGAGTAGCTCAGACTTAAGCTTGTCAAAAGCCTATAAAAAAGGAGCTCAATAAGAAAATGGGAGTGCAAAACTGAAAAGCTAATACAATCGGCAAAAACTCACCATGGAATAGAGTCATTGAGTCTCCTCAAAGGTCGAACGCACACCTACTGACCTGGTTTCGTCGGCCCCAGTAGAACTGCTCCCAAAAGGAACGTGATCGTTCGAGACCTCGCTTAAGGCAGGAGGCCCCTGGCCTCGAACACCCCTCGAAGTACCTTCGGCGGGAAGAGAGGACGACAATAAATGATCCTTGTCCCTCGAAGTACCTTCGACAGGAAAAGAAGATGATGGCAAAGGAGGAACCATTTTTCTAAGGCCGAAAGCCTCAGGTGTTGCAGGCTCAGTCGAGACATTTTCTCTAGGCCTCCGGGCAGGACTTATCTCACTATGAGCACATTCGCCCTGTGAGGGTTCCTTCCGTTTGTTATTACTCCTCAGTCCTGAAGCCGACGACCACTCCTCCTCTCCGAAGGAGAACGATCTCACCTCAGGAAACTCTCTAATACCTGCGGTGACGAGGTTAGTACACGTAGAGTGCCCTCCAAAGAAGGAAAATAACATATCACGTACCGTGGTATTTTGCCTCCCATCTACCTTGGATAGATCTCGCCACTTATGCTCGTCATAGGATGAACGGGCTGCCAGCTTCCAGGCCCAATTCGCCAGGTTGGGAACCTCATATAGCATCCGCGGGGTTGCTGTAAAATGAAAAAAAAGAAAGCGTCTTTATAGAATTCGTCTCCATCATGGCAAAAACGACAAAAACACAAATGTACCACTTACCTGTGACATTCCATTTCCTGAGAAACGGCAGGAACTCAATAGGGATAACATCGACAGTCCCTACTCAGATGAATTGGTTCATCCATCCTCGGTCCCCATTTTCTTCATCATCAACAATAAAGAGTCTGGTGGAACGGCATCACAAATCTAACAGGCCTCGGAAATGAAAGGGTTGGTACAATCTGATGAGATGGCTAAGGGTGAACTCAAGCCCGGCTTCATCCGCAAAGAACCTCATCATCAGTACTATCGTCCAGAACGACGGGTGAACTTATGCCAGGGTAGCCCGATATCTTAGACAGAAGTCAAGCACGACTCTATAGGTATGACCTAATGTGAAAGTGTACATGTATACGTGTAAAACCCCCAGTGTATGAGCCATAATGTTCTCTTCTGGGGAGGGTACCTACAATACTACCTTTTCTCCCCATCCGTAATCTCTCCTCACTGCCTCGAGGTGTTACTCTTCTATTGATGAAGTAAACCTTGATGCATGATCCCAATGGCCTTCGACATTGGGAGGCCTCTCTAGCGAAAGGTCCATCCTCGAGGCAAAGCATCTTGAGATCGACTCGCTAGACGCCGGCGGTGTACCACCGATTGAGCGGGAAGAAAAAGCAGAATCCTCCTCTTCTTGGTGAACTGAATTAGGCATGGCAGCCATGGCTATAATAAAGCAATAGAAGGAAAATGAAAACTCAGGCAAAAACTTTGAATTAAAATGATGGAAAAGCTGATGCAAGGAAAAAGAACTCTATGAAAAGGGATATTGGCTAAAAATAGTGAAATCCTCAGAAAAGAAGGAAATAAACTCATATATAGAGCAAGCGGCGGTTGTACGCCTACCCTAAAAGCCATTAATTCTGACTAGGCCATTATCACTTTCAGGGAGATGAACCGGCAGGATCACCTCAATCATTTCATGACCATGTCGTACGATTAACACTGACGTACGACGTTCGAGGGATCAAAAACCCCCGCATCAACCTATCCTTGAGATGGTATCCGATCTCGAGGATCTCTATCAAAATGAAAATAGGCTCTAAGAGGCCATCAATATCAACCTAGCCTTGAGATGGTACCCGATCTCGAGGATCTATGTCAAAATGAAGATAGGCTCTAAGGAGCCATCAATATCATTCTAAACCTCGAGATGGTGCCCGATATCGAGGATCTCTATCAAAACAAAAATAAGCTCTAAGGAGCTATTCGTATAAACCTAACCTCGAGATGGTGCCCTATCTCGAGGGTTTTTGATAATGCAAGTGCGGGTCATCCACCCAATTCTTTGGCCCTCGAGCTACCTGAGCCCGAGCTAGTTCTCACTAGAGAATTATTAATAAAGCCTTAGAGCTGTTTTTGCCTACAGATCAAGTGAAATGCTCTCTCAATTACTTTAGTCCAGGGGCCATCCGAGTCCAGACGTATCCTCATCTGGGTCTATCTATAACCCCTTAAGGCTATCTTCGCTCTAAGTTCAAATCAAGTTTTTAGACCGCCCGAGCTCGAGCTAACTCTCACTCGGGGATTGTCTGTGAAAGTCTTAGAGCTATCTTTATTCTCAGGCGTTTGAATAAATTCTCCCTCGAGGACTATCAACAGGGCCTAAAAGGCTAAACTGCGTTCTAAAATTCGAAGCCCTATTCTCACTCAATTCGAAGTCGGGGGTCCCGGCATCCTAAGTTTGTATCAATTCCATCCATGTTCATTTCTAGGAATGGAAAAGGGTTCCAGAGAATATTATATTAACCAATCGGGAACCGAGGGAATACCTACGCTCGGGCCCGGTATTCGGACCGATTGGTGGAGTCATGTGCTCAGATTCTTCATTAACGTAAATAAAGGGAAATCCAGCACAAATCAGAGACAAATTGAAGAAACATTTTTGTATTAATAAACGATGATTACAAAAGCCCACGAAGGGTCCTTACACATGATTACAAAAGCCCACAGAGGGTCCTTACAAAGAAGCAAAAAATAACAGCTAAAAGTCTAATCTACTCTCGAGGATATATCCTCGGAAGCAACATCTTCGAGAACCATTTCCTCGGGGGCCTCATCTCGATCTTCCAAATGGCGTATTCAAGGATAAAGAAGAAGCAGAAAACAATGAAAAAAAAGCAGAAAAACATGAAGAGGCAGGAAAAAATGAAGAGGTGGCTAGGTGAAAAATTTGGCGAGTATGGGTCCCACCAGCACCACTATTGGGAAGCCACTTCTTGAAATATTGAACCAGTGTGGTATGCAAAAGTTAGTAGATGGCACCACCTCACTCCATGGAAAGCAAAAGGAGTGAAGCGCCACACTAGGTGGAAGTTAAGAGAGGTGAGCAGCAGTCTACGGTCCACATATCCTCTGGTACAAAGATAATTTGAGATTTCTCTTTCATTATTTCAGGTCAACAACAACAACAACAAACCAGTGCGATCCCACTCAGTAGGGGAAAGTTCTGAGAGCGAGCCATAACATAACCGGCGAGAACACTGCCATATGACCTTACGACCACGGGCTTTAAATATGTGAAATAGAGTTGGATGAGGATGAAGAGAAGAAAAGAGTTAAATGCTATTGAAGAATGACTGAATAAAGTTTTGATTCAAGAAAGCTTCCATTTATAGAAAGGTGGCAGCGTAACCGACGACCCAATCAATGCCTTTGGGAAACGTATCGACAGGCGCAATTAATTCTTTTTGGGGAGACAGATCGGTGGCTATATTATCGCTTTGAGAATATAAACTGACGCTACATTGAATGATTCTGGAAAGATTTACCAATGGGACACCTCAATTATCATGAAAGCTTACGTCATAAACATGATGTCATCATAAGAGGCTCGAGGAGATCGATGTCAAAATCATTTATTATCATTTTAATCTAAGAAACGCCGGGACTATCTGTATACGGCAAAAATTAGAGGGTCCGATTTTGTGACCGTTAAGGCACCTCGTAAAGACCGCCCCTAGAAGACTCGAAATTCAGCTCGGGGCTCGACCCCAAAGGTTCTCGATGATCGACCTCGACGCAGTACAAATCAATGGTTGTGATGGACTAACGGGAAGTTCCCAAGGCCCGTGACTAAAGCTGACGAAGTCTATTAGGCTAGCTCAAGCCCATACCGTGACATTAAATGGTTGTACCAGCTGTATATCTTTGTAATAAATGCATTTGTACTATGTGGAAATTCACCCTGATATATAAAGGGGACCCTTGTCATTTTGTAAAAGAGATATACAATATCACTTACAACATTCAACACAAGAACATTCTCTCTATCTTAAACATATTCTCTTGATTTCACTACTTACACTTATTGCTTACATTTATTGTGTTCTATTAATTGTTCTTTATTTATTGCTCATTATTGGTTATAAAGAGCTTTCATCAAACCTCTCAATACTGTTAGCCGTTCATCGGCTGTCCATTGCTTAGTATTGAGTTCGACATTGAAGCCCCAGAGAATCAGGCTCGAGGCCCCGATTCTCAGCCGCTCGATTTTCTTAAACACACTATTTTCAAGTTCTTATCTTATTTTCTAGTCTCACACTTAGAATCTATTGCCTAACAACTAGCATAAAAATAAATCACATATTTGTGGAACCACAAAATCAAATCTAATTGTAATTACCATTTCAAGGTAAACAGATTAAAATCGAATAATCATTATTAGATGGATATGGGGTCGAGCTAAGAGAGGGGGTCTAATTATATGACACGTGGCAAATTTGGGTGGGGGGGGGGAGGGGGCATAAATAAGTCATTTCTTAAAGTTCTCCCCACTACGAACATGATTGTAACATGTGGAGTTCATCGAACTATGGTGTATCCCTTGAATTCAAAACTCAGATCATACAAGACATACACTTTTCCATAGGGAAGATGTCATTCAAGTATCTGGGAGTTCCATTATCATCTATAAAACTGTCAGTGGCTCGTGTTCCACTGGTTGAAAAGATCATTGCTAGAATAAAATGTTGGACTACAAAGTTTCTATCCTATAGTGGAAGAGTCCAACTACTAAAAAGTATTCTTTACAAAATGCAGACTTATTGGACATAAGTATTCCTGCTTCCAAAAAAGATTCTCACAATGGTAACAGCTGTGTGTAGGAATTTTCTTTGGACATGAATCAATGAATTTTCTAGAAAAGCACTAGTAGCTTGGAGTATTCTATGTATGCCTAAAACTGCAGGAGGACTAAGTATCTTAAATTTCATTAAATGGAACAAAGCTACATTATGCAAGCTCCTTTGAGCAATCGATAAAAAGAAGGACAAACTCTAGGTGCAATGGATTCATGCAATCTACATAAAGGGCAAAGACCTGAAGCGTATGGCCACGCCAACACAAGCATGTTGGGTAGTCAGGAAAATATTTGGAGAAAGAGATTGGATGACAAATGCTAGAAATAATATGGTGGCTATTGAAGAGCTTGAAGATAAGGAGAAGTTCAGCATAAAAAAGGCCTACCGGTTCTTTATCCCCCAGTTCCAGAAGATATCTTGGCGAGGTTTGGTGCTGAACAAACATGCACATCCTACCTAGGACCATTTTATTCTTTGGCTAGCTGTCCATAAGAGGTTGTCAATGGTTGACAGATTGATGAAATATGGTATAAGAGTTCCGCAAGAATGTGTCAAGTGTAATTTTAATGAAGTAAAATCACTAGCTCATCTCTTCTTTGCTTGCCACTACTCTAGCTCAATATGGAGCACACTACTTCGTTGGATATGAGAACAGAAACAAGTCAAAAGCTGGAAGGAGGAAGTTGCCTGGACAGCAAAGAAAATCAGCAACAGGAGACCAAGAGCACGTATCATTGGGTTCTTGTTTGTAGCAATGGTTTATCATGTATGGTCAGAAAGAAATGGGAGAAGGTTCAGACAAAAAAAAGGGTGAAGGAAAGCTGATTCGAGAAATTATACAGCAGTTGTATATATATGGTCAAAAATTTTATAGTTGGAAGAGTCACTTGGATTGTTTGAATAGCTACCCTACATATATTTAAGTGTTATAGTGATGTATAATTTTAGTGATCCAAAGTTAGTCCTATAGTTGTCATAATCCTAATCTACTTGAAAATTGATTCATGAGTCAAACTGAGTCATATGTACATATTGATACTTGGTTAAATAAAAAATTTCCTTTTAACCAAAAAAAATTATTGCTATTCGAGCAGAATAAACTTAAAGAAGCGCTTGTTATAAACTTAAAGAAGCAATATTTTTCAACTCTTTATTTCTTTGTCCTATAAGTGGTTGGAAAAATATTTTGAGTGCTAAGGAAACTAGAACGTCCTATCCGGTGAATTAACAATATGAGAATTATATATAAAAAATACACATACATCACAACCACGTGGCTTTATAAATTTATAGCCCAAAAATAATAGGCCAATAAGGTCATATAAACATGATTCTTAAATAGGGAAACTACCAGCTATGTCTATTTATAAGTAACTCATTACAAAAATTGGTCAATTCATAAAATATTACTACTATTAACCAATTAGCTATTTGTCACAAAAAAAGGTCAAATTTTTACTTTCTTTTGAGTGAGTGTTATTAGAATAGATTGGGTACATCTTAAGGAGCTTAAATCTCAGTTTTGGGATGATTTGATGAAATTTTGAGATAGGTTGAATTTTAAAATTTGAAGTAAAAACTGAATATGAAAAAAAAATATGTGTATCATTTATGTATTATATTTGTATCAATTGTATATCACATGTATATCCACGTATACCTGTGTGTGAGATACATGCGTGATACATGTGTCGCAGAAAATTGTTTTGAACTCGATTTAATCACGAATGTTGATACAAAACTAGTCCAAATCACCTCCAATCTTCTTCAAATTTTGTATATTGACTTATTTATATGTTTTCAATGAATTTCAACTATACCCATTGAAAAAGTTCCTTTTTTTGCTTAGATTTTTAGAATATTGTATTTATTTTTTATTTTCTTTTGTATTTTATCATCTTATTTGCTATCTCATCCATAAAAAAAAAATTTCGTCTTGCATCTATTGTTGCTAATCACGCTTAAAATATTGAAGGAGATTTTTGCATGTGATTATTTGATAGAAAGAACCTTGTTTATTTGATTTTTCAATTTTTATATGTGTTTGACTAGTTTTAGTAAGTCTATGACTAATGGCTAGAAGTTGGTAAGTTAAAACTTATTTGGGATATTTGTGTAAGTTTCCCTCTTAAATATACGATTAGAAGTTTGGAACATCAGTAATAACGTATTATCTAATCGCTGCAAAGCTAATGATTGAAGTAACAAAACTAAAAGAAAAATAGAGGTTGGGGGTCGACAACGTAAGTACTAATAAATTATATATTAAATTAAATATTCTCCCATTTTTTTCTTTTCTTTATGGCTAGACATAATTTTATAATGAAATATTCTCTTTTAGTACACTTTAAGTGATGAATAATTTAGGTTTTAACACATCAGAATTATTAGTCAAATTTTTAATTAAAAGGATGAATTTTATGTGCAATTATTGAAGCCGTCCAACAAGATAAAAGAAAACTCAAAACTTGGGTAAACGGATTGTAGAATCCTCTAGTACATATATGATCTTTTCCATACAACACACACATGAAAAAGAAGAAAAGAGAAGAAAGTGTCAAACTTTAATGAAGGCCCCTTATACACTAACAATGTATATACATCCTTATGAATTTGAAAAAAATATAATTACATAGCATTATACAAAAATATATACATTTATACTCGATTGCCACGGCCCAAAATCCAAACCTGTCGTGATGACACCTAACACACTTGCTAGGCAAGCCAACAATCACACAACAACTAAACATAATAAAACATGCTTTGATAAACTCAACAGCAGAAGATCTCATAAATATCTGATAAAAATAACTGAATGCTACTACAACCATCCCAAAACCTGGTGGCGACGAGGACATGAACACTACTAAGTATCAATATAGACTAAAACTCTAGTACAACTATTTGAGTAATAGAACATTACTAAATAAAATAAAAGGAAGGAGAATCAAGGTCTGCGGGCATCATAGCAGCTAACTCAAAGTCTCCGAGCAAGTACTAGCACCAATCTAGCAATCACCGCTTCCAGATGTACCTAGATCTGTATACGAAGTGCAGAGTGTAGTATGATTACAACTGACCCAATGTACTCAATAAGTAACAGGATTAACCTTGAACTGAAAGCAGTGAAGAGCTCAGAAGGATATAGTCAAAATCAATATAATGACAACACATGTAAGATAATGACAAGGATAGTAAATAACTCAGAAAAAACATCCATATTCACATCATTCATGGTACAAAAATTTAAACATGCTTTAAAGTTCACATTTAAAGACCAACACTGATAAGAATAGGTCAAGTATAGCTAGCATAAGGAATGGTACATCTCTATACCTACATGTCAAATATGCATGTCAAATGTAAGGTATCATAGTAATATTTCCAGGTACTCACACTCTCAGAGTACTGAATCTGTCTAGCTCAAATACCTATTCATCACACACAAAATCACTCATCAATGTACAAGTGCCCTCACCAAATCACGTGTATATATTATTGTGCCTACACTCACTGCTGGTATGTCAGACTCCGGAGGGGCGGATCCTGCCCGAGCACTAATATAAATCCTATAAGATCTACTGCAGCATGCAACTCGATCCACAATAATAAATAAGCCAATAAAGCATGCTGCGACATGCAGCCTGATCCTCAGTAACACTCACAACCCGGCTCGCAGGCTCACCTCAGTCATCAATCTCTCAAGTCTCAAGGCTCACAACCTCATGCTGCTCAACCCAAACAATAAACTTGTCATGTAATATGTAAATGATAACCGAGAGTGAGATATGATATGCAAATAAAGGATCATGACTGAGTACATAATTGCATTTAAAGTAGATAACCCAAAACATCAGTCATCTTCCGCTTTTGCACTCCTTACCTCGCATATGCGTACGCGCTTCTACCCACCTACGTTCGTTTCTGCGGAAACCCATGCCCAACTCATCCTCCATACTTGCGGTCATAATCACGCAAATTCTCGCATTTGTGTATCAACCCCTCTCTAGCCAAACCTGCAGTTGTGCCTACATGGACGCTTCTGCGGCTCCGCGGCCAAGACCTCACATGTGCGGTTACACTAGAACTGAAGCCAACAAAAATTCCTTAAGTCCTAGACTCAATCCGATTTCAATCCGAATAAAACTTGAGGCCCCCGGGATCCCATCCAAACATACCAACACATCCTAAAACATGATACAAACTTAGTCGAAGTGTCAAATCACATCAAATAATATGAAAATCACGAATCTCACCCCAATTCAAGCCTAACGAAACCAATGAATTTCCAACTTCTAAAACCAATGCCGAAATCTATCAAACCAACTCCGATTGACCTCAAAATTTGTACAAAAGTCATAAGTGATACAACAGACCTACTCCAATTCCTGGAATCAAAATCTAAGCCTGGTATCAATAAAGTCAACTCTCGGTCAAACCTCTCAACCTTCCAAACCTTCAACGTTCCAACTTTCGCCAATTCAAGCCAGAACGACCTACGGACCTCCAAATTATTATCTAAGCATATCCGTAAGTCCAAAATTACCATATTAATCTATTGAAACTATCAAAACTTGATTTTAAATCGTATATACAAAAGTCAAACTCCAGTCAACTCTAATAACTTAAGCCTCCAACCTTGGACCTAAGTGTCCCAATTCATTCCGAAATATCCCTGGAATAAAACCAACCACCACGGCAAGTCAGATAACCACAAATGAATATAGAAGAAGTGATAAATGGGGAAATAGGGTTGTAATACTCCAAACGACCGACCGGATTGTTACAACGATTATATATAATTATACAATCTTGTATAAGTGTATATAAACACCATTTATATAATATTTGTATTTGAAAATACCTCATGTCCAACATTAAACTAAATGTAAATAATTTATCAACTTGTATAAACATGTATAATAGTATAGGTGTTTAGACATTCATATACACAGTTATACATTATTATTCAGTATTGATACAAACTGCTACATGATTATGATTTTTTATCCCAACTTCGAGTTCTAGTAGTAGGCATTGGACAATTCAACTAGTCAATATGTTCAACTTTGCGCCAACGATTCCGAATTCAACACCCAGACAAGATACATCTTGTTTCAGATCCGAGACTTTAAGGTCCTAACAATAATGACCCAAATTTCAAATTTCACAATCTTCTAAAATTAGTGGTTGTTTTCCCGTGCAAATCAAGTTGAGATCTACAGATTTTTTCACTTTTGTGTGGGATTTTATTTTTCTTTCAAAATCTTCAATTCTTCTTTTGCTTGCCATTATCGGATCAGGCTGGCGTGGACAACGGAGAAGGTGCCTGAGCCTTCTTCGGAGCCATTGATGGCAGAACTAAGTGAGGGGCAGGGGAAGGGCGAATAACGAAGGCTAGGATAAGAAACGAAGAGGGATCTGTATGGATTAGAGAGAAAGAAGAGAGAGGCGGTGATGAGAGAATTACATGTGTTGGAAGTGAAGAAAAAAAGAAAAAAAAGTATTCCGAGCTAACAAATAAAAATTGTCTTACAACTTATACACAATCTAGGTTAAATCGGGTAATGACCTAAAATATTAGCCTAATTTTGTTGGTATATTGGGTCAACTAACAATGAGGGTAATTTTTTAAATTAATTTATGTTGGAATACTAAGGAATAATAGTTGAGCAAGAGTAATAAAAGCAATATATTAGACTGTCATAGTTATCTTATTTAACTTTTTACAATAACATCCTAAAATTCTCTTTACCATAAATAGATTATAAAATAGTACGGGCTTGCCAGTTGTCGGACTGGTAATTGAGAAATTTCTAATGTTTACAAAGTCACTGAAAAATTGCAACTATTTTGCTGAAACGCAAAAAGTTTCAGCATAATATGTTGGATTATAGAGCTCATGTGTATAAACTTCCAGCATGTTATGTTGGAACTCCATCACACGGAAAGTTATAGCGTAATATGCTGGATTATTAAGCTCCTACATATAAACTTCCAACATATCATGTTGGAACTCCAACACATTATGAAATTCTACAACATTATGTTGGAATCTCATATGTAAAAAATTTGAACACTAGCATATTATGCTAAAAAAATTCCAAAATTTTTAAGGGTAATTTTCTTCAGATTTTTGTAACGATCCGACCGGTCGTTTCTAACTCTAGCATATTGTTCGGCGGTTTGATACCTTGAGTAGCTTCATTATATGTATTATGACTTTCGCATGTAGTCAGTTATGATTTTCAGATAGTTCAAAGTTGATTTGGAAGAATAATTTTCAATTAAGAAGCTTTAAATTAGAAATGTTGACCAAGGTTTGACTTTTGAGTAAACAACCTCAGAATCGGGATTTGAAAGTTTATATAGGTTCATAAGGTAATTTTAGACTAGGGAGTATGTTCGGGTTGAATATCGGATCGTCCGGGAGCGATTTGGCGCTTATTGTCGGAAGTTTGCATTTTCAAGGTTTTTAAATTTGCTAAGTTGACTTGGAGTAGACTTTGGTGTTATTGGACTCGAAGTGGTGTTTGGGGACCTTGGAATTGGATAGGTTCATTTAGTTTATTGGGACTTGTGTGTAAAGTTTGATCGTGAACCAAAATGTATAAGAGTGATTCAAACACTTAAGTTGCATACTGGATAAGTTTAAGAAAATGAATTGCCCACGGTCTGGACTTAACGAGCTCGAATTCATTATTTAAAAGTTTTAACAGATTGTTATGATGATTTTGGACTTGTTCGCTCTTCTTTGATGTTTCAGCATTATATTTTTGGCATAAAGGTACCAAATTAAGAGAAAAAAATATTTGAATTTTGATTCTATTGAGCCATTCTATCTGTATCATAATTACGAAACTATAACAACAAGAATAATCAAATTTCGAGGTCGTATGAGAGAGTTATTCCCATCTCTGTGTCGGGAAAGATTGCTGGTTTTTGGTGCAAAATATTATTTTTTGCGAATGCGAGAGAGACCACACGAACACGAAGAAGGAATTTTGGGCAGGGGATTTTGAAAATTTATTAGCACCTTTTAGTTTTCATTTTAGTCCAAAAGTGTTTAATTGTATTCCTGAAAACTGATGAAAAATGCTTTATTGCAGGAGTATTGGAAAATAAGCCACTAAGATGAAATACAACTCAATAAGGACCGATCTAAACTCAAGGACAAAATTAGGCACAAAAGCTAAAGTGTGGACCGCAACGGCCGCAGATTGTGAAGGAAAATCCATCAAATACCAAGTGCAAAGTGCGGGCCGCATATGAAATGTGTGGCCGCAGAAGCTAACCAAGAGCAGAAGTTTAGAATGTTATCATTTCAGGATTAAAGGAAATGCGGGCTGCACAATTATTATGCAGCCACAAAAGTCAGTTATGCGGCCGCACTCAGAAATGTGTAGTCCGCAGAAGAGCCCTATGCGACCGCACCAAGAATTGTGTAGACCGCAGAATATGAGAGATGTGGCCGCATTCCAGAATTGTGCGGCCACAAATTTAACTCCTGCCAAGACTGATATGGCAGATACTTCATCGGCATGGCAAAGTAGAGCAAATTTTCCTCAAGGCTATCCAAACATGATTCACTTACATAAAGAATTGCATGATCATGGGCAAGCCATTGCCGAGTTGACCCCCACAATGAATCAATTAGCCAAGTCTCAACATCAACAAGTGTAAGGTCCTAAGCAAGTCAATGCAATGGAGGGAATTAGCATGATAGTAGACAAGAGAAGGCAAAAAGGTACGCAAGTGGAAAACCGTGTGGAGAATTATGTGCAAGAAGATAGTTGGTTTGATCAAGATGAATCTTACAATGAATAAGAGGAGGAAGTACAATATGTTAACAACTTCCAAGGGCAAAGAACAACTCTCAAGGCCCGAATCAACAACAATGGTGACCTCAAGGTAACCAAGGGAATTAGAATTCTAGCAACCAATGTAAGTGGAATGGTGGTACCAATCAAGGGAATTGGAATAGTAACAACAATCAAGGTAATTGGAATGGTCAAAATAACCAAGGCAATTGGAGTGGCAATAATCAAGGATATTGGGGAGGCAACAATCAAGGAGGGTGGAACAATAACCAAGGCAATCACGGGTCGGGCTTTCAAAAGCCCCCAATGTATCAACAATTGAGCACCCTCCTCCTTATCCTTCCCATGGTCCAAGTTCTTCCAACAATGAGATGAGACAACTTGAGAATATATTCAAACAAATGATGGAGAAGAATGTCGACTCCGATGCTCAACTAGCCTCACACAACACTTCAATCCGCAATTTGGAAGTTCAATTAGGGCAAATCTCTCAAGCTTTAAACACTCATCCTAAGGGGGCACTACCAAATGACACGATGGTGAACCTAAAGGGTGGGAACAACACGGGACATGCCATGGCCGTTAATGCAAGGAGTGGAAAAGGTGGGGGTGCACCCACTTCAAGTCAAAGGAAACTTGTGGATGATGAGCAAGTGGTACAAGAATATGAGATCTCGAATAATGAGGTGCAAGCAAATTATGAATTATGGATTTATATTGATGACAATGTGGAGGAGACTCAAGTGGAAGTGAACCCGTCTAGGAATCACATTGTTAACATATCGGAACCGGTAGTGTCAAAGGCTAAGGCACCTATGCCTAGGCTCCTCCTCCATCTCCTCAAAGGCTTGCCAAGCAAAATGGCGAGATTAATTCAAAAAGTTCATTGACATGATGAAAAGTCTATCCATCAATATGCCATTGGTTGAAGCTTTGGAGAAAATGCCCAGTTATGTAAAGTTCATGAAGGACTTAGTGACAAAGAAGCGGTCGATGAATTGTGAAACTATAAAAATGACTCATCAAGTGAGTCCAAATTTTCATTCAATGGCTCCCAAATTGGAAGATCTCAGTGCTTTCACAATCACTTGTACCATTGGAAGTGCCGAATTTGCTAAAGCTCTTTGTGTTCTTGGAGAAAGTATCAATTTGATGCGCTATTTGGTGTTCAAGACTTTGGGAACTGGGCAACCAAGACCCACATCTATGAGATTACAAATGGCATATCGTAGCATAAAGATACCATTGAGAGTGATTGGTGATGTGTTGGTTCCTGTTGATAAATTCATTCTTTTGGCGAATTTTGTTTTTCTTGATTTTGAGGTTGACTATGAGGTGCCGATTATTCTTAGGAGACCTTTCCTTGCTACGGGAAAATTTGGTGCTTAATTGGGAGAAATGGCATTCATGGTTGACGAAGGCATTGTCCTTAGACACAAGATCTCAAAGAATGGCATTGAACTCGACAAGGAAAAGATTGAGGTGATCTCTAAACTTCCACCTCCAACTTCAGTCAAAGGCGTGTGGAGTTTCTTAGGCCACACAGGATTTTATCGGTGTTTCATCAAGGACTTCTCTAAAGTGGTAAGCCCCTTGTGCAAGCTTTTGGAGAAAGATGCTAAGTTCTATTTCAATGATGATTGCATGAGAGCCTTTGAACTGCTAAAGCTCACTACTATTCCCATCATCACCGCTCCAAATTGGAGTGTTCCTTTTGAGCTCATACGCGATATGAATGATGTAGCGGTAGGGCTGTTTTGGGGCAACACATCAACAAAATCTTTCATCTGGTCTATTATGAAAGCAAGACCATGAATAATACCCAAGTCAACTATACCGTTATGGAGAAAGAGCTTCTTGCCATTGTGTTTTCTATTAAGAAGTTTCGCCCGTACTTGATGGGTGCAAAAGTGATTGTGCATACGGATCATGCGACACTTTGTTATCTCATGAGGAAGAAAGATTCCAAAGCCCGTTTGATGAGATGGGTACTTTTGTTGTAAGAGTTTGATATAGACATCCAAGATAAAAAAGGGAGTGAAAACCAAGTGGCAGACCGCTTGTCTCATTTGGAGAAGGAGGGAAGGCCACATGATGGACCTAAAATCAATTACTCTTTCCCTTATGAGCAACTCTTGGCTATTTCTATGAAAGAGGTTCCTTGGTTCACAGATCTGGCAAATTATCTTATGAGTGGTATCATTCCGGTAGAGTTCTCTTCAAACCAAAGGAAGAAGCTCAAATGGGGTTGTCAAGACTATTATTGGGATGAACCGTACATTTTACGGATTTCTACGGATGGAGTGATTAGAAGATGTGTACCAGAGGAAAAACAAAGTGAAATTCTTGGGGCTTGTCATTCTTCACCGTATGGTGGTCACCATGGTGGAGCAAGAACGACGACCAAAGTGTTAAGTTGCTATTTCTATAAATAAAATACCTCTCACCACCATTTTAGAGATTAATATTTTCGATGTGTGGGGTATTGACTTCATGGATCCTTTTGTGAGTTCTTGTGGAAACACCTACATCTTGGTCACAGTTGATTATGTGTCCAAGTGGGTTGAGGGCATTGCTTTGCCCAACAATGAATCGAGAAATGTGGTGGCGTTTGTGAAGAAGAACATTTTTACAAAATTTGGTACTCCAAGGGCTATCATAAGTGATTGGGGATCACATTTTTGCAACAAAGCTTTCGATACCTTACTCACCAAGTATGGTGTTACTCATAAAGTCACGACCTCCTATCATCATCAAGCAAGCGGTGAAGTGGAAGTCTCCAACCGGGAGATAAAGAGTATTTTGTACAAAACAGTGAATTCTAACCGGACGGATTGGTCCAAGAAACTCGATGATGCTATATGGGCTTATAGGACGGCTTATAAAACACCTATTAAAATGTCTCCATACTAGTTGGTGTTCGAAAAATCTTGTCATCTTCGAGTGGAACTTGATCACAAAGCCATGTGGGCTTTAAGAAGTTGAATTTTGATTGGGATGTCACCTCCAACTTAAGGATGTCACAATTGAATGAGTTAGATGAGTTCCAGTACCATGCATACACAAGTTTGTCCTTATACAAGGATAAAAGGAAGTACCTCCATGACAAGTACATTCAGAACAAGGAGTTTAAATAAGGTGATCTTGTGTTGTTTTTCAATTCTCGGTTACGGATGTTTCCGGGAAAGTTGAAGTCTAACTGGAGTGGCCCGTTTGAGGTTGTGGGTGTGAAACCCTTTGGTGCATTGGACTTGAAAAATAAAAATGATGAGGTGTTTAGAGTCAATGGTCAAGATGTGAATCACTGTTTGGGAAAAGATGGTGATGGCCATGTCGTGGCAGTTCTTCATTTCAAGTAATGGTAATTGCTCGTGCCGCGACGTTAAATCAGGCGCTTCTTAGGAGGCAACCCATGTTTCTTTTTCCTTTTCTTCTTCTTAAGAAAGGTCTTGTTTATGCTAACTGGTTTCGAAGTGTGTTGCAGGAATGAGTTGCTTTGCAGAAACTGCACTTAGAAAAATTGGCTAAGTATAGAAAAAGTGCGGACCGCACAATTTGGAATGCCACAACAAAAAGGATCTGCGGCCACACAATTCTTGTGCGGAATGCACAACTGGAAGTCAAGAATTACACACTCTCTAAAGTTTGCCTATCAGAGAAATGGCCAAAGTATGGCTGCACAAGGAATTGTATTATCCACACCAAAATATGCAGCCGCAAAAAAATGTGCGAACCGCAAATCATCTAAGGGTAATTGCACATCAGGTATCAGAGTGCGGACTGCACGTGGAATTTTGCAGCCGCACTCATCTCTTTAACTTTTGCCAAACCCGTTAAGTATAAATAGTAGCCTTCACTCTACTTTTAGAACTTTATAATCTATGAGAATTAATACAAAGGAAAAAAGAGTGCACTTAACTGATTCAAGCACCTAACACTCAATTCATCATCTTTAATCCTTCCTTAACACCTTCATCACTGGTATGTTCAATTCATTTTAAAATTTTCAATTTTCTTAATTTTGTTCATCATTAGTTTAGTTATTTTTAGACCAGTTGTCAAATTCATAATCAAGTGGGCTGTAATCGGTGTTGGTTAACTTCCTATTTGCTATATGAGGGATGGGTATTTGGTTTTTCATGATTGATTGCTACTACCATGTCAAATTTGTGTGCAAAATTAGAAACCCTAAGTTTGTTGTCCGATTGATTTTGAATTGTGCGGCCACACAAGAAATTGTGCGGTCCGCAAATCAGTTGGCTAGAGCATTGGTGTAGCATGATTGTGTGGACCGCACTTGAGAATGTGCGGTCCACAGATATTCAATTGCAACCGTAGAAAAGTGTGTGTGGCCACAGATCAAGCAATTCTCTATCTTCGAAGAGTTGTCATTTTTGAGGTCCCAATGTGCGGCCGCACTCAAAATTGTGCGGACCGCAGAATCACCACTGCAGTCGCACTTTCAAATTGTGTGGTCCACATATATCCATCCGCGGCCGCACTAAAATATATTTGGACCGCACTTCCCTACCCTACATATTGTTTTGTTCTGCAACTGTCTGCTATTCTGAATTTGATCTATAGCTGACTTTTGTTGCTATCTATTGCAAAAAATGGTTAGATCTCGGGGACGTGGTGATGCATCCAAGGGGAGGGGTGAAACATCCCAAGGCCAAGGCAGGGGTACACTACCACTCTCTGTGCAAAGAGTTATAGCCAAGAAGGTGACAACCGGGAGAGCTCCGATGCCTGCTGAGTCTAGTTCATATGTTCCATCTAGGGAAGCATCGGAAGGCAGCTCCGTGCAAGAGCAGTCTGATTCTCAATCACAGCCACGATAGCTTCAGAGGAGATTTCAGCTCCGAGGTGAGCCTTAGTCAGGGTTTAGAGCCCTCATCTAGTCATGCACCTGACATACTAGTTATAGTTGATAATGATGATATTCCGGATGATGGTCGAAGGGGTAATCCCAAAGTTGTCGGCCTTGAGAGGTCAAAGAAGAAAGAAGTTTGGGAAGATACGTTTGTAAGCCTAAATACATTCAATAGATTCTGAGAGTGGTAGCCTCAGTGATCGCTCATTCTTGAGCGTCAATTTGTATTGAAAGACTTGGATAGGCACAATCCAAATATGTCAAGATAGTTCCTGGAGAGAAAAGAGGGACATGGTTCACTCAAAATGTGGTGGATGCCAAAAAGCACTTGGTTTGAGAATTTTACACCAATGTGGCACATATAAATAAGGGGACCAAGGTGATGAAGGTGAGGAACTTAAAAGGTAGATTTGATCAGAGCATCTGAACACTTATTTGGGGCTCAAGGATGTGGAACCAGTGCAATAATTGGAGAAGTTCACACTGGGAGATGTAGCTCTCCCATGGCTAGCTAAGATTTTGGCAGCTTCGGTACCACCACCACCAAGTATCGCAGCAAAGGTTCCTATTCAGCGGAACACCCTCAACTTTGAAGAAAAAGGATGGCAGACCTTTGTGTGTAGTCGACTAGACCCATGCAAGAATGAAAACGATCACCAAATTCCGAGGGCAGTTCTAGTGGCTTCCATCCTGGCGGGGTACCCAATCAATATGGGTGCCATCATGTCAGCCAACATGTTTCTTGTCTGTAGGTAGGGTGACAACTCCTTCCCATATTCCAACACTATCACGGAGTATCTTACGGATGCGGGGGTGGAGTCCAAGAGTTTTGACACAAAGGTTTGAGCGAAGAAGCCCTTCACATGGTACTCTTTGAAGGACCCGAGGAACCCAAAGAACAAGGGTCAGCCAACTACTACCGTAGGCCAGTCTTATGTGCCTTCGGTGGTAGTTACAGATTCATCTGACGTGCCCACCACTACAACCAAGCCTACTACCAATACAACTGCCATGCCTCCACCTCCATCTTCCGGGACATCAGCATCAGTTCCATCCACTTCTACTCTAAAGCCAATGCATATGCCTGCTTATCCACTTTTTGCGCCGCGTGTCTCCCAGACACTAACGAGCCACAAACACTAGATTCAGATAGCTACTTCAAAGATGTCTGATCTATACAGTGATGTTGCAGCCCAGACATCCACCCAGACACCCCAGATTCCTCCGAAAGTGGAGGACACTTTGAAGAAGATATTGGAGAACTAGAAGACCATCATGGACACTTTGGTGGCACACGGGGGAGCAGTTGAGGAGCTTGTGAAGCATGTGAAGAAGATGAGGAAATCCTAGGCTTCGAAGAAATCACTTGACTAGTTGAAATGAGAGGGGACCAAGATAGCAGCTGCTGGAGACCTTCTGTTTGATTTTCTAATAAACACATCTCCAACAGTACCAGTAGACCCAGCAGCACCATCAACACCAGTGGCACTAGCAGGCCAGTTTGAGGAGCCAGACCTTGCTGCCCACACTGTTGAGGCAGTGCGACAGATATTCGTCAACCCAGCTACTCCCCGAGCAGAGGATAATGAGATCCAGTTGGAGGAGCTTGAGGGCGGTGACGCTGCTATGGACATAGAGACCACATAGGGAGTCCTCTTTACCTTTTACCTTCCTTATTTTTATTTTGTTAAGCATTGGAGACAATGCTTATTCTTATTCGGGGGTGGGGGTGGAGTTTATTTTATTTGATATTTGACATTGTCCTGTAGTAACTGATAACACTTGTTTTTCATTATGTACATATTCTTCTCCCTCTCTATGATGTATATATTTTCTTTCTTCCTCTCCCATTTTGTATATTCGTTTATGCTTTCAGTAGTTTACTTTATAGCTTATTTATTTTGTTTTCTTAGTAGTCAATGTTTAGTCTAATAGATTCATTTACTTTAATAGCTTCTTTATAATTTAGTAATTTCTTTTCATGTTTAAGTGATCAATCAGCCTTTGATTTTCTTAATGTCACAGTTCTTTCCAAATGTGGTTTTTGTGTGAACTGGGTGACTCTTCCCCATGATGGATGGCGTGACAACCTTCTTAAGGGATTGAATCCATTTTTTATGATTAGGTAAGAATAGTAGTAATAATGAATAAGATGACCTAATTGAGTTAGACTAGAAGAGTCAAGCATGCTTCACTTCGTACCAACACACTTAACTACGTGCTTATGATTAAAAATAAGTTCTTGAAAAGAAATAGTTCTAGTTAGTGAGCTTCTGATTCTTGTGTTGACGTAAGCAATTATCGAGTGGTTTAGTCGAGCCATTAGTATATTCAATCTTGAATATGGTTGTTGTGGGACCTCGACTCTATCCTCTTTAACAATCCAGCTGTGTAAGAGGTGAGATATTTTGTTGCAAGTCTAAGTACCCATGCAAATGGTCTAGAACTTGCCCCGAATATATTTCTAGGCAAAATATTATGTTTTCCTTGGCTTGAGAATTGATTGTAGGCTCTTTTTCGCCCACATGAAATTTTCCATGTCCTACCAATGTTGTTATCCCTAGTCAACCCATTTTAGCTTAAAACCTTTCTTATTTGATAACCATATTACAAGTCTTTACTCGTTTTGTAGTGACCCTCTATGGTGCCCGAACATTCCTTAACATATTGAGAAACAATTGTCTAAAGCATAAGTTTGGGGGGGAGACGAGGAGGTTGAAAGTGGTATCAAGGCGCAAAAAGATAAAAGAATTGAAGAAAAGGAAAGTCAAAAGAAAGAGAAAGAAAGAACAAAAAGAAGAATTGAATAAGTTGAAGGGATTCAAAGAAAAGTAACGATGCAAAGCATGGAGAAAACAAAGAAGGAGAAAATGAATATCATGACCAAGAAGGAGTGATGTTAAGTCTCTCTAGTTCCTTCAAGAAAAAAGAAAATGCTTCAAAGATTCAGCAAAATATGAGCCAAAAAAGAGAAAATGGAGTGCTTAAGGAAAGATGAATCCGTTCTATTCCAACATATCCAACCTTAGTCCAAAAGCCTTCATTACATTCCGAAAAAAATCTACGTGATTTCAAGCCGAGTGAACTTACATTAGTGGTGATCTACATGAAGGGCAAGCATATGGTACATAGAGTCGTAATTGTGACATTCTTTTGAGAGAGATGAGCAAACTTTTCACAAATCATTGAATTGAGTTCTACATCCATAAGTGAGGTATACTAACGGAGAGTATAGGAGGAATTAGGGATCCACAATTACCTACATGAAAGAACGAGCTTTCTTGATGAATAAAGTCAACCCTTGATATTCAAGTGTCACATTAGAACTATTTATGCTTAAAAACTCAAATCATTGTTTTGTTGATAATTCATAAGTGTTGTGGGTAATTGTTGGTCCCAATTGATGTGTGATTGATGCACCTTAGATTAGTTGGAATAGATCTTAACTTGTGGAGGTGGGAATTACCTTATTTTCTTGAGGACAAGTAAAAGTTTAAGTTTAGGGGAGTTGATAAGTGGGGATTTTGACTACTTATTAGCACCTTTTAGCTTTTGTTTTAGTCCAAAAGTGTGTAATTGTATTCCCAAAAACTGATGAAATATGTTTAATTGCAGGAGTATTGGAAAATGAGCCATTAAGATGAAATCAAACTCAAGAAGAAGCAATCTGAACTCAAGGACAAATCAGGAACAAAAGCTCAAGTGCAGACCGCAGATTTCCATCTACGACCGCAGATTGTAAAGGAAAATCCATCAGACACCAAGTGAAAAGTGCGGGCTGCACATTTCGTAGAAGCTAACCAAGAGATGAAGTTCAGAGAGCTATCATTTCAGGATTAAAGGAAATGCGGACCGCACAATTATTGTGCGGCCGCACTCAGAAATGTGCGGTCCGCAGAAGAGCCCTACGCGGTCGCACCAAGAATTATGCGCACCGCAGAATATGAGAGATGCGGCCGCATTCCATAATTGCGCAGCTGCGGATTCAACTCCTATCAAGACTGAAGTAAAGTCCGGACGCAGAACCTCCGAAAGGGCATTTTAGTCTGAAACTTCCAGCTTTGTATAAATAGAATAGTGTCATGAAATTAGGTCAAGTTTTGAATAATAAAAGTATAGTAGCCGCTTTTCCTTGCTTCTTTATGCAACTTTAGCTTCTTTTGGTGATTTAACATTGAATTGTTATCTGTTAATCTTTCAATTTAAGTTTTATTATCTTTTCTTCTTTGTTTTCTTCTACACCCACTATGAGTAGCTAGATTTTTAACTAGGGTTGTGACCTAACCCTAGTATGTAAACCTTATGGGTGATTAATTTTATGCTTGTTTATGAATGAGTGTTTGTTATTTAGCTAGGTTATGCTTTAATTGTGAAATTAATGATTGCAAACATTGATTTATGCCTATTTGACTTCGTCTCTTCTTCCAAAAGAGAGATCTAGTCTAGGTTAACCTAGCTAACAAGGAATAGGATCAATTGAGAAATTGATTAACCCAATTAAAGGGTTCAACCTAGAGATAGTAACAACCCGAGTTGAGCTCTTATCAACCGATTTGGTAGATACACATTTGATCTTAAGAAAGTCAAATTGAGACCGAGAGGTACTGAGTGGGCAACGTAGTGTTGTGAGCTATAATACACCCCAGTCAATAAAATATCATAAAAATCTTTATCTCATTAAGCAAACACCTAGGTCATGGTCACATCCCTAGGCCTTTTTATAACTTTGGAAAATACTCAAAAATAATATTCTCTAGTTTCATATCATTATAATTGCAATTCTTTGCATAGTTTTAGAAGTAAAAACAAAACCATATGTGTGGAAGTTCAATCTAGATACTTCACGTACTCACTCAAAATATATACTACTAATTCCCATCTCAGCTCCATGTGGATTCGATCTCGACTGCTAGTTGGGTATTATTATTGCGAACGAACGTGTCATACCTCATTAGAGGAATGCATTTGGATGTAATCAGGGCTGACTGGTCAACGTGAAAAATTTATCTTCGCGAACGCAATGCTGTGCTGCGAAGGCGATGAACAAAAATTACCTGTGCCGTATTTTTAATTGGCAAACCGAGCATTTTAGTATTTTGAGCATATCCTGAGTTATAGAGCTTCGTTTGAGGTGATTTTTGTGACTTTGTTCTCGTCTCAATAAGGGATAAATATATAACCTTTATCTGATATTTTCCCACGATTATTGTTGTTGGTTATCATTTTTATCTATGTTTGGATTGTAGAAATTGAAGTTTTGAGCCTCAAAGTTCAGAAATGGTAAATCCTTGATTTGTGGGTCAATTAATGGACAAAATTGGATGCTTTTCTCAATATAAACTATATAAGTATGGGTAATATTTATTTTCAATAATTTTTAGAATCCGGACGTGCGAGCCCGGGATTGACCTCGTTGACTTTTCGTGCGAAGTTGGGAATTTGTTTTTAATTGTTAAATTATGTGACTTCGAGTATATTTTGATTGGTTTACATGTTCTTTGGATAGTTTTGGATTGTTTGGCATTATTTTGAGGTGTTAGAGAGGCGTTGGAGTCGGTTATCGGATTGCGGAGCGTGTTAAGTCTCTTGTCTAACGTAGAGAGAGAGGGAATTTACCTCGTAGATACTATATTTGGTATATGCTACATGTTATGGAAGCTATGCACATATGAGGTGACGTGTGTCCGTGCGTATGCTAGATTCTTGATCATGTCCGGGTAGACTTAGACTCACACCATATTTTAACTATATTACTTGAATTATCCTTACTTGTTTAAATGCCTTAATTTATATTTTAGCCTCAGGCTAGACTTGCATAGAGTATCAGACTTTCTATTTTAGACACTTGATGAGTTATTTGATTAGTCGTGAAAATTATACTTCTTTTTACAGATTTCTTCCGCGTTGTGCGTATTCATCTGAAAGTTTTCTTGAATTTCATAACTCATACATATATTCTTGAGTGGGGCCAGTGACCCATCAAAATTTCATATTATTATACGATTGGGCTGAACGCCTCAGCAGTACTATTATGGGATCGGGTCGTTCACCTCGACAGTATTATGTAACACACTCTTATGGGATCAGATCGTTCGCCTCAGCAGTATCATGTAACATATTCTTATGGGACCGAGCCGTTTGCCTCGACAATATCTTGTACCATATTCTTATGGGATCAGGTCGTTCACCTTATGGGATCGGGTCGTTCGTCTCAGTAGAATCGTGCATAATATTCGATAAGGAGTCAGCGTACTTATGAGTCTTTCTCACTTGAGATGTGACATTTTATTTGGTACTGGTTATTATCTATTACGTTCGAGGGAGTATCTGGTATTTGCGAACTTAGTATTTACTATTTTGTTGAGGATCATGATACACACATACATCACCTTCATTGCTTTTACTTGCCATGCTTCACACATGCATACCTTTATTGTACTTTGTTTACTGGACCACTAGTAAGTGTTGATGTCAACCCCTCTTCACCACTTGTTCGAGGTTAGGCTAGATACTTACTGGGTACACATTGATTTACGTACTCATACCACACTTCTGCACTAATTGTGCAGGTAATGGGACAGGTACTTCTGGTGGTCACACAGGTGCGTAGACGCTGAAGAGACTTTGTGGTGAGTTGCATTTCATATTATGATTCACATCACATGGAGTCCCCATCCTATTTATTTATTACATTTTGTCTATTTTTTTATTTCCAGACAGTTGATGTAGTAGTATTATAGATTAGTTGATGTAGTAGTACTATATAATCTAGTAGATGCACATGCACTTGTGATGCCAGATTTTGGAAATTTTGTCTATTAATCTTGGATGTATTTCTAGTACAACATTTGGTATTGAATTTTGATCATATTCTAATTTTAAAGATAATGTTAGTGTTTTCTATAAAAATAGAGCAAATCTCACTTAATTATTTTAACATTATTTTAAAATGTGTTATAAGCTGTCGATTATCGTGGTGATTAAATTATTGGCTTGCCTAACGGCAACATTGGGTGCCATCATGTCCTATGGTGAGAATTGGGTCATGACAGCTTGGTATCATATCACTAGGATCACTTAGGTCTTACGAGTCATGAGCAAGTCTACTAGAGTCTTTCAGATAGGTATGGAGACATCTGTACTTATCTTCGAGAGGCTACAACGCTATTAGGAGAACTTCCATCTCTTGATTCCTTATCGTGCAATTTGATTTTGGTTGAAGCCTATGTCTTTAGTTCCGTCCTGCTTATTACTATGTGATGTCGAGCATTAGATATCAGTTGGGCACCGTCGAAGTTGTGGAGATGCTACATATGTGGTATAGGAAGTTTTTCCTTGCATATATGGGCAGGGTGTTATCGTCGCCTTGTGGAGGGGTATTCAATCTTTTCGCTCCAGTATTGGTATTGCCCATGGGTTCAGGGTTATACACACTGTATTGCGATGTGTCTCACATTGTTATCATAGGGTGTTGGTGTGAATGGTAGGTTATTTACTTATGTGTTGCGGTAGTGAATGATTCAAGAGGAGGATTATTCGGTTCGTGACTGGAAGATTCAGTATTCAGTTCTAGCATAGGAGAGGTAATTGGGTTATGGATGTTCAGGCTTTAGTTAAGGGAGCAGAGAGATTTGATATCTCCGAACTTGGTGGAATTTTTGTTTGTGTTTTGGTGTCATCGTCCTTATTTGAACGCACTAAGGTTCATTAGTATGATGGTCTTAATTTGTTTTCCTTTTGGGGACGGTGTTACGAAGGAGTACCTAAGAAGTGGTTATCGCAGATGACCGTGTGTTGTGACTTTAATGTCAAATTGGTGTTTCCAAAGTTGATGGTTTGAGGGAGATCATCCTTAAGGTAGTTTCTATAATTAGGAATTTCGAATATGACGAAAAGTGTTTGCTTGGAATGTAGAATAACGTGAATGCTTGATTATCGTTTTGGGATGCAATATGGTTTCAAGTTTTAAACATATTGTTGGATCTTCAGTTGATGTAATTGTAACGACCCGACCAGTTGTTTTGAGCTTTTTTACTTTGCTCTCTAGTTCTCGGGCATAACAAGCCTCGCGTGATATATTATTACCTATGTAAATCGTTGATTTTGGTTTTCAGGGTAATCAGAATGAATTTGGAAGAATAGTTCCTAATTTGAAACTTAAAATTTGAAAAGTTTGACCAAGATTTGACTTGTTGGTATATGATCTCGGATCAGAATTTTTTTATGATTTTGTTAGCTTCGTTAGGTGATTTGGGACTTAGGAGCATGATCGGAATGCATTTTGGAAGTCCGTGGAAGGTTTAGGCTTGAATTGGCGAAGTTGAGATTTTGGTATAGGGATCAGAATGGAATTCCGGAAGTTGAAGAAGTTTCATCGGGTCATTTGGGATGTGTGTGAAAAATTTGAGGTCATTCAGACATGGTTTGGTTGGGTTTTTGATCAAAAGCGAAATTCAGAAGATTTTAGAAAGTTTGGCTTGAATCCGATGTGTTTTGGTTGATTTGATGTTGTTTGAGGTGTTTTGAAGATTGGAACAAGTTTTAATAAGGCATTAGGATATGGTTGTGCTTTTGGTTGAGGTCTCGGGGGGCCTCCAGGTGATTTCGGATGGTTAACGGAGAAGTTTGGAATTTTGTTGCAGCTGCTGAATTTGCTGCTTCTGGTATTTCCTCACCTGTGGATTGGGGACCACAAGTGTGATACCGTATGTGCGAAGAGGGAAGTTGCAGAAGCACAAAGTGCTGATGGAGTCAGGGACCGTACAAGCGGTGAGATGGACCACATCTGCGATATTACAGATGCAGAAAATAGTGAGTTAAATGATTTCCGTAGAAGCGGAGAATTAACCGCAAATGCGGTACCACATAAGCGGGTATTGGGCTGCAGATGCGAAAAGTTCTGGGCAGAAAGTATAAAATGTGCCCTTCGCGAATTTTGAGCTATTTCACAATTTTTATCTCGGCTTTGGAGCTTTTTGAGCGATTTGAAAGCGGGATTTCAAGGGAACTTCATTAAGGTAAGGAATTTGAACTTAAAACTCATTGCTATGCTATTATTTCACGGACTAAAGCTAGAAATAATGGAAAATTAAGGGTGAAAATTAGGGAAACTAGGGCTTGGAAACTTAGGCCTTTGATTGAGGATTTGCTGGACCATTTGAGGTCAGATTATAGAACTTTTGATATATATGAACTCGTGGGAGATCAGAAATCTATTGATGTAAAGATTATTGAATTCCGAGACGTGGTCTCGGGGGTCGGGTTTTGAGCAATTTCAGGATTTTTGATGTAAATTGGGTATTTTTGAGTGGGCTTTATTCTCTTAGCATATTTTAATGATTATGTACTGATTGTGGCTAGATTTGGAGCATACGGAAGTCGATTCGTGAGGGCAAAGGCATTGCGGGCTAGAGTTTGGACCAGATCAAGGTAAGTAATGATTGTAAATGTTGACTTGAGGGTTTGAAACCCCAAATTTCACATCGTTGTGCTACTTTGAGGTGATGCACATGCTAGATGACGAGCGTAGAGTCGTGCACCGTTGGGGATTGTGACTTGGTCCATCTAGTATGACTATTAAATCGCGTATTTGATTTGAAAATCTTATGATATTCCATGTTTTAGAGATTGATATTATATTTTGGGTTGTATGCCATATTTGGAGCCTTGTGCCGACCTGTTTAGACCCTTAGGGACATTTTTACTATTTTTCCTCACTCTATTCATTTCGAAAGTATATCCTCAGTCATGTTTTACCTGTTTATTGTTTGAATCTAGTTTTATCACTTTACTTCTTAAAATGTGAAAATTGTTTGGGCTGAGTTCCTTGTTTTACTGATGGCCCGAGTGATCGTGAGGTTAATGACTGAGATAGATCGAGGGTCTGATTATAAGGTTGATGACTGAGAGAGGCTGAGGGCCTGGTTGTGAGGATTATATATCTATGGATCGGGCTGCACGCTATATATGTATATGTATCGGGCTATATGCCGCAACGATAATTATATGGATCGGGTTACATGTCATAGCTATATATATATTGGATCGGGCTGCACGCCGCAACGATATAGTTCTTGGGCTGTAGGAGCCCCTCCAGAGTCTGCACACCACTTGTGAGCTCAGTCGACTATATATATATGGATAGGGTTACACGCCGCAGCGATATATGGATCGGGTTGCACGCCACAACGGTTACTATATGGTACCTATTGAATGTGAGTGTGAGTGAAAGTGTTGATTGGTAAGAGTTGAGTCACGAGTGATTGAGAGGCTTGCCCGAGGGGCCATAGATATACATGTACATGAATGATGCTTTGCCTGAGGGGCTTGTTTATGAACTTAATATTTTTTTCACTATTCTTTAAAGTGAGTTTTTATAGGATATGTTGATTTAAATACTACTTTCACTCATCTTTAGATCGAGCCTCTATTGAAAACATTGAGCAAACGCTTTAAACAACTTTCGTTCAAACTGAAGTTTTTAAGTTATGAAATGGGTATAAATTTCTGTTTTGCCCGAGGGGCTTCATACGAATTATGTTTTGCCTGAGGGGACGATTATGATTTTCATCTATTTTATTATAAATGGTATTAAATCCCTACTGAAACTGTTGGAAAGCATTTTCAAATGATTTTTACAAAAATGCTGGATTTTAAATGAGACGATTGACTCGTATTCTAATTTGAAAGCCCGTTGTGCTTATTGAGTTTATCATAAATGTGGATTCATTCTTTCATACTGCTCAGTCTCTATTTACTCTTATTAGTTACTGGGTTGGAGTACTCACATTACTCCCTACACCTCGTGTGCAAATTCAGGTATTTTGGAACCTGGTAGCGGGTGTTGATTGCTCAGACGCGGAGTCATCAGAGTTAGCAAGGTGGTTGCACGACGTTCGCAGCACTGCTTCCTTCCTCTCATTTTCATTACTGTACTTAGTGCATTTTTGACTATTTTTGTTGTATTCAGACCTTGGTAGATGCTCATGACTAGTGACACCCCGATGTCGGGCTTGTATGTTATTTCTGCACTATTCATTCAGACTTATATTATGAAACATTTGTTAAATTGAAGGCTTAAAAATGACTCTTAATGATTAAAGGGTTAAAATGGGTGTTTTGTCGGCTGGCCTTGTCTTCATGAGAGGTGCCATCATGACCAGGTCTAAGTTTTGGGTCGCGACAAGTTGGTATCAGAGCTTAGGTTACATAGGTCTCAGAGTCATGAGCAGGTTTAGTAGAGTCTCACGGATCGGTACGGAGACGTCTGTATTTAACCTAGGGAGGCTGTAGAACCTTTACAAAAAACTTCACATTATTGAATTCTTATCGTGCGTCCTTGATTCAGCTTGAAAAGTAACTCTTGAAATTCATTCCAAGCGTTCGTATGCGCGCATGAGCACTCTGTATCAGATATACATCAGTGGCTTTTAATCCCCTGATCGAGGGGTGAGATGTGATCTCTGTGTGTTGATGTTGGGCCAGTCTGGAGGACTTGAGGCCATATTTTTGCCTATATCTTGAGCGTCGAGGTGCTAATTGTGTGAGAAAGTGTTTTTCTTGAACTTATACATTCGGCAATGCCCTATTGGTAGAAGTAATGACTGGATTGTTACGTGATGAGTGTGATGTGACTGCGAGAAGTATTCATATGATTTGGAAGCAATGAGAAGGGTCTGCAGGAGGATAGAAGAACTATTAGGTGCTTGATTTTCATCTCGATTTGAGGTATAGCCATGAGTTATGGGCCGATGAAGAATATTTTCATGTTTCCTAGTTGGGAGTGAAGTAAATTTCATGTTGCGGTATGAGTTCAGACTCAGGAGGACCAAGTGACTGCGTAATGTTTATGACAGTGGAAGGTATATAGGAATGTTAGTTAGAGGTAAAGCAGGTGGGTTATCTCATGCGGAGTGTTCTGAGGTTGTGTGATCCTCATGTTGTATGTTAGAAGATCTCATTTACAAGTGAAATATAAGTGTTGAAATTTAAATTTGGGTCGCTTAAGAGAGTGGGTTTAACTGTTATGAGAGTGAATGCGAGATTTGTATAAGAGTTAAAGTACCAGATGGTTTGTGTTTCACAAGCTTATGACGGATTGAATTTAATCTCACTATGGTATTATGGCAACAATAGAGTATATGCGTTATGAGTTATTGAGTGTGTTTTGATCTATGGCTTCGAGTCAAGTGGGAGAGGCTGTTATTGATTAGTTGATTGCACAGTTATGTACTATGTTGGTTCCAATTTGAGGCATGCGGGTGAATCAGTGATGGCTTACGAAGATTGAGACCGAGGATGGCTCGAGTAAAGGAAATTTTTTATAAAGGTTATGTCATGCTTCATAGGTATATGAGAATTACGGAATGTCTTGAGTTGTTGTTGGTAATGGAAGCTCGGTGCATAGAGTAGGAAGTTGCTTGGTTGTATTGGGATGAGGTTGCATTCTGCAATGTCTGAAGTGCTAATGAGGCACATATTGTTCTGTTCGTTTGATCAGGCTAATTGCAGTTTGAATAGAGTGAATGACTCTCGAGAATGTTTCTAATGTGTTCAAGATTTTCATGTAAAAATTGGGTATTTTCAAGTTGTATTTGTCGCTAGAAACTGAGTTTTCATTGGAAGATGTCAAGACTTGTGGTATTTACTATGTTAATTATGGGATTCTATATATCAGTATCAGGAAGGTAAAGGTAACGAATTTAGGTTCGCAGGAAGTCTCTTCAGAGTAAAGTATTTTGAATGTGGTGCTTTTGGGAATATTTAAGAGAGTATTCAGCGGCTTATGAGTCCTAGACGTTGTGGTTTTGTGCTTGGGTCTCGTGTGGTGAGTTTGGGTTGAGGAATTGTGGTGTTGTAGAAAGAAGAAGTGTCAAGCTAACAGTAGATCAGAAGGAAACTTGGATATATGGGATAGCTTGGTAGTAGGACGAGTCGGTATGGTAAAGATAAGATTAGTTCTTGTATGCTTATGAGGTAATGAGTTTCTATAGGTATTTTGCGGTAATTCTTTTGGGTTCTAGTGACCTGCGTAACTCGGTTGAGTTAGAAAGATTCAGTCCTGATGGTTTAGTGTTGTACAAATGGAACTCGGAGAGTTCTAGATATTTTCCACCACAGTTAGAGAGGTATATTTTTCCTATTGGCATGAGGAGCATGGGATGTATAATGATCTTCTCCTAGATGGGATCGAATAGAAAAGTTCTTGGCTAGTTGAGTAAGTAGTTGCTTGTAGCTCGGAGTGGATTGTGAAGTTCTCATAATCCTCATTTAGGCGGTTAGATTTGTGTGATCTATTTCTATGATGTGTGACGGGTTCTCATCCTTGTGTTGTGGGGGTACTGGTGAGCTTGCGGTACAGCTCTTCCATTTAAGTCATTTACATGAATTGAGTAAGTTCGGATTGTGGCTTATTGGTGCACGGATTGCACAAGTCATGGCTTTAGTCTGTATTGATGTGTTAATACCACCAGAGTAGTTGTGTTGGATTAGATGAGATCGTCGGGATCTTTAATAACTACAAACGGACTTGATTTCAGCATGTTGGAAGGATAATATCGAGGTTCAGCTCAGAAATTTGCTATGGTCTTTGCCAAAGGAGAAGTGGCTTCATGAATGGTTGATTTGAGAAAACAGTTATGGCTTACTGCGTGTTTCATTTATCATTGGTAGTATATGGAAGTGTTGGAAGGAGACTCTAGTTGATAAGAGGTTTCCTATCGATATTCGGTTGTTGTGTGCAGTTGTTGTGATTAGAAGTTATCACTGCAAGCGTTTGAGCTATGTGGTATATCACGTAATCGAACCAAGGTTGTGGGTATGGATTATTACAGCTTGTTTGGGCTTAGTCAGAGTATAGATGTGAGATTTTGATCTTGTGGATGATTTCAGAAGTGGAAATGTGGTTCTAAGGTTCATAGGCTAGGTTGGACTGTGAAATTTCAGTTACATTGTGTTATCGGACCTATACGAGATAGGGTAACGTGGGATCATCCCCAGGTATGTGCATGGTAAGGTTATTCAGCGATTGGTTGGCTTTTGGAACAACTCTGGGCACGTTTGAGGACGAACACATGTTTAAGTGGGGGGAGGATGTAACGACCCGACTGGTCTTCACTTTGCTCGCCAGTTCTTGGGCATGACAAGCCCCGCGTGATGTATTATGACCTATGTAAATCTTTGGTTTTGGTTTTCAGGGTAATCAGAATGAATTTGGAAGAACAGTTCCCAATTTGAAACTTAAAATTTGAAAAGTTTGATCAAGATTTGACTTGTTGGTATATGATCTCGGATCAGAATTTTTTTATGATTTGGTTAGCTTCGTTAGGTGATTTGGGACTTAGGAGCGTGATCGGAATGCATTTTGGAAGTCCGTGGAAGGTTTAGGCTTGAATTGGCGAAGTTGAGATTTTGGCGTTTTCCGGTTGATAGGTGAGATTTTGATATATGGGTCGGAATGGAATTCCGGAAGTTGAAGAAGTTTCATTGGGTCATTTGGGATGTGTTTGAAAAATTTGAGGTCATTTAGACAAGGTTTGGTTGGGTTTTTTATCAAAAGCGAAATTCAGAAGATTTTAGAAAGCTTGGCTTGAATCTGATGTGTTTTGGTTGATTTGATGTGGTTTGAGGTGTTTTGAAGATTGGAACAAGTTTGAATAAGGCATTGGGATATGTTTGTGCTTTTGGTTGAGGTCTCGGGGGCCTCGAGCTGATTTCAGATGGTTAACGGAGAAGTTAGAATATTGTTGCAGTTGCTGAATTTGCTGCTTCTGGTATTGCCGCACCTACAGATTGGGGACTGCATGTGCGATAAGAGAAGTCATAGAAGCAGAAAGTGTTGATGGTATAAGGGACCTCAGAAGCAGTGAGATGGACCGCATCTGCGATGTCGCAGATGCGGATGAGGGATCGCAGATGCGGAAAATAGTGAGTTAAGTGATTTCTGCAGAAGCGGAGAATTAATCGCAGAAGCGGGTATTGGGCTGCAGATGCAAAAAGTTCTGGGAAGAAAGTATAAAATGTGGCCTTCGCGAATATTTAGCTATTTTACCATTTTTGTCTCAGCTTTGTAGATTTTGGGCGATTTGAAAGAGGGATTTCAAGGGAACTTCATTGAGGTAAGTAATTTGGACATAAAACTCGTTTCTATGCTATTATTTCACGGATTAGAGCTAGAAATTATGGAAATTAAGGGTGAAAATTGAGAAAAGTAGGCTTGGAAACTTAGGCCTTTGATTGAGGATTTGGTGGACCATTTGAGGTCGGATTTCAGAACTTTTGATATGTCTGAACTCGTGGGGAGATAAGGAATCTATTGATATAAAGATTATTGAATTCCGAGACATGGGCCGGGGGGTCGGGTTTTGAGCAATTTCGGGATTTTTGATGTAAATTGGGTATTTTTGAGTGGGATTTGTTCTCTTAGCATATTTTAATGATTATGTACTGATTGTGGCTTGATTTGGAGCATATGTAAGTCAATTCGTGAGGGCAAAGGCATCACGGGCTAGAGTTTGGAACGGATCGAGGTAAGTAATGATTGTAAATGCTATCCTGAGGGTTTGAAACCCCGGATTTCACATCGTTGTGCTACTTTGAGGTGATGCACGCACTAGATGACGAGCGTGGAGTCATGCACCATTGGGGATTGTGACTTCGTCCGTCCCGTACGATTGTTAAGTCGCGTATTTGATTTGAAAATCATATGATATTCCATGTTTTAGAGATTGATATTATATTTTGGGTTGTATGCCATGTTTGGGGCCTTGTGCCGGCATGTTGAGACCCTTAGGGGCATTTTTACTATTTTTCCTCACTCTATTCATTTTGAAAGCATATCCTCAGTCATGTTTTACCTGTTTATTATTTGAATCTGGTTTTATCACTTTACTTCTTAAAATGTTAATACTATTTGGTCTGAGTTCCCTGTTTTACTGATGGTCCGAGTGATCGTGAGGTTGATGACTGAGATGGACCGATGGTCTGATTGTAAGGTTGATGACTAAGAGAGGTCGAGGGCCTGGTTGTGAGGATTATATATCTATGGATCGGGCTGCACGCCGCAGCAATAAATATATGGATCGGGTTGCATGCCGCAGTGATACTTATATGGATCGGGCTGCACGCCGCAACGATATATATATTGGATCGGGATGCACACCTCAGTGATATAGCATTTGGGTTGTAGGAGCCCCTCCAGAGTCTGCACACCCCCAGTGAGTGCAGTCGACTATATATATATGGATCGGGCTACACGCCGCAGCGATATATGGATCAGGCTGCACACCGCAGCGGTTACTATATGGTACCTATTGAGTGTGAGTGTTGAGTGAGAGCTCTGATTGGTAAGAGTTGAGTCACAAGTGACTGAGAGGCTTGCCCGATGGGCTATAGATATACATGTACATGAGTGATGCTTTGCCTGAGGGGACTGATTATGAACTTACTGTTTTTTTTCACTCTTCCTTAAAGTGATTTTTTATCGAATATGTTGATTTAAGTACTGCTTTCACTCATCTTTAGATCGAGCCTCTATTGAAAACGTTGAGCAAACGCTTTAAACAACTTTCGTTCAAACTGAAGTTTTTAAGTTATGAAATGGGTATAAATTTCTGTTTTGCCCGAGGGGCTTCATATGAACTATGTTTTTCCCAAGGGGCCGATTATGGTTTTCATCTCTTTTATTGTAAATGGTATTGAACCCCTACTGAAAATGTTAGAAAGCATTTTCAAATGATTTTTACAAAAAGGCTGGATTTTAAATGAGACGATTGACTCGTATTCTGATTTGAAAGCCCGTTGTGCTTATTAAGTTTATCAGAAATGTGGATTCATTCTTTCATACTACTCAGTCTTTATTTACTCGTATTACTTATTATTTGGAGTACTCACATTACTCCCTGCACCTTCTGTGCAGATTCAGGAATTTCGGAACCTGGTAGCGGGTATTAATTGCTGAGACGAGGAGTCATCAGAGTTAGCGGGGTGGTTGCACGATGTTCGTAGGACTGCTTCCTTCCTCTCATTTTCGTTACTGTACTCAGTACACTTTTGACTGGTTTTATTATATTCAGACCTTGGTAGATGCTCATGACTAGTGACACCCCGATGTCGGGCTTGTATGTTATTTCTGCACTGTTCATTCAGACTTATATTATAAAATATTTGTTAAATTGAAGGCTTAAAAATGACTTTTAATGATTAAAGGGTTAAAATGGGTATTTTGTCAGTTGGCCTTGTCTTTATGAGAGGTGACATCACGACCAGGTCTGAGTTTTGGGTCGTGACATTGATGGAATGAACGAACTCTTACAGTTGGTGGACCAGTGTGGACTCTAAAGGATTAACTAATTTCATAGTGGTTATAACCATGGCAATATCGTTGGAAGATGTAGATATGAGGTTACACAGGTGGGCTATCTCCTGTGAGGAAATTAGGGGTTGCATGATTTCTAATGAAGTTCACATGAAAAAGTTTACCTTCTATCCAAAGGGAGGCATGTACTGCAATATGGGTCAGGATTGCTCGAGGAAGATGGAGCAACCGTCATGAAGTTGAGTGTGCATTGGGGCTGATAATTTAGGTTGTACCATGATTTGTGCAACATGAACTTATGAAAATTCAACTGGGTAACAATGTGGGATCGTGGTAACTGATAAGGAGAAATTATTATAGGTTCTTGGTTTATGTGATTATGTCTTGAATCCATGTGGGGGAGCCTATTGTCATTGATTAGGTCACATGGTCATGTGTTATTATATTTTCTAAATTTCAATACATTGGCGGATTAGTTATGACTTGAAGATGAGGACATTAGGGGTAATTCGGGCAAGGAACTTGATGGAGGTGTGTTACCTTTCGACTTATCAATTTATGGAGGTTGTAGGATGACTCAGATTTGATATTCCTTGTGGATGTAGTATGCTAGGGAAATGATTCACTCGATTGCTTCTTCTGGAGTATTTATGTTCTAATAGAGCAATAGACCTTCGACATATTTGGCTATGTATTCGGGACTAGGTGAGAGTGGGTGACTCGCAAGAATGATTCTAGTGGGTTCGAAATCTAAGATGTGGTACCTAAATCGGATTCGGGTGTGACTAAGGATTCAAGTTTGTATCGGATTGTGAGAGAGACTTAGAGTATTTCTACATCCTTATTGGTTCTGCATTGTAGCATTAGAAGGATGGAAGAGACAACTTCAGATTTGCAGAAGGTCTTTTCCGAATAGGCATATCAATTGAAGGTATTATTGAGTGCATGAGAGGGTATAAATGGCTTATGGGTATTGAGACGATTTGGTCTTATGATTTTGGGTCACTCAGGATGAGCGTTGAATGAGATCCATTGTGTGCTGGTAAAGAGATGTGTTATTTTGAAGGCAAGTCAAGTGGAAACTAGAGAAGTAGGGTCAGTATAGAAGTGGATTGGATCACCATTGTAAGGGAAATAATCGGTTCCTTAAGTATGATAAGGCCATATAGGCATTTTGTGGAAATACATACAAGCTTGGCAGTCTCTATGATTTGGTTGATTTAGAAGGATTCAATTCTGATGGCTTGATTAGGTGCATATGGGTCCCGAAGAGTTATGACGGTTTCGACCATGACTTGAGATTGGTGTCTTCTACGGTTATGGAAAGTTGGTTGGGTGTTGCGATTCTTTTCTCCTGAGATGAGTTAAGTGAAAGGTTTCTAATCGATGGAGTGCTTATTCTACTTGTGATTCAGAATTTATAATGGAATTCTCGTATTTCCATATGATTGCATGGTGGATGCAGTAAGCTATGTGGAATTGGGATTTGAGGGGTCAATGTTGTGGTTCAGTTTTGATAGGAATGTCATGAGTTCGAGGCATCAGTGGATATTTCAGATGTTCAGAGTATGCTGGCACTATTTTTGTGTCGCCTGAGAATGATCTATTTTGTGGAAGAACCATTGTGTATTGATTTGCGGATGCTTGACTAGCACTACAAATAGCATGGTCGGTGGCCATTGATGTTCAGATTTTATTACTTGGTGGGGAAGATTGTGGGAGTGTCTCCCATGGATAATTGTGTAGGTGTTTAATATCAGTCATTTAAGTAGGAGAGATTGAGATCAGGTATGAAGATTCTAGTACTGTCACAGATTGGAGAATTTATTTCTGGGAGACGGACTATTTCTCTGGTTGCGACTATGGAAGTTTGTTCAGGGTTTGATAAATGATTGTATGTGTCATGTATAAGGTCATTATGCATCTTTGGAATGTTATTTACCTATTTTTGGGTGTGCAAAATAGGTTTAGAGGTCCATTGGTAGGCCTAATGTGAATTTATTTTCTACACCAGATCTTGATTATTCAGCCGCGTGTTATGACCTATGTAGACTTGTGGTGTTACAAGAGCAAGATGGCTCTCGAGTTTTTGGGTGTTTATTGCACCTTAGTTGTGCTTGGCCTCTTTCGTAGCACATTATGCTATCTGTCTCCCTAGGTTTATTTTTATGCACTTAGTATGCTTGCTACTAATATACATGTGTCTAATGAGTATGAACATCTTAGCTCGATTTGTATTCCCATACAAATTCTTATGTGTGAATTGGGTAGCACTATGCCGTGGATATGTGTTTGATCGGGTTGCATGTTGCAATGGTATAATGTGTGGAGCAAGTTACATGCTGCAATGGTGAGAGGTTCTATACAATTCCTTGTACTTATTTTGTGAGTTTTGATTCTCCTTTGTGGGATAGATTCATAGCATTTTCTTTGTTGTTATATCTGTAATGCATGGTGGGTAGTTCTGGTACTTGAGTTCCCTTTCCTTATTGATCATATTTGAGTTATGGCTTATTGGCAGATGGATCGCATAGTATGGGATCTTAGATGGTGTTTGATGTGGCTTGTCACCCGACCTACTTGTACTGGGTGAGATGAGATTATTGGACCTGGAATCAATGCAATAGGATTTGTATAATGTATGTTTGGAGGGGGAATGTCACTAATCAGTTCAAAATATGGCAATGGTTCTTGTTGAGTGGAGGAACTCCATGAATTATTGGTTTGACGGATGATTGTGAGTTTCTACATATCTCTTTTATCGTTGCAGTATTGCAAGGGTTGGAACATGACTTTTATGTGTCCGGAGGTAAATTACCGGTATCAAATTTGGAAATTTTTAGCTATACAATGGCTATATAAGCGATGTAGTACATTGTGTGGATACGACTTGGGTTTATATGTATGTTTTGGTACAATTTGTGGAGATTGATGCAGTGTATGCATGCAAGAATCGAACCTTATAGGAAATTCCAGATGATAGAATTTGGTTCTAAGGCTTGTGGTCTAAGGTAGAAGGAAAGGTCTTCAGCCTGGGTTTAGCTAATGTGCTCATATGGATTGAGGTGGCACGAGTATGTGCACGGGGAGTTATGCCATGATTTGGCAGCTTGGGAACAACACTTTGCACGTTCGAGGACGAACGTATATTTAAGTGGGGGAGAATGTAATGACTCGACCAGTCGTTTCAAGATCTAGCATGTCGTTCAGTGGTTTGAGAACTTGAGTAGCTTCACAATATGTATTATAACTTGCACGTGCATTCGATTTTGATATTCGGGAAGTTCGGAGTTGATTTGGAAGAATAATTCTTAATTTAGAAGTTTTAAGTTAGAAGAGTTGACCAAGGTTTGACTTTTGATTAAACGACCTCGAAATCAGGATTTAAATGTTCCTATAGGTTCGTAAGGTAATTTTAGACCAACGTGTATGCTCAAGTTGGGTATTGGGTGGTCAGAACGATTTGGCACTTATTGTTGGAAGCTTGCATTTTGAATATTTTAAAATTTGTTAACTTGACTTGGAGTACACTTTGGTTTTATCGGACTCTAGATGGTGTTCAGGGACCTTGAATAGATTTATTTAGTTGATTGGAACTTGTGTATAAAGTTTGGTCGTGATCCAGAATATTTAAGAGTAATTCAGGCACTTAAGTTGCATACTAGTTAAGTTTAAGAAAATAAGTTGACCACAGGCAAATAGTGGACTTAACAAACTCATATTCATGATTTAAAAATTTCAATAGGTTTTTATGATTATTTTGCACTTGTCCACAAGTTTTGGTTAGATTCCGATGAGTTTCATATGGATTTGGAGTGTGTTGTACTCTTATTGATGTTTCAGTGTTGTTTCTTTTGGCATAAAGGGTACCATATTGATAAAACAACCTTTGATTTGTGATTTTATTAAACCTCTAGATCTGTATCTTAATTACAAAACCAAGAATCGTCGAATTCCGAGATCATATGACTGAGTTATGCCCATTTTCCTATCAGAAAAGATTGTTGATTTCTCATGCAAGCTTTTGTTCTTCGCAAACGCGAGGGAGGTTCCACGAATGCGAAGAAGGAATTATAGGTTGACCGGTCAAAGCAAAAAATTTCTTTTTGCAAATGGGATGGTGTCCTGTGAAGGCGATGAACAAAAATTACCTGGGCAGCGTATTAAATTGGCAAACCAAGCATTTTAGTATTTGAGCATATCTTGAGTTCTAGAGCTCTATTTGAGGTGATTTTTGCAGCATAGTTTTCGTCTCAACAAGGGGGTAAATATATAACCTTCATTTTGATATTTTCCATGATTGTTTCTGTTGGTTATCGTTTTTATTTATATTTGGATTGTAGAAATTAGGGTTTTGAGCCCCAAAATTAAAAAATAGTAAATCCTTGATTTGAGGGTCATTTCATGGACAACATTAGATAATTTTCTGGATATAGACTTATAAGTTATGAGTAATATTTATTTTTGATAATTTTCGGAATTCGGGTGCGCGAGCCTAGGGTTGACCTTGTTGAATTTTCATGCGTTGTTAGGAATTTGTTTCTAATTGTTAACTTACGAGTCTTCAAGTATAAAATTCTTTGACTAGTTTTGGATCGTTTGGCATTGGTTTGAGATGTTAGAGAGGCATTGGAGCCGATTATCGGATTTCGGAGCGAGGTAAGTCTCATGTCTGACATTGTAAGAGAGAATTTACTTCGTATGTGCTATATTTATTGTGTGCTACATGTTATGGAAGCTACACACGTATGAGGTGATGAGTGTTTGTGCGTATGCTAGATTCTTGATCATATCCGGGTAGACTTAGACTCATACCATATTTTAATTGTATTACTTGAGTTATCCTTGCATGTTTAAATGCCTTAATTTACATTTTAGCCCGAGACTAAACTTGCGTAGAGTATCAGACTTGCTATTTTAGATACTTGACGAGCTATTTGATTAGTCAAAGAAATTATACTTCCTTTTACGGCTTTTTTCCGCGTTGTGCGTGTTGCACCCTATTTTGCACTAGTCAAACATGATTCAGCTTGTGGTTCCTCTATTGTTGATGAAAATGAGCCGCCACCTAATATTTAAAGGTATACTATGGTACCTATTTAATTACTAAGTCATGTTCTTGATTAGTCTTCTAACTGATGAGATTATGGATAAGGGTTCTTATTCTTCTAAGGGGAAGGTGTTAGGCACCCCTTAAAATCTACCTGTGGTAGCTCTATAGGACTTAGACTAGGTTTGGAATAAATTATTTATACTATGCCTTAACTAATGCTCTAAGGATATGGCTTACCGTATATGAGGACATAATTCTTACAAAGAGAGGGTGTAGTTTAAAAGGGTACGAATTCATAGAGGAAAATAATGTTAGTACATACATACTTAAAAAGAGATATAGGATGTTTATATTTAAGAAAGTATGTGAAAAAGAGAACTAAATTAAAACACTTGTTCCTAAAACATGGAGGTGCATATTGCTCTAATGAGATGAAAGTGCTACAAGAGTAAGCCTAAGATATATCTTAGATTTAAGCATGGAGAGAAAAACTATTTGAAAACCTCCACAACATTTTATTTTTTTGAAATGACTTGGTTTCCCTTTTGAAGATCAGACTTGTGATTCAGTTCTGGTTTTCGTTTTTGAAATAGGAGTTGTTGTCTGTTGCTAAGCTTTTTGGGCTTCAAAATCTTTAAGACAAGTTAGCGAAAACATAGCAGTTAATGATACGAACAACTTAAAATTAATAAATGGGAGGGTTAGTCACTAACTAATTCTTCGTTTAATCCTAGGTTTTTAAGGCTTGCTTAAGTTTTATATGGCATAAGATATAAGTAAAGCATTCAATCCAATATATAATTGTTGTATACATGTGAGATAAAATAACAACAAGGATGCAGCAAAATATGACAAGGTAGTAAAACTAAGGTAACGAAGCAGTAGATAATAAAGTAGTCTAAAAGAGAGGATTGGACTATGGTATTTGGGCCTCAAAGAGGCAGGCCCGACAGTAATAGGGACGACGACAGCTGAATTCAAATTTCCAGAAATAGAGCAATGCTAGACTTTACTGGATATGATGTTGTTGTTGTTGTTGTTGTAGCGCAATGCTGGACTTGGGCCTGAGTTTCTCAAGAACTCAGTAGCCCCAAACAAACGTACATGTTCAAAAAGATAAAGAGAAGGTCATTAGATACATATTCTATACATCAATCATACATGAAAACACATAGGTAAATGATTGGAGCGAAATATAACAGACTATCAATACTCAACTACTATGAGAACTTATACTAATGTGGTGGTTATATGTGGTAAATAATTAATATTGAAAACCTTTCGTTGTCATTAAACACCAAACCCAAAGGGAACAACAAGTGTTAATGAATTAACGGTTAAGGAGAGAATTTCACTCAAGGTCGATACCCCCTTTGAATTTCCTGGCACTTCAAAATTCCCAAGGGTGTCAAGGATTGGGGCAATGCTTGTGCCGGAGAGATCAGTCCAACCTAGAGTTAAACTCTACTCCCAAACATCCCTAACTACTAACGACTCATTTTCCCTGAATGGGTTTAAGTGCGAATGAGGCTCCTTCAATGTAAACCAATTACCATAATATTCCCTACCACAGAAGTATACTTCTCTCTTGACAGAATAACATAAGGACACAAAAACAATTTTATTTTATAACTACATTTCCAATACCAAATGAATGAAACACATATTTAAACAAGTCTGCAGGTCAGATTCCAAACACACATAGAGGTAGGAACACTATAATGTTACTGCTGAAGAACCAAACACTTGAGATCCCATCTTGAGAATAGATAAAGAGTATACAATTCAAATATATAGCAACCTAGAAAATGTGGATGCTTCTATCTTAGCAGACTAACCACAGTCAAGTCTTATCACTAGCACATGTATAGGTTAACAATACAACTTGAAACCTTTTAAAGAATCAACAAGGATTCATACACACAATCATAAATAGAAACTTTTACAGGTGTTATTAAAGATACATGTGATGACCCAAAAGGTCATCGCTCGTTTTGAAAGTAAATTATGTTTTTTGAGGCCTTAAAAACTCTTTTTGTCTTACCTCAATTTGTGTGCACAGTCCGAGCGCATTTCTGGAAAGCTTTTATGTGAAATCTAATTAAAATAAGGAAACTAGCCTTTAAAATTGATTAAAGTTGACTTTGGTCAACTTTCTTGGTAAACAGATACGGACCCGTGATCCGACGGTCTCGTAAGGTCCGTAGTAAAATATGGAACTTGTGTGTTTTCCTGGAATCAAATTCCGAGGTCCCAAACTCGAGATAAGAATTTTCAAAGAAAATTATTTATTGAAAAATATTAAGGCTTTTAGAAGTGAATTGATGTAATTTTTTGACGGTATCGGGCCCGTATCTTGGTTTCGAAGCCCGGTAAAAGTTTAGAATAGTAATTAAGTTGAATCTGTGAAATTTGGTAAAGATCGGAATTGATTTGGTATAAATCGGACGTATAGTTGAGAAAATAAAAATTTCAATGTTCTTGAACGATTTCATGAATTTGAGGTTTAATTCATAATTGTTGATGTTATTATGATGATTTGATCGCACAAGCAAGTCCGTATGATGATTTTGGGCTTGCATGCATGTTTGGTTTGGAGCCCCGAGGGCTCTGGTAAGTTTTGGATAGGCCACGGAGTGAAATTAGAATTGCAAAGTTTTCATGCTTGGGAATTGCAACCCAGGCATCACAAATGCGAACCAAGCCTGGGCAGGACATGATCGCAAATGTGACATTTTGGTCGCAAATGCGAAAGAGTCAGGGTTGCAATTGCGACTATTTCTTCGCAATTGCTAAGATAGTAGAAATTCCCAAGGTTCGCAATTGCGAACCCGTGGTTGCAAATGAGAATATGACAGGTTTCTCAAGGGTTCGCAATTGCGACATCAGAGACATGTCAAGTGGAATTTCAGACGGGATTTCATTCATTTTTACAACTTTTCAAACCCTAAAAACATCTTGGGCGATTTTTCAAAGGCACCAACTCTTCCAAATCATTAGTAAGTCATTTATAACTCATTTCTTTCAATCTAATCCATCTTTTTACATGATTTCATTTCAAAATCAAGGGTTTTTCATGGGAAATTGGGTGTTTTTGGGTAGAACTTAGGATTTTCAAATTTTGGGGATTTGGACCTCGATTTGAGGTCTAATTTCAAAACAAATTATATATTTGAGTTCATGGGGGAATGTGTGATTGGGTTTTGGTTAGAACCTCGAGTTTTGACCAAGCGGGCCCGGGGTCGATTTTTTACTTTTTGGGAAAATCATTAGAAAATCTATTTTCATGCATTAGAATTGATTCATTTACCATTTATTGATATCGTTAAGTAAATTGTGACTAGATACAAACTAGTTGGTGGTGGAATCAAGAGGTAAAGAGGTAATTGAGGCTTGATTGTGTTCGTGGCATTAAGGTATGTGTTTGGTCTAACCTTAGCGTGAGGAAATATGAGTTGTGGTCTTATTTGCTATCTGTTAATTGTTGAGTACGACGTATAGGTATGGTGACGAGTATCTATTCGTTGGTGTCAAGCATGCCCGTGAGTCTTATACTATGATTGTTGTGACTCCGTTATGTATCGTCCATGCTTAATATGATAATTTTTAATATGGAACAAGGCTTGTGGAAGTATTCTTGGTAATTGAACATTGTAGAGCATTGGCTTAAGTTGAGAGTTATGTTGTGAAGTGATTGTGGAAATGAGGAGAGGTTTATGATATTGTTTCCCTTGCCGGGATATTATTGTTTATGATATTGTTTCCCTTGCTGGGATGTTATTGCTTATGATATTGTTTCCCTTGCCGGCATATTATTGTTATACCATTGTTCCCTTGCCGGGATTCTATTGTGATTTTTATTGATTCCCTTGCCCGAATTGCTTGTGATTGTTGCTTGGGTAAGGATGAGTGGAAAGCACGAAGGGTGATGTCGTGCATGATATTTGTGAGTGAGTGTTAATGCACTAAGGGTGATGTCATGCCGATATTGTGAATGTAAAAATACGAAGGGTGATGTCGTGTCATGATATGAGTGATAATACACAAAGGATAATGTCGTGCCATGATTATGTGAGGTAAAATCATGAAGGGTGATGTTGTGCCGAATATATTGATTCTTATGGTGAGAACGAGAGTAAAAGCACGAAAGGTAATGTCGTGCACTTATTATTGTTCTTCTTATTCTTGCTTATAGTAGAATTTTGGTTTTCCTTATGCTTCTTTACTGAATTTCTGTGTGTACAGGATATTCCCCGCAGTATGTTTCCCCTTTCCCATCTTTAACTGCTAGTTTCTGTTGTTATTATATGTTGTATACGATATAAATGCACAGGTTTATTTGGTAGTCTTGTCCTAATCTCATCACTACTTCACCAAGGTTAGGCTCAACAATTACCAGCACATGGAGTCGGTTATGCTGATACTACACTCTGCATTGTGTGCAGATCCCAGTGCTGGAGCTTTTGGACCACAGTAAGGTTGCTGCCTTCAGTCCAGCGGCGGAGACCCGAGGTAGTACTGCAAACGTCCACAGTCCTTGGCGTCCCCTTCTATCTTTCTATTTTGTTTTTATGTATTTTAGAGACAGATTTGTATTTTCCATTCGGACCACTGTTTGTAGTATTCGTAGATAGGTCGTGACATTATGACACCAATTCTGGGTAGAGTTGTATTTTGGCTTTTCAAACTAGTATTTAGTTAAACTATTAGATTTCATCTTCGGCGTTTCTGTTTATTTTGACTATTCCGTTATTGATCACATGTTAATTCGTAAATGTTAATAGGTTAAGGAAAAAGGGTAATAAAATTAGTAATACTCGGCTTGCCTACCTTTCATGAGTAGGTGTCATCACGACTCTCGAGGGTAGGAAATCCGGGTCGTGACGAGTTGGTATCAGAGTTCTAGGTTGCTTAGGTCTCACAATTCACGGACAAGCTTAGTAGGGTCTAAGGGATCGATACGGAGATATCTATATTTATCCCCCAAAGGCTACAGAGTTAGGAGAAACTTCATATCTATTCTTTCCTGTCATACGACTTGGTTTCTTAATACTAATTGAACTTGCACTCTGTTCTTTCGCAGATGGTGTGAACACGTACCGCTTCATCAGCTAACCAACAGCCCGAGACCCTAGTAGCAGCTTCAGCAAGGGGCAGAGGCCGTGCTAGGGCTCGAGGCAGAGGCAAAGCTCAGCCCAAAGCTCGAGCACCTACACCAACGGTAGAGCCTCAAGTTGAGGTTGATGATGAGGATCCAACTCAGACAATTCTAGTAGGACCAACATAGATCCTAGAGGGGTTCATCGCCACCGCAGTACTTCAGGATGCTCTGGTTCGTCTAGTGGGCATTATGGAGAGTATCGCCCAGGCAGGCTTGCTTTCTATAGCACCATCCATCTCTCAGGCTGGAGAAGGAACCCAGCCTGCTACTCGCACTCTAGAGCAGATGGCTCCCCAGTTCCAGACTCCAATAGCTCAGCCAGTTGGGGTAGTTCAGTTGGGTGTTGTGGCACAGACCGGTGAGGGGCTAGCTATGTCTGTTGATGCCTTGTGGAGATTGGACAGGTTCACCAAGCTTTTTACTACTAGTTTTGGTATTTGGACAGTTGTCATAAGGTTCTACGGAACATGGGGATAGTGGAGACCAAGGGGGTCGACTTTGCTACTTTTCACTGTCTGCATCTGCCAAGACTTGGTGGAGGGATTATTGTTTGGCTACACTAGCTGGGTCACTAGATTTGACTTGGGATCAGTTCTCTCAGCTATTTCTGGAGAAGTTTCTTCCTATCACTAAGAAGTAGAACTATCGGAGGCAGTTTGAGCGTCTCCAGCAGGGTTTTATGACTCTCACTCAATATGAGACCAGATTTATTGACTTGGCCCGTCATGCTCTTCTTATACTTACAACTGAGAGATAGAGAGTGAGGAGGTTCATTGAGGGACTCGTTTAGCCTATTCGATTGCAGATGGCTAAGGAGACAGGGAGCGAGTTTTATTTTCAGGATGCAACCAATGTGGCTAGGAGAGTTGAGATGGTTCTATCACAGGGGAGTGGTCAGGGGTCTGCCAAGAGGCCTCGTCATTCGGGAAGGTTCAGTGGTACCTCGTTTGGAGGCAGGAATTCTTTTGGTAGGGGTCATCCTTCCAGGCCATTTCATTCAGCACTTCAGGCTTCTCACGCTGCGCCAGGTGGCCATGGTTCTAATATACAGTATTCTGACCAGTTTCCCTACAGTACACCACCAGCTCCTATCAGTGCACCACCGCTCCAGAGTTTTCAGGGTGGTTGTTTAGGCCGTCAGGTTCAGTAGTCCCAGCAGCCAAGGGCTTGTTATACTTGTGGTGACACAAGGCATATTGCTAGATTTTGCCCTCGAGCACCGAGCAGCTCTCAATATCAGGGTTCCCGTGCCATAGTTCAGGCACTGAGTGTTCCACCACCCGCTCAGCCAACTAGAGGTGGAGGTATACGTATTAGAGGAGGAGGTAGAGGTATTAGAGGTGGAGATCAGCCAGCTAGAGGTGAAGGCCAGCCAGTAGGAGGTCATCCCAAAGAGGTAGTTCAGAGTGGTGGGGCCCAGCCCCGATGTTATGTTCTTCCAGCCAGGCCTGAGGTCGAGGCCTCCGATGCAGTTATCACATGTACTGTTCTAGTTTGTAGTAGAGATGCTTCAGTTCTGTTTGATCTTGGATCTACATACTCCTATGAGTCATCTTATTTTGCATCGTATTTGGTCATGCCTAGTGATTCCTTGAGTGCTCATGTATATGTGTCTACACCGGTGGGTGATTCTATTGTGGTAGATTGTATCCATGTATAGTTGTGATTGGGGGTCTTGAGACCCGAGTAGATCTATTACTTTTGGATATGGTTTATTTTGATATCATATTGGGGATGGACTGGTTATCACCTTACCACGCTATCTTGGACTGTCATGCCAAGAATGTGACCTTAGCCTTGCCGGGGGTTGCCTCGTTTAGAGTGGAGAGGAACTCCTGGTCATTCCACCGGTAGGGTTATCTCATATATGAAGGCTCGGCGTATGGTTGAGAAGGGATGTTTGGCCTATTTGGCGTATGTTCGTGATTCTTGTGCCGAGGTTCCTTCTATGGATTCTGCGCTTGTTGTTCGTGAGTTTCCTGAGGTATTTCCTTTAGACATGTCGGGTATGCCACACGACAGGGATATTGACTTTTGCATTGATCTGGCTCCGGGCACTCAGCCCATTTCTATTTTTCCATATTGTATGGCCCCGCCAGAGTTGAAATAATTGAAGGAGCAGTTGCAAGACCTATTTGATAAAGGCTTCATTAAACCTAGTGTCTCGCCTTGGGGTGCGACGATGTTATTTGTTAAGAAGAAGGACGGATCGATGAGGATGTGCATAGATTATCGGCAGTTGAACAAGGTCACAATCAAGAATAAGTATCCATTGCCGAGGATTGATGATTTGTTTGATCAGCTTCAGGGTGACAAAGTGTTTTCAAAGATTTATTTGAGATCTGGTTACCATTAGTTGAGGATTAGGGAATCCGATGTCCCTAAGGTAGCTTTCAGCACTCGGTACGGGCATTATGAGTTCTTGGTGATGTCATTCGGGTTGACAAATGCCCCAACAACTTTCTTGGATTTAATGAACCGCGTGTTCAAGCCTTACTTAGATTCATTTGTGATAGTCTTCATTGATGATATTTTGATCTATTTCCGCAGCCGGGAGGAGCATGAGCAACATCTAAGAGTGGTTCTTCAGACTTTGAGAGATAGTCAGTTGTATGCTAAGTTTTCGAAATGTGAGTACTGGTTGAGTTCAGTTGCATTCTTGGGTCATGTTGTATCAGCAGAGGGTATTCAAGTGGATCCTAAGAAGATTGAGGCAGTTAATGACTGGGCTAAACCCGCATCAGCTACAGAGATCCGGAGTTTCTTGGGTTTGGCGGTCTATTACCGTCGGTTTGTGGAGGGGTTTTCATCTATTGCAGCCCGATGACCAAGTTGACCTAGAAGGGTGCCCAGTTCAGGTGGTCGGACGAGTGTGGGGTGAGCTTTCAGAAGCTCAAGACAGCTTTGACTATGGTGCCAGTGTTGGTTTTGCCCACAGGTTCAGGGCTATATATAGTTTATTATGACACATCTCATATTGGACTTGGTGCGGTGTTGATGCAGGATGGCAAGGTCATTGCTTATGCTTCACGATAGTTGAAGATTCATGAGAAGAATTATCCAGTTCATGATTTAGAGTTAGCAGCCATTGTTCATGCGCTAAAGATTTGGAGGCATTATTTATGTGGCGTGTCATGTGATGTGTTCACGGATCACGAGAGTCTGCAGTATTTGTTCAAGCAGAAGAAGCTAAATTTGAGGAAGACAAGGTGGTTGGAGCTATTGAAAGACTATGATATTACCATCTTATATCATCCGGGGAAGGCCAATGTAGTGGCTGATGCTTTGAGTAGAAAGTCAGTCAGTATGGGTAGTCTTGCATATATTTCGGTCGCGCTTTCTTTGGATGTTCAAGATTTGGCCAATCAGTTCACGAGGTTTAATGTTTGTAAGCCCAGCTGTGTGTTAGCTTGTACAGGCGCCCGTTCTTCATTATTTGAGAGTATCAGAGATCGGCAGTATGATGATCCTCATTTGTGTGTCCTTAGGGACACAGTGTGGCACGGAGTTCCTTGTATTATATTCATCTGGGCACCACTAAGATGTATCAGGACTTGTGGCAGCATTATTCGTGGAGGAGGATGAAGAAGGATACTATTGTATATGTGGCTCGGTGTTTGAACTGTCAGTAGGTAAAGTACGAGCATCAGAGACCTAGTGGATTATTTCAGAAGATTGAGATTCCTAAGTGGAAGTGGGAGCGTATCACTATGGACTTCGTTGTTGGACTCCCACGGACTCGGAGGAAGTTCGATGTAGTGTGGGTTATTGTTGATAGGCTGACAAAGTCAGCACATTTCATTCATATGGCAGTTTCCTATTCTTTTGAGAGGTTAGCCGATATCTATGTCCGGGAGATTATCCGTCTTCATGGTGTGCCCGTGTCTATCATTTCTGACCAAGGTACGCAGTTTACCTCACATTTCTAGAGGGTAGTTCAGTGTGAGTTGGGCACATGGTCGAGTTGAGGACAACATTTCATCCTCAGACGGACGGGCAATCCGAGCGTACTATTCAGATTTTGGAAGATATGCTCTGAGCTTGTGTTATTGACTTTGGAGGCTCGTGGGATCAGTTCTTTCCTTTAGCGGAGTTTGCCTACAACAATAGTTAAAAGTTGAGCATCCAGATGGCTCCCTATGAGGCTTTATATGGTAAGCGGTGTCGGTTACCAGTTGGGTGGTTTGAGCCGGGAGAGGCTCGGTTGTTGGGAATGGATCTTGTACCAGATGCCTTGGACAAGGTTAAGATCATTCAGGATAGGCTTCGTACAGCTTAGTCCAGGCAAAAGAGTTATGCCGGTCGTAAGATTCGTGATGTGGCATTCATGGTCAGCAAACGGGTGTTGTTTCGGGTGTCGCCAATGAAGGGCGTGATGAGATTTGGAAAGAAGGGCAAGCTAAGCCCAAGATTCATTGGTCCATTTGAGATTCTTGATCGAGTGGGGGAGGGGGATTATAGACTTGCGTTACCGCCGAGTTTATCAGTCGTGCATCTAGTGTTTCATGTGTCCATGCTTCGGAAGTATCACGGCAGTCCATCCCACGTGTTAGACTTCAGTACTGTCCAGTTGGACAAGGACTTGTCCTATGAGGAGGAGCTGATAGCTATTCTAGACCGGCATGTTCGTCAGTTGAGATCGAAGAGTTTTCCTTCGGTTCATGTTCAGTGGAGGGGTCAACCTGTTAAGACAGCAACTTGGAGTCCGAGTCCGATATGAGAAGCCGATATCCCCATCTTTTCTCTAATTCAGGTACTTTTCTTATGTTTGTTCGAGGACAAACGGTTGTTTTAGAGGTGGATAATGTGATGATCCAAAAGGTCATCACTCGTTTTGAAAGTAAATTTTGTGTTCTGAGGCCTTAAAAACCTCTTTTTATCTCTCCTCGATTTACGTGCACAGTCCGGGCGCATTTCTGGAAAGTTTTTATGTGAAATCTAAGTAAAATAAGGAAATTGGCCTTTAAAATTGATTAAAGTTGACTTTGGTCAACATTCTTGGTAAACGGACCCGTGATCCGACGGTCTCGTAGGGTCGGTAGTAAAATCTAGGACTTGGGCATATGCCCGGAATCGAATTCCGAGGTCCCAAGCCCGAGAAATGAATTTTCAAAGAAAATTATTTGCTGGAAAATATTAAGGCTTTTAGAAGTGAATTGATGTAATTTTTTGACGGTATCGGGTCCGTATCTTGGTTCTGAAGCCCGATACAAGTTTATAATAATAATTAAGTTGAATCTATAAAATTTGATAAGATCAAAATTGATTTGGTATAAATCGGACATATAGTTGAGAAAATAGAAATTTCAATGTTCTTGTGTGATTTAAAGAATTTGAGGTTTAATTCATAGTTGTTGATGTTATTTTGGTAATTGGATCGCACAAGCAAGTTCGTACAATGTTTTTGGGCTTGCATTGGTTTGGAGCCCCAAGGGCTCGAGTGAGTTTTGGATAGGCCACGGAGTGAAATTGGACTTGGGAGAATTTGCTGGTATCTGATATTTTTGCTCAGGCCTCAGATCTCACAATTGTGAGACCAGGCTTCGCAATTGCAAAGTTCTTAGGCTTGGGAATTGCGACCCAGGCGTTGCAAATGCGAACCAAACCTGGGTAGGCCATGATTGCAAATGCGACATTTTGGTCGCAAATACGAAAGGGGAAGGGTCGCAATTGCGAAGATAGTAGAAATTTCCAGGGTTCGCAATTGCGAACCCCTGATCGCAAACGAAGATGACGGGTTTCTCAAGGATTTGCAAGTGCGAACCCCTGGTTGCAATTGCGACATCAGAGACATGTTAAGTGGAATTTCAGACGGGATTTGATACATTTTTACAACTTTTCAAACCCTAAAAACATCTTAGGCGATTTTTCAAAGGCACCAACTCTTCCAAATCATTAGTAAGTCATTTCTAACTCATTTCTTTCAATTTAATCCATCGTTTTACATGATTTCATTTCAAAAGGGTTTTCATGGGAAATTGGGTGTTTTTGAGTAGAACTTAGGATTTTCAAATTTTGGGAATTTGGACCTCGATTTGAGGTCCGATTTCAAAACAAATTATATATTTGAGTTCGTGGGATAATGGGTGATTGGGTTTTGGTTTGAACCTTGAGTTTTGACCAAGCGGGCCCGGGGTCGATTTTTTACTTTTTGGGGAAATCATTAGAAAACTTATTTTCATGCATTAGAATTGATTCATTTAGCATTTATTGATATCGTTAAGTAAATTGTGACTAGATACAAGCGGGTTTGTGGTGGAATCAAGAGGTAAAGCAGTAGTTGAGGCTTGATTGTGTTCGTGCCATTGAGATAAGTGTTTGGTCTAACCTTAGCTTGAGGAAATAGGAGTTGTGGTCTTATTTGCTATGTGTTAATTATTGAGTACGACGTATAGGTGTGGTGACGAGTATCTATATGTTTGTGTCAAGCATGTCCGTGAGTCTTATACTATGATTGTTGTGACTCCGTTATGTATTGTCTATGCTTAATATGATAAGTTTCAATATGGAACAAGGCTTATGGAAGTATTCTTGGTAATTGAACATTGTAGAGCATTGGCTCAAGTTGAGAATTATGTTGTGAAGTGATTGTGGAAATGAGGAGAGGTTTATGATATTGTTTCCCTTGCCGGGATGTTATTGTTTATGATATTATTTCCCTGCCGGAATGTTATTTCTTTTGATATTTTTCCCGTGCCGGAATATTATTGTTATACCATTGTTCCCTTGCTGGGATTCTATTGTGATTTTTATTGATTTCCTTGCCCAAGTTGCTTGTGATTGTTGCTTGGGTAAGGATGAGTGGAAAGCATGAAGGGTGATGTCGTGCGTGATATTTGTGAGTGAGTCTTAATGCACGAAGGGTGATGTCGTGCCGATATTGTGAATGTAAAAGCACGAAAGGTGATGTCGTGCCATGATATGAGTGATAATGCACGAAGGATAATGTTGTGTCATGATTATGTGAGGTAAAATCATGAAGGGTGATGTCGTGCCAAATATATTGATTCTTATGGTGAGAATGAGAGTAAAAGCACGAAGGGTGATGCCGTGCACTTGTTATTATTCTCCTTATTCTTGCTTATAGTAGAATTTTGGTGTTCCTTATGCTTCTTTACTGAATTTCTGTTTGTACATGATATTCCCCGCAACATGTTTCTCCTTCCCATCTTTAACTGCTAGTTTCTGTTGTTATTATTTGTTGTATATGATATAACTGCACAGGTTTATTTAGTAGTCTTGTCCTAACCTCGTCACTACTTTGCCGAGGTTAGGCTCGACACTTACCAACACATGGGGTCGGTTGTGCTGATACTGCAATCTGCACTGTGTGAGATCCCGGTGACAGAGCTTTTGGACCACAGTAAGGTTGTTGCCTTCAGTCCAGCGGCGAAGACCCGAGGTAGTCCTTCAGACGTCTGTAGGCCTTGGCATCCCTTTCTATCTTTCTATTCTATTTTTATGTATTTCAGAGATAGATTTGTATTTTCCATTCAGACCACTGTTTGTAGTATTCGTAGATAGTCCGTGACATTGTGACACCAATTTTGTGTAGGGTTGTATTTTGGCTTTTCGAACTAGTATTTAGTTAAACTATTAGATTTCATCTTCTGCATCTCTTTTTATTATGACTATTCTGTTGTTTATCACATGTTAATTCATAAATATTAAAAGGTTAAGGAAAAAGGGTAATAAAATCAGTAATACTCGACTTGCCTAGCTTTCATGAGTAGGCGCCATCACGACTCCCGATGGTGAAAAATCCGGGTCATGACAATACCAAAACATAATCACGACTCTTAGCATGACTATAGGTTACATGTTCAAACATGGGATTCTTTAAGGTGCTTAACATGATCACATGTTATTAATCATACTTACTGAGTGCAATTCCAAAATAATGTACAGGAACATGAGATCATAAAGACAAACATAGGTACATGTAACATTTTTAATCAACTACACATAGGTACTTCAAATGAGGTTACGATCTTACATAGACAGAATGAGTCTCACATATTATAAGACTAAGTCAGCAATGTCATAAAAGGGGTTATAGACAAGGAAAAAATTGTACCAAACAGGTTTAACTCAGGTGTGTAGACTAAGATTAACATCTAAATATGAGGTAGCTATGCTCAACTTGAAAACAGTTATCATTCAACTATAACAAACATAACTATGTCCTATTTTTATGAAAGATAACTTGATAGTTACAAGATATATGCAGAAGAGTTACTGATAAAGTGTCACGACCCAAACTGGAGGGCCATGACTAGCACCCGACCATACTTGCCGAGCACCAACGTATATTTTATCTAACCTTTTTTCTTATTATCTTTTAGGGTTGACGAGATCAATATAAATGGTAGACATGGATCATGGACAACCACAAAATAATATATGATGGCATGAACATACATAACATGGGATGACCAGACAATCAAGAAACTACATATAAGGTACGAGCTACCATGCTACCATGAAAGACTATACAACAAAAACCAGCCGACAAGGCATACCAAACTATACATGAGTCGACACCTGTCTATGAGCCTCTAAATAAACATAAGTGCTGCAATATAGCCGGAACAGGGCCCCAACATACCCATAATGCCTATAACAAAAATGCATACCAAGACCACGGCAAGTCCGGTGAAGGGATCTTGCCAATCACTGTTGAACTGGACAACCTACTGTGGTGGGGAAGATGCACCTGCCTATCTATCAGGGCCTGCATCACGACATGCAGCGTCCACAAACAAAAGGATGTCAGTCCAAATAAAGTACCGAGTATGTAAGGCAGGGAACCATAAATACGAACAGTAACTTAAGCAGGGATAGAGAATATACAACCTGGAACATCTGAGTACCTCTGAGGGCTACTGACATGAAATGCATGATACATATGTATGCATACATAAACTTTTAAAACATACGCCTTTGTGGGAATCATCATCATCATATCGTACCCAGCCATAATAGGCTCGGTAAAAAAACGTACCCGGCCATCATAAGGCTCGGTAGAATCGTACCCGCCCACATGGAGATCGGTAAAACCCAACTGATTAGTGGTTGCACAATAGGTGTCGTACCCGACCGACTATAGTGCGGCTCGGTAGAGTAAAATAGATACATATATATAATGCATGCTCGACTCATGGAATCACATTCTAAATCTTTCGGAGTGACGTAAGGTTGGTATTCTCTATACACGTTATTAGGACTAACTCTTCACTATAAACCTTATAAGAATCAGGAAGTACCAACAACATTGAAAACATAAGAATAAGAGAAGCAACGTTAACATCAATCGTTCCATAAGAGGGAAAGCAATGTAAGTACTGCTAGCTTCTAAGAGTAGAGTATCTTTAGAAGCTCGTTCATTACATTATGTACAATCGAAGTCGTGCAAAAGAAGGAAAGGGATAGCCTCACATACCTTGTATATACTGCCCCAATCGCAAGCTATGCAATTATCACAACTCCTTAGTCTACAATAAGAGAAACGATACTATCGTTATCATTTAAGCTTCATAACTATTATGTATCGACCACAACCTATTTTACGTTGAAACGGACAGCACCTCCTTTATATATATGACTTCACACCATTCAAAACAATCACCAAATATCCCAAACAACATCAATAATAAACATATTGAGCCTTCCAAAACAGTCCACGCACAACCTAATTACATCATACATACGACGGCAACCGTAGTCGTGTCAAACGACCCGAAAATGTTACAAATAACTATCAGCCCACAACCCTACATATATATGGTGTTTATCCACACCCTTCCACCTCCAAAACTCCACAAAACAGTAGTAAAACACGCAACCCAACAACAACACAAAGTAGCCCACAAAACAGTCCGCTACAAGTGAATAACTCGAACTCACAGCTTCCGATCACCGTCCCGTGAGTTCTTACATGTATAGAACGAATTACCATGAATTCACAATAGATAAAAATGTATGAAAGATGGTAGTAACTTACCTTACTTTTTGGATAACTCAACCCTTCCCTTGGTTCATCAAACTCTAGGTTTTACCTTCAAATAGAACTTGAAAGAGAGGGAAAATCAATTAGGGTTTGTGTGGGATTTTTGGGGAGGAGTTGCAGGGGTTAACTTTGGTTTTGAGGGTCTGAAATATGGATGAAATAACTGAGTTCATAACTCCTTAAAAGTCCTCTCTTGGCTGACTTAGGTCTTTTAATTTTGTCCTATCATTTTGGCAAGTAGGTGATGCACCTACTTGTCATCTACCAATCTGTGCAGGATTGCGAAAATATGAATATCTATATACTCCGAGATCGTATTGATAAACGGTTTAATGAGTTGGAAACTAGATTCATAGATATTTAATTTGGTGGGTAGATCACCCCGTAATTCCTTGTAAATTAGGATAAAAGCTTAGAAACATTTGACCTAATGTTTAAGTAAAATTATGAACCTAAGTTGCAACACGTTTGTCGACTTTTGTTTCATAACTCGTTTGACTTCAAGATTTATGATACGGATATTATATGATTCAAATACCTTAATACATGACCTCTTGAGTGTATTAAAAATAGGTTTACCTGAAAATACGAGTTACAACATCCTTGATTCGTTTAACTTCTAATACTTGTTAATCACCCTTATACACCCTTGTATCACTTAAAACCAATAGGATTAACTTCTTATCATCTCAAAGGTAATCCCTTCTTGGATTTATGTTAACTAATATATGGCATGAACTAACGCGTGTGGATATGGGTTGTAACATAAAAGTTCATCTTAATGAGACTATTTCATATATAGAGATCTAGAAATGCCACTAACAGCTAAAAACAAACATAAGATTGTCATAGTAATGACTCAGAAGTTGCTTTTAGAGTTAACAAACACTTATATAGAGAAGGAGGGCATTTAAACACTTCAACTTCACAAGATCTAGCTAAATGATGAGGGATTAAATTATGAGCTTTCAGGTTTGTTCTAATTAGAGTTATCAACAACAATCTCGACTACAGAACAACAGCATGCAGGAAATAGTGTGGTAGAGATAGAGATCACAACAGAATCATTAAAAGAAAATATAAAGTCTAGGAAAACATGAGAAATCATTAAAGCACATTAAAGAAACTTAATCATGTAGACTATTTGAAATCAGAATGAAAGTAATTAAGGTTACATAGAAACTCAATCAACACCAATTAAAGATACTAAAAAGCATGGAAAATGACCATAAATTAACAATACATTATCATGAACTAGAAATACATCTATTAATGTCAAACATCATGAACAAACATAATTAACAAAAGACAACAGCATGTTCATGATATTCGAATAAGACAATTAAAAGAGAAAGGGTTGGAGGTGTACTAACCTTCTCTAGGGAAGTAGACCAAACAAAGATTCTTTCCAATTGCCTAGGACCCAAAGCTTCAAGCTTGAGCAGTGAAAGAACTCATAAATGAAAAGAGAAAAGAGAAAATCAGTAAGAGAGCCTAAAATTTTGAGGAATCTTAATGTTACTTTCGTGTTCATATTAGGTTCGATCTTGTTAGGTGAGAGCATTGAAAACTCCTTTTATAGTGGCATTCAATGCATCTAGGGTTCAAAAAGATTTAATTAGATAGTGGAAAATGACAGTGAGATGATGATGTGAGCAAACTGAGTGAAATCAGAGAAGAGTAGAAGGGAAAACATCAAAGATTTGTTTTACCTGAGAAGAGAGATTGATCGTTGAAGGCAGAGGACCATCAGTCATGACTTAAAACCCAGAGGTCACTGCATTTGACCTTTGGGTAAAGAATCCTCTAAAAATCCCATGCATGCTCCGATTTGACGGAGTGAGAGAGGATTTAAGCGATTGGAAGTTATATCTTCAAGCTAGGGTTTTTAAATTTGAGGGGTTTTGAATTTAGTAAGTGAAAACGAAAAATGAATCACTAGTATCATAGCCTAGGGACAATGTAGATGTTTCTGCAAGTTCGGATTTGAAAGAAAGAAGAAGAAATGAGTGCTTCGATTTTATTGTCCATGTCTGGTGTTTCATATTTGATCAATGAAGAAGGAAATACAACGAGATTCAGAGATAGGGAGGCAGGAGATGATTTGCTGAGAAATCTCATGACCTTGCACGAATTTGTGCAAGTTCTGTTGATTGATGTTCATGGGAGGTTGAGAGAAAAAAGAGGAAAGAGAGGCATCCGATCAATGTGGAAATGATTAGGGTTAGGAGAATAGTTGGGGTCATCTCTTAGATTAAATTTAGGGGAAGGGATCTGGGTCATTGATCTTTTGGATCAACGGTCGGATTTAAGCATTTTTATGGACAAAATTTGAGAGCCATTAGATCCCTTGGTTTCAACGGCCAAGATTAAGCTCGTTGGGGATATTAAAATTAAATGAAAAATAGAGACAAATTCAGAGCCGTTGATCTGTGGGATGGACGACTCGGATCAGTTGTTTTTTGTTATTTGAGTGATTGAGATAGGTGAAGCAGCATGTTGTGATTGGTTCAAATGTGATGGTATGGATCGTCATAGTAGAAAGAGAGGAGTGGAAAGAATGCCCAATTTGTATTTAATTGAGAATTGTAATTATAGCCTTTAGCCTTTTTGATCCCTTTTATTAAATTAAATAAACTTAATAATTTTCAACAAAATGCAGTAAAATTTAAACCATACTTGTTATATACATTATTGCTAGCTATTGTAATTAATTATTATAAATACTTCATTTTTAGCACTAATTTCTAAATTATTAACATAGTAGTCTAATTGACTAGACATTAAGGAGTAATTTATCAAATTAATTATAAAGCCTATGTGATGTATATAAAAGTTATTTTAATAATCTTAAAATAGTAAGTATATTTGTAGTTACATAATACTAATGTTAGGTGATTAATTTCAAAACTAATAATTAATTAATTTGTAGAAATAGGTATTTATTACTGAAAATACTTTTAAAATATTTATTGTAAATTATTAAGTATAAGTAAATTAATTTTAAAATTGAGGGCTAAAATTGGCCGTCAACAATGCATATCTGTAATATTTCTTGAATTTCATAACTCACACGTATATTTGTACGTGGGGACAATTACCCGTCAAACTTTCATATTCTTATGGGATCAGGTTGAACACCTCAATAGTACTCTTATGGGATCGTACCATTCGTTTCAGCAGTATTATATAACACACTTTTTGGGATCGGGTCGTTCGGTTCGGCAGTATCATGTAACATATTCTTATGGGATCGGGCCATTTGTCTCGGCAGTATCATGTAACTTATTCTTATGGTATCGGGTCGTTAGGCTCGGCAGTATCATGTAACATATTCTTATGGGATCGGGCCATTTGCCTCGGCAGTATCATGTAACTTATTCTTATGGTATCGGGTCGTTCGCCTCAGCAGTTTCATGTAACATATTCTTATGGGATCGGGTCGTACGCTATGCAGGATATTGTATCATCACTCATATGGGATCGGACCATTCGCCTCCGCAGAACCATGCGTAAAATTTGATAAGGAGTCAGCATTTTGATCATATTCTAATTTTGAAGATAATGTTACCAATTTCTATAAAAATAAAGAAAATCTCACTTAATTATTTCACCATTATTTTAAAATATATTATGAACTATTGATTATCATATTGATTAAATTGTTGACTTGCCTAACTGCAGCATTGGGCGCCATCGTTGTGTGTGGTGAGAATTGGGTCGTGACATTTATCTTTACGAAAAAGTGTTACATTCGGATTACTTTTGAAAATATGCTATTTTTCAATTACCAGTGATAAATCCGACTTTTTTCGTCCCCCTCCCCCCCCCCCCAAATAGATACTTGCAAACCCACCTTATTAAGTATACTTGAGCCAATAAGATCTTTAGCTTATTAAGGATAGGAGTATTACCGCTTTTAGCCCCCGCCAAAAATAATTTATATTTGATAGCCGAAAAAGTGTATAATTTTTTATATGACTTACATAATGTATATATATATATACGAAAATATATAAAAAATATATATTTTTCTGTCATGACCCGAATTTTCTACCTTCGGGATCGTGATAGCGCCTAATATTGTACTCGCTAGGAAAGCCAACGTTATAGATTATTACACCTTTTCCCATTATCCTTTTATAATTACAGTTTAACAGAACTAAATCAACGGAAAATGAATGCGGAAGTATATAATTTAACTATTCATTATTATACTATTAACGAAAACAAAAGTCAATACCACCCAGAACTAGAGTCACAACTCACAAACTTTCTACATATTACTACAAATACTGGTGTGAAAGAAAAGATTACATCTGTCTCGAAAGTAAATAAAACAGAAATAAAGTAAGATAGAAGGGCACGTCAGGGCCTGCGGACGCCTGTAGGACTATTTTGGGTCTCCGGAATGCATTAACAGCAACCAACCTCTCGATCAGCCACTAGCTCCGAAATCTGCACAAGAACTGCAGAGTGCAATATCAGTACAATCGACCATATGTACTAATAAGTGCCGAGCCTAACCTCGACGAGGTAGTGACGAGGCTACGACGGGCCATAACAACATATATATATATATATATATATATATATATATATATATATATATATATATATATATATATAACCACAACGGTTGATACTAACAGAAAGGAAATACAAAATAAAATATAACAGTAACTTCCATTAAATAGATACGGAACCCAGTCTTCTACCGGTACTCAGCTATAACCAATCCTTAAAAGAATTTCCAAAACTACAATAATGAATTTCAGCAGAAAAGAATACATAAATAACATTTTATGCGGCACACATCCCGATCCCACCATATAATCAATATCCATATAACATTCATCCTTATTACTCCTTGTTGTGGCGTGCAACCCGATCCCAGCAGTCTACCCTTATTACTCCTCAACACATATTACCCTTATTTATCCTTGTGAGCACGTGATTTTTGCTGCACGAAAACTACTCCAAAAGAAATCAAAAATAAAACAAATTTCATCTGTGTACAATTTTTGAGAATTGGCGTGACATTTTGGTAATTATTTTGTCCGTAAATGTTTACCCTTGTTATAGTTAATTGAAAAATACAAAACATACATGTTGCATGCATATTTAGGATTTAATCATGCATTTAGGAATTAGTTAAACCATCATTTAGCTCTAAAAGGAAAATCAAAAAATATATAAATATATATACCTTTTTATTCTATTTTTTGTCTTTGAGTGATTTAATTTTAAGGTTTTAATTTGTGTGTTAATTGTTGTAAGTGTTAATTAATATTAGTGTAGTTTTATTTTTAATTTTACAATTTAATTTGGAATTGTGTTTAAATTAGAAAATTAAAAGAAGAAAAAGAAGTTGAAAAAAATAAAAAAATTCGGATTGGACCAAACAAATCAGGCCCAAATCGATACATAGACCCAGTCCAAATCAACCTGGTCTCACAGACGGTGAAACGACACCGTATTGGCATCCCCATTCTGAACCATTGATTGATTCAAATGAATGACCCAGATCAGACCATTCACTTACCCAAACGACGCCGTATAGGGCTATCTGATCTCAACCGTTAACTCAATCCCATCCAACGGCCTCAAACCATCCCCAGATGCCCGACCCATTTAACCCCGGACCAACCCGATCTCCTTTTAAGTGGAACGGCACCGTTTTACACTAACCAAGGGATCCTGGCCATTGATCACTTTCTATCCAACGGCCAGGATCAGTTCTTCTAAGCCGTATATAAGCCTAACCTCTTTACCCTTCCCCCTATCCGAACAGCCCTCCCCCCTTCCGTCGTCTCTCTCAGAGACGAACCAAACATCTCGTTTCAAGCCCTAGCCGCCACCCCTCACTCTCGCCATAAACTCAGTAACCACGATGCCGATGACCACCAAAATAACACCCCTAATACACCCAACCACCCTGAACACGAATCTGTTAGCATATTGCCTCGAATCATTCCCCATCGTCTCGAATCATCATTTAAAGGTTCGAGCAAAACTTCGATCTACACCAACCAACCCCATATTCACACCAGTCAATACCCTGGCTTCACTCATGACCAAACCAAGCTTGGTTTGGTTCGAATCTAGGTAGAGACCCTCAAGTCCCAAATCAGACCGTATAAACCCTAGAACTCAAAGCCTTGGGGATCCGTCCAGTTTAAACAAAAGATAGGGATCTAATAGACCTTAATCGAGGTGTTCTCAATTGAGAACACTTCAATTAAAGTCCGTTCGACCTCAAATGATCGAGTTTGGTTCAAGCCTGGGTCGTTTTGTTTGTGAGCTTCCAAGATAAGTTTCTCTTTCCCTTCTGTTCTTGTTTGAATGTTGTTTTTGTTTGTTAGCATGTTTAGTTAATTTGTTGATTTTTCAGTTATTTTCTTTCAATTCTCGTCGTCTTCATAAGACCTTTTATTTGGTAGACTCTTCTTCTGACCATTGTTAAATACGTGTGATAAGATACGTATTCGATTTGATTAATATCATCGAGTGGTAATTCATGTAGGTTCCCTGTTTTGTGCAAAGCTGCTGAAATAATTTGGTGCCTTGTTTAGTCTTATTTGTTTATCGATTGATTGTTCTATGATATAGCTAGTATTGTCGATTGGATAAATGTCGTCGATTAGTTTTACAGGTTTGAATGTTAGAATAATCTGATTCATGCTGCTTCACATTTTTGATTGAATCATTGTTTGAATTTAGTTGTGAATTGGTTATAGCTGTAGTACATTAGAGAGCAGTTAGCAATCAGCTGTTAGGGCAGTAGTTCAGATTCCCAAAGGGGTATTTTGGGATGTCAGAAGCCTGAAAATTGTTCAATTTTAATGGTATGTTAGTATAATACTAATATACCACTAAACTAATGAATAAAATAGGGATAAATGGTGGGAGTGATAATGTGTTAAGTGCCTTTATTGGCTGGAAATCAGAAATAGCATGGGCTTTTAATAAAGAAGTGAAGAGCTGACACCATTTTAAAAAAAAAAGGGGAGGGGGGCTGAATAAAAGGGGAAATCAGAATATCATGGGCTGAATGATAAAATGGGATTAAGGAGTGCATATGGGAAAGAATATACAGGCTGAAAAAGCTAAAGCTGGAATAAAAAAAGGGGGTTGACTGGTTTTTAAAACACACTTCTTGGTTATAAATAAGAGGCTGAGGACAGATTGAGAGAGAACTGGATTTTGATTTTTAGGAGTTGAGTACTAGGAAAAAAAGATTTGGGGAGTTGAAATAGGCTGAAAGTTGAGCTAATTTTCCAGAACTAAAAGAGTAGTTTGAGAGATAAAAGAGGTTTCTTCTGTTACACTGTTGAACATCAGGATTGTAGCTGGTACTGTTTTATTGGTCTTTCTGAGGTTTTTCACTGGTTTCTGTTGGAGTTCTGTTAATACTCGAATCTGCACTGGTTATTTGTTACTATTAACACCGGTTGTTGTTGTTTGGTTTTCTGAAGTTACTACTGGGTTTTCTTAAGTTGCTACTGGGTCTTAGTCTTTTATTGGGCTATCTCTGTCACTGTTACTGGTCTGTGGCTGTTCTGTTAACTGTGTTGCTGTGTTGTTGCATACTGCTCTGCTGATCATCACCCTCTTCTTCTTTTATTTCAATACCAGGTACACTTTCCAATAGACTATGATGTAGTTGGGAGGTGTACAAGTGAAATGAAATGTTTATGGGAATTAATGTATCATGTGGTGTACCTATAGTTTAACCAATTATGTGATATATATTTGTATAAGTTTTATTTTTGTAATTCGATAAGGATGCATGATGTACTCTTTTACTTAATTGGTACTGTTTGTTTATTTAGCTATAGTGGTAGTCGGCAGTTGCAGATCCAGTTGTAGTTGGTTATGTAGTTTGTAGAATGAACAAATAGTTAATGGATTAGTTGTTTAGATTTCATCTCTAATTGGTTTGGGTATTTAAGGCAAACTTTAATAGGTTCGTGTTTAATTCCATTAGTCTCAATCACATACAAATGATAGTTCAAATAAACTTGGAGAATGGTTGGTCTGCTTTAGCGTTTTTGTCAACCTCGTATGCATATTATAATTTCAGCTTTAGTAGTTCATTTATAGAATAAGGCACGAAACAATCTTCCATTTTTCGAGTTTGAGTGCATTTTTTTTGTTAGCCTCTAGTGTAAACCTAATAATCAATAAGAGGCCCGAACTCGCTAAGCATGTAAATCCATTAAGACTTTTTCTTCTTTTGTATTTAGAGACGAACTTAATAGAGAAAATGTAGTCACTTTAGGATTATCCTTTTAAAATAAATGAGACGAGCCTCGTTAAATAAACTGCGGGGCCCTCAATAATTGTACATTTTAACTACTTAGACTTCGTGAGGAGCCGTTTAGCAAACTTCACAGCCGTCCTCAGAAATAAGAACGCGATAGGCTCTTTAGGCGCGTGTTTAATAATTTCACCTTCTTAAATTCGGGTGTGCATTTCATGCAACCCAAATCCAAATCCCAAAGCGTCGAATCAAATGTGTTCAAGATTGCGGGTTCATTTCATGCGGCGCAATCCAAAGACATATCTCAGACAACGTTCAATTTTCTTTAATAAATTAAATAAAAGTGGTTAAAAGTTAAAATTAGCACATAAGTTACAACATGTATTAAAATCAAGTAAATAAGCTGAACGTGACAGCTGAGCGACCGTGCTAGAACCACGGAACTCGGGAATGCCTAACACCTTCTCCCGGGTTAACAGAATTCCTTATCCGAATTTCTGGTTCGTGGACTGTTAAACAGAGTCATTCTTTTCCTCGATTCGGGATTCAACCGGTGACTTGGGACACCATAAATCTCCCAAGTGGCGACTCTGAATCTTAATAACAAATCCCGTTTCGATTGTCCTTTAATTGGAAAAACTCCTTCTCACCCCTCGCGGGGCGATAAAAAGGAGGCGTGAGAGCTCTGGCGACTCTGCTGGGGATTTCCTACCCAGAACGTTTTGTTCAGGGTTCAGAATTCAAGCTTGGAATAATTGTTGTATTTGGCTTTGTTTGATTTTGTTACACGATATGTGCCTAATGTGCTAATTGATTGCCTTTTACCGCTTTGATATTATGTGAACTGTATATAAACTGTGCCGAAACCCATCTCCTCTCTAAGTCTTCTTAATCATGAAGAAGGGTGTACTTCGTACGACTTCTTTTCTGTATAGTGTCAAATCCCAATTTAGAAGGAGGTTTGGATAAGTTGCAAAGCCAGCGAAGCTTCTGTATTCCCGGATTGCTGCCTCCCCCTCGGCTCGAGCTGTCCGCTCGGGTAAGCCAGGTCTAGAACAAATACCCAGGTTTTGAACCTAGAATAACTCAACTTCATGTCGGATCCCTAGTAGGAACGCTTATCTGCATCATGTGCATGTTGACTCAGGGGACTCAACACAGGGGTTGGGTCCGTCTAGGGCTAGCAACCTGAAAAGAAAAGACCATCCTGATGCATCCTATTTGTTTTCTGTGCATTTATTTACTCGTGCTTGCATGTTAACCGGCTTCTGAATCTCGGGAATGTTGGAAATTTAAACAAAAAAAAAGGGTCTATCATCTTTAGTTGGTCTGGTCTGCAAAAATGGAAAATGAAAAAAATATATATTTTGTTCTCTTATGGAAAAAGAAAACGAGTCTTGATTTTTGTTTCAAAATAGTTTATTTGCCAACGGAAGCGAAAATATGTTGTTTTTAAAAGTAGTTTTTAAATAGTTTGTTTAATTTGGCGAACTACGCCGGTTTGATTCTCACCGGATGTGAGATATGTAGGCAGCCCTAATCGGGTCCAACCTCCCCTTTTGCTAAAATAACCAAAATATGTCAAATGTTAATTTCATCATAAAGAAGTCGGGTGACGCTGTTTTGTCAAAACATAGCCGAATGTTCCCGAAAGGGATGCCGGAAGGTTGAATTTGCACAAACGGCCATTTTTGTGAGTTTTTTTTTCCGGTAGACCTACACAGCCTTAAAATCTTCGTCCCCGAAGTGCTGAAAGGCCGTATCTGAAAACTGAGTCTTTCATCTTCAAAGTTGAAAATGGAATATAGATAGTTTTGTTTTGAGTCGAATAAAAGTTTTTTCTTCTTTAATCACCTTAATAAATGTGCAGGATGAGCATAAATCAAAATAAACCGTTCTCAGTCGTTAGCGAGGTCCCTCTACAACTCCACATGTGGTGGAATGATCTGAAAGACGATAAAGAGATAGTGGGAAGAATTTTGGGAGGTTCTGTCAATCTGTTGAATATCAAGCCGAGGACAGATATCCTCGAGGCTCTAATACCGTTCTGGGACCCAACCCGCAATGTATTCCATTTAGTTGACTTTGAACTTTCACCTACACTAGAGGAAGTCGCAGGATATGCGGGATTGAATGGGAAATTAAGGGGACAATATTTGCTTTCACCAAGACCGGTATCTCCGCACGGGTTTTTGGATTTGCTAAACATTAGTCGGAAGGTGCAAAATGATGATTTGTCGAGAAGATGCTGCGCTTTCCCATTCTTATATCAACGGTATGGTACTCCTCAGGGTTTTGAAGAGCCGAACCTCGGACTAACTCATGCTGGGAACAGGAACAAGTGGGAGGCGAGACGTACTTTGGCATTCATAACAGCATTCCTGGGGATCGTGGTTTGTCCCCGCAAAGATAAGAAAATAGAGATAGGCCTTGTAGGGATGGCTGATGTTGCAATCAAAAAAACTAACAGTATTGTTGTCCCTTTTGTTTTGTCCGAAATCTACCGAGCCTTAACTATATGCTGAGAAGGAGGCAATTTCTTCCAGGGATGCAATCTGTTACTCCAGTTGTGGATGCAAGAACACCTCTGTCACCGAGTAGGATACATGAATCACGGGTTGACCGAAAAAAAACTGTATTAGTGGTTTTGAGAAACGGATGACAGGCGTTGTATTCCCCGAAGGTGTCGAAGCGTGGCTTGCACGATTAAGGTCAATAACAGCCGACCAAATTGAATGGGCATTTGGATGGTTGACTGATACTGAGGTAATATACATGGCGGCCGAGGAATGTCATATTCTTTTGATGGGAGTTCGCAGTATCCAACCATATGCTCCTCATCGGGTATTGCGCCAGCTAGGAAGATTTCAGGTAATTCCCACTGATGAGGATCTAAGCAAGCACGCCATTGAGTTGAGCCCAGGAGTCGTATTCCCTGAAGGAAAAATTAGAAAATTGTGGCACGAATGTAGATTCCTTGAGCCCAAGACTATGGTTCGAGAACTGGCTAAGGGTGAGGTAGACCCAAAGTACAATGCTTGGTTCGGGAGAAGGTTCCAGATTCGTCAGAGACCTGCTAAAAGAGCTCATGTCCAACAATTTACGAATGATTCGCAGGAACAGTGGGGTTGGTTGGCGAGAGATGAAGGTTACCGGGCTGAAATCGGGAAGCTGAAGCGACAAGTTGAAAGGCTTAAATTTGAGAACAACGTGCAAGTTACCTCGGAGCAGGGTGAAAAGAATAAATTAACCAAAGAAAACCAGGCACTGAAAGCCCAAATTTGCCAAGTCAGTAAGAGTAACAACGACCAACAGAAACGTCGCTCCGATGAAAGGTTGATAGTAGAGTTGAGAAATCAAGTCAGCAAAAGCCGAGAGGACTTGGAGAGATCCGAGGCTTGCATAGCAAGAATGCGGGCCAGATGGGCAAAAGGTACAATGGCACGGAGAAAGCATCTACAACAAGTCATAAGGGATTCTGAAATAAGCATTGGACTATTAAGAGAAACAAACTCCACTCTTCAGGAGCGGGTCTTTAAACAAGCCCAAGATGCCCGGGCAGACAGAAGGCGCTGTTATGATTTAATGGCCAGAATGGAAGAACAAATGGAGAGGTTTCAGGATCGACTCGCCGACAATGCTCAAGTACTAGAACTAAAGAACCGGACAATAGAGCAACTGTTCGGGGAAAGGGATAACAACCGGGGTAGGATTGATGAGATTGGGCACTACATCTACATGAGATGTCTAGCATGTGAGCAAATACCTCGTGATACCCTTCTTGCATCCATCATGGGCTACGTCCACCAGATCATGAATGAGTTGAAGAGCTTGCAAAGGGGTTTTACACCAAAGCCCGCAGAAAGGCCGAACGATGCCTCGCGGGCACCTAAACTGAAATCTTTAATGTATCCCTAGTTCGAGTCTTGTTTGTTGACTTTATGGGTCCGTTATATTCCCATATGTTGTTTTTTCATCGAGTCAGGTTAAGAATTTTGGAATCTGTATTTTGTTGTTCTTTGTTTAAAATAAGTAGCTTGTAATAGCAAATTTTGGTGATGAATTGAATGATTCCAAAAGAATTTTGTGTCTTTACTTTGTGGCAGAACTACGCCCGGTCTGATTCATGCGGGGACGTGATACGTAGGCAATCCACAAAAGATTCGACCACCACTAAAAAAAAGAAAGAAAAATAATAGAGAGGAAAGCGGAGGGTTCCCAAAACACTTTAAAGGCACAAATAAAGCAAGCCGGGATGACGCATGCGGTTGGAGCAAAAACATGTTAGAAATGGTTAACTGCTTAGGAACATTGCATCCCTAACGTGCAATTACCAAATCTGTTAAACTCTAACGCTAACAAGTTTGCTGTTTTCCAAAACTATCAGACAGTTAGTTGTTAAAGCGTTCTGGCATCACATCATTATCAAACCAGATCCAAAGGACCTATACCAATAATCATGACTACTTCAGAAAACAATGTCGAGGAAGAAAGGCCAGTAAGCCAGTTGTTGAAAGAGGCAATGGAGAAGATAGAGAGGATCGGATTGGAAATGAACGCGATGCAGTTAGCCTTGGCTAAAGTACAAAAAAGCCTTGAACCACTCGTTACTCCTACAGTAGGGCATATGCCGGAATACCCTCACCCTGGCCCTTCAACAAGCCTCCCGAATCACCATTATTATCAGGGGAGAAGCCCCTATAATTCCCAAGCTCCACCACCCCATCAACATTTCCCACCACCAAATGTTCCCATTTTTATGGGACCCACACCAGCCACGCTGCAAAGAGCAACTAGTGAGTCATTGTTTCAAGCTCACGATGCACAATACTATCCCCCTGAACCCACATTCAATGCACCAGAACCCCATACCTATAATCCCCACTTGGAGGTCCCAGCGGAGATTGAAAAGTCGGCTAGGGTTCCAGAGCAGGATGAGGTAATGAGGAAGTTCAAAAGCCTGGAGCAATCCTTCAGGAGCATGCACGGATTGGGCAACCAGGTCAGCGTGGCCTACAAGGATCTATGCCCTTTCCCGGACGTCCAACTCCCAACAGTGTTCAAGATGCCCAAGTTTGACTTATACGAAGGGCACGGTGATCCTATGGCACATTTACGGGGCTTTTGTAGCAAAATGAGAGGAGCAGGCGGCAAAGATGAGCTACTGATAGCTTACTTTGGTCAAAGATTAAGTGGATCGGCATTGGAATGGTATACCAGACAAGATCCCAACAGGTGGTACACTTGGGATGACCTAGCGCAGGCTTTTGCAGGTCACTTCCAATACAATCTCGAGAAAGTCCCTGACCGTCTCACATTACTGAGAACCAGAAAGAAGCCTGGGGAGAGCTTTCGTGAATTCGGTTTTCGCTGGAGAGAACAGGTAGCCAGGGTTGATCCTCCCATGAGAGAGGGGGAAATGGTGGACTACTTCCTGCAAACGCTGGATCCAACTTACTTTGGTCACTTGGTGACGACGGTTGGAAAATCCTTCAATGAAGTAGTAAAAATAGGGGTTATGATAGAGGAGGGACTGAGGTCCAATAAAATCTTGAATTACTCGGCGCTTAAGGCAACAACTCAGGCTATCCAGAGCGGCTTGGGAGGTGCGTTGGGGAGGAAAAAGAAAGAAGAAGTTGTCACGGTTGAGGCAGGCAGTTGGTCCAGGTCCGGCAAACCATACTACAACCAACCCAGACCCCACAATCCCAACTATCCATATTCCCCATACAGCCCATCACAACACTACTATCCGCCTCAAGAACCACACTTCTCCGTGCACCAAGCCCAAACATACACTCAGCCTCCAATTAGCCCACAATGGCGCACGCCGGTTCCCCAAAATGCCTATCCTCCACCAAGGGCCTACAGGAACCCTCTAGGGGCAGATTTCCGAGGAAATCAAGCTTCTGGAAATGAAAGGCTACAGAGACAGAGAGCTTTTACTGAGTTGGGAGAAACCTATACCGCCTTGTTCCACAAGTTGAGGCAATTAGGTTTATTGAGTCCTGTCGAGCCTAGGTTGCCAAACCCCCCCCCCCCACCCTAAAATGTTGAACGATCGATAAGTTGCGAGTACTGCTCAGGAATGCTAGGGCATGATACCGAAAAATGTTGGAGGTTGAAGCGTGCAATACAAGATCTCATTGATGCCAACAAGATCGAGGTCCAGACGCCAGAGGCACCCAACATCAACCAGAACCCATTTCCAGCGCACCACAAAGCTCACATGATCGAGCTTGTGCACAAAGGAGGGGAGCCAAAGAAACCCTCACAAACAGTGATGATGATCTGTGCCACTCCGAAAGAAAAATCGACCGGTGGGGAAGCAGGGGTACAGTTGAAGGGGTAAGATGTCAAGCCAGTGGTGATATTAGGGAAGAATCCATCCACCGCAACGAAGAAACTAGAGCCAGACAAATTGGTAGTATCGGGAGCATCATCTGCACCCGTAGTTGTTGTGAAAGGGGTCTGCAGGGAACTGATCATCATAAAGCCGGTAGTCCAATTGCCAGTAATTGATAGCAAGGTCGTGCCTTGGAAGTATGAAAAGGTAGTGGTAATATACAAGGGAAAGCAAGTGGAGGAGGATAGTTGTGAGGCGCAGGGACTGACTCGATCAGGACAGTGTTTTACTCCAGTGGAGTTGAGAAGGTCCAACCCAGCAGTAACAAAGAAACCCGTGTCAGAAGAAGAGGCGGAGGAATTACTGAAAAAGATGAAAGTGCAGGATCACTCCGTTGTCGAACAATTGAGGAAAACACCGGCCCAGATCTCGTTGTTATCACTATTGATCCATTCGGACGAGCATCGCCGGGCCCTGATAAAGATACTAAATGAAACTCATGTGCCCAATGAAATTTCAGTGAACCACCTTGAAACGATTGCCAACAAAAATTTTGAGGTAAATAGGGTAACGTTCTCTGATGACGATTTGCCAGTGGAGGGCACGGAACATAATAAAGCTCTCTACTTGACTGTCCAATGTGAAGATTCGGCAGTTACTCGGGCGTTGGTGGATAACGGTTCAAGTGCCAATATTTGTCCATTATACACACTGAACCAGTTGAAGATTGACCATGATAGAATCCACAAGAACAGCGTTTGCGTCCGAGGATTTGACGGAAGTGGAACAGACACTATGGGGGATATTGTACTCGAGTTGACCATCGGCCCAGTCAAGTTTACTATGGAGTTCCAGGTATTGGATGTTGCGGTATCTTATAACCTTTTGTTGGGACGATCGTGGATCCACGCGGCCAAAGCAGTACCATCCACATTGCATCAAATGGTCAAGTTTGAATAGGACAGACAAGATGTCGTGCTGCATGGGGAAGACACTGCGTGCACCATGGGAGGTGCCATTGTTCCATTCATAGAAACGGGTGACGACAAAGGGCCTGGGGTGTACCAGGTTTTCGATGGGGTTTTAGTGGATAAAATTTCTGAAGGCGAAGACCTCCCACTCCCCAAGATAGCTCCTGCAACCGTCATGATGATTTCAGAAATGTTAGGTAATGGGTTTGTACCGGGAAAAGGTCTGGGGGCTGAACTTCAGGGGATTGTTCAACCTGTCTCTTTGCCTAAGAATTTAGAGACCTTTGGACTGGGGTTCAAACCTACTGCGGCAGATGTAAAGCGAGCGCGGAAAATGAAGAAGAAAGTTTGGGCTCTTCCCAAACCAATTCCGCGTCTCTCCAGATCCTTTGTTAGAGCAAGTGCCAAGGGGTCACCGGTCCCAAAAATTCTCGGACCATTGATTTGGATGGACGGGGATTTGAATCAGAGCTTCGAAAGGCTGTTCGCTGATGTTAATGTGATAGAAGTTGGAGAGGGCTCCAGCAGAGCAGACATACAGTTTGTGGGACCTAAGGCCAATACCAACAATTGGACGGCTACTCCTCTTCCTACCCGGGGGGAGTCCTGGTAGTAGGCTTTGATTTTTCTTTCTTGTTTTTTGGATTATTCCAGGGTGTAATCCAAATCTCATTTTATTTTGTAAAGTGTGAACCCTGTTATCCCGTATTTTTAATAAAAGTTTCTCTTCTTATCTTGTTTTAATTTTGTTTTATTCTTTTCTCTTTCTGAACAGTTCTCTTTTTACTGGTTCTAATGACATGGCATGCACAACGGATCTTCGACCTAGTATAAAAAATCAATCTGACTCCGACTTAATTGTGTAAGAGATCGATTATGATGATGAGTCCGAATACGACGAGGATGAAGCCTTCGAAGAAATAAACAGAGAATTGTGCCAGTTCGAAGAGAAACCCAAGCCTAATCTGAATGACACCGAAGCTGTCAATTTAGGGGATGCAGACGATGTCAGGGAAACCAAAATCAGCATCTACACCGAGTCAGACATCAGGGAGGAATTAATCAAAGCCCTCATTGAGTTCAAAGATGTTTTTGCGTGGTCATATGATGACATGCCAGGATTAAGCACCGATCTAGTGGTTCACAAATTGCCCACTGACCCGGCATACCCTCCTGTCAAGCAAAAATTGAGGAAGTTTAAGACGGATATGAGTGTGAAGATCAAAGAAGAAGTGACCAAGCAGCTGCAGGAAAAAGTTATTCGGGTCACTCGATATCCCAATTGGTTGGCCAATGTGGTACCAGTGCCAAAGAAGGATGGGAAAATCAGGGTATGTGTCGACTACCACAATCTCAACAAGGCAAGCCCTAAGGATAATTTTTCATTGCCCAACATCCATATCTTGATCGATAATTGCGCCGGGCGCGAGATCGGATCCTTTGTGGACTGCTATGCAGGATATCATCATATCTTAATGGACGAAGAAGATGCAGAAAAGACGGCTTTCATTACGCCATGGGGAACGTACTGCTACCGGATAATGCCATTCGGATTGAAGAATGCTGGGGCAACATACATGAGAGCAATGACTATTGTGTTTCATGACATGATACACAAAGAAATTGAAGTGTACGTAGACGATGTGATCATAAAGTCCTGGCGTCAGGAAGGCCATGTAGCAGACCTAAGGAAGTTCTTTCAAAGACTTCGAAGGTATGATATTAAGCTCAACCCGGCCAAATGTGCCTTTGGGGATCCATCAGGAAAGCTGTTAGGATTCATCGTCAGTCGACGGGGTATTGAGTTGGACCCGTCCAAGATCAAATCCATCCAGGATTTGCCACCGCCAAAGAACAAAACGGAGGTGATGAGTCTGTTGGGAAGACTAAATTATATCAGCAGGTTCATCGCTCAACTCACGGCGACTTGTGAGCCCATATTTCGGCTACTGAAGAAAGATGCTGCAGTAGAATGGACGGCAGAATGTCAAGAAGCATTTGACCAAATCAAGGGGTATCTGTCAAATCAGCCTGTGTTGGTCCCACCTGAGCCGGGGAGACCATCAACAGTCTTGGAGAATTAGTTTGGTTGCGTGTTGGGGCAACACGACATTACAGTAAGGAAAGAGCAAACCATCTATTATCTTAGCAAGAATTTTACAGTATATGAGGTCAAGTACACTCAACTCGAGAGGACATGTTGTGCCCTAACTTGGGTGGCTCAAAAATTGAAGCACTATTTGTCCTCGTATACTACTTATCTCATTTCCCGCTTGGATCCACTAAAATATATTTTCCAGAAGCCTATGCCTACAGGGAGGTTAGCAAAATGGAAAATTTTACTCACAGAGTTTGATATCGTTTATGTGACGAGGACGGCCATGAAAGCCCAAGCGCTGGCCGATCACTTGGCTGAGAATCATGTTGATGAAAAATACGAGCCATTGAGGACGTATTTTCCTGACGAGGAAGTAATGCATATAGGTGAGTTGGAATTACCTGAGGAACCAGGTTGGAAGCTTTTCTTTGATGGAGCCGCAAACGCGAAGGGAGTTGGAATAGGAGCGGTACTTATTTCTGAAACAGGACGTCATTATCCTGTTACAGCTCAGCTGCGTTTCTATTGTACCAACAACATGGCTGAGTATGAGGCATGCATTTTGGGTCTGCGACTAGCTACAGACATGGATGTCCGGGACGTTTTGGTCTTGGGAGACTCGGACCTCCTGGTGTATCAGATTCAGGGCGAATAGGAAACACGGGATTTGAAACTCATACCATATCGACAATGTTTGCACGAGCTGAGCAAGCGATTTCGATCAGTGGAATTCAGACACATCCTAAGAGTTCATAATGAGGTTGCTGATGCATTGGCCACCTTAGCATCGATGTTACACCACCCCGATAAAATTCATGTTGACCCATTACACATTCAGGTTCGAGATCAGCATGCTTATTGCAACATAGTAGAGGAAGAAGTGGATGGCGAGCCATGGTTTTATGACGTAAAGAAGTACCTCAGGATAGGGATATACCCAGAGCAGGCCACCGGAGACCAAAAAAGAGCCATTCGGCGATTGTCAAATGGATTCTTCCTCAGTGGAGGAGTGTTGTACAAAAGAATCCCGGATTTGGGATTGCTGAGATGTATAGACGTCGTTCAAGCCACGACAGTTATGACAGAGGTGCATGCTGGAATTTGTTGGCCACATATGAGCGGATATGTATTAGCGAAGAAGATTCTTCGAGCAGGGTATTATTGGCTCACTATGGAGCGTGATTGTATCAATTTTGTGCGGAAATGCCATCAATGTCAGATACACGGAGATTTGATTCATTCTCCACCAACAGAATTGCATACAATGTCAGCGCCATGGCCATTTGTTGCATGAGGCATGGATGTCAATGGGCCTATTGAGCCGGCAGCGACCAACGGCCATAGGTTCATTCTGGTAACCATCGACTACTTCACTAAGTGGGTTGAAGCTAAAACTTTCAGGTCGGTAACCAAGAGGGCAATGGTGGATTTTGTTCACTCCCATATCATCTGTAGATTTTGGGTCCCAAAAGTGAGCATCACGGATAATGGTGCAAATCTTAACAACAATTTGATGAGAGAGGTATGTCAACAGTTTAAGATTGCACACCGCAATTCCACTCCACATCGTCCCAAGGCGAATGGAGCAGTTGAAGCAGCTAATAAGAACATCAAGAAGATACTGAGGAAGATGGTGGAAGGATCTAGACAATGGCATGAGAAATTACCATTTGCATTGTTGGGTTATCGCACTACAGTTCGGACTTCAGTAGGTGCAACTCCTTATTTATTGGTATACGGAACTGAAGCAGTGATACCAGTAAAGGTCGAAATTCCGTCCCTCCGGATTGTCGCTGAAGCCGGGATTGACGATGATGAATGGGTCAAAGCTCGACTGGAGCAGTTGAACTTAATAGATGAAAAAAGATTAGCAGCAGTGTGTCATGGCCAGTTGTATCAGAAGAGAATGGCAAGAGCATACAATAAGAAGGTGCGCCTCAGAAAATTCGAAGTAGGGCAGCAAGTATTGAAACGGATCCTCCCACATCAGGTCGAAGCAAAAGGCAAGTTCGCCCCAAATTGGCAAGGGCCTTATATTGTGACCAGAGTGTTATCCAACGGCGCTTTATGTCTGACAGATGTCGAAGGAAGATGCATCGACATGGCTATCAATTCTGATGCAGTCAAGAGATATTATGCGTAATTTCTTTGATTATGATAGTTATTTGTTCGTTTGTTTGTACTTGGTACTTATTGGATAATGAAATGACGGAGGCAATTCTTTCTTCTATCCAAACACTTTTAATCTTTGCTTCCCCCTTTGAGCCTTATTTATTCTTTCATACCCCTCTTTTGGAGTCACTAATGAAAAACAAAAAAAATGAAACAAGAGAAAAGTCACAAGAAAAACAAAGGAATCGAGTGAACTACGTTCGACCTGATTCCTCTAAGAGGATACGTAGGCGCTTCACGGCTCGGTCGTAATGTGACAAAATGTCACGAAAAATCAAAAGTCCCCCAAGCAAGAAAACTGGGGCAGAAGTTATGTTTCTTAAAAAAAATGGAAAAAAAAAAGGTTTGATCCCAAGAGTTGTAATATCTTACCCATCAAATTATTCCTTGATAACCTTTTCTTTTCTTTACCCACACAAAACCCACATCTTATGTCCAAAAAGACCTCCCGATCGTTATCTAAGAGGCGCCAAGTCAGGCAGATGAAAGCCAAGGGTAATACACTGATCCTCGACTGGATGAGGGCCATAAGCTGAAGAAATTGATAGGCAAAAGAATTCCCAGTAGAGAGAATCTTATCGGTAACACTCTGATCCCCAGCTGAAAAAATAAAATGAGAGAGTCTTATCGGTGCAAACCTTCATAGGCACCAAAAGGCGATGGGAGCTGAGAGAAAGGAGAGAGTCTTGTTAGTGAAAACCCCTCGAAGGGCACTATGAGGTGACAAGATGAGATCGGCAGAAAGAATCTGCATATGGCAAAAGTTAGGCTCCTGTTTATTCCCGGCAAATGAGGCCATCAGGAAGATTGATTGATACAAATAGACTGGGTCGATTAATCCGGAATGCACGACATGATCGTTGGGACCAGTCATACCGTCCAGATAAGTTCTTTCCTTTTCTTTTCCCCCAGCATTTGTTCAGAAAGATTTTTTCTCTTTTTCTATCTTTCCATTTCTTTGTCTAAAAAACTTTTTCTAGAAATTTTTTTTTAGAAGGATTTTTCAAAGTTTACTACCAGTTGCCAAAATGGTACAAAGCGGAAGGTGAAGGGGACCGGCCAAAGACAGGGCAATAAGACAAAAGGCGTTTGTTGCAAGACCAAGTGACAAACTGGCCTAGAAAGTTAAGGGAAACATGGAGAAAAGCTGGAAAGCAACGGTTGAGGAACTTATGGACCAAGTTCCAAGAGGATCCCCAGCAGAACTTCGATGGATCACTGACCAAGTTCCAGGGTAGCTGGACAACACAAAAAGGGGGAAGGAGAAAGAGAGAATTCATCCGCAGAAAAATAACCCCAGCAGTCTTATCCTCAATAACGTTATCCCCGGATGATAACATTTCGTCCCCTGCAGTATTGAGGGAAAATAAAACTTTTTAAGGGAGTAGTTTTGGAGTTGAAAAAGACTCCCCCGGCGTGTTTTGAAATAAAAGGGCGGGGAAGGGATAAATGGAAAAACCATCCCCAGCAGAAATATCATCCCCAGCAAGTAACATTATCCCCAACCAGTTTTGGGAGCGCAGAGCAAGGGAAAGGGAAAGAAAAACCATCCCCCAGCAGGAGTGACACGATCACTCACCGTGTTTTAAATTAATAAGATTTTCTTTGATTTCTATAGAAAAATAAAGGTTGATGATGGCAGAAAGACACGCCACAAGGAAGGTCACCAAAACTGGGGCAGAAAATTTTCTGCCGTTGTCAAAATTTTCTCGGAGGAACGAGGAAACAAATTCAAATACTTTCATGTTTTTTTAGATAAATAGGCGCCCACCTGCATAACAAGAGGAATACTTTTCATGTTTTTAGATAAATAGGCGCCCACCTGTATAACAAGAGGAATACTTTTCATGTTTTTAGATAAATAGGCACACACCTGTATAACAAGAGGAATACTTTTCATGTTTTTAGATAAATAGGCGCCCACCTGTATAACAAGAGGAATATTTTTCATGTTTCTAGATAAATAGGCGCCCACCTGTATAACAAGGGAATACGTTTCATGTCTTTACCAATTAGGCGCCCACCTGTATAACGAGGGAATATTTTTCAGTCTTTACATTTCAGGTCTTGAAATCCGTAACCTACTGGAAAGCAGAAGGTTACAACAAGAGGTCTCGGCGCATATTCAAGCACACGAGCCAAAAGGAAGATAAGACAAATCGCGAGAGAAGAGGCCTTTGAACATCAAATTATTCCCAACATAACAAATCTGATGAAGAAAGCCGTATCCCCAGAGGAACTACCTAAAAGCTTAATGAAGGAAGCCATATCCCCAGCTGACCGAACAAGACAGTGAGAACTGGTATTCAAAAAAGCAAAAGGCCAGCGCCATCCCCAAGTCTACGAAAAGGAAAAGCGGCGGAAGATACACAAGCCGACAAAAAAACAAAGCAGCAAAAACAAGTTGAAGATAGATAAGATCTTATGATTCATAGTCTAGCATAACTTCTTGTTTTCTTTTGACACGGTGTAACAAGGAGATCGGTAAGGCAGTGGTAATAGCACGCGACAGCAGTAACAGCAGAACCACAGTTCTCCGGTAGCCCTAGCTACCAAGACTTCCCGAACTACATTAACCTGATTCCTCTTTAGCCAAGGATATGTAGGAAACCTTTGAAGCAAAGGTTCGGTTAAATCTTTTCAAAAAAAAATGCTTCACACGGAGTATTCCAACGGGCAAAAATCGCTCGTATCTGCTCACTTTATCTTTGTACGAAAACTCTTTGTGTTTTCGGACAAAGAGGGACATCTGTGAGCACGTGATGTTTGCTGCACGAAAACTACTCCAAAAGAAATCAAAAATAAAACAAATTTCATCTGTGTACAATTTTTGAGAATTGGCGTAACATTTTGGTAATTATTTTATTCGTAAATGTTTACCCTTATTATAGTTAATTGAAAAATACAAAAATACATATTGCATGCATATTTAGGATTTAATCATGCATTTAGGAATTAGTTAAACCATCATTTATCCCTAAAAGGAAAATCAAAAAATATATAAATATATATATATATACCTTTTTATTCTATTTTTTGTCTTTGAGTGATTTTATTTTAAGGTTTTAATTTGTGTATTAATTGTTGTAAGTGTTAATTAATATTTGTGTAGTTTTATTTTTAATTTTACAATTTAATTAGGAATTGTGTTTAAATTAGAAAATTAAAAGAAGAAAAAGAAGTTGAAAAAAAATGAAAAAATTCGGATTGGACCAAACAAATCAGGCCCAAATCGATACATAGACCCAGTCCAAATCAACCTGGTCTCATAGACGGTGAAACGACGCCGTATTGGCATCCCCATTCCGAACCATTGATTGATTCAAATGAACGACCCAGATCAGACCATTCACTTACCCAAACGACGCCGTATAGGGCTATCTGATCTCAACCATTAACCCAATCCCATCCAACGGCCTCAAACCATCCCCAGATGCCCGACCCAATTAACCCCGGACCAACCCGATCTCCTTTTAAGTGGAACGGCACCGTTTTACACTAGCCAAGGGATCCTGGCCATTGATCACTTTCTATCCAACGGCCAGGATCAATTCTTCTAAGCCGTATATAAGCCTAACCCCTTTACCCTACCCCCCTATCCGAACACCCCCCCCCCCCTTTCCGTCGTCTCTCTCAGAGACGAACGAAACATCCCGTTTCAAACCCTAGCCGCCACCCCTCACTCTCGCCGTAAACCCGGCAACCACGACGCCGATGACCACCAAAATAACACCCATGATACACTCAACCACCCTGAACACGAATTCGTTAGCATCTTGCCTCTAATAATTCCCCATCGTCTCGAATCTTCGTTTGAAGGTTCGAGCAAAACCCCAATCTACACCAACCAACCCCAGATTCATACCGGTCACTACCCTGGCTTCACTCATGACCAAACCAAGCTTGGTTTGGTTTAAATCTAGGTAGAGACCCTCAAGCCCCAAATCAGACCGTATAAACCCTAGAACTCAAAGCCTTGGGGATCCGTCCAGTTTAAACAAAGGATGGGGATCTAATAGACCTTAATTGAGGTGTTCTCAGTTGAGAACACTTCGATTAAAGTCCGTTCGACCTCAAATGATCGAGTTTGGTTCAAGCCTGGGTCATTTTGTTTGTGAGCTTCCAAGATAAGTTTCTCTTTCCCTTCTGTTCTTGTTTGAATGCTGTTTTTGTTTGTTAGCATGTTTAGTTAATTTGTTGATTTTTCGGTTATTTTCTTTCAATTCTCGTCGTCTTCATAAGACCTTTTATTTTGTCGACTCTTCTTTTGACCATTGTTAAATATGTGTGATAAGATACGTATTCGATTTGATTAATATCATCGAGTGGTAATTTATGTAGGTTCCCTGTTTTGTGCAAAGCTGCTGAAATCATTTGGTTGCCTGTTTAGTCTTATTTGTTTATCGATTGATTGTTCTATGATATAGCTAGTATAGTCGATTGGATAAATGTCGTCGATTAGTTTTACAGGTTTGAATGTTAGAATAATCTGATTCATACTACTTCACATTTTTGATCGAATCATTGTTTGAATTTAGTTGTGAATTGGTTATAGCTGTAGTACATTAGAGAGCAGTTAGCAATCAGCTGTTAGGGCAGTAATTCAGATTCCCAGAGGGGTATTTTGGGATGTCAGAAGCCTGAAAATTGTTCAATTTTAATAGTATGTCAGTATAATACTAATATACCACTAAACTAATGAATAAAATAGGGATCAATGGTGGGAGTGATAATGTGTTAAGTGCCTTTATTGGCTGGAAATCAGAAATAGCATGGGCTTTTAATAAAGAAGTGAAGAGCTGACACCATTTTAAAAAAAAAAGGGCTGAATAAAAGGGGAAATCAGAATATCATGGGTTGAATGATAAAAGGGGATTAAGGAGTGCACATGGGAAAGAATATACAGGCTGAAAAAGCTAAAGCTAGAATAAAAAAAGGGGGCTGACTGGTTTTTAAAACACACTTCTTGGTTATAAATAAGAGGCTGAGGGCAGATTGAGAGAGAACTGGATTTTGATTTTTAGGAGTTGAGTACTAGGAAAAAAAAGATTTGGGGAGTTGAAATAGGCTGAAAGTTGAGCTAATTAACGAGAACTAAAAGAGTAGTTTGAGAGATAAAAGAGGTTTCTTCTGTTACACTGTTGAACATAAGGACTGTAGCTGGTACTGTTTTATTGGTCTTTCTGAGGTTTTTCACTGTTTTCTGTTGGAGTTCTGTTAATACTCAAATCTGCACTGGTTATTTGTTACTATTAACACTGGTTGTTGCTGTTTTGTTTTCTGAAGTTACTACTGGGTTTTATTAAGTTGCTACTGGGTCTTAGTCTTTTATTGGGCTATCTCTGTCACTGTTACTGGTCTGTGGCTGTTCTGTTAACTATGTTGTTGTGTTGTTGCATACTGCAGCTAATCATCACCCTCTTCTTCTTTTATTTCAATACCAGGTATGCTTTCCAATAGACTATGATGTAACTGGGAGGTGTACAAGTGAAATGAAATGCTTATGGGAATTAATGTATCATGTGGTGTACCTATAGTTTAACCAATTATGTGATAAATATTTGTATAAGTTTCATTTTTGTAATTCGATAAGGATGCATGATGTACTCTTTTACTTAATTGGGACTGTTTGTTTTTTTAGCTATAGTGGTAGTCGACAGTTGCAGATCCAGTTGTAGTTGGTTATGTAGTTTATAGAATGAACAAATAGCTAATGGATTAGTTGTTTAGATTTCATCTCTAATTGGTTTGGGTATTTAAGGCAGACTTTAATAGGTTCGTGTTTAATTCCATTAGTCTCAATCACATACAAATGATAGTTCAAATCAACTTGGAGAATGGTTGGTCTGCTTTAGCGTTTTTGTCAACCTCGTATGCATATTATAATTTCAGCTTTAGTAGTTCATTTATAGAATAAGGCACGAAACAATCTTCCATTTTTCGAGTTTGAGTGCATTTTTTTTGTTAGCCTCTAGTGTAAACCTAATAACCAATAAGAGGCCCGAACTCGCTAAGCATGTAAATCCATTAAGACTTTTTCTTCTTTCGTATTTAGAGACGAACTTAATAGAGAAAATGTAGTCACTTTAGGATTATCCTTTAAAAATAAATGAGACGAGCCTCGCTAAATAAACTGCGGGGCCCTCAATAAATGTACATTTTAACTACTTAGACTTCGGGAGGAACCGTTTAGCAAACTTCACGGCCGTCCCCAGAAATAAGAACGCGATAGGCTCTTTAGGCGCGTGTTTAATAATTTCACCTTCTTAAATTCAGTTGTGCATTTCATGCAACCCAAATCCAAATCCCAAAGCGTCGAATCAAATGTGTTCAGGATTGTGGGTTTATTTCATGCGGCGCAATCTAAAGACATATCTCAGACGACATTCAATTTTCTTTAATAAATTAAATAAAAGTGGTTAAAAGTTAAAATTAGCACATAAGTTACAACATGTATTAAAATCAAGTAAATAAGCTGAACATGACAGTTGAGCGACCGTGCTAGAACCACGGAACTTGGGAATGCCTAACACCTTCTTCCGGGTTAACAGAATTCCTAATCTGGATTTCTGGTTCGCGCACTGTTAAACAGAGTCATTCTTTTCCTCGATTCGGGATTCAACCGGTGACTTGGGACACCATAAATCTCCCAAGTGGCGACTCTGAATCTTAATAACAAATCCTGTTTCGATTGTCCTTTAATTGGAAAAACTCCTTCTCACCCCTCGCGGGGTGGTAAAAAGGAGGTGTGACACTCCTATTGCGGCGTGCAACCCGATCCCACCTCTCCATCCTTATTACTCCTTGTTGCGGCATGCAACCCGATCCTACCAGACAATCACATTCACCCTTATTCCTCCTGTTGCGGTATGCAACCCTGTCACACCTCCTTTTTTACCTACACCCCGTAAAGGGTATAAATATAAGGGAGTTTTTCCAATTAAAGGAATATCGAAACGAGATTTATTAAAAAAATCAGATTCGCCACTTGGAAGATTTATGGTGTCCCAAGTCATCGGTTGAATCCCGAATCGAGGAAAATATGACTCTGTAATGCAGTCCGCGAACCAGAAATCCGAGTAAGGAATTCTGTTAACTCGGGAGAAGGTGTTAGGCACTCCCGAGTTCCGTGGTTCTATCACGGTCGCTTTGATCATACTTGGCTTAAAATTGTTTAATTACCGACTTTAGACCCTATGTGCATTTATCCTTTACCGCTTTTTAATTAAGAAAATTATCTCAAAACGGGTCACGCGTACGTGTACCCATTTGTTTGGTGTGTCAAAAAATCATGTCACGCGAACGTGTCCACAATTAATAACACTTTATTATTAAAAAAAAAAAGAGAAAGGTTTGGCCAAAGTTGCGTGTCTAAAGCAAACTACAAACATTTGTCATTTTTGTATGATTAAATGGTAGACGACGCACCTCGGACTATATGAGCTAATTTAATTAATAATCTACGAAAATCCGTTTTTATTATTAAGAATGTTTGTTCGAAGTTGCGCGAATGCATACTCCGAATTGGTTTTTAGAATTGTAATCATGTCACGCGAACGTGTACACAATGACAATTGTATTTTAAACTGCCTTAAAGGTTTCTCTATGAATATTTGTTATTTTACCTTTATATTATGAGATTAAAACAAGAAGCCATTTGTTACTAAGTGTCTAATTATGGCTCACCTCTTAATTACTCGGAATGGCCTGACTCAAATAAAGAGGAAGCCCAAAGAACTCAAAAATGATAACTTAAAACTAAGACTAAAAGGGGATAAATAAACAAGGGGTCCGTTCCTTTTGAGTCTAAACCCCATGACGCATTTGCAATTATAACACTTACGAATTGAAATAATTTGGGCCAAACTCGTTAACGGGCCCAGTTTGTACATACGAGGCGGAAAGGAGAAATTCAGGATCAAGGATTAATACCTTATTCTCATCCCAGACCAACCCTCTGAGTTTAGGCTCAATAGAGCCCAAATGGGTATTTCACGTTTCCAATTTCACATTTCACCATACCAAATAGGAGATTGATCTTTAGCATTTTCACATTTCCAATCATCGAACAAATGGGCAAACCATGGGTCATGCCTATTGAAGTACTGAATGAAAATGCACTTCACCGTTTTATCTTTCAAAAGGGAAACTTCTTTCCCCCAGCTGCTGAATAATGCCCCTAAGGCTGGTTCAAACAATTCGAGAAACGAACACTTGGGACTAACCGACCATTATAAAGTCGTAATCCCAAAAATGGCTCTGTTCAGCTTTAACGTTTATGGACAGACCATAATGCATGAAATGACCAAGTACAAACACCACTGAACTGAATTTGACAAACTGCAGCTACCAGTTATCATCCCCTAAACATTTTGACAGTGTATATGCTTAACCTATCACAGTCAACTTGAGATTAATCTATAATTTGCAAAACAGAAGCAACAAAATAGCAGATGCAGCGAAACTCATACCAAAAAGCACAAAACTGCATGACTGTTTTACCAAACATAGTTCAGCTGAGTGTCTTTCCCAGTCCTATTAAACTACTACGCAACTAATCAAACAGTAATTATTGCGGCTAATTTTCATGTTAGCAACCTATTAGTTACAGCCACCATAATAAACAATCACTATACTAAGTAAATACCAAATAATAAGACACGGAAACAGTAGCACTGATCAAAGGAGCCCAGACATATTGGAGCTATTTCATTTCATTTGCAAATCAAAGCTTCATACATAGCTTCTAAATTTAGAAAATGTGTACCTGGAGAGCAAAATAAGAGAGACGATGGGGATCAGCACAACAAGATAGTATCAGTAGATAAGCAGCAACACCAGCTGGAACACAACTCCGGATCGAAGGAATTGAACCCACAGAATCAATTAAGTCCAATAGAACAGTAATTTTAAGCAGCTTGACCCAAAACTTTCCAGGGATTAACCTCAAATCATGTTAAATCTATGTGAATCAGAAAACAGCTTCAGAAAATCAGAGAGGTTTTCTAGATTTCTAGCTTTTCCAAATCTCCTGTGAAAATTTTTTGTATATATTTTTTGATTTCAGTCTTTTTCCAAAAAAAAAATCCCCCTTCAGCCTCAAGTAACAATGCCTTTATAGGCAAGTTACTAGGGCAGTCTTAGGGTCTAGTTATTTCATTTTTATTCCTTTTCAAATTTCCCTTTTTGCTACTTAGTCCTTAGACTTCTGACTTGCTGGCCAAGTAAGGCATTTTTTCAGCTTCTAGGAAGCTTCCTAGACAGTTATCAAAAGATCCCCTACCCAGGTTTCCCAATTTACCCTTTTAAACCCTGTTAATTACTCCTGGCCCAGGCAAAGTTATGGGTCAAATTGACCCCATTTGAAATGTTGGTGGGTCAAGTTTGACACCAACACTTAACAGGCCCCAATGAAGGATTCATATCCTCAAAGCCCAAACAACATCGAAAGCTCAAATAAAATTTCTTGAACCTTTCATAACTAAAATAAGCCCAACTGACTGATCCCTTTTTTTTTAAAACGATGAGCTACAAACAAACCACCTATTCGAATTAACCAGAACCACTCATATGATTTGGACAAGCAGACAAAACTCGAATGGGCAACATGCATAAACTAACATGGAATCTTCAAGAACTTCTACGAGAAAATTTTAAAACTCACGGCATACCATATAAACGCCATATAAATACAGAAACTTATAATCACTGCTTTAATACATTACCAAATTCAAATCAAGAACTAAGGAGAGACCGGAAGAGAGGGAAAGAGAGACAGAACGAACAGAAAAGAAAAGAAGTAGAAAAATTGCAAAAGAAAGAGAAAAGAAAAAGAAATGAAGAAAGTACCTACCAAAACTCGGACAGTGCAGACTGGAACCCGACCCTTCAAATCTTCGGATTTTCTGCCAAATCTAATATTAATCGTGTGTTCTTGTAAAGAACACACGATTAATGTCATATTAGACCTAAATCATTCACAGCAACTTGATTCGGGATTTTCGAATTTTTAAGGCTCATCTTCAAATCCAGATTCGACGAGTCTGGTGAAGATTCGAGGAAAAGGGGGGTGGGTTTGGACTGAGGAGAAAGGGAGGGAGCTAGGGTGTGAATTTGGTGGTCATCGGAGGTGGCGCCGCCTCCGGCAGTGAGGGAATTTAGGGCGGCTCAACTAGGGTTTCGGATGCTTCTGGTAGGGTGTTGAGCAGAAGAGTTTGAGGGGGGGGAGTCAAGTTTCGGACACTTATATATTAAACTCCCCCAGTCCTGATCCGTTGGATCAAGCAATATCAACTGCCCAAACTAAACTAAATGAAACGACATCGTTTTATTTGAGAAGGGGATCCGGACCGGGTTGGACGGTCTGGGCCTGGGTCAAACGGGTGTGTATGGGGAAAATGGATTTGGGCCTGGGCACTTTTAACTGAAGGCAGCCCAATTCTATTTCTTCAAATTTTCTAATTTTCCATTAATTCAATTCATTTTCTTTTAAAAATCTTTTCTTTTTCCCAAAATTAAAATTAAAACCTAATTTAAATCTTAAATCAAATTATCCTACCAAATTAAATTAATTAACCCTAATAATTGCTGCTACAAATAATTAAAAACCAAATTAAAGTAAAAACTACTAAAATTCAAAATTAAAATCAAAAGTGCAAAATAAACTATTTTTTGTGATTTTTCCTTATTTTTATAAAATAACTAATTTGTTAATTAATCCTAAAATGTAGAATTAAATCCTAAATGCAAATGCAACATTTTTTTTTGCAATTTTCATTAATTAAATAAAAATAAAAATGCATAGACAAATGCAAACAATTACCAGAAAATGCCACGAAAATCCCCAAAATTGCAAACACTGAAAGAAATTGTTTTGTTTTGAATTTATGGGAGTAATTCATATAGGGCAAAAATCACGTGCTCACAAACACGTGCACGGAATTACCCTTCGTGCTTTTACACTCATCCACACCACAAGAATCAATGAATCGGCACGGCATTACCCTAATAAAGACAAGTGTTTCACAAGTTAACTCAGATCCTCCACAACACTTATACCCCAATCCACACAATGGAATATCACTACGGTTATGAAACTTCACCAGTTAAAATTACACAGCAAGACCAATCAAAGTGTACCATAAAACACCAATAAACCAATATGAGCCAACAATGAAACGAAATCATGAAACAAGTAAATACTTCAATAAAGAAAACAATGGTTAATATGAAGTAATTAGACATGGAAATATTTATGAGCAAGTAGCAATTAAGACATGAGACAATATATTAGGAACGGGGAAGGGAACATGCTAAAATGGTCATTTGGTGGCGCATAGGTACTCGTCACCACACCTATACTCTACACACATGGACTTCCACATAGAAAATAAGTCGGGGATCCCTAATCCCTCAAGTCAAGGTTAGACCAAACATCTACCTCAAGCCAACGGGTATTTCAAAGCTCAACCACCGCTTTACCTCTTGATTCCACCACCAATTCACTCGTATCTAGCCATAATTAGCTTAATAACATCAATAAATGCTAAAGAACTCAATTCAGATGCATAATTATAGGTTTTCTAACATTTTTCCCAAAAGGTCAAAACCCGACCCCGGGCCCGCTTGGCCCAAACTCAAAATTCGGATAAAAAACTGATTACCCATTCACCCCCGAGCCCGGATATACAATTGGTTTTGGAATCCGACCTCAATTTGAGGTCTAAATCCCCAATCACCATGAAAAATCCTAGATTCTAGGATGAAATCTTGTAAAAAGATGAAATAGATTAGAAGAAATAAGTTAAGAATCATTTACCTATGATTTGGGGAAGAACTTGCTCTAGGAAAATCGCCTATTGGAGTTTAGGTTTTGAAAATTTGAAGAATGAATGAAAAATCCCGTCCAAGACCCTTTTACTCAGCTGCAGATGTCGCATTAATGCGAGAAAGGCAACGCAAATGCGAACCTTCCGCATTTCTGCTGTTGTCGCAAATGCGAAAAATTTGGTCGCAAATGAGAAGTTCCCCCTACCCTGCCTTCTTTGCAAATGCGAAAAATTGTTTGCAATTGCGAACATGCCAGGCCCAGCTTCTTTTGCAATTACGATGGAAGCCTCGCAAATGCGACGTTGACAGTGGTCGCAATTGCAAACCCTGACCTCGCATTTGCCAGGTTTGAGGCCTACAACTCAGCTGAAGCATACCAACAATTCCCTAAGTTCAAAAATCACTTTGTAGCCTATCCAAAACTCACCCGAGCCCTCGGAGCTCCAAATCAATTATGCAAACAAGTCTTAAAACATCATATGAACTTGTTTGCGCGACCAAATCGCCAAAATAATATTTAGAACTATGAATTAAACACCAAAACTCATGACATTCTCAAGATTGTTCAAAATTTCTATTTTGCCAACCAAGGGTCCGAATTACATCAAATCTCTTCCGTTTTTCACCAAATTTCACAGATAAGGTCTAAATACCATAACAGACCCGTACTGGGCTCCGGAACCAAAATACGGGCCCGATACCAACAAGATCAAATCTTATTAAATTTCAAAAACCATTATATTTTCAGTTAAATAATTTTTTCAAAAAATTCATTTCTCGGGCTAGGAACCTCGGAATTCGATTCCGGGCATACGCCCAAATCCCATATTTTACTACGGACCCTCCGAGATCGTCAGAATACGGGCCCGGGTCCGTTTACCCAAAATATTGACCGAAGTCAACTAAAATTGTCTTTTTAAGCCAAAAATCATTATTTTTTAAATTTTTCAGACAAAAATTTTCTGGTATCGCGTCCGGACTACACATGCAAATCTAAGAGAGATAAAAAGAGGGTTTTAAGGCCTCAAAACATGGAAACAGATTCTAAAACAAAAGATGACATTTTGGGTCATCACATTTTCGGCGATTATTTTAAGAGTGTCATTTCCCTTAAGGAGGATACACGCCAAACAATATATCATTTTCACTTATTTTAATCACAATCCATCACTAATTGTAATAAGAAACTTAATATCGTATATGTATACAAGTTAGGGTTAATTACATTAATCACTCCTGTAATATGACTCAATTTTGAATACACCTTCTATATGTCAAAATTAAGCACGTGCATCCCATGTATTATAAAAATTTATGCTTCACTACACTCATATGAGGTATATCCTATATTAAAATATAACTATTACAAGATTACAGATAAAAAATAAAAGCCTTTATCTATTAATTTTTAATGAAATTTAAAAAAGACTAAACAATTTTGTTGCAAAATCTTTATTTACACATTTGATTAAAAAAAGAGAGTAAACATTTTTGAAGATTTTCTAAACTGTTAAATAAAAATTAACAAAATTACTTAATGAGATTGCTAGAGTTTTTACATATTTGGCAAAATATTTTTAACCACTCGAAACTCTTTAATATAATATTGTTATTCCTATTTTTCTAAAATATTTATACCTCTTGTATAATGGAAAAAATGAAACTAAATTTAAGCCAATTTTGAAGTGGAAGAAAATAAACGAACTAAAATGAAAATGAGAAAAACATTTTATTTATATGTAAATTTATCTTTTAATAATTATGTTTTGATATATTTAATCATAGATATACCTCATACGGGATGTATGTGTAGGATTTTCATAATATAAAGGGTAGGATTTTCATAATATAAAGGGTATGAGTGTTATGATTTTAAAATACAAGGGATATATCCGATATTGAGTCATATTATAGGGTGTTTAGTTTGTTGAAACATAATATGTAGGACAAATGCTAGCCCATGGATTACATGATTGAGAAATACAAAGTAAAAATAGCACGGTCTAGCCAGTTTTCGAACTAGTCATTCAAAAATAGTCAACGTTTGTCAAGTCATTGAATAATAACCACTATTTTGCTGCAAGAGAGACCGGTACAGCATAATATACTGGAGTTCGGTGCACCTCTATATGAACTTCCAGCATATTATGCTGGACCGATATACTTTGCTGACTCCAGTATAATATAATGGAGACTGGAGCATCGGTGCTCCAAACTCCAGTACATTATGCTGAACTAGTATATTATACTGGAACTCCAGTATATTATGCTGGAGTATTTTTTCGGATTTTGAACAGTGTTTTCGTTCAGATTTATCTTTACATAAAAAGTGGCTAAATTTCGATTACTTTTGAAACTGTGGCTATTTTTGAATGACCACTTGTACATCTGGTTATTTTTATATTTCTCCCAAATACAAAGCTTTTCCAAGCTAAAGAACGACCAACTTTGAGAAATACAAAGCTTTCGAATTTTTGGCGGAAAAACTTTTCCGATCTACCTTTTTCAGACTACTCTAAATCAGTCGGAAAGTAATCGAAATAGGTACTTTTCCGACTACTTTCCAACTATTTTGATAGTAAAAAAATTGCGAATTTCTAGTTGTTAACATCCTACAATATGATAAGAGGGTTTGAATATTTGTCACAAGCTTTTGTATTTAACGGCATTTAAGATTGTGATAGAACTTGCAAATGGAGTAAAGCCTGTTTGTATTGCATTTTAGCATCTATCGAAATCCTCCAAGTCTATTCTTTGCCACAATGGAAACAGAACAATGAAGTTTACATCTTCACTATCTTGCTGAAAGAATTACTGGAAGCAACTTACCCGCAAAACTACTTCTCAGAGTTTACCAGTAGGAAGAGCAATTGAATATAGTTTGGAAGAAATAGTTGATCATGTAAGCAGATCACAGATTGCACTGGTCATTGTACGGAATGCCCTCTAAGCGAGAGTTAGAAGCAGATTTAAGGTTGAATGTCAGTGTTCATATAGACAATTATAACATCTAGTTTTTTACAAGGCCATTAAAATTTTTGAAAACCAGCAAGCATAGTGTACATGGTGTCCACAATAGTTGGATACAAGTAGCTAGAGACACTTGGAACCAGGAATGTCTATCCAATGCAACCGGAGCTCTATTTCACCACACTCAACATTTCTCAACCTAAGAAACACATTTTGGACAACCTTGCCATTTTCATAAACAATACAGCTTTCTTCAGAATAGCAATTCTGCCTGCTTGGAATTATTTTGGTAATTATGGTTCCATCGGGGATGTTCTTAACGCGCTTCGTCCTTACTGCATTTATAAACGGTACAATGTCAAGTTCTGCATAGCCCATTTTATCATCGCGAGAGAATGTATCCTTGTCATAGACTTGCTGCAATGACAGTGTTATAAAGGCAATAAGGATCACGTTCGGTTTGGGTAATTGAAAAAAATCCATAACCTAATTAATTGGCTCCAAGCTACTGAAATTGTAAAGGTCGCCTAGCACTTCAAACTGTTATTGCTATAATCTTTAAGGGTGTGTTTGGTATGAAGGAAAAATCTCATATTTGGCTGGCTTAAATGTTTTTGGAAAATATTTTCCATATGAACTCATATTCCTCTAATTGGAGGAAAATGTTTTCCTTATTAAGAGAAGGGAAAACTTTTTTCAAAACTCCTTCTCAAACTTCTCCACCCTCACCAACTTACCCACCCACCCAACCCCACCCCCTCTCTCCAAAAAGGCTTTTTTTTAATTTCAGTTTTTTTTCCGTCACCACCCTTCAAATTTCCGTTTTGTGCACCCCTACCCCCTCCCCCGGGGGAAAAATATTATTTTTATATATTTTCAGTTTTAGTTTTTTCATCTTTCGACTTACAGGTTCGAAATTTTACAAGTTCCAAAGTTGTGAGTTTAGAAGGTTTACGGGTTTAGAAATTATAATGTTTACGGATTCGAAAGTTCGCGGTTTCGAATGTTTAGCGGTTCACAAGTTCATGAAATTTGTGGCTTTGGAAGGTTGTTGGTTCGAAAGTTTATGGCTTCATGTTTATTGTATCTAAATTATTTATGAATACTCTTGAGAAGTTATTTTTCTTAATTTGTGTACCAAGCACCGGAAAATGAATAAGATTATACTTGTTTTCCAAGAAAACATTTTCTACGGAAAATATTTTCCGTTATACCAAACACACCCCAAGAGTTTGAAACTTGAACAAGGTTTGCTCATAATGCGTTTTGCAAATGGCAGTTTCAACTATTTTTTCACTCAATGGCATACGGAAAAAGAAGTTATTGCCCCTAGAATTTCATCTTCACCAGATTCTTGGATGGAACTTGAAGAATATGCAGTAAAACTAGATGAAATTAAAAGGCATAGTTTAACCTTCAAAGACTGATTTTTCTTTTGATAATCAAGAAGTTTACAAGTTATGCAGGACACTGAGCATGTCTAAGAAAACATTTACATCATTTACTATAATATTAAGCTGCTGTTGTTTGTACTCCAATATTAAGCTGCCTTCAAAGACTGAATTGATACATTAAGTGTGGCTGTATTAATTGTTGTTGGCGTGTCCTATTCTTTAATGTCCTCTAGGTAAAGCAAAGTATGCAATAAGCTGTTTAATTTCTTGATCAAACAGAAGACAACAAAATGAAGGAAATTACCAGCTTGATTGGCAGAATTGGCTCAGCAATACATAGTGTCAAGTCATCATTCCATTCGGGATTGACATTCTTCTTCACAACTCTAGTCCTCAATTTCTGCTCCAATAATAAACACAAGCTTAACATAACAAGATAGTTAACACCATTTGAAACTCCATTTAGTCAATACATTTCCGCCTTCATCATGTTTTCCATGGAAAAGATTTTCCTAATAAGTATTTTCATGGAAAATTAGTGGTTTTATTAGTACTTATTTTTCCTTGTTTGGTTGGTGAGTGAAAAAAAAAATTCGAAATTTTTTTTATAGTGTTTGGTTAGACAGTAGAAAATATTTTTTAGGAAAACATGTTCGTATGCTACTCTCCTCACCCCCTTCCCCCAAGTCTCTATGTTTCCTTGCTCGCCCCCTCCCCCAAATACCCAACGTTTTCAGAACTCTATTTTCTTCAAGGAATTTAACTATTCTTCTAAAAATTCACACAACCCCAAATGAACCAATGTGTTGCTTTACTTTTTTACGAAAAACGTCGAAATTTATGCTATGTAACTATAAAGAAAATACTTTATTTTTTGGTTGAAAAGAAAGTACTCTTTCTGCAACATGAAAATTGAAAATAAAGTAATTATTTTATTAAAATAAAAAAAATACTTTTTCTACGTTGGGGTGGTGTCGGTGTGGGTGGATGTGGGGTTGGGTTGGTGGGGATAATAAGGATGGGAAGGTTAAGGAGTTATTGAAAATATTTTCTTCCGGCTATAGAAAAATGAGTTCATGAAGAAAATATTTTTCAAAATATTTAAGTCAACCAAACATAGAAAAATTAGAAAACGGAAAATATTTTCCTTCGTAACAAACACACCCTTAGTCAATACATTTCCCCCCTTCACCATTGGCATTCATACAGACTGAAAATTGGCCAACAGTGAGAGAGAAGATAAATAAGTTACTTTGTTTTTCTCGTCTAGCTCAACAGAATGGAATTCCTGAAAATTAATATCTCCGTTCTAAACCTATTTTCTTTTTATCCGTTCAAAAAAGAAGGATCTCTTTCTAAATTTGGCAACAATTAAGTTTAAACTTCCAATTTTACTCTTAATGAGAATCTTTTATAATCACACAAATAACATGGATCCCTTTTTAACTTGTTTAGGACCACAAATTTAAAAATCTTTATTTTTTCTTAAATTCTGTGCTAAGTCAAACAGACTCACATAAATTAGAACTGAGGGAGTACATAACTTTGGTGTGATTGGAAAAACCATGAAAATAATTACAACTTCTGAGCTTTGCAAGAAGATGATGGAATGAAATTCTCTCACTATTAGTATATGGTCAGCGTATGGAGTACGCGATTTTCAAAATGGTCAAGTTAAAGAAGGGTGCTTTGGACTACGGAATAAAATTTCATGACAATTTTATATTTACCAAGAATGTGGCCAAAAAATGTCATTTGAGAAGAAGAGCAGGGGAAACTAAATTTACCTGTCTGCCCATCCTAACGATAACATAAGGATCGCTGCTTCTGAAGTCTCTAATGGCCAAATTTATGCCTCTAATGATACGGATTCTCAGCAGACCCAACTGATTCTCCATTCAAACTCTAAACAACCTTACTTGTACGTACAATTGTGTGCGTGTGAGAGAGAGGTGATTGGTTCTCCAAAAGGGGATAGTAAGTAGCTTTATGGACTAGTTAAAGTTGTTATGGGGTATGGGTAAGGGGTCTACAGAATTGCAGGTTTCAAAAACCGAAGGTGATATAAACAAGAAAGAAAAGAGTATAATGTGAGAAATTTTATGTTGAGTCTCATATACCAAGTTATACTTGTATGATACTCTACATAAATGGACATGTGGACTGGTGGGTCCCACTTCTATCGCTAGTTTCAACTCTCTTTCCTTGTCTTCCTCATCCCCAAACCATCCCTCTAATTATTTTTTCGTTTTCTCTTTCTTCTTCAACACTAGGCAATTCTCCTTCAATTTCCACATCAAAACATTTTCTACATCAAATTCATTAGACATGATTTTCTCCTTCTTTAGTCCAACACATGTCTTCTTCTATATATTTTCTCGTAGACTTTTTGAGTTTCCTGTGAAAAAGAAACGATAATTCTTGAAAAATAATATGGGTTAACAATGATAAAAAGATTTATTGAAAATGGGTTTAAAATTTATGAAGTGGGTTGTCGAAAAAACTTAGGTGAAAAAGTTAATCTAAAGTATTTTTTTCTCCACCCGACTTTGATTCTCCATTTAAAATTTATTTTCAAAGTATCATTTAACTATTTGTAGATGTTATCTTCTTCAGCATGTCGGTTAAGTTAATTTTTCTAGGGTTCTTACATCTCCTAAAAAATGACATAATGAAGCAGCCGGAGAAATGGAGATATTCGATGATTAAATTTATGATATGAAATATGTTAAGAACTAGAATCAGCAGTTTTTTGGTATTCTTAAAAGAAATCGCCACTAATCTGAATCATTAAAGTTGCTAATCTTTGTATTCTGGTATGGAGATTAAAGGATAATTGCAGAGAAAAGGAAAAAAGTTAGGGGATCTTTTTGGGGATAAAAATACCAAAAAAAAAAAAAGTTAAAAGTAGTGATAGAAGTGGGTCCCACCAGTCCACATGTCCATTTATGAAGCGTCTCACACAAATATGACTTGGCATATAAGACTTAAGATAAAATTTCTCGCAATGTTAAGAAGCATCTAGAATCTTAAAGTCAGTTGGGTAGAGCTAGTATTATTCCATTTTATCAGCTCTCTCTCTATAATATATTGATTTGATCTTTGGTTTGTTTGACGTATGTTAAAGAAGAACTTTGAACACAACTCAAAAATTAACTCATGAGAGTTAGTCCAAAATAATGTAAAAACGTATTGTGACGCTTAAATATTTTTTCCGCTTGCTAAGGCCTGAACATCTAGAATATGAATAACATATATAGCTTGGAGATCTAATATTGGGCAAACCAACATTGCTATCATGTTAAATAAATAGACAATGAATTTAATTTAACTTCAAAAATTAATTCATTCAAGACCATTTAAAGAGACAATTATCATCGTACGTGTCAATCAACGTGTGAGTGTGACACTTTATTTTAACAACATGCAATGTTTCCTTAACAAAAATATCTGTCCTCTATGTTTTTTACGCGTTGAAACTAGCAAGATTTCTATTCTAGCTAGGGAGACCTAACTTAAAGTTTAGAACTACATAGGGGCTTCTTTTTGGTCCTTTTGGTAAAAATCTGATTGACACGTACAAATATATATATATATATATTGCAAAAGTTAAATAGCAAGAAATCTCTAAACAGTACATTTTCCATTAGAACTCGAAGATTAGCTGTTTTATAAAGATGATGTTCGGGATAGTTCCGTCGTATTTTGATTATTTGTTTCATCGCCTAACTATTAATAACTGTATCTCAAGTAATTTAGGCAGGTTATTGAAAAATTCATGACCTAGCGTTGTATACTCAATTCCTAGAAACCTATTCACCAAAATACTTTTCAAGTTGACGAAAAATTTGTTGATCGAGATTCTAATTTTGTTTTCATTATCTAATTATTTATTGACGTCCTCTGAATGCTAATTCACAAGCAGAAAAAGAGTAGAGTTTTTTAATAATTATAAAGACAGTGTTTCCTTTGCTGGGAAAACACTAAATCATATACATGCACTTACTCGAAAAAATATAAGGAAGATAACAAATTGCTTCGTCATATTCGACGGAAAATGATAAGGAATTCAATTTTAAACATTAAGAAACGTGAACCCGTGAGATGTTCATATATTCTGGAATCTGGAGTACTATAGTTGTCATTACTTTGGGAATTATTTCCACACTTCCATCGCCATTTTCTTCCTCTTCTTCTTTTACAACTTGAATTGCTGTCTAATACGTTGTTTATTTCGTTTTCGGAAAGAACAGAACTAATTTCGTGGTCCTTTTCTCAAAGATATATATCCAAAAATATACGATGCATCTATAACTACAAAAGGAATGAAAAGGGATAAGAGATGCAATTGTTGAGGCTTTGCAGAATATGCATGGCTACAAGTACAAAACAATGTGAACTGGGAATCCTTTTGGTTCTTTTAAAGATACAAATAAGTGATGGAATTGTTGAGGATTTGCAGAATATGGCTAGAAGTACAAAACAATGTGAACTGGGAATCCTTTTGATTCTCTTAAAGATACAAATTAAAGGCCCACGAAAAAGATCATGATCACCTGAGGAGGAGAAACTGAGGGTAAATGATGGGGAAATGGGTGAGTCTTTGTTGGGCATATACTATTAATCATGCATTTGGATATAGTATATTCTAATAATTGTCATGATTAAAATTCTAAGTGGGAGATTATTGGGATATATATTATTAACCATGAATTTGGTTTAGATATAGTATTTATTATGAAATAGTTGTTTATTCAGTTTTAATAAAATTTTAAATAGATCATGTACTATGTTACGTGGCGCCTTCCTGAGATTCCTTAGAAGGGCGGCGTAAGGCTAAGCAACTGATATCAGCACAGTTACTGTCCGCCAACTAAGGTCCCCTCCGTACGCTAGACTAGATTGTCAGTGTCATACAGGAAAACCAATGTCAAGAGCAATTGAGAGAACATAAATGAGAATTGAGGATGAAAGCTTGTTTGCATTAATGAAAGCTATTACAGAAAAGCAACACTGTGTCGAGAGGGAAAGACGCCAGTACAGAGAATTGTTTGCTTGCTAGAAAGTTTCGAATGCTTGATCCCCCCTAATAATGCTTAAAAAAAAATAAACCCAAGCTACAGGACTAGACTTGACTAAGCTAGAGAAACATAATGGAATTACATGAAATAAAACTACTCTATATTTACAAAGAAAAGGACTTAGTTTCTACAAGGCAAAAACAGGTACGTTGTCAGCAGCATTGTCTTTGGCATCACGGTCTACACGCGGCATTGTCTGCACGCGCGGCATTGTTGGCATGTGCCTGCGGCTGGGCGCTGGCGAGAGATATCAGTGGGGCGACAGAGGCACATGCGCGGCCAAGACCACGGGGTCGTCCATGGCGCTAGGCATTGGGAGGCTTGCTAGGACGCCACGGGGTGTGCCCAAGGGGTCATGGGGCATGGCTGGAAAGCCGCCCATGACATTCTCCCCCACCTGAGTTGGAGACATCCTCGAAGCCTTACTTGCAAGATAATCTTCAATTAGGCTCTTGTAGGCTTTGAGGTTTGTTCCCCTCTCCCAAGTATTCTCCTCTGCATCACATCTCTGTCATTTCACCAAGAACTCTTGGTGATCTTTCCTTGTAGCATGAATCACTCTATCATCAAGGATAGCTTAAACACGCCTTTTTCCGGTTGAATTGGGACCTCGAATACTGGGTATTGTGAGCTGGCTCCGTGAAGGGTCCTCCGTGTCTTCCCGAAAAGGTTTCAGGAGGCTGACATGGAAGACAAGGATGAATTTTCCACCAAGCTGGGGTATTCACCCGGTATGCAACTTTTCCAATGCGTCTTTCAATGGACAGGGGTCCAATGTATTTTTGCAATAGGCGAGGGTCATGAACCCCCGCAAATAAGTATCGCTCTGGAATTTTAACCATCACTTTGTGTTCTACTTGGTATTCAACAAAGCGACGATTTTGATCAGCATGGCTCTTCATCCGCTTTTGAGCTTTGACAAGATAGCTCCGTACTATCTCCAATTTTCGCTTCCACTCTTTTGAGAAACTAGCAGCTCGAGGAGATTTAGACATATTTGGTGCATTCACTGTGTGTGGGAGTAGCGGTTGCTCTCCGGTAATAATTTTAAAAGCGCTTTTGTTTGTACTAGAGCTCTTTTGTGAATTGAAACACAGTTGAGCAGCATCCAGAAGCTTCACCCAATTCTTCTGCGATCCGGTTACAAAGTGGCAGAGATATTCCTCCAACATGCCATTGAACCGCTCCGTCTGGCCATCAGATTGCAGATGAAAACTTGAGCTGTGACTCAACTTTGACCCAAGGCACTTAAAGATTTGGGTCCAAAAGTTGCTAGTGAAGCGTGAGTCGCGATCACTAACAATGTCTTTGGGTAAGCCCCAATATTTGACGACATGAGAGAAGCAGAGTCGAGCTGTATCTTTTGCTGATATATATATTGTGGGGCGGCAATAAAGGTGGCATACTTGGAAAATCGATCTACCACAACCAAGATAGTTGTGAGATCTCCGACCTTGGGGCAATCTGGTGATGAAATCCAAGGAAACGCTTTCCCAAGGTCTCTTTAGGACAACTAGTGGTTCCAAGAGTCTCGCTTGTGTCAAGCGGTCCGACTTGTCCTTCTGGCATACTAGACAAGTCTTCACATACTGAGCACATCATCGACCATTGGAGACCAATAATATGCACGGCGGAGTAACACCATGGTGCGTTCCTCACCGGGATGTCCGGCCTACAAAGTATCATGACATTCCACCAGAAGAGTCCTTCGTAGATCTCCTCCTTTAGGAATATAAAGTCGGTTCCCTTTCACTTTCAGGAAACCATCTTCCATGTAGAACTGGTGAGTCTTTCCCTGTCCTACCAAATCAACCAAATATTGTGCAGTATGATCCTTAATGAGTAGATCCTGTATCTGGTCCTTGATGGAGGTGGCTACTTCGCTCCCCCTTAGGGTGGCGAGTAGGTACACTGATGCTAGATCAGCTCTCCCACTGAGCGCATCAACAACATGATTGGTCTTCCCACTTCGATACTCCAGGTTGAAGTGGAATTCAGCTAGGAGTTCCTGCCTACCATTCAGCTTCGGCTGGGTCATGAAATGGCTAACAGTTGTGTTGTCTGTCTTGACCATGAACAGGGTCCCCAGCAGATAGTGCCTCCATAGGCGCAAGCAGTAGACCACAACCAATAATTCTTTCTCATGGGTGGCATAGCGTCGTTCTGCATCCTTCAGCTTTCGGCTCTCATACGCTACAGGATGCCCTTCTTGCAGCAAGACTCCGCCGAGGGCATAGTCGAATGCATCGGTTTGTACCTCGAACAGCTTGGCCAAATCAGGGAGGGCCAAGACGGGGCTACTAGACATAACCACTTTTAATGCGTTGAAGGCCTCCGCTCGCCTGGGTCCCCAATACCAGGGTGTGACCTTCGTGAGGATTTCTGTCAATGGCACTGCGATGAGGGAGTAGTTTTTCACAAATTGCCGGTAGAAATTGCATAGGCCAAGGAACACCCTCAAAGCGTGGATATCCTTAGGCGACGGCCAATTTGTGATTGCCTGAATCTTCTGTTGGTCCATCTTGATCCGCCCTTCCTCGATGACATGTCCGAGGAAATCAATTTGCTTCTGAGCAAAGGAGTACTTGGATAGCTTCGCATATAGTTCATGCTTACGCAATCGAACTAGGACCTTCCGCAAGTGCACTAGGTGTTCTTCCAATGTTTGGCTATAGACCACAATGTCATCCAAGTAGACCACCACAAATTTGTCAATGTACTCTCGGAAGACTTGGTTCATCAGGGTGTAAAATGTAGTTAGGGCGTTAGTCAAGATGAATGGCATAACCAGGAATTCATACGACCCATATCTTGTCACACAGGTCGTCTTATGTTCATCACCAAGCCTATGCAATCCGAACTTGCCAATAACCTGTCTTCAGGTCTATCTTGGTGAACACCGTCGCACCACCCAATCTATCGAACAAGCCTGCCATTATTGGAATAGGGTACTTATTCTTCACTGTGATCTTGTTTAGAGCCCGATAATCCACACAGAGTCGCAGGCTACCATCATATTTCTTTTGGAATAGAACAGGGACCCATATGGGGACTTGGAGGGCACAATGATCCCTGTATCTAGCATTTCCGTCAATTGTCTCCAAATCTTGGTGAGTTCGGTTGTGACATTCTATAAGGCGCCCGGGCAGGTGGCTTTGCGCCCGGCACCAACTCAATTTTATGGTCCACAGTGCGCCTAGGCGGGAGTCGCTTTGGCATGTCTTATGGCATGACATCTTCAAACTCCAGTAGTAGCTCCTTTACGGGTTCAAGAATGGGACCCGAGGAGCGTTCTATATCTTCAATGTAGAGGGTTTCCAAGAACATAGGTTCATGTCTTTTGACCCCCTTCTTCAACTGCAAGGCCGAGATATTCTCAACGGCCATCTTCATGGGCATGCACGGGATAATGCAGGGCTTGGCCCCATTTGTTACCATCATCAGTAGCATGTCGGCATATGGTACGTGCATGGTGTTGGTTTGCCTTAGGAATTCCAACCCAACTATCAACTCGAAGTCATCCATGATCACCACTCGCGGGTTGAATTTTCCTTCGTAAGGGCCAAACTTCACTGATACTTCTTTGGCTAATCCACCCACTGGCTGAGGAGGTGAGTTAATAGCATTGACACGACCTTTACCTTTCCCTACAACTAGACCAAGGTGCTCCACCTGAGTCGAGGCTAAGTAGTTGTGGGTAGCACCCGTGTCTATCATCACCCGAATGGGCTTTCCATTCACCTTTATCTCGACAACATTAAGGTCTTCTCTTGTTTAAGAGGAGTCCCCTCATCCGCCTTCTTTTGCCCTTTCTTGGTGATTGGACATGGGTCGTTCTTCTTACGGATACCAGTACTGGTCTCCGCTAATGCCTCAAGAATAGAGCCAACAATTGCATTGAAGGCACATAGTCTGGTCCGCATCATCTGAGTCGCCATCAGTCCCATCATCACAAGCTTGATGGGCGTTCATCTATGTATGTGGACATTCATTGTTCCAATGTGGTCCGCCGCAATGACGGCATCCTGAATGAGGCTTTCTCCCCCGGTCATTGTTGTTTGACGCAACATTATTGCTACCTGAGGAGGGAGCCTTAGATTTGGTTGCACTCCGATCTTCCCCATTTCTGCTAGGGCCACTATTGCTAGGCTGACCCCCTTTGAATCATGCTCGGGCAGGCGGCCGAGGTCTATCCTTGCGAGCTTCCACTTGATAGTCCCCAAGGCATTCAGCTGCTTGGATCGCCTTTGGTAGGGTATCTACCCTTTGTCTTTGCAGTTCTATACGGGCATAAGGTTTCAACCCTTCTAGGAAGGTGAAGAGCTTGTCTTTGTCCCCCATGTCATGTATGTTTAGCATGAGCACAGAGAATTTCCGCACATAGTCCCGCACTGATTTGGTCTGGCAGAGATACCATAGATTTCTTCTTGCATTGTATTCAACATTTTTGGGGAAGAAATGTAGGCATATGGCTTCCTTCAGTTCTGCCCATGTCTCAAGAGTATCTTCACCGGCCTTGATGTCTTCGTACTTCACCCGCCACTAGAGTTTAGCATCACCCTGAAGATACATGGCAGCAGTTACTACCTTCTTAGCTTCTTCTAGCCCCCCAACAACATCGAAGTACTGTTCGACGTCAAAAATGAAGTTTTCCACTTCCTTGGCATTCCTAGCTCCACTGTATGGCTTTGGCTCAGGAATTTTCAGTTTTTGTGTCGCGGAAGCGGGGTTCACAGCGCTCCCGATTTGGCTTCCACCTTCTCGAAGTAGGCCCTATAAAGCAATATTGACAACATTGAGCTTGTCTGTCAAGTCATCAATAGTTTGTTGCATGGCAGTCACCCTATCTGCCTCTTGTGCCCTGTAAGCTAAATCCTCGGCACGCTCCTGTTGGAGTCCCTCGAATTTGCCAAAAATTTTGGCTTCCTCTATGGCTGCCGTTTGTCGGTCTCCCTCAGAGTCGCGACTGATGTTTTCCATGCCAACTTCGGCCTGGAGCAATCTACGGTCCAGGTCGTCCAACCTTTGCACTACACTGGTTCTTAGTTCAGGCACCGTATCCACGATGGGGAGTAATCCGTCAACCGTCTGTTCAAGGGCTGCAATGCGGTCCCTATGATTCACCATGGTCAGAAATGGTGGTAATGGCAATGCATTCCCTCGTTCGATGTCGAGCCTAGGCTCTAATACCAACTGTTATGTGGCGCCTTCCTGAGATTCCTTGGAAGGGCGACGTAAGGCTAAGCAACTAATGTCAGCGCAGTTACTATCCGCCAACTGAGGTCCCCTCCGTACGCTAGACTAGATTGTCAGTGCCGTATGGGAAAACCAATGTCAAGAGCAATTGAGAGAACAAAAATGAGAATTGAGAATGAAAGTTTGATTGCATTAATGAAAGCTATTACAGAAAAGTAACACGGTGTTGAGAATGAAAGTTTTTTGTATGTATTGAACGGACCAAGTAGAGATAAGTATTTTATACTGACCTTATAAAATAAACTCCCTAGCCATTAAATGTACTTATACTCGTAATCTTTATATACTCCTTCCGTTCCAATTTATGTGAACCTATTTGACTAGGCATGGAGTTTAAGAAAAAAATGAAGACTTTTGGAATTTGTGGTCCTAAACAAGTCAAAAAGGACCGAGATTATTTGTATGGTTGTAAAACGTTCTCATTAAGGGTAGAATTGTAAGTTTAAGCTAAATTGTTACCAAATTTAGAAAGGGGTCATTCTTTTTGGAACGAACTAAAAAGGAAATGGGTTCACATAAATTGGAACGGAGGGAGTAATTATTATTAGTTGCGTATATTATTATTGTTATGATTTATTAAAAGGTGAGATTCTTTCGTGGGTCAATATGCCTGGTAAATTGGATAATAATAATGTACATTAGCAATCATAATTAGTTAATGGAATCCATGTCTCCGTTTAGAGATTGATGATATAACTTTATGAAAGCTTATAAGTTTTCATGTGTAAACCTGGCCGCTGGATTTTGTATTCGACACATGAAATAAGTTAAACAAAAGACTAAAGGAAATAATCAATAAATTAAATCGTCAGTAATTTAATTTAATTGATTAGTATCTGAATCTTAACATGGGGAGTTAAATAGGATTTAATGGATGAATTGCAAAATTATAAGGAGTACAATTATGAATTTTTAGTGGAGTAATTCGTAATTAATTATGATGGATATTAATTTCGAAAATTAGAAATTTCCATAATTGAAAGCCTTGTTAATTAAATTATGTGATCATTGTTGTGCCTAAATAATAGGAAATAAAGGAATCCTTTTTCTCGTGGAAGAGAAAACCCAACAGGTTTTGGAAAAGGGTTTTAACCCTTAAAACTTGTGCTATAAATACATAAGGTTTTCCACCTAGAGGGAGTAGTATAAGGTGGCCGAAATTTTCAGCCTCTTTCCCTAGAAAAATTCCCCCCCACGAAATTGTTATTTCTGGATATTATTTGGGTAACACAGTCGAAGACCGTGAAACGTTCGGAGATCGTGATCGTGGGGGTAGTGAAGATTTCAATGAGTTGCTGTGGAATTGAAGGCTCACATGATAGAGAAACTTTGTTCACGCTTCAAGAGGTAACCCATGAAATCCCGTTTATACTAATTGTCTAAATTACCTGTGATTTCGATACTGGAATTGCTTCCGCTGCTTATAATAATTCATCAGTCTTCTCTTTTCATTCGGCTTATAAAATTGAGTTTAAGTAATGTACAACGTTTAGTGTAATACATTTTTATACCCTTATATCACTTTTACATATTGTAGCATGTAGTCTATCTTATTTTCAAAAGAGTTAAGTAATATAACCGTTAGTGTATATATGTTTTATACATGTTAATATCACCAGATTCCATTGACGAACAAACAGGATTGAAGGAAACCCTAAGGTTTCTAAAGTAGAGAGAGAAGAAAGAGAATGTCGGTCAGTCTCTAGAATATTCAACTGACTTATATAATATTACTCTACTCCTTAGTTGGTATACAATTACACATGTGTATATCAAATGTACAACTAAAAATAGAATTATAAAATTGTTGGGCTTGGTGGACTGATGGACTGATGCACTGACGGGCCGTGCAGCTTTAGCTTCTGTTGTTGTTGGTCCTGGATTGTAGTACCAGTGTTAACACCCCCACCCCCTATATTGGAAGGTGAGAACACACCAAGCTTGCAAATAATACCATAGTGAGGCTAGCCAGACAAAGCTTTAGTCATGATGTCAGCGTACTGGGTAAAACGGGAACAAAATGCAAGGAAATAATGTCAGAATTCAAACATTCACGCACATAATGATAATCAATTTCTATGTGTTTGGTGCGTTCATGAAAGATAGGGTTCTTTGCTATGTGCAAGATAGCCTGACTGTCATAGTAAATAGGAATAGGGCTGTAAGTGGGCAGACCAAGATCACCCAAAAGTCGAACTAACCAAGAAACTTCAGCAACAGTTTTCCTCAAGGCCATGTACTCAGCTTCAGCTGAAGGCAAGGAGATAGTGAGTTGCTTCTTTTTAGGCCTACAACCACCCCTGAGAAGTGTGGCCTAAGATGCCAAGAAGTGTAGCGTTTGGGCAAAGGCAACACTTTACGACTTTAGGCAACGCTTTTTGGGGGGTGGCCTAAAGTACCGTAACCTTGGACTATTGGCCACGCTTTGTAGGTGTTACCTTAGAAGCCACGCTTTAAAAGTATGGATTGTCACACCTCCTTTTTACCCACACCGCAGAAAGGGTATAAATATAAGGGAGTTTTTCTAATTAAAGGACAATCGAAACGAGATTGTTTATTTATTTAAAATCAGAGTCGCCATTTGGGATAATTTATGGTGTCCCAAGTCACCGGTTTAAAATCCTGAATCGAGGAAAGTTGACTCTATTCACGGTCCGTGAACACAGAAATCCGGGTAAGGAATTCTGTTAACCCGGGGGAAGGTGTTAGGCACTCCCGAGTTCCGTGGTTCTAGCACTGTCGCTTTTGATTATACTTGGCTTACTAAATTGTTTGCCTACTCGTTTTGAAACCTATGTGCTTTCACCTCTTAACCGCTTTTAAATTGAAAATTATCTTGGAACGGGTCACGCGTACGTGTACCCATTTTTGGCGCGTAAAAATTATGTCACGCGCACGTGTCCACAATTAATAATGCTTATTATTATTAAGAAAGTTTAGCCAAAGTTACGTGAACGTATACTCTGATTTATTCTTTAAGAAATCGTAACCGTGTTACGCGAACGTGTCCATAACCACGATAGTATTTTAGATGGCCCTAAAGGTTTCTTTACGAATATTTGTCTTATTGTCTAATTAAAACATGTGAGGGTCATATATTGGTTGATATTACGCCACAAACCCATTGAGGGACGGTAATTAATTAACTCAGGCCACGACATTAAACATACCCTAAAATTGAAGTTCGGATCACTTTTATTAGCCAAAAGTCTGAATGGGATAGAACAAGCATTCACATCGCCTGAGATGGTTTTGGGCTGACTATAGGCCCAATATCACTTGAAGCATTTGGAGTAAGGGGAAAAACAATACAAATATGAAGGCCCCTTCCTAGCAAACTGTCCCATGCGGTCCAACCAGGCCCAATTCCTTTAAGTAATTCCATAAAGATAGTCATACATGAACTAACATACGTCTAGATTGCTAGCTCAAATTCACATCTATTTACAAGCAAATACAAGTCCAAGGTTACTCTTTGTTACATGCTAAATCCGCATCCACAGTTTTTAATGCAGAACTCAACTTCTAGTAATGCTTTTCATGCATTGCTAAACCCATTTATGCCACAAAATGCAACAACCATATTGGACCAAATGGCATAATGAAAATTCAAGTCCCAAACTACACCATCAACATATTACATGGAGCTCGAACCCTGATGGTATTGTACTAGATTTGGTACTCGTCGAACAATAAATTCATAGTCTAAATCACAGTTCTTCGAGAGCAAACAACTTGCTCGAATTCTAAAACTGTACCAGAAAATGCGATACAAAACTCAGGCAAGTTAAACGTAAATACCAATTTCAATCAGATCTAATAGTCCGTGAAATAAATAATTTTGAGTCAACAGTATCTAAATCAGTCCAACTACTAACCTCGAAACAAACGAATAGTAAAATGACTACATATTAAGAACTTATACTGAGGTAGACATTTAGATTAGGCTACCATGTCATATGACATTCAGGAGTTAAAGGTTGATCCCATTGTTCACAGTTGAAAGGCAGTAAGTGAAATTTCCAGCGAAACAGAGTAGACAAACATGCTATATTCTTAATTTAAACTCAAACTGAATACAACTCAAAGCTCCAGATTCCATTTTTGATTCCCACATCAAGCTTTACATTCGAATAGAGTGCAGAGATGTGTACCTGGGAATGAACAAAGACAAAAAATGAAAATCAACAGGAGCAGCAACAAGAATTAGCTCTGAAACAGCCAGCAAAACCAGTCCCAACCCAGAAATGATGTATAGCATCTCAATATAATGAACTCAAACACACGGCAGCCCAACAAAACTTTAGACCCAACTTTTGATGACCAAGTTCAGTCCCTTTCCCACTCGGATGAGTAAAAATAGTTTCAAAAGTTGAAAAGGAATCCACAATCACTGAAATTCAATGAAACAGTAAAATTCCTGCCATTTTTGTATTTTTCTGAGCTTTTCTTCTTTTTTAGCCCTTGGGTCTGCCATGAAAGGCAAGAAAGGCTGCCTTTATAGGCAAGCTATTAGGGCAGACTTAGTTTTGCACTTTGCCCCCTTTTTAATTTTCATTATAGCTCAGATACCCTTATAAAAAAACAGAAAATCAGAACCAACCCCTTCCCCAGCTTCCTAGAAGCATCCTAGTCTGTTATAGCAAGATTCCCTTAGGTGACTTACCCAATTTACCCCTATTACCCCTGTATTTTACCTTGAAGCCAGGCTAGATTTGAACATGGGCTTTGAATCCCTGAACGAGCTCAATGCTTAACCAGACATGGGCTCAGACTCAGGACAAACATAATGCCTTTAATCATGCGATCTTAGACTGACCTCAGAGCCCAAAGACGAAACCCAAACAAACTCAGAAAACTTAAAAACCAAACAAATCAACTAATTAACAATCACAATCTGGCGGGGAACTAATTAAGCTAACTAATTAAGCTCAGTGACCAAAACAAAGACCAAAATGAGAAATTTAAGCATGGCACTAATGAGAGTTAACCAGACCATAAATTCTAAAAAAAAAGAAAGCTAAAAAGCCAATGAAACAGATACGAATGCAAAATCAATCTTAGAAGGAAACTAGGTTCAGAACCTTGTTTGAATTTCAATTAAAGTACAAAAAAAAAACTTAAAGAAAGGGAGAAGAAAAGAAGAGGAACAGAAGGTAAAATCTGGATAGAAAAGAAAAGGGAAAGAAACTTACCCTAGTAAACTCGAAATGGCATCGGACATCTTGATTTAAACGGAACTGATGCTAATCACTTGTTCTTTGTCAAGAACAAATGAGCAGCATCAATTCGCGTTGAATCAGACCTCAAACTCAAACAAATCGGAGGCTTAAGGTCATGCATGCCCACATCTTCGACGGAATTTTTAGGGTTCGAACTCAGATTTGAAATTGGGAGAGTTCTGGGGTGATTTGAGGGAATCTAAGTGGGGATTTAGAGTGAGGGAGAGATGGGGGTTCAAGGGTGTGATTTTGGGGTCGAACCGACGTGGCGCCGCCACCGGAGAACACAGGGGCGGCGCTAGGGTTTTTCTTTCAATCCAAGATTCAAGACGTTCTGGGCTTGTTCGATGGAAGGTGCTTGTACATTTGGACTGAGGGAGTTGAGGAGGGTATTTGGTGTTAATTTGGGGTCGGTTCGTGGTGGCGTCGCCTCCGATGGTGGGGGATTTAGGGGCGGCATCGTTAGGATTTGCAGGGGCGGGTTGTGAGGGAGATGAGTGAGGGGTAGGGGGGCAGGTTTAGACATTTAAATACTAAGTGACCCGGGCTTCAGGACCGTCCGATCAAGAAACCTCGACGGTCCTGATCTGTTGCCCATGAAACGACGTCGTTTGGTTTGGGGGGGGAGGGAACCGGACCGGGTTAAGGTGGTTTGGGCCGGGTATTGGGGCAATTTAGACGGGTTTCAGGGGTGTAGGAGTTTGGTCTTGAATATAAATCAATTAATTTAGCCCAAATTCCCTTTCCTTTATTTTAATTCTTTCTAATTTTCTAATTTCCTCTAAATTAAAATTAAAATTAAAATAAACCTAAATTGATTTCTAATTAAATTATACTATCAAATTAAATTAACATACTTTAAATAATAATTACCACAAATAATTGAATACCAAATTAAAGAAAACGCACCAAAATTCGAAATAAAAATGAAAAAGTGCAAAATAGACTATTTTTGTGATTTTCTCATTTTTATAAAACAAACTAATTTACTAATTAATCTAAAAATATAAAATTAAATCCTAACTGCAGATGCAACATATTTTTTGTATTTTTTATGAATTAAATAAAATAAACGTGCACAGACAAATGCAAATAATTAACAGAAAATGCCACGAAATCCAAAAAAATTGCAAACACTGAAAGAAATTATTTTGTTTTGAATTTGTTGGAGTAATTCATATAGGGCAAAAATCACGTGCTCACATGGCCGATACAGTACATAGGCCACACTTATATTTTCTCATATAGCCACGCTTTTATTACATAAGGCTACACTTATGAAGCGCGATCTTTGTCACGTTAAAGGCTACGCTTACAAAGTGTGGCTTCTAGAGCAACATTTATCAGTAACACGCCAGATTGACAATCCCTATGGCCACCCTTTTTAATCATGGCGATTTTGTCTACACTACAAAATTATTTTTCAAATACTTATATTAGCCACAATTTTGTAGTTAAAAAACTATATTTGTTTGCATCAAATTCTGTTCTCACACACACACACATATCTCAAGCATTAAATTAGATAATAAGTAATAGAATAAATTAAATAATTCAAATGCATATACTTAAAATAAATTTCAACAAAGAAACATACTTTGTGTACTGTCTATAGTAATAAAGCACTATTGGTTCAAGAGTTCACTAGCAAAGACCTCTACAAAACCAAATGTATTCATATTTATAGAATCAATAAAAATAAACATCCCAATTATTCAAAATGTCTTCACCAAACATTAAGGGCAGTAATAAGACTCGTCTCAGGACTAGAAACCAGTGACTTAATGGAGTCTAAGTCCGTCAAAATAACTCCATATAGCCTCTCCATTGTCAGAACACGCTTAGTACTACATTGAGGGTAGACTTTTGGAGCAGTGACCTGCTTAGTAAGTCCCATGGCTTCTAAATACCTCCTGAATAACTCAACATTTGCAACCTCCTTCTTGAAGTCAAGTTCTTCTAGCATTGATTCTTGTATGTCTTTGATAATATCAACCTGTATAAAAGTTGCATGTTAGGAAACAAAAACTTGACGCCATTACTTTGGGGCTGGATGGTGAGGAAGAGTAAGACAAATACAAAAGAAAAAATGTTATTTATACGGAAACATGCTCCAGTGTCCACAAGTTCACAACAACTAGTCATCAAAATTGAAATAGAGCAGCAATAGATAACAATTAGAACCACAAAGAAGTATGATTCGAAAAATAGTAGTATGAAAGAAATAGATGCAACAGAACCGTAGGTTCGACCTATTGGCAATATCTATAGAACATTGCAATACTTCACCATTCACTTTAATCAATCAAATTGATTTGTGACCACCATATCCAATTGCATTACCCGTATTTTCCTACACATTCAAAATAAAATTAAAAATTAGGAAGAAACATATATATAGTATACACTGGTTAGAAAGCATGATTTTATAAGTTAAAATTGAGGTAGTTTTTGAAATTGGGAAATATAAATACCTTTTCAAGACTTGGGCGTGAGTTGAGCCAGAAGAATGTGGTAAATTTTAGCCTCTCATAGCTCGTGCACTACTTGCATCAACTGGTGAAGGAATATTAGATCCAACACACCCTTGTATATCACGAAAATCCAGTCCAGGGTTGTTTTTCACCATTTGACTAAAAAAACATCGCATTCATTCTCTCATCATTTCCTTCATTTCTTCCTTCAGAGAAGTTATTTCATTGGCATGCTTTTGTTTAAGCTTGGTGATTTCTTCATCTTTTTTCAGAGAGTTTGTCGTCACCGATCTACCATAGCATCTAACCCGACCAGGCTGCTCCTTTCCAAATACAGCCCTAAATGCATCATCTGCTGTTTCTCCGAAACTTTGACGATTCTAAAGTTCAGACTGTCAAAATTTTTTTATTGCACATCACTTACAAGTAAACTGCACATACTATAATCTCAACCTACAAAAAGGTAAAATCTGAAACAAACAAACTGAAGTTGTTGGCAAAAGGTTTTTGCGTTTACACTGCAGCTTTTGAGTTATGAAAATTTAGGCTCCTACTTCCAAGAAAGGCACAACAAAGACATGAATTTAGGCTAGATTGGAAGATATGAAAATTCAGCTCCTTTGAACCTTTCCAAAGATCTTGTTTCCAGTTTCGTGTTGTGCTCTTATAATAGGAATAACATCCTAATAAACTGCCTATAACTAAGTGCCCCTGTTCACAATTTGTCTCCACAGAAGCCAAAGATTTAAGCTTTTTCTGTTCAGAGGTGACACTTAATCTTTCTATAATGAAATGAATAAAATTATGTAGATCTTCACTCTATAAACATGATCTTGCATTCTGTACTTATTTCTCCATCCCATGGATTTGCCCTAAAATAATTCACAAGTAGAAGTATACTCCTTCTATTCCCTTTACTTGTCATGTTTGATTTTCGCGCACCCCTTAAGGAAACATTAATTAAAAGGACAATTTAACTAAATTACCATTATTTATTATTTGATCTCAATTTATTAAGAACTACTTTTTCTTTCACCGTATTAGTTTCTCCCCCACATTCATTAGAGTACAATTATCTAAGATAGGCAAGGTTTTGAAACAACTATTTTTTAAAAACATGAAAGCTAAATAGCAACAATTAGCACAACTATGACCTAGTTTAATTCACACCTTAAAAAATGGTAGCCCGGTGCACTAAGCTTCCGCTATGCGCGAGGTACGGGGAAGGGCCGGACCATAAGGTCTATTGTAAGCATTCTTACCCTACATTTTTGTAAGAGGCTATTTCCACGGCTCGAATACGTGACCTCCTGGTCACATCGCAGCAACTTTACCCGTTATGCCAAGGCTCCTTCTAAACTAAAATTAATCACATTCTCGAAGTTCAGAAAGTTCCAGGTTATACAATTACAATCAAAGTTAAAAAAAAACCTTTAACCTCATTTCCAACATTATACATACATTTATACAACATTACTATCTTATTCACCTACTTCACAAAAATCAGAAGCATCAATTTCTTAGTATCATCTACACATATTTGCAGAATCAAGATAGAAAGAAACAATAAAATAAAACAGAAAAATCCAATGAATTTATTGAATACCCACATATTAAAAAACCAACAAGAACTTAAATAGAACAAGATCAAAGCTTTGTTTGTCCATGACGTAATATTACATTATTCAAGCAAACTGTGTTTGTCCAAGTTAAAACACACACACAGAGAGAGAAACTCGAACATAATAACAAAGCTCATCATTTTTATTTTATATACTCAACTACAGCCATATCTTCACTACAACAAAATCAAACTTGTAGAGACAATACAGACATCAAACAGCAAGAACAAGAAAAAAAAGAAAGATAATAACAGAAACAGTTATTAGCTGGTTGCAAAAATACCATGGAAATGAAGTCCTTCTAATGCTAAAAATCCTTTTCAAGCAATTCATAAAAGCCAAATAGCAGATACAATAACAAGACTTAACTTGCAGCATGACTTACTATTGCAACTTGAGTATCTGTATGAACTTCCTTCCCTTTCTTTGTACAAGTTGTAATAAACATTTCAGACTTTGATGGTTCCACGCTGTTCTCTTTGGTTGCGTGCTACAAATTACATCAAAGAAGATATAAAAAAGATATCACTTTGTTCCGACAAAGTACAAAAAGAAATAAAAGTAAGATTACAAAGTGTCGACTAAATATTACCAATGCCGCACGCACTCTTGCAAAATTAATAAGTCCCATTCGATGCCTCCACTTTTGTTTTTTCCTGTTTTCAAAATTCAATTGGCACATAGCCTAAAAACAAAGGAAGCATATTAATTACTAAATCAAAAAGGGGAAAAAAATATATACTGCAACAATAGGTAGAAAATGTAGAAATGCACGGTTTAATCTTACTTGGACATCTTCGTTATTCCAATACTCAATCAATTGACGGAACTGAACTTCAGGTATCTCATTGGGACGAATTTGTAGCATTTGTTCAATAGTATCATTTTTATCAAAATATTTCTTCTTAATATTCCTCTTTCGCTTCCAAGCATCACGAAGACCAGTCATTACCCACTTTTCTCCTTCAGCTGGAATTAAGAACTTGGACCATGCAAAATAACACATACACACACACACACACACACACACACACACACACACACACACACACACACACATATATATATATATATATATATATATATATATATATATATATATATATATATATATATATATCTTTTCTTAGTAGGAAAAATACAAAAAATATATAATTGAAAAATTGATTATTCTTACATTGACATATTCCAACATTTGTTGCTTAATATCCTTTGACACAGCATGCCAACTAGTATGCACCAAGGGGATAAATCTTGGATTCCTTGCAATTATTCCTAAAAAGTTGGTCAAATCAGACACTCTCTTGTCAGTTGGTCCAACTGCTTGTCCTTTATCAAATGTCACCTCCTCTCTTTCTTCAAAACTTCTTGCATGAATATTCTTACATGTTGTTTTTCCTCGAACTCTTTTCTTCTCTGATGTCCCTAGATTGATATAACAAGCAAGACATAAGAAGAAAAAATCAAAATATGTAAAATAATTATAAGGTTTAAGACATATCACCTGCAGCACCATCGATGTTCATATCCTCATCTCCAATAAATTCATCGTCGCCAACTTCATTTTGTGCAGCAAAATTATCCAATTCTATTTCACGCTCATCAATACTTGGAGAGGACATAAATCTGACTTCATTTTCTGGGTGATTATCAGGATGTTTTTCACCACCGACTTGTATCCCATATTTTTTAGAAACTGATTAACACTCGTCGACGGTAGGACTGAGTTTGTCTTTACCTTTTTGCAATTTTGTAGCTCTTGAATATCAAGTTGTTTCTCTCCTTCACCTTGTGTTCTTCTAATCATATGTAAAGTGTTAGGATCTACCTTTGCAGATGATTGGATCATGGATATGGGCACAAGTAATTTACCCATTCCTTGCTTTTGAATGAGCTCCTCTAATTGCATTGACCTTTGTTTAATTTGTCCTTTACTTGCAATATTATGTGAAGTGTTCAGATCTTCCCTTGAAGACGATTGGATTGATTTGTACACTGGTAATCTATTCCTTCCTAACTTTTGAACTGACACATCCGATTGAGTTAACCTCTGTCTACTTTGTCATTCTAATGTTGCAGGCATATAATTCTTCCTTTTAACTCCAAGTAATGCTTTCTCTTTAGCAGCTTTATCGTTGCAATCACTTGAAAGCTTTTCTCTCTTAATCTGAAATTATTTGGCTAGTTCGGCACTTGATCGGTATTGGAAATCGAAACCTATATTCTTCATTGGACTTTGAGCTTTGTTTGGATTCAGAACTTTTCTCTTAAGAGCTGCCGCTTGATTCATCCTACATACATCAAGCATTAAATTACTTTAACCTAACAACTAGTAAGAATATATAACAGTATGTGAGAAAGTAAATATTTAAGAAATAAGACACATAACAACCCCTAATCTACATTTGTTTTATCGACCCTTTGTGGAGGATCAAGAAATTTTTGAACATAGGATCAGAAGCTATACTTGATCAGAGTATTAGAAAAGACCCTGAGAACCAATGTCAGCAGCACCACCAATTCCTGCCTCTGGTGGGCACCAGTGCTGAACCTTTTACTAATCTTTTTTGTTTTCTTGCAGGTTTGTTCTCCTAGTGAACTACTCAACTCTTTGTTTCTCTTTTAGGGTGTGGTATTAGCATCTTTGATGCTCAGCCTGCTGAAAGCTAAATAAAGAGATGGTTTAGGTTACAGGAAGTCCAAAGGAATTTAACCACAAGCAAAAACACAATCAGAACAAGGCACTAGTTACCCATTTGGTCACATGAAACTCTATTTCCTTGCCTGGACATTGCTCCACCGACTAATTCAAGCCCAGAACATCATCTCTTCACACCAATACCACAGTACCTAACCCAATCCACCATCAGCTTACATCCAACACCTATTCCCAGAACACACAAGAACCTGGGAGCAGACTATTGGATGTAGAGCTCCACTAAGACCAGTTTCACCACAACAAGAGAAATTTAAGATATAAATCCCGAAAAAATAGCTCTGGATTGTGAAAAGAGTTGCTATATAATGTGGGACATGGCCGTAACAGTGCCTACAATATAAAGACTTTACTATATTCCCGTTCAAACTGTGGCACATACCAAAGGATAGATTGTCCACTTTGTAGGAGTGTGATTATATCAGAAAAAAGTATTGGAAGAGTATAGGAAAATAGAAAATGAAGGGAAAAGAGATTGTTATCTTTGAGGGTATTTTGTGCCATCAAAATAGGTCAAACACAAAGTCAAGATTGAGGGGTACCACAAGAACTTTTTTTAGGATTTTCAAGTCGTATTCACGGAACAACAGATATAAGACAATTATTTTACAAGGCGTACGTATGGATTACAACTCATCAAATTAAGAATAATTGTGCTAGTTTAAACTTGTCAGTGTGTTTCAGTCTTGTCTTACATTTGTCCAAAATTCAATAGTATATGGTATATCATTCCTCACGAATAGAGTCCTAGTCCTACAATATATCCTCTTCAAACAGTATTTTACCAAAACAAGGGGATAAAAGATACCAGTAACTCTTTTGCCTATCAAGAAAGTTGTTTTTTTACAAACGCCAATAAGTTATTAAGCCAACTCGAATCTGCCGGATAAATGAAGATTTCTGGTGAATCAAACAAATGTATCAAAACCAACTCTCTTGTAACATGAGTACATGACCTTAAGTTCAAGTAAAAGCATTCATCTTCATTTTAAGCCTCATTCACAAGTGGCTACAGAATCTTTGAGATAAATAAACAGTACAAACTCTCCTCTTTCCGAGAATGCCTAAGACTTAAGAGAGTACCACCCAATAACAATACCTTGATGTCATTGATGAATGTTCCAAAACATAGCATTTCATGAGCTTAATTAACAGTGGAAGTGTGGCTCATACATCTGCTATTGACAGATTAAGGGAAACAAGCCTGGCTAGAAATTCTAAAACACATGTACAAGATCTAGAGTACAACAAAGAAAAGCCTCATGAGAAACCAAGCAACCACAACATTTGGTAGTTGTGAGGGCAAGAACAGGAACAAAATAGTTATTAGTTACATAGATAAAGATATGTAGATAAACAATTCCAGAGCATATATAAATAAACAAAGTTACAAAGATACATGTTCAATATCTCTTGGTTCCTTAAAATTTGTTAGTCCAATATCTTCTTTAGTTGCATGTGCACCACCTGATAATAAAAAACAAATATGTATATACTTTAAAACTTGCTCCAATACTCCAGGTAATAGTACAATACAAATTACGAAGCATAATTTCTACTTACTCACGTTCACTTCTCTATTCAAAACTAGAGGACAAATTTTCGATCCATATATAATACAATATGGTTCCTTAGAAGGGACACATTGAATAACCAATCAAGTAATTTCTAGTGATACCAAAAGGGACACATTAAAAATAAATGAGCAATAAAATATATGTGCACATCAAAGAAATCGATAAGTAAGAAAATATTCAATAATGAACTTGACGAAATAGACAATATCAATTTAAAACTAAAGCAATAGTCTTTATTGTGTTTCTAGCTATTAATAAAAAAATGGCTAAGCTATTTTCTATTTGAATTAGAAAAAAAACTCATGATGTGTCTTCAAAATCAAACTCTTCATACGATTCAATTTCAAGTTGTTGTGCTAGAAATCCTTCTGGAGGTACATCAAGAATGGTTGTTGGAACATCACTCCTTACTAAGGCAACTTCACCATTATCCTCTGGTATAGATGGGCCAGCCAAATACTCAGATGGCTCATTTTCATAACACTGTGGGGCATTAGATTCAAGTTCATCACTTATGCTAAATAAGTCTCTCGGGACAGTCTTCATGACATAATATCTATCTTGATCATATGGATCTTCCACATAGAAGCATTAGTGTACTTGAGATGCTAGGACAAAAGGCTCGTTCTGATAACATTTCTTGTTGAAGTAGATATAAGTAAGGCCATAAATATCTTCTTCAACCTCATACCATTCGCACTTAAATAAGACAACCCTAAAATATTCATAATAGTCTAACTCAACTATATCAACTATTCTACCATAATAAGTCAAATTTGCGTCAACTGAATTTTTATCTTTTGAGCTTGCAAAACTTATAGTTTGGGCGACTAATGTAACACCACTATTTTGTGTTTTACGTCTTGCATCACGCTGCCTCGCATGGAATCTATATCCATTAATGAGATACCTAGAATATCTTTTAGCAATTGAATTTGGTCTGAAGGATAATTGCTTTATAAGATCGGGCACATCCTCTTTCAAAGAATGGGTTTCAAACTATTGAGAGAAGTTTTGACTATACTTCTTGGCCTTGCTCCATTTAGATCCTCGTCTCCGATTACTAACCTCAACCTCATATTCTCTACAAAACAAGTATTTTTATTTGTTAGTAAAATGATAAATAAAGTAATTTAATAAAAATCTACATAAATAAATGTTATAAGTGATTAAATTACCTTATATATTCTTGAACTTCATCACAATTGTTCAATAAGTATATATGTGCCTGATTTAGTGAGATGTCATCTAAATAATTGGATCACTCTTTTTCGCTCCTAAAGGACAACCTGTATTAGGGAACAAACTAGAAGATTGTGCATTAATTGAATCATATTCATCATTGTTTCGGGTTCGTCGATTAAATCGAGTCTTTACACCTCCATGTAAGTAACTAGAGCATAAAGTCAAACACTCTTCAACCAAATATGCCTCAGCAATAGATCCTTCTGGATAATTTCTATTGCGAACATATGATTTTAATGTACACATATACCTTTCAGGATGATACATCCATCGATTTTGAACTGGACCTCCCAACCTTACCTCATTTGCCAAATGAATAGGCAAATGAATCATTATATCAAAAAAAGTTAGAGCAAAAATTTTTTCCAATTGATTAGTCTAATCTCTACTTCCAAGCAATCTAGCTCTTCCATTGTGATAACCTTTTGACATAAACGGCGAAAGAAAGAACTTAGACGAAGCAAAGGGATAGCAACATGATCAGGAAGTATGCTTTTAACTTGTATTGGCAACAAGTAATGTAACATGAAGTGGGCATCATGGGTTTTATAACCGGATAATTTTCTTTCATCTAGCTGCACACACCTGGAAATGTTGGAAGCACTACCATCAGGTAGCTTTGTTGTCTTTAAAACACCATAGAAAACTGATTTCTCACCATTGGTCATTGAGAAGCATGCTTTTGCAAACTTTGTTCTCTTGTCATCCTTTATATCCTTTGGTTGAAGGTTCTTCCTAATGCTCATCTCTTTCAGATCATAACGAGCATTTGCATGATCCTTTGTCTTGCCAGGAATGTCCAAAATAGTTCCAATTACATTATCCACTATATTTTTCTCTATATGCATTACGTCAAGGTTATGACGTAACGAGTTGTGCTGCCAATAAGGTAATTAAAAAAAAATTGACCTTTTTTTCCAAGGGCCATCATTTGTTCTCTTTTGCTTCTTCCCAAACATATTGTTAAAATTCTGTAAGCTATTAAGTCACATCAGTTCCCTTTAACAAAGGCGGAGGAGGCCTAAATTCTATTTTTCTATTGAAAGACCTTTTATTAGATCTTCAAGGATGATCCATAGGCAGAAAAACACGATGATCCATATAACACATTTTTGACTATGTTTAAGATAACGAGAATTAGTGCCATAATTACAACAAGGGCAAGCCAACTTTCCCTTTGTACTCCAACCAGATAACATAGCATATGCAGGAAAGTCACTGATTGTCCATAAAAGAGCTGCTCGCATTTGAAATGTTTGATCTCTTGAAGCATCATATGTTTCTACCCCGGACTCCCACAAAACATTTAACTCTTCTATTAATGGTTGTAAATAAACGTCAATGTCATTTCCAGATGATCGTGGCCCAGGTATAAGCAAAGAAAGCATACAGTACTCTGGCTTCATGCACATCCAAGGAGGCAAATTATACACCATTGAAATAACTGGCCATGTGCTATGAGATATGCTCATGGTCCGAAATGGATTGAACCCATCACTTGCTAAGCCAAGTCTCAAATTGCGAGAATCCCTTGCAAATTCTGAATGCAAGCTATCAAAGTCTTTCCATGCTTTTCCATCAGCAGGATGCCTTAACTTTCCATCTTTAGAACGCTCCTCGTCATGTCACCTCAATGTATCTGCTGTCTTTGAGCACATAAATAGCCTTTTAAGTCTAGGAATTAATGGAAAGTGTCTCAAAATTTTCGTTGGAACACGATAACCTTTTTTGGAAGCCTCAAGATCTCTATCTACTTCAAAATATTTAATATATCGAGAAGCTCCACAGACATGACAATATTCATCATCCTTATGGTCATTCCTAAATAGCATGCAATCATTGGGACATGCATCAATTTTTTCATAATCAAGACCGAGATCATTTACCATAGATTTGGCTTTATTGTAGGATATAGAAATGTTCAAGTCAGGCATCGTCTCTTTTAATAGCTCTAAAAGAGAAGTGAAAGACGCATTGCTCCATCCATGTAGACACTTCAACAAATAGAGACGGATTGTAAAAGATAATCTAGAGAATCCTTTACAACCCGGATATAGGTCTTGGCTTGCCTCGTCAACTAAGTTATAAAATTTATTGGCATCTTCATTTGGGCCTTCATACACTCCTTCAGCATGTGCAACATTTCTAAATTTATCATTCAACAACCCATCAATATCATCGTACGAGCAAACATTATCATCCATGTCACAATTAACATTCATCAAAATTTCACATTCCCTGTGATTAATCCATCTTGTATAACCTTGAACAAACCCATAACATATTAGATGATCATAAACTACATTCCTTCGAGTCCAACGAATATTACAACACTTTGCACATGGGCATTAAATTTCTTCGCCTTGAGGATCTCCATAAGAGTAAGCAAAATCTAAGAAAGATTGAACACCCTCGATATACTCTTTGCTATACCTTGGTAAATCCATCAATTCCTTGGACGGAACATTTGAATTCCTAAAAATAAAATTTATTAGATCTTCAAATATATAATCATTTAAGTATTGACTATAAAATAAATCTGAAACGTCAAGACTGAATTTGAAAACTAATGCATTATAAACTAATAAGACTTTCTTACCTAGTCATGACACTTATGCTAAGCAAACCCAACTTCAAGTTCACCACAGATCTACCTGAGCGTGACCAATTTTCTTGGAGAAAAGGAGTAAAATTAATAGGATCCATAGAACAACGATAACAAGTAATAAAATTATAAACCAAGTTTTTCATGAAGGTAATATAATAATTTTATGCACAAAAAAGTGTCATGAGCATATTGGCAAGTATAATGACACCTAAAAGGTGTATTTTATGTATAAAGATTAAATAAAAAAAGAAGTTAAGATATAAATATCTAACTATCTATTTATGATTTCATCAACACTAAAGAAGAAACTCAAGAACTAGCCATATTCTGAAATTACTAAAAGAAAGTTTTGGACATAAAGGGAATCATTTATCCTGACAACTTGAAGTCATCTTTAACAAGTTCCTGTTAGTAACTCTTGATACTACTTAATAATCCAAGCAAAAGGAGTAGCCACTTCTGTTTCTATCTTTAAAAGGATCACAGAGAAAATATACAACAAATCACAGTTAAATATCAATGGAGGGATTAGTGACTTGCCCCCAAAATAGAATTTGCGCAGGAATTACAATTTTTTGTTGTGATCCTATTGATCAAGAAATAGAAGCGCAACTCTTTCATTGTCAATACATAACTTGAAATATGTTATTTCCAAACAGCATGCCCCTATAATCAAACAACTTCATGGTGGGGACAATGTCCCCTTGAATAAGATAACAAGACTTATACATCACAACTAACAGAGGATAGTGAGTTCATTAGGGGCAGACTGCAGTACAAAATGCCATTTTTCTCTAAATTAATGTAGAAATGTAAGCAAATACACTGAGCTTAAGCTAAAACTTCCAAGATTCCTAGTCCACACCTTAACAGAATGTGTATCATTTTTCTCTAAAGCAATGTTGAAATACAGCACAAGTCATGCCCATACAAAAACAACGAAATATCCAAGAAGCAATAATAGTATTCAGCAATTATAAACCATCTTAATTAACAGAGAAGTAATAACGCCAAATATTATCAAGGGATTAGATATATGTATTTGTGTCACATAACAACATAAGCAATAAATGACACATGCCATCAAAACAGCATCCCTCAGAACCATGATTGTTATAGCACAATCAAGATGTGGAGGATCATTAAGCACCAATCATAAAAACGTAAAAATAAAACTAAACAATCAATTAACATGTTTTTTTTCCTATGGTGTCCAGGCCAGCTTGGGCGCACCTCGATTTTTGGTTTAAATTCAAGTAGTAAGTTACAGCATATTGAAGTAAGAAATCCTTGTGAGGTACTCCCTTAAATAGCAAAATGAACGGAGAGCCAAGATTCCTCAATGCAAATGACCACAAAGAAGTCTATTGTTGAGTTAAAACATCTCTATAAGACCGTGCGACAACAGAAGCATCAAAGAGTGCTTTATTTATGTCCGAAAACACAAACCACCTAGGAAAATGAACAACAAACAAACAAATACTGTACAAAAGAAGCTCAATAGGACAGATCCTGGAAGAAAAAAGCTAAATACAACACTAATGAATGAACTTCATAGCTCAGACCACTCAGATCATTGAATTTGTAGTCCCGCTTACTTATAATCAACTCAACAATCCAACCAAAAGGAGTAGCCACTTCTGTTTCTATCTTAATAAGGATCACAAAGAAATTATACAACAAATAATAGTTAAATAACAATAGAGGGATCCCCGAAAAAGAACTTAGGGATTACAATTTTTTGTTATGATTCTATTAAATAGAGAAATAGAAGTGCTGCCCTTTTCATGGAAAATACATAACTTGACATATGTTATTTCCAAACAGTATGCCCCTATAATCAAACACCTTCATGGTGTGTAGCAGAAGTATCTAGAAATCATAAGTTGGATCAATGCCCTTCCCTTGAATACAAGAACAAGACTTATACAACACAATTAACTGACGCATAGCAGGTTCATTAGGGGCAGACGGCTGTCCAAAATGCCATTCCCCAACCTGGGGAACTACCTCTGACACAAATGTAAAATGTAAGCAGTATCCACAGCTTAAGTTAAAACTTCCAAGTTTCCTACTCCACGCCTTAATAAAATGTGTATCATTTTTCTCTAAATTAATATTGAGACAACCAAATATACCAGAAGCAATAATAGTATTCAGCTATTATATACCATCTTAACTAACAGAGAAGCAATAACCCCAAATCTTATTAAGGGACTAGATATACTTATTTGTGTCACATGACAGCATAAGCAATAAACGACACATGTCGTCAACACAACATCTCTAAGAACCATGGTTGTTATAGCATAATCAAAGATGAGGAGGATCATAAAGCACCAATCATAAAAAAGTAACAATAAAACTGAACAATCAATTAAGCTTCAATCCCAAATTAGCAAAGGTTGGTTGTAAGATTCCTTAGTATCTATCAGAATTACGTCTAGAGACCTCAATTTTCCTCCTTTGTTTGAGTTTGTGATCACATAGAACGTCAACTCTCTTGCTTTATTTGATTTTGTGATCATATACACATAGACAAGTTAATAATAGCAAAAATGTGAAGAATCGAAAAACAAAAAAATAAACGCATCCCTCATGGATGAGAATAGGCACAAAGGTGCTGGGCAGTGTTTTCACAGCAGATAATCACAACTGTGTTATTGCAAATGCACTGTAATACCAGTTGTGTCTCGAATCCTGTTTCACTTCTATCGGCCCCAAAAAAATTCAATAAGAAGCTAGATAAATTAAAACTTTTAAGTATAAGAAGGAACATCAATCAAAGATAACCAAAATCAAATAGTAAAGATTACTCCTTTTCAACCCAAGAATATGAAATTAGTAAAAATAACTAAAACTTATACCCAGAAATTAAACAAATTAAAATTACTTCTTTTCAACCCAAGAATCTAAAATTAGAAAAAAAAATTAAAAACATTGAGTATAAATGAAGACAATACCAACATACCCTTGTATATACATCATAGAAGATTATTTTTTCATCAGAAATCGAAATTTTTTTTTACAGAAAACCTTTGAGTAAAAGAAATACTAACCAATAGAGAAAGGATGTAGATTTGCTATAGTGAAGGAGGAGCTCCAGCAGCGGCGCAAAAAAAAAAGCAACAAAAATTTAGGGTAAGGAGGAAAAGAATGCTGGGAAACGTTCTGGATTGGAGGAGTATGTTTAATTACTTTGCCTTTTGAGTATTGGGTGGGGAGGAGGAAAATATTTTCGTTACCTGTGTATTTGGGGGGAAATTTTAAGAGAAATATTTTATAACGAATTTTTAGGTTACGCTTATAAAGTGTTAAATTTGGTATTAGAATATAACAACGCTTCAAAAACGTTGAATTATAATTAATAAGCGTTGCCAAATAATTTGTAAATTGGCAACACTTAATAAGTGTTGTCTTTATATTATAAGAGCACGCTTTTTAAGTGTGGCCTTTAAAATCGTGGCCAAAGACTCTAGTCAAAGACCACGCTTTATAAGCTCATCTATAGCTACTTTTGGCAACACTTTTCGAGTGTTGTCTATAATTAGTCTGGCTATAGGCCAAAAATGTTGTAGTGTTTCTTGCTTTTCCATGAGACATGACTGCCACCAAAAGTGATATTGAAGCCAGAAACATATTTGCGAGAGACAGCACATGTAGCCCAGTCAGAATCAGAATATCCAAGAAGAGAGAAATCAGAACTGCTGGAAAAAAAGTTCTGAAAAGAAGAATACCTTAGGCTGGATCATTCAGAAGATACCTCAGAACATGTAAGGCAGCCTGCATGTGGGGCACTTGAGGCTACTGAAGAAATTGGCTTAAGTGTTGCACAGAGAAATAAATATCTAGTCTGGTATATTGCAAGAAGTTGAGCTTGCTTATTAATCTTCTGTAGGTGCTGGGATCAGTAGATGGCTCTCCCATGTCCAATACCAACATGGAGGAAGAGTCCAAAGTAGTTAGAACGGGTGTGAAATGATAGCAGTTAAACTCAGCAAGAAGATCAGTGGTATATTAGAGTTGAGTCATAAGATAACCTTGAGGATGCTGGGAAACTTCCAAACCTAAACATAAGTGAACTGTATCCGGATCTTTGATCCTCCTCACTTAGGTCACCATGGAGGAAGGCATTATTCACATCAAGCTGAAAAACAGTCCAACCTCTCTTAACAGCAAAGGTCAAGAGACATTTCAAGCTCGAACTAGACTAGTTTGTGACTAACTAACTTGCTCCCAAGTAATTTCATAATACATGGACATTCACTATTAATATTATTTATAACACTTAAACCCTTTTCAGAATTATAAATTTCATATTTTAAGGAGGATAGCTTGATAGTATTAAAAAAGATTACAAGAACGATGTGTATAAAATTTGGTCTTGTGTAGCTCACATGGAAAAGGAACTTTGATATTTTTAACGATGAGCGCTATTAGTTAAACGACCATTTGTGTAGCAACCCGATGAGAGTATTTATTGTTCTAGTGTTGTTGAGCTTAAAAACAGTTGCAATTTACATCATTTTATCTCATCAAGGTATAAAAATCAATCATAAGAATATTCTTTCTTCTCGTGTTCTGATTTTCTACTATTCGTGGGCTACCTCAATCACCAAAAAATTCATAGAGAGGAAAAGAGAAAATACAAAAAGATTTGAAAATTTCTAGCTCTGCGTTTACGTCTATGTGGCCCCCATGCAAAAGTTGCTATGGAGCCCATTTGGAGCATCTTTTTAGTGGCAAACACACTATGCCATAGGAGCCAATTACACGGGAATGAGTAATGTAGAGCAGGGGCGTATTTATGTGGAGGGGTGAGGTACATGCACGCATTCTCCCCTCCCTAGCTATGTATAAACAGCACTGAAAGACAAATAATACTTTATTATAAATAAAAAAAATTCCAGCTTAAAAAGTAAATACTAGTATATTTTATATACAGTCAGACTTCTCTATAACAACATCCTTATATAACAGTCAGTCACTATAAAAACTAAGTTTTTCTAAGAAATAATTTTTTAAGTTATATTTTACTTCTCTATAACAACTTTTACCTATAACAGCAACTGTCATATTTATAGCAGAACACTCTTTGTAAAATTACCCCTCTATAACAATCATATAGAATCTTTAAGATTACTAATCACGTTTAAATTTATGCACAATATATATATATATATATATATATATATATATATATGATCGTAAGGACTTGAGGTCAAGCCGTGACCCGTGTAGGCCAGTGGCCACGAACCCACAGTTAATATCACAATTCACAAGTGACTAGAAAATATCACTCCCTCTATTTTAGATGTCTCTTACTTTACTTTCTTTTTTAATTTGTTTCAAATGCTGAAAAAGCAAATCTCTCTGCACGTCTATCTGTCACACACATGTTTATTTACTTTTTTCCTGTATGGTTTTTTCTTTGTTACGTATAAAATGTAGTATGCACTTCTCCTCTTTGTAGTACTACTAGTAGGAGGCTGCCCCTGCTGAGCAGGGCCCAACACTAAAAGAGTTCTACAGATTGAAGCACCAGTTAATCATGCATATAGCTTCTCGTCGAGAGTCCGAAACCTAAATGTTGGTTTTTGGACTCAAAATACGTTTCTACTGTTAAAAAAAGTTATTTTTTATATATAACGCGGTATTATATCGTACTATACTTTAACAATTTTCTGCCGTTAAAGTATAGTGCGGTGTAATACCGCGTTATATATAATGCGGAGTAATACCGCACTATACCCGTTTGTGGGCCTACCAATTAATCTCATGCGGATAACTGACATAACAGTAATTCAAATATATATAGCGCGGTGTAATACCACGCTATACCTATTTGTGGGCCCACCAATAAGTCTCATGCGGTTAACTGACATAACGATAATTCAAATGGGTATAGCGCGATGTAATACCGCACTATACATAAAAAAATTCAGCCCCTCGAGCTAGGCATTGCCTTATTTAAAGGCGCTAGAATTTTATGAAAATCTATTCAAAAAATATTCTAACTTCCGTTCAAACTTTTCTTCTTGTTATCAAGCATTTTTTATAATGTCTGAAGAGCCAAAAATAAGGGTTTCATTATATTGGGGGGTGAGGTTGTTGAGGTTGTAGTAGAGAATAACTCTGTGAGGTATAGTTTATCTCCACAGTGTCATGTTAAATTGTTGAGTACGATAAATTGGTATCGATGTTACGTAAAAAAATTAGTGTAAAGTAACCGGTAGATATCCATATTCTGTGACTCTGCAGGGGTTTGCTTGTTATTCTGAGTTTAACATCGAAGATGATGAAACTCTTAGAGTGTTTTTACGGATTTCGAATGAATACAGGGAATTTATTGTGATAATAATTTTGCAAATGTACGTCAAGGCTGAAGATGTTGGCAATAATAAGATTGCGCAAAGCAGATCCCCCAATCATCGGGTCGTTATTCTAGAGCAATTTTAGCCCAACAGGTTCCGGCTGAAAAAGTTTGGCTGGATCTTAACTTATCGCCACAGGCGAACGAGGAGCGAAGAAAACATTTCTCTCATACTTTACATAATCCACAAGACAACTGGTAAACTTCAATTTTCTTTTCTGTTACGATGTTTATTTTTTGTTGAATTGAATTTTTATTATCACTCATATTCGCGTTTGTTGCGACCAAAAACACTCACGCAAGTGCACGTGATCGTTAAGTAAAAGAGTAGTGAGTAGAGTATCGTTCCCACGAAGACTTATGATTAACTGTTGATTGATTCAAACCTAATTTCTGTATCTACCCAAGAGATTGTTCACGAAAGAGAGATGTAATTGTTTTACTACTTAAACTATAAAGAATTAATCTAACTAAAGCAAGTAACCAAACGAATAGCAATTTCGAGTAACAGACAATAGGAGAGGATATTACAGGGTCACGGGCATAGTTAACAATCGTGTTGTGTTCTTGGCTTAGAATGACTAATCAATTTATCTGGGTTATTGATTGATAGGGTTGATATTACTCATAAGAATCTGTCGAGTTCTTACTCGCCTATTCAAGTCAACTCAATGCCTATATGTCTATGGAATTAAGATTAACAAGAACACATTTACAATTCCTATATTTCAACCAAGCAAGGCAATTGAGTATATGTCTATCCCAATTGCGAATCTGTTCCCCGAGACCCGGGTTTAAGAACTTGCTCTATTTAATTCTATATGCAATCTAAAGTTCCCACTTTCGAGTTCAACTAAAGATTTGTAGATAGTATTTCACTGTTAGCTACTCAGCAAAATAATTGAAGGCAGAATTAAATAAACAACCCAATATGATAAACTCACTTTGTTAACTTAAACTCCAAACAACAACATTCATGTTTTACCCATGACACCAGAACAATGGGTCTTAGCCACTCATACTAGTGTTCATCCCAAATAAGTTCAATTTCATCACAAAATAGCAAAAACAAGAGAAGAAAAGAAGAACTTTGATGGTCAAAACTCCTCCTTGCCTCTTGCCTCTCTATTTCTTGCACTAAACTATGAAAACCCTTCCTCCTTTAACCTTGGGCGAGCTTGACTTTATATAGGTTAAGTGGGTTTCTCTCCAGATTTCCAATTTTACCCCTAAATAACGTTTTCTCGGACCGGACACGCGCGAGTTCGCGCATAACTTCGCGTGTTTTTTCGCGCATGATTCTGCCTCAGCCTTTCTTACGCGCGAACTTTTGTGTGCCTTTGTGCATTTCTTCGCACACCTGGAGCTTGATTTCGTCCATTTTTTCATCTCGTCCTTGCGCGAACTCAACTCCGAGGGGTTGTTCTTGCTCATAAATCATTCTAATATCCTCTTGAAAGCATCATACAGGCTCCTCGTCCTGCAATGTATACATATCACAATTAAAGCCTATTTTTCATCAATTAACCATAATATGTCATTGGAATATAATCAAGCGGAAGCATAAACAATAGCTAAATCACCTAGATTTCACCTATTATCAACACCCCACACTTAATTCATTGCTAGTCCTCGAGCAATCAACTATACTCTCTAGAGAATCCTTCACTCAACCATTTCCCTTAACGCATTACACCTATAACAATGTACATGTATTACGCCTAGCAGTGAACAATCCTAGCCTCAAAGTCGACTCTCAAGTTCCATGCAATATTCACACTTTCTCAAAGTACTCTACACAGAAGTCAAGACTTGCTTTTCCGTCACAAATCATATGCCCTCACAATTACATCAACAAAAACTAAGCTCAATCCACCACATTCAATTCATATACTCACATATATTAAGGAAATCACTCACTCTCACAAAAGAGGTCACATGCATGCAATTGGTACCATAAGCTTGCCCTTAATGTAAATTTCTACTAATATAGGCTAGCTCGATCCAAAATCAATTAGGACTTTTTTATGGTTGTAATGTGGGCTAAGGGACGGGTAGGATGTATTTAGGAATTGTGACTCAACCCCTAAGCACTTTAACACATCACATGAGCAATTTTTAGCGCAAATTCTTCAACCCACTTCTCATTCACACACAATATCATCCCACAAATACTCCCTTCTTCTTTAAGCACTCTATTAATTCATTCCCACTAGTTGGAACAAGACATAATGTAATCATCTCTTTTTTTTTTCCAGGTGTGTCACTCAATTTCTGCTAGTGGTGTATTCGTTTACAACATAAGTGCACCTTTCATCCTTTTATTGGTTCCACTCAAAAGCCACCCCACACTTATTTCCTTCTTACTTCTTTTAGCGCTCTTCTCACAATTGAAGTGCTTTAAGAGATAAAAGGATCAAAACTATGTCAATTAAGAACAAAAGGGTATAGGCTTGTAATGCGGGTGCCAAACAAAAGTCTAAAGGCTCAAAAGGGTTAACTAGGAACAAATTTTATTTGTGATAAGCAATTAAGCTCAAAAAGGTCAAAGAAAGCCTAACATCATTTTTCAAACCGAGCATCACCTAAAATTTCGCTTCAACTCACATACCGAGCAAGTTCTAGACACAAGTACAATACATGGACTACACAAAACTCACCACACATGGCATAAGACTCATTCCAGATCAGCTCATCAAGACACTCCATTACGAGCATTCAATTCAGTAACAAACATACAAATTAAGGCACTTTCAGTGAGATTCAACAATTAGGACTAAGCGTTACACTCTAGGGTCTATTGTGTTCAGGTGTGTCAACGCTATGGGTTCTCTTTCAATTTTATAGCTCGTAGCCCATTACCCTAATCTAAAAATAAAAAAAAAACAAAAATAACTACCTATGCCCAGTTCAAGCTAAACCCTTGGAAAAGAACCGCGGCTTAAAGAAAAACCAAGGGGGAATTGCTACACTACCTAAGAAAAAAATTAAAAAAAATCTTTTTGTTGTTTTCTCTAGACTCACTTCCCTCAAGAATCGTCTAAAAGATTCGTCATCAGGAAGAGCCCACAATTTTTTCAGTTTTTCAGTTTTTTTTTTCTCGACTCAGTCCCTCAAGAACCCCGTCAAAAGGGATCCGTCGTCGGGCCGAGCCATTTATCTAAATTAACCAAAAAAACTACTCCTTCTTAACAAAAACTATCAAGTCAACATGAAACAAACAAAACAACCCGGCAATTTTTACAACTACATACAACATACAATGAAGGAATCCCCCACCTCACACTTAAAAAAGAAGACATGTCCCCATGGCTTAAAATTTAAAAGAGAAGTGAGGTAAAGAGACTTCCCTGAAGCTTCACTCTTGATCGGAAACGATTTCAGGGTTCACGTTGCACGCACGCCCTAAAGCTCGCAGCCAACTCATGAACTTCTTTTCCGACTTGACTTGTCGGTCAACTATCGCGTCCACACGAGTGCCCAAATCATTCAAGGAAGTGCGTAGACCAGCCACCTCCTACTCTAATGTGGTGTGCAGGGACACTCTGGCAGTTCCTGAAGAGGACGCTGCTTGTGACAGTGCTGCAGCGTTGCGCTGGGAGCATGGGCCTGTGCTTCGCCCTCCACATCCATTTGCTCTTCCTCTTCCTCCTCCGATGCATCAGAACCACTCTCATCCTCTCCACCTGCCGCTGCTGCTGGGGCTGCCCCCGAGGTGTTCTTGCCAGGTCGGATCTTGTGGCTTTTTCTTATCAGCCCGTCCACACGAGTATTTTCAGGTACCTGCACTTTCCTGCAAAGCTTAGTCACCAAGGATGGGAAAAAGAACCAATACAGGCATTGAGGGCATCGGATAAACATCTCGTCGTGGATCACTTTGGCAATGTCGAAGGGAAGACCCTTGATGAAACACCAAATCAAAGCAGCCCGGGGTCCATTCACCTCCGTAGTATTTTTGGAGGGAATAAGGCTACTGTTAATCACATACAGCCAGCTCTTCGCCTCTGGGTTAAGACGGAGGAGTGGAACTTCTCTCCATGTTCCAGCCACTCTACCATTTTTCCTGGTATGCAAATGTTGTCAAAGAAACGCTCCCATTTGGTATCGGTTGGATTTCGCCCATATTCATAAAAGTCAGTATTCCCAGGCAAAGGGTCGGGCAATTGATATGCTATGCATATCGCCTCAATGGAGGCATCCACCGCCTTACGGCGCACTGTGACCACATGGTGGACATGCTCTGGTAGATTAGCATAGAATTTGCGTACAACCATTACATTAGCCTCCCCTGGCTCGTCAATGAAGGCCTGCAAACCCCGCTCCATCAACTCATACATGTGGGGGCATCGTTCCTTGACCTTTTTGATGTCAATGCCCCTCTCCGAAATTTGCTTCTTGGTAGCCTTCTCTGTAAAACGGGTTTGAGCCTCAGGGGAGACAAATTTGTTGTTGTCATAGGGACGTGCAGGAGCTGCCCTTTGGCGGCTTGAGGATGGACCCGTGGTTTGGCGTTTTTTTGATGGTGCCATAATACCTGCAAAATGTGGACACATTAGCTCAGCCCAACAAAATTAGTGTGACTTAATGTGGTTACTCAGACTTCACACGCAAAATTGGTCATAAATACATAATCATGCTCATTGAGGCCTTTCTACAAACACCTTGTGGGCATTAGGCTCTCACAACTCTTTTCTAAGTGTCTTGTAACAAGGGCCCCCCACAAAATCTCATCCAGAACCCAACTCAAGTGTTACCCACCCCACACTTACAAACTAACCCCAAAACATATTTCACCAAGTTTGAACACCAAATCACAAAACACATCTACACTAATGGCATAAGATACAACATAAAAAAAATCTGAAAGTAGAAAGAGAAAAAGAAAGAAAACTACAACTAGGGCTCATACCTTGTTGAAAATCGTGAGAGAGGGGGATGGGGGCAAGGGTGCTGGAATTTGGTGTTTTTGAAGGAGTTGGGAGAGTTTGGAAGAGGGGATTTGGGTTTTGTTTAATAGAAGGGGGGTAATTGTGTCTAAAACAAATAACCAATTAAACTGCAAAAATAAAAAAATAAAAAGAAAAACTAAAACTAAAAAGAAAAACACAACACCTGAAAAGTTCCAGGCAGAATGGTCCGCCCAGGCACGCGAACTTGTGCGCGAAGTTTTGGAGCTCGCGTGTTTCTTCGCGCGGTGCTGTTGAGTTCCAGGCAGAATGGTTTGCCCAGGCGCGCGAACTTGTGCGCGAAGTTTTGGAGCTCGCGCGGTGTTGTTGAGTTCCAGGAAGAATGGTTCGCCCAGGCGCGCGAAGTAGGCGCGAAGTTGCGCTCTTGGGCATTTATTTTTGCATTTATTTTCACCTGGTTTGCTCCTAGTTGATGGTCCTTTCACCCGCCCTTCGTCGCCTGCATTTGTGAGTAAGTTAATGCTCAAACTCAAACACTACTACTATTGTTGTGTTGCCTCCCAACCAGCGCCTTATTTAACGTCGTGGCACGACGATTACAACAGTTGAATGGGTTGTCTCCCATCCAGCGCCTGATTTAACGTCGCGGCACGACTCAACATGTTCTCAAGCATCCTTCAAGTCCACTGAGGTCTTGTGACGTGCAAAGACACCACCCCAGTAATGTTTTATCCGTTGACCGTTCACCAAGAAAGTGCCAGTTGAACTCATATCTCTCAACTCCACGGCTCCATGAGGCTTCACGCTTACCACAACAAAAGGGCCCGACCAACGAGATTTAAGCTTTCCGGGGAAAAGCTTCAACTTCGAATTGAACAACAGAACTTCTTGCCCTGGCTCGAACTCGCGATGTTGAATATGCTTGTCATGCCACCTCTTAGTCTTCTCTTTATACAATTTGGCATTCTCATATGCATGTAATCAAAACTCCTCAAGCTCATCGAGTTGTAGCAACCTCTTCTCTCCAGCTAAGTCCCCATCCATATTCAGCTTCTTTATTGCCCAATAGGCCTTGTGCTCAAGTTCGATGGGCAAGTGACATGCCTTCCCATACACCAATCTATAAGGAGAAGAACCTATAAGAGTTTTGTATGCTATTCGATACACCCACAATGCGTCGTCTAACTTTCCGGCCCAATCTTTTCTATTTGCACTCACTGTTTTCTCAAGAATTTGCTTTACCTCTCTATTTGAAACCTCCACTTGACCACTCGTCTGTGGGTGATATGCAGTGGAGACCTTATGCTTGACCCCGTACTTTGCAAGGACATTGTTTAATAGTTTGTTGCAGAAATGCATACCTCCATCGCTGATCAACACTCTGGGAGTTCCAAAGTGTGTGAAGATATGCTTCTTGACAAAGCTTACCACCACATTTGCATCATTAGAGGGAAGAGCAATGGCCTCCACCCACTTAGACACATAATCAACTGCCACCAAGATGTATCTATGGCCGTTCGAGTATGGAAAAGGTTCCATGAAGTTAATTCCCCAAACATCGAAAAGATCTACTACCAGGATGTTTTGCAGCATCATCTCGTGCTTCTTAGCGATCGTCTCGGTTCTTTGGCACCTGTCACACATTTTAACGAAGGCGTGTACATACCTAAATAAATTTGGCCAATAGAAACCTGATTGTAGCACTTTTTGGGCGGTCCTGTCTCCACCGTGATGACCTCCGTATGACGAGGCGTGACAACTATGAAGTATGGCACTCATCTCCTCCTCAAGAACACATCTCTGCATCAATTGATCTGCATATAGCCTGTATAAGAATGGCTCATCCCACATGTAGAGCCTCACATCATGCAAGAACCTTCGTCTGTTGTCTGGTGTCAATTCTGCTGGTGTCACCCCACTTGCAATAAAGTTCACATAATCTTCATATCACGGGGCTGTGCTTGAGGTGATTGCCAATAACTGCTCATCAGAGAATGTTTCTTTGATTGCACCCCCTTCAGCCACATGGTTCCGATTTTCTAACTTGGACAAGTGATCAGCCACTTGGTTCTCTGTTCCTTTACGATATCAGATCTCTAAATCAAACTCCTGCAAGAGCAGGACCCACCGAGTCAGTCTCGGCTTGGCGTCCTTCTTCTCAAATAGGTATCTGATAGCTGAATAATCTGTGTAGACGACGACTTTGGTCCCCACAAGATATGACCTGAACTTGTCAAATGCCCACACCACTGCAAGCAACTCTTTTTCAGTGACGGTGTAGTTCATCTGAGCTGGATTCAGAGTTTTGTTCGCATAGTAGATGGAGTGGAATATCTTATTTCTCCTTTGCCCTAAGACAGCACCAATAGCCAAGTCGCTCGCATCGCACATCATCTCAAATAGTTGCTCCCAATCCGGAGCAATTATGATTGGTGCAGTAACCAACCTTCCTTTCAGCTCCTCGAATGCCTTCAGACAAGCATCATCAAATTTGAAGGCGATATCTTTCTCAAGCAACCTGCACAAAGGAGAGGAAATTTTCGAGAAATCTTTAATGAAACGACGATAAAAACCTGCATGGCCCAAGAAACTGCGAATGCCTTTGACAGATATCGGTGGAGGCAATTTTTCAATCGCTTCCACCTTTGCCTTGTCCACCTGCAAACCATCTTTGGACACCTTGTGCCCCAGGACTATACCTTCACGTACCATGAAATGACACTTTTCCCAGTTTAGCACCAAGTTAGTTTCTTCACACCTAGCAAGTACTTTATCAAGGTTCATCAAGCAATTATCAAAAAAACATCCAAACACAGAAAAATCGTCCATGAACACTTCCACAAACCTCTCAACCATGTCAGTAAAAATGGCCATCATACACCTTTGAAAAGTCGCAGGTGCATTACAAAGACCAAAGGGCATTCGCTTGAACGCATACGTGCCATAAGGACACGTAAAAGTGGTCTTCTCTTGGTCCTCTAGGGCTATAGAAATCTGATTATACCCCGAGTAACCATCTAAGAAGCAGTAGTACTCATGGCCAGCTAATCTATCAAGCATTTGGTCAATAAATGGGAGGGAAAAGTGGTCCTTCCGGGTGGCATTGTTCAATTTTCTATAATCAATGCAAATTCTCCACCCGGTGACAGTTCTTGTAGGTATTAAATCATTATTCTCATTAACTACTATAGTCATCCCCCCTTTCTTGGGTACACATTGGACGGGGCTTACCCATTTGCTGTCTGAGATAGGAAATACAATACCTGCATCGAGCCACTTAATCACTTCTTTTCTTACCACCTCTTTCATGATTGGATTGAGTGGGTGTTGTTGCTCTACACTGGGCTTGTGTCCGTCCTCCATGAGGATTTTGTGCATGCAGAAGGCTGGACTAATGCCCTTAATGTCAGACATAGTCCACCCAAGTGCTTGCTTGTGCTCACATAGCACTCTCAACAGCTTTTCTTCCTGCAATTTAGACAAGTCAGACGAGACAATAACATGTAAAGTGTCAGAGTCAACCAAATAAGCATATTGCATGTGAGGTGGAAGGGGTTTAAGTTCCAATTTTGGGGCTTCCTCAATTGACGGCTTTGGAGGAGGCCCCTCTGGTCTATTCAAAGGATCGAATGGGTGCGTCCCTTGCAGGTACGCACAAGATGTATCAAGGATGTGCATCATCTCCTCAACCTCCTCATAAATCCCCAGGCTATCAAGCAAAATAAGTGTTTTCTCTAGAGAATCGTCTAGATATACACTCGGATAATGAATCTGCTCATCGGCCTCAACAACAGATATCATTGAGAGCTCCTCATAGTGGCGGGGAAGTTGAATTGCTCTGTAGATATTAAAAACTGCTTCCTCGTCCTCTACCCTCAAAATCATCTTTCCCTATCTCACTTTGATAATTGCATCACCAGTAGCTAAGAGAGGTCGCCCCAATATGATTGGAACCAGTTCGTCAGCCTCATAATCGAGGATAATGAAATCAGCATGGAAGATGAATTTCCCAATCTGCAGCAACACATCTTCAATCATCCCTTTAGTGTGTGCTATCGATCTGTCAGCCAGTTGTAACATCACAGTAGTGGGCCTTGGAGCTCCCAAGACCAGTTGCTTGAACAAAGATAGGGGCATTAGATTTATGCTCGCCCTCAAATCGCAAAAAGCGTGACCCACATCAATATTTCCAATGCACACAGGAATCGTGAAGCTGCCAGGATCCTTAAGCTTTTGAGGGAGCTTATTTTGGACCCTTGAAGTGCACTCCTCAGTAAGTGCCACTGTCTCAAATTCAGTTAATCTTCACTTGTGAGCCACTATATCTTTTATGTATTTAGCATACTTTGGAATTTCACGAAGCACATCAACAAGTGGGATATTCAATTGAACCCGGATCAACATAGAGAGGAATTTTGTGAACATGCGATCATCATTCTTTTTCTGCAATCTCTGAGGAAAAGGTGGTGGTGGTCTTGGGGCCTCCACTGGCTTTGAAATTTCAGCAGCATTCTTTGGCTCTTGAGTCATTTTAGGGATCAACTCTCCCTCAGGTATGGGCTTGTCTTTCTTTTTCTTTGGCACTTCCTCTAGCTCCCTCCCGTTTCTAAGTGTAACTGTATTCACTTGAGGGTTCTTTTCTGTATCACTGGGGAGGGCGCCTACAGGTCTAGTGTTTTGATTTGTTGCTAACTGCCCCATTTGCCTTTCAAGATTTCTGAAGTCGGTCCTGAGTTGCTGATTGTCAATCAACAACTTCTTTAGCAGATCATTGGTACTTTCTTCCATTTGTTGGGGTGGTCTCTGAGGCTGATTGAAATTCCCTTGGAGTCTATGCTAATTCTGATTCTGCTGATTTCCACCCCATGAGAAGTTGGGATGATTCCTCCAATTTGGATTGTAAGAATTCCCGTATTATGCATGCTGATTCGGTGGACCTCTGTTCTGTTGCCCCACATAATAGATGGATTCTGGATTCGTGGGGCACATATCACTCATATGATTGTCGCCACAGAGTTCGCAGCAAATAGTCATTTGTTGTACGTGTTGCATTGTCTGTGGTTGTTGCATTGTCATCCTAGTCATCTAATTGGCCAGCTTTGCAATATCGGTTCTCATGGCTGACACTTCGTCTAACTCAAGTAACCCAGCTGATTTTTGTTTAACTGCCTTTCGTGAATCACCCTCACCTTGCCAGTTATTATCATTAGCAGTGAAGTTATTCAGTAAGATTTGGATTTCACTGTACGGTCTGTCCATGCAACTACCCCCACAAGCTGAATCAAGATTCATCTTTGAAGCATCATCTAACCCATCTACAAAAGTGTGACCCAACACCTTGTCCGTCTGGTAATGATGAGAACAGTCTCTGAGCATCTTTTTGTACCTTTCCCATGCTTGACGCAGTGTCTCGCAAGCTCGTTGTTCAAACCCAAGAATTTGACTCCTCAATACCTTTGTTTTCTTAGTGGGGAAAAACTTGATTAAGAATTTCCTCGCCAGATCATCCCAAGTACGGATTGAATTTGTTGGCTCTTTATTCAACCACTCCTTAGCTTCCCCAATCAGTGAAAAGGGGAAAAGTGTCAGCCTGACATAGTCCTTGGAAACATTCGGATAGTTGTAGGTATCCGTAATTTCCAAAAAATTCTGAATGTGCCTCTGCGGGTCTTCATGAGGTAAACCCACAAACAGCCCTGTGGATTGGATCAGCTGCACCATGTATTGTTTCAGCTCAAAGTGCCCAGTGATGTCAGGCTTCACAATAGCCTGAGTCATATTAGCCAGACTGGGCCTTGCGGCTTCAATCACCGTGCGTTCCTCATTACCTGCCATCTCAATTGGCTATGGTTGAACTACGATGTCCAACTCTCTTTCAATTCTGGTTCTGGCGTCCACCTCCCTCCTCAATTTGTGAAGTGTTCGTTCAATTTTGGGATCGAGAGGAAGGAGATTGTTTGCGCTTCTACTTCTTCGCATTCAATAGAAACTCCTGTATTAGCACAAACAAAGTGAACTGAGAGTTAAAACTCGAATAAATAAATAATAAAAGCGCAATTCAGTCAAATTGAATTTTTATTATCACTCATATTCGCGTTTGTTGCGACCAAAAACACTCACGCAAGTGCACGTGATCGTTAAGTAAAAGAGTAGTGAGTAGAGTATCGTTCCCACGAAGACTTATGATTAACTGTTGATTGATTCAAACCTAATTTCTGTATCTACCCAAGAGATTGTTCACGAAAGAGAGATGTAATTGTTTTACTACTTAAACTATAAAGAATTAATCTAACTAAAGCAAGTAACCAAACGAATAGCAATTTCGAGTAACAAACAGTAGGATAGGATATTCCAGGGTCACGGGCATAGTTAACAATTGTGTTGTGTTCTTGGCTTAGAATGACTAATCAATTTATCTGGGTTATTGATTGACAGGGTTGATATTACTCATAAGAATCTGTCGAGTTCTTACTCGCCTATTCAAGTCAACTCAATGCCTATATGTCTATGGAATTAAGATTAACAAGAACGTTACAATTCATGTATTTCAACCAAGCAAGACAATTGGGTATATGTCTATCCCAATTGCGAATCCGTTCCCCGAGACCCGGGTTCAAGAACTTGCTCTATTTAATTCTATATGCAATCTAAAGTTCCCACTTTCGAGTTCAACTAAAGATTCGTAGATAGTATTTCACTATTAGCTACTCAGCAAAATAATTGAACGCAGAATTAAATAAACAACCCAATATGATAAACCCACTTTATCAAATTAAACTCCAAACAACAACATTTATGTTTTACCCATGACCCCAGAACAATGGGTCTTAGCCACTCATACTAGTGTTCATCCCAAATAAGTTTAATTTCATCACAAAATAGCAAAAACAAGAGAAGAAAAGAAGAACTTGATGGTGAAAACTCCTCCTTGCCTCTTGCCTCTCTATTTCTTGCACTAAACTATGAAAACCCTTCCTCCTTTAACCTTGGGCGAGCTTGACTTTATATAGGTTAAGTGGGTTTCTCTCCAGATTTCCAATTTTACCCCTAAATAACGTTTTTCCTGACCGGACACACGCGAGCTCGCGTATAACTTCGCGCATTTCTTCGCGCATGATTCTGCCTCGGCCTTTCTTACGCGCGAACTCCTGCGCGCCTTCGCGCACCTGGAGCTTGATTTCTTCCATTTTTTCATCTCGTCCTTGCACGAACTCAACTACGAGGGGTTGTTCTTGCTCATAAATCATTCTAATATCCTCTTGAAAGCATCAGACAGGCTCCTCGTCCTGCAATGTATACATATCACAATTAAAGCCTATTTTTCATCAATTAACCATAATATGTCATTAGAATATAATCAAGCGGAAACATAAACAATAGCTAAATCACCTAGATTTCGCCTATTATCAACGTTATATATATAAAAAAATAGTAACTTTTTTTTAGCAGTAAAAACGTATTTTGAGTCCAAAAATAGGTTTCGGACTCTTCTTGTCGATGCAAACCATCATACTTGTAGCTTCTTTTCCATGTAAACCACCAGCTCTTGATTAAGCCTATGGTTTTTGTAATGGAAAAAACTTATATGAATTTTGTATTGGAAGAAACTTACAAAAGGATGCAACTAAACATGTTAGAAGCAAGGACGGAAAGTGCCCCCCCCTCCCGCCACACACACAGAAACCAAAAAAAAAAAAAAAAACACAGAGGTACATTTCAAATGGCAAAAAAATTTGTGCACGAAGTGGAAGATGAAATATAATAATGTCCCTATTACTGACAACAATAGTAGTAAAAAAATGGCTCCCTCTTGCTGCGAAGTTTAATCTTGAATATGCCTCTTCTCCAGAATTAATTGGGTAGCTATGCACTTAAAGCCAATAGGAAAGCTAGAACCTCCAGCCTTCTGTGATGTACACTGCAACAGATCAAGTTTTTATGGGGTACGGATGAATTGTGATTGTGCGCATGGCAGTTTGTAGGGATGACAAATGTGCGGGTTGGGCTGAATTTGAGCGGGTCAAGATATGTTAAGTCAATAAATGGATCATTGCGCAACCCTGCCCAAAGTATAATTGGGCTAAGATGAGCTGGGTCAAGATGTGCTAAACAATGGGTCATAGCCCAATCCATCCAACTTGACCCATGTTTTAGAACCATGCTCATGTCGCATAAAAAAAACTTTTTACCTTAAAATATGTAATTTGAAAAATATTTTGCGGGTAGGGGGTGAGGGAGTTGGGTGGTGAAGAAAAATGTAAAAACACAAAATTGAAAATAAAAAAAAAATTTGGGGGGGGTTTGCGCGGGGAGGGGGTGGGTGGGGTGGTGCAGAAAAACAACAAAGAGAAAATTGAAAATACAAAAAAAAAAAGTAAAATTGGGGCAACTAAGTAAATTATTAGACAAGTTGGGTTGAGATCCCTTTGTTTTGGGTGAGTTTCATGAATTATATTTGGGCTTAATGGATTAGAATGGGCTATAAAAAATAATGAGTTAACTTGGGCTTAGCCCAAATAGACGCATGAGCTAAAATGTTTGTAGCATAATCCATTAATCTCTGGGTGGGTTGGATGAGCTTGAGCTCAAATTGCCACCCCTAGCAGTTTGCCATGCCCATTGCTACACGTAAAAATTGCACGGGTACCCTATTTGGTCGCCCCCATTTAACCTATACCAATTCTTTTTAAAACTTTTAACTTGTACCCACTTTTTAAATAACTTCAGCACCATTTTTCCTCCTCCTTCTCAAAGTTCTATCCGCCCTCAACCTCTTTCTGAAGTCCTTGACTAAAGGTCCTTGCTTAATTGAATGGTGGCAATAGATGACATGTTAAATGACGAAGCTACAAATCCTATTTGATAATGCATGGCATTAGCAACAACATATTGGTTTATGTAAATTGTCAAAAAGTTTCTTGCTTTATCAAATATCGATTAACAGTTCCTTTGGATGGTTTAGTTGTTGAACTAATCATCTAAATAATTGGTCCGATTAGGGAGTTATAAGATGGGGTATCCTTGCTATTGAATACTTTATGTGACAGTAAAGCAACTATTTTTATGTTATCGTGACAGTATCATTATGAAGGGAAGAAGACTCTAGAGCTGAAGTTCGCCAGTTACAAACAAAAACTTCAGCTCTAGAGCTGAAGTTCGCCAGTTACAAAAACAAAAACTTCAGCTCTAGAGCTGAAGTTCGCCAGTTACAAACAAAAACTTCGCCAGTTACAAAACAAAAACTTCAGCTCTAGAGCTGAAGTTCGCCAGTTACAAAAACAAAAATTTCAGCAATTACAAACAAAAACTTCAGCACACTTGGTTCAGCACACTTGCTACTTCAGTCTCGTCTACTAGAATGTTGAAGTTTTGCGTTGCCTTTGCTACTTCAACATCATATGCTGAAGTTACGCGAAAAAGTGGGTACGCTTGTAATTTTTTTTTGCAAAGCGGGCACAAGTTAAAACGTGACCCAAAAAGAAGGTATGCAAATGCCCCTTGCTACACTCGTTCAAATTTCCAGTCAAGTGTTCATTTATGACTCAAAGATAAAAAATCTTGAATATCATTGTGGAACACAAATTCATTGTAAATACAATACAAATATTCACAAATACATTAAAGAGTGTAGAAGATATAATTATAGAAACCCAATAAATGTATTTTTATGCTAATAATTCACCAAAGACCATGATCAATTTTTTGCTTCAGTTACATCTAAGAGGAATATTTCGTCACGCCACCCGTGTGGTATTTAACCATATTGAGAGGAGAAAGATCTGGTATAAACATTAGATATTTCAACCACAACAAAGGATAGTTTCTCGTCACATGGCAAGTGAAACATTACCTAGTGAGTCAAAACTATTGAATCAAAGCACTGTTTTTATTGGCAATAACTCCTTTTAAAGCAAGGAAGATAATCATATTTTTCACGTTTAGTAAAATACTAAAGGATACCACATGAACTCCCATATTTCTGGGAACTACCTATTCTCCTCTTCTGATGTCTTTTCTTTATCAAGTATTGCTAAACAACAAATCTTCATTTGCTTGTAAGGCCAATCTGGAAGGATCGAAAATGCCTGCTCTTCTTCTCTCTCAGGTGTTCAAGAAAATTATTATGCTTTGCTTACGTATATAGTCTATTCGGATGTTTCACTCACATGGACTCGATCTAGGCTGCTAATTCTATATGGACTGGGATCATTTCCATATGAATTTCGAAGTCATGGAAGGAACAGTGTCGATCAATTTAAAACTTCACCAGTCCATTCATTAGCTTGATTTAGGAAAAACAAACAAATTGTAAAGAAAGCTTCAAGGAGTGAGAGAAAAAGAGAGATCAATTCAATGCATACGGATGTGAAAAGAAGATTTTTGGAACCGAGTATCTGCTATAGCCCTCAAAGAATCATATTCCTCCTTGACTCAATTGGCTGAGTAATTAAAATTGAAGTCCTGCACACAGCCTACCAAATAAATATTCAACATCTGTTTACTCAGTCTAAATTTCCAAACCGACAAAAAGAAATCTACATTAGAACCAAATAAGGCAAAACCATAAGAGTCGGCCACGCAATTGGCACAACATAAGCCTCCACAATCAGAGAGATTGTTGGCCAGAAAAACTAAACTCAATTTTTCATCAGTTGATCACCTCCTATTTAGATGTATTTAATATGGAATAGTAGGTGATCAACCCCAACTATACCTTATAAAAAGTTTGAGGAATTAGGACAGTTGCGAAAGTATTGGAGTCGGGTTTCTATTGGCCGACTCTATTCAAGGATGCCCATGCCTGAGTGAAAAGTTGTGATGAGTTCCAAAGAACCGGTATCTCTCCGTCATGAGATGCCGATGACTACAATTCAGGATGTGGAAGTGTTTGGCGTATGGGGGATTGATTTTATACGCAGGAATACCCCCGTTAGCCGGCTTTTGTAGCAAATTCTATTTGTTCTTCGCCGCTTTGGGTTGTGGGGCTTACTTCCTAGCCCCAGTTGGAGTAGTGACTGGCGTTATAGGTCATTGGGCGGCCGGAAGGTTGCCACGAGTAAGTAAGTTTGGAGGACCGAAGGCAGTTCTCCGTGCACCGGACACGTAGCTTACCGAATCAGTTGCGACACGTATGAGAATGCATTACATATCGGTAACAGTTGACTATGTCTCTAAATGGGTTGAACTGTGGCTCTTCTAACAAATGATGCAAAAGGAGTAATAGGATTTTTAAGGAAAAATATTTTCATACGATTTGGCACTCCGAAAGCAATAATCAGTGAGGGTAGAACTCATTTCTGTAACAAAACATTTGCAAGGCTACTAGAAAAGTATGGAGTTCGCCATAAGGTTGCCACACCTTACCACCCGCAAACGAGCAGGCAAGTGAAAGTGTCCAACAGGGAAATCAAAAGTGCATGACCAAGACAATGAATGCGACTCGGACAAATTGGGCAAGGAAGTTGGATGATGCATTATGGGCCTACCGCTCAGCATTTAAAACTCCAATCGGTATATCTCCGTACGAGTTGGTGTTCGGGAAAGCCTATCATCTTCTAGTAGAGCTTGAGTATAAAGCCTTATGGGCATTGCGGCAGTTGATTTTGGATATGGAAACCGCGGGCACATGTAGCGTTACAGAGTTGCATGAACTCGAGGAGTTTCAGTTCCAGGCATTCGAAGTACAAGATTGTATAAGGAAAGGATGAAGACGATGCACGATAATCATATTCTAGATAGGAACTTCAAACCCATAAATCTAGTGTTGTTATACAACTCGAGATTGAGATTTTTTTTGGGTAAGCTAAAATCTAGATGGTCGGGACCATTTAAAGTTGTGCAAGTGTTCCCAAGTGGAGCTGTAGAAATTGAGTCCGAAGGTGGAACTAACAGGTTTAAAGTGAATGGGAAAAGGTTGAAATACTACCTTGGAATGATTGAAGAAAAATGAGAGAAAGATGTGATGTACTTGAAAGAGCCCCAATATATGAGCGAAACATAATCTTAAAAGCCTGCGTCGTGCCACGACGTTAAATAAGGCGCTACGTGGAAGGCAACCCACGACTTTAAGTCATTATTAGTGTTTTATTTCTTTTTTTTTTGTTAGGGTTAATTACTTTTAGTTAGTTAGTTTTGTTTGTTTTGCAGGATTAATACGTAGCTGCGAAGTTCGTGGAGCAAATAAGGTCTCTCCAGAAGGGATTAACTTGAAAGTTTCACGAATTTTTGTACTGTCAAAAAAATGCGTCACAGTATGCTAAGAGAATATAGCACATGGATAGCACAACAAGGTGGAATTTTTCTTCCCTTAATAGTGTGCTAAGAGAATATAGCACCGGGATAGCACAACAAGGTGAAATTTTTCTTCCCTTAACAGTGTGTTAAGAGAGTATATCACAGGGATATCACAGTAAGGCAAATTTGGTTTTTTCCTTAATAGTGTGCTAACGGATTATAGCACAGGTATAGCACAGCAGCCTAGACCCTGTTGTTGGACCTTCTCAGAGTAGTCCAACCACTGTTGTTGATGATACTGCAGGTGATGCAAATGTGGATGACGTCGGTGACTCTAATGCTGGCGACTCCAACTACGATACTTAGAGGGAGTATTTCTTCACCCATGTTCTTTATTTTGCTGCATTGGGGACATTGTAGATTTTTAAGTGTGGTGTGGTGGAATATCTTATCTGTATTGTAGTTTAATTTAATTTTTTTAGCATAATAATCTTATTGGGTTTTCTTGGACTTGGTTCTTTTCTAGTGAGTTTTTCTTTTGAACCAAGCATTTTCTTTCCTTCCTTCTGTTTGTAAAGAGAATTCACTCCTTGAAAAGCTGTATTTTATGAGAGTCGCTTAAGATTTTCTTGAACCTCCTTTCTGAGCTCATGTTTGTACAATGACGGTGAAACAGAGTGACTTGTAAATCCCATGTATATTGTGTGAGGAGTTTTTGTTTGTGCATTTCAATGTATGCATGTTAGTCTAGAACTTGCCCTGCCTCTTGTTTGAGGCGGATCTTAGAAAGTTTTGATCTTTAGAGTGATAGTAGGCCTTCTTTGATATAAACCACTTGTGCCTAAATTATCTTACCAAATGAATGAATATCCCTAGCATCTCAATTTGCGCCTATTAACCTCTTTTTGGCAACCCATGTTACAAGCCATGCCCATTTTATATTAATCTCTCTTGTTAACCCATCTTCCCCTTAACTACTTTAGGCTGTGTGATTGGGCAGAAGTTGTGGTTATGAGAAAATATTATGTACTTGAAAACTCAAAGTTGCACCAAAGAATGGAAGTTAAGTCCCTTGATACTCCCTTTTTGAAGATCTATTATTCAAAAAGCAAATGTAGTTGGGAAAAGTAAGAGGGAGACAAAAGAAAATAATAAGTTGAGACTTTGGTGCTTGAGCTACGAAAAAAAGAAGAAGTGGAAAGTGTTTACATAGAAAGAGTGGGAAACATAGAAATTTGTGATGCTTAAAGTATTTAGGGGAAGATTTAGTCACTATATAATCAAAAGTGTCCATATCTTACTCCAAGCCAATATTACAAGCTTTGAAAGTCCTACTTGACTGTGGATTGAGACTCCTACAATAGTGGATAGTGACAGAATGGGCAAGTTTATGGTATTGTATGTGTTGCATTTGAAATTCTTTGATGAGTGAGAGTGTTAGTGCTTATGATTTGTTATTATAGATGTGTGTTTTAGGGGTATTTCTTTGTTTGTGAGGTACAATGGAATTTGCGAGGAACAAAGTTTTGAGTTTCAATAGATGAATCTGAGCAAAAGAAAGGTGTTCACTCTTGTGGTTGATATCTCTGAATAATTGCTTGACAGGGAGTTTGAATTTGCTTGACTGTTTCTTTGTGATTTGTCTATGATACCATGTGTTTGCTCGAGGACAAGCAAAAGTCTAAGTGTGGGGTGGTGATAATATGCTAGAATTACATGTAATTGGATATGTTTTACCCCTACTTTGGTGTGTTTTTAGGTGTTTTGAATGTTGAAGATGACCAATTGAGCTTAATTGTTGAAGTTTGTTATGTAGAAAACCAAGAGTGAAGAATAGAGGTAATTTGAGCAATAATGAATCTAAAAGACAATTTTCGAAGAAAAGAAAAATCGGACCAGGCAGTGAAGTAACTCGAAAAGCACAAGAAAAGCATAAAAAAAAATCTGGAAAACACAACCATGCCCTGTGCGAAGCACAACTATAGCACAAGGGCAAATTTGCCTGCGTTTTATCTTGAGGGGCAACCTAGTCAATTGACTTAGGGACGTGATATAAAAGCTTTCAATCCTTATTTCAGCCACAGACTTGGCATGAGAAGGCAAGAAACACCATTGTTGAAGCAAAGTTGAGCCCAAAAAATCCTCAAATTCATTCAAGAAGACGAATCAAAGAGTTTCTCTCTACTTTACTATCTTGATTTCTATGAATATTAGTTTGACAATGGTTTATGTACTTTTGAGTAATGTTATGAGTAGCTAAACCTGTCATTTAGGGTTGATGAAACTAATTGTTGGATGAAGTCTTGATTGTGTTTTGATATTATTGAGCCGTTATTACTCTTTAATTGTTCAACTATATGTTTCTTGTGATTAATTGAAGGGCTCTTGATTAATCATGTCTATTTATCTTGTGTTGCTTGAGAAATAACACTTGTTTAGATTGTTGTTGAACAACGCCACTTTCGAGTAAGTTAAGAGATTAATTACTTGAATTTAGAAGCGGTATTAGAGATAACGAAGCTTTGGGCAATATTTATGAGCTGTACGAATTGTCAACTAGAGTAGTTCAAGAGAATACTTCTAGTAAATTATTGTAATTGATCGAGAGATAATTACGGTAAACAAGAATTCATCATCTTTAGAGAGTGTTATGGTGATATTATAGCTAGTGTATCAGGAATTAATCCGACAACTGGTAAATCGTAAACCCTAGATCCTTTTATCCATGAATTCAACTTCATTCTTGCTCGTTGATAGTTTTTATTGTCATTTTTCCTTAGTTAAATAATTTCTGTTAATTCTCAAATCAAATCTTGAAATCTGAAAGTTGTCGGAACTTATCATTAGCGATACTAAAAGTTGTAGCAAATAGGTTAGTTCCCTGTGATATTTGACTCCGAACTCTTGAACTATATTATTTTTGCAGCAACCGCTTAGTCCTTTTGGGCGTGATCACATACAAACATATGAACTCCCATTTCTAATATATAGTAATAACTTAATTTATGTATACATCATCTAATCTAGTCACACTCATTTGTATGCCCACTTCTAGCGACAACAATAAGAATTAGTGCAGCATTTATATGCAGTCTATGCTGGCCAAGCTTCATTAATTTTCATTTCTACGACATTTTCTTTACACGCACATTACATGTTTGAAGTGGGATAATATAATCCGCGTTTGTGTTTACATAATAGAACAGCCAGGTTGATGATCATATGAATCTCTAACTTGATAAACTGGGTACTGAGGATAGGTGTAGTAATAGGGAGTTTGCCACTGTGACATGGCCGCAGCAGAAGCTTGAGGCTTCGTATCAGAACCAGCTTTGTCCTTATTGCCGCCACCAGCAGCAGAAGCAGGGCCTACGCTGACCAGTTCCGCCTGCCTCAAATTCTTTCTGAGCAAATTTGTCAGTGTCACAGCGTCAATATCATCTCCCACCACTTCTAACTGATTTTTCCCATCCCCTCTCATAGCTGCTGATTCCACACTAAGTAAAAGAAGAGCAATATTAATTAATCCTGATGACTTCCACAATATTTTGATTGAAACCATTAAAATAAAGAACTGAAGGGAAACAAATAATCAATATATACCTGGCTGAGAAACAGCAATCTTGAAGGCCTTGGACCGATATTTCTGATCATTCCCATTTAAGGATAATTTGATAACCACCTTTTGCTGCCCAATTTAAGAGCACATGTTAGTAAACAAACCCGAACTATACTACTACAAAGATAAGAATCGCTGCTTTGTTATTAAAATGACAACAAATTATTAGATATGCATACCTTCATTTTCTGGGTTGTGATGTTTCCTTTGCTAACTTGCGGGGGGTTGGGGGAGGGGGGGGGGGGGGGGATTTTCGAAGTGCTTTGAAGTTGCAGTGAAGAACATGTACATTTTGAGAGTATTTATAGATGGAATTTCGCCTAAGCCCCAAGTACGTATGATCCACATAAGCATATTTTTGGGTCATAGAGAAGTCAACAAGTCAGGCTTAGTCTTCTTTTTCTTTCATTTAATAAGCCACGTTACATGCTATCCTCAGGAATTGAAATTTGAATGCGTCGTTGCAAGTACATGTGGGAACAGATCCCTTACCAACCAGAGAACTTATCCTAGATGCATGCCAAACTGACACTCGAAGCAGTTAGCTATATTTATACCGCAATTATGATATAAATTAACCCCAAAATTGTTAATTCCGGATTCGAAAATTGAACCAAATAAGGGATAAAATAATCCATATTATCCTTTATTCTCTTATCCCCCAAACCAAATGTCCCCGTAGTGATCCAATTTTACGAAGGATAGCGGTAAAATTGCTTAAACCGAAATTGTTAGTTTTTTTTTTTAATAAAATCGTAGGTATATAACCGTATCGATAATTAGGTTAGATTTTTTTATTTTATGAAAATAAACCGAAAAATACTAAATCGTACCAAGTAAATATACATGTGAAAAATATATTTATATATTAAGTTTAAAAATAATTAAGCATTAAATTTTTCCTTGTACCTTGGAATTATGAAAATCCTAATTCTCAAACCTATTATGCTACTCCTACTGAAACTAAATTATTTTTAGCATATTCACTAGCAAGACACAAAGCATGTTAGCGATTATGAGTAGCAAATTACAATGTACCGAATATATTTCCTTTCGTATGATTTAGATTATTCTTTTTGAATATTTAATCTTCTACATACTTTATTCTTGAGTCCGAGTCTGGTTAACATCTTTCTATTCGTGTGATTTATATTTTCTTTGTCTTTGCTTAGTTTTTTTTTATGTTGCTGTAGAATAGTTGATGGATCTATACTTTGGCCATCTTTTATATTTTCTTAATTTATCACCCTTTAAACAATAAAAATGTCTAGAAAATTTTGTAAAGTCCTATAAAAGTATGTATGCTATTGCATTTTACTTTGCTAGTGACTATTACACGACAATAAACAAAATTAAAAATTAACCGAACCGTCCTGATACCAAAGAGAAATCAACATGATTAGGACGGTTTTAAAAAATTGATATAGTACAAATTTTATAAAATAACCGATCGAACCGGACCATATATACACCCCTGTTGAAGAATATCACTTGTCCATTTTTTTTCCCTTTAGACAGCGCTTAAACTTATTCTATTCACCTTCTATCGTAACTTTCTGAAAGTATTCACAATATATTACTTCCGTCATCAAGCTCTAATATTGCAATTTGTTTATCTTAAAATTCGAGTAACAATTAAATTTATATTGTGGTTTTAAGGATATGTGATTCAATCTAATGCCAATTGATAAACAAGGAATTAAATAGATAAATTAGAGAATAAAATAAATCAAACCAATATGCAAGCCAAATTTCGACCTCGACGTGTGGTAGTCTCGAGGTGTGACAATAAGAATAGCACGAGATAAAGCAACTTTGATGAACAATAAAGCGAAATAACAAGAAAGTAATGAGTATATACATTCTTCTCAGTGAATAATCATGCTTACAAATGAATGAGATCCCTCTTTATATGATAGAGGAGTCCTAAATAAGGTACACTTCTAATTATAGTAGGAAATCATATTTGACAACTAATTAACCACCGAAGACCAATCCGTTCCGAGATTCTCTCCACGATTCTCGATCAACTACGAATATCTCGCCTTTTCCGTTATCGAGCTACTCCAATGTCACTCGAAGTCTGCCTTTCTCCGGTCCGCAATCGAGGTTGACATCGGCATCGTAGCTCTTTAACGTGACCTTCCTATCCTAACCAAAGGATGAAATCGGGTAGTCCCGATTTCCACCATGTATAGATAGTCCCCTTATTTCTTAGAGTAAAACGTAAGAAACGACTTGAGCTTCGATTTTCCTGAGACTCTAATAATAATATCATCCTTGTGACATAACTGATCGAAGTGACTGAAACGTCCCGTTGGTATAGTTTCCCAAACCGTTAATGCTTGCCAGTGACGGTCGGCTACTAGCACCACCGAACCGTCGTCGTGAGCCTATAAATTCAGGCTCTTCGGTTGAAATCAAATTTTACTTTCACCTTCATCAAATTTTTTAAGTTTCTTACTCTCTCTCCATCTCTTCTTTTTCACCACCCATTAAATCAACTTATTTAGCACTAAAAATACCAATTTTCATCTCTTTCCGCTCCCTTTTACCTGGAAAAATGGCGAAAACTTTCAAGACCATCCCGCAAAAGGAAAATGCTTCTTCCTCTTCTTCTCCGCCGGCCGGTAACAAAACGATAGTGGAACCGCTCCCTCACGAGTACATTCCCGGCCCCTGTGTCTTACTTCAAAGTCAAGAACCCTCGGTCGGCCCATGGCTGATGTGAACATCTATCGAGATATATCTTCTCGATAATGGAAAAACATCTCGAGGCTGTAAAGAAAGACTGCAACTGGGGGGCCGAGGTCATGATACAAATTCCTGCTCCTGAAGAGAGTATCACCACTCACATGGAGGTGTTTCTAAGTGTCTACACTTACCCCTTCACATTGGGTCCTCTTGACCCAGTTATCATCGACTTTTGCAAGACGTATTAGGTTACCCTCGGCCTGGTTCATCCCTCGTTCTGGCGTATAGTGATCATGCTCCATTCTTCTCCAGTGAGGCCAAGGGGTTGGAATTAACTATCAGCCATCTCACACGTTTGTATTGACCTCAACTTTTTCGAGGATTAATCAAGCTCCAACGCCGATCAACGAAGTCCTTTTTTGCGACCATCGATGAGGATAAAGACCGGGGTTGGATGAGCCGGTTTGTGTGGGTAAGGACATGCAACCTCATTCCAGAGGAGAAGCAGTCATTCCCCGAGAAATGGAACCCCGATCATAAGTTATGAATTACCCATTAATCATAAGTAATTCTTTCATCTGTTATGTAGCAGTTGCCTGGATGCCTCACACGGTCCTCGACCTCGAAGAATGGGTTCGAAAGTTGGCCTCGAATTCCTCTCATATCGAGCGCTGCTGGCGTGACTTGGTGAGGGGCATATGGGAGGCTAAGAATCACGGTAAGCTTATCTTTTACGCTTTCGATGCCCCTTTCTGAAACATTTCTTTTTACTTACACTTGACTCGTTTTTATACAGGCCTGGGGGATATTGCTAAAATGAGGCCGGCCTCGCCTGGGGAAGAGGTGGCTCCCAAACCGGCTAAGGACAAGAAAAGGAGAAGAGCCTTGCCTTCTGATATCCCGAAGCCCAAGAAGAGTAAGGCTCGTAAGTCGAAGGATGACTTCGCCGCTCTATCTGCCAACGTAGCCCAAAAGCTACGAGATGAAGAAGAGGAGGGGGAAGATGCTAGTTGTGAGCTGGTGCCTCGAAAGAAGGGGAGCATCAAAGCTTTAAGGACAGCTGGGCCGGTGATGGTCGAGGAGACTCACCCTCAGACCGAGGAGATCTCGAAAGGTGCTCTGAGCAAAGTCCTCGAGCCATCAGGGACCGAAGATATTTCCTGCCGTGATGAGCAACTGGTGAGTGTTCCCAAGTGACTTGCTTGGGCCAATCACTATTGGTGATTCGCCGCCCGACACTAAATTTTCTAAAAGGCAATTTTGGGAGGCTCGATCTATAGAGTCCCCAATATGGGAATGGCCCACGATGGGGAAGACATATTCTGTGGTTGCCTTGCGGGGGTCAATGACATTTTTGACCTAGATGCGTTGATCATTTTCGATGAGGCCCATACTCTCCTAAACCCGGTAAACTTTGTCCCCCGTTATTATGTTCGCTTTTATTTTGTTCTGTCCGATTTCTTTCCTTTCTCCATAGGCTGTGACACTTCATCAGGAAGCGTTTACCAAATCCCAAGCCGAGCTGAGCTGGTGTGAGGCCAATCTCAAAAGGTTTATTGAGGAGAGAGGCGCCCTCAAACATCTCTATGTGCAGAAAGAAGAGGAGCCCAGGGACCTCCGAGCTGAATTGGCACAGGTACATAAGGAAAAGGCCGAGCTAGACAAGCAGGTAACTATCCTTTTGAAAGAGTACGGTCTCGACCCAACTGTGGAGGCTAATACTTCAATATCTGAGTTGCAGCAAAAGCTGGAAAGGATTGAGCTGCTCCGAGGGGAAGTCGACCAAGTCAAAGCCGACTGTGATTGGTGGAAGGAGAGCATGGACCTCCTTGCTACGGAGAAAGAGGCTACATTGGCCAAACTGTCATCGGCCGAGGTCCAACTTCGGAGCATTAAAGAGAAAAGCTCAGCCCAAGCTAAAAGGATCGAGGAGCTTGAAGCCAGGCTTGCTGAGGCCAAGGCGGAGGTCGAGAAGACGAAGATCGCGACTGGCAAGTCCATAGCCGTGTACCTGGACAATGCCGAGGCAGATCAAATGCAGCTAAGGGAGGCTTCCGATCGAGAGCGACGAAGAAATGACTTGGTGAAGTGCCAATCCCGGAGGGAGACCCTCGAGGAAATCCATGCTCAAGGTTTCAACCTCTCTAAAAAGATAGCTCAAGCTAAGGCGCTTGAAGCTGATACCAGGTTTCTTGTTTCCTTCGATGATGATGACGATAATGAAGGCAGTCAAGGCGGGTCAGATAATGATGAGGGGCCCGAAGGAGAAGCTGCTCCTCGGAAGAAACCAGCCACGGGCATAGTTAGGATTTTATTTTTCCTTTTCTTTTTTGTAAGACCCCGTCGATCCCTTGTACATATTTTTGCCCATATATATAAAGAAAATTTTCCTTCTGAATGCCTTCTCAATTTTTATCTACAAACACGTTTTTTGCCTTGAAATATTTTTAGCGTAATCTTATGCTTTGAATGGTGCATTCGAGATTTTGGTTTTGGGTGGCTTCCTCAAAGTCACCATAGTCGAGTTCGAATAAGTTTCGAACTTGAAGCATAGTCCCTTTAGGGTTTGTGTCGAATAATGATGAGTCCCCGAGCCATAGTCAAGTCAGTTTTTATTTGGGCTCGGAGTAGTCAAATCCTTAGGTTCGGATGGAGCGAGAACAAGATCTTGAACTCTAAGTGTATTGGCCCTTAGGCTGTTTAGATTGGGCTGATATGGCCTCTAAAAGATGCCTATTATTCCCTTCTTTCGGCTTAAAATACTTAGTTAAAATTTCGTTATGCCTTATCATGCATTTTTTACCCATTGGGTTCTTTGAGGGTTCGATGTCGATTGAAACCCTTCTGCTTTTTGTGCCTTAGCACGTTTGTGTTAAGATAACTTGATACCTCTTAAGGTTTTTCGAGGGCTAATTTTATTGAAGCCCTTTTTATTATTTGTAGAGGGTAGACTTTTTTAACCGATTTTTTAAAGAATTCGAAGGCTTATTTTGATTGCGGGATTCGGACGTCTCTGAGCCGCATTAACTTGGTCATAGCCTTTGGGTATTCATTTTGCGCTTATTCCCCAATAACACTTCAAACTTGGTTAGTCCCCGAGAACGATGGCCTTGGCCTATAGATCGAGGGGTGCCTCTTTGAAGTCTTATGAATTCAAGTTTAGATAAATCGAATATGTCGATCATCGATGTCAGTCCCCGAGTGTTTGAGATATATTTGCGCTTGGCCCTTGATCCATTTCTCACACAATCATAAGTACGGAGCTCGTATAGTAGAAAGTTTTCTTTGAGACACAAGATGTTTGATATAGAAAGAATGTTTCTTGAAATAATTTATACATGCTGTGAGCACGTGATTTTTGCCCTATATATGAATAATTCCCACAAATTCCAACAAAATAATTTTTCTTTATTTTTATAATTTTTGTGCATTTCGGTGTCATTTTTTGATAATTGTCGCATTTTATTTGCGCATGTTAATTTATATAAAATACAAAAATATGCATTTTGCATTTAGGTTTTTAGTATCAATTAAGGGTTAATATTTTTAGAACAAAACATGAAAATCACAAAAATTAGTTCACTTTTGCATTTTAATGATTTTTATTATGAATTTGTCATGAAATAGTTTTTAAACAATTTTAGGCATTAATTAGTTTTAGTTTTGAAATATATTAGGACTTTATTTTAATTGTTGTAATTCTATAAAATCAGAAAAATAATTACAAAATTACAAAGTGGAAAACAAAATAGATAAAATGAAATAAAAAAGGAAATTGAAATAAAAAGCAAAGGGCTGGCCAATTTTGGGCCACTCTCGTGCAAAACCCCAGCCCAATCACGCCCAAGCAGCCCAGAACCCTCCGGTCCAAGGCGTTAGATTCAAAACGACGTCGTTTGACGTCGATTAATCCAAGCCGTCGAGGTCCCATGATCTAACGGCCAGGAAGCCCCACTCCCACACTATATAACTGTCCAAACGTTACCACCCCACCCCGGTCCTTCACCTTCCTCACCCTACCTCTCTGTGCAAACCCTAATCCCAGCCGCCCCAAAATCCTCGCCGGTGGCGAGTGCAACTTACACCGTTCAAACCCAAATTAACACCATAGATCCCCCATGAATCCCTCTTCCCATTCCCGCTATTGGTTTCTCTCGAATATGGCCGGAGTTCCTTGAATCTCCGTTTAAAGTTTTCGGCAAGGTCGCAAGTTTATCCAAACCAGCCCAAAATCATACCACACAATCCCCAGACTTCCCTTAACCCAAATCCATGACCATCTTCCTTCAAATCTCTGAGAAGTGGCTCGAATTTCAGATCTAAAAATTCTGGCCAAAACCCTAAAACCAAAATCTTTATGATTTCGAACCGTAATATCCTTAACCATGTGTTCTTTTGTAAGAACACATGGTTAGGGATGTTGCGTGTCAAAAATCTGGAGAGATTCGAAAGGCAGTGCTTAGTTAGAGATTTAGCTCTACGGGTAAGTTTTCTTTAACTTTCTCAGTCATTTTCAATAGTCTCATACTCCCTTATTTGGTTAGTTGGATTGTTTGTTTATCGATCATATTTTAATGTCGTTCATAGATAATAATAGTTGTTAGTTTAATTAGCTAGTATTAACGTTAGTTCATGCTGATACACTGTTTTGATTGCCCTGTTTATCTCGTTCTGGTTGTTTAATGATTCTGAGTTTAGATATTAGTTTAATGTTGACGATTACTCTCGTTTGATTAATGAATTGTTAAAATATGCAGTAGGATAAGTTGTATTTTGATTCAATTTTGATATTCTGCCTTAGAGTTGGACCTGGTTGGTTATAGCTGAGCAAAATCTTTTGTTTTAGTTAACTTTAGTTAGATTTTAGCTGGGGTTAAAAGGATTGGGATCAGTTAGCATTGGGCTGTTAATCCCAGACTAGTAGAAGGACATTTTAGGGATAGAAAAGGGCAGTTTCTTTGAGAATAGTAATTTCAAAATAGGGGTAAGGGTAATATAGGTATTTTAGGGGGAAAAGAGCATCCTAGGGCCTTCTAGAAGGGTATTTTAGTGTAGATTTCAGCCAACTTAGGATATTAGCTTGGGAAACAAGTCAAGAAATGAGGGACTAAACTGAAAATAGGGGAGGGACTAAAAAAGAAAACCAAAATCTGATTAACCTCTGAGATCATCTATAAAAGGGCACGAAGTGCCTTGAGGAAGGGATTCAACTTTCAGCCCAAAAATCCCCACCAAAAGCTCTCCTCTCTGCTTTCAATTTCAGCTAGCATTTCAATTCCAGTACTCAAAAAATAAACATCAAAAAATGAAAAATCAAAAACAGTTTTACTGTTTCATTATTAGTGTTAGTGATTCTCAGTCCTTCCTTGGGCATTCTTCATTCCAGCTCGAGTTTCTATTTTTAAAAGTGTTCAAAAGTGATTAACAACTGATTCAGGTGAATTTGGGGCCTTTTAGTTTGGATTTCAGTTGGGTTTTAGGTCCAGCAGGGGTGCAGAGGCATCTAGGTTCAGCTGTGAGGGCTAAGAGTGCATTTCAAAGTGTGTGTTGAATTGATCTGTTGAGTCTGCTTGTATTTCTGGTTTTTCAAAATCATTTCCTGGCATGTTCTGTGATGCTATACTGCTGAGTTGTGTTGTTGTTGCTGTTCAAAGTAGCTGACTTCTTTTCTTCTCATATTTTCCCTTAGCCAGGTACACAATTGTATCTCTGATGACTACGAGCTGAAAATGTGCAGAAATGAATTTATGTGAAGAATGAATTTGCTTGAAGAATTGAGTTCTGATTTAGTTTATTTCCAGATCTATGTATTCAATATTTAGTTCATGGATATTGTTTAAGTTTTGCTTGTTTTTGTGCTAAATGGACTATATAAACTGTTATGTTTCAAATTCATATGATTACTATAAGGTGAACACTAGTGTTAGTTAGTTACATAATTTCGTAAATAATTTGTGAATTGTTTCTTATCTGTGGGAGTAGTAGAATACAATTTCCTATTTCAGTAGTCAATTCCAATAGTCCAGCTTACCTAGCAATGTTGGCTTGAATTAATGCAAAAATAGTTAGCCTGCTTTGTGTTATTAAAATCGTGTCTCCGGTTTGGTTCTCACCTTATTGATATCTAAGAACTCATTGGAATACCAGTAGATAAACTAGTCTGTGCATGGAATTGGGATTCAATTGACTAATATCTCTTTAATTTGAGTAGATGCGTATTGTTTTCCCTTTGCTATAATTATTGAACACTTAAAATCATTTAGGGGTAATTTCAGTAGGCGTTTGGCTGAACTAGATCGAGGCCTCGCTGGGCTCAGCGATAAGCCATCTCAGGCTGTCACACGGACTGCCTTCATGAGTTTGGGCTTCTTGGGGGATTCGATCTCAGGTGCTGTTATCTGTCACCTGGGCTTCCCTTTCTCTTGCCTGACCGAATTCTTGGGCCATTTCTGAAGCCCATCAGTGGTCCAGCTCATTGTTGAGGTTGGACTACTGAATTTTAGCGCATAATCTCAGTTCAGTTTTCACGTAATTAAGTTTTCTCTCTTCTTTTAGGGACAATTGATCAATAGAAAATTGTAGTCACTCTCAAATGGGCCTTTTTTTTAATAAAATGTTGAGACGAATCTCGCCAAACAAAATCATGTATGCGGGGCCCTCAACGAATGGTTATTAAAATAATTAAATTTGGAAAGGTTGTTTAGAAAATTCCACAGCCTTCCCCAAAATAATAATACGTTAGAATCTTTAGGCACGATTCAATTAAATTACCTTCTTAAACTCGGGTGCGCATTGATGCGATCCAAATCCAAATCTCGACGAAGTCGAAATGTGTTGACAACCACGGGTGCATTGATTGCGACGTGGTTCGAAATGCATTTTCACGACGTTGCAATTCTTTTAAAAATAATTATAATAAAAGTGGTTCCAAATTAAATAAAAGGCACATAAGCTAGCATGTATTAAGATCAGATAGAATTAAATACAACAGTTAAGCGACCGTGCTAGAACCACGGAGCTCGGGAATGCCTAACACCTTCTCCCGGGTTAACAAAATTCCTTACTCGGATTTCTGGTTCGCGGACTGTTAACAGAGTCATAAATTTCCTCGGTTCGGGATTCAACCGGTGACTTGGGACACCATTAATCGTCCAAGTGGCGACTCTGAATAATTAATAATTAAATCCCGTTCCGATTGTCCTTTAAATGGAAAAACTCTTTTGCGCCCTTCCGGGGGTGTAGATGAAAAAAGGAGGTGTGACAGCTCTGGCGGCTCTGCTGGGGACCGAACCCAGAATCTCTGGTTCAGGGTTCAGAATTCGAGCTTAGATAATTTGTTGTATTTGGTTGTATCTGATTTTCCTACATGTTTTGTGCTGAATGTGCTAAATGTTACTGCTTTGATATTATCTGAACTGTATATAAACTGTGCCGACACCCTTCTCTCTTCACCTCCGGGGATGTGCTTACTGGTTGAGACTCCCTATTCTGTTAGTGTCTTACCTTGAAATAAGAAAGAGGCCAGACAAGTTACGAAGCCGGATGGCCTTTTGGTTCCCGGTAAGTTGCCCCCTCCTCGACTCGAGTTGTCCGCTCGGGTACACAGTCTAGAACATTGACCCAGGTTTTTGAACATAGAATAACGTGACTTCATGCCGGATCCCTAGTAGGAACGCTTATTTGCATCACGTCGCATTTGACTTAGGGGACTCAACACAGGGGTTGGGTCCGTCTAGGACTAGCAACCTGAAATGAAAAGACCGTCCTGATGCATCCTACTGCTCTTTACATATATTTGTTTTGAACCTGCATGTTGACCGGTTTCTGAATCTCGGAAATGGTGGAAAATTGAAAAAAAGAGAAAAGAGGAAAAAAAGAGAGAAAAAATATCATTTAGGGAGTTAATTGATTATTTTAGAAATAAAACTCAATGACCAATTACTGGCGAAACTCTGCCGAAATTTTGAAAAAAAAAAGAAAAAGGAAAATGTTTTATTTTGTTTTACTAAAAAAAAAAAAAGTCTTTTATTTTTGGAAAGTTGTTTGTTGATAAAGAAAAGGATAAGAAAAGTTTTTATTTTAGTTTGAGAAACATAAGTTGTTTCATTATTTGTTGGAAAAGGAAAGGAAAAAAAAGAGTCTTTTATTTTTAGTTTGGAAAATAGGTTGTATTATTATTTGTTGAAAAAAAACGTCTTGTTTCTAAAAATAGTTTTATTCACTTATGAAATGCCAAAAAATAAAAATGGAAAAAGAGTCATGTTTTAAAATAGTTCAGTTAATTTGCCCGAACTACGCCGGTTTGATTCTCACAGGGTGTGGGATACGTAGGCAACCCTCATCGGGTCCAACCTCCCCTTTACAAAAATAGTCAAAAAATGTGTCAAAATTTTTTATTTTTGTCGTAAATAAGTTGGGTGATGCCGTTTCGTCAAAAATAGCCAAAATTTCCCAAACGGAACGCCGGAAGGCTGACTTTGCAAAAACGACCATCTTGGTCAATTTTGATTGTTGACCGGATGACTCTTGCAGCCTTAAAATCTTTGTTCCCGAAATACCGAAAGGCCGCGTTTGAGAGTCGAGTCCTTCATTTTTTTTTAAAAAAAGAAAAATCTGAAAAATATAAATAGTTTTATTTTTTTAGTCGGAAAATATAGATAGTTTTTATTTTTGAGTCGAATAAAAGTTTTTCTTTTGCTCAAACACTTTAATAAATGTGCAGGATGAGCACGATGATAAATGAGCCCTTTTCAATAATGACCAAAATCCCTTTTGAGCTGCAATTATGGTGGAATGATTTAGGCAAAGAGGGGCAAGATGAAGTGAAAAAATATTTGAAAGACCTTCCGGATTTATTAAACATTCAGCCTCGGGGGGATATTATCAGGGCATTGGTCGCTTATTGGGATTCGACGCATAATGTGTTTCATTTCTCAGACTTTGAGCTCACCCCAACATTGGAAGAAGTAGCGGGGTATATTGGAAGTGATCAAGCTCCATTGAGGTTCAAATACTTGATTCCTCCTAGGGCCATTACCATACACCGGTTCTTGGATTCGTTGAAAATACCCCGAACAGTTCATCATCCAGATTTTACAAAGGGTTTCTGCAATTTTCGCTTCATATATGATAGATATGGCCACGTGGGCGGGTTCAATAATCCAGACTTTAAGCTATGTAGTAGAAGTAACCAACAAAAATGGGAGGAACACAAACGGGTGGCTTTTATGATAGCTTTTTTGGGCCTCATAATATTCCCAAAGAAAGATGGTAATATTGATTTGAAAGTAGCAGGGCTCTCACTACGTGTAAAGCTGGGGGCAAGTTTTTTGAGGGATGTAACTTGTTGTTACAAATGTGGATGACTGAGCATTTGTTCCCTCGCTCTCATCTATTGAGTTATGGTTCGGTTGAGAAAACTTGTATAGGAGAATTTTACACAAGAATCAAAGGGGCTAGTCTACCTGAAGGAGTCACGGCCTGGACATCATTATTTCGGAACCTCAATGCCATCCAGATACAGTGGGTGCTTGGATGGTTGCCTGTCGAAGAAGTCATATATATGCCAGCCGCCCGATCGCATTTTTTGTTGATGGGACTCAAAAGCATCCAGCCCTATGCACCATATCGGGTTCTGAGGCAACTCGGGAGGTATCAAGTAGTACCGAGAGATGAAGATCTGAGTACCCAAGTGGTCGAAATTAGTCCTGACGGTCGGTTCCCCGAGGAAGAGGTTCTCCAAATCTGGAGTGAGTGTCAACATTTGATGGCGAACACTTGTGTGTCAGATAGGGTCAAAGGGGAAGTTGCCCCAGGGTATCATGATTGGTTCAGAGGTGACGTGGCATGTGGGAGACCGGCTAAAAGACCTCATCTCGAAGATTTCGCCAAGTCATCCCAAGAGCAGTGGGATTGGTTAGCAAAGGAAGAAGGCTATCGAGTTGAGATTGGTAAACTGAAGCAGCAAGTTGAGAGTCTGAAATTCGAGAACAGTGTACAGGTTGTCGCGGATCAAGGTGAAAAGAACAGTCTGGCTCGAGAAAGCAAGTCGCTCAGGGCCCAAATCAGGCAATTGAGGACAACCGTCGATAAGCAACCAATGAGCCGATCAGATGAGCAATTGATAAAAAGATTGGAAAACGAAGTCAGGGAATGGCGGGATGAATTAGAAAAATCTGAGAATATCATGGCAGAGCTTACAGCACAGTGGGCTACAAGAACAGAGGAGCGTCGCCAGTACTTGAATCAGTTGAAAAGGGACCATGAGAAAATTGTTGCCAATTTAAAGAGAAAAGTGGTTGCCCTTGAGGGTAAAGCGGTTAGGCAGGCTAGAGATTTTGAAATTGGAAGTGGACACTGTTACGACTTGTTGGCCCAAATGGAGGTAGAAGTGCAGCAGTTGCAAGATCAACACCTGCAGGACTCTCGAGCTTTAAAGACGTGCAGCGATCAGATAAGACGCTTGCTTATAGAAAAGAAGCAAACAAAAGACAGGATTAGAGCCATTGCTCATGCCATTTTCAGGAGATGCCGGGTTTGTGAAGACATGACCTATACTACTTTTGTCTCAGCAGTAATGATCTATGTGAAACAAACCATGAATGAATTAGAGAAGCTTGAAAGGGATTTGGATCCTAGGCCCGCGGTGAGGCCGAACGACGCCCCGCGGACAACTAAGTTTGAAGCACTAGAGTATGCATAGTCTGTGTCTGTAATTTTCTACCATTTTGAGTCAGTCTTTCGTATGTCCGTTATTTTTTTAGGTCAAGTATGTCTGCAATCTTAGAGTTTGTATTTGCTTTTAATTTGCATCTGTTAGCTTCATTCCGAAAAGTGTTTAGTTTGTAATAGTTTGTTTTAGTAATGAAAATTGAAAATTTCAAAAAAAAAAATTCTTATTTTCACCCTTCATTTTTGCATGAACTACGCTTGGTCTGATTCGTGTGGGGTCACGATACGTAGGCAATCTCCATAGGATTCGACTGTAATCGTAAGAAAAAAACAAAAAAGAAGAAAAAGAAGAAAAACCAAAGAAAGAGAGAAAGAAAGAAAAGAGCGGAAAAACAAAAAGAGAAATGAGCGGGAACACAAAAGAGAAAGAAATAAAAGAAAGAGAAGAGCACAAGAGAGGGATGAGGTGATGAAATTTGAAAGAAGGGTAAAAAGAAACAAGGAACGAAGTGCCGGGATGACGCATGCAATCAGGCAAACACATAATAGAAATGATTAACTGTATAAGTGCATTCATGCCAACGTGCGGTTGTTAAATCTGTTAAAACTTAATCGCTAACAAAGTGGTTGTCTAAATGTGTGAGTACAGGCAGGTGGTTAGTTGATTGGCAACTCTGAAAACTCACCCGTACAACACCCGGTCGAAGGATAAAGTAAAAATGATAGGGCAGGATTCGGAAATCAGCATCGTAGACCCTTCAAATGAAGTTGAGGTGACAGATGTGGGTGCTATTAAAGAAGAGATGAGGAAACTAAAAGCACAAATGGCTGAAATGCATCGGGCATGGTCTCAGGGACATCCGGCACCACTATATCCCGCTAATCCATCTTACATCCCACCCCTGGCTCAAGCTCAGGAGCCCACCACTCCCCACGCATCTTCAGCCTTCCCCTATCATGCCCAGGGCTATGGTACCACTTCATACGCTCCCCCAGCTCCACCCCCCAAATAGAACCCTCCCCCACCCATGGTTCCAGTCTTTGTGGCACCTCCCCCTGCCCCATTACATAGATCGTCCAGTGAGCCGCTATTCCAAGCTCACGATACCCAATAATACCCTCCCGAACCCACTTTCAAAGCGCCTGAGCCGTATACCTATTCTCCCCATTTTGAAATCCCTGGAGAGGTTGAGAAACCGGTTAAGAATACAGAACATGAGGAAGTGATTCGTAAAGTCAAAAGCTTGGAGCAATCCTTCAGGAACATGCATGGTTTAGGTAACCAAGTCAGCATCGCATACAAAGATTTGTGCCTTTTCCCTGATGTTCAATTGCCTGCAGGGTTTAAAATGCCGAAGTTTGACTTGTATGAGGGGCACGGTGACCCAGTAGCCCATCTGCGTGGCTTTTGTAGCAAAATGAGAGGTGCTGGGGGAAAGGATGAATTGTTGATAGCATATTTTGGTCAAAGCCTGAGCGGATCTGCACTAGAATGGTACACGAGACAGGACCCCGGCCGATGGTATACATGGGATAATTTAGCATAGGCATTCATTGGCTATTTTTAATATAACCTTGAGATAGTCCCCGACCGTCTGTCATTGTTGAAACTAGAAAAGAAGCCTGGGGAAAGTTTTAGAGAGTTTGGTTTCCGCTGGAGGGAACAGGCAACAAGGGTTGATCCTCCAATGAGGGAGAGTGAGATGGTAGATTACTTCTTGCAAACATTGGAGCCTACCTATTTTGGTCATCTGGTGACATCTGTCGGAAAGTCGTTTAATGAAGTAATAAAGATGGGAGCCATGATTGAAGAGGGATTGAAATCTAACAAGATCTTGAGCTACTCGGCATTGAAAGCAACCACACAGGCCATCCAAAGCGGTACTGGTGGTGTGCTTGGAAAGAAGAAGAAGGAAGAAGTTGCTACGGTTGAAGCTAGTGCTTGGTCCAGGCCCAATAACCCTCCACTCTACTACAACCAACCCAGACCCCACCACCCAAACTACCAATATACCCAATATGGTCCACCGCAGCACTACTATCCATCACCAGAACCGCACTTTTCTATCCACCACGCCCAGACCTACACTCAGCCTCCGGTGCACTCGCAATGGCGTGCACCGAATCCTCAAAACCCACATCCACCCCCACAAAACACCTATCCACCTCCCAGGGCAAACAGACTAGGAACCAGCTTCCGCCCAAACCAAGCTTTTAGAAGTGAGAAGGCCCCAAACAGAAAAACATTTACTCCGCTGGGAGAATCTTACACTGCTCTCTTCCATAGATTGAAACAGTTGGGAATGTTGACCCCAATTGAGTCCAAAGCACCAAACCCCCTTCCCAGAAACCTGGACCATTCTGTTAGTTGCGAGTATTGCTCAGGGATGCCGGGGCATGATACTGAAAAATGTTGGAAGTTGAAAAATGCGATACAAGAGCTCATTGATAATCGCCGTAATGAAGTACAGGCTCCAGAGGCCCCAAACATCAATCAAAATTCGTTACCAGCGCATTATGAAGCCAATATGATCGAACTAATACATAAGGGGACAGAGCCTAAAAAACCCTCGCAGGTGGTTATGGTGATTCGTTCTACGGAAGCCAAGGTCAAAGAAAAGACAGTGAGCGCAAGGCCAGTGGTTCAGTTAAAAGTAATAAAAGATAAGCCAGTGTTGGTAATAGGAAAAGGTCCATTTGTAGCTGCAAAAAAGCCAGAGCCAGTTAAGTTAGTGGTACCAGGGTCATCATCTGCACCCGTAGTTGTTGTGAAAGGGGCCTACGTAGAACCAGTTGTCATAAAACCGGTAGTCCAGTTACCTGTGGTTGATAGCAAAGCCGTACCGTGGAAATATGACAAGGTAGTGGTGACATACAAAGGAAAGGAAATTGAGGAAGAGAGTTGTGAAGCACAAGGACTAACTCGGTCGGGACGTTGTTTTGCTCCCGAAGAGTTGAGAAAGGCTAAAGGCGCTAAAGACAGTCCAGTGCTAGTCAAAAAAGCTATAACGGAAGAAGAGGCAGAAGAGTTTCTGAAAAATATGAAAGTACAAGATTATTCCATTGTTGAACAACTGAGAAAAACACTGGCCCAAATCTCATTGTTGTCATTATTGATCCATTCTGACGAGCATTGCCGAGCTTTGATGAAGATATTGAATGAAGCTCATGTGCTCGACAAAATTTCAGTGAACCATCTGGAGACAATTGCCAACAAGATCTTTGAAGTGAACAGGGTAGCATTTTCTGATGATGAATTGCATGTGGAAGGCACAGAACACAATAAAGCTCTCTATTTGACGGTCAAGTGTGAAGGTTCAATGGTTACTCGGGCACTGATCGATAACGGGTCGAGTGCTAATATTTGCACGTTGTCCACATTGAACAAGTTGAAGATTGATGATGGTATAATCCTCAAAAATAGCATTTGTGTTCGAGGGTTCGACGGAGGGGGAACACACACAATAGGGGATATTGTACTCGAATTGAATATTGGCCCAGTCGAGTTCACTATGGAATTTCAGGTGTTGGATGCTGCAGTATCCTACAATCTTTTGTTGGGTCGACCATGGATCCACGCGGCCAAGGCAGTGCCTTCCACACTGTACCAAATGGTCAAGTTCGAGTGGGACAGACAAGAAATTGTGTTATATGGGGAAGATCCCACATGCGCCATGAATGATACCATTGTGCCCTTTATAGAAACTGAAGATGATAAGGGACCATGGGTTTATCAGGTCTTCGACAGGGTCCCGGTGAGCAGAGTGCCCGAGGGTAAAAGCATTCCATGTCCCAGGATGGCAGCTGCGACCGTCATGGTAGTATCAGAAATGCTGAGTAATGGGTTCGTGCCAGGAAAAGGTCTGGGGGCTGAACTTCAGGGCATTGTCCAACTTGTTTCTCTGCCCAAAAATCTGGACACCTTCGGATTGGGGTTCAAACCAATGGCGGCAGATGTTAGAAGGGCTCGTAAATTGAAAAAGAAAGCTTGGGTTCTTCCCAATCCAATTCCACGCCTGTCCAGGTCCTTCGTCAGGCCGGGTAGCAAGAAACAGTCATTGGCAAAGGTGTCAGGTTCACTGATTAGGGCATAAGGGAACTTGGATAAGGTGTTCGAGAGAGTATTTGCTGAAGTGAACATGGTTGAGGCCGGGGAAGGGTCAAACGGAGCAGATATACAGTACATCGGACCACATGCTAACATCAACAATTGGGAAGCTACTCCTCTTCCAATTCGGAGGGAGTCGCGGTAGTGGGTTTTGTTTTCCTTTTGTCACCTGGATTATTCCAGGGTTTGTAATCTAGTTGCTATGTTCCGTCCGTTTGGATGAGTTAAAACCTTGTTAACTTTACATTCAATGAAATGCAATTTTCTTCGTTCCTAATTTTCTTTCCATTTTTCTTTTCTTTTGTACAGTTCTTTTTATACTGATATCAATGATATGACATGCATGAGGAATCTTCGGCCCAGTTTTAAAAGCCAATCTAGCTCGGAAGTAATAATACAAGAAATCGAGTGTGATGATGGGGTGGATTGTAACAACGATGAAGCTTATGAGGAAATTAGTAAAGAATTAAGTCATTTTGAAGAAAAACCCAAACCTAACCTAAATGACACAGAAGCAGTTAATCTAGGGGACCAAGATAATGTGCGGGAAACTAAAGTAAGTGTTCATTTGGAGCCACAACTCAAGGATGAGATAATTAAAGTATTGCATGAGTACAAAGATGTTTTTGCATGGTCATATGATGATATTCCAGGTCTAAGCACCGATTTGGTGGTTCATAAATTACCCACTAATCCGGCACTCCTCCCTGTCAAGTAGAAGTTGAGAAAGTTCAAAACGGACATAAGTGTGAAGATCAAAGAAGATATTACCAAGCAGTTTGAGGCAAGGGTCATTCAGGTTACACTATACCCCACTTGGTTAGCTAATGTCGTGCCTGTGCTGAAGAAAGATGGCAAGACCAGGGTGTGTGTCGATTAAAGAGATCTTAACAAGGTCAGTCCAAAAGATAATTTCCCACTGCCCAACATCCATATACTGATTGACAATTGTGCCAAACATGATATTGGATCTTTTGTGGATTGTTACGCGGGTTATCATCAGATTCTAATGGACGAGGAAGATGCAGAAAAGACGACATTCATCACGCCGTGGGGAACGTATTGTTATCGGGTCATGCCGTTTGGTTTGAAAAACACTGGGGCAACTTATATGAGGGCCATAACAACCATATTCCATGATATGATACACAAAGAAATCGAGGTGTATGTGAATGATGTGATCGGGAAATCTAGACAGCAATCCGACCATGTCAGAGATCTGAGAAAGTTCTTTCAAAGGCTTCGCAGGTACAATCTTAAGCTCAATCCTGCAAAGTGTGCTTTCGGGGTGCCATCTGGGAAGTTGTTGGGGTTTATAGTCAGCCGACGGGGTATTGAATTAGAACCGTCGAAGATCAAAGCTATTCAGGAATTGCCACCTCCAAGAAACAAAACTGCGGTGATGAGTTTGTTGGGAAGATTTAACTATATCAGCAGGTTCATTGCTCAACTCACGGCAACTTGTGAGCCAATTTTCAAATTGTTGAAGAAAGACGCCGCGGTCAAATGGACTGATGAATGTCAGGAGGCTTTTGATAAGATAAAGGGGTATTTGTCGAACCCACCCGTGTTGGTCCCGCCAGAACCAGGGAGGCCTTTGATTCTATATCTGACAGTTTTGGATAGTTCATTCGGCTGTGTACTGGGGTAGCACGATGTTACGGGCAGAAAGGAGCAGGCTATCTACTATCTCAGCAAGAAGTTCACAGTTTATGAGGTTAAGTATACTCATCTGGAAAGGACATGTCGCGCCCTAACTTGGGTGGCACAGAAGTTGAAATATTATTTGTCATCTTATACTACTTACCTTATATCTCGCTTGGACCCGTTGAAGTATATTTTTCAGAAACCCATGCCTACATGGAGGCTTGCAAAGTGGCAGATCCTGCTTACAGAGTTCGACATTATCTATGTGACACAGACTGCAATGAAAGCACAGGCACTAGCCGATCATTTGGCTGAGAACCCCGTCGATGAAGATTATGAACCTTTGAAAACTTATTTCCCTGATGAAGAGGTGATGCAAATTGATAAATTGGAACAAGCTGAGAAGCCGGCATGGAAACTTTTCTTTGATGGGGCTGCAAATATGAAAGGCGTGGGAATAGGAGCGGTACTTATTTCTGAAATAGGTCAGCATTACCCTGTTACAGCTCGGCTTCGTTTCTACTGTACGAACAACATGGCAGAATATGAGGCATGTATATTGGTATTGAGATTAGCTGTGGATATGGGGGTACGGGAAGTCTTGGTCATGGGCAACTCGGACCTACTAGTACACCAGATTCAAGGAGAATGGGAAATACGGGATTTGAAGCTTATACCATATCGGCAGTGTCTGCATGAGCTTTGTCAACGTTTTCAGGCCATAGAATTCAGGCACATTCCAAGGATTCATAATGAGGTTGCTGACGCTTTGGCTACTTTGGCGTCGATGTTGCACCATCCAGATAAGGCTTATGTTGATCCATTGCAGATTCAGGTCCGTGATCAGCATGTTTACTGTAATGTGATAGAAGAGGAAATTGACGGCGAGCCGTTGTTCCATGATATCAAAGAGTACATTAGGGCGGGAGTATATCCGATACAGGCCACCGGTGATCAGAAAAGAACAATTCGGCAATTGGCAAGCGAGTTTTTCTTTAGTGGAGGAGTGTTGTACAAAAGAACTCCAGACCTCGGGTTGTTGAGATGCATGGATGCAAGACATGCCACATCTATCATGACTGAGATACATTCCGGAGTTTGTGGACCGCATATGAGTGGGTACGTTCTAGCAAAAAAGATTCTCCGAGCAGGTTATTATTGGCTCACGATGGAGCGAGATTGTATTAGTTTTGTGCGTAAGTGTCATCAGTGCCAAGTGCATGGAGATTTGATTCATTCTCCACCATCAGAATTACATACGATGTCCGCACCATGGCCTTTTGTAGCATGGGGCATGGATGTTATTGGGCCAATTGATCCAGCAGCATCAAATGGGCACAGGTTTATTCTGGTAGCTATAGACTATTTTACCAAATGGGTGGAACCTAAGATGTTCAAGTCTGTGACTAAGAAAGTTGTAGTCGACTTCGTGCATTCAAATATCATCTATCGGTTTGGGATTCCGAAGGTAATCATCACGGATAATGGGGCTAATCTTAATAGTCATTTGATGAAGGAGACATGTGAGCAGTTTAAGATTACCCATAGGCATTCTACTCCATACCGTCCCAAGGCAAATGGTGCGGTTGAAGCAACCAATAAGAATATAAAGAAAATACTCCGGAAGATGGTTGAAGGATCTAGACAGTGGCATGAGAAATTACCTTTTGCATTGTTAGGATATCGCACCACCGTTCGTACCTCGGTGGGGGCAACTCCTTATTCATTGGTATATGGTACCGAGGCAGTAATACCCGCAGAAGTGGAAATCCCATCTCTGCGAATCATTGCGGAGGCTGAGATCGATGATGATGAATGGGTGAAAAGCCGTCTTGAGCAGTTGAGTTTGATTGACGAGAAGAGATTGGCATCAGTGTGTCATGGCCAACTGTACCAACGAAGAATGGCAAGAGCATACAACAAGAAAGTGCGTCCAAGGAAATTCGAAGTCGGACAGTTAGTACTGAGGCAGATTTTGCCTCATTGGGCTGAAGCAAAAGGAAAATTTGCCCCAAACTGGCAGGGACCATTTGTAGTAACCAGAGTGTTGTCTAGCGGAGCATTGTATTTGATAGATGTGGAAGGAAAATGTATAGAAATGGCCATCAATTCCGATGCGGTCAAGAGATATTATGTATGATTTCTTTAGTTCTGAATGTATCTGTTTGTATTTGGCATATCTTAAAGATTGAAATGATGAAGGCGTTTTGTCCTGCTATCAAAACACTTTTATCCCTTGTCATCCCCTTTGAGCCGTACTTATTTTTCATACCCCTCTTTCGGAATCAATGGCATTATCAGGGAACACATGTGCCGAACATAAAAGAAAGAAGAGAAAATCAAAGGAAAAAGAAAAGAAAGAAAGAAAAAAAAGAAAATAAAAGAAAAAAAAGAAAGAAAAAAAGAAAGGAAAAATGAAAGCGAAGGAAAAGAGAAAGAGAGGAAAAGAAAAAGAACGAAAAGGAAAGAAAGAAAACACAACAACAAAGTTAATTATGATATAGTGAACTACGTTTGACTTGATCCCGAAAGGGTACGTAGGCAGCCTTACTCCGAGGTTCAGTCATACCAAAATAGAAATCCAAAAATCCCCAAGCAAGAAACTGAGGCAGAGTTTATGATTTTTGTGAAAAATTGGATTCCAAAAGTTGTAATTTAAGCCCGTTTGAATTATTTGAGCCTTTTTATTCCTTTCTTTCTAACCCAATCCAAAAGCCTACATTACGGTCCAAAGAAAGACCTTCTGATCAATTTTTAGGAAACGCCAAGTCAAGCGGGTAGCGGTAATTCGTGGCAGTGGCAACACTCTGGTTCAAGCAAGAAGAACAAAATATAAAAATGAGAGAGTCTTATGGGTGAAAACCCTCAAGGGCACCGTAAGGCGACGAGAGCTAAGAGAAAATAAATGATAGAGTCTTATTGGTGAAAACCCTCGCGGGCACCTTGAGGCGAATGTGAGTTGAAAGATGGTTAAATGGAAAAAGGTCTGTGGGTGGAAAAATCTTTCGAGGTACCGCAAGAAAGCAAGGGTAAGGTCTGGGTAATTTAAACAAATTGGTGGAAGTTCTGGGCAACAGAGTATGGCAATTGAAAGTTGGTTATTTGGACAGATTGGGCCGATTAATCCAAAATGCATGTCATGACCATTGGTACCAACTGTCTCGCTCAGATAAGTTTCTTTTCTTTCTCTTTTTTAAACAGTCATCTGGTTTTGGATTCTTCTTATCCTTAACTCAAAAAATCATCGCATTTCATTTTCTTTTGAGGGTTTTATCTAGGTGAGATGTTCCAGTGCTAGTTTTGGTCAATGCAAGCAGAAAGGACTTCAAAGCTCACTACCAGCTTCCAGAATTGTAAAGCACAACATGGTCAGAGCATGTCAAAAACAACTTGATGTCAAGTGGAATACAGGGAATTAACGGAAGTTTCATCGGTGGAATGATTGGGGAATGTCGTGGGAAAGGCAAAAGCTCAAACAAAAAGGTCAGAAAGTGAAATAACAACATGGGTGTAAAACATTTAGGTCGCCTGATGTTGGGAAATTTAAAAGTTGGTCAGAAAGTCAAGCGGTTCAGGGTCAGTGCGTGGAAGGCAGTCAACACAAAGCAAGGCAGTGGAAGGATATTTCAGCAAGAATGCCATCAACTAACCACCGTTTTAAACTGACGAAATTTTCTTTGATTGAAACAAGGGCAGAAAGGTTAGCCGTTGAGGAGGAATTCTCCAGGAGGGAAAAACAAGCAGTAATCAGGTTGACCGCAAGGAGCCCGCCTGGATAATAGAGGAATACATTCAATTTCAAATTCAGAAATCAGGAGTCCGCCTGGAGAATAGAGACATACCATTCAAATTTTAAGCAATCAGGAGCCCGCCTGAAGAACGGAGGATTCCGCCTGAAGAACGGAGACATATAGTTTAAATTATAAAAGTCAGGAGTCCGCCTGGAGAATAGAGACATTCAATATCAAATTCAGAAATCAGGAGTCCGCCTGGAGAATAGAGACATACCATTCAAATTTTAAGCAATCAGGAGCCCGCCTGAAGAACGGAGGAGTCTGCCTGAAGAACGGAGACATACAGTTTAAATTTTAGAAGTCAGGAGCCCGCCTGGAGAACAGAGACATACAATTTAATATTAGCAATCAGGAGCCCACCTGAAGAATAGAGGTCACACAATTCAGATTTTAGTTTTCAGTCAATTTCTTGGTGTGTTCGAAGTCAGGAGCCCGCCTGGAGAATGGAGGTGTTAAATATTTTAAGCAGTCGAAGTCAGGAGCCCGCCTGGAGAATGGAGGTGTTAAATATTTTAAGCAGTCGAAGTCAGGAGCCCGCCTGGATAATAGAGGAGTAGTTTCAATTTTAAGTTCAGCAGTCAGGAGCCCGCCTGGATAACAGAGGAATACATTCGAGTTCGAGTTTATTCAAGTTCAGCAGTTTGGAGAGGGAATAACATCTCAATTCACCAGGGGAATAGCAATAGGGAATTTTATCGAGAAATCACAAGACAATGAGGCAAGAAGGAAACACAAGACAACAAGGCAGCAAGGAAGTACAAGAGCAAGTTTGAAGAATTTAGATAGGATTTTTGTAATTCATAGAGCATAGTTAGTTTAGCTTCTTTTATCTTTGACGTGGTGTAATAAGGGAGGTCAGCAAGCAGTAACAGTAGCAAGCGCAGTGAAATCACAGCTCCCAGTAGTCCCAGCTACCAGACATTCCCGAACTACACTGACCTGATTCTTGTTTAGCCCAGGATATGTAGGCAACCTCTGAAGCAGGATGCGGTCAAACTTTTAAAAAATGCTTCACAACAGAATATTTGAACGGGCAAAAATCGCTCGTATTTGCTCACTTATCTTTGCCCGAATACCTTTCGTGTTTCCGAGCAAAGAGGGGCAGCTATGAGCACGTGATTTTTGCCCTATATATGAATAATTCCCACAAATTCCAACAAAATAATTTTTCTTTATTTTTATAATTTTTGTGCATTTCGGTGTCATTTTTTGATAATTGTCGCATTTTATTTGCGCATGTTAATTTATATAAAATACAAAAATATCCATTTTGCATTTAGGTTTTTAGTATCAATTAAGGGTTAATTTGTTTAAAACAAAACATGAAAATCACAAAAATTAGTTCACTTTTGCATTTTAATGATTTTTATTATGAATTTGTCATGAAATAGTTTTTAAACAATTTTAGGCATTAATTAGTTTTAGTTTTGAAATATATTAGGACTTTATTTTAATTGTTGCAATTCTATAAAATCAGAAAAATAATTACAAAATTACAAAGTGGAAAACAAAATAGATAAAATGAAATAAAAAAGGAAATTGAAATAAAAAGCAAAGGGCTGGCCAATTTTGGGCCACTCTCGTGCAAAACCCCAACCCAATCACGCCCAAGCAGCCCAGAACCCTCCGGTCCAAGGCGTTAGATTCAAAACGACGTCGTTTGGCGTCGATTAATCCAAGCCGTCGAGGTCCCATGATCTAACGGCCAGAAATCCCCACTCCCACACTATATAACTATCCAAACGTTACCCCCCACCCCGGTCCTTCACCTTCCTCACCCTACCTCTCTGTGCAAACCCTAATCCCAGCCGCCCCAAAATCCTCGCCGGTGGCGAGTGCAACTTACACCGTTCAAACCCAAATTAACACCATAGATCCCCCATGAATCCCTCTTCCCATTCCCGTTATTGGTTTCTCTCGAATATGGCCGGAGTTCCTCGAATATCCGTTTGAAGTTTTCGGCCAGGTCGCAAGTTTATCCAAACCAGCCCAAAATCATACCACACAATCCCCAGACTTCCCTTAACCCAAATCCATGACCATTTTCCTTCAAATCTCTGAGAAGTGGCTCGAATTTCGGATCTAAAATTTCTGGCCAAAACCCTAAAACCAAAATCTTTATGATTTCGAACCGTAATATCCTTAACCATGTGTTCTCTTGTAAGAACACATGGTTAGGGATGTTGCGTGTCAAAAATCTGGAGAGATTCGAAAGGAAGTGCTTAGTCAGAGATTTAGCTCTGTGGGTAAGTTTTCTTTAACTTTCTGAGTCATTTTCAATAGTCTCATACTCCCTTATTTGGTTAGTTGGATTGTTTGTTTATCGATCATATTTTAATATCGTTCATAGATAATAATAGTTGTTAGTTTAATTAGCTAGTATTAACGTTAGTTCATGCTGATACACTGTTTTGATTGCTCTGTTTATCTCGTTCTGGTTGTTTAATGATTCTGAGTTTAGATATTAGTTTAATGTTGACGATTACTCTCGTTTGATTAATGGATTGTTAGAATATGTAGTAGGATAAGTTTTATTTTGATTCAATTTTGATATTCTGCCTTAGAGTTGGACCTGGTTGGTTATAGCTGAGCAAATCTTTTGTTTTAGTTAACTTTAGTTAGATTTTAGCTGGGGTTAAAAGGATTGGGATCAGTTAGCATTGGGCTGTAAATCCCAGACTAGTAGAAGGACATTTTAGGGATAGAAAAGGGCAGTTTCTTTGAGAATAGTAATTTCAAAATAGGGGTAAGGGTAGTATAGGTGTTTTAGGGGGAAAAGAGCATCCTAGGGCCTTCTAGAAGGGTATTTTAGTGTAGATTTCAGCCAACTTAGGATATTAGTTTGGGAAACAAGTCAAGAAATGAGGGACTAAACTGAAAATAGGGGAGGGACTAAAAAAGAAAACCAAAATCTGATTAACCCTCTGAGATCATCTATAAAAGGGCATGAAGTGCCTTGAGGAAAGGATTCAACTTTCAGCCCAAAAATCCCCACCAAAAGCTCTCCTCCCTGCTTTCAATTTCAGCTAGCATTTCAATTCCAGTACTCAAAAAATAAACATCAAAAAATGAAAAAATCAAAAACAGTTTTACTGTTTCATTATTAGTGTTAGTGATTCTCAGTCCTTCCTTGGGCATTCTTCATTCCAGCTCGAGTTTCTATTTTTAAAAGTGTTCAAAAGTGATTAACAACTGATTCAGGTGAATTTGGGGCCTTTTAGTTTGGATTTCAATTGGGTTTTAGGTCCAGCAGGGGAGCAGAGGCATCTAGGTTCAGCTGTGAGGGCTAGGAGTGCATTTCAAAGTGTGTGTTGAATTGATCTGTTGAGTTTGCTTGTATTTCTGGTTTTTCAAAATCATTTCCTGGCCTGTTCTGTGATGCTATACTGTTGAGTTGTGTTGCTGTTGCTGTTCTAAGTAGCTGACTTCTTTTCTTCTCATATTCTCCCTCAGCCAGGTACACAATTGTATCTCTGATGACTACGAGCTGAAAATGTGCAGAAATGAATTTATGTGAAGAATGAATTTGCTTGAAGAATTGAGTTCTGATTTAGTTTATTTCCAGATCTATGTATTCAATATTTAGTTCATGGATATTGTTTAAGTTTTGCTTGTTTTTGTGCCAAATGGACTATATTAACTGTTATGTTTCAAATTCATATGATTACTATAAGGTGAACACTAGTGTTAGTTAGTTACATAATTTCGTAAATAATTTGTGAATCGTTTCATATCTGTGGGAGTAGTAGAATACAATTTCCTGTTTCAGTATGCAATTCCAATAGTCCAGCTTACCTAGCAATGTTGGCTTGAATTGATGAAAAAATGGTTAGTCTGCTTTGTGTTATTAAAATCGTGTCTCCAGCTTGGTTCTCACCTTATTGATATCTAAGAACTCATTGGAATACCAGTAGATAAACTAGTCTGTGCATGGAATTGGGATTCAATTGACTAATATCTCTTTAATTTGAGTAGATGCGTATTGTTTTCCCTTTGCTATAATTATTGAACACTTAAAATCATTTAGGGGTAATTTCAGTAGGCGTTTGGCTGAACTAGATCGAGGCCTCGCTGGGCTCAGCGATAAGCCATCTCAGGCTGTCACACAGACTGCCTTTATGAGTTTGGGCTTCCTGGGGGATTCGATCTCAGGTGCTGTTATCTGTCACCTGGGCTTCCCTTTCTCTTTCCTGACCGAATTCTTGGGCCATTTCTGAAGCCCATCAGTGGTCCAGCTCATTGTTGAGGTTGGACTACTGAATTTTAGCGCATAATCTCAGTTCAGTTTTCACGTAATTAAGTTTTCTCTCTTCTTTTAGGGACAATTGATCAATAGAAAATTGTAGTCACTCTCAAATGGGCCTTTTTTTAATAAAATGTTGAGACGAATCTCGCCAAACAAAATCATGTATGCGGGGCCCTCAACGAATGGTTATTAAAATAATTAAATTTGGAAAGGTTGTTTAGAAAATTCCACAGCCTTCCCCAAAAAATTAATACGTTAGAATCTTTAGGCACGATTCAATTAAATTACCTTCTTAAACTCGGGTGCGTATTGATGCGATCCAAATCCAAATCTCGACGAAGTCGAAATGTGTTGACAACCACGGGTGCATTGATTGCGACGTGGTTCGAAACGCATTTTCACGACGTTGAAATTATTTTAAAAATAATTATAATAAAAGTGGTTCCAAATTAAATAAAAGGCACATAAGCTAGCATGTATTAAGATCAGATAGAATTAAATACAACAGTTAAGCGACCGTGCTAGAACCACGAAGCTCGGGAATGCCTAACACCTTCTCCCGGGTTAACAGAATTCCTTACTCGGATTTCTGGTTCGCGGACTGTTAACAGAGTCATAAATTTCCTCGGTTCGGGATTCAACCGGTGACTTGGGACACCACTAATATCCCAAGTGGCGACTCTGAATAATTAATAATTAAATCCCGTTCTGATTGTCCTTTAAATGGAAAAACTCCTTTGTGCCCTTCCGGGGGTGTAGATGAAAAAAGGAGGTGTGACACATGCGTACACATTTTGCCATCGGGGCTCGACTAAACTATATGGACACGGTTCATTCGATCGTTTGTCCCATTACAAAGTTTCCCTATCGAGACCCTTTGACATGAAGTACTTTCCTCGAAAATATAACATCCGAGGGTGATTCCCCCAGTATTCGAGGTTAATTGCAAAGAATCCTTGGATGCTGTTGAATTTTCCTCAGGTAGCACATAATTTTTTTCTCGTTGAAAACCTTGCCAGAAAAACCCATTTATGACAAAAATCGATCTAAGAGAAAAAGAGTGCAATGTGTGCTTTAAACCCCAAGGTAATTGTGTTGAAGAGTTTTCTTGACATCTTCGATCGAACACCTGCAATAAGTTAGTATCAAATACAAATGGAAAGGGGGAAAGTCATACCTTTGTAATAATACCATTTGAGGAGTGATACATTCCAATTGTTTAGCAATTGTTCGCCCTCCATTATGCCAAGTTTGTAAGATCCCTTTCCGATAATGCCGAGGACGCAATATAGTCCTTCCCAATTTGGGCCTAGATTCCTTTCGTTTGGGTCTCGAGTATTGAGGGTGACTTTTCTCAAAACTAAGTCCCCAATTCCGAAGTGGAGAAGGTTGGTTCTTCTATTATAATATCTCACGATTCTTTGCTTTTGCGCAGCCATCCGAACGAGGGCAGCTTCTCATTTTTCATCCAATAGTTCGAGGCTATTATTCATAACCTCGTGATTTGATTCTTTCATTGTATGTTGAAATATGGCTCTAGGTTCCCCGACTTCGACCATAATCAAGGCCTCGGAGCCATATACTAAGGAAAACGGGGTTGCTATCGAACTAGACTTTGATGTTGTTCGATATGCCCAAAGGACTTCGGGTAAAACATCTCTCCACTTTCCTTTAGCATCATTCAACATTTTCTTTAAGTTTTGAATGATAGTCTTGTTCGTCGATTCGGCCTGTCTGTTCCTACTAGGATGATACAGAGTTGTTAATATCCTTTTTATTTTGTGGTCCTCGAGGAATTTCGTTACCTTGCTGCCGATAAATTGTTTTCCATTGTCACACATTATTTCGGCGGGTATCCCAAATCGACATACGATGTGATCCCAAATGAAGTCTATAACCTCTTTCTCTCTCACTTTCTCGAATGCCTGTGCTTCAACCCATTTATAGAAATAGTGAGTCATAAATAAAATGAACTTAGCTTTACCTGGGGCCGCTAGTAGAGAGCCGACGATATCCATCCCCCACTTCATGAATGTTCATGGGGATAAGACTGAATGAAGTTGTTATCTGGGTTGATGGATAATCGGTGCAAACCTTTGACATTTATCACATTTTCGAACAAACTCCTTAGTGTCTTTTTCCATGCTATCCCGGTAGTATCTCGCTCTGATGATTTTGTGAATCAACGATTCGGCGCCAGAGTGTTTCCTACAAGTGCCTTCATGGACCTCTCGTAAAACATAATTGATGTCTCCTGGTCCTAAACATACTGCCAGTGGTCCATCGAATATCCTTCTGTATAATGTTCCATCTTCATCCAATATGAATCGAGCGGCTTTGGTTCTTAGGGCCCTCGACTCTTTAGGGTCCGAGGGGAGTTTTCCGTTCTTCAAGTATTCAATATATTTATTCCTCCAATCCCAGGTCAAGCTTGTAGAGTTTATCTCGACATGACCTTCCTCGATCACCGATCTCGAGAGTTGAACGACAATCCTCGAACTGATCTCGTCTTCCTCGATCGATGACCTCAAATTTGCAAGTGCATCGGCCTCACTGTTTTGTTCTCGAGGTACATGCTATAAAGTCCATTCCTTGAAATGGTGTAAAGTTACCTGCAGCTTGTCCAAATGCCTTTGCATTCTATCCTCTCGAACTTTGAATGTTTTGTTTACTTAATTCACTACCAGTAAAGAGTCATACTTGACGTCAATGACTTCGGCTCCCAAGCTTTTAGCTATATCAAGACCTGCAATCATGGCCTCGTACTCGACCTCATTGTTAGTCAACCTAGAAGTTTTGATAAACTACCTAATAGTGCTACCCGTGGGCGGCTTCAAAATGATGCCAAGCCCAGACCCTTTCACATTCGAAGCACCGTTTGTGAAAAGGTTCCACACCCCTGATGATGTGCCTAATTTTAACAAAAGTTCTTTTTCAACTTTGGGTACGAGGGTTGGCGTGAAATCGGCCACGAAGTCCGCTAAAATTTGAGACTTGATGGGCGTCTGGGGTTGATATTTGATATCATACCCACTGAGTTCGATGGCCCATTTGGCCAATCAGCCCGATAGTTCGGGCTTGTGCAAAATATTACGAAGTGGGTAAGTGGTTAACACGTATATGGGGTGACATTTAAAGTATGGTTTTAACTTTCTAGAAGTGCTTATCAGTGCAAGTGCCAATTTCTCTAAGTGTGGATACCTAGTTTCTACTTCTCCCAAGGTTCGACTTACATAATAAACGGGAAATTGCGTACCTTGCTCTTCTTGAACCAGGACACCACTTAGCGCGATTTTCGATACTGCCAAGTACAAGTAAATTTTCTCATCTCCCTTTGGAGTGTGAAGTAGTGGTGGGCTCAACAGGTATCGCTTTAATTACTCTAATGCTTGTTGGCATTCAGGGGTCCAGGCGAAATCGTTCTTCTTTCTGAGAGGAGAGAAAAATTTGTGGCTTCGATCCGACGACCTCGAGATGAATCAGCCTAAAGCAGCTATCCATCCAATTAGCCTCTGCATGATTTTTACACTATTCACGATGTTGATATCTTTGATGGCCTTGATTTTATCGGGGTTGATCTCGATCCCCCGATTCGACACCATGAAGCCCAGGAATTTGCCCGAATTGACCCTGAAAGCACATTTCTCGGGGTTGAGCTTCATGTTATATTTCCTCAAAATCTCGAACGTTTCTTGCAAATGAGCCAAATGGTCCTCTGCGCGTAGGGACTTAACTAGCATGTCATCGATATAAACTTTCATTGATTTACCTATTTGTTTGAACATTTTATTTACTAGGCGTTGGTAAGTAGCACCAGCATTTTTTTTAGACTGAAAGGCATTACATTATAACAATATGTTCAATACTTGGTGATAAATGAAGTCTTTTCCTCGTCTTCTGGGTTCATTTGATTTTGATTGTACCCGGAGTAAGCATCGAGAAAGGTAAGGATCTCGTGGCCACCCGTGGTGCATATCATGATGTTAGGCAGTGGAAAAGAATCTTTGGGTATGCCTTGTTTAAATCTTTATAATCTATACACATTCTAAGTTTGTTCCCATTTTTAGGGATTACAACAACATTGGCTAACCATTTGGGATATCTTACCTCCCGAATGGACCCTATTTTGAGAAGTTTAGTTACCTCATCCTTTATGAATGTGTGTTTTACCTCGGACTGGGGCCTTATGTTTTATTTCACCGGTTTGAACCTGGGTTCAAGGCTTAACCGATGCATCTTTATCTCCGGTGGGATCCCTGTAATGTCTAAATGGGACCAAGCAAAATAATCTATATTATCAATAAGAAATTGAATAAGTTTTTTCCTGAGTTCGGGGATTAATCACGTTCTCAGGTATACTTTTCGCTCGGGCAGGTACTCGATCAATATAACCTGATCCAGCTCTTCAATCGTTGATTTGGTGGCGTCCGAATCTTTGGGAGAAATAAAATTTCGAGGAGTTAGAAAATCCTCTTCTTCTTCTTTTATCCCCTGCTTCCTCGATTCGGTCGAGGCTGGTTCTTGTGATTGCTATTTGGCTTCCTGTTTACCTTTGATGCTTGACCTTCCCGAGGTTGATAGCATTGATATTGGCGTTACCTCATCGACCACAAACATTTCCTTTGCAGTATGTTGTTCCCTGTATACTGTTCTTACACCGTTCGACGTCGGGAATTTCATCATTTGGTAGAGAGTCAAAGGGAATGCCTTCATATTGTGGATTGAAGGCCTCCCGAGTAGCACATTGTACCTCATGTTGCCCTCGATCACGTGGAACTTTGTATATTGAATGGTTACATCCACGTTCACCAGTAAAATAATTTCCCATTTAGTTTTTTCACTAGACATATTGAAGCCGTTTAAGACCCGAGCTGTGGGCACGATTTGATCTTGTAGGCCGGGCTGCTCCACGACCCTTGATTGGATGATATTCGCTGAGCTACCTGGATCCACTAAAACACACTTAACTTGAACTTTATTTAATAAGATAGAAATTACCAGAGTGTTGTTGTGTGGCTGAGAAATGCCTTTTGCTTTGTTGAATGATAAGGAGCCTTCGGGCACATAATCTTGGGTTCGTTTTTCCCTAGTGATTGATACCTTAGTGCGTTTGAATATGGGTCCCTATGGAATGTCGACCCGCCGACTATCATATGAATTACATGTTGGGGTTCCTCCCGTTCATTTTTTCTGTTGGCGTCCCTTTCTCTGAAATTATTCTTTGCTCGATAGCCTAGGAACTCTCAAAGGTGGCCCTCATTGAATAGACGGGATACCTCCTCCCTCAATTGCCTGCTATCCTCGGTCTTGTGACCATACGTGCCATGATACTTGCACATCAAATTTGGGTTTATTTGAGAAGGATCGGTCTGTATGGGTCTGGGCCACCTAGTATCTTTGATCCTTCTGATTGCCAATACAACGCCTAATGCGTCGATGCCAAAGTTATATTTCGATAGCCAAGGTGCCTCTGTGGGATCGACATGCTTATCAAAACCACTTTTGCTCATAAGTCCCCAAGAATTCTGTCCTCTATCACTTCTTCAATCATTCTGAGCGAAATTGCGTCTTGAACCATTGTTCCTTTGATCTGCGGTATATGGTTGATATCATTCTTTGTTCAACTTTGGCTCCCTGTCGACGTCCCTCAGGATTTTAACTGCTGACCTGTCTGGATGTACTAAACCGGAAATGGCTCCTAATTGGCCATCCTCGACCCTAATCTTCGATTGATATCGATTGTGCACATCTGCCCAAGTCACAGTTGGATATTCGATCAAATTTTGTTTTAACTGACATGACGCTATCGAACTCCGTTCGTTCAGCCCTAGAGTGAAAGCTTGAACGGCCCAATCATATGTTACCAATGGCAACTTCATGAGTTCTATTTGAAATCGGGACACGAACTCCCTCGATATTTCATTATCCCTTTGTCTTATCTTGAACAAGTCCGATTTTCTTGTTGCGACCTTTATGGCCTCGGTGTGTGCCTTTACGAATGAATCTACTAACATGACAAATGGGTCGATGAAATTTGGTGGTAGGTTGTGATACCAAATCATTTCTCCCTTCAAAAAGGTTTCTCCGAACTTTTTCAACAGCACAAATTCGATTTCTTCATCTTCTAAGTCATTTCCTTTTATTCCGCACAGGTACGAAGTGATGTGTTTAATAGGATTGGTGGTCCCATTGTACTTATATACTAAATTTCGGCTTCGAAGCCGCACTTTGAGGAAAAGGCTTCTGCACAAATTTTTTCGAATCCAAACCCTTTAGGATTGGGGGTGCCCCCGGTATCTGATCAACTCGGGAGTTGTATGTTTCCACCTTTTTATCATTATCTTTGATTTTCTTCTCTCCTGACTCAATTCTTTTGGAGAGCTCCTCGAGCATTTTCATTATTGCAGGATCAGTCCCTGATTCATTACCATTCGACCTTTCTGGCACTAGCTTGGTACGACAAGTGATTTCTGGCTCGACCCCACTCGGAGTCCTATGATTATTTTGCAACTGAGCAATAGCATCCTGCTGAGCATGTAGCATCTCGAATATCAACTTAAGACGAACTCCTCCGTCTCCTCTACCATGTGTACCTTGGCCACCAGATCGGCCTTCCCTACGTACACTCCTTTCGGGGTCCGCGCCTAGGTCCGCATTTAGAGCAACATGCGAACTGATATCTACTGGATCGGCAACCGGTGCTCCCCCGAGATTAGCCGGTGGCACCCCGACTCCTGGAACAATTACATTGTCATTTTTCCCGTGAAATCCGAGACCATCATTACCATGTACGTGTGCGTTTTGTGAGTTTGACATGTTTTAACCTAAGAGCAAAAATACTTGACAAGAACAAGTGTGAAATAACGTGCGTTATCAGAATTACCACTGAAACGATCGCTATTATCCTTAGCCCCACGGTGGGCGCCAAACTGTTTACCCTAAAGTTCGAGTAACAATTAAACTTATATTGTGGTTTTAAGGATATATGATTCAATCCAATGCCAATTGATAAACAAGGAATTAAATAGATAAATTATAGAATAAAATAAATCAAACCAATATGCAAGCCAAATTTCGACCTCGACTTGTGGTAGTCTCGAGGTGTGACAATAAGAATAGCAGAAGATAAAGCAACTTTGATGAACAGTAAAGCGAAATAACAAGAAAGTAATGAGTGTATATATTCTTCTCAATGAATAATCATGCTTACAAATGAATGGGATCTCTCTTTATATAATATGAGAGTCCTAAATAAGGTACACTTCTAATTATAGTAGGAAATCATATTTGACAACTGATTAACCGCCGAAGACCAATATGTTCCGTGATTCTCGCTAAGATTCTCGCTAGTCTTTTCCGTTATCGAGCTACGCCGATGTCACTTGAAGTTTGCCTCTCTCTAGTCCGCAATCGAGGTCAACCTCGACATCATAGCTCTTCGATGTGACCTTTCTATCGTGATCAAAGGATGAAATCGGGTAGCCCCAATTTCCACCGTATACACAATCAAATAAGGCATAACGCAATGATAAGGTTTGGTACTTGCACCGCATGATTTGTTTTAAGGCATTCACTATATTACGTTCTTTTAGTTTAATGAGTTGAATTTCACTTTTTAAAGTAATGGAATGAACTTTTCTTTTTATAGACATTTAATTTACTAGATAAGTGGGGCACAAAATCTAAATAGTGACTCAAAAAAGGACAATTGTGCAAATGCCTTGTTATTTCATACGCGGGATGGCTCACATTTATAATATTACTTCCAGTCCCATACAAAGATGTTTCGTTAACTCGTTTCTTTTACTAGGAGTAATATTTTAAAGACTTGTTCACACGATTGAAAAAATGTTGATTTTTCTATGTTATAGACCAAGAAAGCCAACTACCTAGTCAATTTAAAATATTATGTGCAGTATCTTAAAATTATTGCCAATCCTTTGAAGGATGAGTCGCCCCGATAATAATTCAATCAAAGAAGTGAATGATCGCTGTCAAAAAGCACGTCACTATTGGCAGCTTTGTTCCTATAACTAATTTGCAAAATTGTGTTTAATACTTAAATGGAAAAAAAAGTAAAAGTTGTGTGGGATAGTCACTTTTTAAAGTGATATTTACTTTTTATCCAACATTTTTAATACTGCGTAAAATTAGTCACTGGTCTATTAAAATTAATATGAAAAGACGGTGCTACTCTTTCTTCTATCTCTTGACCCTGCCTTGGCCCAACACATCCTTTTCGCTTCAGTGTCAAAAGTCCTTGCTCTTTGTTCCTTTTCTCCTCCTCGAGATCGACTAGGTGAGTTCAGCTTACTAGCCAACCCAGTTCCCTCTCTCTCTCTCTCTCTCTCTCTCTTTCTTGGGGATTAGGTGACAGACTATACAATTCAACATCGACCAAATGAGAGATACTGCACTCTTAAGAAATTTCAAACTTTTCTATCCTGGTTTGCTACTTGGTTTGTAGTTTATGTTTTCTTTGGTCTAGAACAGACTCTAAGGTAGAGTCTTAATTAGTAGTAATTAAAAAAAGAAATAAGGTAAACAAGAGATCTTAATTAAGAACCAGAAGTTTCCTAAAATTTCAAAATGAAAGTTAAGGACAATAGGTCCTGAACTTACAGTTATAAGTTCAAAAGTTAAGGACAATAGGGCCTGAAGTCCTGAACTTAGACTAACAAGCTCAAAAGTTAAGGACAATAGGTCCTGAACTTAGGCTAAGAAGCCCAAAAGTTAAGGACAATAGGTCCTGAACTTAGACTAACAAGCTCAAAAGTTAAGGACACTTGGTCCTGAACTTAGACTAACAAGCTCAAAAGTTAAGGACAATAGGTCTTGAATTTAGACTTACAAGTTCAAAAGTTAAGGACAAGTAGTCCTTAACTTAGAGTTACAAGCACAGAAATTAAGGACAGGTGGTCATGAACTTCGAGTTCCAAGTTCAAAAGTTAAGGACATGTAGTCCTGAACTTAGAGTTTGTAGTCCTGAAGTCCTGAACTTAGAGTTGCAAGTTCAAAAGTTAAGGACACTTGGTCCTGAACTTTTATGAGTAGAATGGTATTTTCGTCCGGGCAGATAAAATTTATTAAAGCAGTGGCTAAAGACAAAATACATTTTAAATAGTGGCTTAAAAGTAAATACATGTGTTATTAGTAGCTAACCGTGCACTCCCCCGAAAAAAAATGGCACTAAAACTTTTTATATAACCTTTTCTAGCTGTAAAGTTGGGGTTGATTGATTTTGTGGCTCATTACAAGCTTGTAATTAGTTTTATAACTTCGTCTTTTTTTTTATACATAGGAGTTTTCCTTTTGGGAGATTTATCTTTTACATGTAAAATATCTTAATAAAGACATTTTCTTAAATTCAACATTCTAGTAGAAAGTCATGAAGTGCCTGAAGCCCCGTTGTTTGACAGAGTCAATTTAGTTTTAATTTTCCAATCTAGTGCAGTGCCCAAATAAGCGTACAAGTCCATATGAGGATTGTAAAGGACGCACAATAATGTTACCCCAAAATAGTTATTTCGCCAAATTTTAACTATGCGCTGTGACACTAATTAATTTGACATCATTTTACTGGTACGCTTAAATAGTTTTATTTTTTTTGCATATTTTAGGAGAGTAAGTTACTAAAATTTTGGGATGGGTGGCTTCAACAATGTTACTTTATTCAAACATATGGAAATTAAATTTCAAGTCGAGAAAATTAAAAGGAAAAAAAAGACAAGAGGGGTCAAAATAAACACTTAAAAAAGAGATAAGATCATAAAACTAAATACAAATTTATAACGGGCCACAAAACCAATTGCCCCTCAAACAACGAGTAGGCAATATTCAGAATCACACTCTTTACGAACCAAAGAATTGGGCATCAAAATCAGTTGAATAGGTTAAATTTTACAATGTTCATATAATTATGATCTTTTTCTCACTAAAGTCATTTTTTTCACATAAAAAGCATAAGACTTTCACTAACTTACACAAAAATTATAGTAATCGGAAAACATAATTTTTTTATAGTATTTTCTTATTCAAATTTTTTGATTTTTATTTTCAGTCTAATAAACAATAAGCCAATTAAAATAGAAGAAATATATATTTTTATCCGCTCCAACAAAATAGCAGGTAAAATATATATTTTTATATATGTATATATTATATACATAATATACATATTCTATATATTTTCTGGCTAGCGAATGCAGTTAGTTCCAGCAGACCGGTCAATTTTATTTTCCCTTAAAATAGGAATGATCCAACCCAACCTGACCTAATACCCATATACATAGATTAAATAATACTAAAAGTGATTTTTTTTTTTACCAAAAAAACTTAGTTTGGAATGTATGAGATTCTGGCAGAAAAATGAAGAAGTTATAATTAGAGAGCACTTGAAACAAAAACGCTATCAATTTGGATGAAAATTTTGAATAAATAAATAAAATATAGAAGTATCGTATTTTGAAGGATTCACTTTTAGTATTATTTTAATTTTTATGTATAGCTATTGGGTCGGGTGGATCGGATCGGGTTGGGTCGTTCCATTTTTAATTGACTTATTATTTAGTAGACCGCAAAATAAAAACCAAAAAAACCTGAAATAAGAAAAGTCACTATAATTTGTTTGTGAGTTAGTGAAAGTTTTATAATTTTTATGTGAGAAAATAAAGTTATATAATTTTGACGAAAGAAAGTCACACTTATATAGTCATTTGTAAAATTTAGGTTGAATAATAGGATCATTCTTTGAGATATAGTTGACTTAAAGACTTACGAGACCTTGCTTTAGTTCTGGCCCCAATGAGGCTGCCCTCTTGTTGACAAATCACACACTTCCGAGTCTGTCAATCTTTCCGAGTCTTTGTTTAATAAATTTTATATTGAACTGTTATTGTCTTCCATTATGTAGTCAATTTTCTTTTGGTATTTATGTGATAAAACTACAGACTAGTTACTTGATTTTTCTTAACATACACAGAACTGACAACCAAGTCAAAACTTCAAGTTGAAACATTCTATCAGTAAAGCTTTTAAGACTGTTCTTACATGGAACATATCATATACCAATTTTGAAAGAGTTTTAACAACCTGGATAACAAATGAAATTCTAGATTGCTGCATAGCAAATTAAATTGCTAAATGGAAATATATTGAACAAAGACGTAGGGTGTGTTTGGTATGAAGAAAAATATTTTTCGGAAAATGTTTTCCAATTTTTTCATGTTTGGTTAGCTTAAATATTTTAAAAAATATTTTCCTTATGAACTCATTTTCCTCCTCTTTATCAAGAGAAGGGAAAATATTTTCCAAAAAATTCTTCTCAACCTTCCCCACCTTCACCAACTCATCCACCCCCTCTCTCTAAAAAAGTCTTTTTTTTTTTAAATTTCAGTTTTTTCGTTACCATCCACCCTACTACCCCTCCATCCCACCTTCACTCCCACCCCCTCTCGCAAAAAAATTATATTTTTTCCTTTTTTTTTTTTACAATTTTAAATTTCTGTTTTTTCCTTTTTTTGCACCATCCCCTCACCTGCACCCCTTCCCTCCTCCCAGCACAAATTTTATTTTATTTTTTTACTTTTTTTTTGTAATTTTAAATTTCTTTTTTTTCATTTTTCTACCTCCCATCCCCCCCTCAAAAAAAAATTATATTCTTCAGTTTTAATTTTTTTATTTATCGGTTTAAAGGTTCAAAAATTTACGAATTCCAAAGTTATGAGTTCAGAGGTTTATGTGTTTGGAAGTTTACGGGTTTAGAAATTATAAAGTTTAGGGGTTCGAAATTCTGCGGTTTCGAAAGTTTATGAAATTTGTGGGTTTGGAAGGTTGTTGGTTTGAAAGTTTATGACTTCATATTTATTATATCTAAATTATTTATGAATACTCTTAAGAAATTATTTCCTTAATTTATGTACCAAACAACGGAAAATGAATAAGATTACTACTTATTTTCCAAAAAAATATTTTCTTGGAAAATATTTTCTACGGAAAATATTTTTTGTTATACCAAACACACTCGTAGTGTCTTTTTGTTTCCGATCCATTTGACAATGGTTATTTTATATTGGGATTTTTATAAATTACATTGCACTTTTCCATCTACTTTAATTTTCTTCCACCTGCTTGAATTTGAAGTGGTATTATAAGCTCTAGAATTAACTTTTTCTTTTCACATAATCACACAGACACACACATATTGTGGTTAAAGAATAAATTAACAAATTTTCTAAAATAATCGATATTGTGCATGGCGTTCTTCAACAAACACTCACCTGAGAGAGCATGTATCTTTTCCCAATCTTTCTCTGAAGCCAAAGGCTTCAGATAATTAGCAAGTTCCACCAGTTGGGATAGCAAGTTGCATCCGGTGGAGATCGAGAGAGTAGTGTTCTCCTTTGCAGATCTTCAGAGGGGGCAACATAATTTTGCCCCAAATTATGATGAACTGGGGACTGCAAAAGAGGAATACCTTCTTCTTGGTCAGGTGCGTCCGGTGGAGATGATGTAGCAGTTGCTGATAGAGGAGCTGGTGAAGAGGGAGATGAAGCTGATGGCGGTGAAGAATGAGAAGCAACTACGGGGAATGCAGTATTGGTTGTTCGTTGCTCATCAACCGAAGACGGCAAGGGCCCGGTACACAACCTTATGGTACCGAGCACAACAACTGGGATCCAGAAACGGGAGTTGGCATTTTCTACCATCTCAAACTCCCCCCAAAGCGCCGAGACATCATCCTCGATTGGTGTAACTAACTCGGCAGGTTGAGCATCATGTAAGAATCGTCATCTTCTATGTAGAGAAGCTCTTTCATCACTAGCTTCTCCAGCATCATCGATCATCACGGTGTCTATGACCAGCCCGGGAAGAGGCTAGTCACCACATGTGATGACCCAAAAGGTCATCACTTGTTTTAGAAATAAAATTATGTGTTCTGAGGCCTTAAAACCTCTTTCGGTCTTACCTCAATTTGCGTGCGCAGTCCAGACGCATAGCTGGAAAGCCATTATGTGAAAATTTGTGAAAAATAATGAATTTTGTCTTTAAAATGAATTTAAGTTGACTTCGGTCAACATTTTGAGTAAACGGACCTGGACCCGTGATTTGACGGTCCCGGAGGGTCCGTAGGAAAATATGGAACTTGGGCGTATGCCCGGAATCAAATTCCGAGGTCCCAAGCCCGAGAAATAAATTTTTGAAGAAAATTATTTTTTATAATATTTATGAGTTTTTGAAAATGAAAAGTCTTTGAAATTCGATGGTATTAGGCCCGTATTCTGGTTCTGGAGCCCGGTACCGGTCTTATATATGATTTAAGTTGAGTATGTGAAGTTTGGTAAGAAACGGACTTGAAATGACGTGAATCGGACCTTATTTGAGAAAATTTGGAAAAATATTTGATGTTCTTAAGTGATTTCATGGTTTTGATGCTAAATTCATAGTTGTTGATGTTATTTTGATGATTTGAAATGCACGAGCAAGTCCGTATGATGTTTTTAGGTTGGTGTGCATGTTTGGTTTGTAGCTCCGAGGGCTCGGGTGAGTTTTGGATAGGCCACGGTGTGGAATTTTAACTTAGGAAATTGCAGGTATTTCAGCTGGTATGCTCGCGAGAAAATCACCGCAAATGCAAAAAGGACTTGGTCTGCCTTGGGGTCGCAAATGTGAAGCAGTCATCGCAAAAGCGATGTCGCAAATGCGAAAGGGCCATTACATTTGTGAAGTGGCATGGATTTCCCCAGTATCGCAAATGCGATAGTTTTATCTCAAAGTGACTTCGCAAAAGCGAAAGATGGTCGCAAATGCGAGAGCAGCAGACTTTTGGGTTCGCAATTGCGATACCTGCAACCTGTAAATTCATAACTTAGACGCATTTCAACCATTTTTCACACTCTTTCAAAATTAAAACACTCTTGGGCGATTTTTCAAAGATAACTTCTCTTCCTAATCGATTGTAAGTCATTTCTAACTCGTTTTCTTCAATGTTTAACATCTTTTCACATGATTTCAACTCAAAATCAAAGGTTTTCATGGGGGAAATTGGGTGTTTTGGGTAGAACCTAGGTTTTTCAAATTTTAGAGATTTGGACCTTGATTTGAGGTCTGATTTCAAACAAATTATATATTTGGGTTCGTGGAGGAATGAGTAATCGGGTTTTGGTTCGAACCTCGGGTTTTGACCATGTGGGCCCGGGGGCGATTTTTGACTTTTTGAGAAAAACTTTAGAAAACTTATTTTCATGCATTAGAATTGATTCATTTAGAATTTATTGATGTAATTAAGTAACTTGTGACTAGATACGAGTGATTGGTGGTGGAATCAAGAGGTAAAGCGATAGTTGAGACTTGAATTGTGTTCGAGGCATCGAGGTAAGTGTTTGGTCTAACCTTAGCTTGAAGGATTAGGAGTTGTGTCCTATTTGCTATGTGTTATTTGTTGAGTACGACGTATAGGCATGGTGACAAGTATCTATACGTTGTTGTCAAGCATGCCCGTGAGTCTTAAATTGAAATCGTTGTGTTCTTAATAAGTACTATGAACGCCTAAGTTGTTGACTTTCTGTGTTGGGCAAGAATTATGAGTATTCTTGTGGAAGTTGCTTATGGTTGAGTATTAGTGCGAGTTGAGGTTTCTTTTGTGAAGTTAAATGTTGGAACAAGTTTGGTTATAGTTGAGTCTTTACCGGGACGTATTTACTTATATTGTCGATTCCCTTGCCGGGATAGAATTGTTTTCCTTATTGTTCCCTTGCCGGGACTCTTTTCTTGTGATTGGTGTTGAATTGTATATTGGGATCGGGTTGCACGCCGCAACAACATTATATTTGGATCGGGTTACACACCACAATAATATTATATTTGGATCGGGTTGCACGCCGCAACAATATTATATTTGGATTGGGTTGCACGCTGCAACAACATTATAATTGGATCGGGTTGCACGCCACAACAGTGATAGATGATATGAATTGGGTTGCACGCTGCAACAGTGTTTTTATGATTTGTATCGGGTTGCCGCCGCAACAATAAATGATAAAAGTGGTTATTAATTTGTTAGTGTTTTTTATTCTTTCTGCCGCAAATTTTAGATTGTTCTTTATGGTTGTTTACCGTGAAAATGGTAACAAAAATTAAATTTGTAAATGGAATTCTAAAAATATGTGATCTATTTTTATGCTAGTTGTTAGAGCAGTTGATGCTAAGAGTATGAGGTTTAATGAAGAGATACAAGCTAAAATGGGGCAGTGATAAAACCCAGGGATTTGCCGCCTGAGCCTCGGGTTGGTCGATGAAGAAGCCTCAGGGCCGATATCCAGCTCAATCTCAAGCTATCGGGGGCAGTCGGGAATGGGATAACGGTTAAGATATGATTAAACAAGGTTCCTTATGGCCAATACCGAGCAATAAATGAAGAACAAGTAAGAAAGTCTAAAGTGGCTTCGAGCGAGTAAGAACGAGTAAGTTAGAGAGAAGACAGAGAGAGAGAGATATTATTGATCTTGTGGAGAAATAGATGGAGCAACATCAACCCTATACAAAGTGGCATGGATTCCCTTTATATAGGAGAGGGAATACAATATAGTACAAAGTGCATTAAATGTAAAGATACGGGGATGGGACGGCTAGGCACGATGCTAGACCCTGCTGACGCTGGCTGCTTGCCTCGAAAATCCCCCACCCTCGAAACCTTTATTGGGTCGCCGGCGAAACTCGGGGGAGGGAGATCAATCGTAGTCCTGCAGCCTCGAGATACTGATATGCCCCCCCGAATGCACCTTAGTGGCGAGAAATAGACTCCTCCGATTTCACCGTATACAGATAGTCTCCGCATTTCCAAGAATGAAGTAATAGGAAACGATTTTGAATCGTCATCTCGAGGTCATCATTGCCGTGATGTCAACCATTTAAAAGCATTAAATGCCATCTTCCAGAGAACTATGCAAGGCCGCTATCACATGCGGTAATCGAGAAACACACAAACTACCATTGGCTCGTCCCTTCCGTTTCCCCAACGATTCCTATAAATGCATCAGTTGCTTGACACTTTCCACTTTCACCCCACATCCAAGCTCACGAGTTAGAATTCTTTTATTTGACACCCCTTTATCTTTTCATAGAAGGATTTTTACCATTGACATGGATAGGACCTCTAGGACGGTTCCTCAATGGAACGACGCTGCATCATCATCCTGATCGCCTAAGGAAGAAACCAGAGTGATTCCCTCCTTGGATTAATGTACCCTACCTGATCTCGACGTTTCAGAGGATTTTAATGTCGATGACACTTCATCTACACCGGGCCAATGCGAGTATGTGTCCCGATATGCTAGCGTCGTGATCGATATTAGCAAGGTAAGGAAGGACTGCCGATGGAGCGAGGCAGTGGAGGTGGAGATTCCCGGTCCCGGTGATCATATAACTGACTTTAAGGTTGGCTTCCTTCACGTGTACACCTACCCATTCAACCTGGGACATGATAAATCTGTCGAGGCCCCTCCCCTGGAGATAGACCTGGTTATCCTTGATTTCTGCAACTGATATCAAGGACGCTTGGTCTGATCTACCCTTCTTTTTAGAGGATAGTGTTGATGCTTTGTTATTTCACCGAAGGGGTTGAGGGTGAGATTTTTACCCTCAATCATCTGATCAGGATGTACAACCCTCGATTGTATCGAGGTTTAATCAAGCTCCGCCATCGGTCCAAAAAAAAAAATCACGAGCGTCGACAAGGGAAAGGGTAGAGGATGGATGAGCAGGTTTATCCGAGTAAGGACCTCGGATATTATCCCGGCCCAAAAGATGACCTTTTCGGAGAGGTGGAATACCCGGCATAAGCAATTTTCCCCTTAGCCACTTTTCAACTATTCTTCCTTTTGAAATAATAATCTCTTTGTGCTCCCTGCAGCCGCCACTTGGCACCCGGAGGTGGTCCCAAATTTGTCGGGATGGATCGGGCGGTTGAACGAGAAGTTCCCATATCGCGTTTGGTCTTGGACCGGCCTGGCTAAGAAGCATTGGGTGGACAAGAATCATGGTGAGGTTCCTTTACCGCCTATGCTTCGTATTTTGTGTTTCTTTTTTGTCACACCCCGAACTTGGGGGCGAGACCGGCACCCAGTGCCTCACCTATCCTTGTGTACCAACTTGCAAATAAGGGACTCTGAACATATGATGTCACACTTTTGGCCATGGGCCACATTGCAAGACGACAGCGAATGATGACTAAATATCAATATAAAGCTTGGTCGACAAGGTCGTCATATTTATTACAACTGACAAACCAACCAAATATATATACAAGGCCTGAAAGCCCAACATACTGCACTAACTGGCAAGATATGTATACAAGCCTCTACTAATGGATATACTATGATTGGAACGGCTCTCCGAACTATTCATGACATATATACATATATATACAAGATATACATAATGTTCTAGACCCGGAAACTCCGAAAGGCATGGAGCTTACCGATCAAGATGAACTCGGGCAACACTTATTGAAGAGGCTTACTCGTCTGCCTATCCGACCTGCATGCATGAAATGCAGCGCCCCAGGAAAAGGGACGTCAGTACGAAATAATGTACTGAGTATGTAAGGCAATATACTGAAAGCTGAAACTGAACTGATAATATAATAACTGCAAGTAGCTGGAAGTCAAAGATAATCTGAAGATATGCTTACCCGCTGATACTGACTCAATTCTCTCAATATAGTAAGTAAAATTGTTGTCTGGCCCTATAAGGCTCGGTATACATATATATCTGCTCTGCCGTAGTAGGCTCGCTCATAAGTGTTCGGCCATACTAGGCTCTGTATCTCGACCAACTGGGCTCGCTCATATGCGCTTGGCCATAGTAGGATCATCATATAACTTACCATCTGATCAGAGGTTGCCTAATAGGGGCATACCCATCTATTATAGCTCGATGGTAATGAAAATACTTTTAATACTGTATATATAAACTCTCTGCTCTCTTGACTGGAAGAAGGAAATATTCAACTGAATATGAATTCCCGATAAGGAGAATATTATAACTTACAATGCTAGAAAGATATACGCATTTGCGAAACTAGCAAAATATACGTAAATTTCGGGATATGAATGTAATGACGAGATCATGCCAAATGAAAGAAGAGCTTAGCATTAACATACCTGGGGTAGGAAAAGAAATTCGTATGATATTCTTGGAAGAGATTTCATAGTACTCCTTTAAAACTGCAAAAAATTTATGTTGCTACTATCCTAAAAATTCTTGTTGGATTTTCTTCTGTAGAAACTTCTCGCAAGATGAATAGTGCTACGTTTTATTTCTGATTGTAGCGTTTGAATTGAACCTACTGAAAGGTTTAAATGGATTTTCTTGAAAGGTTTTGAAATGAAAGGTTTACTTGAAAGGTTTGAAATGAATTTGAAATGAAAGGTTTGCTGAAAGTTTTAAATGGTACTAACGTTTTTCACCTTCATTATACATTTGCCAAGTCTTTGATATTGAAAGACATTTAGATCCTTAGTCGACAAGCCACCTAATCAAGTAAGATCCTTAGTCACCCATTTTAAATGGAGGGGCTGCCATGTGGGGAGGTTGATATTATCCAAATATATCCCTAATTAATTAGGTAATGTCCCGTTACACGATAATTAATTAATTACCCGAAAAATTAAGAATTATTCCGACTTACTTGAAATATTACTCACTTTTCACATACCTTATACACCTTACTATTATTGCCATGTAGTACCTTGTATCGCACTAGTCCATAAATATCGGGTATTATCGACCCGTATTTTATTCCAAATTGACTACTTTCAACGAAACTCGTTTTCTTTAGTCTGTGTACCCTCTTATTCTTCATAACACTTATTTATTGCTTGCTATAAATAGCGTAAGTATGATAACGTCAAGATGATCTCATCCTAGAGTGTTACATCGGTTAACTAAAAACGAAATTTTAACGTACAATACTTCACGGTGCAACATCGTTGTAACTTAATATTGCAAAAAATGACATCAACATAATGTAATACTGTGAGACGTGACATCTCACTTCCGGGATCTCATTAATTTATCCATTTATGGCGTATTTTCATGTACGAAAATATGGGGTGTAACATTTTTGAGCCCTTACCGAAAGTGTATTGCGGTTATTGTGCTGGTGCAGGTCTTGGCGAGAATATGCAGATGAAGCCACCCCTTAGTGGCTAAGTAGGGGCCTTGGAGCCCGACACGAGCAAGAAGAGGAAAATCAGGGCAGTTGTTGTCCGTCCTGCGGCAAAGAAAACCAGGTCACTCGAGCATCGAGCCGCTCCTAGGACTGTTGTTTTAACCCCAGAGTCAAATCCTGATACTGAAGGAGAGGATGATGATGGAAGCCCGCTAAGGAGGAGAACGAGGTCAAGTGCGAGAGACTTGAAAATGCCTCGGTCGGAGGCTGCTAAGTCCGAAACGGCTGGCTCCGATCGGGCTAGTAGGTCGGGGGTCCTTGAAGAAGATGTTGATGTAGCTTCGAATCGCGCAACCGAATTTGATGTAGCTTTCGCCAGGGGGATCGCTGGCGTTGATCCTGAGGGTTCGGAGCCTTCCAGGAACGCGGGTTGCCACTTGGAGAAATTGGCGACCTGAACGACTTTATTTTGAGCTTTCCGGTCTCGTCAGGGGAACTGCGGGATGCCCACGGGATGATCGGTGCCACAACAGGGATGTCACGCCCCCTTTTTCTCGCGAAATCGGGTTTATGACATTTGGGAGGACAACTCGTTCCCTTTTGGGAATTGGGTTTTTTGATTTGAAGAGTCATCACCTAATGATTAAGTGCATTAGGACACTAGGAAGAATTTGTTTAGAAAAACCAGAGTTTGGGTAAGGGCTAGAAATTATCACGAGGGGAAGGTGTTAGGAACCCCTTAAGATCCACTAGTATGGTTCCCGACCATGCTACAATTGTGACTTAAGTACAAACAATAAATAAGCAATTAAGGGTTTCAAATATGAGGGGTTGTCACATTGTGATTGCAAATAAGTTAAAGTTTGAAGAAACAAGGAAGTTGAAATTCGAGAAAAAGGAGTTTGAAATTTTGAAAGTAACAAAATAAACAAGTAAAAGGAAGGGGGTCCTAGGTTTATAAATAATATGGATCACATCAATGCAATACCCGGTAATCACTCCTCAGAAGAGGGGTTACACGTGTTATTAGTACACCGGTCATCATATCCATATCTACCCTTTCCCACCCCATTGAGGTATTTAAACGCGGAATGGTTTCGTTACTTATTGCATGCTAGTACCCGCCCCAATCCTACCAGTTCCGAAGGCATTTGGGACCACTAGTCTAAAAGGGAAGGGAAATGTAGGTTTTGTATGGTTTAAAAGGATAAAATTCTAAAGCGACAAACAAAAACACATAAGGCAGATTATGGTAAACACATAACAATTTAAAAGGCTCAGATGGGCCTCCTCACTTAAAGACAGATTGTTTAGCACGTCTTGCAGATACTGGTTATGGTCTGAATTAAACTTAAACGTTAAAGAGGCAGACTGGTCTATTACACACTTCAGATAAGAAACCAGAATCAGACCTGCCTACTGGTTTGAATTAATAGAGTCTAATTCAATTAGCTAATTTTACTTTATAGCTTGCCTAAGTGAAACCTACAGGCATGACATCAAATAATATAGAAGTGTACTGAATTTTACAAGAAGAAGGCCTGTTGATTATAGAAAACATAAGTTCTGCAGACATTGAATAATGTTACTACCGATTTTAAACTTGTAAACGATTCAGATCAGTTGGTTACTCCTATAGACATGCTTTCTAAGCGTTATTGAGTTTAACCTTTACAAAAATGCAGAAATCCCATAGGCATGGTGTTTAAAACACCGATTTTTGTTATTTAAGCCTATAAATGTGTTTGCCTAGTGATAGATGCATATGCAGAATTTAGGAAACTCTATAGACATGTTCTCTATGTGATAGGCAAAAACGCAGAAACCTATAGACATGGTCTCTATGTATGAAATGCAAAAGCTATAGACATGGTATCTATGTATGAAATGTAGAGGCTATAGACATGGTATCTACGTATGAAATGTAGAACCAATAGACAGGATTTCTATATGAAATACAGATGCTGTAGGCATGGTTTCTATATGAAAACAGAAGTTCAGGACTTGTAAACATGATTTCTATATGAAAAAAGCAGAAGTGAAAACAGGACATGATTGCAGCAGTAAATACCTATGAACATGATATCTACCCTTATGCATACATGAGTGACCCTCCCCTTTTCACTAAAACCCCATATGTTATTACAAATTATTACAGCCCAGAATGAATAAAGAAAATTAAAATAAAATTACATCAGAAAGCTAAAAAATCCCAACCAAGGAGAGCCTGATTCAGACTTCTGTCTGAAGCATGAAGTAAACCAACACCAAAGATCAAATTCCAAAGCATTTCTCCTATTCAGGATGTGTCAGAGTTCCCTAAGAGTCTCAAGTGGACTCCGGACAGTGCTTACACCTAAATATATTGCAGAATTGGATTATAGTGCAGTGTGGAAGGTCCAGCCCTCAAATGTCCAAGTTAAGAGGAAGCTCAAAGTCCTAAAGCAATGCTCATAGGAGGGGGGCAAAACTTAGAATCTAAGAGAGAGTGCAAGTGCATAGAGGAGGTTTTGGAAAAAGCCAAGACATGCTGGTGGTCATACCCAGCAATTGGAAGTGCTGGCACACCCCAACAAGCCTGTTAGTCACATTGTTTAGGAGTTAGGATCCATTAAAGGATCAAGTCCAGACATGAGAAACAATTTGGATGTTGCCATGCTTTGAACTTTAACTCAAACACATATAAGGGAATAAGGGTATGGAGAATTCACACAGCAACAGATGCAAAGAGACAGCATATTCAACACAGAACATAAACAACAAAGTAGACAAGATTGTTGAAACTGTAAAGCAAACACATAGGGATGAAGCTGAAAGTTAAATTAGAACATACCAATTTCAGGGAAATAAGAAGAGAAGAACAGTAGTAAAGCCAAATTTCAAACACACAGCCAGAAGATTTCAGAAGAGAGTAAAGTGTTGAATTGAGAATGTAGGAGTATTGAAATTGAAAGTGTTCAATAAGTGTTGTCAGAGTATTAAACTCAAGGTCTTAAAGAGTATTGAATTTGAAGTGTGTAAAAGTGCAAAAGGGTCATGCCCTTTATAGTGCAGAAAACAAGTAAGAAAAGGTAAGAAAATAGTTTCGAAATCAATCACACAAGGTCTCCCTTCAATTAAGGGATTCTGATTTCAAACGGGCAAGATAATTAAGGAATGAGTTTGATCAAAAAAATTTCCAAAGTAGCATAAGAAGGGTAAATACACAGAAGTTATTTAAGGCAAAAGTCCAGTGGTACATGGTTTGTGAAAATAAGGAAAGGCGATCACTCAACAACAAGTAAAATCAAAATTGCAGGCTTTGTTCGAATGAACCAAGTCAGGAAAAATGAGGAAAGGGTTTTACGTAAGGAAAATAAGTAACAATCAATCAAACCTTATTTAGAGGAATTCCGAATCAATCACAAGTTGATAAAACCTTTTGAAGGCAAAATTCCTCATATATAAAGCATACAGACATATCGAACAAGAAAGAACTATCATGCAAAAAAGCCTAGTATAGAAGAGTTCCGGGTCATAACAAAGAGGCTTAAATCCAGTACATAGACTTAGAATGAGTTTGAGAGTGTCCAAGGTCCCAAATAGAACCCTAGTCCAAAACACAAGATCAAACTCGCCAAAAAACCCCCAAATCCCAGGGTTTTCAACTCGAGTCAGATGCATAGAAGAGAAGACAAATAACTGAAACAGGCTCAGAGGTCTCGTTCAGGGATTCATGTGAAAACAAACAGATAAAATAGCAGGTTCAAGGCAAATAGAATGAAGAACTGATTTGAAGCATAAAGAACACGTTTTAAGAAAGCTTGGAACTTAAACAAGTTTTAGAAGAGAAACGAGATAGTATAGAACTTAAGAGAACAATAGAGGAAACATGTTTAACAAAGAACTCAAACAAAATCCAGAAGAAGGCAACTAAAGACCTAAAAGCTTAGTAGAAAATACAGTAGAGGGACATAGGGGTAAACAAACACATAAGATAAACATGTGAAAGCATGACATAAAAACCAGTAGAAGAAAGAACGGAGCACAATAGAAGGACATGCAAAATAAGGCAAACATAAGAACATAGGAGAAGGACATGCGAGGTAGAAAAGAGAACATAAAAATATAGCATAGGCAGATTCACACAAAGAGAAGAAGAAGAGGAGTTTGAAAACATTTTAAAACCTTTTCTAAGACCCTAAATCGAAGAGAAGTAATTTTTGAAAGAAAATTAGGAAAAACACTTAAGAACTCAAGTAGAGCACAGACATAGCATAGATATAAGAAAACAACCAGAGAAAAACCTCGAATAGCTTAGGGTTTCAGAGAAACCCTAGAAATGAGAAAGGCTTGGAAGAAGGTCTGATCTTGAGTCAGAGAGGTCAGAAATAGGCTTCTGATGTTTTAATACGCCGGAGCCAGACCGGAGAGGCCATAAAACTTTGGATCTGTAGAGATTTGAAAGGACATCATCGAGGTCGGTCCTCGAAACTTCGAACACCCAGGGTTTAATGGTGGATGAGGGTGAGTACAAGCCATACATGGCCTGAGAAGCCATGGGTTCCGGTGAGATTGCGGTTGAAGGTGGGGGTGATAGAGGCTAGGGTTTCATGAACCTTAGAGAGAGTTTGAGAGAGGGAGAGTATTCAAAGGCGGTTGAGAGATGGAAATGAGGGGATTAGGGTAGGGTTAGTGAATTAAAAAAGGTAAGGGGTGATCGTGGTCGTTGATCTAAATGATCAACGACCTGGATTGAAAGAAAGGGCTAGGCGGGTTATTTGGATGGGTTGGGGGTCGGGTTAGATTAGAATTGGGCTGGTCCAATTGGTTTTCAAAATTGGGTCAATTAGGGGGGTCAATTTGGCTATGATTGAAATAAAAATGGGCCAGGTTTTAAATAGCCAGTTTTTCCTTTTTTATTTTATAAAAAATAGTAAAATAATTTCGAAAGTAAATTAAGAGTACTAGATTAGTTAATAATATATAAATATTGATTTAAAAATGTTGGAAACAATTTTATAATTATAAAAATGCTATTAAATCTTTAAGTAGGCTAGAATTGTAATTATATGCAATTTAGCTTTAAAAATACCAAATAAAATTGTAAAAATATATAAAAATTATCTTAACTATATTTTGGTATAAATATGGGAAATAAAACAAATTATCCACCAAAATTATAATTTTGGAAACAATTATTAGTTTTTATACTGTTGAAATGAGCAATAAATTGATTTTAAAAATTGTTATAAATTGGAAAAAAAATACTATAACACTTGGGCATGCTTATATATGCGTACATATGTTATTTTGAAAGTATTTTGTATATATGAAAAATAGACAGGGAAAATTGTCAACAACTGCCCCTCTTTACCCGAGAAGGATGAAAGAGTTGTCGGGTAAAGATATGATGGCCAATTTTGACCGAACGAGATGGTTTGAAGAATTTGATCATGCTATGGTTCCTGAGCTGCCTCCATATCCCTTGTTTTACAGGAATCAGGCCATATGTAGTTCCGGATCCATCGGCGGAATATGCTGACGAAGGTTTTACAAGAACAGATGCGGTATTCAGGTTAGGAAGGATAGTTAAGGTCTAATCCGGGCTGCGGGAACTGGAGCGGGATTGCTCCTGCTGAGACAGCCATTGCTAGCCGGTTTACCTGCAAATGAGCAATACGAACATATATTGTGCATAATTTTAGACGTGATGCAAGTTCCGTTGGACCACGAATGCTGTCTTTGGACGGTTAAGATGATGTCCTCAGGCCATGACGTCCTGGGCCATGAAGTGTATAATAAAGGATTCGTAGGCCATGAAATGATGCTCTCGGGCTATGAAGATAATGCATCCGATTTATGATGCCTTTGAATAATGATATGCAAAAGATAAAATAGGATCCTCAGGCCATGGCATGGCATTCTCGGGCTATGAAAATGGTGCTTCCGAACATTGATGCCTTCAGACAATTTGGCGATCTTTTAGCCCATGAGATGCAAAAGGAGGCGATCTTTCAACCAATGCAAAAAATGTAAATGTGGTGGTGGTATTTCAGCCGATGCAAGATGTAAATAGAAAGTGGCGATATTTCAGCAATGCAAAAAAATGTAAACGAGGTGGCAGTATTTCAGCCGACGCAAGATAGAAAGTGGCGATATTTCAGCCATGCAAGAAAAATAAAAGTGGCGATATTTCAGCCGTGCAAGATATAGATGAAGGTGGCAATTTTTCATCCATGCGAGACATAAATAAAGTGGCGATATTTCAGCCATGCAGGTGGAGATAGGGCTTAGTCTCGAAAGGCAGAATTGTAGCCTTATGCAACGTAGCAAAATGCAGATGGAGGTAGAGCTTAACCTCGGAAGGCAGAATGGTAGCCTTATGCAATGCAGAGAATGCAGATGGAGACAGAGTTTAGTCTCGGAAGGCAGAATGGTAGCCTTATGCAATGCGGCGAAATGCAGATGGAGGTAGAGCTTAACCTCGAAAGGCAGAATGGCAGCCTCATGCAAGCAGGCGAAATGCAGATGGAGGTAGAGCTTAACCTCGGAAGGCAGAATGGTCGCCTTATGCAATGCAAAGAATGCAGATGGAGACAGAGCTTAGTCTCAGAAGGCAGAATGGTAGTCTTATGCAATGAAAAGAATGCAGATGGAGACAGTGCTTAGTCTTGGAAGGCAAAATGGTAGTCTTATGCAATGCAAAGAATGCAGATGGAGACATTGTTTAGTCCCGGAAGGCAGAATTGTAGCCTTATGCAAGAAATAAAAGGCAGGTGGCAGTAGAGTTTTCTTAGCTGATATCTGATTTCGATATTGTGGCTGCTGGGAATATTGTGTGCGTATAGCAACTGTGAGTAGGTGCCGGTTCTGAGAGTTGTATTCCTGATCAGCATGAGTGTATAGTATATTCGATGATTTTCCAACTCAGGTGCCTGCATCCAAAGAAAAATCGTGAGTTTTGTAAATGGGAAAGGTTAGTTCGTATCCCCGCTGACTTTGCTTGACCTGCTCGGTTCTGTTTCAGTGATACTGTGCGTATCATTGGGGTAACATTGCTAAACAAAGCAATTTTGGTAACAGACATGCATGATTTAGTAAAAGCATTATATAAGTGCATAGTTAAGAATAATTTTCTTTAGATGAACCGACGACTACGACGTGGTTCAAAACATTGCAACTTTGCTTGCTCAGGAATTTTGAAGGTCCTCCTCAAAATTCTTCCCCAGTTTACCGGGCTGTTGCTCCTGACAGCTGTTAATGATAAATGGCTGGAATCGACTTCGGAATTTTGAGGGTCCTCCTCAAAAGTCTGCCCCAGTTTCCAATAACGGGGAAAATGGAAATTTTATTGAATTGTGACCGAACCCATATGGCTGCCTACGTATCCCCTCTTAAACGGGAATCAGGTCAAGCGTAGTTCAAATTACATCATAAAAGAAAGCATAAAGGTTACACATAGTATCGCTTGACTGCGTTTGAATTGATCGGCTTTGGTCAAACTTCTCCGTCCATTTATGCAAGTATAAGGGCTCCTCCTGTCAGAACCCAGTGAACCATGTACGGACCCTGCCAGTTGGGAGAGAATTTCCCTTTGGATTCCTCTTGATGCAGAAAAGTTTCTTTAACACCAGCTGCCCCAGTGCGAATTGGCTTGGCTTGACTTTTTTGTTGAAGACTCTGGACATTCTGTTCTGATAAAGCTGACCGTGGAAAACTGCATTCATTCTCTTTCCGTCTATAAGAGCTAGTTGCTCGTAATGACTCTTCACCCATTTTGTCGTCGAGCTCTGCTTCCTGTATGATCCTTAAGGAAAGAATTTCTACCTCATTGGGTATGACTGTGTCTGTACCATATACCAACATGTAGGGAGTTGCCCTAGTTGATGTGCGGACTGTGGTGAGGTATCCCAATAAAGCAAATGAGAGCTTCTCGTGCCACTGCTTATGCTTCTCTATTATTTTCGTTAGTATCTTCTTGATATTCTTGTTGGCAGCTTCCACTGCTCTGTTCATCTGAGGTCTGTAAATTGTAGAATTCTTGTGTTTGATCTTGAAGGTTTCACACGTGGCCTTCATCAAGTCACTGTTGAGATTGGAACCATTATCAGTAATGATTGATTCTGGGATCTCGAATCGACAAATGATGCGGTCACGGACAAAGTCTGCCACAACTTTCTTAGTCACTGCTTTGTATGATGTTGCTTCAACCCATTTGGTGAAATAATCAATTACCACTAGAATGAACCTGTGCCCATTTGATGCGGTGGGCTCGATAGGTTCGATGACATCCATTCCCCAAGCGGCAAACGGCCATGACGAGCTTGTTGCATTAAGCTCATTTGGGGGCACCTTTATCATGTTCGCACAATGATGGAACTTTCGGACATACTAGACGCAGTCCGTTTCCATAGTTATCCAAAAATAACCAGCCTAGAGTATCTTCTTGGCTAAGACAAAACCGTTCATCTGTGGACCGCATGTACCAACATGGATTTCCTCTAGTAGCCTAGATGCTTCTCTAGCGTCGACACATCTTAATAATCCCAAATCAGGAGTTCTCCTATACAGGATTCCTCCGCTGTGGAATAAATTGTTAGATAACCTCCAAAGTGTGCACTTTTGAGTGGTGTTGGCAAGCTCTGGGTATTCTCCTTTTGCTAGGTATTTCTTAATATCATGAAACCAAAGTTTTCCGTCCGCTTCTTCCTCAACATGAGCACAGTAGGCTGGCTGATCATGAATCTTCACCGGAATAGGATCAATGAAGTTCTTATCTGGATGTTGTATCATAGAGGACAGGGTAGCCAATGCATCAGCAAACTTTTTCTGGACTCTAGGAATATGCGGAATTCTGTCTTTGTGAATCTCTTTCTCAACTCCTGTACATGATACAGATAAGGGAGTAGCTTGGAGTTCTTGGTTGCCCATTCTTCTCGGACCTGCTGTATAAGCAAGTCTGAATCCCCGATTACTAGCAACTCTTGGATGTTCATGTCAATGGCCATTTTGAGTCCCAAGATGCAGGCTTCATACTCGGCCATGTTGTTGGTGAACGGGAACCTGAGTTTGGCGGACACCGGATAATGCTGACCGATTTCTGATACTAGAACTACTCCTATGCCAACTCCTTTGAAATTTGCTGCTCCGTCGAAAAACATTCTCCAACCATCGTAGGATTCTGCAATGTCTTCTCCTATGAAGGATACCTCCTCGTCAGGAAAATACTTCTTTAAGGATTCGTATTCTCCGTCCACGGGATTCTTGGCAAGATGATCTGCCAAAGCCTATCCCTTAATCGCTTTCTAAGTCACGTAGACAATGTCGAATTCACTCAGCAGGATTTGCCACTTGGCTAGCTTGCCAGTGGGCATGGGCTTCTGAAATATGTACTTCAACGGATCCATCCTTGATATGAGATACGTAGTATAGGCATAGAAATAGTGCCTTAACTTCTGAGCTACACAAGTTAGAGTACAACAGGTGTATTCCAACAGAGAATACCGGGCCTCGTATGGGGTGAACTTCTTGCTGAGATAATATATGGCCTGCTTCTTCCTTCCCGTTTAATCATGTTATCCCATAACACAACCGAATGGTCCATCTAATACTGCAAGGTAGAGAAATAGAGGTCTGGCCGCCTTGGGCGGGACCAAGATTGGCGATGTGGACAGGTACTCTTTGATTCTGTCGAAGGCTTTTTGGACAGTTATCAGTCCATTTGGCAGCGGCGTCCTTCTTCAACATCTTAAAGATTGGCTCACAGATGATAGTAGATTGAGCTATGAACCGGTTGATGTAGTTGAGTCTTCCCAAGAAACTCATTACGTCCTTCTTGTTCTTTGGCGGTGGCAACTCTTGAATGGCTTTGACGGATCCAGTTCTATTCCTCGGCGACTCACAATGAACCCAAGTAGTTTTTCGGCAGGAACCCCGAATGCACATTTTGTGGTATTCAGCTTCAAATTGTACCTTCTTAGTCTATTGAAGAACTTCCTCAAATCTTCCATGTGATCAGTGGCTTTCTTGGACTTGATGATGACGTCATCTACATATACCTCAATCTCCTTGTGTATCATATCATGGAAAATGGTAGTCATGGCCCTCATGTAGGTGGCCCCAACATTCTTTAATCCAAACGGCATCATCTTGTAATAATACATTCCCCACGACGTAATGAAGGCCATTTTCACAGCATCTTCTTCATCCATTCAGATCTGATGATACCCAGCAAAACAATCAAAAAATGACTGTAGCTCGTGCTTGGCGCAGTTGTCATTTAGAATGTGTATGTTTGGCAAGGGAAAGTCATCTTTAGGACTAGCCCGGTTGAGGTCCCGGTAGTCGACATAGACTCTGACCTTCCCGTCCTTCTTTGGTACTGGCACGATGTTCGCTAACCATGTTGGATACTCTACTACTCTAAGAACCTTAGCTATGACTTGCTTGGTGACTTCTTCCTTGATTTTCAAACTCATGTCAGGCTTGAACTTCCTGAGCTTCTACTTTAACGGTGGCCATGTCGGATCAATTGGCAGCTTGTGTGCCATAATAGATGTACTCAAACCAGTCATGTCATCATACGACCGGACGAATATGTTCTCATACTCCTTCGAAAATTCTGTGTATTCTTCCTTTTCTGCTGGTGACAAATGAACGCTAATCCGAGTTTCTTTGACATTTTTTGCATCTCCCAGGTTAACAATCTCGGTCTCGTCCAGGTTGGATTTAGGTCTATTCTCAAAATCTTCAACCTCTTTAACAACCTCTTCTGGTATATCATCTTCCTCTGAGTCCGTTTGTCGCGTTGTCTCGTTACATGTCACAGTCGTTGGTTCATCAAGATAAGTAATAGTAATACTGTAAATAAAGTAAATGAGAGAAAGCAATAAGAGTAAGATTCATAAGAAAAATCGAAATGCTTTGAAAAATTCCATAACTGTTTTGAACATTGAAGATCTTATTACGAAATTAAAAGGCAAAAGGAAAGTCAACTAGTAAAAATGAAAAATAGTGCATGATGCATGTTCAACCTTGCTACCCCGAGGCTTTCCGGGCTCTAGTGGTTCCGATGGACCAATTATTGAGGCGCGCTCCTCGGCTCACGGCTTGTATGGAAGGGCCTTCCTCCCCCTCCTCCTCGAAAATGACACAACAATCCATGTCATCCTCTTCCAAAAACAAATCCCTCATCGCTGCCAGTGCTTCCTCTTCTTTTGACCCATATATAACATTAGTTGGCTAGAAAATCTGCTCCAAGTGAGGTATCGGGTGCTCTAGTGGATAATAAGGCCCGCGCCATGGCAGCGACCATTCATTGAACTCTTTCCAGGTGTACTCGTATCGCAGACCGAAGGTGGTACCATGTTTCTTCAGCTTGACAGGCTTAGCGATCCCTTGTAGGTTCTTGCCAAGTCCCTTTCCTGGCTCATATCCGCACCAGTTCAAATATGCTTTTGATTTTGTTGTCCCACCATTTATCCTTGTCAACGGCGTTGACTCGCTTGATGTGGTGATAGGTTTCTCCGCCTATCTTCTTTCTTCCTCTGATCATTGGGATGGTTTGGCAACTGTATATGGGATTGCTACCGTCGCCGTGGATGATCACCTCTTAGTGATTCCACTCAAATTTCACTGCCTGATGTATGGTTGATGCTACAGCTCCAGCGGCATGAATCCATGGTCGTCCCAAGAGCAAGTTTTAAGATACCAGCACGTCTATTACTTGAAAGTCGACATCAAACCAAGTAGGCGCTATCTATAAACACAAGCTAATTTCCCCTATAGTGGAACTTTGGTAACCGTCGAAGGCTTTGACGTTAATGGCCCCGTCTTTGATCTCATGCAGCCCTTTCCCTAATGTTCTGAGTGTTACCAGCGGAAAAATGTTGAGGCTGGACCCTCCATCGACCAGGACCCTGGTGATAAAATAATCCTCGCATTACGTGGTGATGTGCAATGCCTTGTTGTGGCTCAGCCCTTCTGGTGGCAACTCATTTTCATGAAAAGTTATTTCGTGACTCTCCAATACCTGTCCCACCATATTTGCCATTTCTCCTCCGGTGATGTTGCTTGGTACATATGCCTTACTCAACACCTTCAATAAGGCATTATTATGTGTGTCAGAGCTTTATAGCAGAGCTAAGATAGAGATCTAAGCTGGCGTTTTGTTCAATTGATCAGTGACTGAATACTCTTTGGCCTGTATCTTCCTCAAGAGGTCGTCGGGCACAGCTTCAGTTATGGCTGGCCATCCAGATGCCCGCTTACTCGAATCAGTCAAGTGTTCTGGAGTATAAACCCTGTCGGTCCTTGTCAGACCCTATGCCGCAACTGCTTCTCCGAACTTGGTTTTCCCTTTCCATCTTGCCTCTTCTGTGTAATCCTATGGTATGGCTTTTATGTGGAACGGTGTTATGGCTGTCATTGCTACCGGAATGGGCACCCTTGCTTTGGAAGGTAATACAACAACCTCAAATGGTACAGGTGCCTTTGGGGACCCAAACTCGACCTCAATTGGTGTTGGAGTCTTTGCAGGGGGTGGTGCTTCAAACTCAAGTGGTACAGACATATTCACCTCGGCATCCTAGAAGGCTGAATCTGGACCACAATGGGATTAAGGGTGAGTGTTGATTTCTTTGGCTCGTCACTCTCTGCGATTAATCCGATCGATCCTTTGGGGTCCCAATCGTCCTCTGTCTCAATCATATGAATGCCTCCACCCTTGTGGTATGGTAGAGGGTTGCTGCGGACGTTCAGGGTAGGCTCTTTTGCCACGATAATCTTTTTGTCAATCAAATCTTGGATTTTATCCTTCAAAGAGCGGCACTCATTAATAGTATGCCCTTTCATGCCAGAATGGTATGAACAAGTTTTGTTTGGGTTGAACTATTAGGAGGGGTTTTCGGGGGTTATGGCAGGGATAAAGGTGACATAACCAGCAGCTTTGAGCCTTTTATACAGTTGGTCAATTAGTTTGGCAATGGCGGTATACTTTTTGGGAGGTCTGCGGTCGAAATTTGGTCGGGGTCTAGGAAAGTTTTGGCTAGGGGAGGTGATTGATAGTGGGTTTGTTGGGTGTTTTAGGCGTGTGCGGGTTGGGAGTATCTGGGTGAAGTAGGTTGATATATGGGTAGTGGAGGTGATTGGTAAGTAGGTGGTGGAGCTTGGTAAGAGGGCGAGGGTGCTTGGTAATTTGGGGTAGGTTGATATGTGAGGGGAGGTATTAGGTAGGTTCGGTATTTGATTGGGGATTTTGTTCTCTGTGCAACCCCATCACGGCACTTACGTCCCTTTTCTTGGACGTGCCACCAGACTGTAGAGCCTTGTTGGTAGCCAGCAAAGCTTCAAGGTTTGTGACCATGCCACTTTTGATACCTTCCTCGATCCTCTCCCCCAGCTGGATGATGTCGGAAAATTTCTGGCTTTCAATCAGCATCAACCTTTCGTAGTACTGTGGGTCTTGAGCTCGGATGGAAAACCTGCTCATTTGTTATTCTTCTAAAGCCGATTTAACCTTAGCAGCCTCTGATCTCCAACGAGTGGCATACTCGCAGAAAGTTTCTGTGGGTTTCTTCTTTAGGTTCTGGATGTAGAACATATCTGGTGCATTCTCCGTGTTGAACCTGAACCTGTCCATGAAATCGGATGCCATACTTACCCAATTCGACAACTTCTTTGTGTCTTGGCTAATGTACCAAGACAGAGCATCTCCTTTCAGACTTCTCATAAAAAGCTTCATGCGAATCTTTTCGTCCTTCCCTACTCCGACCAACTTGTCGCAGTATGTCTTTAAATGGACTATGGGATCCCCTGTACCATCAAACATTTCGAACTTAGGAGGTTTGTACCCCTCGGGCAGTTTGACATCTGGTTGTATGCAGAGGTCTTCATATTTCAATCCCTTGATTCCCTTGCTTCCTTCAACACCCTAAACTCGGCTAGTCAACTTCTTGAGTTCTGCAGCCAGGTTCTCGATAAGGGAGTCTTTATCATCAGACTTGGGTGTGCTTGAGACAGGTTGGGTGGAGGGTGGCATGGTTTCCACATAGATAGGGGTGTTATGGTGAGAGTGGAGATGATCATTTGCGGAGTTCAGTGGTTCAGGGATAAGTTGTGGGGTGTTGTTGGAAGTGTGGCAAGTGTTACATTGGTGATGGGGAGAGGGATAGTTTTGTGGTTTCGGGATGTTTTGTGGAGGTGTGGGGTTTTGAGTGTTAGGAAAGTTGACATCTGGGGTGGTGAGGGAAAACGACAAGCTTGCCAAATTTCGTACTTGATCAAGTTCCTCCTGAAATTTCAGCAGTTTCTGCTCGAGTTGGGACGCACCTTCTTTGGAGACATGAGTACCCTGAGTGATTTCTACCCGTTCAACCGAGTTTTCATTTCTGATGTTGCTCAAATCTTCCATTTTTTCCTTGTTCCTGTTTTTGACAGGACTAGGAGGAGGAGTGGGTAGAGGGCCCTTGGATCTTGTGGAGTATGATGACGATGCCAGAGTGTATGAACTAACCTTTGGGGAGGGGAATAAAATAAAAATAAAAACAAAAAGGTAGCAAGTTAGTGCGGATTATAAGGAAAAGATGTTGCGATATTTAAACACATAGTGCGAGAATATAAACCATGTCCTAATTTGGGAGCCTTGTTGTGCCCGAGGTAGGCCTAGCGACAAATTAATTTGGAGAACTTAGAATGCTAAATGCCTCATTTTATTGATAAAAGTAGACTAATCCTAAAATGACACTAAATAACAAGGAATAAAATGTCACTAGTGGACATTGGCCTTATTACATTTCATAAAGTAAAAGAAAACTCCTATCTATTTGGTCCCAGAAGGACCTTCCTCAGGTTGAATGCTCTCGTTAATCAAATCCTCCAACTCGTGTAAGTTCACCAGTAGAAATGCCTTTGCCATGTGTTCTCTTTCATTTCCTTCAGTGTTCTGGCAGTCAGTGACTCTCTTCCTCACATTCCCTTCCAATTCCAGCAGACTGTACTCCAGATATTCCAATTTTTCACTAGCTTTGGCGGCCCTCTCTTTCCACTCGTTTATTTGGTCATTTGATGGAAGACTCCTCCACCTGTCCAGCAAGAGTGAGGGTGTGCTAACCATACCAAAGTTGGGGACCTCGTGCCTCATATTTTTGCAAGACAAAAGGGTTAGGCCCTTACCCCCGCCGGACTCGACTATTTAACTATCACTAATTGGCATAAGCAGCATTTAGTTCTCCAAATAAATGCACAGAATGTGGTAATGTTTATTTGGGTTCTAAGGAAACCCAGTGGAATTTGGACAAGGCTATCTTAAAGAGTCATTATGTGGACAACATAACTGACTCGGCTAGGTTTTGACAGTGATGCATGCATAATTAAACAGAGTAGGGTTTCTATAGGGTATTAGACTGGTACCCTTGAGCAGACAACTTAAGAGGGAAAGGCACGGAACTGTTGACTACACCGTTGATCGACTGGTTTTACCATAAATACGCCTTTGCCAAATTTAGGGGGTAATAATATCTGAAGGGCGCAACCACTCATTATAAGTGTTGCTTTGGTATTTTATTTGGCACAAGTGGAATATGATGTTGAATATGCAGTTACAATAATTAAACAAATTGTCATGTATTTGCACATTAATAAGGTAATAATTACAATAATTGCTCAAAATTACAACAATATTAAAGGAAAGCGGTAAAAGAAAGCATTAAGAGAAATAAAGAGAAGAAACGAAGAGCCAAGTCAGTTTTCGAAGTAGGAGAGCAAAATAAATATTTAAAGGCATTAAAGACATTCAAGGAAGCATAAAGTCACAAATAGCATGAAATGGTAAAAGCCTTAAAAATCCCCAGCGGAGTCGCCACACTGTCGTGCCCCTTTTTCTCGCGAAATCGGGTTTATGACATTTGGGAGGACAACTCGTTCCCTTTGGGGAATTGGGTTTTTTGATTTGAAGAGTCGCCACCTAATGATTAAGTGCATTAGGACACTAGAAAGAATTTGTTTAGAAAAACCAGAGTTTGGGTAAGGGCTAGAAATTATCTCGAGGGGAAGGTGTTAGGCACCCCTCAAGATCCACTAGTGTGGTTCCCGGCCATGCTACAATTGTGACTTAAGTACAAACAATAAATAAGCAATTAAGGGTTTCAAATATGAGGGGTTGTCACATTGTGATTGCAAATAAGTTAAAGTTTCAAGAAGCAAGGAAGTTGAAATTTGAGAAAAAGGAGTTTGAAATTTTGAAAGTAACAAAATAAACAAGTAAAAGGAAGGGGGGTGCTAAGTTTATAATATGGATCACATCAATGCAATACCCGGTAATCACTCCTCAGAAGAGGGGTTATACGTGGTATCAGCACACCGTTCATCATATCCATATCTACCCTTTCCCACCCCGTTGAGGTATTTAAACGCGGAATGGTTTCGTTACTTATTGCATGCTAGTACCCGCCCAAATCCTATCAGTCCCGGAGGCATTTGGGACCACTAGTCCTAAAGGGAAGGGAAATGTGGGTTTTGTGTGGTTTAAAAGAATAAAATTCTAAAGCGACAAACAAAAACACATAAGGCAGATTATGGGAAACACATAACAATTTAAAAGGCTCATATGGGCCTCCTCACTTAAAGACAGATTGTTTAGCACGTCTTGCAGATACTGGTTATGGTCTGAATTAAACTTAAACGTTAAGGAGGCAGACTGGTCTATTACACATTTCAGATAAGAAACCAGAATCAGACCTGCCTACTGGTTTGAATTAACAGAGTCTGATTCAATTAGCTAATTTTACCTTATAGCTAGCCTAAGCAAAACCTACAGGCATGACATCTAATAATGCAGAAATGTACTGATTTTTACAAGAAGAAGGCCTGTTGATTATAGAAAACATAAGTTCGGCAGACATTGAGTAATGTTACTACTGATTTTAGACTTGTAAACGATTCAGATCAGTTGGTTACCCCTATAGACATGCTTTCTAAGCGTTATTGAGTTTAACCTTTACGAAAATGCAGAAATCCCATAGGCATGGTGTTTAAAACGTTGATTTTTGTAATTTAAGCCTATAAATGCATTTGGCTAGTGATAGATGCATATGCAGAATTCAGGAAACTCTATAGACATGTTCTCTATGTGATAGGCAGAAACGCAGAAACCCATAGACATGGTCTCTATGTATGAAATGCAGAAGTTATAGACATGGTATCTATGTATGAAATGTAGAGGCTATAAACATGGTATCTACGTATGAAATGTAGAACCTATAGACAGGATTTCTATATGAAATGCAGAACCTGTAGGCATGGTTTCTATATGAAAAACGCAGAAGTGCAGGACTTGTAAACATGATTTCTATATGAAAAATGCAGAAGTGAAAACAGGACATGATTGCAGCAGTAAATACCTATGAACATGATATCTACCCTTATGCATACATGAGTGACCCTCCCATTTTCACTAAAACCCCATAAGTTATTACAAATTATTACAGCCCATAATGAATAAAGAAAAGTAAAATAAAATTACATCAAAAAGCTAAAAAATCCCAAACAAGGAGAGCCTGATTCAGACTTCTGTCTGAAGCATGAAGTAAACCAACTCCAAAGATCAAATTCCAAAGCCTTTCTCCTTTTCAGGATGTGTCAGAGTTCCCTAAGAGTCTCAAGTGAACTCCGGACAGTGCTTACACCCAATTATATTGCAGACCCTCAAATGTCCAAGTTTAGAGGAAGCTCAAGGTCCTAAATCAAGGCTCATAGGAGGGGGGCAGAACTTAGAATCTAAGAGAGAGTGCAAGTGCATAGAGGGGATTTTGGAGAAAGCCAAGACAGGCTGGTGGTCATACCCAGCAATTGGAAGTGCTGGCACACTCCAACAAGCTTGTTAGCCACATTGTTTAGGAGTTAGGATCCATTAAATGATCAAGTCCATACATGAGCAACAATTTGGATGTTGCCATGCTTTGAACTATAACTCAAACACATAGAATGGAATAAGGGTATGGGGAATTTACATAGCAACAGATGCAAAAAGACATCATATTCAACACAGAACATAAACAACAAAGTAGACAAGATTATTGAAACTGTAAAGCAAACACATAGGGATGAAGCTGAAAGTTAAATTAGAACATACCAGTTTCAGGGAAATAAGAAGAGAAGAGCAGTAGTAAAGCAAATTGCAAACACACAACCAGAAGATTTCAGAAGAGAGTAGAGTGTTGAATTGAGAATGTAGGAGTATTGAAATTGAAAGTGTTCAATAAGTATTGTAAGAGTATTGAACTCAAGGTCTTAAAGAGTATTGAATTGAAAGTGTGTAAAAGTGAAGAAGGGTCATGCCCTTTATAGTGCAGAAAGCAAGTAAGAAAAGGTAAGAAAATAGTTTCGAAATCAATTACATAAGGTCTCTCTTCAATTAAGAGATTCTGATTTCAAACGGGCAAGATAAGTAAGGAAAGAGTTTGATCAAAAAAATTTCCAAAGTAGCACAAGAAGGGTAAATACACAGAAGTTATTTAAGGCAAAAGTCCAGTGGTACATGGTTTGTGCAAATAAGGAAAGGCGATCACTCAACAGCTAGTAAAATCAAAATTGTAGGCTTTGTTCGAATGAACCAAGTCAGGAAAAATGAGGAAAGGGTTTTACTTAAGGAAAATCAGTAACAATCAATCAAACCTTATTAAGAGGAATTCCGAATCAATCACAAGTTGACAAAACCTTTTGAAGGCTAAATTCCTCATATATAAAGCATACAGACATATCGAACAAGAAAGAACTATCATGCAAAAAAACCTAGTATAGAAGAGTTCCTGGTCATAACAAAGAGGCTTAAATCTAGTACATAGACTCAGAATGCGTTTGAGAGTGTCCAGGGTCCCAAATAGAACCCTAGTCCAAAACACAAGATCAAACTCGCCAAAAAACCCCAAAATCCCAGGGTTTTCAACTCGAGCTAGATACAGAGAAGAGAAGACAAATAACTGAAACAGGCTCAGAGGCAAATAGAATGAAGAACTGATTTAAAGCATAAAGAACACGTTATAAGATAGCTTGGAACTTAAATAAGTTTCAGAAGAGAAATGAGATAGTATAGCACTTAAGAGAACAATAGAGGAAACATGTTTAATAAAGAACTCAAACAAAATCCAGAAGAAGGCAAATAAAGACCTAAAAGCTTAGTAGAAAATACAGTAGAGGAATATAGGGGTAAACGAACACATACGATAAACATGTGAAATGTTACGCAACGCCTTCCTGATGATCTTTGGAAGGGCAACGTAAGGCTAAGCAACCGATGTCAGTGCGGTTGTTGTCCGCCAATGAGGTCCTCGCCGCACGCTAGACTAGATTGTCAGTGTCGTGCGGGAAAACCAATGTCGTAAGCAATTGCGGAAGCTGAGAGAGAATTGAGTTTTGAATGCTGATGATGATTTTATTGATGACTGAAAATGATGATTACAATGATGTGGTGTCGAGGGGGAGAGACACCAGAAAATGCTGATTGAAATGTTTGATTGTTTGGTCCCCCTTAATAATGCTTAAAAAAATAAACCAACATTACAAGACTAGTCCTAATAAAGCTGTAGAAGCACACTGAAATGAAAATGATGAAAACTAGTCTATGATTACAATGAAAAGGACTTAGATTATTACAAGGAAAAACTAAGTCCGATGGCAGCATCTTTGTCTTGCGGGTCAGGGTCTGCGCGCGCGTTGCTGTGGGCGCGCGCGACACTTGATGTGCTGGCCTGAGGCTGGGCACTGGTGCTTGGCATCAGGGTCTGTGCGTGAGGCGCTGCTGGAATGGGCCTGCAGCTGGGCGCTGGCGAGGCATCAGGATCTGCGCGCGCGGCATTGTCAGGGCGCGCGGCGCTGTTGTCATTGGCCAGCCCTTGGGCGCTGGCGAGAGGCATCGGTGGGGCGACAGAGGCGCATGCGCGCTTGTCACTTGGCGCAGCCAAGACCACGGGGCCGACCATGGCGCTAGGCATTGTGAGGCTTGCTAGGCCGCCATGGGGCGCGACCAAGGGGTCATGGGGCGTGTCTGGAAAGCAGCCCATGACATTCTCCCCCACCTGAGTTGGCGCCGTCCTCGGAGCCTTATGATGATGATGATGATGATGCTTCTTGTGGTTGTTGGATGGGAGGTCTGCGCCCCTCTGTTCTTTGAGCTTGCTGTTGTAGCGAAGCAATGATTTCATGCGGCTGACATGGAAGACTGGATGGATCTTCCACCAGGATGGAGTTTTTACCTGGTATGTGGACTTCCTAATGAGTTTTTCAATGGGCCGGGGCCCGATGTATTTTTGTTGCAGCCGAGGGTCATGGGTCCTTTCTGCAAACAAGTACCGCTTTGGGATGCATATCATTACTTTGTCCCCTGGTTGATGTTGGGCAAAACAAAGCTTTTGTTCGATAAACCTTTTTGCCCGCTCTTGGGCCCTGATGAGATAGCTCCGCACTATCTACATGTTGCGCTCCCATTCGCTCGAGAAGTTGGCAGCTCGAGGAGATTTCGGCATGGTTGAGGCATTCACCGTTTGCGGGAGAAGCGGTTGTTGTCCGGTAACAATTTCAAAAGGGTTCTTGTTTGTATGATGGCTCTTTTTAGAATTGAAACACAGTTGAGCAGCATCCAGAAACTTCACCCAATGTTTCTGTGATCCGGTTGCGAAGTTGCGGAGATATTCCTCCAGCATGTCATCGAACCGGTCTGTCTGGCCATCCGATAGTGGATGGATGTCTGTGTTGTGACTCAATGTTGACCCAAAGCACCTGAAGAGATGGGTCCAAAAGTTGCCAGTGAAGCGTGAGTCGCGCCTACTAACAATGTTTTTGGGCAGGCCCCAATGTTTGACAATGTGCGAGAAGAAGAGTCGAGCTATATCTTCTGCTGAGATGTTTTGCGGGGCTACTATGAAAGTTGCATAGTCTGAGAACTGATCTATGACAACCATGATGGATGCAAGATTGCCGACTTGGGGCAATCCCGTGATGAATCTGAGGGAAACACTTTCCCATGGTCTCTGAGGGACATGTAATGGCTGCGAGGGTCCCGGCTGTGATGAGTGATCCGACTTGTCCTTGTGGCATGGCTGACAAGTCTTCACACGATGATGAGTGTCACCAGTCTTTTGAGGCCGATGACATGATGGCTGATTGTTGCTGCGAAGGGTAGCCTGAACCTGAGGTTCATGTCTGTTGACTACCTTCTCCAACTGCATGGCCGAGATGTTTTCAGCGGCCATCTTTATGGGAAAGCATGGTATGGTGCAGGGCTTGGCCCCGTTTTCTCCCATCATCAGGAGCATGTTGGCAAATGGTACTGGAATGGTGTTGGTTTGCCTCATGAACTCCAAACCCACTATGATGTCGAAGTCATCTATGATTGCGATGCGCAGGTCGATGCTTCCTTTGTATGGGCCAAGTTTCACTGGGACATTTGTAGCTGTTCCACCCAATGTCTGAGGTGGTGAGTTGATAGCCTTGACGCGGCCTTTGCTCTTTTGTACCACAAGACCTAGGCGCTCTACTTGCGTTGATGACAAGTAGTTATGGGTGGCACCCGTGTCTATCAATGCGTGAAGGGGCTTGCCGTTCACTTTCAATTCGACGAACATTAGGGTCCTCGCTTGTTTAGGAGGCCTCTCGTCCATCTTTTCTTTCCCTTTCTTGGTGATCGGGACTGATGTTTTCTTAGGAGGACATGCACTGGTCCCCGTTAAGGCATGTGGGATAGAGCCAACAATTGCATTGAAGGCGCCTACCTGGTTGTCTTCTGATGTGTCTGATGCATCTGTCTCATCCTCGATAGTCTGATGAGCATTGACCTTGAAGTTTGGGCATTCATTGTTCCAATGTGCCCCGCCGCAATGACGGCATTCTGAGGGAGGCTTTCTCCCCTGATTGTTGTTGATGGATGCAGCACTGTTGCTGTTGGAGGGAGGAGTCTTAGTTTTGGATGCACTCCGATCTCCCCACTTTTGCTTGGGCCACCATTGCTGGGATGGTGCCCGTTGAATCCCCCTCGAACAGACGGCTGGGGCCTATCGTTCTGAGTTCCCAAATGATAGTCGCGAAGGCATTCTGCAGCTTGAATGGCCTTGGGCAGGGTGTCTACCCGTTGTCGCTGTAGTTCCATACGGGCATGAGGTTTCAAACCTTCTATGAATGCGAAGAGTTTGTCTTTGTCCCCCATGTCGCGTATGTTTAGCATGAGTGCGAAGAATTCGCGCACGTACTCCCTCACTGATCTGGTGTGGTGGAGGTCCCGTAGCTTTCTCCTTGCGTTGTATTCCACATTTTCGGGAAAGAACTGCAGGCGTATGGCTACCTTCAATTCGTCCCATGTCTGAAGAGTATCTTCACCGGCCTTGATGGCTTCGTGTTTGACCCGCCACCAAAGTTTGGCATCGCCCTGAAGATATATGGCAGCAGTCGCTACCTTTTTGGATTCCTCCAAATGGCCCACGGCATTGAAGTATTGTTCGATGTCGAAGATGAAATTTTCCACTTCTTTAGCATCCCGGGATCCGTCGTATGGCTTTGGCTCCGGTATCTTAAGCTTTTGTGGAATGGGGGTGAGGTTTGCTGCACCCCTGATGTGATGATCGCCTTCTCGAAGTAGGCTCTGTAAGGCAGCATTGACAACGTTGAGCTTGTCAGTCAAGTCGTTTATGGTTTGCTGCATGGCAGTTAGTCTGTCTGCCTCATGTTGCTGATGGGCTAAATCGTTGGCACGCTCCTGTTGGAGGTCCTCAAATTTGCCATGAATATTGGCAGTTTCAATGGCTGCCGTTTGTCGGTCCTCGTCGGAGTCACGACTGATGTTTGCAATGTCATTTTCCGCCTGCCGCATTCGGTGGTCCAGGTCGTCCAACCTTTGCACTAGGTTGTTGTTTTGATCAGGCACCGTATCCACGATGGGTCGTAATCGGTCAACCGTCTCTTCTAGGGATGCTAGATGCTCCCCATGATTCACCATGGTCAGAAATGGTGATGATGGCAAATGTTTTCCCTCGTCCGATGTCGAGCCTAGGCTCTGATACCAACTGTTACGCAACGCCTTCCTGATGATCTTTGGAAGGGCAACGTAAGGCTAAGCAACCGATGTCAGTGCGGTTGCTGTCCGCCAATGAGGTCCTCGCCGCACGCTAGACTAGATTGTCAGTGCCGTGCGGGAAAACCAATGTCGTGGGCAATTGCGGAAGCTGAGAGAGAATTGGGTTTTGAATGCTGATGATGATTTTATTGATGACTGAAAATGATGATTACAATGATGTGGTGTCGAGGGGGAGAGACACCAGAAAATGCTGATTGAAATGTTTGATTGTTTGGTCCCCCTTAATAATGCTTAAAAAAATAAACCAACATTACAAGACTAGTCCTAATAAAGCTGTAGAAGCACACTGAAATGAAAATGATGAAAACTAGTCTATGATTACAATGAAAAGGACTTAGATTATTACAAGGAAAAACTAAGTCCGATGGCAGCATCTTTGTCTTGCGGGTCAGGGTCTGCGCGCGCGTTGCTGTGGGCGCGTGCGACACTTGATGTGCTGGCCTGAGGCTGGGCACTGGTGCTTGGCATCAGGGTCTGTGCGCGAGGCGCTGCTGGAATGGGCCTGCAGCTGGGCGTTGGCGAGGCATCAGGATCTGCGCGCGCGGCATTGTCAGGGCGCGCGGCGCTGTTGTTATTGGCCAGCCCTTGGGCGCTGGCGAGAGGCATCGGTGGGGCGACAGAGGCGCATGCGCGCTTGTCACTTGGCGCAGCCAAGACCACGGGGCCGACCATGGCGCTAGGCATTGTGAGGCTTGCTAGGCCGCCATGGGGCGCGGCCAAGGGGTCATGGGGCATGTCTGGAAAGCAGCCCATGACAGAAAGCATGACATAGTAACCAGTAGAAGAAAGAACAGAGCACAATAGAAGGACATGAAAAATAAGGCAAACATAAGAACACAGGAGAAGGACATGCGAGGTACAAAAGAGAAATAAAAACATAGCATAGACAGATTCACACAAAGAGAAGAAGAAGAAGAAGAAGAGATAGAAAACATTTTTAAACCTTTTCAGAGACCCTAAATCGAAGGGAAGTAATTTTTGAAAGAAATTAGGGAAAACACTTAAGAACTCAAGTAGAGCACAGACATAGCATAGATATAAGAAAACAACCAGAGAAAAACCTCGAATAGCTTAGGGGTTCAGAGAAACCTTAGAAATGAGAAAGGCTTGGAAGAAGGTCTTATCTTGAGTCGGAGAGGTCAGAAATAGGCTTCTGATGTTTGAATACGCCATAGCCAGGCCAGAGAGGCCATATAACCTTGGATCTGTAGAGATCTGAAAGGACACCATCGAGTTCGGACCTCGAAACTTCGAACACCCAGGGATTAATGGTGGAGGAGGGTGAGTACAGGCCATCCATGGCCTGAGAAGCTATGGGTTCCGGTGAGATTGCGGTTGAAGGGGCTGTGAGAGGCTAGAGTTTCAGGAACCTTCAAGAGAGTTTGAGAAAGGGAGAGTATTCAAAGGTGGTTGAGAGATGGAAATAAGGGGATTAGGGTAGGGTTAGTGAATTAAAAAAGGTAAGGGGTGATCGTGGCCATTGATCTAAATGATCAACGCCTGGATTAAAAGAAAGGGCCACGCGGGTTAATTGGTTGGGTCAGGGGTCGAGTTAGATTAGAATTGGGCCGGTCCAATTGGGTTTCAAAATTGGGTCAATTGGGGGGTCAATTTGGCTATGATTGAAATAAAAATGGGCCAGAGTTTAAATAGCTAGTTTTTCACTTTTTATTTTATGAAAAATAGTAAAATGATTTTGAAAGTAAATTAAGAGTACTAGATCAGTTAATAATATACAAATATTGGTTTAAAAATGTTGGAACCAATTTTATAATTATAAAAATGCTATTAAATCTTAAAGTAGCAATTATATGCAATTTAGCCTTAAAAATACCAAATAAATTTGTAAAAATGTAAAAAAAATTACTTAACTATATTTTGGTATAAATATGGGAAATAAAATAAATTATCAACCAAAATAATAATTTTGGAAATAATTATTGGTTTATATACTGCTGAAATGAGCAATAAATTGATTTTAAAAATCTTTAAAAATTGGAAAAAAAATACTAATACACTTGGGCATTCTTATATATGCATACATATGTTATTTTGAAAGTATTTTGTATATATGAAAAATATACAGAGAAAAATTGGGTATCAACAAGGGACTCCTCTCAAAGGGGGAAACTTTATTGCCGACATCTTTGATGGTGTTATTGATAGAGCTGATCTCGATATTCCTGGTGCCATCAAAGCGGCAGAAAAGTTCATGCAGCAAGTGATAGCCATTTCTCGTGCATTTCTTTCATCCTCAAGCATCATTCTTCGTCTTTCTAACTATTTCGCTATGCCGCAGTGTAAGGAGATGTACGATCATGCCATCCTCCGACTCTGTGGGGAGCTTTCTTATCATGAAAAGGAGCGTAAGAAAGTCACTTTGAAGCTGCAGGATTTGGAGGCTCACTTTGCCCGAGGAGATAAAGAGCTGGGAGAACTTCGGGCCGCTTTGGACCGGGAGAAGGCCAATCTTGTTGTTTAGGTACTTTGCATTGCTCGTGCTCGACTTTTTATCCCGTGTTCACATATATTCATTGGCTTACCCCTCTCATGTAGGTCGAGCAGAGTGGCTCGCAGATTAGTCAATTGAATGCTGAGATCTCCGGGCCGAGGGAGCAAAATGAATAGCGGTCGGGGTGTTGGCGACATCCCGGGATATTCTCAAGGATGCTCGCATGGAGATTGCTACTTTGGCCGCGACTAACTCTGAGGTCGAACAAGATGATGTTACTTATTAGGAGGACATAACCATAGAATATCTAATAGCTCATGACATATCCATAGCAGCTGAGCAGAAACTAATCCGAGCTATTGAGCATGCTAAGGCGGAGGCGAGGAGAGAGACCCTAGAGGAACTCGGGGCGAGAGGTATCGACCTGTTAGCTGATCTTAGGGAGGCCAATGTAGTGGAGGAAAAACTGGCGCTTTTGATTGCCCCTGATAAGGGCGAAGATAATAGTGACGAGGAGTAGTCTCCGAGTCATTTTTGTATACCTTCCCTTTCCCTATGTATGCGGCCCCCCGGGGAATGGACAGTTTAAAGATTTTTTTCTTTTTTATAATGTAGAAAATGAGTTTTCATTCTGCCAGCCCTTCTCCTTGTCCCTTTGCTTTTGCATTTTTGCTTTTGCCTCTCGGCGTCAGCCCTTCAGGGCCTACTCTCGAATCAACCGGGGACCTAAAACTAGCCATGTCCCGGGGTTAAATCGACAGCTCCTCTCGAACTAATGTTTGTGACGTCGGGGGTCTCCCCGAGGTCCCACAATTTTCTGAGTCACGTGGGAGCTGGAGTGATTCCGCCAGTATGCTCCCCTAGGAGAGTGTGACGTTAACGCGGCCAGAATTAATTGTCCCTCTTGGGTAAGCGGGCAGTTGTTGCTTTGCCCCTATATATTTGTTAATCTATCTCTTAAGTGGTGAATTTGCTGTTCTTGATAAGGCTATCTCTTCTGCAGAGCCCGGTTCTTTGTGATAGTCCTTCCGCTTCCCTGTTTCAGAAAATGTTTGCTCGGATCCTCACTTTCTCCCCCCTAATCTGCCGTAGCCATGGGTGCTGCTTTGACGTCTGATCATCAGGTGGAGGGGAGTCTCTCCTGCATTCCACATTTGGTCGGTGCCATCGGCTCACCTCCGATGTCGAAAGAGCGAGGCTCGGGGTGCCCTGCATTGAGGAGGGCTATCACGCCGGGGAAACCTCCCAATGTTCCAGGCCATCGAGACGATGTGTCGAGGATCATTTCAACAGTGAGGGAGGAAAACCTCAAGATGATCAGAATAGATTGTGGATGGGGAGAAGGCGCAATTCTGCAAGTGCTTTCCCCCGAGGAGAGTGTCATGATATATGTTGAGGAATTTTTGAGCATATACATTCATGTTTTCGTGCCGGGTTCCCTGGACTGGGTCGTGCTTTATTTATGTCGAAGATATCAAGTAACGTTGGTGCAGGTTCATCCTTCTCTTTGGCGAATAGTGCAGGCGATGAGATATTTTGCCGACAAGGCTAGGATAGAATTTACCCTCAGCCACCTTGTGAGGTTGTATCGGCCATTACGCTACCGAGGCCTGATTGCTCTTCAGCGTCGATCCACCCAAGCTCATGTAATTGGCAACGAGGAGGATGAGGACCATGGATGGATGAATCGGTTCGTTCGGATCCGAACGACCGATGTTATCCCTAGAGAATTTTTGCCATTTCTTGAGAAATGGAATTTCACACGTAAGTGTTTCCTATGAACTGTCTTCGTTTCAACCTGAGGTTGGCTCCGTAACGATATCTTTATGTTCTTTATTTGTAGAAAATCATTGGTCGCCCGGTGAGGTCCTTAATTTAACCGAGTGGTCTCGTAAGCTGGCAGCTTGATCGATTTATGATAGGCGCCAGTGGCGAGATCTGTCAAAAGAGAGATGGGAGGCTAAGCACCATGGTAGGTGCCTGGTGCTCTGCCTCCTTAGAAATGGCGCCTTTCTTGCCGGCTTATTTGATTTATCTGTTGCAAGTGCCGAGAGTCCTTTCGAGGCAAGGCCGTGTCCCCCGGGGGAGAATTAGAGGTTGCTGGCCTCTGGATCAAGGAGTGTCGATAAAAGGAAAGATATTCCGGGTTGCGAAAAGGCTTGTAGTGAGGCGACTTCTTCGCAACGGTTAAGGAGAAGTAATTCGGTCGATCATCAACCTTCTGGGAGTGGCATGCCATCGGACATTGCTTCGGCCTTCGGCGAGGCTCAACATTTTGGCTTTATGGAGAGTTTCGACTGCTGTAAGAATGTTCCGGCCCCGTTGCGGGAGGATATGGATAGGGAGAAATCCCTCAAGCTTCTTTGTCCGGCAAAGGAAAGTGAGCTTGTATCCTTACGGCATGAAGTGGACCGGGGCCAGGTCTGGGAGGTCCTCCTGGAGAAACAGGTACCCTGCATTTCATGCTGGCTTGCACTCCCTTTCTATCTTGGTGTCTTGATGTTTTGCTATTTCAATTGAAGGAAAAGGCGGATCAGCTGGGACAACTCTGGGGCGAGGTTGGCCGAGTAAAACGTGAATTAACCGAGCTGTAGGAACAAGTGAGTTCCCATTTTGCGGTCAAAGAGAGGGCTGGGGCTGCGTCTTCTGCTCTTGAGGCGCAAATCCAGACCGTCTGTGCGAGCGATTCTGCTCGGGCGAAGATGATCGCAAGGCTTTCATCCGACCTTTCGAGGGCAAAAACCGAGGTGGTAAATGTCCAGGACGAGGTTGTTATGAGCAATACCAGCGCAGGGCAGAAAATGGCGGCCTATTCAAGGAGTGCTGCCATTGCTAAAGCTGAGCTAAAGAGGGCCCTCGATTGTACAAGCAATAGCAAGGAATATGTGAGGAACAGATCCCGGAGGGAAATCCTCGAGGATATTCATGTCAGGTGCTTCGAACTCTCGGGGGAGATCGAGCAAGCCAAAGGAGAGGAGTATGATGCCAAGTTCATTCTGTCCGATACAGAGGATGGTGAGGAGGAGACTATTAGGCCATAGTTGTTGAAAGGGGGAACGTCTGTTTCTTGCCTTCTTCTTTTCGTAATATAGCTTTCATAATATGTCGTAGGTTGAGATTGTGATTCACCGCAAATATGTAAAAATAAGAGGGGGGACCCTGCAATTTGTATCTTCTGTACTCTTGTTCGTCGTGATTTCAATCGGGTCGATACGACCTTTGGATTGACATAAACCTCCGAACCTGCAATATGGACCCGATGTTTATTAGGCCGGTGATAGAGACTTTTATTTCTTTCCATTGGGCCTGCGTAATTTAACCATCTTCGGGTTCAGTCTCCGAGTCGGGATCTGACTCAAGCTCAAATTACCCTCGAGTTTTACATTTGCATGGGCTGGCGACAATGGCTCTTACACCTTGTGTCGGAGCCACCTTTTATGTATGTGGCCCTTAGGCATGTATAGTTAACTAGTTTGGATCCGGTATCCGAATCGAGTTACGACTCGAGCTCATTTTAATCCTCAAGTTTTCAATTTTCAAGCTGGAGACAACGACTTTTATGTTGTTGGTCGTTGCGACCTTTTAGTGAGTGGCCTGGAGGATCGTTTGGCTGGCTACAATGGCTCTTACACTTTTTCCCATGGGAAAAAGTGTAAGAGTGGCCTGGAGGATCGTTTGGCTGGCTACAATAGCTCTTACATTTTTTTCCTATGGGCATATTGTAGGCTTTGTTTTCCTCTCGTTAAGTTCTTTTTGAAATAATTTTGCCTGACCCGTCATCGATTCGGGAAAAACCTCGATTTCAAATCGTTAGCGGTGATGTTCGAGCACCTCGGAAGGTTTTTAGCTCGTAGGCTGAGTAGCTTGAAGCCCTATGATTTGGAGTTGACATGGTCGAAGCTCGTTTGCCTGTTGAGGGAAGCGTGTTTTAACCGGTTCTTTTCGAAGTAGATTCGAAGTAATGGTCTGCGTTTTTTTTAGCGATGGTCGGGCGTCCCAAAGTCGCATTAATTTTGCTGGAGCAACCATTTTGACCGTAGTCATATGTGTTTGGCTGGGGCCATTTTTGATCCCGAGTGATAGTTTAGGCGTCTACACCGAGGGTATGCCCTTTCGAGATTCTTACATATGCGACGTATAACCTAAACTTCGGGATTGAGTTTTACGCCTGTAGTAAGGTCTTACAAAATTTTCACGCCTGTTGAGGTCTTACAGTTTGTCATGCCTGTTGAGGTCTTACAGTTTGTCATACTTGTTGAGGTCTTACAGTTATTGTTGCTACGTAAAATAGATCTGGTTATACTGAGTCTGCCCACTCGGGGTCTTACAGCCTTAGGTTTTCTAGTGTACGACGATTGGCGGCAGTCTTCGAGTCATCGAGTTTCCTTAGGCTCGAAGGCCGTTATTCGTGAGCTCGGAGTTACCTTATTGGGGCCTATGAGCCTGGAGGTTTGACCCTGGGGTCGTGCGGGCGCCAAATTGTTGACGCTAAGTTTCCGAGTATTTTGGGACGCATTTGGTGGAGGGACCCCTACCGTGAGCATGCTGAAATTTCCTTTTCTGGAGTACGAGATGTTGAAAGAAGTTCTTTATTGTTTGGTGTAAATATATGTTGTTTTGCTGTTGTGAGCTCGGCTCGCACGGGTGCGGCTTCTTGGACCGTTTGGTCCGGTACATCATTTCCTATTGGAGCTCAAAAGTCCCGTAGGCTCATTGAATCCTTTTTGGGAAGTGCGTGGGTGTTGCCTCGTTAAAAACCCCTGCAGGTAAAAACCTGTTTCGGATAAAAAATTGATCAAAGGAAAAGAGTGCAACAGACGCTTTGAAACCTCAGTGTCTTCGAGCCGGAATGGCGTCCTGATTGCCTTGGTCGTTGGCCTGCGCAAGAGTTATCGTGAAGTAGAAGATAGAAAGAGGGAGAGGTGATTATATCTTGGTGGCGACAACGCTTTTGAGTTTTAGCACTTGTTTGGCGGTTGCTAGGTGGTCCTCTATTTGAATGCATCTGGGTCGACCATCAAAAAATCGTGTGGACGATGCATTGGGGTTAGTCTACTTTGTTCCTTTTGACTGTTTCTCTTTCTCGTGATTGTTTTTAGCCTGGTTGCTGAGAAATTCCCGAAGGTGCCCGTTATCGAGCAGTCAGGCCACTTCCTATCTGAGCTGCCTACAATCCTCGGTTCGGTGACCGTACGAGTTGTGAAACTCGCAAATCAAATTATAGTTCCTTTGGGAAGGATCCGAGTGTACTGGTCTGGGCCATCTGGCATCCCTGATTTTGCTAATAGTGAACACGATGTCCGACACATCGACGTTGAAGTTGTATTCTGATAGGAGGGGTTCCCCTGTTGGCCCTGCATACCCGTCGAAGCCACCTCTGTTGAGGGGTCCCTGAGGGTTCTGTCATTGGTTTACTAATCGATCATAACGGGGCGGATTGTGCTTTGGAGCGTTTCTCCTATCATCGGGGTATGGCTGGTACCTCTCTTTATTTGATCTTGGCTTCTTCGCCAAGAGCCTGCTCGGGTATACTGAGCCCGAAGAGGCTCCCAGCTGGTCGTCCTCGACCCTGATCTTTGACTGGTATCGGTTATGGATGTCCGACCAGGTTATGACAAGATACTCCATCAGATTTTCTCTCAGCTGCCTTGATGCCACCGAGCTTTGTTCATTCAGGCCTTGGGTGAAGACCTACACTGCTGAATCATCGGAGACCAGGGGTAGCTCCATTCGTTCTGTCTGAAAACGATACATGAATTCTTGCAGCATTTCATTCTCCCTCTGCTTAATCTTGAATACGTCGGAATACCTTGTTGCTACCTTGATGGCACTGGCGTGCGCCCTTATGAAGGAGTCCGCTAGCATGGCGAATGAATCTATGGAGTTGGGATCTAGGTTGCGGTACCACATCATGGCACCCTTCGAGAGTGTTTCTCCAAATTTCTTTAGTAGGACTGACTCGATCTTATCGTTTTTTATGTCGTTGCCCCTTAACCGTGCACGTATAGGCAGTGACATGTTCGATGGGATCCGAGGTCCCGTTGTATTTTGGGAGTTCTAGCATTCTGAACTTCTTTGGAATGGGTTTCGGAGCCACATCCTCTGGGAACGACCGTTGCACGAACTTCTTCGAATCTACACATTTTAGGACCGGGGGTGCGCACGGGATTTGGTCAAATCTGAAGTTATAAGTTTCAACTTTCTTATCGTTGGCTGCTATCATTTTCTTGCTTGACTCAATCCTTTTGGTGAGATCCTCCAGCATTTTCACGATGGCAGGATCGGCTACCGATCTGTCGTTGCTTAACCTCTCAGGTACCCGTTTGGCTGGGGGTGTAGTTTCTGACGCTACTGTGCTAGGTATCTTCGGATGCCTTTGTAACTGAGCGTTAGCCAACTGCTGTGCCTACAACATTTCAAAAATATCATGAAGACTAACTTCTTGTGCTTCCTGAGCCGGGGTTTTTTGGGCTTCCAATTGGTCGCCATGCTGTATGCTTCTGTCGGTGTGTGAGGTTTCGTCGACCTGTTATGTGTCCTATGAATCCGCGTCTGCTAGAATCAGTTCGGGAACGTTATCGGGATTCTGTGGTTGTGTTCCGGCAACCGGAACAACCACGCCGTTTTCCTCGTGGGTTTCAAGGTTGTCGTTCTCAACTCTGTTTACCGAGCCAGACATTTTGAACTGAAATCAAAGATCGTGATCAAAAAAAACGTGAAAGATAACTTGTGTTTGTGTAATGAAATTAGCGAGAAAATAATCACTATTATTTTTACCCCCATGGTGGGCACCAAACTGTTTACCGTGAAAATGGTAACAACAATTAAATTTGTAATTAAAATTCTAAAAATACGTGATCTATTTTTATGCTAGTTGTTAGAGCAGTTGATGCTAAGAGTATAAAGTTTAATGAAGAGATACAAGCTAAAACGGGGCAGTGATAAAACCCAGGGGCTTGCCGCCCGAGCCTCGGGTTGGTCGATGAAGTAGCCTCGGTGCCGATATCCAGCTCGATCTCAAGCTATCGGGGGCAGTTGGGAATGGGATAACAATTAAGATATGATTAAACAAGGCTTCTTATGGCCAATACCGAGCAATAAATGAAGAACAAATATGAAAGTAATAAATGCTAAAGTGGCTTGGAGCGAGTAAGTTAGAGAGAAGAAAGAGAGAGATATATTATTGATCTTGTGGAGAAATAGATGGAGCAACATCAGCCCTTTAAAAAGTGGCATGTCTTCCCTTTATATAGGAGAGGGAATACAATATAGTACAGAGTGCATTAAATGTAAAGATACGGGGATGGGACGGCTAGGCACGATGCTAGACCCTGTTGACGCTGGCTTCTTGCCTCAGGAATTCCCCAACATCGAAACCTTTGTTGGGTCACCGGCGAACCTCGGGAGAGGGAGCTCGATCGTAGTCCTGCAACCTTAAGATACTGATATGACCCCCCCGAATGCATCTTAGTGGCGAGAAATAGACTCTTCCGATTTCACCGTATACAATGCTTTTCTCCTGAGTTATTGTTGATAAATGATATTCCCCCACAGCATGCCCTCCCTCCCATCCTTATTTGTATATTCTTATTTTATTTTTCGTTGTATATGATTTTACTACACAGGTTTATTTGGTAGTCTGGTCCTAGACTCGTCACTACTTCACTGGGGTTAAGCTAGGCACTTACCAATACATGGGGTCGGTTATGTTAATACTACACTTTGCACTATGTACAGATCCCGGAGCAGCAACATTTGGACCTTAGCTTGGGTGGTTGCCTTCAGTCTAGTCGGATATTCCGAGGTAGTCCTGCAGGCGTCTGCAGGCCCTGGCATCTCCCTCTATCCCTTCATCCTGTTTCATTTACATATTTCCGAAATAGTGTATTATTTTTCTTTCAGACCTTGTTTGTAGTAATTCTAGACTGTCTGTGAAGCATGACACCAGTTCTGGGTAGATTTTTGCTTAAGGTGTTGTATTGGATACATATTCAAATAGTTTATCGTTTTCTTCCGCTTGCTTTAAATTTTCACTGTTTATAACTGTTGATTCACACTTGTTAAAGAATTAAAATGAGAAAAAGGTAAATTGTCCAAATGGTTGGCTTGCCTAGATTTAACTAGTATGAGCTATCACAACTCTCGAGGTTGGAAAATCCGGGTTGTGATAAGTTGGTATCTAAGCACTATGTTACATGAGTCTCACAATTCATAGACAAGCTCAGTAGCGTCTGAGGGATCGGTACGGAGACGTTTGTATTCCTATTGTGCAGTTTGGTTTCTCAATGCTGATTCAATTTCTACCTCGTTCTTTCGCAGATGGCGAGAACACGCGCTTTCTCATCCACCGATCAGTAGCCCGAGCCCTCAGCAGAAGCTCCTACGAGGGGCAGAGGGCGAGGGCGAGGCCGTGCTAGAGGCCGAGGTAGGGGCATAGCTCAGCCCAGAGCAGCAGCACCAGCGGTGAAGCCTCGGGTTGACTTTGATGATGAGGTTCCGACCCAGACAGTTCCGGTGGGCCCAACTCAGGTCCCATAGGGTTTTATTGCTACCCCAGTACTCTAGGAGGCTCTGGTCTGTCTAGTGGGCCTTATGGAGAGTGTAACCCGGGCAGGCTTGCTTCCTGTAGCACCAGCCGTCTCCCAGGCTGGAGGAGGAGCCCAGAGTCCTGCTACTCGCACTCTGGAGCAGATGGCTCCCCAGTTTCAGACTCCAGCAGCTTAGCTAGTTGGAGCAATTTAGCTCTGTATGGTAGCTCATACCAGTGATGGAGCAGCTATGTCTGCCGATGCTTTGTAGAGATTGGACAGGTTCACCAAGCTCTTCACTACTACTTTCAGTGGTGTATCTTCTGAGGATCCCCGGAATTATCTAGACAGCTATCATGAGGTTCTCAGGAACATGGGGATAGTGGAGACCAATTGGGTCGACTTTGCTACTTTCCGCTTGTCTGGATCCGCCAAGACTTGGTGGAGAGATTATTGTTTGGCTAGACCAACCGGATCACCAGCTTTGACTTGGGAAAAGTTTACTCAGCTATTTCTGGAGAAGTTTCTCCCTGTCACTCAGAGAGAGATCTATCGGAGGCAGTTTGAGCGTCTCCAGCAGGGTTCTATGACTGTCACTCAGTACGAGACCAGATTCATCGACTGGTACGTCATGATCTTATCATACTCCCCACCGAGAGAGATAGGGTGAGAAGGTTCATTGAGGGACTTATTCAGCCTATTCGACTTCAGATGGCTAAGGAGACGGGGAGTGAGATTTATTTTCAGGAGGCGGCTAATGTGGCCATGAGAGTTGAGATAGTTCTATTGCGGGGGGTGGTCAGGGGTCTAACAAGAGGCCTCGTCATTCAGGCAGATTCAGTGGTGCCTCATCTGGAGGCAGGGATTCGTAGGGTAGAGGCCATCCTCCTAGGCCTTTTCAGTCAGCACTTCCGGTTTCTCCTGGTGCTTCAGGTGGTCGTGGTCCTCATATGCAGTATTCTGATCAGCAGTCCTACAGTGCACCACCGGCTCCTATTAGTGTACCGCCGCTCCAGAGTTTTTGGGGTGGCCATTCGGGTCGCCAGGGTCAGTCTCCGTCTCCTCAGCCGCAGCTCTAAGGTGGATGCTATGAGTGCGGTGAGCATGGTCATATCCAGAGGGCTTGTTCGAGGCTGGTGGGTACTCAGTCGCAGCAGCAGGGTTCCCGTGCTACGGTTCAAGCACCAGGTGTTTCACAGCTGATAACTAGGGATTTTGATGCATTATATACTCCTTTTTGCTTATGTTTTGATTAGAAATTCGTACAAATAGTCCCAAAAGGCTCATAAGTTGTGCTTGATTGCAGGTTTGATCAACAAAGTGACAAGATATCAAAGATCAGCTCAAAAGGAGTGAAACTTGCACAAGTACCAAGACAAGACAAAGCTTAGGCAAAACAGGCCCAATGTAGTCGCACACCATTCTGTGCAGTCCGCACAAGGAGGTTCAGAGAGGTGGCATTCAGGCAAAAAGGGCAATGCGGCCGCACTAGGTTTTGTGCAATCCGCACTAGGATCAATACGGCCGCTCTTGATTTAGTGCGCTCCGCAGTAAGAAGGATCAGAGAGTTGCTAACTTCTGAGTTTCAAGCCAATGCAGTTCGCGCTCCATTTCATGCGGACCGCACTAGAAGCCTCCGCGGCCGCAGTCCATTTTCTGCGGTCCATAGTGCCTGAGTTCAGAGAGACGGGTTTTCAAGTGCAGAGCCTTAGTGCGGCTGCAAACCATTTTGCGCGGTCCGTACTAGCCCCGCCGGGGTATTTTTGTCCAGATTTTTCAGCTTAGTATAAATAGCTTCTTTTCCCATTTTTAGGGTATCAGATAGTTTTTAGTTGTAGCTGCGCTCGTGGGTTCGAAGTCTTTAGCTATTTTGGGAAATTTTATCTACATTTCAACATTGAATCTTATTGTTTATCTTAGTAATTAATTAATATGAGTTGTTCTTCATCTATTTCTTGCTTTTCTTCTTCAATTATGAGTAGCTAAACCCATAAGCTAGGGTTGTGGCTCAACCGTAGTGTGGGTAATTGATGGGTCTTGTGTTTAGGGCTAAATTGACTATGGGTGTTTGATATTTAGGCTAATTTCATGTTTAATTGTTGAATTAGTGGTGGGAAACACTAGTTTGTGTTTAGTTGACTTGAGCTGTTCTTGAGAAAGAGAGCTTGAGTCTCTGAAATTGGTCCAACAAGGAATTGGGGCATACTCAAGAGATTGATAGCTCCAATTAAAGGGTTAAACCTCGAGAGAGTAATACCCGACTTGAACCTTGATTGCTTGCACAAATTTGCATACCCAATTGGTGTTGAGAAAGTCAATTCGGGCAAAATCACTCAAACCACCGAGAGGTATAGAGTGGGTAAAATCGTGCAACGGTTATATCATACTTCCCAAATATGTCAATCATGCCTTAGACTCAAGTATCCATTAATTGACCACCTAGGCGTAAGTCACTACCCTAGTGCCTTTTAAACCATTTGAGCAGCCCGCAACATTTTACTCTTAGCTTATTCTAGTTTAATTCACCATTGTAGTTTGATAAAAATAGAAGTAAAACAAAAACCCAAAAATGTTTAGAAGTATGATTTGGAACATGTACACAACCCTAAATTAGATAGATACCCGACTCCAACTTTTAGCTCTCTATGGAAATCGATCTCCGCCTTAAATCGGGTAAAAGCTGCTTAGATCCTCTCTCTCTCTACTCAATAGTAGTGCGGGGTAGGCTTTGATCAACTTTTTGGCGCCGTTGTCGGCGAGCTAACGATTTTGGCTATCTATTTAGTTAGTTTTGTGCATTGTTCTTCTTTCCTTCTTTGCTACTAACTTGTTTGTGTCATAACTCAGGTACCAAATGGAAGTGAACAATGCAAATGACCCTCTTGGAAATGTGATTGTGGGGGAGGAGGTAGATGATGTCGAAGATGATGATGTGCCTCTTGTACCTCAAGGACAATGTAGAGTCCGCTAGGCCAATGCGAATGATAATAACAATATTCCAAACCCTCCTCTGCCACTTCCAAGAGTGGCTCCTAGAGTGCTTCCGAACCAAGAATATGCAAGTGCTATTGTCCCACCCCGAATCCGGGCGACCAATTTTCAAATAACCAATGTGATGTTGACTTTACTAGAGCAGCGTGGGTACTTCACGGGCACTGAAAATCAAAATGCTTACAAACATCTCAAGGGTTTCGTGGATACATGTTGGGGGAGCAAGCAAACTAATTTGTCCGAGGATGCTCTACGGTTAAGACTCTTTCCATTCTCACTTAGGGGGAAGGCATTGAATTGGCTCGAACGACTTCCCAACCATTGGCGGATAAGTTCATCGCTAAATTTTTCTCACCGGGCCATATGGCAGCATTGCGAGATGAGATATTGGCCTTCAAGCAAAAGCCCACGGAACCTTTGCATGAGATTTGGGAGCGTTATAGAACAATGGTGAAAGAATTCCCCAACAATGATATGACTGAGGCTATGATCCAACAAACATTCTACCGGGGCATTAACACCACAAACCAATGCATAGTGAACCAACTTGCCAGGGGAAACTTTATGAAGCTGTCATATTATGATGCATGTGATATACTTGACGAGATGGCTGACACTTCTTCTGCATGGCAAAGTAGAGCCAATGTGCCTCAAGGTGACCCCACGGTCACTAATTTACACAAGGAATTACATGATAATGGGCAAGCTATAGCTGAGCTGACAACTACTATGAACCAATTGGCAAAGGCACAGTTGCAACAAGTACAAAATCCTCACCAAGTGAATGCCATGGAGGGTGTCAATATGCTTATCAACAAAAGAATGCAACAAAACCAAGGGAATCTTGAGCAATTTGATGATGACTGTGATGGATTTCAAAATGATGGTTATGATGAACAAAGTGAAGAGGTTGAATCATGAATAATTATCAAGACCAACGGGGCAACTCTTCCAACCAACAACAATGGAGACCTCAAGGCAATTGGGGCAATCAACAACAAAACAATGGTAATTGGGGGAACAACAACCAAAACAACAACTGGGGCAGTCAGAACAATAATCAGAGCAACCAAGGGAATTGGAATGGTAAAAACAACAATTGGGGTGGCAATAACAATCAAGGTGGATGGAATAACGAAAACCAAGGAAACTGGGGGCAAGGATTTCAAAGGCCCCCAATGTACCAACAATCGAACAATCCACCCTCATTTCCATCCCAAGGTCCTAGTTCTTCTAGCAATGATATGGGTAGAATTGAAATGATGTTCGAATAGATGATGAAGAAGAATGCGGACTCGGATGCACAGTTGGCTTCCCACAATACCTCTATCAGAAACTTGGAGGTGCAGTTAGGCCAAATCTCACAGTCTTCAAATACTCGCCCTAAGGGTGCTCTACCAAGTGATACGGTAGTGAACCCAAAGGATGGGAACAACCATGTTATGGTAGTTACAACAAGAAGTGGGAGAGGTGGTGATGTGAATGCCTCCAAACAAAAGCAAATCTTGGATGATGATTTTGAGTTGCAAGAAGATGAAGTCCCTTTGGTAGTTGAAGATGTGGTTGATGAAAATGTGAACAAAGAAGTGAGGATTGATATTCAAGATGTCGAGGTGGAAACTCAAATGATGTGAACCCATCTAGGGAACACATAATAGACATGCCAGAGCCGGTTGTGACAAAAGACAAGGCTCATTTGCCAAGGCCACCTCCACCTTATCCTGAAAGGCTCGCGAAGCAAAAAAATGAGAATCAGTTTAAAAAGTTCATTGACATGATGAAGAGCTTGTCCATTAATGTACCTTTGGTGGAGGCTCTTGAAAAAATGCCAGGCTATGCAAAATTCATGAAAGACTTGATCACAAAGAAGCGTTATATGGATTGTGAAACTATAAAGATAACTCACCAAGTTAGTGCTATATTGCATTCAATGGCCCCGAAGCTTGAAGATCCCGGTGCTTTCACCATTCCTTGCACCATTGGGAGTGCAGATTTTGCTAAAGCTCTATGTGATTTGGAGGCTAGTACAAATTTGATGCCCCATTCCATTTTCAAGACTTTGGGTATCGGGCAGCTGAGGCCGACTTCTATGAGATTACAAATGGCAGATATAACAATGAAGAGATCATTGGGTATTATTGATGATGTTCTTGTCCGGGTGGACAAATTTATCTTGCAAGTTGATTTTGTGATCTTGGATTGAGAGGTGGACTATGAAGTTCCTATCATATTGGGAAGACCTTTCCTAGCTACGGGGAAGGCATTGGTTGATGTAGAAGCAGGGGAACTCACCTTCCGGGTGGGTGATGAAAAGGTGTTCTTTCATGTGTGCAAATAAATGAAGCAGCCCAACAGTACTGAGGTGTGCTCTTTTGTTGACCTCGTTACAGTAGTGATAACTGATGACACCAGTGCAATGATCAGTGTGGAGGACCCATTGGAGGCTGTACTATTGAATCTTTACATGGAATGGGCTCTTATTCTTATGAGCCTAGGAAATTATCTTTGGACCTTGAGAATAGAAAGACTCCACCAACAAAACCTTCAATTGAGGAGCCTCCGGTGTTGCAGTTGAAACCACTGCCTTCATACCTCAGGTATGAGTTCTTAGGCTCAAATTCTACTTTGGCAGTTATTCTTTCTTCTTGTATTACTAACCTGCAAGTTGATGCCACATTGGAAGTGCTTCAAAAGCGAAAAAAGGCAATTGGATGGACTTTACCTGATATTTGGGGGATAAGCCCCGCATTCTGTATGCATAAGATTATTCTGGAAGATGATGCAAAGCCTTCCTTGGAGCATCAAAGGAGGTTGAACGAGGCAATGCAAGAAGTTATGAAAAAGGAGGTGATCAAATGGTTGGATGTCGAGGTTGTGTACCCCATCTTTGATAGCTCTTGTACTTCACCGGTGCAATGTGTATCGAAGAAGGGTGGCATGACTGTGGTTGCAAATTCACAAATAAGTTGATTCCTACAAGAAACGTCACCGGTTGGAGGGTATGCATTGATTACCGCAAGTTGAACAAAGTGACCCGCAAGGATCACTTTTCTTTGGTTTTTCTCTATCAGATGTTAGATCGACTTGCTGGGCGTGCCTTCAACTATTTCTTTGATGGGTATTCTGGGTACAACCAAATCTTGATTGCTACAGAAGATCAGGAGAAGATCACATTCACTTGTCCATATGGCACATTTGCCTTTTCTAGGATGTCTTTTGGGTTGTGTAATGCACCGGCTATATTTCAGTGGTGTATGATGGCCATTTTTACCGATATGGTGGAACACAATTTGGAGGTGTTCATGGACGATTTTAGTGTTGTGGGGGATTCATTTGATATGTGCTTGAAGACTCTTGATAGAGTTTTGGCCCATTGTGAAGAAACCAGTCTTGTCCTCAATTGGGAGAAATGTCACTTTATGGTGGACGAAGGAATTGTTCTTGGGCATAAAATTTTGAAACATGGCATTGAGGTGCATAAAACAAATATCGAAGTGATTTCAAGGCTCCCTCCCCCTACATCTATCAAAGGAGTTTGAAATTTTCTTGGGCATGCGGGGTTCTACCGGAGATTTATTAAAGACTTTTCGAAGGTAGTGAATCCCTTGTGCAAGTTGTTGGAAAAATATGCTAAGTTCGTGTTTGATGAAAAATGTATGCAAGACTTTGAACATCTCAAGCATAAGTTGACCACCACTCATATCATTACCGCGCCTAATTGGAGCTTACCCTTTGAACTCATGTGTGATGCGAGCGATGTTGCGGTTGGGGCAGTTTTGGGTCAAAGAGTGAATAAAATGTTTCATCCGGTGTACTATGCAAGCAAGACAATGAATGATGTTCAAATTAACTACACATTTGGCTATTTTGTTTGCAATGGAAAAATTCCGGCCGTATCTTATGGGTGCTAAGGTTATTATTCATACCGACCATGCTGCACTTCGGTACTTGATGACGAAGAAGGATTCCAAAGCTAGATTGATGCGATGGGTCTTGTTACTTCAAGAGTTTGACGAACAACTCATTTCGGTGTCGATGAATGATATGCCATGGTTTGTCGATGTTACTAATTTTCATGTGACTGGTATAATCCCGTGTGAGCTCTCTTCTAACCAAAGGAAGAAGCTCAAGTGGGATAGTTTGGATTTTTATTGGGATGAGTCGTACTTGTTCAAGATTTGCACTGATGGGGTGATCCAAAGGTGTGTCTCGGAGGAAGAGCAATTGAGTATCTTGGAGGCTTGTCATTCCACTCCCTATGGTGGCCATCATGGCAAGGCGAGAACGGCTTCTAAAGTTCTTAGTTTTGGGTTTTATTGGCCAACTTTGTTCAAAAATTCAGGTGATTTTGTGAAGATATGCGATGAATGCCAAAAGGCGGGTGGAATTTCAAAGAAAGATGAGATTCCTCTCAATACCATCCTTGAGGTTGATATTTTTGATGTGTGTGGCATTGATTTAATGAGCCCATTTGTTAGATCTTGTGGGAACACTTACATTCTTGTGGCGGTGAACTATGTTTCAAAGTGGCTTGAAGCCGTGGCTTTGCCCAACAATGAGGCTCGGAGTGTTGTTGCATTTCTCAAGAAAAGCATTTTTACAAGGTTTGGTACTCCACGTGCAATCATAAGTGATGGGGGGTCTCATTTTTGCAATATAGCTTTCGACACTTTACTTTCAAAGTATGGTGTCAATCACAAAGTTTATACTCCCTATCATCCTCAAGCAAGTGGTCAAGTTGAAGTCTCCAACAGGGAAATCAAAAGCATATTGTCAAAAACGGTCAATGCAAATAGGATAGATTGGTCAAAGAAATTTGATGACGCTCTATGGGCTTATAGGACTGCTTACAAGACTCTGATCGGTATGTCTCCGTATAGGTTGGTGTTTGGGAAACTTGCCATCTACCGATCGAGTTAGAGCACAAGGCCATGTGGGCTTTGAGAAGGCTAAATCTTGAGTGGGATGTTGCAGCCAATCTTCGTATGGAGCAGCTTAATGAACTTGATGAATTCTGATTCCATGCCTACTCCAGTTCGTCCTTATACAAGGACAAGATGAAGTACCTTCATTATAAATATGCTCATGGAAAGGAGTTCAAAGTAGGCGATTTGGTTCTCTTGTTCAACTCCCGGTTATGCTTCTTTCCGGGAAAGCTCAAGTCAAAATGGAGTGGACCTTTTGAAGTTGTGTGTGTGACCCCGTTTGGTGCTCTTGATTTAAAGAACAAAAATGGTGAAGTTTTTAGAGTGAATGGGCATAGAGTCAAGTACTACTTGGGAAAAATTGATGACAGCCACGTGGTGGCCTTTCTTCATTTCAAATGATGTGATGGTAACCTGCGTCGTGCCGCGACATTAAATCAGGCGCTTCTTGGGAGGCAAATCATGTGTTTTTCTTCTTGTTTTTATTTGATTTTCATTGTAGAGTAGGGTTGATTTTTGGGCTAACTAGTTGTGAGATGTTAAAGGATTGTGTGGATGCAGTGCAGGACAAAGTGAAAAAAAAGTATTCAGGTCTCTGAAGTTGTGATGCGGCCGCACTACATTTAGTGCGGATCGTACTGGTGAAGGAGGAAATGTCCAACTCTCTGAAGATTGTCACCACAGTCACATTACATTTTGTGCAGTCCGCGGTGGACCACTTCGGTCGCATGGTATTTTGTGCGGACCGCAGTGGGTTGCCTGTGTAAAACTTGAAAAGGCTATGTAGTGCAGACCGCGGTCCATTTTGTGCGGTCCGCACTGGGGTAGGTAAGCTGGGCCCCATGACTTTTTCTATAAATAGTACCTGAGGCCCAGCGTTTTTAGTTTTCGAACCTTTGATTCTCTGAACCCTTAAATCACTGTTCATCAACCCCTTTGCTCATAATTAATTGTTCAGAACTAATTGTCATCTTTTCATGTCACATCTGGTAAATCTATTTCTTTTTAATTGTTTTAATTTTGTTAATTTCTTTTCCTTTTTGTTTTATTTGACTGCTATTCTTTTCTTCCTTTATTTTCCTTCATTGATTAGATTAGGGTAGTTAATCTGTTGATTAAAATAGACTCAGCTAGTTAAATACACTTAGCAACATGTAGGGACACTAATTAGGTAAAAATTGGGCTTAAAAATCAAAATCTCGTAAACCCTAACTTAGTGCCACAGCTGGGCACTCAGTGCGGACGACGGTCGATTTTGTGCGGTCCGCAGTGCTTGTGTGCGGTTTGCAGTAATATTTTGTGCGGACCGCATTGATGAAAGTCCTAAAAGCTGAACTTTGGGGACTGCGACCGCACTACATTTTGTGCAGACCGCAGTAGTCCTTGTGCGGCTGCACTACCTTTTGTGCAGTCCCCAATGCCTAGATATAGAGAGTGGGTAGTTTGAACCCCACCTTTGTGCGGACCGCATGGCCATTATGTGCGGTCCGCATTGACCCCTGTGCGGCCACACACCATTTTGTGCGGTCCGCACTGCATGATTTCTGCAATAGTCTGTAACTCATTCTGCAACACTGCTTTCAACTGTCTACTGATACTAACAAACTCATTTGATTGTGTTTGCAGACTATGGTGAAACAACACGGTAAAGGCTCTAAACAACCAGGCAGAGGAGAATCCTCCCGGAAAGGGAAACAGAAAATGGTAAGATTGACTGTTCAAGCCCGGCAAAACATAAAAAACATGAGGAAGATTATTAAAGTTGTTGATAGGGCCATTGACATGTCTGGGAGTGAGCCCTCCCGGGAGATATCTTCAGACTCAATCCCAGAATACATCCCTGACTGACCGGAGAGAAACAGATTAAGAGACACTCCTCCCACTTCCCCCACAACCCAAGTGTTAGTAAATGTGGCTTCTGGGCCGTCTGAGGGCTCAGCTGAAGGTGGTGGGGATGAATACTCTACCTCTCCCACAACTTCATTATCTGGAGAGGGTGAAGTAGGTGATGATGAGGAAGTAGGAGGATAAGAAGTAGTTGGAGAAGGGGGTGAACCTCAGGTGGGGGGTATTGCTAGAACTAGGAAACCGGAGGTGTGGAAGACTGGTTTATTAGTGAGGTAGCCTACCACAAATTCAGGGAATGGTAGCCGGTGAGGAAATTAATCCCGGGGCGTAGTTTTGTTGATAGAGACCTACTACCTCACAACCCCAATGTGAGGAGGCAGTTTAGGGAGAAAATTCACTGGGAGTACTTTCTGGGTGAATGTGTAGATGCCAACGAGCACTTGGTCAAGGAATTCTACACCAATGTTGCCCATATCAAAAAGGGCACAAAAGTGACCAAGGTGCGAAATCAGAAGGTGTTGTTTGATGGGAAAACAATAAATGACTACCTTAGCTTTGATGAAGAGGATGAGGCACTATTTATGGCAAAGATGGAAATGGGCGAGGAAGTCCGTCCCTGGTGGCACAATATCTGGCAATCCCATGTACCACCCCGACTAGTTGACTGCGGGCGTCATGATTCTGAGATGTAGTTTGAACTTCGAGGCAAGGGGGTGGGAAACATTTGTATATAGGGTTGGACCCCGCGACTCATGACAACTCCCTCCCACTTCACCGGGCAGTTTTGGTGGCTTCGATCATGGCAGGGTATCCAATCAATATGAGAAATGTTATGTCTAGGATAATCACAATAGTGGGCAGTGAGCATGACAGAAACTACCCTTTCCCCAGTTTTCTGAATATGTACTTCCGAGACCTAAAAGTTGAAAAGAGGCCATTCGATATCAAGGTCAAAGCGAATTCCCCATTTTCTTGGTACAACATGCAGGGGGATGATAACCCCAACAACAAGAACTTCAAGGGAACAGCTACTGCTCCAACTGGCCAGTCGGAAGAGCCAATTGTGGTAGTGGCTCCTGCTCAGCCTGCCTCTACCTCCAATAATATACTTCCTGGCCCATACACCTCAGCAGAATCGGAGATCCCTTCTTCCCGTGCCTATCTAGTGACTGCCCACTGACTGAACCAGGCACTTCTCAATATCGACAACTAGATGCAAATTACGTCATCCAAGTTGTCTACCCTCACTACCATAGTAGAGGCTCAGTCGGCACCTCCACCTCCACAGGTCCCATAGTCCATAGGGGATGCTTTCAAGGAGATTTTAGCCAACCAAAAGAAAATCCTTGACACTCAGAAGGTGCTCACAGATGCAGTTGCTTCACATAGCTAGGCTCTTAAGGAGCTTTCTAAGGAGCACAAGAAGTTGAGAAAGACGCGAGCTTCCAAGGAGTTCGTAAAGGCGCTGAGGGTTGATGTTGACAGAATGAAGGCAGATCATCTACCTTTGGGCGTATTGCTATAGGACCCAGTACCATCAGCTCATCCCCAGCCCGAGCAGTCCCAGAGGCCTCCAAAGAGGAACAGGATGATCCCCAAAGCAGACGATGCAGTCATCTAGTTGGCAGACCCACCGGTGGCCTCCTCTAGTCAGCTACAAGATGCACCTTAGGAGCCTATCTAGGCCCAAGTCCCAGAAGCACAGCAACAGGCCAGAGGGAAGCAGTCTGAGGTTCCCGAGCATAGTGAGGACCTAGGGACCACTCAAGAGCCCATGCAGACAGACAGGCCATAGGGAGTCCCTATATCCTTTTTCCCTTTCTCTTTTTGGTGCTTTATTTAGTTTAGTTGGAATTAGGGATAATGCCAGCTTTCATTTGAGGGGGTAGGCCCTACTTTTATGGATTCATTCGGATGATTGTATATCTATTCGATACTTTTTGTTCTTTCTTTATCTTTTCATCTTTGGGTTGTATATAATTTTAACATTTCGTTACAGTTATCGCACTTTTATTTTACTTTGGGTTTGTATATAAAGTTATGCTACATTGTACATATTCATTCCATCTATTGTATATTCGACAAATCCCATCTTTTATATATTCATTTTCCTTTCCGCAAATTTTCGTTCTTAGCTTCTTATTTATGATCCGTAGCTTCTTGTTTTGAAAGTTTGCAATAAGCCTTTGGATTTTTTAAAGCCACAGTTCTTTCCGAAAGTGGAGTTTTGTGTGAAGCGGGTGGCTTTCCCAATGATGGATGGCGTGACAACCTTCTTAAGAGTTTGAGTCCGTTTTTATTTTTATTTTTATTTTTATTTTTAGTAGTTAGTAGTTCAGGGTGCCTCAATCAAAGCTTCACTTAGGCCTAGCACATTTGTCTTTGATCTTATGGTCAAAAACAAATTGTTGTATTTAGGATGGTAAAAGTCGTAACCTTGAGACTCTTGTGTTGACCGATAATCATCAAGTGATTTTTCGGGACCAGTGTGTGCTCAAATCTTATATAAGGTCATTGTGGGCCCCCGACTCTGTGTCTTTAGCGACCCCATAGCTTGTGTGGTGAGTAATTGCATTGCAAGTCCAAGTCCCGAGGAATTGGTCTAGAACTTGCCCTGAATGTTTGTTGAGGTGAAATCCTAAGTGAATTTTGACTTGAGACATGATTATAGGCTCTCCTTGGTCCAAATGATAGCTTGAACACTTCTATAACCTACCAATGATAAGATACCTAGTCAACCCTTTTGAGCCTTAGACCTTTACCCTTTAAGACCCATAATACAAGCCTATACCCGTTCTAAAAGATACCCTCTCTTGGCACCCGTTCTTTCCTTTAGCACATGGAAAAAGCATAAGTTTGGGGGGAGAGACGAGGATTGCAACAAAGTGGTAAAAAGGCACAAAAATGAAGAAAAGGAAAGGCAATGAAAAAAAAAGCAAAAAGATAAAAAGAATATTCAATATGAAAAATAATAAAAAGGGACTCCAGAAAAGCAATGAATGAAAGGTGTGGAAAGTTGAAAAAAAAAGGAGAAAAGGTTTGAAATGTATAAGAAAGAGTGACAGTGTGTCTCTCTAACCCCTTAGAAAGAAGTGAAATAACTCAAAGAGTCAAGTGAATATGTGCCAAATGAAACAAAAGAAGTGGTTAAGGGAAAATGGAACCTACTTAGACCAAACATCTCCTACCCTGAACCAAAAGCCTTCACAATGTCTCCACAAAAGCCCTATATGATCTTGAATTGAATGAAACTCACATTAGTGGTGACTCACATAAGGAGCAAGCATATGGCACTTAGAGCCGGGGTTGTGACCTTTTCTTGAGAGAGATGTGTGGATTTCCAATAACCTCGTTCTGAGTGCCACTATTCTAAAGGTGAGGTTTGTTGAGGGAGAGTTGAGGATGTGTGAGTTTGGGTTCCACAATGATCAAAGTAATAGAAAGAGTTCTTTGATGTGTTGAGTCAATTCTTGATACTCTTGTGTCGCACTTAATCCATGGAGTTTCAAAGAGTAAAAGTTGTTAATGATTCATTTGTATTGAGGGAAATTGTTAGTCCCAATTGATGCTAGATGAGTTTACTTTAGGAAAACTGAAGTTTTCTTGGATTTTCTCTTAAGGGGTGGGTCTTATTTTGTTTGCTTGAGGACAAGGAAAAGCTTAAGTTTGGGGGAGTTGATAACTAGGGATTTTGATGCATTTTATACTCCTTCTTGCTTATGTTTTGATTAGAAATTCATACAAAATAGTCCCAAAAGGCTCACAAGTTGTGCTTGATTGTAGGTTTGATCAACAAAGTGACAAGATGTCAAAGATCAGCTCAAAAGGAGTGAAACTTGCACAAGTACCAAGACAAGACAAAGCTTAGGCAAAACAGGCCCAATTTGGCCACACACCATTCTGTGTAGTTCGCACAAGGAGGTTCAGAGAGGTGGCATTCAGGCAAAAAGGGCAATGCAACCGCACTAGGTTTTGTGCGGTCCGCACTAGGATCAATGCGGCCGCACTTGATTTAGTGTGGTCCGCAATAAGAAGGATCAGAGAGTTGCCAACTTCCGAGTTTCAAGCCAATGCGGTTCGCGCTCTATTTCATGCGGACCGCACTAGAAGCCTCCGCGGCCGCAGTCTATTCTCTGCGGTCTGCAGTGCCTGAGTTCAGAGAGATGGGTTTTCAAGTGCAGAGCCTTAGTGTGGCTGCACACCATTTTGTGCGGTCCGCACTAGCCCCGCAGGGGTATTTTTGTCTAGATTTTTCAGTTTAGTATAAATAGCTTATTTTCCCATTTTTAGGGTATCAGATAGTTTTTAGCTGTAGTTGTGCTCATGGTTTCAAAGTCTTTAGCTATTTTGGGCAATTTTATCTACATTTCAACATTGAATCTTATTGTTGATCTTAGTAATTAATTAATCTGAGTTGTTCTTCATCTATTTCTTGCTTTTCTTCTTCAATTATGAGTAGCTAAACCCATAAGCTAGGGTTATGGCTCAACCCTAGTGTGGGTAATTGATGGGTCTTGTTTTTTAGGTCTAGATTGACTATGGGTGTTTGATATTTGGGCTAATTTCATGTTTAATTTTTGAATTATTGGTTGCAAACACTAGTTTGTGTTTAGTTGACTTGAGCTCTTCTTGAGAAAGATATCTTGAGTCTTTGAAATTGGTCCAACAAGGAATTGGGGCGTACTCAAGATATTGATAGCTCCAATTAAAGGGTTAAACCTCGAAAGAGTAATACCCGACTTGAATCTTGATTGCTTACGCAAATTTGCATACCCAATTGGTCTTGAGAAAGTTAATTCGGGCAAAATCCCTAAAACCACCGAGAGGTGTAGAGTGGGTAAAATCATGCAACGGTTATATCATACTTCCCAAATATGTCAATCATGCCTTAGACTCAAGTATCTGTTAATTGACCACCTAGGCAGAAGTCACTACCCTAGTTCCTTTTAAACTATTTGAGCAACCCGCAACATTTTACTCTTAGCTTATTCTAGTTTAATTCACCATTGTAGTTTGATAAAAGTAGAAGTAAAACAAAAACCCAAAAACGTTTAGAAGTGTAATTTGTAACACGTACACAACCCTAAATTAGATAGATACCTGACTCCAACTTCTAGCTCTCTGTGGAAATCGATCCCGACCCTAAATCGGGTAAAAGCTGCTTCGATCCTCTCTCGCTACTCAATAGTAGTGCCGGGTAGGCTTTGATCAACAGCCCGCCCAACCAGCTAGAGGTAGAGGTAGAGGTGCTAGAGGTGGAGGTAGAGGTATTAGAGGTGGAGGTCAGGCCGCTAGAGGTGGAGGCCAGCCAGCAGCAGGTCGTCCCAGAGATATAGTTCAAGGTGGTGGTGCCTAGCCCCGATGTTATGCTCTACCAGCCAGGCTTGAGGCTGAGGCTTTCGATGCAGTTATCATAGGTACTACTCTGGATTGTAGCAGAGATGCTTTAGTTTTATTTGATCCAGGATCTACATACTCCTATGTGTCATCTTATTTTACATCGTATCTAGTCATGCCTAGTGATTCATTGAGTGCTTATATGTATGTGTCTACACCGGTGGGTGATTCTATTGTGGTAGATCGAGTCCATCGTTCGTGTATAGTTGTAATTTTGGGTCTTGAGACTCATGTAGATTTGTTACTTCTGGACATGGTTGATTTTGACATCATATTGGGGATGGACTGGTATCACCTTACCACGCTATCTTGGACTGTCATGCCAATGTTGTAACCTTAGGCTTACCGGGTTTACCTCATTTAGAGTAGAGAATGACTCCTGGTCATTCTACCCGTAGTGTTATCTCATAAATGAAGGCTCGGTGTATGGTCGAGAAGGGGTGTTTGGCCTATTTGGCCTATGTTCGTGATTTTAGTGTTGAGGTTCCTTCCATTGATTTTGTGCCTGTTGTTCGTGAATTTCCTGAGGTATTTTCTTCAGACCTACCAAGTATGCCACCCGACAGGGATATTGACTTCAGGATTGATTTGGCTCTGGGCACTCAGCCCATTTCTATTCCGCTGTATCGTATGGCCCCGCCTGAGTTGAAAGAATTGAAGGCAGTTGAAAGACTTGCTTGAGAAAGGCTTCATTAGACCTATTGTCTCGGCTTGGGGTGCACCGGTATTGTTTGTTAAGAAAAAGGATGGATCGATGAGAATGTGTATTGATTACCGGTAGTTGAACAAAGTTACAATCAAGAATAAGTATCCATTGCCGAGGATTGATAATTTGCTTGATCAGCTTTAGGGTGCCAAGGTATTTTCGAAGATTGACTTGAGATCTCGCTACCATCAGTTGAGGATTAGGGCATCCGATGTCCCTAAGACAGCTTTCGCACTTGGTACGTGCATTATGAGTTCTTGGTGATGTCATTCGGGTTGACAAATGCCCCAGAAACTTTTATGGATTTGATAAACTGAGTGTTCAGGCATTACTTGGATTCCTTCGTGATAGTCTTCATTGATGATATTTTGATCTATTCCCACAGCCAGGAAGAGCATGAGCAGCACCTAAGAGTGGTCCTTTAGACTTTGAGAGACAGTCAAATGTATGCCAAGTTTTCGAAGTGCGAGTTCTGGTTGAGTTCAGTTGCATTCCTGGGTCATGTTGTATCAGCAGAGGGTATTTAGGTTGATTCGAAGAAGATTGAGGCAGTCAAGAACTGGCCTAGACCAGCATCAACTACAGAGATCTGGAGTTTCTTGGGATTGGCAGGCTATTATTGTTGGTTTGTGGAGGGGACTTCATCAATTGCAGCCTCGATGACCAGGTTGACCTAGAAGGGTGCCCAGTTCAGGTGGTCGGATGAGTGTGAGGCGAGCTTCAGAAGCTCAAGACATCTCTGAATATGGCACCGGTGTTGGTTTTGCCCAAAGGTCCAGGGCCATATATAGTTTATTGGGATGCATCTCGTATTGGACTTAGTGCGGTGTTGATGTAGGATGGCAAGGTCATTGCATATGCTTCGCAGTAGTTGAAGATTCATGAGAAGAACTATCTGGTTCATGATTTGGAGTTAGCATCCATTGTTCATGCGTTGAAGATTTGGAGGCGTTATTTGTATGGCATGGCATGTGAGGTGTTCACGGATCACAAGAGTCTGCAGTACTTGTTCAAGCAGAAGGAGCTAAATTTGAGGCAAAAAAGGTGGTTGGAGCTGTTGAAAGACTATGATATCACCATCTTATATCATCCGGGAAAGGCCAATGTGGTGGCCGATGCTTTGAGTAGGAAGTCAACCAGTATGGGCAATCTTGCTTATTTTTCGGTCGGTAAGAGACCGCTTGCTTTGGATGTTCAGGCTTTGGCCAATCAGTTCATGAGGTTAGATGTTTCTGAGCCCAGTCGTGTGTTAGCTTGCATAGTCGCTTGTTCTTCTTTATTGGAGCGTGTCCGAGATCGACAGTATGATGATCCTCATTTGTGTATTCTTAGAGACACGATGCAGCACGGAGGTGCCAAGTAGGTTACCTTAGGAGATGATGGAGTTTTGAGGCTGCAGGGTCGAGTTTGTGTGCCAAATGTGGATGGGCTTCGAGAGTAGATTTTAGAGGAGGCCCATAGTTCCCAGTATTCAATTCATTCGGGCGCCTCGAAGATGTATCAGGATCTGCTGCAGCATTATTGGTGGAGAAGAATGAAGAAGGATATCATTGTATATGTGTCTCGGTGTTTGAACTATCAGCAGGTTAAGTACGAGCATCAGAGGCCCGGTGGTTTGTTTCAGAGGATTGAGTTTCCCGAGTGGAAGTGGGAGCGGATCACTATGGACTTCATTGTTGGACTCCCACGGACTCAGAGGAAGTTCGATGCAGTGTGGGTTATTGTTGATAGGCTGACCAAGTCAGCACATTTCATTCATGTGGTAGTCTACTAATCTTCCGAGAGGTTAGCTGAGATCTATATTCAGGAGATTGTTCGTCTTTATGGTGTGCCCGTGTCTATCATTTCGGACTGAGGTACTAGTTTACCTCACATTTTTGGAGTGCAGTTCAATGAGAGTTGGGCACACGGGTTGAGCCGAGCACAGCGTTTCATCCTTAGACGGACGGAAAGTCCAAGCAGACTATTCAGATTTTGGAGGATATGCTTCGAGCTTGTGTCATTGACTTTGGAGGCTCGTGGGATCAGTTTTTGCCTTTAGCAGAGTTTGCTTATAACAACAGCTAATAGTCGAGTATCTAGATGGCTCCTTATGAGGCTTTGTATGGTAGGCGGTGTCGGTCGCCGGTTGGATGGTTTGAGCCGGGAGAGGCTCGGTTGTTGGGTATGGATCTAGTACAGGATGCCTTAGACAAAGTCAGGATCATTCAGGATAGGCTCCGTACAGCTCAGTCCAAGCAAAAGAGTTATGCTGACCATAAGGTTCGTGATTTGGCATTCATGGTCGGTGAGCGGGTATTGCTTCGGTGAGCGGGTATTGCTTCGAGTGTCAGCCATGAACCCAGTGTTTCATGTGTCCATGCTTCGGAAATATCACGGCGATCCATCCCACGTGTGAGATTTTAGCATTGTCCAGTTGGACAAGGAATTGTCCTACGAGGAGGAGCCGATAGCTATTCTAGACTAGCAGGTTCGTCAGTTGAGATCGAAGAGTTTCCATTCTGTTCGTGTTCAGTGGAGAGGTCAGCATGTTGAGACATCGACCTGGGAGTCCGAGTTCAATATGCGGAGCCATTATCCCCATCTTTTCCTCAACTCAGTACTTCCTTCTTCTGTCCGTTCGAGGACGAACAATTATTTTATAGGTGGAAAATGTGATGACCTTTTTCATCACTTGTTTTAGAAATAAAATTTTGTGTTCTGAGGCCTTAAAAACCTCTTTCGCTCATACCTCGATTTGCGTGCGCAGTCCGGGCGTGTAGCTAGAAAGCCATTATGTGAAAATTTGTGAAAAATGATGAATTTTGCCTTTAAAATAAATTTAAGTTGACTTTGGTCAACATTTTGGGTAAACAAACCTAGACTAGTGATTTAACGGTCCCGGAGGGTCCGTTGGAAAATATGGGACTTGGGCATATGCTCGGAATCGAATTCTGAGGTCCCAAGTCCGAGAAATGAATTTTTGAAGAAAATTATTTTCTGGAATATTTATGAGTTTTTGGAAATGAAAAGTATTTGAAATTTGATGGTATCGGGCCCATATTCTGGTTTCGGAGCCTGGTATAGGTCTTATATGTGATTTAAGTTGAGTTTGTGAAGTTTGGTAAGAAACGGACTTGAGATGACGTGAATCGGACCTTATTTGAGAAAATTTGGAAAAATATTTGATGTTCTTAAGTGATTTCATGATTTTGATGCTAAATTCATAGTTGTTGATGTTAGTTTGGTGATTTGAATGCACGAGCAAGTCCATATGATGTTTTTAGGTTGGTGTGCATGTTTGGTTTGGAGCCCCGAGGGCTTGGGTGAGTTTTGGATAGGCCACGGAGTGGAATTTTAACTTAGGAAATTGCAGTTTTTTCAGCTGAGCCCGAGGGCTCGGGTGAGTTGCAGTTTTAACTTAGGAAATGCGAAGCCTGGCTCGCAAATGCGAGAAAATCACTGCAAATGCGAAAGGGATCTGGTTTGCCTTGAGGTCGCGAATGCGCAGCAGTCATCGCAAAAGTGATGTTGCAAATGCGAAAGGGCCATCGCATTTGCGAAGTGGCCTGGATTTCCCTAGTGTCGTAAATGCGACCGTTTTTTAGCAAAAGTGACTTCGCAAAGTCGCAATGCGAGAGTAGCAGACTTTTGGGTTCGCAATTGTGAACCCTGGTCGCAATTGCGATACCTGCAACCTGTAAATTCATAACTTAGACGCATTTCAACCATTTTTCACACTCTTTCAAAACCAAAACACTCTTGGACGATTTTTCAAAGACAACTTCTCTTCCTAATCGATTGTAAGTCATTTCTAACTCATTTTCTTCAATCTTTAACATCTTTTCACATGATTTCAACTCAAAATCAAAGGTTATCATGGGGGAAATTGGGTGTTTTGGGTAGAACCTAGGTTTTTCAAATTTTGGGGATTTGGACCTCGATTTGAGGTTCGATTTCAAAACAAATTATATATTTGGGTTCGTGGGAAATGGGTAATCGGGTTTTGGTTCGAACCTCGGGTTTTGACCATGTGGGCCCGGGGTCGATTTTTGACTTTTTGGCAAAAAATTTAGAAAAGTTATTTCATCCATTAGAATTGATTCATTTAGTATTTATTGATGTAATTAAGTAACTTGTGACTAGATACGAGCGGATTGGTGGTTGAATCAAGAGGTAAAGCTGTAGTTGAGACTTGAATTGTGTTCGAGGCATCGAGGTAAGTGTTTGGTCTAACCTTAGCTTGAGGGATCAGGAGTTGTGTTCTATTTGATATGTGTTATTTGTTGAGTACGACGTATAGGCATGGTGACGAGTATCTATACGTTGGTGTCAAGCATGACCGTGAGTCTTAAATTGAAATCGTTGTGTTCTTAATAAGTACTACGAATGCCTAAGTTGTTGACTTTCTATGTTGGGCAAGAATTATGAGTATTCTCGTGGAAGTTGCTTATGGTTGAGTATTGGTGCTAGTTGAGGTTTCTTTTGTGAAGTTAAATGTTGGAACAAGATTGGTTATAGTTAACTCTCTTGTCGGGACGTATTTACTTATATTGGCAATTCCCTTGCCGGTATAGTGTTGTCTCCTTATTGTTCCCTTGCCGGGACTTTTTTCTTGTGTTTGGTGTTGAATTGTATATTGGGATCGGCTTGCACACCGCAACAACATTATATTTGGATCGGGTTGCACGCCGCAACAATATTATATTTGGATCGGGTTGCACGCTGCAATAATATTATATTTGGATCGGGTTGCACGCCGCAACAACATTATAATTGGATCAGGTTGCACGCCGTAACAGTGATAGATGATATGGATTGGGTTGCACGCTGCAACAGTGTTTTATGATTTGGATCAGGTTGCGCACCGCAACAATAAATGATAAAAGCGGTTATTGATTTGTTACGATTTTCCTTATTCTTTCTGCCGCAAATTTTAGATTGTGTTTTATGCTTTTCTCGTGAGTTACTATTGATAAATGATATTTCCCCACAGCATGCCCCCCTCCCATCCTTATTTGTATATTCTTGTTTTATTTTTCATTGTATATGATATAACTGCATAGGTTTATTTGGTAGTCTGGTCCTAGTCTCGTCACTACTTCGCCGGGGTTAGGCTAGGCACTTACCAGCATATAGGGTCGGTTGTGCTGATACTACACTCTGCACTGTGTGCAGATCCCGGAGCAGTAGCATTCGGACCTTAGCTTGGGTGGCTGCCTTCAGTCCAGTCAGAGATTCTGAAGTAGTCCTGTAGGCGTCTGTAGGTCCTGGCATCTCCCTCTATCCCTTTATCCTGTTTCTTTTACATATTTCCGAAACATTGTATTATTTATCTTTCAGACCTTGTTTGTAGTAATTCTAGACTATCTGTGAAGCATAACACCAATTCTGGGTAGATTTTTGCTTAAGGTGTTGTATTGGATACATATTCAAATGGTTTATTGATTTCTTTCGCTTGCTTTAAATTTCCGTTGTTTATAACTGTTGATTCATACTTGTTAAAGAATTAAAATGGGAAAAGGTAAATTGTGCAAATGGTCGACTTGCCTAGCTTTCACTAGTAGGAACCATCACGACTTCCGAAGGTGCGAAATTCGAGTCATGACACAACAACTTCCGGAGACGACTCAGGGGAAACAGTCTTCGGCCTCTTATTATTTTCCCTGGCCGCAGAGGAACACATTCTTTTTGGTTCCTTGTTCTCCAGATGGGGACTCCGTAATGAAACACTTGTACCCGAAGCAAGCCCAAAGACACATGTTCGAGTAAGAGCCTCCTTAAGCAGCCTCACCGCATTAGCAGGGTCAACCAAAACATCCTCCTCAGGGACGACAACCGAGCCCGCGGGTAGACCTGATTTTAAAAAAAGGGGAGAAAAGAAAGGATCAATCAATTTTCTCCCATAAAAAGCAAAAACGAGATGAGTCTAATTTACCATGATTTTTGGCCCCATATTTGAGGGCCAGTTCTTTCCACCTGTGTGTTTCAAGCGTAGTGACGTCCACGATTTTCTCGATCCACCGGTCAAAGCCTTCAACCCTTGGTAGAACCCACCGAATTGCTGAAACAAATGAAGGACGGAGGAAGAATACGAGTATGAAAAAATTTCTAATGAAAGGAATATTAAACAAGGGACTTACGAGTGCGGTTCCATGATCCCAGAAAGGATGAAGTCAATCAGAATGATATCATTGTTGGCAACTGCAACAAACCATTCCATCCAGCCACGATCGTTGTCATCATTTATGCTTGATAATAAAGCATGGTGGCCGCGTTTGCTGAAATTTATCATTCCCCTGCAGAAGACTTTGAGGGAATAGAGATTAATTACATGAGCTAAAGATAGTTCCTCTCCCGTCTCTTGGCACAAGCACCAAAGACTAGCAATCGTCCTCCACACAGAAGGACTTACTTGTGCCAAACACACTTGGTAGCGGAGGCAAAACTCCGAAATAATGGATTCAAGCTCTCCACTCAAAGAAAATGCTCCCAAAGTAAAGGGATACGTGTAAAAGTATGTAAAACCCTCCTTGGGTAGGGTTACTCGCTATGTTAGATCAGGAGCAACAATGTTCAAATCATGACAGCAGCAATCTTCCTTCACAACAAAAATACTGGAAGGACGGATGGAAGAAGGGTATTTGCCAATAGCCCACGTGCGAGGGTTAGCTGAAGGGAATTTCCCTTCAAAGTCTTTTGTTATAACAAGATTTCTAGAGATGATGGAACCCACTGTTGGAGGAGCAGTATCCTCGGCTTTGCTCTTGCTCTTTGAAGAACTAGTGTTCTTTGAAGAAGAACCCATTATATGTTTTGGATAAAGGAAAAAAAATTTGTTTGAAGGAAGTTAATGAAAGGTTGAAGAACAATAAAGAAAGTTTTGGGAAGTTTGGAGAGTTATGAAGTATAAGTAAAGAAGATTGATGTGTATAAATAAAGGTTTATGCGACTAAATTTGTGACCATGATTACCTCGATAATCAGCAAATGTTATGCTGAATCGTGGGATGACGCGTGTTCGGAGCATTAAGATAGAGAGACGTGCATCTAATCAACCGTTAGAAGCTTTTCAGAAGGAATCATAGTAGTTCCCGCCAAAAAGTGTATTTCTACCAACTTCCCGATGACACAAAGTTATGCCACCAGAAAGAAGGAGGACTATCTGTATACGGTAAAATATGCTACGCCAGATGACCGCTTAAAAGAATGACACGTGGAACCTAAGGCGAGGGATAGTCATAATCGAAGGCAATTATCTCGTTTGTTACCGGAAGGAACGACACTCATAAAGAGGCAATAAATACCCTTTGTCCAGTGGTATTAATAAAGAATATTCCATAGCATTGAGTGCACTGCCCGTTACAAAAAATTTATCATTTATGCTCACCGTTACACCTTCACCAATGGCCCTCATAATTGACATTAAAGAAGGGCATGATCCTAGGACCTTGTTCCCTATACGTAGCTATAAATAGTGAATTTTGTTATCACTGTAAAGGGACGAATTTTCTAGCAAACTGATACTCTAATCTATTCAAAGCTCCATAAAACTTTATCTTCTTACTTTTTGTTCTTATTACTGTTGCGCCCGAAGGCCTCGTTACCGGAATCATTATTTCTGCTTTATCATCTTCATATCAAGGCTAAGTGTTACATATTTCTTCAATTATTTCATTATTTCAGGATCAAATTATGTAACGACCCGACCAGTCATTTTGCTTTCTAGAACCTCGTTCCCCTGAATAAGACTTCCTATACTTGCTTTAACTTATTTATGACTTGCGGGGATGGTTGGTTCGAGATTTGAAAGAGTTTGGGTTGAACTCGGAACACTTGGTTCCTTAAGGTTGGCTTAAAAGGTCAAGTTTGACTTCAGTCAACATTTTGAGTAAACGACCTCGGAATCCAAATTTGACGATTCCAGCATGTTTGTATGATGATTTCAGACTTGGGCGTATGTCCGGATCGGGTTTTGGATGACCCGGGAGCGTTTTGACGCCTAATAGTGAAAGTTGATTCCTTAAGGATTTTGAAGTCTTTAAATTTGGTTTGGTGCAGGATTTTGTATAACCGAGGTCCGAACAGAATTTTAAGATCGAAAATAGATTCGTAATGTCATTTAAGACTTGCACACAAACTTTGGTGCCAATCTGAGTAGTATAAGTGTGCTTCGTCATATTGGAAATAGATTGAAGAACTTGAAGTTCATAAGTTTGATTTAATTTGTTTTATGGGGTGATTCTTGGATTTAGCATTGTTTCAGGCGTTCCAAGGGTTCAAGCGAGTCTGTTTTATCATTTCAAACTTGTAGGTATGTTCGGGCGGGGCCCCGAGCGTCAACCGGGCGAGGCTCGAGTTGAGTTAGGAATCTTGGAAGGAGCTGAAGCTCCAGGTTGCTATCATAAATGTACATGCGGTTGGCCAGCCGCAGGAGCGAGACCGCAGAAGTGGTCGTTCAATCGTAGATGCAGCCAAGGGTGGCCAGCACAGGAGCCATAAAAGCAGCTTACCTTTCACAGAAGCAGAGCCGTAGAAGTGATTTGCTTCCTGCAAAAGCGGCCCAGCCGGCTAGTGGAATTTCCACAGAAGCGGACTCTTATCCCCAGATGCGGTGGGTGCAGGTGCGGCCCAGGATCGCAGATGCGGAAATCACTGAAGGCAGTGACCTTCATTTATTACAGGTGTTAGCCATTTTTGGCTCATTTCCACTCAAAGGTTGGGCAATTTTAGAGCTCTTGAGAGAGGATTTTCACCAAGATCTTAGAGGTAAGTGATCCCTACCTTATGTGAGTTAAATACTTGAATTTTGGGTAGATTAACATGTAAAGATTAGTGAAAATTATGAAATTAGAGTAAAACCTAGGGTTTTGATAAAAACAAAATTTAACTAGAACTTCCTTAGGTTATGGGTAACAACTTCCTTCGAAAATTTCCGGAATCTGGGCATGTGAGCCTGGGGTTGAATTTTAGGAACATTGCCCTTGGGGTTGCATAATCGCTTTAATAACTAGAATATGAATTTGTAAACCTATAATGATGGACTTTTACACTATTTGAATAGTTTCAGATTGTGCGGCTCTGGTTTGAGAGTTTGGATGCATTCTTGAGTTGGAAGCAAGCTCGAAACGATGTAAGTCTGTTTTCTAACCTTGCAGGGGGATGTCCCCATAGGTGAACTTAATTAATATATGATTAATTGTGGGGGCTACGTGCGCACGAGGTGACGAGAGTCCGTATGTAGCTACTATTCTTGTTATGTCCAGGTAGTTCTAGGTTCACATCATGCTTCGTGGCTGCTATTAATTGCTTATATATGCTAATGGTATGAAAGGAAGTAAGTTGAAGGAAATCTAAGGATTTACAGGCTTCAAGTGAATTGTATTCATTTTTTATAAAAGGGAATTAAAGAAGTGTTGTGTTTTAAATGATGAAAATTATGTTTACCGCGTTGCACATATGATTCGCGAGGCGGGTTATGCTTTTACCGTGTCGCATGTATGATTCGCGAGCGGGGGTGAATAGATGCATCTATGGTTCGTTCCGTTCGACTCTCGGCAGTGCATATTTTACTTTTATGTTGGATCGGGCTGATCGTCCTCGATGGTATTTGCATGTGATTATAGAACCGGAACCCTTATAATTCGTATGACTTATTGCTGGAAAGGTTACTAATTTAAATGAGGAAAGTTCTTAGTTTTATTAATTGGATGAAAGGATTTTCAATAATTATTCTTGTTTAAGCTTGTTATTATCTACATACACTGTGAATTAAATATATTGAACTTCATATTATTATATTTGCTGGCCTAGTAAGTGTCGGAGTCGACCCTTCATCACTACTTCTGCGAGGTTAGGCGAGATACTTACCGGGTACATATTCATATGTACTCATACTACGCTTCTATACTTGATTGTACAGGCTTTGAGGAAGGTGCATATAGCCATTAGTCCGGTGCATAGAGTGGACCTCTCAGCTCGAGACTTTCCATTGAGTTGCCCTTTCCAGCCGATCTGCAGCAGCTGGAGTCTCTCCTTTGTCTTTATACTCCTGTCTATTTCTTTTCCAAATAGTAGGATAGTATGGTTTTGTATATTCTACTATATTGCCCACACACTTGTGACACCAAGTCTTGGAACACATATTAGTAGAATTATGATGTTTTAGCTTTTCTTCATTATTGAGATTTGCATTTATTTCTTTCATTTAAATATGCTTAAGTCATTAAAACTATAAATTTCTTAAATCTATAATGGAAGTTATCTCTTACCAACTACATATATGAGGATTTATTATTTGATTAGTATTGGCTTGAATAACAACGGTATTGGGCGCCTTCATGGCCTAATAGGGAATTTGGGTCGTGACAAATTAGTTCACTTGTCTAGAAACCACGTATAAATCCAACTGTACCATTTTACGGGTAAACATCAACATAGTATATGAGCAGACAAAAATTCTAGGCTCGTAACAAAAAGGCTAGTTAACAATTTTAGTTTTTAGATGAAATAAATATATAAATAAGCGATAAATTTAAAAAGATAAATTTCTTGATAAAAGATAATCATACTTCTTTGGATTTTACTTAAGTCTATTTGGGTTTGATTTTATTGGGTCAACCAAAAGTTCGTTCAATATTGTAACGACCCGGCTGGTCATTTTAAGAATTAATGCCTCGATCCCCTGTTAACTGCATTCCACGTGTCTGTTTCTGCTATTGTGAGTTGACGGAAGGATTTATTTGGAGTTTCGGAGAGTTTTGGGACACTTAGTCCCTAAATGAGAGTTTAAGTTTTAGAACTTGGATCGTAGTCGGAGCAGTGTGAAGACGGCCTCGGAATCAAATTCTGTTAGTTCTGTTAGCTCAGTTGCGTGATTTCGAGCTTAGGGGCGTATTTGGATTGTGTTTTGGAGGTCTGTAGCTTATTTAGGCTTGAAATGCCAAAAGTTGAATTTTTATAAGTTTCTGGTTTGATAGTGAGATTTTGATTTAAGGGTCGGAATGGGATTCCGGAAGTTGAAAAAGCTCCGTAGTGTTGAATGTGACGTGTGTGCAAAATTTCAGGTCATTGGGACGAGGGTTGATAGATTTTTTGATCGAAACGTAATTTGAGAGTTTTTGGAGTTCTTAGGCTTGAATCCGAGGTTAATTGGTTGATTCGATGTTGTTTGTGGTGTTTTTTTGCAGATTTGTATAAGTTTGAATATTGGTATATGACTTGTTCGTGCTTTTGGTTGAGGTCCCGGAGGCCTCAGGATGATTCCGGATGGTTGACGGGAAGTTGAGAGTTAGAGTGTGTAGCTGAAGCTGCTGGATTGCTGTCATAACCGCCCCTGCGGATTTGGGGACAGCAGGTGCGGAGCCGCAGAAGTGGCTGGGAGACCGTAGATGTGGCCAGATGAGGAAAGGCTAGAAGCTGCAGGTGCAAAAGTGTCCACGCACCCGCGTGACCGCAGATGCGGTAAAGTGGTCGCAGGTGCAAAAATGAGAAATTAATGAATTATCACAGATGCGGTTAAATTTCCGCAAAAGCGGGACCGCAGGTGCGGTCCCTTGGCCGCAGAAGACGATTTGTTGGGCAGAAAACAAGACATTTTGAGGGTTTGAAATCAAAAGTTAGAAAATCGATTTGGAGCTCGAGAGAGAGCAATTTTGGGAGGATTTTGAAGAAGAAATTAGTGGGTAATAATTCCTAATCCCTTTCTAGTTATATTCCTATAATCTAATCTTAGTTTTGCCATCTAATTTCGGATTTGGGATGAAAATTGAGGAAAAGTGGAGGAAAGTTCTTAGGCTTAATTTTGGGGTTTTGATCCAGATTTTGATGTCGTATTGGAATAATTTTTGTATAAATGAACTCGTGAGAGTATGAGGTTTCTGAATTTGTAAATTTTACCCGATTCCGAGACGTGGACTCGAGGGGCATTTTGGTCATTTTTCCTAATTTCGCGTAGTAGCTTAGAATTAATTAGTGGAATTAGTTACTTGAAGTTATATTTACATTATGCAATTGATTTAAATAGATTTGGGTCATTTGGAGTCGAGTACTCGTGGCAAGAGCGTGGTTTCGGGTTGATTTTGAGCTGGTTCGAGGTAAGTGGCTTGCCTAACCTTTGTGGGGGAAACTCCCCTTAGGATTTGGTATTATTGATATTTGAAATGCCTTGTATGTTAGGTGACGAGTGTGTACTTGTGCTAATTATTGAAAATCCAGTTTTCATTAAGTAACTATAATTTTGTTTCTTTTCCTGTTTATACTACTTGCAATTTAAGCTTGTTGTTAGCTTAGGGAAGCATGTCTAATTGACTTAATTGCTTTAATTGCTCAAACTGTCTCATTTGGATTATGTGCAGCATGCTAGGCTAGGAATACCTGTTTTTACCTTGGTATGGAATTGGAATTGAATTGTGTATTCTTCCTGTTGTTGTTGTGTGTTTACTTTGGCACTACGGGACGGTATCCCGGGAGATCCCCCCTGCATGTTTACTTTGGGACTGTGGATTGGTATTCCGGGAGATCCTCCTGCACTTTTATATTGAAACTACGGGACTGCACCCGGTAGATTCCTCCAGTACTGAGTATTTACATTTGGGACTACGGATCGGTATTCCGGGAGATCCCCACGCACTATGAGTTGGACTATCGGACGACACCCGGGAGATCCACTGGATATTTATATTTGGGACTACAGGATGGTATCCTGGGAGCCCCGGTTGTTATATCTATGTTGAGCTGTATTCCTTCTGTGATTATTTGTCTCTATGGTAGTTGTTGTTGTTCTTTCTCTCATGTGTTACTTTTACTATTGCACTTAAGATTATGCTGTCTTATTCTATACTTTTATATCTTGTATTTCATTTAACCTCAGTAGGGTCCCGACCGAGGTTAAGCTTGGCACTAACTGAGTAATGTGGTGTACTCATGCCCTTTCGGCGCATTTTTTTTGCATGTGCAGATCCAGGTACTTCGACTCAGCCCTACCACCCTTGAGGCGAGGCAATTTTTGAGAGACTTCAAGGTATATCTGCCGCGTCCGCGGACCGAGGAGTCCCTTTCTATTCACTCTTAAAGTATTAGCCCTTCTGTATCTTCTTTTGTTTAGACACTCTGGAGTTAGATACTTGTAGACATTCAAAAGCTTGGGATTTCATGAGATTCCGGGTCTTGGGAAATGTTGTTTCAGTTTCAAGAGTTTGTATTGTATATGCCGAGCGGCATCTTAAACGCTTTGTTATGTTATTTCTGTAGTTTATGGTTAGTTTTATTCTATTATTTTTGTTTTTCGCAATTTGTTAGGCTTACCTAGTCGTAGAGACTAGGTGCCGCCACGATAGTTCACAGAGGGCGAACTGGGGTCGTGACAAATATCCATGGATTAAGAGTAAGGTGTAGATTTTTTTTGTCTCTTTTTACCATCTTATACACTATTTGAAACTTTATTACCCTCCATACTCGAGTTTCAATTTAATTACATGGTCATATACAATTTACCAATTATATACAAATAAGTTTTAAATGAGTATCCCTTTATATTAGGAATTGAAAGAAATATAAACTATTTCCTTATCCCTTTATACTTTCCCACTCTCTCTCTCTCTCTTCGTCTCTCTCTCCATCTCTCTCTGTCTCTGTCTCTGTCTCTGTTTTCGTCACTCTACTCCCCTTCTCTGTTTTTTTTTTTTCAATTTTTCTTCATTTGATATTCTCTATTTTTTTATGATTTTTTGTTGTATAGAGTTTTAGTGGAATTCATCAATGGATTTCAATCGTTTTAATTTATCAATTTACTTTCATGTTGCACAATTGGTGTTCAAATTGAAATTCTCAATCAATAAATTTTGAAGGTGTTTGACTCTCCACCATTGACAGTCATTAAAAAGTTTTGAAGCTTTGAATTCGAATTTGGGTTTTCAAAAACCATTATTTGTTTGGATTGGGTGTTGTTGCAAACAATTGAGTATATTGTTTGGAGTTCATATCTCAATTTTGAGGGTGCTTGGTGAAGAATATACTTGATTTTGGCTGAATTTCAGATTGAAACTCGAAAAAGAATAAGAAGAAGACATGACATACAATACAACAACAACAACAACGACTCAGTATAATCCCACAAGTGGGGTATGGGGAGGGTAATATGCACGCAGACCTTACCCCTACCCCGAAGGGTAGAGAGGCTGTTTCCAGGAGACCCTCGGCTCAAAAAGCAATAGGAGTTGATATATTAGTACCATAAAAATGCGTATCAAAAATAACAACAATATATAAGAGATATGAAATATGAAATACAGAATACGAAATACGAAATACGAAATAGATGGCTGGTATAATACAACTAGAAAGTAAAGCCCTGCGTCAATAGACGACCAATGACATTCCTAGTCTAACTCCTAACTGGATAGTCTCACTCTATTGTGCTGTAGAAATATTCACACTCTCCCCTAACCTACAACCTTAATGCTCGACCTCCATAATTCCCTATCAAGGGTCATGTCCTCAGTAATCCTAAGTCGCGCCATGTCCTGTCTGATCACCTCTCCCCAATACTTCTTAGGTCTTCATCTATCTCTCTGCATGCCCGCTACAGCCAGTCGCTCACACCTCCTCACCGGTGCATCAGTGCTCCTCCTCTGAATGTGCCCGAACCATCTGAGTCTTACTTCCCGCATCTTGTCCTCCATGGGGGCCACACCCACCTTCTCTCGAATATCTTCATTCCTAATCTTATCCATCCTTGTATACCCGCACATCCACCTCAACATCCTCATCTCTGCTACTTTCATCTTCTGGATGTGTGAGTTCTTTACCGGCCAACATTCAGTTCCATACAACATGGCAGGCCTAACCACTGCTCTATAAAACTTACCTTTTAGTAACGGTGGCACTTTCTTGTCACACAAGACTCCCGACGCTAACCTCCACTTCATCCACCCCATCCCTGTACGGTGTGTGACATCTTCGTCAATCTCCCCGATCCCCTGAATAACCAATCCAAGGTACTTGAAACTACCTCTCTTGGGAATGACTTGAGAGTCAAGCCTCACTTCAACTCCCGCTTCCGTCGGCTCAACTCCAAATTTGCACTCGAGGTATTCCGTCTTCGTCCTACTCAACTTGAAACCTTTAGACTCAAGAGCATGTCTCCAAATCTCTAGCCTCTCGTTGACGCCGCCTCTTGTATCGTCAATTAGAATAATGTCATCAGCAAATAGTATGCACCATGGAACCTCCCCTTGAATATGATGAGTCAGTGCATCCATCACCAGGGCAAATAGGAATGGGCTGAGCGCAGACCCTTGGTGCAACCCCGTAATAACTGGAAAGTGTTCAGATTCGCCTCCTACTGTCCTAACCCGAGTCTTAGCTCCATCATACATGTCTTTAATCACCCTAATATAGTTACTCGGGACCCCTTTATCCTCTAAACAGCTCCATAAGACCTTCCTAGGAACCTTATCGTACGCTTTCTCCAGATCAATAAACACCATGTGGAGATCCTTCTTCTTATCTCTGTATTGTTCCACCATCCTCCTAACAAGGTGGATAAGGTAACAAAATCGTAGTAAAGTTATATTATAATTATATGTAAAGTGTATTCTGTTGTAGTTATATATTTTTTTTATTTGAATGTTGTATGGAATTTGAACAATAGTTGTATAATGTATGAATCATTATATAAAATTTGCATTTAAGTTATCAATACAATCTTTTTACATAAAGTTATTGATATGTATCAAAATTGTATTAAGATAATAAGTTTTGTTAGAATTTTAGAGAGGAAGAAGCACAAACCACAGACAAAATATATACTAATCAGATACAAAATATATACAAAGACATATTATATAAAAATTGAATTTAAGTTGTATGATATTGTATTTGTATATAACTAGATAGAAATAATGTATGAAAGTTGTAGATAAATTGTAAATAAGTTGTGGTTGTACGAAATTTACTTTTACTATGTATAAATCAGGTACAAAATATACAAAAAACGTATTGTATAAAAAATTTATTTAAATTGTTTAATATTGTAGTTTTATTTAACTGGGTAGAATAATGTATGAAAGTTGTCTACAAATTGTAAATAAATTGTATACTATATAATTACTATGTATAAATCAAAAGATCAATTAAAGAGGCAGAGAATATTTGATCACACTCAATGCCGATGATAACAGCTCTTGCGAAAATCTGTTCACCAAGTTCAACTGATGTAATTCTTGCACAGGCACTAATCACACTTGAAAAACTAAATTTGTCCATCCTAAAATGCATCCTATTCATCCTGCGAAAAAGATCTGGTGCTTCAACTAGACAACCAGTTTGAATAAGACCTATTAACATAGAGTTCCAAGATACTAATCTCTTATAGGGCGTTGACTCAAATAACTTTCTCGCCTCTTCAATTCTGTTGGAATTAAAATAAATGGTAATCATAGAATTAAGAAAGACATTGTCATGTACTTTGACTTTGTTAAAGACATTGGCAGCTGCATCAGGACGTCCACATTTAGCATATGTGTCAAACTGACAATGAGAAGATATGGTTTTTTTAAGGATAAAAAAAAAGACCGAAACAGTTAGCAAACAGAAATCCCTAAATATAAGTTTGATCTGTAGAGAAGAGGTGAGAGAGGAGAGAAAAAAGGAAAAGGGGATAACTAAATCCCTGATTGAAGGCACTAATAATGGATTGAGAGCCTTTTAAGGTGGAATATATACATTTTGTAGCTAAAATGTGTTTAGGTCGGGTAAATACAAAAACTTGAATATTTTTCGTAATATGGTTTCAAATAGTATACACTACTAGAAAAAACCGACCAAGGTCGATCAAAAAATCAGCCAAAAAATCGACCAAAGTTGGTCGGTTTTTCAAAAAAAAAAATTACAAAACCAACCAACTTTGGTTGGTTTTCTTTGGCGCAAAAATGTGGGAACTGGGGCGGCTGGTGGATCTACAGGTGCTTCCCTAGCTGTTGTGTGGGCTGCACCCCTGCCCTTACCACGGCCTTGATTGCGTCATCGGCCTCTAGTGGCCCCAGCCGGTGGTACTGGTGGTCGTCCGTCCTGAACGGTAGCACGTGTCCTCACCATCTGTGAGAGAATAGAATAACAGAAGTTTAGTACTAGAATCAAAAGATTCACATGACAGGAACTCAAAAATGAGAATTTTCCTAAAGGTTCTACAGCCTATCGAGGATAAATACAGACGTCTCTGTATCGATCCGCAAGACTCTACTAAACCGGCTCATGACTCGCGAGACCTATGTAACCTAGGCTCTGATACCAACTTGTCACGACCCCAAATACCCCGGTCGTGATGGCGCCTATCACAGTACTAGGCAAGCCAACCCAACAAGTAACCACAGTGAAGTCTTTTTATAAAACCATTTTCTCAAACTGATTAAGTCTCGAATTCCCATATGAAATATATAAATCTACTGAAATGTGCGGAAAACAGAACAAAATATACCAACACAACCCAACAATCTGGTGTCACAAGTTAAGAGCCTCTAAATACAACCCAAACTGTCTGACTAATACATCATAAATCTAAATATGCAGAAAACTAAGATAAGAAGGAGGAAAGTAGGGTTGTGAATGCCGTGCAACTACCTTGCAATCTCCGGTAAAGCTATGAGAGTGGTAAGAACCCTCACTCTGCTGCCCGGGCACCTGGATCTACACACAAGGTAGGGAGTAACGTGAGTACGTCAACTCTGTAAGTAACTAAAGTAAATAAGGTCTGAGTGCAGTGACGAGCAGTAAAAACATATAATAAGTCTCAACAGAAAATTTCAAGTCAAATTCTGCAATTTAAAAGTTAGTCATCTGGTAAAAACTTTAGTTTCAATTAAAAATACTCTGAGATCACTTATTTAGCAGTTTTCAATAGAGGCTCAGTAGTAAAAGAAGAGTGGAAGCAACAAAATGTCATAATGGACCCCTAGGACAAGGTATCACTCATAAATACAGCCTCTCGGGCAAGCCTCTCAGTCACTCGTGACTCAACTCTCGTCAATAGTACTCACACTCACCACTCCGGCTCAATAATATCTCATAATAGTAATAATCATAATAACCGTTGCGGTGTGCAAGCCCGATCCATAGTTTATATTCGACTACGCTCACTAGGGGTGTACATACTCTAGAGGGACTCCGTTGCGGCGTGCAACCCGATCCATATAAGTATCGCTGCAGCGTGCAGCCCGATCCATAATATATATAATATTGTTGCGGCGTGCAGCCCGATCCATAATATATATAATATTGATGCAGCGTACAACCCGATCCATAATATATATATATATAATCTTCATCATTAGGTCCTCAACCTCCCTCAATCATTAACCTCACAGCCACTCGGGCATATCAGTAGAAATCAAGGAAATCAGCCCAAACAGTTTTCACATATTAAGAAGTAGAGTGATAAAACCGGATTTAAACAATAAGCAGGTAAAACATGACTGAGGATATGCTATCAAAACAAGTAGAGTGAGGAAAATAGTAAAAATACCCCTAAGGGTCTAAACAGGTAGGCACAAGGCCCCAAGCATGGCATACAATACAAAATATAGTATCAATCTCTAAAATACGGGATATCATAAGATTTCAAATCAAATACGCGGTTTAATAGTCACTACGGGACGGACCAAGTCATAATCCCTATCGGTGCATGCCCACACGCTCGTCAACTAGCATGTATGTCACCTCATTTATCAAAACAATGCGAAATACCGTGGTTTTATACCCTCAGGTCCAGATTTACAATGGTTACTTACCTCAAACCGGATGAAATACTACTCCGTGACGATCTTGCCTCTCACCTCAGCCTCAACTCGCATCGAATCTACCCAAAATCAGAATCATAACATTAGAATATGCTAAGGAAACGAAGCCCATGCGAAAATAATCAAATTATACCAAAAATCCCGAAGTTGTTCCAACCTGACCCCCAAGCCCACGTCTCGAAATTCGATAAAAGTCACATCAATGGAATCCTTATCCTCCCACGAGTTCATACATACCAAGAATACCAAAATTCGACCATAAATGATCCCTCCAATTTGTAGATTAAGGTATCCAATTTCCAAGCCCTAACTCCCTAATTTTAGACTTCAAATCCCCTAAATTTCATGTTTAATTGGGTAAAAATCACAATAGGATCGAGTATTACGTTCATAATTCTTACCTCCAAGAAGTTCTCTTTGATTCCTTCTTCAATCTCCCTCAAGAAGCTCCAAAACCAAGTCAAAAATGGTGAACTTAGGCCAAAAATCACGAAAATGGTCTTTTAAAACATTCTGCCCAGCTATTAAAATTACTTAATCGTGATCGTGAAGCACAAACTTCGTTGGCCCAGAATATACCTTACGCTATCGTGAAAATCCCCTCTCGTTCGCGAAGCTTAATCACCCAAACCTACGCGATCGCATCTTGCCTCATGCGATCGCATAGAGCAATCACCTCACAAAGCTATCCGAACTATCGGAATTCACATCCGAGCCCTTTTTCACATAAGTCAACATCTAGTTGACTTTTCCAACTTAAGCTTACTCAAAAGAGACTAAGTGTCTCAAACCTTACCAAAACCTCTCCGAACCCGAACCAACCAACTCGATAACACATAATACAGCTGAGCAAGGCAATAAGAAGCAGAAATGGGGGAAACGGAGCGGTAACTCATGAAACGACCGGCCGGGTCGTTGCATCCTCCCCCTCTTAAACAAACGTTCGTCCTCGAACGAGTCAAGAAACATACCAGAAGCCTCAAATAGGTGAGGATATCTTCTCCGCATCTCCCGCTTGGTCTACCAGGTAGCCTCCTCCACGGGTCGACCTCTCCACTGCACTTTTACTAAAGCTATATCCTTTGACCTCAACTTTCGAACCTGACACTCCAAAATAGCCGTTGGCTCCACATCATAAGTCAAATCATCATCTAACTGGATCGTGCTGAAATCCAAAACATGAGACGGATCGCCATATACCTTCGGAGCATAGAAACATGAAATACTGGATGCACACTCGATAAACTGGGTGGCGAAGCAAGCTCATAAACCACCTCCCCAATCCTCCAAAGCACCTCAAAAGGCCCAATGAACCGAGGACTCAATTTACCCTTCTTCCCAAATCTCATAACACCCTTCATGGGTGAAACTTTCAACAGAACCTTCTCACCAACCATGTAGGACACATCCCGAACCTTCCTATCAGCATAACGCTTTTGTCTCGGCAGTGCTGTACAAAGCCTCTCTTGAATCACCTTCACCTTGTCTAAAGCATCCTACACCAAGTCTGTACCCAATAGCCTAGCCTCACCCGGCTCAAACCAGCCGACCGGAGATCTATACCATCTCTCATACAAAGCCTCATATGGAGCCATCTGAATACTCGACTGATAGCTATTGTTGTAAGAAAAGTCTACGAGTGGTAGAAACTGATCCCATGACACTCCAAAATCAATGACACAAGCGTGCAACATGTCCTCCAATATCTGAATAGTGTTCTCGGACTGCCCGTCCGTCTGAGTGTGAAAAGTTGTGGTCAACTCAACCTGAGTACCCAACTCTTGCTGTACCAACCTCCAAAACTGTGAATTAAACTGAGTACCTTTATCTGAAATGATGGAAACTAGGATACCATGCAAACGAACAATCTCTCGGATATAGATCTCTGCCAACTGCTCTGAAGAATAGGTAGTACAAACAGGAATGAAGTGCGCGGACTTGTTCAGCCGATCCACAATCACCCAAATAGCATCGAACTTCTTCAAAGTTCATGGGAGCCCAACTACAAAGTCCATGGTGATCCGCTCTCACTTTCACTCCGGAATATCCATCTGCTGAAGCAAGCCACCTGTTCTCTGATGCTCATACTTCACTTGCTGACAATTGAGACATCGAGCTACTAATCCCACAATGTCCTTCTTCATACTCCTCCCCTAATAATGTTGTCTCAAGTCCTGATACATCTTCGCGGCACCTGGATGGATAGAATACCGCGAGCTATGGGCCTCCTCCAGAATCAACTTTCGAAGCACATCCACTTGGGAACACATATCCGGCCCTGCATCCTCAATACTTTGTCATCACCAATAGTCACATCTCTGGCATCATCGTGCTGAACTCTGTCCTTTAGGACAAGCAAATGAGGGTCATCATACTAGTGCTCTCTAATGAGATCAAATAAGGAAGACCAAGAAATCACACAAGCCAATGCCTGACTGGGCTCCGAAATATCTAACCTCACGAACTAATTAGCCAAGGCCTGAACATCAACTGCAAGAGGTCTCTCCCCAATAGGAATATACGCCAAACTCCCCATACTCACCGCCTTCCTACTCAAGGCATCGGCCGCCACATTGGCCTTTCCCAGATGGTATAAGATAGTAATATCATAATCCTTTAGCATCTCCAACCATCTCCGCTGCCTCTAATTGAGATCCTTCTGTTTGAACAAGTGCTGGAGGCTATGATTATCAGTAAACATCTTACAAGACACACCATACAAATAATGCCTCCAGATCTTCAACGTGTGAACAATGGCAGCCAACTCTAGATCATGATCGGGGTAATTCTTCTCATGGGGCTTCAACTAACGAGAAGCATAAGCAATAACTCTACCTTCCTACATCAACACATACCCAATACCAACTCTCGAAGCATCACAATACACGGTATATGAACCCGAAGCTGATGGCAAAACTAACACTGAAGTTGTGGTCAAGGCAGTCTTAAGCTTCTGAAAGCTCTCCTTACACTCATCTGACCACCTGAATAGAGCACCCTTTTGAGTCAACTTGGTCAAGGGTGATGCTATAGATGAAAATCCTTGAACAAACCGACGGTAATAACCCACCAAACCAAGAAAACTGCAAATCTCTGTGGCTGAGGACGGCCTAGGCCAACTCTGAACCGCCTCTATCTTCTTAGGATCAACCTGAATACCCTCGCTGGACACCACATGCCCCAAGAAAGCCACTAAACTGAGCCAAAACTCACACTTGGAGAACTTTGCATAAAGCTTCTCCTCCCTCAATCTCTATAGCACAACTCTCAAATGCTTCATGAGCTCCTCCTAACTACACGAATACACCAGAATATCATTAATGAAAACTATGACAAACGAGTCAAGATAAGGCCGAAACACGATGTTCATAAAATGCATGAATGTTGTTGGGGCATTGGTCAGCCCAAAAGACATCACAAGAAACTCATAATGACCATATCGAGTCCTGAAAGCTATCTTAAGAATATCCGAGTCCCTGATCCTCAACTGGTGATAACTTGAATGGAGATCAATCTTGAAGAACACTCTCGCTCTCTGAAGCTCGTCAAACAAATCATCGATATGAGGCAAAGGATACTCGTTCTTGATTGTTACTTTGTTCAAATGCCTGTAATCCATGCACATACTCATCGTGTCATCCTTCTTCCTCACAAATAGAACAGGCGCACCCCAAGGCGACACACTAGACCGAATAAACCCCTTATTAAAGAGTTCCTAAAGCTGCTCCTCCAACTCTTTCAACTCCGCCGGTGCCATTCGATACGGTGGAATAGAAATGGGCTAAGTGCCCGACACTAGATCAATACCAAAATTAATATCCTTGTCCGGTGGCATACTCGGCATGTCTGCAGGAAAAACATCGGGAAAATCCCTTACAACAGGAACAGAATCAATACTGGAGTCTCTGCACTAATATCCCTCACCAAGGCTAAGTATGAAAGACAACCCTTCCCAACCATATGTTGGACCTTCAGAAATGAAATCACCCTGCTTGGGAGAAAATTAGTCGAACCTTGCCACTCAATCCATGGCACATCCGGCAAAGCCAACGTCACTGTCTTAGCATGACAGTCAAATATAGCACGACACGGAGATAGCCAATCCATGCCCAATATCACGTCTAAGTCTACCATACACAACAACAATAGGTCCATTCGGGTCTCCAGACCCCCAATAGTCACCACAGATGATCGGTATACATGGTCTACAATACAGTATCGCCCACTCGAGTAGATACACGAACAGATAAAACAAGAGACTCATGAGGCGTATCCAAATAACGAGAAAAATATGATGACACATATGAAAAAGTAGAACTGAGATCGAATAACACAGAGGCATCTCTGTGGCAGATTGAGACAATACATGTAATCACAGCATTTGAAGCAATAGCATCGGGTGTAGCTAGGAGTGCATAGAAATGAGCCTGACCACCACCTGATCGACCTTCCCTTCTGGGGCGACCCCTAACTGACTGACCCTCACCCATAGCTGCCTTAGCGGGTTGTGAAGTAACTGGAACTGAAGTCAAGGGCTGACCCCTCTACAGAGACGGACCCTCAAAAAGATGAGGACACTGCCTCCTCATATTCCCAAACTCTCCACAATCATAACAACTCCTCGGTGCTGGAGGCGGGGACTGAAGGGAACCCCTAGCACCGGGATGACTAGCAGATACACTTGGCATAGAAGTGAACTGATGGAGCATAGGACGAACTCTGGGCTGGAAGGACACTGAGTGATGAATGGCCCTTATGAGAACTGTGAGAACCATGACCCGATGATGCCCCACGATAACCTGGTGAGCTGACTGAGCATGCGTAAATGCACGTCCTCTGCCGTGCTGAAACTGACCCCTCGAAGGAGCACTACCAAAGCTACAAGATCCCTGAGGCCTCTTGGCCTCCCTCTCAA